>NC_084763.1:55265151-56465151 GCF_028858725.1 Colius striatus
GAGCTAAGGTATGTTCCTGAAACACTAATCTCCCCCTTTCATTCAGAAATCCTCACAGGATGAGATTTGCTGACTAGAGGGGAAGAAAAGGAACATTTTTTTCTTCCTGTAAATACTTAAACAGAAGGGAAATGTCACAGGGGAAAATGATCATCATAATGGTCATAAATCTTTAAGGAGCTTAGTAATACAAAGCATCTGGAGTGAAAGAATTTTTTGATATTACCTTAGAGAAACTAGAGGTCCCAATCCTCAGCCTTCCTGCTCTTCATGCTACCTTCCCTCTGACACTGAAAGAAAAACGTGGGAATTATCACCTCCTTGCATCATAGCAGAGGAAAACTACCTCATCACGTTCACATCTCTGGCCACACAAGCACAAAACAGTCCTGCAAGCGGTCCCTGAGTGCATATAAATCCTGCAAGCCCATATTCTATCAACACAGACTATATACTTCGTGTCTTTCCAGCCACCTCCATTCTCACCATTGGTTGGGAGGTGGTGTAAACTGCCCTCTTCATTTTCAACAGGAGTTTTTTGTAATGGTCTGACAGTAATGACAATTGGCTTTAAAGCTAGAAGTGAGAAATACCATAAGTGAATGAAATTAACTTAAAAACTTACTGTGGGTTGCTTTTCTTCTCTCCCTTCCACCACTTTGGTCATCAGAAGCTTTGCATTGGGACTGAATTACCTAGAGGGAGGGTTCAGTGTCCCTGGGCAGGTACAGTGAGTTCAAGGACTTTAGAGGAAAAGGATTAGTGGGCTTTGAGGGTCCTGGAGGTCTCAGGATCCCCCTCCCCAGATTCTACCAACAGCACCCTGTCATCACCAAGAGCAACCTTACACAAGTGGGTGACGCACAGGAGGTAAATGTGCAAGACCTATCCCATCTCTGTGTCCTTCATGGAAGACTCATTAAACACTGAGAAGGCAAACATTTGTCAAAATGTCCTGGCTGTTTGACACCATCTTCTTTCTTACAGTCTCTCACACAAGGTGTCCTCAACAAAACCAGAAAGGACAGTCACACCAGCTGCAAAGCCTCCTTTTACCTTGAAATGTCATCAGTGAGTATTGGGGGGAAAATTAGGCTCAAATCATTCCTAAATGCCAAGTCCCACTCTTCTGATAGGGCACAGATTGGAAAGATTCACACATTCATAGAAAATGATGGAAAGACTCCATCAAAAGCTCTTCATAAAGTCAGAGATCAAAGGCCATTTGATGATGTTGAAGAAAATACTTCTCATGCAGTTGAGTTTGGCCAGTAGGAGCAACAAGTTTTGTTTGCAGAAGTGATGGACATTGCTGCAGTTGAATGTCACAGATCTTACATGCTGCAAAGGGCAATTACCATTTCTATTGTGTATTATCAAGGTGTCTAGGGACTCCAACACAAACCTATTTGTTGTAGTAGATATTTTGCAGAGGACAGTCTTGGTCCTGGAGCATTCTCAGCTCTGTGGGGGGATAATTCTTCCTTTGGCTTGATCTGATCTTCTGCTCCAACTAGATCAGTACTCATGTCTATGAAATGGTGCTGTGCTGCAGCAGAGAGAGTAGAGGAGGCTGAGGCTGCCTCTCCTTCCAGAGACAAAACTCTTTCCTTCCAGAGAAAGAGCTGATAGTGGCTTCTGTGAGTAACACAGTAATTCTATACATCTGGAAGCAGAAGCAGCAAACTCATAGCTCTGTGTTGCATGGTATCCATGGAAATGGTGTTTGTGCAAGAGAGTCTGTTCTGCCACTGCCTTGCTCCAAGTAACAAAGCAGATGGCTCTCTGTGGAAATTACAAATACATCAGATAGAGGTCAAAGGTCTGAACAAGGTCTGGCATAGTATTTTTGTCAATAATTTTTATGCACAAAAAGAGAATCAGCTTATTAAATTCACAGATGACAACAGGCTGGGAGAAACAGCAAGAATGGGGGACAGGACTAGAGGTCAGAATCACTATTGTCCAATCAAAAAAGATGTTCTAATAAGAAAAAGATCATGTTCAATAAAGACAAGGTACTTGGGTAATCAGGTATAAGTGACCAAACAAATGTAGGACAGAGCACAGCAGGCCAGGTAGCATTTTGCAGAGGAGAGAGTACAGAGATTCCCAAGTTGAACATAAGCCTCAGACCTAAAGTGTCATCTCCTGAGCTATATAAGGAAAAAGCATCATCTATAAAACATAGAAATATTTCTTTTGTTGGTGAGTTCCTGGCAAAAAGGTTAATCTGATGTGGGGCAGCACATGAAAGTTGCTGTGTTCTGAACTTTAAAACACTGATATGCCAGCTCCTTTAGGGATGCTCTGGCTTTCACTTCAGTCACAGCCACATCCAAATCATGGCAGGAAAGCAGCTGCAGAGTTTTCTATGTTTCAACCTCAAAACCCATGTTCCCTGTTAAAGAGGAAACACAAGAGCAAGCGATACATCACGTGTTTTTAATGAGGCATGTGAGATTTGAGGCTTAAACATGGGAAATCCCACATTATAAGGGATGTCTGGCAAACTATTACTTTGAGAAAAATGTGGTTGATTTGGAAGGGGTCCAAAGGCAGGCAGGAAGACTGATTAGCTGTATGGAAAGATTGACAGCTGAAAGATGCAAAGGCTGAGGAAGAAGGCAGAAATAAGCTTCAAACGTGTAAGAAGTTGTTGCTGCAAAGAGGAAGGAAGTAATTTGTTCATATTGGGATAGGACAAAAAAGTAGGAGGCTTATATATCACTGAGGGAGACTGAGGCTAGATGTTAAAATATATTTCTGAACAGGCAGGGCAGTGAAGCACTGAAATGGGATTGTGCCACACTCTTCTTGATGCATCCCAGGATGCCATTGGCTTCTTGGCCATGAGGGCATGTTGCTGGCTCATGTTTAGCTTATTACCAATCAGGACTCCCAGGTCTCTCTCTGCAGAGCTTCTCTCCAGCAGGTCACCCCCAACCTGTACTGGTTGAGGGGGTTGTTCCTTCCCAGCTGCAGGACTCTGCATTTGTCCTTGTTGAACCTCACGAGGTTCCTCTCTGCCCAATTCTCAAGCTGGGAATTTTAACATTCCCTTGTTAAAATTTGAAGACATAATGAAAAACTCTTTAACTTTCTCTCTCCTTCACTGCTTTGTTTCCTTTTGAAGCAACACACAATTTTTCTGAGGCCTAACAAAGGAGAAACTGTTCATAAAGGATTATTTTTATGGTTTTCCATTTACTGTATTCAGTCATATAAAGGTGATATCATTACCCCGTGGGGATTGTGTTTTCTGTTTGCAGTGACACCCCAGAGACAGCTGAAGGATGCATTTCCATAGCCATTGCCCTCAGAAATGTCTTGTTATCAAGTTTAACTTACTGAGCAATAAATTCTCACCAGCTTTCAAATCCAAAAGGGATGGCTTGGGAATTACTCTTTATATTACATCTTTAAACAAGTATTTCTTGTGTTTTCTAGGTGATAGAAAAATTACAGTGAACTAGGGAGGGAGAAAAAGGGAAAAAACAATAATCTGACTCATGGTGGGAAAGCTTTAAAAGGTCATTTCTTGTTTATGGCCTGCAAGCCTCAGGGCACATTTTTCTCTCTTTCACTACCCAGCTTTTACAGTCCTTTGAGATGAAGCAAAGACTTATCCACCTTCATGATGGAGTTCTGTTTCTGGGTGAAGACAGGACCAAACCCAATACTGAATAGGAACAAATACTGTGGGAAGATGCCTTCAGCCAAGTCCTCTGGACTTCCCTCTTCAATTCTCTTTTCTGCCACCAGATGTTTGAGGAAAAGGAATAGTTTGGATCAGCTTCCTCATCCTGTTCTCAACTACTAGTTCAACTTTGACTTACACTTGGTTTTACCTCCAAAACAGGTTTTCTACACAGCCCAAATGAAATTGCTCTTTCAGTATTGATTGTTTATGCACATAATCTGTCATTTAGGCAGCCTCTCTCCCTCTTCTTAGTCAGTGTGACCTAGGAGCTGAAAAAGTGCTGCTTTTGATGGCATATATGAACACCAGCTTAAAAGTATGAGTATGGTCCTGCCACTGCCCAGTACTGGAGTCATTACATTTAAAACTGTAAGCTTAGAAATATTCCAACATCCTTCCCTGTTAAACTATGCTTTCTACATCCTCCATCTGTTACCGGTACATACTTATAACTAGGAGCTGCAGATTCTCATTGCAGTGACACGTAAACCTGCAGCCAGGCCTGTGGGTGGCAAACATGTTTAAATGGAAATCTGAGCTGCCTCTGCTACATGGCACTAGCCTATGGTATTTTAAAAACTGTTTTCAGCATAGCACTCCCATCAGAGGTCCTGCTAGAAAGCTTCAGTGCCTGTATTGCTTAGAATCTAATTGCTTAGATCTAATCCACTCATTTGTGGCCCTGGTGAAAGAATTTGCTTCTTCCACTCTCAGTTGAGACCCCAAGATCAATACAGCACATTACCATGACAAATGCATTGACTCCAGATGAATAATGGCATATATATCCCTAGAAGGAAGCTCTAAAATACTCACCACAGTGAAAATGGATCAAGCCCCCGAGATAAAGACACGCCAGAATCCCATACATGCACCAGCTGCTATAAAACAGGTGAAGGATGTTCCCACTGCTCCCCTCTCCATCCTTCCTAACTGGGAGGAGGAGACTGAAACCACCTCCTTCAGTCTCCCAGTCAATGTGGGAGGGGAAGTGGCAAATAACCACGTTGGCAGGATCTCTGCAGTTTGACAATTGCATTGGGTGTCCTTCCACTCTTTATAATATTTTTTATTGCTTCTTTCAGCTTGATTAGTGTATGAACATGGCAGAACCTAAAGGATTCTCTTCCTACAGAAGGAAAATACGCTGGAAAAGAAAGTTTAGAAGTTTCCTGAAAATCTAGGGGGAAAAAGACAAGATAAGGAACAGAAAAGAAAAGAAGACAACCTTCCCTTCACTCAAAAGAGGTAAATGTTTAGCACTTCTCATTTCTTAATGTTCTAATATATTAAAAATTCAGTCATCTCCAAGACACTTACTGTCTGCTCTTAAATAAAAACGGTTTAAAAGCAAGATGCTGTCCTTGGCCAACTGCATCAGGTGACAGTGCACCACCACCATCTACCGATCAACTGCTTGTACTACCACCAGAGGAGTCCAAATCTGACCAATTTGGATTGGCTGAGACTTTAATTCCCACATTAAACTTCTTGTACTGAGACAGAGTTTGTCACGTTGCATATGCCTGAAAAGGACAGCAGAGAGAGCTCAGTGCGAGAGTCTAGAAGAATAATGAAACTGAGACATTTCAGGGAGCAACCTTCCAGGTTTTTTGGATGATGTTGTGTGTTTTGCCTTAACTCTGAAATAATGAAAACCTACTGGCAGTAAGGCAGGGAACACTGATTGATATTGCACTGAAAGGATTAAAAACTGCTCTGTCTTCCTGCACTTTTACTCATGAGAACAAAAATCATCATTAATATTGTGTATCTTCTTGACTATATAGATTTAAAAGCATTACATGGCAAAGCATTTTCATAGTTATGAAAGGGATAAATTAATGTACAATTTCTTAGCTTAAAAAGGATTATTTTGGTTCATATTCTTTATAATATTGGTTGTTCTTTTTCTAACCTTTCAAGGTTTCTATGTACTTAGAGCAACTATTCCCTGCACAGAATCTTGGCCTCTGTAGCAAATGGGAAAAATGGTTACTGATATTGCAAGTGTGATCTCAGCTTTCCTTAGTCCTTTTGATCAGATACTGCTGTAGCCCAAGTCAGTGTGAATGAGGATTAGCCTGGAACAGCTGAAGTTGTGTAGAAGTGGGAGACTGTTCACAAGAATCCTGCTGGACAGTTTGTGCAGCATCTACATCTCTGCAAAGGGATCTATCAAAAATACCCAGTCAGAGAGCACACAATTTTACATCTGTTCTGTGTTAGTGTAAGTATCTGTGCATTGTGTATGAAGACACAGACTCAAAGCCATCCTTTCCACTTCAGGTTCCATTGCCTTTTGTTAAAGTGCTCCCTACAACACCTCTTTAATCTCTTCACCTTCTTTTGTCTGTGTTGATGTGGTTGTGCTAACTTGCAGGGATAGATAATGAGGCATTATGTTCTGCACAAGTGTTACCACTGTGTTTCACTTTGTGCACTAACCTAGATGATAGGTGTTTGAGTTCAGGTGCCTTTGCTTTACTGTTGGGAGTGCCATCACACCTCTGTCTGTAAAAACAATTCTCTGTAAAAACAATAACAACTCCTGCTAATAACAACTTACTCCCACTGAATAGGAAAGCAGACATATTACCTAGTGGGCTGTCTTATCTGTGGCTGCAACCAAGAGAATTCACAGGTGTTCAGCTAACCACAGGAGAGCTCTCACACTATTCCCCAGATCCAGTAAGGAATAGCATGTGAACAAAGGCAACATCATTCAGATCAAACTCTCTCTCTTCCTAGATTACACTCATAGCTTATAAAAAAGAAAGGTTTTTATGGTTCTTAAACAATGCCTTTCCATCAGGGTCAAGGCCAGCTGGGACCCTTAGATCATGTTACAGAATGTGAATCCATTGTTCCCAATATTTTTGTAGCCAGAACTCCCTGCAGCCACCTTCTCCACTTTCCCAGCCCCTAGACTTCATCTACCTGGCCCTTTCCACTTCTCTTTTCCTCCTTGGGCTTACCCTCGGTTTAATTTCTCTTAATGGCAATAGCAGGGAGGTCATGCTAATTATCCCAGCAGGGTTTATTAGGCTGGAACTCTAGTTCCTGCCATGCTTTGCCTCTAATGTCGTGACTCTGTGCTGAAGCACACCTTAGTGACTGGAAAGTAAGAATGTGAACTGTAAAGTTTTACCAATGTGGTTTTGTTTTGTCAAGATGTTTTTGCTGAATGTGTAATGTTTGAGTGCTTTTACACAGTACTGTAGTGTTTAAGGGATTGTACTAACTTCACAAACTTTCAAGTGAACAAGGAATGAGAGCCTTTTACTCAGGTAATACTTTAGTTATGTATATACATAGGCCTGCCAGCAGCATTCACAGATACAGTTGTATGCACATGTGTATTTATGTGTCTTGATATATGTATGTATACATTCACAATATATACATAAAGGTTGAAAAAGGACAGTATTTGACAGTGACATCACAAACACATAAACAAATGCTTTTTGTGGAGGCAAAATACAAGAAAAACATGCTTGAATTGTTCCAGCTTCCATGCTGGTACTAGTGGATTTCCATCTCCAATAGCTGGAGTGTATCCACATGCACACACATGTGTTCGTGGTTCAGAAACATTTGAAGAGTTTCTGTTTCCTACAGTCAACATTTCAGTAATGTTTATGTTGATTATGACCACCTGGAGTCCTTAATTTGGATGAGAACCGTGTGTTTAAATATTTCTGAGAACATTGCCTGACAGAGGCAGTGAAGTCCTTCAGCTCCAAGCCAGTATATCTCAAAAGCAGGGTGCTATGCAGTCTGAAACAGAGGCAGACAAATTCAGTGCAATTTAGAGAGCAGACCCTTTGGGAGTACTCTGAGTCACTGCCATGCTGAAATAACATGACCACAACCAGCTTAAATCCAAGGCTCTCAGAGCACCTCTCCCTCTCTGCAAGTATGTGGTGCAGTTTGGGGACTCTCTACTTTTCTTGGGACATTTTTATCTTTATTTTCTCAACCTAGATAAAGTGACAAAGTTATAAGATACATGTAATGGGTTCACATTTCATTTTCTGGGTTTCCCCAGAAAGGCTCCATTCATCTTGATCTGGAAAACATGTTGCTATGGATGTCTTTTAGTTGGCATAATGTTTTCATTTGAAAGCAGAAACAGCCTGCATCTCAGGTTCTGTACTCTGTTTGATGGCCATACCATCTCTGTCAGTGAGTGGGCTCAAGACATTTTCCTGGTTCCTGTCTCCTACATTGTTCTTTTACAGTGTACAGGGACTCCAAAAGAAGCTGAGTAGTTCTTGTGTCCTTGAGCCCTGCACTTCAGGCATTGTCTGACTCTTTTCTATGGACATTATTCCACAATCCCATACTCAGCAATCCCATAAATTTCTTCCCTCCTAGGGGCAAAAAACCAAAAATGCCTTCAGTAATTTTCTCTGGGTTGGATGCAGGGGCTGATAATAACACTTCCTTTTTCCTTCTCTTTTTTTTTTGCCCTTACAGAAGGCATTTTAGCTGGAGCACTGTTCCTAGAGCAGCACAGGGTGTAGGAGTGCTCAGTAAGGGGCTGTGAATATTCCTCAGGAAGCAGCACAGGGTTTGGTGTAAGATTAAACTGAGTAATCCATAATCAGAGCAGGCATATGGTGTGTCAGCATGGTGGGAAACACCAACAGATCAGGCAGAGGCTGTGAGCAGAGCTAAGAGGAAAGGCTTGGGGAAGTCAGAAGTTTGCTTTCTTTCCTGGAAGCAGATGATTCCTGCTTCAGTGACAGCAGCCATTTGTTGCTCCCAGGAGTCTGCTCTGATAGGCAACTATCCACTTTGCCTTTCTCAGAGCCAGTCCTGCCCACATCAATCTTCAATGGGTTCAGAATGCCAGACACAAAAGCACTTTCACAATGCCTCAGTCCCTGTCTCCTGAAGCTTGTGCCTCTTGAGAAGCCTCAATCTTTTCCTATGTAATCATGAAATGAGTCCCTCCCAGCCAGTTACTTTTATGATGAATTACAATGCCTGGTCTTATTCACTCATGAGACAAATAACACAGTCCTGCCCATCATTTCATTATTTCACACGTCACTGTGTTTATCTTGCATGCTACTTCAGCTCTGTCTTTTCCAGATGATGAGTAAATCAGGCAAAACCACCTGCAGATGCTCCTTCCCTCATTCATGCTTCCCTCCCTTGGAAATCTGTGGCAGTATCTGTTTCAGACAGACAGTCCTCCAAAAGAATGGGAAGAGCTGATTCCCAGATAGCAACTGAGACAACAACCTCTCTTCTGTCTTTTTAATGTCATTTAATAAAAAATTAATCAAATGTTCACTTCTGGCACATTTGTCATCAATAGCACAGATGTCACATTTAATTAGCAGTCGGTGATAGATTCTGTGTTTGTGTTTCAGCCAATATGATCTACTGTATATCAGGTAGAATGCAAACTTACAATGAAAAGCATCACAGTTCAAATGAACAGACTATTCAGCTGTATCTACATGCTCTGGACAAACCTAAGGATTAAATGAGAACTGTGCAGACAGTTCCATGCATTTCTAATAGGTATATAAGGAAATAGAAGGGAATATATGCAAAACCTGACCTGGAAAAGTCCTGGCATAAGTGTATAAATATTTGCCTGTGTGGTAATTAACTTCTTGGCTGAATGTAGATTACAGAAAATATTCACTCTCAGTGCACCCAGGAAAGAAAAGCAACAGACAAAAAAGAAAACCCAAAAAACAAACAAATTCAATATTTAAATATGAGATAATTTCCTTTTCAGTCTTCAGGTGAACCCCCTTCATTTTCAATTCCATCATCTGTATTTTAAATACATAGCAAAAGAGCTGCTATCTCCTTTTCACTAAAGCAGAGACTAAGTTAAGTCTCACCTAAACTGACAGAGAACACTGTCATCTCTTCTTCTCATAGCTGATAGAAACACTGACATTGTTCATCAGTCCATCAGTCCTCTAACAGGTTTCTGACATTGTCTTCCTTCCTTCCTTCCCTGCCAGATGCACCTTTGACCCTTTGCTTCATATACTCTCTCACTTCCATCACTTCCTCCCTCTGTGCTATGCACAAAGAATGGGTGTGCTTGGGGTCTTCAGGGGCAACCTGTAAACAACAGGCCTGTGACTTTCTTTGCCTCCATGCATAAAGGCTGCAGGGAATGGCAAAAGGTTTAGCATGATGGGTTTGGCTTTTGGTTGTTTCCAAATGAATGAGGGATGGTGGGATAAGGAAAAGACACAAGTACACCACAATGCTTCCAGAGACAATGGGCTCTAGAAATCATAAGACTCAGAATAACAGTAAGTAAA
The DNA here is from genome assembly GCF_028858725.1 of Colius striatus. NCBI lineage: Eukaryota > Metazoa > Chordata > Aves > Coliiformes > Coliidae > Colius > Colius striatus. The sequence goes on from NC_084763.1 coordinate 55,275,163, forward strand.
CCATCAGAGCCATTTATAAGCATCAAAGCATGGAAAAAACAAGCACTTTCCACATAATATTGTTGCATTTAATACTTAGGTGTTGTATGACACAACTTGGTAGTAAACTCCATGAGCTTAAAGACATTAACAATAAGCTGGAGTTTAGTGACTGAAGGAAAAAAGGTAATGTTGCAATGTGCATCACGTTAGTTGTAGTGGGAGGGATACTGTTTAGCAGGAGCTCATTCAAAGCTGGGCCCTTGAGAGATAAGAACCTAGCTGCATTTGCTGGCACAGCTGTAGCTGTCTAAGAGATTACTAAACTGTGATGGGATGTGTGTGGTGATCAGATGCAGCAGACCAGTGATTTCAGAAAAATTATCTCAGTAATTGCCTTGATATTTTGTTTTTAACTAGGTAGATAAAAGTCCATGATGAACCAAAATTATTTCCAGTAAGCACTTGGGTGTTGTCTGGTGAAATAAGTACCTGCAATGTTTAAAGAGTCAGATTTAGATAGAGCTTGGGAAGTTATAGTGTACAGAGGCTCCAGGATTACAATGTGATTCTCTGTAAATTGCCAGTAACTGTGAAGTATTTTTAAGATGCCACATAATTACAAGAGAAGAAAACACTGAGCTTTGCCTACCCTGTCTCCAGTTCTTATGAAGAAGCAATGAATCAAACCCAGGCTGCTCTGTCTGTCTAAGTCAGCAGGTGTATCCACAGCAAACAAAGGTAAGGGGTGAATTCTAATCAGGCAAAAATGACCATTCCTCCATTTAAAGAAGGAAAGAGGTTGAAGTAGGAAGGTGGGAATGGATGAAGAGGGACCTGTAGGAAGAGAAAGTAAAACTGTGGCAGTAGGCAGGTTTAGGATAAAGCAAAGTTTAGAAAGACAAACTAGGATAAATGTATGAGATAAAACAGATGAGAAGGGAAAGAAAAAATTCAAGTGCTCCTTAGAAGTATGAGTGAGAGGGAACAGTAAACAACTTTCAAATGGTAAAGGAAAGGACAAGGTTTTTGAGGAGAAAGTTACAATTCCAGATGTAAAGATGATGTGCTTGAAACTAAAATGTTGAAATAAGACAAAAATTGAGCAGAAAGATAAATGAGATTTTGGTATTGTAGGCAGCAGCTGAAACCATAAGAAAAAGTGTCCTGGATGACAGGAGAACTGAGAGCAGAGGTAACAGGTAGCTGGGAGGAAGGGGAGCCACAGAAAGACACAACAGACTGGAGAACTTTAGTGACCTTCCATTTAAATATCTTAGTAAGATAATGGCTTCTGAGAACAATGTTTGCCAGTTTTGTATTGATTTATAAAGTGGCTTGGGCTTTTTGGGCTTGTTGTTAGGTTTTTTTCCCAAAACACTAAACATGTACAGAACTTCTTAATGACAGCTCTAGGCAATTAAGCAAGGTTCTCTTGCATCTTATCTTTGCTGACTCAAAGGAAGAGAACAGAAGGAACTGTCGTCAGGAGGCAGGGGGAAGCACAGTCACTCACAAGCTCCCTGAATAGAGCTGTGCCTGGACGAGTGTTCCTGTCTCCATCAACTTCCAGAAGAGCTGGACTGCTGCGCTGACACAGGCAGAGGCAACTGAGAGCAACGGTGGGACTCGGTGGTGAGCAACTCAGCTCTAAACGGCTTTTATTATCAAGGCAATTAGAGAATGGAGGCTCTTAAACTTAGTCATTAAGAGCTTTAGGGAAGACAGTAATGTTAGTAAGGTGTTACACCAAAATGACACATTAGAAAGCTTCTGTTTTGCTGGTTTGTTTTTTTGCCAGCCTTTGCTGTAGCACAAGGATGGTTTGGTTTGTTTAAATCTGTTGGGTTTTGTTGTATCGTAAGAGCTTTGTGGCAGTGCAGGCAATCACTTAAGTAGTGTACAGCACAGTTTAAATCAAGCCTTCTCCAAAGAAAGTTTTAAGTTTTCCTAGCTCATATACAAAAGATAGAGCCATCTCTTCAGCTAATTGGAACCATAAACAATAGAAAAGGAAAAGGAAGGATTTCTGAGCTAACAGCTTCCTCTTAATCATAGTCTCTGTTAACCTTTTAACAATCCTTAGTATGAATGTTGTTATCTTTTCTTATTTTATGGGAACATTTGTTATGTTGTTGTCATTAAATCCTCAGCTCTCAGAGTCAGGGGCTTATCTGGGACTCGCAGATATTTGTTGTTTGGTTTAAATTCAGCTTTCAGAAATACAGGCAAAAGCTGGAAAACATAACTACCTCAGAGGTTAAAAACCCAAACCTTGCCAGTCACAAAATGTGCTAAATAATTCCTTTTGAGGATGAGAGGAGGTGGAGTGTCTGGTTTTTAATTGGACATTTAGGACCAGTGATACTGAAACTCTGAAATTAATGCAGTAAAGAGAATAACTGTGTGTGTGTGTGCACTTGGTGCATTACACATGATGCTATGTTTTAGAGTGTACAAGAATTGAACCATGCTTAGCCTCTCAGCATTAAACAAGGCTAAAGTTTTTATGTTTGTATGAGAACTGATGCAGGAACTGGCAGAGGTTAAAAGGAATCATAACTACAGTTCTGTTTTAGAGCACCTGTGGTCAGAAACTGAGACCTTGATTTGCTTGTCAGTGTTCTAATTTTAGATTGTCTTCATGTTTTGTCTTTGAATTAAATGAAATCTCTTCAATCTAGTTGTAGTGGGATCTAGTGGGATCTCATTTGTTTGTTGTTAGTAAGCTGTCCACAAAGCTACATGCCCCCTCTAGCCTGTCCTCTGCTCTTGTGGAACTTCTTGTAAAATAATGATTTGGTTGTATCACCACATGTGGATTTTGTTATCTTCCCATCTTTTACAGAGAGACTTCCAGCTGTTGCACATTCAAATATATTCCACCCTAAGTCAGTAACTGCAAACTGAAGTATCAGTGCCCTGCTTGACATGGCATATTATCACTGGGAAATAGCTAGGTGCCAGGACTGACATTTCTACATTGGACAATGTCTGAAAGCATTTTTCATCATATGCTTCCACCAAATGTTTCCCAGAAGTACAGGCTGCTTCAAAAAAGTGATTAATGTACAGTATTTCTTCTGAACTTGCATTTTCCTCTCTGGGAAATGCTAAACAGCAGTATGAAAACCCAACAAATGGTGCCCTAGGCTCCTTAGGGTCTTTCCAGTCAGTGCTTGTCTTCTTCCAAGATCAACTGAGTATCACCCAAGTTGTTTTTTTTGGTTTTCAGGGAACTACAAACACTGTGCTCTGAGATCTTCAGTGTAAAAGATTGTCCTGGTTTTGGCTAGGATGGGGTTAATTTTCTTCCTAGTAGCTGGTACAGGGCTGTGTTTTGGATTTAGTGTGAGAATGACATTGCTAACACGCTGATGTTTCAGTCCTTGCTAAGTAGTGCTTAGCCTAAACGAAGGACTTTCCAGTTTCCCATGCTCTGCCAGTGAGAAGGTGCACAAGAGGCTGGGAGGGAGCATGGCCAGGACACCTGACCCCAGCTAGCCAAAGGGCTATTCCATAACATACCATAGATATCATGGCCAGTGTAGAGACTAGGGAGAGTTGGCTGGGAGGACCAATTGCTGCTGGGGCATCGGTCAGCAGATGGTGAGCAACTGCACTGTGCATCTCTTGTCTTTCCTTGGGGTTAGTTTCTCTCTCTGTTACATTCCTTTTCATTATATTCTTATCATTATTATATATTTGATTAGAATAATTGGTACTACATTTGATTTCATTTTCTTTATTACACAGTTCTCATCTCAATCCATGAGTTTTGCTTTTTTTCTGGTTCTCCTCCCTATCCCCCTGGGAGGGGTGAGGGGTGAGTGAGTGACTGCATGGTGCTCAGTTGCTGGCTGGGGTTAAACCACAACAAAGACATTTATGCCAAAGATAGCATTCTGTTTTGGTATCCACACTCAGCGTGGCTACAGCTAAAACAACACTCATACTCAACAGCACTAGATTTCTGCTAAGGACAGGAAGTTACTGTTGTCCTGGCCATCAAACTTTGCTTTTCTCTTTGAAGGATCAAGGAATAAATAGCTTCTATAGTTTTCATGTGATATGTTGAATACCACATAACCAGTAGCTGGCTCAGCTTACTAGGAGCACTGCAAAATAATCTTCAGGGCTTTGTACTCTGACATTCACTTCTTTTCTTTTAGGTTTAGTTTTTCATGATCTTCCATATGTAGAGCAATTTGTGCACTGGTAAATAAGGACTCTGACAGAAATGATAAAAGCACTTCAAAGCCATTTTGAAAGCACAGACTGGTACTAGCAACCAGAAAGGCTAGATAACAGCTTGCTAGATGTATCTCTTTATTACTAGTATTTGTACCTCTTGGTTCACTGAATTCACTTGCCATATAGAAAATATTTAACTGTGAATCCACTACAGAATTGTTGTTGGCTCTCTGAGCACTGCTTTCATCATTTATCATCATGTACATGGAAATAGTAACACAAGAAAAAATGTACTAGGAGTTGTGTGAGAGGATAGAAAATAACTAATTAGCCCAAGCATATTCAGCAGACCATTCAAGTGTCTGTGAAACTATTCCTCATAGAAAACTTAACATTTAAACTATAAGCCTTACCTCAATGTAAGCCATATACTCTCCAAGGCACTTTTTGAACATATCTGTCTACTAATGATTGGTACAGAGAGCCTCACAGGCAGCTAATCATGTTGTAAGCATATTATTATGCATTGCTATTTAGAAATGTGTTTGGACAATGTGAAAATGTGTATAGTGTAGCTTTGGTATAGATGGACAAAGAGGAAATGCTGTAGAAAGGAATCATTTCCTTTCCCACCTTGGAGTAGGAATTGATGCAGACACATAGTTTCCGCTGCACATCGAGTGCTAGGGCTCAAATGCTCTTTCTAAATAGAAGTCACAGACAGGTTGAGGCTGGAAGACACCTCTGGAGGTCACCTGGTCCAATGGCTTTTGAGTATCTCTGTGAATGGAGACTCCACAATCTCTCTGGGTAGCCTGTGCCAGCGCTCAGTCACTCTCAGAGTGAAAAATGTTAGGATGGAACTTCTTGTGCCTGTGCCCAGGGCCTCTGGTCCTGTCACTGGGCACGACTGAGATGAGCCTGGCTTTGTCCTCTTGTTTTCTTTGCACTCTCCCTTCATGCATATATAGACATTGATAAAATCCCCTCTGAGCCTTCTGCTCTCCAGGCTGAACAGCCCCAGCTCTCTCTGTCTTTTCTCACAGCAGAGATGCTCCAGTTCCTTCATTGTTTTCATGACCCTTTGTTGGACATTCTCCAGTATGTCGATGTCTCTCTTGTACCAAGGAGACCACAACTGGGCACAAAACTCCAGATGTGGCCTCACCAGTGCTGAGTAGAAGGGAAGGATCCCCTCTCTCCATCTGCTGGCAAGACTTTGTCTAATAGAAACCAGGATACCATTCACCTTCTTTGCTGCAAGAGCACACTGCTGGCTTGTGTATGACCAGAGTTAGAGCTCTCACTAGAGCCTGACTCGGGTCATTCTGTGGTGTTTACTCAGATCACAGTAAGTTGTCTCCTTTTTTCTTTAAAGGCATCTAGCCAACGGCTATCAGCAAACCAGGTGTGATACCCTGACTAGAATATTACTGATATTTGCCTAAGTTTAAAGAGGATTTGAATAGAGTTCTAAGACACAAACTATTCCCAGAGTGTATTATTCTGGGAACCAATGGCATTGCCAATATGTTAGTGTTAGATACTCCAGTGCTCACTGAAATCAAAGAGAAAAGATCATTTCAAGACAAGCTATTTGAAGGCATGGCTTAGTTTCATGACATGAATGGATGCATTTATGAGAGTGCTAACATATCATTATATATACAAGTTTAGCTTTCTCAGGAAGGAGACGAGCCCTGTGTGCCCAGCATAGTCTGTAAGTATGTCTGGGCTGCAATAAAGAAAGCTAATGCAGGGGGTGGGTGGTATCACACATAGTTTGTGTTTCTGAATCTGCATAGTCTATTTAGGATCAGGTATCCATATGTCACTTCAAGAGGTCAAAGTATTTATGGGAATTTGATGAAAAATTATGGGCTTTCTTTTCATCCTCTGCCTTGTTACAGCTAGATAGAATATTGTAATATTAAGGTCTAGGTATTAAACTACACGTACTTTGAAAATGAGGTTCCTTATGATGATATCTCTTAGTCATGGAATCCATACAGGTGGGCTCTGTTTCCTAGGCTAAATAAACCCCAAAAGCTATGAGACTACCAACCTAATGAAGTTGAATTACATACCTTTAAGGTAACTTGCTCAAGTTAGGTAAAAAATAACATAGGAAGGCTAAAGCAGTCTTTCACGCCAGTAAGTTGTAGTAGTTTCCAGTGCACTGCCCCAGGAGAGGGGAGTGCTACATGCTACAGTGAGTGACTCCAAGTAGTATTCTTTCTTCTTTGAAGGGAAAAGGAAATAACCAAAAGTCAACCTTTCATATGCCTGTAGTATGAACTAGGAAACATTCTTTGCTTGAACTGTAAATCCATTGTATAATGGGACAAGTGAGCAAACGCAGCCAACGCTGAGTTTTGAAATAGATCATTTGTTTACTAGTTGTAGAGCCCAATTTTCTATTTTTGTAAAAGATTATTAAGGGAAAGGCCTATGTAAATGGCTTTTCTGCCTTCCTAAATGTAAATTCTAGACAGAGCTCAGTGCAGTATCCTATTTCTCTGTGCAGTATCTCATTTCTTTGCCATTGTGTCTTATCCATTGATGTTGCAAAGACCGTGGTAAAATAATACAACTATACTCAGGAAAATGTGAATTGCTCTGTCTTTCCAAATATATTTTATACAAGTTTCTAGCTATAAGCTCATCTTATTGATTCTAATTTAAATCTATAGACATTAGGAGAACGGGAAATGGCATCTCTAAAAAGATGCTATATCATGCGTGATTATTTACCACGTGGCCAACCTTCTTTCTTGAGGAAGGAGTTGCCTGACATTTCCTAACAGCCCTTCAATTTTGATCAGGTTTGTTGTAAATCCACTGGGCTCTTCAGACCATGCTTGGTACACTGCAACTGTTTAAACACGACAGTGTCAAAATCTTGGCTTTATGACAAGCAGGAGTAAGATCAGATGATCTGTGTTTGTTCCTTTGTTCTCCTCTGTGAACTCAATAGCTGTTTTGTACCCAATTTTCTTCTAGGACCAAGCTTTACAAATCAATCCTCCAAACTGTCAGGAAAAAAAGAGATAAAGCTGCAGTGTCTACACCATATTTATCAACTCCCACAAAATTTATTTGAACAACTTAACAGGAAAAGCAGTGTATTATAATCAATTGGAGTGCCTTTAAGAAGGAACTGGAAAATCAGTTTTAACACTTGTGGGGCACAAGAATGTCACAAAATTAATAAAAGGAACACCCTGTGCTTATGGTGTAGCTACTCTGGTCAGATACTGAAATGATAAGGTAAACATCTGTACTGCTTTCTGAAAATAAGCCTATACTATACTGCATCTTTAAAATGGATGTTACAAATACATCCTGAAGCTTTAAGACACCCCTGTGAGAGATTAAACTTGTAGGTATACAAACTTTGGTCTATGAGCAAACCCAAAGCATTGGCAGTGCCTGGGAGCAGATCGTGGGAAATCCAAGAGCCAGTGGGGCAAAAGCTTTGTTTTGCACAGCTGTGTAAAGACTTGTGTCATAATAGCTGTCTGTAGCAGCAATCTCTGGGCTGGAGGAAACATGAGGAGCGCCTGTTCTCACTCCCCTAGGAAGCGTAATGCTCATCAGCGCCTGGGAAGGGAGGAGTGAGTGCTGTGGCCTTAATTTCTCTCTCTCCTGGCCTACAGAAAAGTACACCAAGAGTTGCTTTTATGGATGGGGCAAAACACAGCAGTGAGAAAGCCTTCAGGCAGGCTGTCCCTGCCCTTGTTACCGTGCTGCCACATCCCCGGGGGTTCTAGGAGCTCCCGACAGAGCCTTGCCTGACCTCTGCCTTCAATGCCAGCATTTCAACCCCAAAGTTTGCCTCTCTTCTGCAGGTTGCATTTGCATTTTTAAGCAAATTTGCATAAACCCGAGTAGTAGATGGATGCATTTTCTGTTCTTCTTGTGTCGCCTTTTTTTAAATGCCCCCACTTTAAACACAGCATCAGCAGCGGGCAGCGGGCTGGGGGGGCTCTGTGGCTCCGCACTTCTCAGGCGTGCCGTTGTAAGCCACAACGTCCACCGTCCCCCCCGCTGGGCTGCGGCTGGAGGTGAGGGAGCCGCCGCAGCGGGGGACGGTACCACCGAGGAGGCCATTTTGCAGACGTCGAAGGAGGGAGAGAGCGAAAGAGAAGGACCGGGCGGTGGGCGCGGCCGGGCGGGACCCGGCCCCCGCGGCAGGTAAGCGCGGCAGCCCCTGGGGAGATGGCGCGGGGGGTTGCGTGCCCGTGCCCCGCGCCTGCTCCCGGGCGGCAGCCGGCGCCGCGGGGCCGGGAGGTGGCCTCGGTGGGCGGCCGGGCAGGGCAGGGCAGGGCAGGCCCGGCCCGGCCCGCCCCGCCGCTCGCCGCCGAGCTCACGGGCCCCTCGCCCCGCCGGGAGGGCAGGGCTAGCGCGCGGCCGGCAGGGGGCGCTGTCCCGCCGCGCCCTGCGCGCGGGGCACGGGGTGCGCAAAGGGTTAACGAGCGGGCGGCGGAGCCCGGCTGCCCCTGCCGGGACACGGGCGAAAATAAACGCGGGGGGGAGGGAGGTAAAAAATAAAGGCAGACGAGCAGCCGGGGCCGCGGAGCCTTCCCAGCCGTCCGCCCGGCGGGGACAGCGCGGGACGCGGCGGCGGGGCGACAATGCAGCAGGCGGAGAAAGCAGGAGGGGCAGCGCACGGCAACATGGAGGGAGGCGCGGAGCGGGCCAGCCCCTGATGCGGCTCTTTCTCCTCCTCCTCCGGGCAGCGGCTCCGGCGGCGATTCCCTCCTTGGCGGCGGCTGGCGGCGGCGGGTGGAAATGAGCAGGTCGGCGGCGCTTCTCCTCTGCCTGCTGGGCTGCAACGTGTGGAAGGCGGTGACCAAAACCTTAGGGGCGCCCGAGGCGGCTCAAGGTCGGTGCGGGAAGGGCGGCGGGACCGGCCCGCTTTGTGCGGCGGCCCCCGGGGCGGCGGGGGGCTGCATTGTGCGGGCGGCGGCAAACTTGGGGCTGGGGAGCGGGAGGCTCGCCGGTGGTTTGTCGAGGAGGAGGGAGCGATGAAAGACCTTTCCCGGCTCCCCCCGGCCGCCAGTTGTGCGGCGCAGCGAGGGCGCCGCCCGCTGCAGCCCCCTGCGAAGGCCCGAGGTGGCGAAGGCAGCCCCGCAGCGGAGGCGGCTGTGAGCCCCGCGGCTCGGCAGCTTTTGTTAACGGAGGGGAGCAGGGGCTGCCGCTGGCCTCGTTGTGCCGCCCCCTCCCTCAGCGCCGCCGGAGCTGTGCCACCGCGTCCTTTCCCCCGGTTCTCCCCATCCCCGCCGTTCCCGCTGCAGGGCCCGACGCGGCGGTGAGAGGCGGGCTGAGGGGTACCGGCGGCCGCAGGCCCTGCCCCCGGCCGTGCGGGGCGGCTGGGCTGCGGGTTCACTCCCCGGGCTGGCGGCGCGGCTCGGCTCGCCGCTCCGGGACGTTTCCGGGCCTCGGCTGGGCCTTTTGTTCGGCGCGGAGAGCTGCCCGCCGGCCGGCTGGGGGCCTGTCACGGCGCCGGGTGGCCGCTGCGCCCCTCGGCAGCCGGGGAGCGACGCTTCCCGAGCGGGCACGGTCGGCCAGTCCCTCTGCCCTTGTCCGGGTGGGAGCAGAATCCACCACGGGGCACTGCCCGGGCCCCAGGGAGGCTGTAGTGTCTCCCTTGGCACCTGGGGCAGCTCCTGGTCCGGGCAAGGGTCCTGCAGTGGGCTGCTGTGCCCTGATCCTCGCAGGTGCTGTGGTGAGGCATCCTCTCGGTGGTTAGCTGCACCTGCCCTCTGGCCCTCACCTCCCTTTGGAAGCTTGGCAGCAGAGGATGCTCCCCTGGGCTCCACATGCCCTCCACCTTGTGTTTGGTATCAAGAGGGCAGCCCCTCCGTTAACTTTCTCCTGCCAAGCTCCCAGAGGGATCCTGCGGCAGCATCGTGTGTGCCAGGGCCATGGCAATATTAAAGAAGCAGAAATCTTGCCTACCTAAGGGTACAAACTGTGCTAGGAGGAGACACGTCCTCCCTCATGGTCAGGATTAGCCTTATGGCATGTGTTGTGGAGTGGCTAAATGTGTAGTTTGGGATGAATGATCATATGCCATCTTGGCCTTCATGGTGATGGGTTGGCACCGTCCTTTTTGCTGTGCTGGGATGGTAGTCTACCACAGGAAGAGCACGTTTACATCCTGATTCCTCTAAGCTTTCCTGACTTGTGTGTCAGTTAGAAGTGGTAAGCAGCAATTGCCACGAGAAGGAAAACGTTAAAAGTACCCATTTTGAGCTCTCTTTCATGGTTGTATTTGGCGTATAGTGAGTAAGATCTAGGTAGGCCACATGAATACTGATTCAAAGTATTCAGAAGGTATTGATATCTTGTGGCAAAACCTACCACAGTAGCGATTCTCACATCAAATGTAATGTCAGATTCTGCTGTTTTTTAAGGAAAAACCAGTAGCAGTTCTGGAATAAGAAGTACTGAGCTATAACTCACGTGTCAGTAAACTCAAAACTATACTGAGTTTATTGATGTGTGCCAGAGGAAGAGAACTGTGTTCATTCCTTTGAGCTAGTGCTTCAGATACCGAGGTAATGGAAAATCCATTGTAACTTCTGTATCATATGGAAAATCCCTTTCATATACGTAATCAAAGCAGTGAGATATTGGCAAAATTAGTGCCTTTCAACTGCCCTGTTGATCTCATTTTCTGTTATCAAGCTCAGTTCATGATGTGTGGAAAGACTTGTTTCTATAGCTGCTACATCCACATCAAGCCTGGTGGCTGATTACTTAAATAATAGCAGTTATGTCAGTGAGTAGAGAACATTTCTATCTAAAAAGAATGATCTAATTTTATCTTCCATGTAAGAACATCTGAGTTTTCATCATTTTTTTATAGTCTAATGATGAGCCCAATCTCTACTCTTCGGACATTACATTGCATCTGTTGAATTCACCTCGTATCGAAGTGTATTCTGCTCACCAGTTAACCAGCTGCTTACCAGGAGTCCTTTTCTTTTGGAAACTTATGTGCTGCCAGCCTTGAATAAGTTCTTAATTGTCTGGTGGAAAAAAGTTGTTGTAGCAGGTATATTCCCTGTTTGTACACTGAGCACAGTAAGTGCTAAATGGTCGGAAAACCTAAACTAACAGGTTTTCCCTCCTGCCCTTTTAACACTGTGGTAATAGCTACAGGTGCAAGGCCATTGCCAAAGTTCAGGGATGTTTGCAGATGATTGACTTTCTCCTTGTGTCTGGGAAGAGACTGGTGAAAAACCAAGGGATTGGAGTAAAGGTGGAGGAAAGAGAGACAGAGAATGTCATCAGGGAGTAATTCCTTCAGCTGCAATACTTATTAATGTACAGGTTACAAGAAGCTAGGGCAGTGAGACCTCCTTGTGTGGGACAGATTAGACGAGAGTAAGCTAAGATGTTCCATGCCTGTGCTAACAGATCAAATAGATAGATCTTGGAATTGAAGCTATTTGAAGTCAGTGTTCTGGTTAAGGAAGGGGTGAAGAACAAATCTTTATATCTAGCATTTCTCTCTTCCTGCTCTCAGCCATATGTTCAGACAGTCCCATCTTAAAATTCTGCTTGGCCAGACTGATTACATAATTTGTGAATATGGAAAGTACTGGTAATTAAGCTCTTCATTTAGCACCCTATTTAGAAGATTGGATGACTTTGGCAGGCTGTTATCTCATTTGATTCATTATGCAGATCTGTTGTGGCTTCTGAAGGTCACAGAGGTACCCTCTAAGTTTCAGTAACTTTTCTCTTTAATATGGTAAAATCCGCAGATGAGTTGTTTATTTTTGCCAGGGTTGATGCTTAGAGCCCCAGCAGTGAGGTTGTTAGAAGCTTGTGAAAGTTTACTTTTAGGAGTGGCAAGACAGTCCTAAAACCTGACAAGTTTTTCAGATGAGGATTAAACTATGATTTTGAGGGTTCTTCTCTTTGTTTTTAATTGTTCTATCAGATACTCCATGAAATTGGTTTGAATGCTGAAATTTATGTGTAGAAATTTTAGTTGAAACAAAAAACCAAAGCAAACCTTAAGCTGCGTTCCCATGGGGAGCTGGTGATAGTCTGAGTACAGACAAACTACACAGTGAGTTTTCTCCATATGAACAGATCTCTTTTAAACTTGGGGAGCCTTGGCAGATAGGAATTGAAGAGTTACCTGAAGAGGTAACACTATCCCTGGGAGAAGCAAAATCAGTGTAATTTGAGAAGGGATTAAATTTCTTTGTCGCCTGTAAACTTTGCTTCCCAGTAGAAGATGAGGATGATTCATTCTTAGTTGCTAGGGAGACTCTTTTAAGAGACATCCTAGAATATTGTGTTGTAGTGCAAAAATCCAGAGTGATTTGTCTGCTGCTGTGGGTATTGGATGTAATTCATACCTTTGTTAGTCTTCATAGTTCATTAGTTGTTCAAAACAAAGAAGTTATGAATAATAACATAACATTTGAGTAATAGGACTAGTCTACTAGTTATCTACTAATAGATGAATATGTTCAAGATGTCCTTCCTTCTTACTTCCAGAATGAGATCAGACAGTTACTTTTTCTTTTGGGTTTTTTTTTTCCTAGTATTGATGGTGAATAAAAGTTCATCTGTTGCTGCTTAGTCAGAATCCACAGTATCTTCTCTCTCTGTGTGCATGGGTGACAGGAGGGTTGCTGCTTGAGTGCTGCCATTTGGAATTGCCTGCGTGCAAACAGTTATTACTTGATGTTGTGAAAGCTAATTTCATGACCATTTCAGCTGGGTGTTTTGTAAAGTCTCCTTTTCTGGACAGCACAGTAACGGCTGTGAGGAGACACTCAAGTTCTTGGCTTCTTTTTAATTCAGTTATCCATGGTTTTAGCCATGATGATAAAGTTTAGATGATCCAGAAATAAAGTCTTTCTCTTTCATCTTGCACTACCATACTATCCCTTCCCAATCATTTGTAAATTACTAATGAACATCAAATGCAAACATTTCTTTCACTGAGACCACAAATGGACCCATAAGAGTAGAAGCTAAATTGCTCTAAAAGAGTACAAAAGATGATGTTTTGTTTTAGTGGAGGAGCAAATTGTTTTCTTACTAGTAGATAGTATTGTAAAATCTTAATGAGGATGAGGTATTTATTGGTTTTATCAGTTATCAGATCCAGGTGAGCACTAGGTTTCTTTTTTTCTTCTTTTCATGTTTACCTTGAACTACTAATGCCTTCAAATGCCTAGTAACTGATTTCTCTGCCAGATTAACAAGTTAATCTTGGCTAGGTGAGCCAAGGGTTAAAACTGCCATTTTTTTCTGCTGACCATTTGTATTCACCCTTTTGGTTTGTAATACTTTGCAGTAAGTCATCCAACTCACCTTAAGTAATGTGTTCAGGGGACAGCAGATTCACATGCTGGCTTTCCCTGTGGTCATTTGTCAGCTTTTGTCTTGAGATGGTGTTAATTGCTATGTGTTACCTAACACAAAGGTTAAAACAACCTTCTTCCTCCCCCCTCGAACTGACTCCTCTAACTGCTTCAGACTAGAACCTGGTTCATTAAATTTTTAGGGACTGCTGCTTTCTGTGCCAACTTCTGGCCAAGCAAACGGTTTCAAATAGCAGTCCCCTCTCTACAGGAGACGTTTCTGGTAGCAATGAAATGCAATTTTACCATATGCTTGTTAATTTAACAGGAGCCTGGGTAGATATATTTGTGTGCTGGGCAGGAAGAAAGACTTCTTTTAGGTTTGTTGGAAAGCTTAAGACATCTCCAATGTTTTTGGTGCATGGAGGAGCAGAATTGTCACTCTGCCTTCTGTTAGTACAAGCTTCAAATTAGGTTTTTACTCTTGTCTTCTGTGGGTAGTGACTAGTCATAGTCTTGGTGCATGAAGAAAACAGAGAGGAAAATGTGTGGCAAGGAAACTTGATGCATAGGTCGTGTCAGTATAGGTATGCACACTACCTGGCAGCTTGACAGTTCAGCTTTTCTTAACAACCCTGCTAGAGGTTTGGCTGTTGGATAGCAGTATGATTGGGAATGTTGCTTTTACTTGTCTCGAACTAGCACATTTGATCGATACAGTTGTGTCGTGTACCTCCAGTGTACAGTTTTAGGAGTTAGTTATTTTTCTGGTCAACCAGAGGCAAACTAACTAATCTCTCCAAAATACTTGCAACTTGAAATCTTAAGCGTGCAGTTTCAGTATTTCTGTTACTTTATATGCTGGTTTACCTTATGCAAGTTGCATAGTTTGTAGGATTAATTTCCCTTTTCTCCAGTATATATTAGTTCTGCCTTTAGATATGAAGAAAGGTGACTTTTGAGACAAGTGCACTGTTGATGTTCTGCCTCTCCCACAGGTCTCAATGGCTTTTCCACTTACCTGTAAGGGAGGCAAGAAGCCCATGCAGAGGATTGCAATTACTAGAACAAATGAGTTTACTGCTTATTGTGTTTAGTATCACTAATAATATACATAAAACCATTATTCCAGAGACATTTTCCTGTAAGCTGATTCACACAGTTTTCAGTTAATGTAATATCTGACTTGTTGTGCAGGGGTAATGAGCATCACATGCAAGCTTTTCACAAACATCATCTTCATTTTTATTGGAAGCTGGGCAGATACGTATATATTTGTTAGTATGTTCACATTCTTATGGTCCTGTATTGACATTTCTTTTTGCTTTCAACCAGTATATTAAATCTTTCATATTTAAAACATTAAGACAGAATCATATTTGACAAAATGGTGAGTCTGAGCCCTTGAAAGTTGTGTTTATTTCAACGTAGAGCTACATTTTCAGTTCATGTAAGATGCCAGTGTTCTGATTCAGGTGTACACATGTTGCTTCTTTGCTGTCTTGAAGTGATCTGAAGGAAAAAATTCACTTATGTACAGTATAGTCTGTAAATTTGACTCCCTCACTGATTACTTGTGGGATTGAGTATATTTAAACAGAACTGCAGTACATATAAGGTATGTTTTGGATAGCAGTTGTCTATGCAGACAGGGGAGAGAAATCCAACACTGAAGCTGTCTTTTAATTGTTTCAAAAGCTTTTGCAGCTCTGAGCTGTCACTGCCTGTGCTGTACTGTGGAAGTATCTAGGGAGTGAAGTTCTGTTCTTATGCATTACCTGTACACCTCATGCAGTAGGAGGTGAAGCCTCCCTGTCACTGTGAGTAGGCACCTGCACTCTGGAGAACTTGGCTATGCTGCTGTAATGGTTGTTTTTCAGATGGGGAAGCAAGAGCACGTTACATTACAGGGTACCCACCTGAGCTTTGCTGGACTTGGGATGACTTTCCTAGGGGTAACCTGGGCCTTTCTGCCCTGTGGGAACCAGCCTTTCAAGAAACTCTGCAGCAACTCAGTCTGCAGGAAGGAAACAGAGTGCAGGCTGGGCCAGGGTGGGGGGGGAGCCAAAGGGAAGAAAGTAGCATCATTTTGGCTTGGGGACAAGAAAGGAGTTGAATCCAATAAGGTGTAAAGTGCTTCCAGTTTTTTTAAGTTCTATCTGGAGAAGTGCTCAGAACTACTGCACTGTGTGGTAAATATGAGTGGTACAAGAGCAGTGTTTACAGTAGAGGGGAGTTACCCTTGACAGTAAATGCTGAGATAAAGAAGGCGTGAGGTACTTCTGCTTTGTTAAAGAAAACAGAGAGGCCTTTCTTCTATGTGCAGTGACTAACAGAGGTGATAGCAGGAGGTCCCTCTTGTTTCATCCCACCTTTATGATAGTCTTTACTGAAAAAAATACTGTCTTTAATCCTTTATATACCAGTACAGCGAGTATCTCTCAGATGATCTTATGAGTCTTGATAATAAAGCAACGACAAATTCAAGTAAATGTTGTATTTGGACTGCTGTTGGAAGGAAGGTAATGTATCAGCAGTTTTCTACAGCCCTTTTGTTCTCCACCATACTGTGAATAGTTGTGCAAAAAGTGCAAGGTTAAGATCTAAACATCTCATCTCTCGGTCTGTAATTTCTATGTGAATGTAAGGCTTCTCATGTGAAGGATATACAATTGTCATCCGGGGTAGGAGGCATCTCACTTAACTCAGGTGTCTGCAGGTGTCTACACCTTAGTTGATTATTCATGGTCCTTTCACAGAATTGAAGACAAAATTGAAGACCTAATCTTTTCAGCTAGTGAAACCAAGTGTCATTCCTGTCACCTGGAGTAAAGCACATTTGCTCAGATGAATCATGCTGTGTGGATCTCCACTGACCAGCGTGGCAGCCTAGACGAGTCCGTCTGTACTCCCATTTAGTCCAAGGAATCCTCCTTCACATGCTGTAACTGGAAGTTTCCTCAATGTGGTATTGTTGTCTGGCTTGGCCTTAGACCTACTGAATATATGCCATGTAATTAGCTATGGAAAGAACACACACTCTTGGAGGGCCTGTCTGGGTTATCTTGCATTTCTCAAGACTCAAATAAGAGTTATTGTCTATTTACGTTTCTAAACCATTTGTCTTTGTAGCGTTATACTTATGAGCTGAAGTGTTTCATTCCTAAGAGTAAACAAAAAGAAAGGTTCAGAAACAAGTAAGGGGGCTTGCAGAGTTGTTTGAGCTTGTCTACATGTTTTTCTTCCATGTTTTAATTACTTTTGTATTCCCAAGAGTTGATTTGTTCTGGATTAAGTTGCATTGTTACTCCTACCTTTGTTTCTCTTACTGGCATTTGTGTTGCAATGTGGTAAACCAGATTGAGGATGTTATCCAACTCAAAACTCCTGTATGCACCAATTTAGTCTTCACCTGGATCACTTCCTCAGTTTGATTCATTGGGAACTAAACAAATGCTGTTGCTGGTGCAGAGGAGAGGGCTAAGAGGAGCCAATAAGAGAAACAAGAACTTCACGGCAGCAGTGCCAGTTGATGCAGGATTAAATCATTTGTAGAACTATTAACAGGAGATGTAGTGCACAATATTTAGAAAGTTAAGCTCTAAAAGGTACTGCTCAAAGGAGATGCCTGTTATCTGAAAATACACTCACCTATTTGCTCAAAGGAAAGGCCTAAAGAATTGCTTGAAAACGATTTTGCCTACTGTAGGCAGAAAAACTGCATTAGAGCAGACCTGGACTTAGGTACAGGCAGATGATTTGAGTTGCTTTCAGCTGCAACAGTCTGTCTCCATCAGGGCAAGTTTTTGTCCCTGCTTCAGATACTCCAGTCTGTAATCCACATGGTAATTTAAACAGAGCTTCATCCACTGTTTCAGCTCAAATGAACCTTGATATGTAGTGCTGATGAATTTCTCCCAGTTATAGGGTGGATTAGTACCAGAGTCATCTTTGCTCCCAAGTCATTTGGGACATACACAGAGGAAGTTTTGTGCTTTGGCCAATTTAAAAGCCGAAGAAGTGTGGAAGGCAGCGCTGTGCACTTGGCATAGCATTCTGGTAGAGAGACTTTTGGCAGCTATTAGTTGTGAATGTATGATTTGGCATAATCAGCACGTGTTGCCTGATAGTGTCTGGTCACTCCTCTCTGAACTGTCAGAGCTGTTCCCACTTTCCTCCAGATAATTGCCCTGTTTTCCTTAGTTACTGTACCTCTGCATTGATGTCTCCTAGATTAGAGTGTCTGGTGAGAGATAAGAAGTTTTCACTTCTTGTCCTACCCTTCCTCCTTCTGCCCCTGTGTTGGCCCTCTCATGTATTGAAAAGGTTGGAGTGCTTTTGCTGCTGACCAACAGGAAAGTCTGCTTGGGGGAGTGTTCATGGCTGTTTCTTGTTTCTGTTTGAGTTGGGCAATCATTGCTAGGGAAATTAATGGGTCCAGGAGCTCTGAAGACAGGACTGATGGTCTGCAGGGAGCGAGGCAGATGAGGGCAGGACAATGCCACTGGGCAGCAGGGCAATGAAATTGTCCCACAGTGTGTTTGCAGAATGGGTGGCACCGGCTCAAGATGAGAGCAACAGTTGCTCTCTTTGCTTCACTCTGAATTGTGCTCCTGGCAAGTTCTGGAACCTGCTGAGTAGCATGCTGACCTGGACAAATATTACAGTACTTTAAAAAACTACTTGTGGTAATAATGTTGACAGACACAGTGAAGCACAGCAATATACTTGCTCTTTTAGCTTTACTGCTAGTACCCAGAGTATTCTTGCAACTCAGCTTATTTCGGTGTGTGGTGCTGCAGTCGAGGTCCTGGCAAATAACTTAAGTTTGAGCCAGTCTCTAGGTTCATGATGTATGGTTTACAGGAGCCAGGAACACAGATGTTTGAAATAAGAGCTGTATTTTCATTGTCTTGCAGAGTACCTGTGTGTGGGGACTGTTTTTTCCATACTATTAAAACTTTAATATGAAGAAGCTAGTTTTCTCCAAAAGTTTAAGATTTCCTTTATCCATACAGGACAGTTATTTCATTCTTTAGTATGTTGCTAGTTAAAACTTTATAGAGGAAACCATGACATTAAACTTGCTGGATAGAAATATTATTGTTAGCAGTCTACCTGGAAATTAAAAATACACTTGCTTCAAGAGGCTTCTGATGGGATGAATTTCAAGTTATTGCTGCAAGGTATTGAGTTATAACTGCAGCAGACTTAGAAATATTAAACTAGTAAAAGTACTTAAAAATCAGTTGTTGAAGGAAGGGAAACTGATGTATTAAAACTCTTGTTGAAAACCACTAGTTTTTCTAGACATTTGATTAGATAAGGGAATTCTCCTTTAGATCAGATATGAATAGCAATCTGTCAAGCTTTACCTTAGTGAAAACTGCTTGGCACCCTTTAGCTATGTTCAAAATCTTGTTGGAGATCTTGTTTTGCCTAGTAATTTTACCTGTGAATATGCAGTTAATCTTTCAGTAACATTCTCTTTTCCTCTTTTATTTTTTCTTACCAGGGTTTACTGTTGCTGTCAAAAGAGCTGAGTGAGCCCTCTCAGCAGATGTTGTCATTAGAAAAGGGGCTGGAACAGTGTCATATCACAAGCTAACTCTTTGCACAGAAAAAAATCCTTGGGTTTTGTGGGGTGAGAGACTAGGTAATAGAGGGTAGAGCAGTTTTTCTGTTGGTGTCCCAGAAAGGTAATGGTTATCCCCATGGACGAGTTAATGTATGCTTTTAAGTGAATAGTCCATACTTCAAAAACTTCTTCTGTGGTGAAGAAAAAAATCAATAAAATGTGTGTATGAGCTCTTGAGATCAAATTCTTATACATAAGTGATGGAATCATAGAATGCTAAGGATTGGAAGATAGCCCTGTAGGTTCCTTCACAGCAGTATAAAGTCTTTGTTTACCATGGATGATTGCACATAGACATGGGTTTTAGTATCTGATGTGTTCAGGTCTTGCATCAGTTAGCCACTTGGAATGATCAAGTGTCATCTTTGCTTACTCCTAGTTCTGACTGTGTGGTAGAAGATATTCAAGTTCAAATTCTTATGACCAAACTCTCTCAGATATTTCTTCAGTATGAGTATTATTTCTTTTGCATGCCTGTGCCTTATAAAACTATGGTGAATTTAGCATTTCCAAGAAGGTGTATGTTGAATAAGAGCAAATACTCTGCAGGGTTTCTTGACCATGATGCTGATGGGGCAGATATTTCATCATGTCTCTGTTGCTTTATGTCATTCTGTCTACCAAAGTGACAATATCTTCTAAACAGTCCTTTTTAAGTGAGCTTTGGGACATCTAGGGGCTGGCTATAAATAAGTAGTATCTGAGTATCAGGTTGGAGGACTGATGATTGCTTACTTTCTGGTGTGTATTTGTGGAGGTAGTTACTCCAAATCCTGTTAAAAGTCAGAAAAGCTTTTTACAGACCAAAGACTTTGAAGGAGATACAGGTGTTTGCCAAAAGGAATATCATTTTCTCTTGCTGAGTTGCATCTCTAAGTTATTATTACAGCATCTTAAATGTATAATAAAAGTTAGCATTAATAAAGGAGTTCATCTTCCTTGAAGAAGAATCACTCCTTGCTTATTCCCTAGTGACAGGATGAGGAAGATACTTCTACTGTGCAGAAGAGAAGACCAAGAGTAAAGAGAAAGTGCAGTGACCACTGTCTAGGTCAGGGCTGGGAAGTAAACCAAGGCCACATGAGAGTCAGATCTTAATTCACACCATTTTTGCTTTAACAATGAAGGAGCTTTTAGTGAATTCACTAATAGTCATGGCAGTTTCTTCTTGGACCCTTGGAAATAATTTTCAGATTTCTTACCATTCCATGCTTTTCTTTCCTTCATCACACTCATGTGAGTGTAGGGGAAAAAGCCAGAAAGCTGGCTGGCCATGGGCAGCACGGTGGTGCATCAGCAGTCTGGGTTTGCTGACAGCTGCTACACTCATGTGCAGATTTGAGGATATTTTCCTGTAAGTAGGTGCACAGCCAATTGTCCTCAAAATTGACAGCAAGCTTGGTTTCTGAATATATAATATATATATGTAATAAAAGTAAGGAGAAGGAAAGAAGGCAAAAAGCAAAAGCATAAAGATGCTCAGATGGCATGTTGAAGTTGCTGTATAGGAAATGAAATTTGAATAGATTCCAGCTACAAGTATTAAAAAGCTTCTTCCTTTTCCTCTTGCTCTTTCCCTCACCTTCCTTTGCTTATTGAGTTGAGCTTATTTTTTAACTTTCAGTCTGTGAGAAGACAACCTGCATTTTCAAAAGTTGTCATGTAAACAAATATTTCAAACATACTTGCAAGCTTGAAGTTGCCAGTAATATCAGAATCTCATTTTGTGTTCTTTAGTGGCAGGAGGATAAAACACCTCAAACCCCAAGTGGCTGTTAAAAAGTCAGTACTTGTCTGTAGTTACAATGCAGAAAATACCACAAAAAGCAGGTTTTACAATTCAACAAGTGAGGCAATACAGATAAATGTTAACTTCAGAGAATTTTGGTGTTAGCTGATTGAACTGGTAAATAATGTTCTCTGTGCTCCTAGTATAAAATTTGGGTTAGCTTTTTATTTCTAAACCCAGGCTGGTGACCTATGATTTTTTTGAGGTGGCCTTGTATTCTGTTCATTGGACCTCTTTGCCTGTGGAGGAGATACCACATTAAACAAAACAGGGCTAGAAGAAAAGATTTCAATGAAATGTCCATCGATCCCTTCCCTTGTCATGAATCATTCAGATACTAGTATGGTTATGTTTGATTGATTTTGGAGGCTTTTTAAGCTTTATAAAGAGGAGAATAAATACAAACATGCCTAGGCATTATAACAATGCTAGGTCTTTACTTCACACCTTAACTTATCTCAGTTTGTGTTAATCACCAGTTTTCTGAGAAGAGTGAGCCATGTTTTGCTTTCCTGAATGACTCTGAAAAACCATGAATTTAGTACTTATTGGAATCCTCCTGTCTTCTTATTTCTGCTAGAAATCTGGGATGGATACAGTTGTGGGTTGGAGACCTCAGAGTTCGTGCACACATGTGCAGACGTGCACACATGCTTGTCTTGTAACACCATATGGTATGAATCAAAGATTACCTCACAGTAGTAAAACCATAATGCATTTTCCACCATTTTCAGTTATGTGTTCATGGCATGATATTCTGTACTCTGAACAACTTACAGCGATTGTCCTTTGTAAATGGTCATTATTTTATTAAGTTGATGTGTTATCCAGGATACTTGGCTACAATTCTGTCCTTGGATCACTGCTGCTACTCCAACAACAGCAGCAGTTGTGTCTTCTTTTCTGCTCACTTGCTTTGTTCAAAGAAGCTTTGGCTTGCAAATTCATACAGACTTGTTTATTCTTTCTTCTTCATGGCTATAGGTTTGAAATAAACCCTTGCTAGCAGATAGAAGGCAAGTGAATTTATCAAGTGTGTGAGTATGTGTACTTTCTTGTTCAAGATTTTTAAACAATCTATTTAGGCCTCTAATTCAGCATCACTGGCTTATCTTTCTTTTCCTGAGGTTTTCATAGTATTTCCAGAGGTAATTACCATACCCTAAAACCCATTCAGATGTATTTTCCCAGAACCAATGACTTCTGTGTAGTTCTATTTGTTTTTTCCCCAACTTGGTGGTTCTTTGTGCTAGAGCTCATGTGATTCTGTATTGATGCTTTGTCAAAGTATATTATCATACTTCTGAGTGTGAGGTAAGACATTCAATTAAAGCCACAATATTGTGTAACAAGAAAACAGGAACTTTGTGGATATTTTAAATGCAGGTTAAAATGGCAGAAGGACAGCTTGTTCTGCAAGTTACATTAATGAAAGTCAGTACTAGTAGGTTCTTCTCTTTGGTACCCATAATAAGTTCTTGGTTTTTGACAGCTACTGTGCTCTTAATATACCTGTTTAGAACTGATACGCTGTAGTGTATACATGTATGCTCCCATGGTTCTCTTAGGGCAAGGAGCACACTCAAGCCAGAAACTGAAGGAGACAAATAGTTCTTTAGGGATTCGTGCTAAGACCGAGCTAGTTGTTTCCAAATTCTTGTTTCTGGAGGCTTCTCTATCCTTGTGGCAAATCTGGAGACACTTTCTGCATCGTCAGAGTCACTCAAACTTGCCTCAGATCAGTATTTCCAATTGTGCATGATAAAAGTTGTATTACCTGCATGTTTACTCATAAGTCTCTGACAACTTGGCAATGTTTTGATGATCTTTCTAGTTGTTTCAAATATAGCTGCGTTTTAGCTTCTGAAATACTCTCTTCTGTGTGTTTGTTCTTCTCAAAGTTTTTAATCCCCGTTAGAAGTGATTGAAAAGGATTTGGTTGCTCAACGGTTCCTGGAGAGAGATGCTGATTGTGTAGGTGGAATGAGGCATTGTGCTGGCTTTTACTAGCACTCAGGGATGTGCCTGGATGGGGCTGTAGCTAGAACAGTGTGTTTCCTTGTCTGTTTTTCCAGTTTGAGGGAAGCACAGTTAGCTTGACAGCCATGGCAGTATCTCATGGCTACTAATTGTTACGATTGTGGCCAGTCCTTTGTATTCTTTTTGACACATTGCAGCCAGACTTAGAAAGGTCTGATGAATTGGCTTTCTGCCAACTGGGGATCCTAAACTGCAGCTGCTTTGTCCTGAGCCCATCTGTGTCTCACTGTTTTTGGCTGCTTGTTTTAAACTGGGAAGAGAAGAATGTGTCCACCCTTCTTTGCCCAAGACTGACATGTTCAGGACCGCTTCAGAGCTAATACTCTGCAGTACTGCGTAGGAGCCGGAGGGTAGTTTACTGTTCATTAATTCTTGCTGACAGCTTGGGATTGATGGAAGTGGATACTTTTAGAGGAAGTAAATGTAGGGCAAGGTTATGAGATGATGGGCTTCTCTGCTTGAAGGGAGTTTGTACTGCCTAGGTACAGAGGCTTGATGTAGTGATACGCAATGTTTGGATGATGAAGTGGCCTTTCTCCATAGCAGCAGAAAAGAGCTCATGGGGAAAGGGACATGTATTTGAAGAATTTGAAACATAAGCATTTGGGTTTTTTACTCAGTTATGCAAAAGCTTAAGTCCTGGGTATTCTCTTCAAAGACAGTATCTGATTGCTATGTGTCACTTGCCTTCGGGTCTTGCAATGCTAACTTGTCTCTGATCTGATTTTAGTGTGGCTGGGTTTTTGTGCTGTCTTTACTTTCTGACTACCTTTAACAACAAACCAGCCTGTTGTGTTGCTCAAATGCCACCTCAAACTGCTACTTGTTAGTAAGAGTCTTTGCTATTTATGCTTTCACTGCAGAGTGCCATTTGACTCTGTCCTTGTCCCTCCTTTCTGCATATCCTCTCCCTCTAACAAATCATTCTGCTCTCTTCAGCCTTCATCACTTCTATGTAGGTCATGTCTGATTCTACATAGCCTTTTAGTTCTGATTTCTCTGTCTGTTTGGTCTCAGCTCCTGGCTACACCGTAGTTGATTACAAGTGACAGATTTGGAGGAGGAGGTCCTCTGCTGCTGTTGTATCTCTGACTATTGTACTGATGGCAGATGATTGTGTTGTGACATTCTTCTACTTGGGTGTTTTAAAAAAGTTCCAGAGTGGAGGAACTGACATGCCCTGCAAATTATAAAACCCAAAGGAGTTTAAAATAACAGCTGCCAAACTGCTTTAACTCTCTACTTTCCATCTTAGTTTATATTATGAGTGGAGAATAAAGTTAACAATTCTTTTATTTAAGAAACAAAAGTAATTTGGACTGGATTGTAAGCTGATGAGACTCAGACTTTTTATTTTGGGATGCTTTAAATTGTTAAAAAAATTATACCAAGAGTGTTAATCCAGCAAATATCTTCTGTTCATGTTTTAAAGCTAGCATGAGCAGACGTGGATGTTTTTAATAAAAAGATGATTAATTCCAAGAAATATACAGGTCTGGAGCCAAAACAAATGTGATTTTTGATTTCTGGTTAATCTATGCTATGATTCTATGATTTTATTATTATTGTTTTAGAATTATTTCCTTGGGGGCTACTTGTAGTCTTTGGAGCACTTTATAACTTTTTGTAATAGTCTCAAGATTGTGTGTATTACATAAACTTCAGAATTCCTTGCTAGTAATCTGTGTTTATTTGACTTTCTGAAAATAATTAAGTAATTATTAATTTTATCTGGTTTTTTTTCCCCTACTTCTTTGGTCTAATAACTCTACCTTGTCTCCTTTGCATTTAAATGGAGCAGGATAATTGTTAACTGCAGAACATGGAAAGCAAATATTTACTAGCTGAAAATAGAGACTGTCTTATTTCTCTCTTTTGATGTGCAAAATGATGACTGTTGTTTTCGGAGTGAGTAGCTTGGTCTGCATGGTTGCAGTTAGTGTTTGTATGTAGAACAGAAGTGGGGACTAGATTAAATTCCTTAGTGTTATATTCTGCATCAGACCAAATGGCCCTTCTGCCATCCAATCTGTAAAGGTATTCTTGTAGAAATTACAGGTGTTGTGCAAGACGTGACCACAACTCTGTTTGTAGACTAGGTGAGGTAATGAAGTGCAGCAATATGTTAACTTCAGTGTTTGACCTAAATATGTTTGGAATGTAATTATGAATGTGAACCATGAGCCCAAGGAAATTATAGGAGTATGGGACTGGAACAGACTGAATTGTCATCTCTATCAGGTGCTATGTGAGCTGTCCTTGAATCTAATTTACCTGATCTTAAAACAATGTGCTGCTTGATTCTATCATTTGTGAATCAGAAGATGTTTCAAAGTACTTCACTGTTATTAATAATCTTATTAGTAGTATTGTACTATCCAGTGCAAAATTTTCCATACTTTATCTGCAACAGCAACTACTTAAAGCATAGCTCAGGAGTGACCCAACAGCTTGTTGCATATGGTCAGTTCAGTGAAAACAGCAGTTGAAAAATGCCCTTGTGTTTGGTGTGGTTTTTGTTTAGGAAAAAAAGAGTTAAAATAATACACAAAATAAAAATTGGACACATAGGATCACTGGCAACAGAGATGCTGAAAATCCTTTGGGTATAGAGCCACAGCATTCAGAAAGAACAGTTCCTGTCCAATGGTATTCAGGAGAACTTTGGTAACTGTAGTGTTAGGCTGGTCTGAACCTGATAATCCCTTATACTTTCCTTTTTCAGTTTTACCCAAGTGAATGGAGTTTGCATGTGATCCTGTTTCTTAGAACATTATATTTTAGAGTACCTTGTGAAATAGAAAAACAACAGACAAGCTTGCAGGCATAAAGATTTTAACAGTGTCTCAGACAAGGATGGCTTTGCAACTTGCACATACCTCAGTGCACTTGCTCTGACTTTAATTTGGTCGTTAATATTGAGACAAATTGAAGGAGGGAACAACAAGCATTGAAATAGATGGGAGCAGGGGCTAGGATCACAGAAAAGCTGAGTTTGGCAGGACCTCTGGAGATCATCTGGTTTAACCCCCTGGTCAGGCAGGGCCACCTAGAGTCAATTGCCCAGGACAATGTCAGATGGCTTTTGATTATCTCCCTGGATGGAGACGACACAAGCTCCCTGCAGCCTGTGCCAATACTCAGTCATCTGCACAGTGAAAAAATGTTTCCTGATGTTTGGAGGGAGCCTCCTGTGCCTGTGCTCAGTGTCCTGTCACGGGGCAGCATTGACAGGGCACCACTGGGACAAGCTTGGCTTTGTCATCTTTACAATAAAGTAGGAAGTGAGGAAAAAACTGGGACATTAGAATAACAATTGTGCCACATTCAAAGCTGTTTTATTTTCCAAGCCAAACTTGACTGGAAGGTGCTGCTACTGATAAGACCAGAAAGGGTGGAAAGACTTTTGTGTTTGCAGAAATGTCACATTTTTGCTAATTATTCATTCAGTAGAAGATAAACATCTTGGAAATTAAGCTTTGCATGTTTCCTTAAAATTATTAATTCCACATTGAAGCCAAAAGGTTGCCAGGATGCCAGGTTATTTTGACTGGAATTGTATTGCTTTCATAGCTTTTGTTGTTAAAATGTCAACAGTAAAGATACAAGGTGGACTGCCTTGTAATTTGGGAAATTTAACAGTTGCCTGTGATCTAATATTTCTCAAGGCCAATGTTTTCACACTGCATCTGTCTAACCAGAATATAATGCACAGGGGGTACTGCCATGCTTGTATGTTTCTAGTTCCATATATGTTGGCATCTATATCTTACTTGATAACCAGTTTTATAGTAGTCTTTATACTGTTTCATCCTTACAGGTAAGATACAGCAATATTATCCTTCCAAGTCTAGCAGAATCTAGTTAGTGAGAGAATGCTACAGTTTGGATAACTTCAACTGATTTTGACCAGAAACATGTCAGCAGTATTGGAAGGAGTCACTGCCTGGCTGGCTTTGCACTACTGTACATGAGGTGTGTTCAAGTAATACTCTGCAGTCAACTATAGGAGTAATCATGCAGATGAGGGATGATGCTAGGCAGCTTAGATATGAGCATCTTCATCCGCTAATGATGTTTGAGATTATACTGTTTCATACTCTTTCGATATCCCTGGCGAGTAGCTGTTACATCAGTATCTGATCCCATTCAGAAAGCAGTCTTATTCTTTTGGCTAATCACAAGTGAGTTATTTACCTATACAGAAAAGTTTGCTGTTGCTAGCCCAAGCAAACAGCTTTGTGAAGCCACATGGGGCTGTGTTCATTCTCATTAGGTCAGTTTGTGCCACCTGGCATGGCTCCACTCCATTCAATTTTTTCTCCTTTCCCAGAAAGGAGGAAACAGGCACTTCAGGCCCTGAATCATCATCTAAACATGAGTGTGTGATGATTGGAGATAATAAATGAACTATTAAACTTTATTTCTTGTTTATAAAATGTTTGTTGCTACCTAACTTTTGAACTATAGGTGAACTTGGTCAATCACACTTTTTTTTTCTCATGGCATAGTTACCTTAATTTTCCTATAGTTCAGATTGCTCACATAAACCATTTTATATGATAGGTTGTATCAGTATTGTGAAGCATGTCATAATGTGGAGCATTCTTTTTGACTTTCAGCTTTCTGTGACCTGGGAGTTATTGTCACTGCCTCTGTCCAAGAGAAGGAAGTGTAGCTGGAAATTCACCATCTCAGGGGCTGGACCTAGAGCTAGGACTTCTGCAGTGAGTGTCTGGGCAGCTGGATAGCCCGGCACAGGGGCTTATCTCAGGGTCATACCTTGCCTCTGTGGTTCTTGAGACCTTTTAGAAACACTTTTATCCTTTTTGTTACCAGTTATAAATCACTAAGGCTTGTAATCATGGAAACATCATCAGTTCAACCTATTTGTTGCTTACGTTATCATCCTTCACATTCTGTGTGTGCTTTGCTGCTGTTTTGTCAATGGCAATCACAAAGTGAACCTCAAGATATTAATATTAAACAGCATAAATACATCATATCCCTATCTTCTGCTTAGCATATACATTAATCATCTTGAAATAAATGGTGTCATGGTGTGTGCAGTGACCCACTAACCTGACAAAGCATCACATGTTGGGAGTCACTGTTTTAGCAAAGTTTGAATCTTATTTTTACTTGCAGTAAACTTGATGAAGACTTCAACGTGTATTCAGGTTGCATTTGAACAGAAATTGTGCCTTGGATTTTGGTTTTGAGCTTTGGTTTGTTTGTAAAGGTTTTGTTGTTGTTGTTAGGGAAAATTTCTGTCATTTTATACTATTGCTCTTCTGTTTTTCAGTTGCTTTCTATAAAGCTGAATTTTTAAGAGATTCTTGTAAGAGCTATTTTGTATCTTTCTAATATATTAACATTGCACATACACTTCTGTTAATATGAAATAATAGTGCTGTTTCTCTGATGCTTATGGAGCCCAAACCTTACTGTTAACTGCAGCAACAAAGCTGCTGATTTCCATTTGACATTGCAAAAGTGTTCCTGTATGACCAAACACACAGTGAATAGATACTGAGTATTTTTACTAGTGGGTTTTGTATTCACACTGCTAATAAAATTAAAGTTTTATAAATATTATTATAATATTCTTTACAACATGAAGCAAATGTATTGCAGTATGAATTTTGTATGTTTTGGGACCAATAACAAGGTTTCAAAGTTGGAGACTCATCAATTGTTAGTTAGAAAGGAAGAAACAGGTACAAGAGTATTGGTCATTTAGGGTGAGCCACCAAAGTGATCCTGCTATGGAAGAAGCAGATGTGATTGCATAATGTGTTGGGTGAATTCTTCTGTGAAGAAAGGATGATAACAATGCTATCATAAAGACATTGACAGCTCTTTCTCTGCAATTCTGACTTCCATTGTTTCTTATTTGGGCAAGATATATGGTTCAAACATGTGAAAATGCCTTTTAAGCTGAGAAAGCAAAAGAGGACTCATCTCAGTGGAGAGCAAAAACAGACCAAAAAAGAAGAGTGAAATGTGATTGCTCTCTGCAGGTATATAAGGGACTTGTTTAAGGAAGGAACACCACTTGAGAGTTTGGCCATCAGAAGAATATGCAGGTAAAAGAAGGTAGCTATTGAGGAATGGTGTTCTGGAACAGCAGCCAACTGGATACAGGTAGAAAATGTGTAATTACATATTAAGACAGAACTTGAAAAGCTTACTTATGTTTCTTGTGGTGAAA
Source organism: Colius striatus (assembly GCF_028858725.1). Taxonomy (NCBI): domain Eukaryota; kingdom Metazoa; phylum Chordata; class Aves; order Coliiformes; family Coliidae; genus Colius; species Colius striatus. The sequence continues at coordinate 55,304,361 of NC_084763.1, forward strand.
GAGACTAATAAACAAATGCTAATAAAATGGATGTGGTAATTATTTGGATAATTGGGAAATAACTCCCTCATGGGGAGTTTCTTGATAACCATGAAATATCTTAGTTCTGAGCAACTCTTCTCATCCCCTGAAACCAAATGAGAGAAAATAATGTACCTATATTCCTACATATGTGGCAATCAGCATGCAACTCCACTGTTACTGACCCCAGTTGCTTATCTGCCTTCTCAACTGCCTTTTGGATATATTGATACCACCACCACCTCTTACACCAGGTCAGTAACTTGAGCTGAGTTAACTAAGAAGGACAGGATTTATCTTTAAGTTTTTTAACTGGGATCTATTAACCAGGCTATAGAAGTTGGAAAGTATGGGGGGAAAGAAGGCATACAGTTTTGATGTGCTTTTTATTCCTACAAAACTAAGTGCAACTGTACTCTGTTAACTCCATTCTGGAACCTCATTTGAAGAAAGTCCCTTCTTACAGGATCACAGAATCTTAAGGATTGGAAGGTATGTTGAAAGATCATCTAGTCCAATCTCCCAACTGGATTTTTTTCCCCCCTATTCAGTTCTTCAAATTTCCTTTATTGAATATAAGTTCTTGACAGATGGAGACCCATCTGTCCTGATACTATTATCTGTTGGATTTCTAAATTTGCTCTGACTTGTAGGACCTGTGAGAGTAACTGGACATTGTTTTTAATTGTTCCTTGGACTGCTTGCAGAGTTATAACCTTGAACAGTGAATTAACTCTTGGGGAAACCACATCATTTTTTATATGACTTTCTGTAAGACAATGCACTTTCCCCTGCCCTTTATTCTTTCACTTTTTAAAATTAGGCTGACTTGGTTGCCAATCTGCAGCATTGAGCCAATGCCAAAGGCAAATGCAGTGTTAGATAAAGAAGTGGCCTGATCTGATGTGGCAAATCCTATTTCCATTATTCAATTAATGTTTTCTTTAAAAAGATGTCTTTTAGCATAAAGCCTGATTTACCCAAATCCAAACAGCAGTTAAATATTGCTAATAACATTGTAATAATTGTGTATTTTAAGCCTGAGTGTAGATTAAGCCGTGTCTAAAAGCATAAAGGAATGTATGGTCTTTGAGAGTATCAATATAATGGTTTAATCAGATGAATAGATTTAATTATTTCAGTAGTCACAGTAGTAAATGGCAGAACCCAACAAAAGATAACACAGTTTATAGGGTCACTGGTTCAAGTTCAGCCCATATACATAATTCAAGAGTCCCTGATCTGTGAAGTAGTATTTGCTGCTACCATAAAAACCCCAGACTGCCCAAAGCACATTCTGGTGGCTCAGCCTCATTTTCCAGCTTTGATACTTGATTTTAGTCGAAGCAGTGACTGCATTCTGTCACAGTGGATCTATCAGGTGGACTGTACCTACCCTCTGGCTCTGGATAACCCCAAATTTGTATGCCTAAACTCCATCTCAAACACACAAACAGAAATCAATAGATTAATCAATTCTCTGCCTTGCTTGCTGTCAGGACAAGGACGCTGCACCCTGCATTGTAGTAGGGGAATAATTAGCAAATGTTTGATTTGTTGAGGACAATACAGTCCTATTTTTAAAAAGGTTAATCCAATAGTGGAGTTGGTTTGCTTTTAACATTTTGTATAGTTTTTATTAATGTCTTGACAAATATAAAATGACTGGGCAGTTAAAAGTATATCTGATTTTAAGTGATTAGTTGGGGAAATTGATGATATTTCCCCCTTCACTGTAGATGTTGCTTGTGTTGTCAAGATGTAACTTACCATGCTTGACAATGAATTACATCAAAGTTGACTTCATACACTCCTAGAACTCCTTGAGGAATAGTTTCCTATCATGAGAAAATACCTTGTTTGAACATCTTATGGCTCAGGAGGCTACAACCTTCTTCTGGTTCAGTAACTGGAACTGGGATGTCCACTTGTCTCCTTACACCTGCAGATGTGTTTATTTTGTGCTCTTTCTGACCTGCTGAAGATACATTCACTGGCAGGTCGATTAGGACCTGTGTAATATGGAAAAGTTGATATTTAAAGTTACTAAAACGACTATCGCGACTCACAACAGCAACGTGATCTAGAGAGTAGATGTATCAGAACTACTGATAACGTTTTTATCTGTGTGACTGGGCAGAGGTGTGCAGCCCATCAGATGCTTTTTATGTGGCTATTCATCTGCCTGTTCTTGCAACAATTCAGTACAATTATGGGATTCTGTCTATTGCAAGTTAACATACTTTAAATGCTCATTGGGTTTGTACTTACCTGTCATCAATATCTTGGAGAAAAAATATGGCCAATTTTAAGGATGGGAAATGAATCAAATTGCACTTCAAAATCGTGTATACTTTATTGCCATGTTATAGTTGCACCAATACTTTTTCATGGATGTATGCCAAGAGGAGGTTCCTGAACTTGGGAGAAGGAAATGCACATTCTTTCCTTTAGCCCTTTCCCCTAACCCAACACACAAAAGCAGACAAAAGGAGACAAAGGGATAAGGGATTGAAGCTACAGTATCCCTGTATGTTGTGTACCCAGGAAAAGTCATCCCTTCAGTCAGTTGTGCATGCAGATCATCAAAGACATTTTTCTGATGATTTAAATTTCTTCTTTCTTCACACTTCTCTTTCAAAAGCAGGTTGAAGTCACATGTACTGTGTAGCTTGTAAGCACAGGTTAATATAGTCAATGAGCCTCTTCTACACTCAACAAGAAAGTCCAATTGAAGGCACCCATCCCATAACTTTCCTAAATATTTAACAAAGTTGTGAGTGTCTTGGTTATTTACCATAGTGCTTAAATCAGCATTATAAACAGCCTTAAAAAAGGAAGCTTTTTAAAAATCACACAAAAAACCCCCAAACAAGGTAGTGATCTGTGCCAAGTTAAGTTGGCTAAATGTGGAAGAATATATGCAGTATGTTGAAAAAACATAATTAAGCAACGTAGGTTGACTTATGTTTTTCTTGGCAGGGAAGTGGTGTTGCTTTTACATCACTGTATTGCCTTTCACTTGCTTGTATCTTGTTGGCTTGTGAGCAGCCATGTTCATTTGACTTGAAAGTGAACATTTAACTGCTCTTCAAGCCCTGTTTGTGCAAAACATGCTTTTAATGAGCACGCACATTTAACTGTAACAGATTGAAAACAGGAGGACTCTCACAGCAGAAAAATTTGTATTTTGAAAGCTTGCCCACTACTATCCTTTGTTTTTGATGATGTTGTGAACTATAACGCAGTGTCAGAGCTCTGACTTCTGCTTGTGGTTGGACTTTTTTGTTTGTTTTGTTTGTTTAGGAGGGAGATTTGGCTGTAGTTAAGGTGATATATCCATTATATTCACATGTAGGAGCTGTTAAGTAAGTTGCTTCTACTTTAAACTAACATTTAATATGTGTGTGTCAGCTGAAATGTCAAATGAAATTGAGGTGCAAACGCAGTCACTATTAAAAAAGTCTTGAGGAGGCTTCAGGAATGAAAGCAGACCAAGGAGAAATAGATTTCAGATTCAGTTTCCAATTGATTTCAGAAAGTGGCTTGATGATGATAATGTTCTGCTTTAAGCACAAAGGAAAAAGATTGCTTTATAAATCAGTTTCCAGGCTGCTTTTAGTGTTATGTCTTTTCCATGCTATTCTTTCACTTTATTTTCTCAAAGGGCATCTTTCAGCAGGATCACGTTTACAAGACGATTCAGCTCAAGATAATTTCTTGTGGCACAATTTGACTGAGGAATGTTTCTTGCTATATAAAATCATACAGGATCAGCTTTGCTGTCTCTTTTAAACTCACTGGGCAGCAGGCAAAAGGTTGCACGATACCTCAACCACTGTTCTGTTTTAGGTGTGACCAAAAGAAAAAGGGGAGCGTACCAAATGCAGGAGTCCTAATTCTGTAGCCAGGCTTGTTTGTTATCAATATGTTTGTGGATTGACTTAATGAAGATTCTAGTAAAAGTGAAATTGAACCATCTGAAAACTAGAATATCACTTAATTTCCTTTCTCTAATTAGAAGATGATTTTCCCAGAAAACTGGGGTTTATGCATTGCTTTCACCCTTCTAGTGCCCATCATTGACAACAGGCTGATTAACTGCATTTTAAGGGACTTTGTAGTGGTCAGAAAGCAAAGGGAGATAATACCACTCAGGGTTTCACAGGTTTGTGAAATTGCTCTAAACTGGGAAATAGTGGTTTGCTGTCTCTGACATCTGTGAAATAAATGAATACAGGTGAATTTAAGTCAACTGAAGCAAACACTGCTGTATTAATCAGTCTCTCTCCTTTGCTTACAAAGTACTTATTGGAGAGACAGTTTGTCTACAAACTTTTTTTTTTCCTAATTACCACGTAATTTTGGATGTTTTTTTTTCATAAATCTCTATTGTAGATACATTAAATGTTTTTTCCAAACCAATTTTAAGCTAGTATTGGCATTTAACCATCTTGCAAATGGAAGTACCAGAATAAGCACACTGTATTTTTTGCATTATCACTGGAGAAATGTTGATTTTCTTTTTCCCTGGTGGTGTTGGATTTGATTGCTTCTGGCAGCCTAAAATAGGTAATGTAAAAACCTATCGTTATGTCTCCAGTGCAGGATTTTTACACTCTTAGAACTTCATCTGATAGCTGCAGCACTTCTGATCTGCAAAGAAAAAGTCAGGAGAAAATAAAAGATCTGAAAGGCAAGTCAAATGCCAGGGAGTAGCAGTCCTGCTATAGCCATGGGAAACAACTTCAGCAGACCTGGAGGATCCCCAAAAACTCTTGTGGTACAGTCATCCTGCTTGTGGCACTATCTACTAGCCACCAGTCCATGGTGCCTGATTGACAAGGGGGAAAGGTGGATCTTCACAGAGTTCTGCTTCTGGCTCTGTCGTTGTAGGATTTTACATCAAGGTAACTTTTTTTATCAGTGGGTATGCTGTGTATGGATGGTGTGATTCAAGCAGCCACACCACATTATTGGATCCATCCTGAGGTGTGACATATTTCAATTCCTAAGCATGTTGTGCTCATATGGTACTGAATTCCTGGTTTTGAACTACACCACCAAGAACCTTCCAGTCCTCTAAGTGTCAGATACAATAAGTTTTTGCTTGCCACTTACAATGAAACAACCACCAGACTGAATCGTGCTGAACTAAAGTTTAAATCATAGTATGATTAAGGCCTTTCTGGTGGGGTTTCTTAGGTCTATATTAATACCATATGATGAAGTGTTCTATCCCTAAAACAAAGCCCCCATGAAGTGGAAACCATGGTTTCTTAGTTTAACTGCAAAGAAATTAATCCTCACTCTCCTTTGTGCATCTGAGACAATACTTCTGTTAAAATGCATAAGGAGTGGAAAAGCCACAAAGCTTTGAGGGAAAATAATCTCCTAATTAAGAGGGTATACTAAGGCAGTGAAATTAAATGATATTCTAGTTGTGAGATCTTTCAATTTTACTTTGTCTAGGGTGAAGGACATGATAAACTTCTCATTGAATTGTTTCCTTTTTAATAAGTGACTCGTACTCTCTTTCCTTCTCCTGCATGAAAATATGATTTTAAGATGGGCAATGGGATGGGATCACTAATAGCACTAAACTGTATGAGGGTATATACTAATAAAATAGGTTGAATTTCTATGGTGGACGAGTGTTACTCTGCCTCTGGAACAGAGCATGACAAGAGCACTTGGTGTGCAGCAGCAGGCTGTCAGTGCATGTGGTGCTGTGGTGAGCTGTTGCCTCTTTCTCCCTATAACCACAGATGTGATAGTAACCTTCTCAGGAGGGAAGCTTCTGCTTTTAAAACACCACCCACAGACTGAATTTTCTACTTTGCAAAATCTCAGCACCCTATTATCTGTTTCACTGGCTGTCAAGGTATTGACTGTGAAAGTTTATATTGTAAATGAAAGACTCTGTATCCTTGTAGACTTGTCAAAAAGTTGCAAATCTATTACAAGTAAAAAAAAAAAACCCAACAAAGTGTAATTAAATGTCTTCAGTGATCTTCACAGCCTTTCTTTGCCCTCCACTTTTTTTGTTTTAAATGTAAAAAGGAGCAGCAGCATCTCACTCCAAAGTTATCCCAAACCCCAATAGCAGCCTTTGTTTTCCACTGAAGTGCTTTCACAAGTTTATAGGTCTTCCACTCAGCCTAAAGCCCTGTTGAAGAGTCCTCAAAGAAGAGAAGTCAAGACTATTTTTCTTGTCTAGCATGGCCTTGGTTTCAGATGGCTGGTTTCTTTTGCCCATTCTGCAGCATAACCTGGGGCTCCACATGCTGCTGAGGCTGATTCATTGAGATTTGTGTAAAGAAATGTTTGTTTCCCTTCATGATAAAGCCAGAATAACTCATTTGCTACTCTCGATATCTTTGCCCAATGAAATTTAATGAAGAGAGATTGTCAGCAACACATCCTTGTCCATGAACCAGACAATAACCACTACTAAAAATGAACCCAGTGTAAAACATAACTACGTAGAAATCAAATTAGAGGGGTTTTTTGTGTTGGTTGGGATGGTGGGGAGCAGGAGTGTGTGTTTGTTTTAAGGCTGATTAAGGAGAAGAGCCTCAAACTGTGTCTTTTGAGACTTAATTATGATGAGCCCACAAGGTGGTAGAAGAGTGGTTCTTGGCTCCCTGTCTGCTGCTAGGTCTCTGGGTTTCAGTAAGACAAGGAAATCCATTTTCAGCACTCCCACATGATGGTTCCTCTGTTGCTGTGGCAGCAAAGCAGGGCAGGAGTTGGCTTCCAAAACAGGCACATAAGGGGTTCTGCAGTGAAAAATCAAGGCAGTAATTACTGTGTCACCAGATTCCTGCTTGCTCTTGCAAAGAGGTTGTCATCATCAGCCCACTCACTCCACTGCAAGTCCTCTTGAGCTAGCTTTGAATAGAAGAGACATTGTGAATGTATTTGTCAGGGAAGCAGTTTTCCCTTCAGCACAATGAACAAATACTTCCATCTGGTCACTACGCAGTTCACAAAATATCAAGCCCTTAACAGTCTCTTTTATTAAAAACTGAAGAAAAAAAAAGGAAGTTAATAGAGGCATCCATTCACTTGCAGTCACCTGGTTGTCTCTTGGATCCCTGTGTCAGCTCTGAGAGACTTCCCTAGAGAAGCAATGTGGGAAACAGCACGTGGGTTAGTTATGCAGTACAGCCAGGCTCCTTGGAATGAGTATCCTGAACTGAGAAACTTCTCCCATGCCTGCCTGTGTGGTCTGTTCCTTCAAACCTCAGCAGTGCTTGTCATCCTTTCTTCTGTATAAAACTTGAGCTAGTCACCTTCCTACCTGACTCTAAGTCTGGGCAGAACCTCAGGCTGGAATCTGGAGGAGTCCAATCATTTGGGGAATGTGACAGCTGATTTTTCCTACATTGAAACTACTATTAAAGTGATATTCTTGGAATTAAGCTTTGAAGACATCAGATGGTTTAGGGGTTTTATTATTTTTTAAGGGAATAAGTTCTGTGAAGGATGTACTCTCTTTTGCTGAGATGTAAATTGTAAATATGAATACAGGATTTTTCAGAAGAGATATAAGTAAGAATAATTTGAAGTACTCTGTTTCCTGGGGGGTTTTTTTGAAGCTCTTTTGTAAACTATGAATTGTGTGTGTTCTATTTAAAAACACTGGGTTATTAAACCTTCAGACTGTAGAGTATAAGGCTTGAATTACATCTCTTTTTATTAATAAGCTGTCCTCACTAATGGTGCTTTTGAATATGTCAAAAACCTGGTATTGCAAAAGCCAAAATACTGTAAATGAAGCCTGTGTGTGTATAGAACATAAGTACAAAAGGCAATGCTGTTCGCACGTCTGTTGCTATTGACTTTGGGGGTGGTATCACTGTGCTTGCACCTTCAACTTGCTCTTCTGGGTGTGTTTTTATGGCGATCGAGCGGGTTGGGAGTAGAGTGTAGAACCAGACAGTCCCCTGGTAAGCACTTTCTTTCTATATTCTGTAGGATCTTTGGCACTTCAAAGCAAAGTTGGGTTAGTGTTGACAACTAATTGTTTTCTTCATATGCTAACCATTTCAGCAATTCAGAACTAGTTTGTTAGGTGAATACAGGCCATGGCATTCAAAACCAGGAGCCTAACCTTGCATTCCAAATGTTGCTCAACTTTGTTCTGAAGGTATGCTGGTGATACAGGAGCATGAATCCCTACAGCCTCTGGAATCATGGAGACTGATACAAACTGCTCAGAAGACTCAGGCTAAAGCTTGCAGTTTCTTGAAGTAGCTTAACCTAGCAGTGAGAGTCCTGCAGTTGTCCTTTGCAGCACCAGCGAGCATTTGAACTAAAACTCTAGCAGAAACTTTCTGTGTAAAAGGCAGCAAAAATTTTACTGGTCATGAGGAAGGTAATTAAACTAATTTTAAAAGTCTGTAGTCATGTAACATCCAAAAAACCACAACGATTTTTAGAGTTAAGGCATGGGATAAAAAAAGCAGCTATGACAAATATTTTGTGTACAAGCATAGGATTTTTAGCAGTTTTCACTTTAGGCACTGTTTCGTGTCTGATTGCCTATGTGTAGATGTCCTCCTCCATTGCTGCAAGTGACAAATCTGTTCCAATTGACTTTTTTTTTCCAATAAAGCAATGTGCAGATCATCTTCTAGCACACACTTAACTGCTTAACCTATGGTTTACTTCAGTGCTGGCAAGAGCCATGTTAGATGCCTTTCTCACTGGAACTTGCTCTGCACTTGCAACATGCAGCAAGTACCCCAGATGCTGAGTGCTGTCATAGAAGCTATGCCAAAGCTTCATCAGAGGGCAGAGGGTGCCATCATCTGCCTTGCAGTTCTGCCCAGGGCTGGTTACAGCTATTCCGAAATGTCATCTTGTGGAAAGCAAGTTGCAGGAGTCAGAGAGAATAGCAATTCTCCTGGATCTCCTCCCATCACAGGACTGGGATCGGCTGAAGAAGTGCATAGAGACTCAAGAGCCAAGAAATTTCCCTGGGTACCATAGTAGAAGACTGAGGTTGATGTTTTTACACATCTCAGGTGGTTTCAGGGCACACTGTTCTATATACCTCCCATCACCCCCCAATACCCTGCTGCTGGTTTTGACGTTTGTGTGATGTGAAGTCAGTGCTTGTATGAATCACTGTGCCTCTGGGGGAAAGGGAGGGAGGGAAGGGAAGAGAGGGAGAGAAAAAGGGATATAATATTCCTGCAGTCCCTGAGTAGCATCAGAGCACAATGAGTGGGTAGAGAAGTGTTTGTATCTCTTGCAGTTTGTCTTGACTGCTGCAAAAGGAAGAAGGCAGAGCCTTGGATTCTTTTTCTCCTCTCTCCACCTCACATTCTTACCACCTAGCCAACAACCCTCAGGTGATGGGGTGAGGGTGGTATCTGTGGGAGCTAAGAGGCCAAAATGGACCCGGTGGGCAGGGGATTATGCAGAGTTCTGTGACCCAGCTGCACAATAGCGTGGCTGCGTACAGCCCTCGGACTGAGGCGTCTTGGAATGCAGCAGTAATGTAGTCTTGTGCAGATCAAAGGGAGCAGCCTGAAACACTCAACTGTTGGTTTGGGGATTTGGTTTTGGTTTTTTTTGTCCCAACACTCCCACATCCAGGGGGAGCTGATACTTTGCATATACAAACCCCGCAAGAGTAGGAGGATCTTATACTGGAACAGCCAGCTGCTGTAATAAATAAAACGTAGCAAATGTTCCCAAAGAGAAAGGGGAAATGGGAGTCAAAAAGCCAAGGTGTTCCGGCCCAAAGCAGATGTTGACAGTATCTGGGGTGGACGTGCTGGAAGAGAGTGTATCTTGGATGATGTCAGTGAAGTGTGGAGGCCCAGCTGTGGGGGATGAGGGCAACCCCAGCAGAGTGCTAAGGAAGCCCAGCTGCTTTTTGCTCTCTGTGGGGAACAAAGCTGTGTGCTGCCTCTGCTGACTTAGACTTTGGTCCTGAAAAATTTGAGGGGTAAGGAAAGCAGAGCATGGATGTACCAGTGAGCACTGCCTGTGATGTAGGTGTTGTTCTCTCACTACTGTGCCAGTGAAAAATGTTTCTGTATCTTGCTTCTCATGACACTTTTTGAGCAGTTCTAAGTCAAGCCCAAGTAAGACAAAATTGTAACAGTCAGTTTAAAGATGATGGGAATTACTGGAATGCAATAAGGACTTGGAATGTTTACCTGTCCCCTCCCATGCTACCCAAGCTGACAGAGTGGCAGGTAACTGGGCAGGCTCCCAGCTGTGTTAGCTGTCTCTGCCTGTGATGTGAAAAGTCTGTTTCCTAGTCCCTCCACCCCGACACAGCCCAAAGGCCTTTCTCTTCACAAGAATGAATTCCCTCACCTCTTTTTACCTAATAGAAGGTGAAAGTCCCAGTGTACACGAGACATTGTGAAGACCCTCTGCAAGCTAGCAAATTGTTCGAATAAATTTATACCCAAGCTTTAATTTAACTCCTGCAAACTCTAGATGCTGCCCTACCTTCATTCTGTTATAGCATTATTTTTCTGTCTCATATTTTTGAGATCTTTTTCAATATGTATTTTCTATTTACTTTTTCTTTACCACATCATGTGAAACTTGTCTCAAGTTTTGCAGAGAGACAGAGGCAAAATATTGATGTTTGCTTGTTGTATTGTTTTACACTGTGGCAGAATTGCTATTTAAACATATTTGCTGTGGTTGGCTATCACTGCTATTTAAATAAAATTAAGCTTAAACAAGACATATTGCTTGAGTGTAAATCTTGGGGTTTTAAATGTAGTTGCTTGATTGAATTTAGCTCTATCAGAGCTTTCTCTTTTTTCCTTTTTAAGAAAAGTTTATAAGTAAGTGATGAGGTTTTGGAGTGTGAGGACAGCAGGGCAAAGGAACCTAAATATGAAGCAAGATGTTTGACAAATAGCCCTGAAAATTCATAGCTGAGGCACTAAACATGCCTTGTCATCTTGTCCAAGTTATTCCAGCAGTAGCTCATCTGGCCAAAGAGGGGGTTGTTTTAGCCAAATGAGACTTCGGGACAAGAGTGGAAAGTAACCCAGACCAGGATTCCTGGGTGAGACTATCAGCCTCAAGCAACTTCTTATACTGCACCAGGCACCTGGGCTGGGGAGGATGCTTTGCAACTGCTCTGTGGGCCAGAGAAGTTTCCCATCTCAGAGCACAGCTGCCTGTTGCAGACCCTTTTGCTGTGCCCTCCGAAGTAGCCTGGGCTGAAGAAATGAGAGAACTATCAGGGCCAAGGCCACATATCTTCAGAGTCCAAGCTTTGTTACAGCTGATATACAGGCAATCTCCAGGACATTTTGCCAGGAAACCCCTCTAATTTTCAGAAAAGGGTAGGCATGGTGGAGCAGCAAAGCCATCTGCTCCTACCACTATATTGGCTGTGAAACAGAAGCAATGTTTTATGTCCCTTCCAACCCCTACCATTCCATGATTCTATGATATGTAAGCATACCCATTTAAAAGAATATGAAATATAGTTTGCTTGGCTTTGGAACTGTAGATAACAAGTTTCAAAAAGTATCTATACTCTGAGTGTCTACATTTAGCTGGATGATTATCTTGTACAGCATGTGATCCTTAAAATCCCAAGGAGTTTTTGGTCCATGAGAGTATTATTACAAAACTAATTTCAGACTAAATTTATTATTCAATGATCAGAAAGATGTGTTTAAAGTTCAAATATTAAAGATTATTTCATTCACATTAGCTATTAATTATTGCTACTTGCCACCTTTTTTTGTTTAATGGACTACCCACTTGGATGGATGTATCTGATTGAATGGTTCTCTTGTTCAAATTGGATATCTTGGCATTGAGCCTAGTTTGACCATTTCTGGGAGAAACTTGAGTCTGCAAATATGCTGGTTCAATTTGATTTGTCATTATTGTGTCTCTAGTATACTGCATCTCTCCTATATTGTGTGTGGGTAGAGGATGTTAACATACCTGTATAATTCTTTTGTAGTTGTGTGGAATCAGAACCATCGCTGCTTTGCTGTGCTGTGTTGACTGATGCCGTACTAGATCAGTGGATCTAAAGTCTTGTTTCCCTTTGTAAATATCTAAGGTAACTCAGCTGATGGTCAGCTGAGTAGACAACCAGTTCCTGCTGGAGGAGTGCTGCTAGATTTTCTAACCTCTACTTTGCAAGCTCTCTAAAAGATTGCATGTTGTGCTCTGCCAGCTGCAAGTCTCTCTAGTGCTAGTATGGTAGCAGGAGGCTGCTTGGGAATTGGGGCTGGCCATCTCCTGTCCTTTTACTCTTCCCTTAAGTAATTTTGTAACCTCAAGAGAACAATTGGTCACTTGGCTTATTAGAGTAGTTGCTGAAATGAGTGCATAAGCTGTCCTGTAAAACTACTTGCTGTGAGTTGTGCGTGTGTGTATGCACAGACACATCCCTTGCGTTGTGTGTTTAGATTTTTTCCTCCAGAGCCTAATATGTGTATGTGGGGGGAAGTGAAGAGCAATTTTGATTTAGAACATATGTTCAGCAAAGCAGAAAGAATACCTATTTTTATATTGTTGAATGTTAATTTCTCAAATCCCAGAAGGTGTTGAAATTATCTGAACTTTAACATGAAATGTATAGTTTGAAATGTTGAAATCCTCTGAAGTTTGTGTGGTACTTCAGAGAAGTGAATGTCAAATAAAATAATGCATAGCATGAAATGATACTGAATGTATTGCTAAAAATTGGTATGTGTAGACTTCCTAAAGCTGTTAAATTTTAGAAGGAAACATGAGGATTCTCTCTCTCTAAGTATTTGCAAGATGGTTAGCACTCCTGCAGTGAAAGTGTATTTATGGCTAAGTATGGTAGAATAGGTTTTGAATTTATTGGGCTTGTTCCTTTAAAATATTGGTTAAGTTGTATAATGTTATTTTTCTTAGCAGCTCCTTTATAAGAACAGAATTAATTGGAAACAAAAATTAAAGAGATTATAGCCATGTGTGACATACTTCTGAAGCTGAGAAAATATGTATCTGTAAACTGAATTTTAGAGAGACTTTCAGGGCAATGTTGAGGAAGATCTAAAGAAAATGCTGACATTTTTAGTGTGATTAGCTCGACCTGGTACTTTCAGTTTAATTGAGCATACATGTAAGTGTGCATGGATGCATAACGTACATAAACAATGCATCTACCAACCTTATACTCCTATACACAACATAATAGAGCATTTTTTGTCCTTTTATAACTTGATTATTGGTCTTGTATATGAACTTTTTAACTTGTTTCCCAGCAAATTCTCACAGCACATCCTGTTCATGCAGTTTCTGTATATAAGTTTAGAGTCTGCCTGGTTTGGTTGTTTAGAAATTCCTTCCTCCTGCGTCCCCTTTAAACATTGCTTGTAGGCAGTAGATAGCTTTCCAAACACACAGCTGTTTGTTTAAAGCAGTATAATACTTTAAAATGCTTGCTTAATGCATAGACTAAATGGCCTACAAAATATTCATGTTGCTGTCTGTGCCAAGGAAGCAGAGAGTGCTGCTGGAATGTTTTCAGTTCAACATATCTGCTTGTTAATGGGAAAGTGGACTTATTTGTCAAGCTAAAAATGCCAGCAGCCCTTTGTGACAGTGCTGCTTTTAAACATATGTGTTTTGTAGCACAAGTCTAAGAAACAGAAGAGGTAAAATGAAAGGATTTGAGGGATTCTGTGCTGTGGGAGAGTGATGTTTACAGCTATAAATAGCCCAAATGAGTTTATGCCAGAGTGTAAGCAATAACCCCTTTCTGTTGTCAAATAGACAAACTGGTAAATAATATGAGCACTGTCAGAGACCTGCACTCTCTGACTGGAATCTTTTAGGTAGGCCACATGTTGAGGGTATAATGTTTAAAATCAAATGTACTTATTCAAAGACATTTAATGTTACACAAAACATACTGAAATCACAATACAAATGTAATATGCACTTAGCAAATAGGAAACACAGCAATGGTAATAACAATTTGATCACAGGGCCAATGTGTGATATCTGTTGCTGGTCTCAATAATATGTTTGCCATCACGATGCTGGGTGTCACTAGCCACCAAGGAAGAATATATGAGCTGAAACCAGCTCAAGCCTATTGCTCTCTTCAAATTGATTTATTTCTGTTGCTAGTTGTTAATTTTTTATACTCTATGCTGGGCTGAACCATGTACACACCCCCTTCCCATGCTGGTCTGAGCCATGTATACACTCCCTTCTCATGCTGGTCTGGAGGATGTTTTCATTCTTTTAAAGAGCCACTCAACTGTGGTGTAATCACTTGATCCACTCAACTGCATAGCTGTTCATAGGTGCTCATCCCTTGGGTGCCGTTTGTGTGGAGATGAAGTCAGCTCTGTTTGCAGCAGCTGTGGTCAGTCACACCCTGCATTATTCCCTCAGCTTCAGGGCGCATCGCCCTTGCCCATCTCCTCTTTCGTAATTTATTGGCCAGTCACAGCATTTTACACTGATATTTATCTCTAAAGAGAACAGATAATTCGCTGATTTGTTTGATCAGCCCTTTCTGCTTTGGTTCCCTGGTTTTCAACATTTTGATTTGTGAACCCCAGGAGTCCTTTAGCTGAGTGCCATCCCTTTCAGGCACTTACACAACCTAAACAGACATGGTTCTCCAAGACACTTTCACCCATTCCCAAAGCCTGTACCAGGTTGAAAATCTTTGTCTCCTGGCTACAGTGGTGTTTGTGGGATTGTGCTAAGCACCACTGGGAATCAGAGCTGCAGGGTGTCCGAGAGATACAAAGATATGCTCCAGTGCTCTTCCTAATCATGGAAAGCAATATAAGCTGGATGTGCAGAGTATCAAAACCCTAGATGTGGTCACTTTATGTTTGTTATATAAAATGCATCTGTAACAAATGGGAATTTTCTCATGAAATCTTAACAGCCCCAAAATTAATCCCCTGCCAAGAAGCAAGATCCCCATGACCGTTATGACAACTTAAACTGAAGCAAGTTTTGGTCACAGAGTCAGATGTTATGCTCTGCATATATATGCAGTCATCACAGCTGAAATACAGACAGTACAGCAACCTGGTTCAAAAATATTAATTGAAAAATTAATTGACTTGGACGAGAAGGCTTGTGCGTGACTGAGACGGGCTGAAGCGGTAAACAAAGGATAATGACAAATGGCATTGTGTCAAGCCGGGGGTGCTTTACAGTCTTATGATGAAGGGAACTGTGATGGGTCTTATTTAAAGTCTTTATTCATTATCTAGAAGAACACCTAACATCATTGGTTATTTTTATTTAGTTATTCCAAATGAGGAAATATAAACATGGTTTTGAACACAGACATCTCAAACTTGGAAATACAATAAATATTCTTGGAGGATAAGCGAGTTTCCATCTAGACAAGTGAAGGGTCTGTTAATCCTAGTGCTACAGAGAGGAGAAAATAGAAGTGGTAGCAACTGGCATATAGAGATGTTAATGAAAGGATGCTTTTTAGGATCAGGAAGTGTGCAGTGGTGGAGGTCCTGTGGTCAGGAAGTTATTTGTGAATCAGTTTGGGATTTTGCAGCAAGCACAATAAAGGTCTGCTGCATTTGTTCATGTCAAATGCTGACCTAAGGCTTGTCTGAGTCAGTAGAGGGACAGACAGCTTTCCAAAGTGATCACAGGGGTGCAGTTACCTGAGGAGGACTCTTGGTTGTGGTTCAGGGGTAGAGCAGAGCTGACCTAATTGCTCATAAACCCACAGGGGTGGTCCCGATTCCCTTCTCCTCTGCCAGTGTTGCACTTGGCCTCAAGGCTTCATGCCTCTCCACCCCCACACCTGCCTGTTCTGCTGATTTTGGCACTTGAGGCTACGTTGCTTCTGCAATTCAACCTGATAACCTGGCAACAAGCCAGGTTTTTCTTTAGGCTTTTGTTAGACTGGCACTGTGCTGGGTTAAGAATTGAACTGTCATGGTGACAAGTCCAAGTTGCAGCAGAGCAGCACAAAGGAGGAATGGGAGTCCAGAGCTGGGTCACAGAGGTGGGAGGGGAAGGGATGCTCAGCTACTGCCCTGCAGTAGTTGAGCAGGATGCTGAGCTCCTCATCACTCTGCAGAGCTCTCTGTTCAGGCTGGCTGGGCTGGAGGGATGAGGTTGTTACCATGGGTAACTTGACCTATGCTTAGTTTTTTCTGTCTGCCAGCTGGGAATAACTTCTTCAAGGAAAGAACTGAATATAAATTGACTGTTTAGTTACTTGGAAAAAGAGAATGTGCAAGTGCCTAGACAAAATTTGAACACAAGCATTTGCCTCTGTACCTGTATTAGCTTATGTCAGTGGAGTGTGGAGGGGAAAGTGGAAGTCTGTGCTGCAGACTGCAAGGGGAATGTGGAGAGTCACTTGAGATGGGTTTGTTTGAACTGTTACAGTAATTTGTTGAAAAAACAGAAAGGACAAACAACTAAATACACTCTTCTAAAGTGATATCTAGCTTTGCTTTCTCAACAGGTTTTGGAAATAAGCTACTTAGAAACAAGCAAAAAAACCCAGCCCTGCTTGTTTCTGCCCCATTGCACATAGTTAAATGTTGAATGGATCTGCTTTAAGTTGTTTTCATCAGACACATACTGTTATTAGCAAAAGTAGGAAAAAGTTCTTCCAAGCAAATGTAACACATCCATTCATAGCTAAGCAAATGCAATCTTTCCCTGTCTGCCCTCCCCCAAACCAGGCTGGGGATGCAGTAGATATAAAGTTGGCTTAAAATCCCTGTGAGCTGTGCAGCAGCTGAGCTCAGTGTGGTGTTATCCTCAGAGCTGATGTTGCAAAATCAGCTGTGGTCTTGTTTGAGTCAGTGGAGAACTAATGCTCAGCAACTGAAAAATATCAGTGCATTAACTTTTCATTATATATTGGTCTCCAAACAGAGTTTCAAAGGACTCTTATTAGGAAAAAAAGAGAGGTTTAAGCAGGGATTACTTTTTCATGTCTTGTAAAGAAAGCATTATGCGTGTGGCAAGCTACAGCTTTGAAACTCAACTTGCATCTGCTCTCTATGACAGTATCTTTATATTATTCCATGTATAAAAGACAAGGTTTAGAAATGAAATTAGTTTGTGTCATGCACAGTTCCTGTAGAGATCAAAGGCAGACCTGTTAATGCAACTATTGCTATTCATGAGTTTCATAGCCGTGTGAGTTTCAAGTTAATTATAAATGCTTGTTTAATCACTTAACAATAGGGTATCAGAGTCTCATCTGGGCATTATGTATCTAGCTCTCACTTTTTTTAATTAAAGCAAATTCCTACCTTTTTTTTTTCCCAATAAATTAATTTTGGTAGTAATGCTCTAGGCTCTAGCAGGTCAGGATATGCAAATCTTCTTTTAAATGTTGGACAGTTGCACTGTGAATGTCTTTATTTTATTATCCTTTAGCTGCCCCTCCCTTCCCCTTGAGTACATGGTTGTGTAGTAGCCTGGTTGTCACTGGAGATCATATACATTGCTCTAGTTCTTATGCCGCCATTCCTTTTGTGACACTTTATTAACATTTGTGTTCATTACCACTAGGAGATTAAAGATTTTGAGATAAACTAATATGTTTATTGCTTTAGTTTCCAAATGCTTGGTTTAGTAGATTATAAACCTGAAGAGACAAGGAGGGCACCTGTCTGACCTTCATGTCACAGACAACTGTGCTTCATTTGAATATTGAGGATTGAGTCTTAATTATTTTAGCAAAGGTAAACCATTTCAGTTCCCTGGAAATTAAATTCTTGTGCACTAGAGGAACCAACCACAGTGCCAGCAATGCCTGAGGCTCTTGCAGTGGCAAGCAGTGTTAGATGAGAAATGCAGATTAATCAAGCTGTGCTGCAGAGAAGGGCAGAAAAGCCCAAAGTGCCACCCAAGAGCAGCCTCCTCCACAACCCTGAATCCTGCTTGTCTGCTAACATAAGGTGAGCAAGATGCATTGATCAGGCATCACAGAGGGGCTTCTCTCTTCCAGCTGAGAACTGGACTATACTTCTCCCATTGCAACAGATCCCTACTGCTTCTGAGGCAAAGCAAGGCGTATTATTAAAGAAAAACTCAGAACTCACAGTCAGTTGTACATCTGGAGAAAATAATTCCTTCTTGACTTCCAAGGTGTGAGAGTTAATTACAGGCACCACGCTATAAGTGCTCAGAATGTGCAGTGGAGCACACTGATAGCTTTCCCCATCACCTGTAAAGCATAAAAGTGTTCAGCAAACACTTGTAGTGCTAAACAGAAGCACCACAGACAACCATCTGGGCTGTGTTCTAGAATCAAACATTAATTCTTTTAACTCCAGAATTAAACAGTAATTGTAAGTCTTAATTGGACACCTAGAACTAAAATTAAAGCATAGTCTGTCAGCATGAGCGAATCTGCCATCAAGTAAGCTGTTCTCTTCTTGCTAAGGAGTGACACCTGATTTGCTTAATTTCAGCATACAGCTGTTGGGTCATCCTGTATCTCTGTCAGCAAGACCAAAGGTCCTCAACTGACTTGCTCATGTTCAGTTTCCCTTTTACATATGGTGATCCATCCTTGCCTTGCAATAACTGAAGAGGTCTCTTCTTAATGCCAGGGACTGCAGCAGCTCTGGTATAATCTCAGGAACTACTGAACAGGCACAGAACAGAAACAGACCTCTGGCATCCCAGTCTCTACATGGTCAGGTTCCCTGGAAGTCAGTGGCAGACAACCTCCTAGGTTGAAACCTTGGTGACCTGTGGTGGAAGGGAACGCTGTGCAACACCACTGTTCTGTCTGTAACATGAACCAGAGTCTGTTCCAAACAGAGGATGTCCTCACTTTGGCTGTGCATCTTCTAAAAGAGAGAGGTATCATTTGAGGTGATACTTGTGAGCTTGCTTTTCACGTGATGACATCACTGAAGATCACCATCTGTGTGCTTCTGGAGGGATTTGACATACACCTTTCCTTTATCTTCATATCAACTTGGTTTGGTACTATTTTGAGGTATGGTTGTCAGTAGAGCCTTCTTGATTCAGTACCTTAGAAAGACATGATGATATGTAAATACTTGAGTTGGCATCTGTGGCTAGAGGATGGAGAACACTCCTTTTTCTAGGAAGTTGTTTTGTTTTAGATAAATGCAAATCCCATTGTTTAGGTGAGGAGTGACCTCGCACATGGGCAAAAGGTTAAGAGGCAGAACAGCTTATCCATTTGGCGTGTAGGATTCAAAACCAGGCGTGTTGCCAGTAAGCTCAGAGCAGAGAATACACTTTTAAATAAAGTTCATAATGGCATTTTTTGAATGAGCAGGAAGTTTTCTTTCTCTGCTCCAAACTTAGATAATTTAAATATCTCTTTCTTTGGTAATATCCTGACATTGTCCACGGATAGGGGACCCTCAGAGGAAAGGAGAAGTGATAACGGCTGCCTGTGTCAGCCTATTCCCAAAAGAGATCATCTGTCCAGCAGACGTCAGCAGGAGTCTGCCTGACAGAGGGTGTGTGCACAGAAACCAAATTGCAGGATTGGGATCCAGATAAGTTTGTGATCTTTGACTTCCAATTGCTGTTATAATATTTTCTCTCTTTGTTTCAGTATTTAAGCTCTGACAGTGTGAGGATTTTTCCTTCTGTGTCACATTACTGGCTTTTTAAAAACAAAATCAAAACACAGTGGTGCTTTTCACTTTCCAGCAGTTTGATTACAGGAGACAGTGCTGAGAATATCAGTTGTGAAGGAAATTGTTCCCAAAGTAGGAGTTCATAGCAGTATAAAGAGCAATTGTGAGCCTAAGAGGGGTTACAACTGCAGAAACAATTGTCTTAAGGTTACTTGTTTTTCAGCCGAGGCAATGTGGTTCATAAAGCAGATGGCACAGGAAGAAAGTTTAGATTTAGTAAAATCTCCACAATCAGATTAAGAAGGCAGATGGGATACTGGATTGAAATGCTAACATGTCAGAGGGGTTTTTTTGGTCTTTTTTTATGTCACTTTCCCAAATTACAACCTTGGAGATGCTGGGGTTTTTTTTATGTTGCTGACAATAAATTTAGAACTAGAAAACTGTGAGGGAGTTACACTTCAGCAGCTCCTTCCTCTGTAACTAGTAGTTTTGGTCTGCATTCCTTTGAAAAATAAGTAAGATATGATTGTTGAAAAAAGACAATGGACTATAAGAAATAAGATTTAGGCAACACATAGAGAAACCTTTGTGGCATATAACCCTGTATTTGCTGTTTTCCCATGATCTTCTTTTCCCCACTTTGCTTTGGGATTCTTGAGAGTTGCAGGTTTCCTTGATGGCTTGCACTATTTCACCTTTGTGTGTGGCCCACTCCTAGCTGTAGTTTTAGACAAGGACACACAGTCTTTTTGCTCATCCAGGCAGCATATCTTTGCCCATGGTTTATCTCCTGGAAATGGAATAGTTACCATGAGTAGCTCTTCCTTTAGATGTGAAACATTCCTGTCAGAGTATAATGGCAAGGCAAATGGCTAGTGATGTAGGCAAATTACTCTGGCTCTACCTGTGTTGTGCAACAAGCCAACAGGGAGCCATGTGCCAGACAGGTCACTTTCACACCACACTGGTCAGAAGCCAGGACTAGTTAGACAAAGTTGTCAGGCCTGAATGTGTGTGGGGAGGTGAGAGGGATCAGAGCTATCTTGGATGATTTGCACAGCCCAGGGTCTGTCATCTCAGCCGTTTCTGCTCAGCTCTGTGATGAGGAAACATCAGCCCCATGCACCCTTATGTCCTCCTCCTTCCTCCAGGACCTCACTAGCAGCACAGAGCAAAACTCCTTCAGAGTAATTGAATTAGTAACTGAATATTCCCACTGTAGTAAATAATAGAAAGCACAACAGTGTTGCTATCCTGTGGAGGACTGGAACATGCTTCACTTCAGCAGTTCAGGTTCTTGGAGTTGATCTTCTGCAGTGCTTTCTGTTCCCTGCCTCCATCATGTTCCCTACCTCCTGCTGATGTCCTTCCTTCTCTGAGTCCACATGTCTTTAATTTTGTGTGAGCTCCTTGCTGTGGTAGGATGCAAAACTCAGGATTCATGCACCTGCTTTATCCACGCTATTTTGCTGGGAGTACCAACTAAAAAGTTTGCCAGGTATTTTAAGGACTATTCATTAGGTAACAATGAGTCTTCTAAGCAGACCTGTCTACTAATTTGAGATCAGACTGATCTCGGATCTCTTTCTGTCCTTATTCTCCTGTCTTCTTTCCTTTCTTCATTCCTCCTCCTGTTCCTCAAGAAGTGCCTGACTATATCTCAGCAATTCTGAAACTTACTGTATATCTTTGTTTTCATAGTAGTGTCTATTTCTTATCATTGTCACTGGTTTAGAGGAGATTTTCTTCAGCAATTTCTCTCCAGTTTCAAGTTTGTAATGATTTTTTTGCTGTGGAAGTTACTGTGATAATGCAGGTTTAATGTTCATTACTTCACTGCTGCATTAGATCAGAAGAAAAAGGAGCTGTTATGTGGGAGAAAGCCCTCAATTAAGTAAGTTGTATACATTTCACACCTATGTCAGGGAAGATAACACATGAAAGGGAATTGTGGTTGCTCAGGGTGGTAGGATCTTTCCTCTGTCTTCTCAGGAAAAAAAACCCAAGAAGACTGTGAGGGGGATTTCATTAATATTTACAAATATCCAAATGGTGGGTGTCAGGAGGTTGGGGCAGCACTTTTATCTGTTGTATCCAGTGACGGGACAAGGGGTGATGGGATGAAGCTGGAACACAAAGAGTTCCACTCAAACATAAGAAGAAACTATTTGACTGTTGAGGTGAGGGAGCCCTGGCACAGGCTGCCCAGGGAGGGTGTGGACGCTCCTTCCTTGGAGGTCTTCAAGACCCACCTGGACACGTTTCTATGTGACCTGATCTAGGTGACCCTGCTTCTGCAGGGGGATTGGACTGGATGATCTCTAAAGGTCCCATCCAGCCCCTGCCATTCTATGATTCAATGACACTTCTGTTGTTTTCTTATCCTCCCCCTTGATTGGTGTTTAATATTCCAGAGCTCCTGTTTCCTTGCTTTTTCTTTACTACATTGACCCATTATTCTTAACCACAGCTGTTCTTCAGCATTCTTTGCTAGGCATTTCAAAGTGGGAAGCATTAACAGCACAGCTATCTACTGTGGAATCTAAGTGTATTGTTCCTGCATGTTTTGAAAAGAAAAACTCCTATTGCTTTTTGCCCTCACACTTGTAAATGCACACACAGTTTGCAAATACATCAATCCTCCTTTGATTAATGTGTCTGCCTTTCACATGCAGAAGATTTCACAAGTTGCTTGGTGGTCAAGGCAAGGTTTCTAAGGAGGCATTCTATATGTACACACCAGAGTGTATGGACACTGTTTTTCAATATATGTTGTTTTCTTTGACTCCTAAATGCAAAACTGGGAACAAACCCAGAATCTTTAATAGTTGGAATGTATTTCATACTGATCTCCTCTAAATTGGCATCCTCCATTGCCAAGTTCTAAAATGAGGGCTGCAATGATGATGAATTTCTCTAATGGGGTTTTTGTTCAAGGCTGCCTGATATTTATGTTTTCTGTACTTTAGGATTCAGACAGAAGGTCTCTGCTTAAAAAAGGGTGTGATAACTTTCTGGCTGAAATGCCCTTAAGGAGAGAGACACTGACATTTTTGTATTACGTTCTGATATCCTTTTAACATTTTATACTGTTACAGTATGTTTCTCAGCATACTTAGTTGTGTCATTTCACTATGGAAGTCCACAACAGAGATTTTGTTAAGTTCTTTGTTGTTGTTCTTGGTGTTCTGTCTTGCTGCCTCAGGACTTATACCAAAATAAGTTCTTAAAATCCTAATGCACAATAGTAATACAACAGCCCTGCACCACTAATTTCTGTAGAAATAAAAGTAATAGTTTTAAGTATATATGAAAAGGAGGTCATGCTGTATTTTCTGGGCAGCATGTGAACAAATGAGTTGCACTTGGAGCGTGAGCATCTTGTTAGCGGCCGCATTTCACTCGTACAAAAAGGGAGTCTGCAAAATATCATCTACTGCCTTGGGGAGTGGAGGAAGCTGAGGTGGGGGACTTCATACAGGAACAACAGAATTTCCAAAGATGAAGGCAAGAGTGAAAGAAAGGGAAAGTGAAAGTGGGAGAGAAGAGATAAGAGAGCTATGTGTTCATTTAGGAGAATAAGGCGACTGTAAGTGAAGAAATTCAAGGAGTGGCTTGGTGGAGGCGTTGCACCATTGCTGAGTCTTTTCAACACAGTATTGCATTTAAGTCATAGTTATTGAAGAAAGACAGCAGCTGCTGCTTTAGAGCATGAGGCAGAGGAATTATTGGAGGGGCAGAAAAATATTTGTAGATGTAAAGCTTTCCAGAGAGACTGTCTTGCACAAGCCATTCCACTTTATGTAACAAAAGCCTTGTGACACAATGCATGGTTTGGTCATAGGAGTGCCCTGGAGTGGACAAATATTGTACATCTGGAAATATTTAAACAAGTAATTAGTTACTGGAAAAATGGCAAATTACTCAAGGAAAATGCAATCTGTTGTGTTAGCTCCTGATTGCTTGTCTGCAAGGCATGTGATTCTCCGGACTGCCTTAAACATCACATCTTTGCTCTCATAACCACCACCTATAGGGTGGTTATGTCACACAGGTAGTGTCAGGGCTGATCAGCAGATATCACTAAGATCTGTGACACTTTTGCCCCTTGGGGAGAAAAGGCCAGTAAACTCACTCTTAGCACTTTGCATCCCACCTGGTCTTCCTGTGCTTTGAGGACAAAGATTGGTTTTGTGGGAGTTCCCCATCTTGATTAGACATCACCAGAGAAATCATGTGCCAGCTGGAACAATCTAACCTACTGGAGTTCAAAAGCTCTGACTATAACACAGCCCACCCTATTGTCTGCTTTTTTCCTGGGCCTCCATTGCCGTAGATTTCCCCTGTCCCTTTGCTACACAGATACACAGATGTTTTGTGGTAGGGATGAGGGAGCACAGCCCGCTTCCAGCCTTTCTCTCTCCTCACTTTCTGGTGAAGTCTGGCTGCAGCAAGGCAGGGACCTTAGGGAGTTACCATGTCATGCTATCTGTTACTAACACATGATGTCTGATAGCACACACATACATGATTATGATGCTACTGTGAGGCTGCCATGTTTTACCCATCAAAAGGAATAACGCCCTGGTGATGTGCTGCCCAGCTGCAAGTGGGTCATAGGTGGAAAATAGATGCCTTGGCAGCTGGAGTTAGCAGCAGGGCAATAATTCAGGGCTTGGTTTGACTTGTGGCAGAATCTGTAGCGTCTCTAAAGAGTAACTACCTGAAATGGAGAACCACAGGCCAAGACAAGAGGTTGGACTTGGCACCAAAGTGTCAGGGGTTAGCGCTGAGCCTCGTGTCTTTTCAGTCATTGGTGTGCTAGCGTGTTCTAACTGCTGCCTCCTGCGGAAGCATTTTGGACGATAATCGCTGTGGTTGTTTGTCATTACAGAAGTAACGCTGAAGGTCCATGTAAGCGATGCCAGCACACATCAGCCAGTAACTGAAGCCTTCATTGAGATTTTTACCAACCAGATCTCCATTGCATCTGGAACCTCAGGAGCAGATGGCACTGCCTTCCTCAAGTTTCAGTATAAGTTGGGCAATCAGCTGATAGTGACTGCTAGTAAACATGCATATGTGCCAAATTCTGCACCATGGAAACCTGTAAGATTGCCTGGTAAGAGACCTTTATTTTTGTTCTGAGGTAAGATTTTGCATCTAAAGGAAGTTACACAGTTTTGTATGATGTGTTTTAATGCTTGCAATTCTGAGTGGGAGGAAGAACATCTGTGCATTTCATCTTCCTCAGCTGAACTGTGGCACCAGGGCTGTGCAGAGATTCACTTTCCTCCTGACTGTCCTCGGTACAGTGCTGCGTCAGTTTTCAAACAACTGTTGGTGCTCTTACAGCTCCACAGAAAATAACAAATCTATTCCAGATCTTTTTCTTTATGGCAACTCCGTTTCCAAGTGCTTTGTTTCAGCTGCTGTGTTGTACGCATTCGTTTCTCTCGCGAGGTGTAGCGACAACTGTTGCACTGCAGGCTGTAGTGAACAAAAATGTTGTGGCCTTTCCGTTCTTGGTGGTGTCCATGGGACAGTTTTAATTGCAGTTGTGTTATACTGATGTTTTTTGTAACTTAATTATCATGGTTTGTTTCTTCTGCAGGCAAACAAATATACCCACACTTGCATGTTAGTTTTTGTCAGAATGCTTCAAAATGTTATGAGAAGTGAGACACTTTACATTAGTTGTACAAGAGGGGAAACTGAGTCATAGGGACTATGTCTATACTGCTAAATAGAACAGATTGGAGGTGGCTTGAAACATAGCATCTAGGTGAAGGTCATATGCCCAGTTTTCATCTTCAATCCCAAGCCACAGTTAGGGTCCAAGTAGTTTGGGAAAGGCCTCAGGCTTGTATTATACCCAAATCACACTTAATTATCACCTCAGATTTTATCATTAGACCAGGCCAAAGCCATGCCAGCTTTTAAGTGCACTGATATTTAAACAATATAAATGATCCCAGCACTCAATCCCATGCCTTTGCTCCATTTTGTTTATTAATATCAACATAGCCAGAGGGACTGTGTGACTTGCTGCAAGGTCAAGCAGTGAATGTATTTTCAGTTGGAGAAAGGAGCTTGAATCTCTTTAAGCAGAGAATTGTGCTTTAGGCATTTCAACATGCTGTTTACTTATCTGCATTTGCTGGCTTCAGATAAGATAGACTGACTTCTTCCACATTTCCTCTACTTTATTCTGACACATTTCCCAACTACTTAATGGACCTATTGTGAAGGCTCTTAGGTGCATAGTGAAAGAAAAAGAAACAACTCAAATGAGCTTCAAATAAATAAAAAGGAACATTTATTTACAGGAACACTAGTCAAAGATTGGAACAGGTTGTCTAGAAGGCTGTGAAATCTCCATCTTTAAAAGAGACTCAAAACAACCAGACACACCCCTCCATGGTTGAAGCAGGCTGTCAGTCTCCAGAGATCCCTTCCAACTGCAATTGTTCTGTGACTCTCTTTAGAAACTTCCTTGACTCTGATGAAATGCAGCTTCTCAGCACACTTCATGTACTTCCTTCAGACACAACCATATTTGATTCAAGCATCCAGCAACCTTTTCTCACCTGAACTTTTTCTTGCCCCGTGTCTCGCATCTTTCCGACTCATACCCAAGATCCTTTGAATGTGACCTACTCTTCTTCTGTGGCCTGGAATTTGTTTGGTTAGGTTTTTTGCTTGTTGCTTTTTCTTAAATATTGATTTTGAGGGAAGGGAATCAAACATGGCATTATTGTTTTTGTAAGTCATTGAAGTTTAAAGAGCAGTAATTGTATACAGTTTCCACAAAATCTTTCCTTCCATGGCTGAAATTGGAGCTTAGCTCAGAAAATAGATGCCTTTCACCTTTGATCCTCCTCCACTGAAACTGATAGATAGCTTGCCATTGATTTAATTGGGAGTAGAGTCCTTTCTTCTGCTTTCTCTACCTCGAACTTAATCCTTTCTTTAGTGAAGAAACAAGTTACAACTTGATACACCCCATGTAGATTTAATAGGGTGGTTCTTTGAATTACACCTTAAAAGGGCCATGATATAAGAGCTCAGGCTCCAGATACTTAGGCTGTTCTTTTTTGTATTGACTAAGATCCCTATACAGTCTTTAATAAACTTTCCAATAGCTGTTCATGTTGAAATGTCTGTCGAGCTTGTAACCATCACAGTACAGAAGTTTTGAAAGCCAGGGAAGTTTTGTTGTTATTTTTAATGCAGACTGAATGATGGGAAACAAGCACAGTATTTAAATCTTGACTCTGCAACGTGCAGTCAGGGCACATAAGTACAGCAGGATCCTTAGTTTCCAAAAATGCCTTTAAGCAATACTAGTAGTTGTCACCCCAGAGAGCAGCTGCACCATTCTGAACCACCCACCACAGTGGTTGAAGCTGGTGTGCCATCCTGTGTGCTGTGCTAAATAAACTGTGGACATGGTTTTTTTCAAACATGGAAATGATAACCACGAGCAGGGAGTAAGTCTGAGAGCTATGGGGTGGTGGTGTTTAAAGTGCTATAGAAGGACTTTGCCAAAGGATTGGGATTCTTCCATCACAGCCAACGTGTGTCAATTATAATCTTACACTGAAAAGCTGTGCAGCCACTGAACTTGTGATAGTATTGTGGTATCTTTAAGGAGGAAGCACCCAGGGCTTTGTGTTCTCATAATTCAGCAAAAATGACCTTTTTTTATGTTAACAAAATCTACTGTCTCTTTACCACTTGAGCAGGAGGATTATTTATTCACGTAGTGATAAATGTTAGGAGGGAAAGATTAAGATCTCTTTTTTTCCATTAAACTATTTATCAGCAGAGCCATGACTGGACTTATTAACAGTTCATTCATTTAACATCACTCGAGTTGTTGAACTGTTTGTGATGGAAGATGTGCTCATCTGTCTACTCTTAGCTACACATAGATATTTTTTTCTTTCTTTATAAGTAATTTAGAAGAAGAAGATTTGTGTCTGTTAGTCCATATTTAAGAAGGCATTTTCGAAGCTGTGTGTGCAATGAAGAGAGGAAAATTGCCGAGGCAGCACTGCTCAAACTGTCTGGTAGGGTCAATCAAAGCAAAGCATGGTATTCACTGTGGTGAAATGCAGTTTCTAAAAGCAGAGGATGCTCATGGTATTTCTGGGAGAGGATTGCTCATCTGAAAAGCAGTGACTTTGCAGAAGGTATGTGAGTCATAGTGGATGAATGGTTGAAAATAACCTCCCGATGCAGCACTGCAAGAAGGCAGAATAATCAGATCTTTAGCTGTAAAATAAGGTGGAGACTGGGAAGGCAGAGTGAAGTATTTCAGAACTTGTCCTTGGTGTGGCCACTCAGGGAAATGTGTGTCCAGCTCTGGATCTGTGCTTCAAGGAAAATGTTTAGAACTGCAGGGTTAAAATATTGGAAAAGATGACTTGCAGGGAAACTCTTAGAAGTACTTACTTGATTTTGTTTACCAGAAAGGAGGTTCGTGGGATAATTTGATCTCAGTCCATCAGTACCTGCATAGAGAACAGGAAATGAGTAACAGAGAATTCTTCTGTTTAGCAGGCATGTAGAAAGAGAAGATCAAATGGCTGGAAGTCTAACCTCAATAAATTTTGATAGGTAAAAAGGCACATAGTTTAGCTGCCCTCATGATTATTTACTAGCACATTGACACTGTAGTGTGTTCTTCACCACTGGACACCTTTAAAAGAAAACTGGATAGTTTTTCTACAATGTGTTTTGTAGTTTAAGCCCAGCTATTGGATCTGAAGCAGTAATTAGCTCAGGGAAGGCGGTAGTTATACAGGAGTTAGACTCGGTCATCCTTCTCGCCTTAAAAACTATGACTTTCTGCCTTTGTCATGCTGAGAAAAGATTGTGCAGAAAAGCCCAAGGGAAGTTTAGAGGTTATATATGCATTATAGTCTGGCATATATGAAAGAAGATGTTGGCATGGTTTATTGTATTGAGCTCCCCAGGGTGTCTAAATTGTATTAGCTTTCTTCATACAAATTAAATTACTGGAGTAAAGACAAACAGAGTTTGTAATTGTGTGGCCTTAGTGCTACTCACACAAAGCTTGCTTACTTACATTGCCTGATGTGTAGATCTCTTTTACATGTCGAGCCTTCAAAAGAAAATTCTTACTTCAAAGCCATCACTTTTGGTTTTGAAGTGTTCATGTATGTTGTTAAGACCATCTTTTGGGTGGTACTTCTTGTCACTGTGTTTTTTTCCTAGTTTCTTCTTTCCCCTTTACTTCTCTCAAAGCCTAGAAGTTCTGATCTTTAAAAAGAGAATGTAATTCTTAAAACAGAAATAGTGTACAGTGTCTCTATTTGTAGCTAACATCTCTATGGCTCTTGGATTAATACAGAGTGAATACAGTTATACAGTATTAATACGATTAATAGAGTAATACAGTTAATTTAGAGGAAATTTATGAAGCTCAAGAAAATCAGGAGAGCTTGTGCTGTTCTTCTATGAATTACTCAGTGCTGGAGATGTTGTCATCAGCTTGTGGTCATTTCAGAGTGTGATGACATTTCCAGGTACAAATGTGAGATACTGCCTAGCTACCAAAAATGACTATTCTGCATTAATCTCCTGTCCCACTATCTTTGAAAGCCATGCATAGGCTGCAGGCAGGTCTACTTCTTACTGTCCTCATGGGTTGGGGAGTCAGGTGTTCTAATTCCATACATTATTTCTAGTCTTCTGGGTGTGAAGAACTTGACATGAAATTATATCAAGTTTCCTCTCCAAAGATGTGTGCACATAGGGACACAACCTCCTGTAAGGAATGTCAGTACCCAGTGACAGAGGAGGTCCTTGCAGGCAGATTTCTTGCAGCAGATAACATTTATCTGTCCCCCTTTGCACCACTGTTAGAATACCAGTAGTTCTGCTATATAAAGCACCTCTATAGTGTAGGTGGTGACTCAGTAAGGACTAAGTGCTGTATTTTAAAGCAAATTATTCAGGCTTATTCATCATACTTTGCCTTTCTGTATAACTTCTTATGTAAGCAACTCAAAGTATTTAAAACTTTAAGTTTCATTAAAATCTTTCCAAGGTAAGAAGTAGAGCTGTTTCACAGAACAGTAATTCAGTCAGGCAGAGTTAGTGTTTCAGTCCTCTTTATGTAACAACAAGTCTTTCTGTGGAGCTGGGAATTACAACCCCAAACTCTGCTTTACGTTGCACTCTACTTTGAGCTACCATGCAGGAGTCAAAGCATAGAATGTGTTGTTTAGTTGAATAATAAATAATGAATAATTTATTTATTTAATAAATAGGGTTTATTTAATGAATAATAAACCCTGGCAAATTAACTGTTTGGTTTAGAAAATGCATGTGGTTTCCATCACTTATACAGTATGATTTTAATAGTTTGGGTGGCCTGCTTTTGCAGAAATGTAGTAGAAAGTAGATGCTGTTGTTGTTGGGTTGTGTTTATAAGATTTCAAATATATCCCACTTAAACCACTTCTCTCTCACAGTGTTTTCTTCACTGAGTCTCGGCCTTCTTCCCGAACGCTCAGCTACTCTAATGGTCTATGATGATGTAGTCCAGATCGTCTCAGGATTTCAAGGTATGCTGGTTTTTCAAGGTTGGAATTGATATTTGAGTGACACTAAACAAAAAGCCTGACGGCCCAATACGTTCTGAATTTGGTCCTGTGGATGAGACTGCTATTTCCCAGGAGTTCTGAGTTCCCTGAGGAATGCTTCTCTGTGAGAAGGATTTACCAAACTGATTAATAGTTAAATTCATCTCTAACTGCTGTGACTGGGGAATTTGAGTTACTTGGTACTAAAGTTTGGGCTTTACTGTGCCATTTGAGAGCTAGAGATTAAATTTCCTTCTTGGTTGGATGTTTTTTCACCTAACTTCATTTAACCATCCTTGCAGTCAACATTTGCTGATATTGTCTAAGAATTTTCTCTGTGTTTCTACTGCACATACCTTAGAAATTTAGGATGTAGAACATTTGAGAATTTCTTGTATTCCTGAATTGCACAATAAGGAATAAAATGCTCATCTGACCTAACTTAGCCCAGTGGATGTGATAGCTGAGATAAGTCTGTTATCACCAAGATACCTTGATGAGGCAAAACAAGGGAACATCCTCGCTGTGGACACTCTTATTGTGCATAAATTGTGTCTTTTTCATGTGTTATATGTTTACCATGATTTTAAACTCTACAAGATAGTTAATAAACAGGGGGATTCTACCTTCATATTCCAAGATAACCTTGTTTTATCTAAGGGAATATAATACAATTATACATTCCTGACTTTTTTTTACAGTAGAATAGGCTTTTCATTAATGATAGCACTAGATACAACTGGAGCTGAAAAAGCACTAAACAGTTTAGGTAGCTGATGAAGCACTCAGGAGGAGCTGCAGAACAGTAAAGCTGCCCTATGTATATTCTGCAATTGGAGAGCTGACATTATCTAATGGGGTAAATTAGATGGATGGTGAATGGTGTTAAACCACAAGGGATTCCATTAGACAGAACATGAAACGTTGTTTACCAACAGTATTCTACTTGCATGGTGTATTAAATACTCTTATTCTTATGCAAATGTGGTAATATTATGCAATTAACTCACAAAGAACAATCTTTTCATGTTTACAGCTTTGTTTCTTAAGAAAAAGGGGGATGTTAAAGGGCTGGAGGGACTTTTAGCAGCCAAGTGACACTCATATTTTCCACATAATCTTGCTCCCTTCACTGAATTGATCTGTGCCATTCCCAATACATTTGAATTAGAATAATATGACTGGTTCTTCTGGTACAGCAGAAAAAGAGGATAAAGGAAGAAAGTGATACCTGGAGTATTCTAAGTGTTGGAATTTGAACTCTCTCAGTCTTGCCCAGTAACAAATATTTTATAGGACCAGCTTTACATTCCTTTTCTTGAAAATTCTCTTGTGATGAGGCCTAAATGAAAGACAGCCTAGACATTGTACCAGTATTTGAATGGAGCCTCTCTCTATTCTCCATCCAAAATCCTTGTGACCTAGTTTTTCTCTGACTTCTCCAGTTCATTTCCCAGTAACTTTGCACTGCTTCAAAAGAGCCGATCAGGAGTTACCTTAGTGCAAAACCAAGTGCAAAACAGAACTCATTATTTGACTGGGAACACTGGTGTCTGAAGCACGGGTCAAAGGGAAAGAAAGGCCTGTCTAGTACAATAAGTTACCAGTTGCTTTTGAATAGTTAATCAAGCAAGCAACTTATGCAATTGAGAAGTTTGTGTGAGTTGATGCAGCCAGCTTCATTTTCGTGGTGGCATTACAATCCGCTGCTGTGCTCTGTCGGTAATTGCGGGGGACGGAGCTTGCCAGCCACTGGGTCATTTCAGTTATTTCATACCATCACAGTGACAAGCTGAACTGCAGCATTCAGTGAGTGGGAGCTCTATGGGAGTACTCTCTATCTGCCTTTAACATATGAGCAATCAGTGCATGAATTGATGGCACTTCAAATACTACTTCACATAGACTGAAGCTCTGGTGCTGGTGTGGTGCCTTGTGCTACGCATCCAACTGGGTTTGGGGAGGCCCAACTGTGGAGCTGATGGGAGAGTCAGGGCAAGTGGCAGGTTTCAGGTGAATACCAACATCAAGGAGTCTGTCAGTTAATCTAGAGTGTGAATTAATTACCCTGCACTGATTTATTGTATGCATATGCACTATGTACAGAGGAAGCTGTTTCTTCCACCTTAAAACTTGCATCCAAGTTGGTTGCTGAACACTTTGCCTTGCCTGATGGATTCAAGAAGCTTGGAGGTCCTACTTCAAATTTGGCAGTGCTACAAAGCAACCATTTTTTGCAAATAGAAAACCCCAGAGCCTTTGCATAAACTAGTGTGTTGCAGGCTCAACAACAGTTACTTTGTTTAATTCTTAATTAGTTCCGATCTTTGAAACTGTGATACTGGTCCTGAGCAACTTTGAAAAATTCATCTTAATGAGAGCTTTAGAAGCAAGAAAACCTCCAATTTTACATTGAAATGTTAGTGATAATCCTAATGCTGGTTTCTTTTTTGTGATTAGGGGTTTTTACCTATTGTGTTACTGTGGATGCTTATCAGTAGGGGCTGTAGGAGCCTGCTCAGCAGTGCAGTCAGAGGTTCCCGAGTGCTTCAGTAGATCTGTCTCTGAGGTACAGCACTACTATGGTATTGCTGTGCACTTGGGAGATAAGTCTTCCCTGAGTTCACTACAGGCAATTTATTTAGTCTTTTATGTTGTTTTCCATTTAAGCCTAAACATTGAGTGAGGTTTCTTCCTGTTTCACACAGGTGTTGTTTAATGACTACCTTAAACACTTAAGGATGATGCCAGTCCTCTAAATACTTAAATGTTTCAGAAAATAAAGAAAGAAATGTGGTTGTATAGCTTTCTCTTGCAAAATTACCAAAGAAATGACAACTAAACAGTGACCAGCTCTTTGGAGATACTTGTCCACCTACATAGCAATTTTTGATGGCCAGTACAAAGTTTGTTCTGTGGATTTTTATGTTTTCTCATAGCTAGAGATCAGTGAGGGAATGTTTTCTCCTGCTAGAAAATAATGCAAGAAAAGATTCCAATCTCCTGGTTAATGGCATTAGGCAGTTATAAAGCTTAGGAGTTGTGAGTCAAGCTCTTTAATCTTTCCTGCAGTGAAGTTATGTATAACCTAGAAGTGCTGCCAGAGACTAACAGAGGAAAAGAAGCAAAACTGTTTTGAGTTGAGATCTCTGAACTGCATAGTCAAATGTGCATTAAGGGTGAAAAAAAAAAACCTGCTTGCCTCTTGATTTTGTGCTGTGTGGGTTGTGTTCTGTGTGTATTCAAAATGAGCTCTGGTGAATACAATAGCTTTTGATTTAAAAATTGATTTACATATTGCACACACAAACTTGCAGATGGAGTCTTGCTGTGTGTTGCTAAACAGTGTTAATGGTGAGCATCCATTGAAAAAGACTATTGAGTTCATAAACTGGGATTTAAATGAGACATGAAATGCCACAGCACATGAAACAGCCTTAAATCATATTGCAGCAAAGCCCCTACAGTTAACACCTAGTGAACTTGAAAAAAGCCACTAAAACTATCCAAGACAGAGGAAAAGAAGGAAATCTTGCATGCCAAGTGATCCAGTTCTGTTTAGATGTGTCCTTTGTGGGGGAAAATATGGAAGTTCTTTTCACTTCAGCTTTGTCAAGTGAGTCTTTTTATCCAGTGATTTAAACAAACAGTGACTATTAGCTCAGTACTAGAGGTAGCTAACATGGCCAAAGCTTTGTGAAGAATAAAACACAACAATTATACAAGTTAATTGGGACCATAGGTAAAATTTGTCTCTTACTTTAAAAAGTATAAATTATCTTTATCTTGTTACTTCAGGAGAAACAGAACTGGATACTTCCCTAAGCTTTCACACGCCCTACCTCTGAACTCGGTTTCAGTTTCAGTTATATGCACTGAAAGAAGTATGTAGTGAAATTGGAGGTGATCTGGGGAAATAACAGTCAGAAAAGCTTCTGACATGAAGTGCCTTCACAGTTTTGGTTTGTAATCCTTATGGAAAATAATGGCAACTGCAAAACAAATGTAAAAATGCTGTTTTTCCTCCTCTTTCGTAGTAGCCTACTGATGTCTCTGTGCTTCTCAAGCTATTCATAGAATCATAGAATGGTAATGATTTATATAATAGGGGAAAAAAAAACCTGTAAATGTGCTTCCATAAATATGAAGACCTAAATATTCTGCCCACCTTGGATATAAAGTCATTTTTAACTTTTCTAGGTGCACGGACTCAGCCACAAGTTCACTTTCAGAGAAGATCTGTGAAATTACCAGAGAACACTAGCTACAGTGATTTGACAGCATATCTGACAGCAGCCAGTTCACCCTGGGAAGTGGACAGTTTTCCTTTCTTGCAGGGATTAGATGGAAATGGAACAGGTAACCCATCACTTTGGTTTTACTCTTATTTCCTGTTGGTCCAGGGGCTGACTTTTGACCATGCTATTGTTACCATCCCCCATTCCAGCAAGCATTTCTTAACATTCAGATGATATGATGGGTTCAGCTGCCCTACCAAAATGCTGTTCTAGTGAGCAAGAGCATGGTCCACTGTCCCTCCAATGTGACCACTGATGAATGCAATGATGAAGACTCCTTGGCCTTGGGAGACCAGAAAAGTTTGTCATGCCTGTAGTTCAGAGCTAAGTCACACTTGCACATATTTTACTTGAAGGTGCTATAGAATTGTTCATTCTTTTTTCTAAAAAGCAATAAAATGCCTGTAGGTATCAAGGATTTAACACTCTGATGTTTCAGCTAAGAGTTGTTCAATGGCTTTGTTAATGGTTTTGAATGTAGCTTCAGCCAAAAGTGTCAAAATTCATCTGGCACCAAAGGGAAAGCAATGAAAATTCATACTAGAAACATATCCACCATTAAGTGCAAGCTGTATGACATTTTTATGACTGCAACTGCCTGTTATTCTTCTTTGACTTGTCTTTTGGTCTTGATTGAAATAATTGGTGTTGTATAGGGTAGAGAAAAATAGAAGAATTGGGCACAGAAGTCTTCAAGTTCTTAAAATGCTGGTGTGAAAAGGAGAATTGTGTTTTCTCTCTGTCCATATGTGTTTAGAAAGTGAGCAGTGGACTTGCAGTGCAGCAAAAGAGGTTCAGACTAGTGGTTAGGAAAGCCTTGCTATAGTGAGTATAGCTTAAGCTGCAGAATCAATTGCTCGAGGGTGTTGGACTGAATTAGACAATCGCCTGTGACGATGGCATGGGCATAGCTGAGCCTGCTTTGAAGCAGGCCAAATAACCCCTTTGAGGTGCCTCCCTGCTGTTTCTCAGGATGTTTTTACTTGTGATGTATTGATCTAGGTGACTTTCAATGCTAGGTCAAGTGTATAAAAGGCAGGTATTGAGCTTGTACCTTCCCCCTAAAGAAAACAAAAAAAGGGCAAATTAAACTTCCCCTTCCCTTTGTACAAATCTGAATGTCTCCTTTTCTATTACAATCAGAAAGGTGTTTGCTGCTTTATTCCTATTCTGTCTGCTCCAAGGAGTACATCTCTACCTATCTCACTCTGTCTCTCCATCATTTCCTTATTCTCATCAACCTTCAGTTTTCTCTGGCTCTTCATACTCAGATAAGATCAAATACCTCTTTATCTTTTTTTAAAACAAAGGAATGTGCTTGATCTCAGTTATCTGTCTGTTTCCTCATCACCTTTTTATCTCTAAACCCACTGAACAAACTGTTGACTATATGTGGGATTCCCCTCTCCAAAGTCTTTCTTTAGTACTCTGCCACCCAACTTCCCACTTCTGCACTTTAGTGAAAACAGCCAGGCAGGCAGCAAGGCACCCCCTGTTCCTCACAGACCTAGGTGACTCAAGCCTCTTGCAAAACTGGAAGCCCTATCTCTTCCAATTTAAACTACTGTTGCTTTGAGCTCCAAATGCACTTGGTGTTAAACCTCAAGCTTTTTTTTCCCCCTGCATACATATATATCTATCTATGGTGGTTTTCCCTGTCATTGATTCATTTGGTTAAAAGGTTGAAGGGTTATAATGCTTTTTTAAATCCTCTTGTCATTAAGTAATACATATTGACATACAGTTTAAACATAAAGAATAAATATTATCTTACATAGACAAGGAGATAGCACTGTGTATCCTGAGAATCCAGTTAGCTTGTTTTATTTCAGTGAAAGGCTAAAGGAAATACACCCTAGGATTCTTAAACATATGACTGCTCATGCTTGCAGTGTCACTGAGTGTTTAGATGTTTGTTAGGTATAATGTGGGCAGGTGAGGCTATAATAAAGGCTTGGGAGATACCATTTTTTGGCTGTGGTTATGGTTGTGATACTCATATGTATTTGTTTAAGATGAGTTAATGTGAGAGAACATATGCAGGAGATTTCTGCATTTTAGGTTTCTTGTCTTCAGAATTTTCCAAAATTAGGCAAAAAATACAGCAGCTTGTACATCTTTTCTTGTTGTGAATCCTGTAAGATGGAGAGCTACTACTGCCATCCCTTGAGAAATTCTCTTCCCCCTCTACTCTGCCCTCGTGAGACCACATCTGGAATATTGTGTCCAGCTCTGGGCCCCTCAGTTCCAGAAAGACAGGGAGCTGCTGGAGAGAGTTCAGCACAGGACCACAAAGATGGTGGAGTGGAGCATCTCCCTTGTGATGAAAGGCTGAGGGAGCTGGGGCTTTGTATCTTGGAGAAGAGGAAAAAGAGGGATGACCTCATTAATGTTTACAAATACATAAAGAGTGGGTGTCAGGAGGATGGAGCCAGGCTGTTCTCATGATAGAACAAGGGGCAATGGGTATAAACTGGAAGAGAAGAGATTCCAAAGAAATACAAAGAAGAATTTCTTCCCTGTTGAGGTGAGGGAGCACTGGAACAGGCTGCCCAGATGGATTGTGAAGTCTCCTTCTCTGGGGACATTCCAAACCCCACCTGGAGGAGTTCCTGTGTGACCTACTCTAGGTGGCCCTGCTCTGGCAGGGGGTTTGGACTGGGTGATCTTTCAAGGTCCCTTCCAGCCCTTGAGATTCTGTGATTCTGTGAGACACATTGGTGCAGTACCACAATGTTGAACCACTTGGATAGATTTAAGTTTGGTGGTCACAACGTTCATCTGTTCTCTCGGTAGGAAACAGCACCAGGTATGACCTCACCCCTGTCACTGCAGTCAGCGTTCATCTCCTCAGCAGCGATGGGACCCCAATCCCTGTGAATGGCCCCATCTATGTAACAGTGCCTCTGCCAGCAAACAGCAACTTGAAGCACAATGCACACGTTCCAGCATGGAGATTTGACCAAAAATTTGGTAGGTAACATCTCATTATGATTCTCTAGATGGCTTCAATTGTCTCAAAGCAATGTCGCACTGCATTTGGTATGTTAGTATAGAAAGGTCTTCACTGGAACATCCAGAGATCTGTGTTGTGTCTGAAAGGAGACAAGACTGAGCTTTATGTAAAAACTGTTTTGAGAGGACTTGATTTCACCCACAAACTGAGAAGCTGAGATGTATTTGCTCCAGTGTCAAACTGGAAGTCTGGAGAAATGGAAACAAGCTTTATCTTTGCCAGCAGCCAGCTATCTGACCTTTGGTCTGTCTCTTGTCTCTAGCTCAGTTTCCTGCCTGTCAGATAGGAAACATAATACTGACTTCTTTTGTAAATCACTTTAAGATTGACCAATTACTATCAAGAAGGAAAGTGCATACAAATTATTTGAAGAAAGCAAGCAAAATTAATGAAGTCTTTTGAAAGGAGAGAATAACTAATCAATATAAGCTGTAAAATGGCAGGGTAATGTTTGCTGTTGTGAACAGGACATTTTCTAGAGATATATGGTTTATGCTTCTTATTTTGTTCTGATTTTTATTGCTAGCTGGTACACCATGCTGGCCTTCTTTACTCAGTTCATATGTAAAGGATTAAGGGGTACATGTCTTATCCTGGTGATTCCCTTCAGTTATTGCACTGTGCTTTCTGAAGTATGTTAATAAAAACAAATGGAAAAAGAATGGAAGGTGAAAAAGGTAGATGCTGTAAGGAACAGAGGAAGAAAAAGAAGCCAAAAATTTGGTTCTACATTGACAGTTGGTGGGGGTTTTGTCCCTGCAAGGCATATGTTTTGAGCCTTTTTATGATCACAACCAGAAGTAGATCAACGAGCATGAAAGCAGCGTGTTGGAGGAAGGGAGGGGGAAAGAGAGAAGTGAAGGGAGAAATAACTTATTTGCTTCCTTCCTCTGTTTGCTGAGAAAAGGTGATTTTCAAGCAGCATGCCTATAAATCTTTTGTTAGCAATTGGCTGCATTAGAGATTAAAGCAGTAGGATTTGATGAAGAATAAATCTGAATGGCTTTGGGATTTCCCTCAACTGTGGAAACGGCCCTTTTCTTGTGGTGCCCTGATAGTAAGTTTCATTACATTCTTCCTCAAGCTGATCTTGATTTGTGATTCTAGAAGCTATATTGCTTTCTCTTGTTCAAAAAGAGAGACAGGGAAGACTGATTCACGTTTTACCTTCTCCACAAGCATTACATCCTCAGTCCTTCCTGTCAGCTCTCGTTACAGCTGCAGCCTGGCTCATTGCTAGTTACTCACTGCTAGTAAAATGGTTCTGATTTTGATTATGGAGCTTTCTCATTTATGGCCAAATTTCCATGCCCCTGTAGTGGGGCCACAAAAGCTCTCTTATTAATATATGGAATATGTTTTTTACTTGGGTATATAAAGAGCTTGTTACGCTGTTCTGTGTAGTGTATGTTAATGTAGATAAACGCAAGTAAGTTCATTAGAGTTGCAGGCTTGAGGCTCCCAGTCTGGAGACAAAGTCCGACCTTGTTTGCTCCACGACAAACTGCTGTGTTATTGGGACAGGAAGGCCCACTTAATAAAATGTGTCTTTGTCAGGCCACTTAGCTTCACAAAGCCATGAAGAGGAAGGTATTGAAGACGTTATGCTTAGGCTCCAGGTCACACTTCAGCTGAAGTAAGCATCTCTGTGCAACCAAAGATGCTGAACAAAGATGTATTTAAGCCCTGACTGCAGCATGCCAGTTCTAGTAGAATTTTGGCCACATCCCAACCCATTTAAATTCGAGTAGCCTAATTTAATAAGTAAAGCAGCCACTCTGTCTTGTGCAGGCTACATTAGCACCCTAAGGGCTGTCAAACTAGCCAGATGTAGCGTAAACGTGGTGGTACCCTGCCATTCCCCATCCCTGTTGTGCTTGGACTGTGAAGGCTCGATGCTGGAGAAGTCTTTAGGTGGCAAGGAAGCTATTGTAACCCACTTGCACTGCCAGATCTCTGCCTTGTCAGGATAGGACCTCTAACCTCATTATCCTGATTTTGTCTTTCATTTGAGGAGCTGCTTTTTTCAGAGCTGGTTATGTTGTAGTCTCTTCTTCATAGGTTTTCAGTGGCTTAAGTTTTCACATTTGCATCTGAAAATTGAGTAAATGCCAGAGATGGAGAACTAAGACTATATTACCAGGCAACAATGCAGCATTTGGCTCGAGCATATTTGCAGTACAGTGGGCTCTTGTTCGTGAGAGCCATTGTTTTTGTTTAGAATCCATGTGGTCATCATCATTACTGCACGAAGTGTCATTTCTGCTCTAAAAAGCAGAAATACTTTTCACTTTTTAGAGAGGGAGTGGAGAAAGGACAGAAATACTACAAATATGGTTTAATCCTTTGAATCTCTTACGTTTTTCTGAGCTTGTGATGTACTAATGCAAACCCAGTGGTATGTCACTGAAAGTGCAGAGATTTTCATAGTTCCTGTAGAAATTAGGCATGTTTGCATGTTATGGCAGCCAAAAATAATTAATGGCTTTTTAGGATGTTTACTGTAAACAATCTGTATTTGCATGACCACAGTTTGTGTCCTTGAGACAGAACTGAGGAGAGAAGAGGTAGAGAGGCAGCACAGTCTACTTGAGGCTGAGGGTGGCTCCATTGACACTGATGAAACACACAGCCAGGAAAAGCAAGCTGACATCAAAATGAGACAATCTGCTGCATCTGTTTTATCCTGTTCCAAATTTAATTTTTCATTGCAAAACAAACTTACTGCCTTGCTTGCAGAGCAAGCAAATTGAAGCAGTTCTATCTTTTTGAATAATTAATACAATGAAGAGCAGCCATCTACACCCTGGAGAAGTTTTAGGGTAAACAAGTACATCCAGCCTTGTTCTCGTGCTGGGATTGCACTCCACCACCTTTCTCTGAGGGGTTTCTTAGTGTTGGTAATAATAAGGATGGATGCACTGATGTCAGAGACACATCTACTGAAAGGCAACTTAATCATTCTGTGCTGTTGACACAGCCATATCTCTTGTGTTTCACACTGCTGGGGAGGAGAGGTTTTGTTTCATAGTAACACGCTTCAAGGTTTGCACGTACAGAGATATGGAGTCTCACTTCTGTAATCAGGATTGCTCAGTGGGGTTTTCTGGGTTGTTGGATTTTCCTTCTTTTTTTTCCCCAAGCTCTGTCTTGCTCTTCAAAAAAATCTGAGAGGGCTGAAAAGCTTTTTCTTTATCTATAAACAGATGGTTGGGATCCTGCCTGTATATTTACCTTGATGTCAGGAGGATTTACAGCAATTTAATGAACCTCTTTATTCTTGGACACCAGATTTCTGTTCAAGACTTTTTTTCTAGGCTTATCCTCTTCAGTCAGACGTGAATACTACAGATCCCAGTAGAAATGAAACTTTGTACCTCCTGTATAGTTTCCAGCTCCCACCAGCTGGACAGAGTAACACAGCACTCGCTCAGCTGTATTCTCTTCAGCCCCCATTCAAAGGGTTTATGCTTTATGTTAAGGTGTCTGTTCCTTATTGAATTCAGTGACCTAAGCTGTGAGACCAGCATTCTCCTTTTTAAGTCCTCAGTTTCACCCCATAGAGATCTTAGGCTGCAGCTAGACCTGTAGTTCCACATGTGGAGCTGTCTGAAGGACTGTATAATATTGCCAAACATTCCTGAGCACATAACATGGAAATGGGATCTAATATTCAGTGGCAACATTGATGCATCTGCTAATTTATTAATCCCACCAAATAATAGAAAAATATATTCAACACCATTCTCCACCTTGGAGTGAAGAGGTTGAACCTCTCCCTTTTTGCTTCTCCTCCTTAAAAGGTGTTATTTCTTGTTTGCTACACATAAATTAAGTTCAGAGTACCATTTCTCTGTTTCTCCTCCTCCTTGAACACTTGATGTATCTTTGACCTGACCTTGTTGTCTTTCAATTACTACCTTCTTTGTGTGGAGGGGAATGTTTTCCCATTGCCTGAAATCTCAACTGTGTATTAATGTAAAGTGATGGGGGCAGAATATGGAGAAGAGTGCCTTGGGGGAACTCTTTATAGCTTTATAAAGCACAATACTTTCTGTACTCTGTTGTGCTTGATCAGTGCTTTCTGACTGCATTTAATACCAAAATAGATTTCTAAATACATTTGAAAGTCTGGTACTTGCTTTTTCAGGGTGATGTTCTGGCTTCAGTGGTAGAATTTCCATTAAGTTTTGTAGAGTCAGAATTTGCTGATGTTCCTCAGCAAAGCAAAGATAATGTTTTCTGTGCTGAAAAGGAGTCATGAGGATATACTTACACGTAAACAGTATCTGTGCCTACTGAAACGTGACTGCAGTGTGCTTTTACTGTCTTTTCACAGAGGTGAAATTATGCTTGCTTTTTGTTCCTAGTCTTTAGAGAGAGAGTGACAGCTACTGTAAGGCAGCAAATGTAAGTGGGTTACTGTACATCTACCTGTCTAGTTCACTGCATATCGTTTGTAAAGAAGGTGATTTGG
Source organism: Colius striatus (assembly GCF_028858725.1). Lineage (NCBI taxonomy): Eukaryota > Metazoa > Chordata > Aves > Coliiformes > Coliidae > Colius > Colius striatus. Next base: position 55,346,390 of record NC_084763.1, read on the forward strand.
AAAAGTGTGTGATGAAGCTTCCTGTGTGGTAGCAACTATAATCCACCCAACAAAAAGACTGACTTATATAAGCTTTCATAGTTTAAAACCAAAAGGCATTCCTTCTTGTTGTGAATTGAGTTAGCTTCTGATTGCCACCACATTCATACGCTGCATGACAAAGAAAAGAATGGTTTAAGAAAAGCTTTTGCAGTCTCTTGCTTGATCTGACACTGGTTATGAGTTACACGCCTCTGAACTTGGGTGGATGGCCTGCATCTGAACTACAGGGAGACACACACATGGCCTGGGATTTCATACACTTCTCCATGGGTTTTATTGGGTTTTCTACACATTGGGAAATGGGCAAGTTCAGGAAAACACATTCCTCACCTCTAAAAATTTGAATTTGATACAATTAGATCCAGAACATTTTGTTCTAGCTCAGAGTTGCTGGTGATACGGGGGCTTTTTGTAACCAGCAAGGAGAAAACCAAGCCTCCACAAAGTTCATAGTTACACTATTTCTGTAGTTTACAAGTTCATGAACAATTTGATTTTTACTTCTGTTTTTCTCTCAGCTCTGAAGGTTCAATTATCCTTTAAGACTAAGTATAGAGGAATACAGGCTTTTAACTATAGAGGAATACAGATTTTTAACTAACTGCTTTCAAAGAACTTAATGCTTTATGTGTTGCCATAGAAATGGCAGCTACCAAACCCAGCTTTTTACCATGTACAATGCCTACATAATAGGTGCAGATATAGTTGCAGAGTAGTAGACAGACTTCAGCACTGAAAGGAAAAGGAGCTCTTCCTCCAATGCTTAGCAGTGTAGCTCGCTGAGGTATGTTCTCACTGTCATGATTCCTCTGGAGAGTTGTAATGGATCACAGGAGGCAGGTTGTGCTTGTTTATCCATATGTATGTTATATTTGAACTGGTTGTTGTGGCTTCAACATACAAAAGTGATAGGAATGGATTGTTTGAACCTCTTCCTACCTCATATGTCATCTCAGTTGCGTTTGTGGCAAAGCAGAAATGGCATGGCATGATGGTGGAGCTTAAGAGGACGTTGAAGGAATCAGGTTGGTGCCAAAGTGTAGTGATAGATGCAAACAATCTACTATTACACAGTCAAGGAAATAAAACTGGAAACAAGTAGTATGGCTTCTGGGAACAGGCTTTAGTAATGGACTATCCATGTTATCACATAGATGGTCCTGTAGCTCCACCTACAGAAGGCTGGCAGTGGAAGGTGGGAAGAGGTAGACATCAACATTTCAGAAGTGAAGAAAAGACTCTTGTGCTTTGTTGCAGCTGCTCGAGTTGAAGAAGACTTGGATAGTGGTGGAAATACAGGCAGGGGTGCATAGAACAAGAGTGTGAAGTGTCAGTGGGGCTGGAGGAGGCTAAGGAGGATGTGGGACAAGCTTCCTCTCTGGTCTGGGGAGGGAGATGAATATCACAATGTTGCTTCTCCTTCCACTTCCATTTTGAGAAACAGATCCTGGATGTGATGTGAGGCTGAATGAAGGAAAAGACATGCAGTGTTTTGAATTGCCTTGTGCTTTCATTTGATAATTCTGATTATTAATAATTCTAATAATTTGGTTCTAATAATTTTGTCAACAACTGACTGAATGTGATTAATAGTGTGATTAAATGAACGTCAAAGGCAGAATCTTTCATCTACACCAGTAACTAAGGACAGTGGTCCAGCAAGCATAACTGAACTCTTCCCCTTTGCAATATAATTAGTAACCAGTAATTATGTGTGGAAGTCCTTTTCTTTGATAATTCTCTTCTGTCCTGGCATTCTGGAAGGAAATGCTGAGGGAACTGAAGCTATGCAAGCAGTTGTGTGGAGAATGTGCCCTGCCTTCTGCCTAGCTATCATTACAATTACTAAATAGTGAAAACTGACCTGTTCTTTTGTTAAACACTTGACAGGTATTTAAGGGGAAAAATAAGTAGAGATGGAAAAACTACAAAGCTTCTGAGTACAGAAGTACACCAGTAATAAACTGAACCGTTAGGCATCCTTGCAAAAATCATCAAGGTGTGACATTAAAAGCATCTTCCTTTATAGTGCACCAAATAATGGTTGTGCTGCTGGAACAGTAGCAGCATTTAGCCCTGGAAGGCTTATGTAAGGAATTCTGTAAGAGTGGAAGAATCATGAAGGTATGAGCTCAGAGAAGAGACATTTAGTTTTTGATGTTGCCTAGCAACCCCAAAAAACCAAAATTGTAATGCTAACTTAAATAGTGTGAATTTTGAAGCCCATGTGTATTGGGGGGAGGGAGAGGAGTGATCTCTACCAATAGTCAAGAAGGAATTTTTCAACTTCCAATTTCCATTTCTTTCAGCTTTTTTTGAAAATGAGCACAAGTAAACCCAAACCCCACATCCTTTGGCAGTAAAACTTCCCATGCTGATGCAGATTAGAGGTGATTTTCGGTTGGAAGAAGAAATCTGATAAGCAGCTTTCAGCTGGTAGAGTGAAAAGCTACAATCTATGTATGTCAAAATGTGCTTTAGGAAGTTGTTCTCACAAACTTACCCTTGATCAGCTCTCCACATTCACATTGCCAATTGAAGTGTCTAAATCCATTACTTTAGAATCATTGTTAGTATGTTTTGAATACCTTTTGCTTTCCCACTCTCTGTCTGACCACAGCCTGCCTCATTCCTTTTGACATGTGTGTTTCCATTTAGCTATGAATCTACCTAAGCAGGCAGTCTTACAAGACAACATAGACATCACAGAAGAGATCTGTGCTGAAAGAAAAGCACTTTTCATTAAGGAATATTTATTTGAAACATCTATGCCATTAAGTATATCTTTCTTTTCTTTCCAAAACTCTTTTGTCCAGAGAAGATAATCTTGTGAATGAAAATAAATTCATATAATGGGATTATGCTTAATTTGCTCTCTGGCTAATTAAATCCTCTTATTTGTCAAACCCATTGGATGGAAATAATTCAGGCTGTAAATAGCACAATTTTGGTTCCCTGCTTGAGTGGGTTTGGATGATCTTGTTGCCAGTTAAAAGAAACAAAATAAAAGCAAACAGCATTTGATCAATGGTCGTTTCCTACCGAAAGCTCACATGCAAAAGCAATTCAGGGGGAAAAAATCACCATAGCTACCATATATTTAAACACTAGCAATATTTAGACTTTATAACTGTCCTTAGAGGAAACTGCTGGCTATAGCACACCCCTCTGACAGCGATTTACCAGAACTGTTTTGATCAGCAATGGGAAGAACACACAATCAAAGCCAGCAGAAGTCACTGTGGCAGTAATGATCTGGGAGGCTCTGAAACGGTCAGCTTGGAAAGTTAAACCTGCAGCAAGCAGCGGTGTACATCCTCCCAGAGGGCAGAGGGCTGTGCTGGCCTGCCAGCCTGCAGACTCCCCTCTCAGACAGCACATGAGTCCCATGCATGTGTTAGTGTGGCAGTGAAGGATGCACAGTCCTGCCAGTAGGGATTGTGAGGATGCACGGTCACACGTGTGGAAGCCTGAGACTGCATTGCACTGCAGAGCAACTTAAAAGAATAAGGTCTAGCTTTAAAGGATGGAAGACACATCTTAATCAGGGGCATCATGCATCTAGACTGCAAAAGCAGATCTGCTCATGCTGCCTGGATCCAGCAAGCTCTCACATTGAATAGTTAGTGTCTTTGGAGACAATAAGACATCTCTTCTCTGGGCAGACTGGCAGGATGGGCAGTGATCTGATTGAACAGCACAATAGTCTGGAATAGCTGTTCTGTAATGGCTTTTCTGCAAAAGCTGCCTGTCTGGACACTCACAGAATCACAGAATCTCAAGGGCTGGAAGGGACCTGGAAAGCTCAACCAGTCCAAACCCCATGCAGGGCAGGCCCACCTAGAGTAGGTCACACAGAAGCTCATCCAGGTGAGTTTGGAATGTCTCCAGAGAATGAGATTCCACAACCCATCTGGGAACCTGTTCCAGTGCCCTGTCACCCTCCCAGGGAAGAAATTCTTCCTTGTATTTCTTTGGAACCTCTTGTGTTGCAGCTTGTACCCATTGCCCCTTGTCCTGCCACTGACCATCACTGAGAACAGCTTGGCTCCAGCCTCCTGACACCCACCCTTTAGGTATTTGTAAACAGGAATGAGATCACTCCTTACTGAAAGTGCCGTTTTTCAATCTGATTGAGACACGAATTAAATTACCAAAAAAAGGCATTTTTAGTGCAGAATGTGTGTTGAAATGGAGATTTAATGTGCAAACCTTTTGCTGTTAAATTTACTCATGATAACCCCCTCTTGCCCCCATTGACAAGTCCTAAAACTGCCTGATATAAGCACGTTCATCAGAATCAAAGTTACAGCAAAGTGCTAAGATGCTTCTCTGTAGCAGAACATATTTTTCCTGCTCTGCTGTAATCTTCAACTTGTCTCTGATATTTGGATACTGTTGCAGCCAAATGGAGCTCAGTTTTCTTGATCTGATGGGTTTTTGATTTGTATTTCTTTTAAAGTACTCTCATTTCTATATTCTTTCTAATGTGGCAGTTCTCTTACCTTGCTTTTAAGTTGCACGGAGAAAAGAGTGCTGGGTAGCTGTTCTATAAGCTTTTAAAGAAGTTTGTTAAATGACACCAATTAGCCCAAAAATTCAGTAACAGAAAATACAGTTTTGGTGAGGAAGGAGTTAAGAAACTTCTCTATTCTCCCCCTGCCATTGGTTTGAGCCAGGAGACAGCTCCCCTGACTTGAATCCTGGATCAGCAAGTTGGCTCCACTGAGCAGTAATAGAGGAAAAAGAGGAAGAGAAATGTAAGAATGATCTATAAGCAAGAATGTCTCTATATATAGAAATTTTCCATGAAGCACCAGACGCTCTTTAAGAATTAATGGCAAATTGGCCCAAATCACAGAGTGCTTGCAAACTGTACTCAACTTGCTCTTTCTGTTCCAAAGATTCATTGACATGTTTTCTTTGGAGCTACACAATCAGTCTTAAACAAAAATGATCAGTTCTGTTACATCCAGTTATTTGTACAGCTTTTTATTTGTAATTCTGTATTGCTTGTTGCTTAAAGGTTACTGCACATCATGTATAAAACTTACTAGGCAGTGAAGCTAGTTGATTGTACTGACTTGGGCAGGGGGAGGAAGTAGATATTATAGGGTTTTTGGAGAATAATGAATTCAATTATTCAATTCATATTCAATTATTGAATATGAATTCACTTAGCCATGCAGAGAAATAAGACTTTAGTTGTAATCCTACCTGCACAGGAAAAAGTGCTGCTTGCACTTCCCTCATTTGCAGACTAGTAGGTAGGAAAGAAAAATGGAAGAAGTTCTTTACTCACTATTCTTCAGGCTTCTCTCTTGCTTACAAGAGCAAGTATGTGAGGACATAGAAACCAATTGCCTGCATTTTTAGAGCAGAAAAACATCTTGTTTCTGCTGCAGGGAAGAATGGGATGGTGTAGGGAATTCATTCTCAAGCCTGTGCAACAGTGAACTCTTGTTTACTCGAGGCAGCTTCAAATGCCAGGAGCATAACCAGGAAGTACAGGGAATTGGGTTTTGCTTGGTGGAAGGTCCAATATTAGTCATTACAGCAAGGTATTGCAGGTAGGGAGCTACAAGAACACTGGTAGGTGTTTAATGGTAAATCTACCATAGGCTATTAGAACCCATAAAGGATGGAATATGAGAGAGATCTGGAAACACCCCAATGCATTTGCAGAGTAGTGAAGGCATACCAATTCCCTGCAGTTAATACTATGTTGGCTTTTGGCTATTTGATCACACAAGATACAATACAGGACTTTGGATTTCAACTGTTTCCACTCAAACCTGTTTTGCTGCTGCTGTTGTGAAGAATGGAGTTCTTCTCTTCATCCCACCGTGTGGGAGGATGCTGTTTTGTAGTGGACTGCTTCCTGTATTTGTGTCACAACAACTCCATGCAGTGCTACAGGCTTGGAGATGAGGGACTAGAAAGCTGTGCAGTGGAAAAGGACCTGGGGCTGTTGATTGACAGTCTACTGAACATGAGCCAACAGTGTGCCCAATTACATTGTGACTTGCATCAGACATAGTGTGGCCAGCAGGACCAGGGAAGTGATTGTCCTCCTGTACTTGGTGAGGCCCCATCTTGAGTACAGTGTTCAGTTTTGGGCCCCTACCTGAGAGGAGGTTGTAGCAAGCTGGGGGTCGATCTCTTCTCCCAAGTAAAAAGCAACAGGACAAGAGAAAATGGCCTTAAGTTGCACCAGGGGAGGTTTAGATTGGAGATGAGGAAGAATTTTTCCACTGAGAGGATTACCAGAACACTGACACTGGCTGCCTAGGGAGGTGGTGGAGTCAGCATCTATGTCTGAGGGACATGGGTTAGTGATGGACTTGGCAGCATTAGGTTAGTGGTTGAACTCAGTAACCTTAAAGACCTTTTCCTAAGGCAAGTTTATCACTGAAGAGTTGGATCAGGAAAGCATTAAAAAAAGGCAGCTGATGATAGGACTGTGTACCCATGGTTCCCATGAGCCTGCACTTGCTGTTTTCCTATTGAAGGAACTTGGGACAGTGTCACTTTAAAACTGATTCTTCTCTAGCTGTCATCACATACTAATGTGTATGCCATGGTCAGGTCAACAAAAGCTTCAGTGCTGTTGTTTAAAGATGACTAATATTGACTAGATTTGTGTTGGGTTTGAAATTCTGACCTGTCCATAACAGGGAGAAGGAATTATGGTTTTCTCTAGTGTTGTGCAGACCAATACATTTCCTCAAGTATAGCCAGTGGTTAGTGAAAATGGGTGACCTAAAGGAGCAGAAGAAAAGCGTGAAACCTGACTGACCTTGTGCATTAGACTCTATTGTTTGCTTCCATTGCAAATAGAAGGATTCCTTTCATTGCTAAAATATGAGCAATCTGAGCTGCTGCTTGTTTGGCAGGATAGCAACTGAGCTCTGCTCACCCCCATAAGAGTGCAGCCTCTGTTACCTTCTCGATCTCTGCATTATGCAAGCAGAGTGTTACTGAGCAAAAAGGCTTTTAAAGAAGCATTAGGAGGATTGTGTTCATCATCAGAATGCAGTGTAATGTGAGTAAGGCAAGCTGGACACAAGTTCCCCCTAGTGAGGGAATCAGTAATAGCTTCTGCTTAAGGAGGTGGCTATTTTTATAGACTATGAAGATAATGGACTTTGCTAAATTATATATGTATGTATTCTGCTTGTGTGTGAACTGAAAGGGCTTAGAGACATCAGAGAAATACAGGAAGCATGATGAATTCATCAGCTGTGTCCTTCTTAGTTTTGAATCAGCACTTTTATATCTCTTTTAGTCTTTAAGTTTTGTTTCACATAGTTGCATATTTGGTGCATATTTCTCTTGTCTAAACCTTGCAGGGAAAAATATCAAGTTCAAGCTTACAAGAATTTTCTTACCAAATAGCATTTTAGAAGCAGTTTTTAACCCTGTGGGCTAGTTTTCACCCTGTGGTTCAGGGTTAATAGTATGACATCTTTCCCAAAAGTACATGGGCAGAATATCTGAAGGGATAGTGGCCATCTGAGAGAAGAAAGTGAATTTACTTTTCCTAGTTCTTCCAGAAACTTCACACATCACTGTGGACAATTCATTTGTATGCTTCCTGATAATATTTCCCTGAAAGAGGCAAAGTAATGGCTACACCAAGGTGTTCTGATAGGAAGGTTATGGATGTCATATGGCAAATCTGTGCACATAGATTTTGGCCCTTTTGGTACCATGAATCAGAATTACTTGTATGATTTTCTGTGTGAAATAATGGATTATTGGTACCCTATGCAGAGTGGGAATGATACTTGGAAACCTGCAAAATACATCAGTAATTCCTTTCCCCTTTTGACCACAAATTCAGTTTGTTTGCAAACACAAAGTCACTATCTGAAAATAATAGTAACCTAGATCTAGAAATCCACTCAGATGTACTTTTCTAAACTTTTTCCATATTCAGTTACCAGCCAAAGATGTTGATGGATTTTAAGGGTGTACTTACATGGGAAAAATCAGTAGTGAAGAGGAAATAAATACTCAGAAAAGCTATTCTCACATGTACGGGTTTTGCACAAGTGGATAATCTAAGGAACACAGAGGAAATCATCAGCATCTTGATGGTATATTAAAACCCCAAACCAACAGCAGCTCTTCAGTGTGTTCTGCACTCACTGTTAAGTGTTCAGATGACTGTCATCCACGAATGCTCATGCATAGTCCTGAGTGACATCTGATGGAAAGCACCATTTCGGGAATTACATGCAGGAGACTATTTAAAGTACAAGATGCAGCCTGCCTTTAAAGTGAACATTTGAAGCTGAGTAAGGGAAATGCAGCATTCTGTCCTCTCTTTTGTACAGAAATACAGAGCAAATACAGTATTTTCTTCAGTCTTCTAGAAGCTGACAGCCAGAGCTGATAGAAAGGTGATGTGCAGAACTCATGTGTGGTCTGGGGGATGTGGTATCTCTTGAAATACAGTTTTAAAGTGAGCTGTCTGCACATAATCAGCTTTAGGAATATCCTTCTTCAATAAAGGGGAATCTAATATGACAGTTATTACTTCTTTTAGCCATTTTTGAAGATTTATTAGTTTTATTTAATCTTAAATTGGTTTTGTGAATGAAGCTTCTGAGAAGGCCACAGGGATAACTGTTTGCCAGAGCTGCCAAAGGCCAGGGACAAAAAGGCATGATCTCACACTTCACAGCAATGCACACAACCTCTATAGCACACCAATAGGTTTTGTTACTGCTCACTTATGCACTTGTTTGGAAGGTGTGAGTATATCTCTAACATCTTCTTGCAATCTTTACATTTACAGGGACATGGCTGAAAAGTAGTTTGGGCCTTGTACAACAAGAAGGAAATCAGTTGACTTGGACTTACATTGCACCTCAGCTGGGCTACTGGGTTGCAGCTATGTCACCTACTATCCCAGGTAAGATGAAATTGCATTTTACTGCAATTTGCAGCATCAATTAGCTCTTTATTCATAGATAATATTTATATTTTTCAGAATGACCTCATCTGAGATGCCCCAGCTTGAGCAATAATGGATTGTTAGAAAACACAAAGTAAAGGGCTAAAATCTTTTGGGGGACTGTGAGGGGGCAACCTCTGTGCTGAAAACCTCCCGAGTCATTCCAATGGGAAACTTTTTGAAGTATTCCTCCTTTGATGCATTGATGTCACCACTGCCTGTTAGATCCATTGCTAGAAAATGGGAGGAGTTACAGCATCACTGTTCCAGCAGGTAGAAACATACATGCTGTAAAGTTTCTGTACAGAAATTCACAAAGAGATGGATCCACTTGAGACCAGCATCATCCTGGGTTAGATGTTTAATGATGGATTGATAGATAGATTGGTTGTAACTGTTTTCATCTTTTACCCTGAAGATACCTGTTTTGCCCTGACTTATGCTTTGCCCCATCATGGTAACTGATTAATTTGCACCACGAATAACTCAGCACAGAAGTTCTAGAAAATATTAGCAGAGTGGCATTGGTGGATTAAGTGGTTGTAGCCATCTTGGCACACCCATAGAAAGCCACTCTGAGCTAGATGTTACATATGTGCTTTGGTGCCCGTGGAGAGCATTAATGTTGGAGCTTGCTCTTCCTTTTTTTCCTGTCTGTGGCTGCCTCAGATTTCTTAGTATTAGTTCTTCAGCCACCAATAATGAGAGATACTTCTGTGTATAAAAGAGCCAATCAGTCAAACAGAAAACTCCTCCTCTTACAGACTTTCTTTATTAGGTTTTCTGGATGAAAACCAAATCCAGTAGAAATGAAAACATTCTTGCCTTGGCTGTGCAAGCTAAATAAACTATATTTAACCAACTAAATAAACTCTAACATGAGGACTGTTTTGAAGTCTGCATGTATATGCCATGAAGTTGTTTTGTGATATGCAAGCTTTTTTATATGATGTTAAATGAAACTGCAGCTGATTCACTGCTGAACACAGAGGCAGGTGCAGAGCTGAATAAGCTGTCATATGGAATTTAATGGAATTCTACTAAATAGTTGTACATAAAGAAAAAGCAACTGCTCTGAGCCAAATATTGCCCACTACAACCCAGTACTCAAACTGCAAGACATGAGTCATGAAATTGTGCCTGTAACTCTTAAGGTTAGAAGGTCTGTAAACTCTAACAGGAGAAAGCTTATTTGTTCTTGCAGTTTAACTGGTATGGCAGGATTTCTACTTCTATTTTACTTCTCCTTCTTTTCAAGGGCTAGATCTGAGTTCCTAAAACTTTGTTGCTATGAGAACAACATCTCTATGAAAAGGTGAGGGAGCCCTGGCACAGGCTGCCCAGAGGGGTTGTGGAGGCTCCTTCCTTGGAGGTCTTCAAGACCTGCCTGGGCATGTTCCTATGTGACCTGACCTAGGTGAACCTGCTTCTGCAGGAGGGTTGGACTAGATGATCTGTAAAGGTCCCTTCCAACCCCTACCATTCTATGATTCCATGATCACTCCTTCTTTTTATTTAGTGTCATGAAGCATCAGTGTCAATCAATTGTGCAAAGATAGTGGCAAGACCGAATGTATGAATATTTAGATCTTCCAAACGCAACCTACTTGCTGTTATTTTTAATGAGGTTCATGTCTTTTTGCTTATTTTATCTCCTCATTTAATCTTATTTGATTTATCTCCACAAATGTACAAAAAATGAGCTTTGTATTCCTAGTGGTGGCTCTACAGACCACACAGGATCCACAGAGGAGGTTTTGCAAACCTCTTGATCTAGAACCTTAATGTTGGCCAAGCTTGCTGTCCTTCACATTACATACATGCTGGTGCTGTACCTCCTTGCCTGCAGATGAAAACTTGGGCCTTTACTTCAGAATCATAAGTATTTCCCAATCAACAGGGTGACACATGGCAGAGTTGTGAACAGATGCTGTCTGCATGTGTGCATTCCTTTGTGTGTTAGAACATTTACTAAGCATTATTGAAACCTGGAGTTACAAAACTGCTTCACTCATGGCCTGGTTTTTAAAGCTACTGAAGGTCTGCTTGGCTCAGCTTGATCTAGACTTCAGAGCACCAACACATCTTCCAATGAATCCTGTACTGCACTGTAGGTACTGTTTACTGCAAATATTGTTAAAGAGAAGTTGTTGGCCACAGGGCTGCTACATGCCCTACAGTGCTGGAAGATGCTGTGATGGCTTTTCTCCAGTGAGGAGAGCTTTGGCACACTGTCAGCATCAGGAGCTGGAAGGCAGCACTCATTGATGCATGCTCTCATTGAAACTGCTTTTGCACAGAAAACTAGTCATGAAAACCAGCACATGCTTTCTCCACAATTTGCTCCCTTCTCGAGAGATGGTCTGCTCAATAGGCACCAGGGCTCTGAGTTTTCTCACTTAGCACCCTGATAACAAGGGAAGACATCCCTCTTTTTATTTAAGCCTTGTTCCTCCTGTTTGCAGGTTGTTACAGGTCTAAATTCTCTTTTCTGGCCTTCCAGGTCCCGTTGTAACACACGACATTACCAGCTATCACACAATGTTTCTTTTGGCAATTTTAGGAGGGATGGCTCTCATACTTCTAGTCTTGCTGTGTCTGCTTTTGTATTACTGCAGGTAAGATTCACCATCCTGGTTGCTTAGTTCATCTTGGAATCAGAAGCACCTTTTTTTGTGCTCATTAAATCAAAAGCTTTTGTATTGAAACATTTCTATTTGGGGAGTGGGGGGTGGGGAGAAAGTCCAAGCAAGGACTTGAAAAAAGAAACAAACAATGAGATCAAATTTGGTGTGTTCCTACTTACATGCCACGTATGCAGCCCCTGCCTTGGGTAGCATGGTAGTTGAATGAATCACACAGACTTGTACCTATATTTTCCTTGTAAGATGTTCTAAAACCTTCTCTTGAACATAGGTCCAGATCTCTATCATTGTACCTCTTATATATTTGCAAATGATCTATTAATCTTCTATTAAAATCGATGTTAAACTTTTATCAGCAAGTGTATATTAATGAGTGATTTTGTATTTGCCTCCTCCAGACACTTGCTTCAGTTTGTACTTGGTGCTTGAGATATTTCCCAGTTGACATTAGTTATTCTTTAATTTTATCTTCACTGCTGGGATAAGCTTTTAATTGTCAGGTTATGTAATAAAAGCTCAATTCCCCTAATACTAAACTCTGCTTTAAAATCTCCCATTAAGACACACTTGCTGCTCTTGTTTCTGTTTACGACAAGTTATAAATGTGTAACTTCCTTTTGTTCCTGGCTTTTGTAGAAGAAAATGTTTAAGACCACGGCAGCATCATAAGAAATTGCAACTTTCAACAGCACTGGACACTTCTAAGAAGGATCAAGCGACGTCCATGTCCCATATAAATCTAATCTTCTCCCGTCGCGAGTCGGAGTTTCCCGGCGGGTTGTCTGTTGCCAGCAACGGACACACTGAAAACTCAGGTGCAAAGGAATTAATCAGTGCTGTCCACATGGAGATGGTATCACCTAGTGGAGAAGCAGATATGCATACACCCATGCTCAAACACTCATTCAGTACTTCCCAGGAGTTTAGCTCCCGAGAGGAGCTGCTGTCTGACAAGGAGAAAGACAAGAGCAGAATTTCCTTGGATGACCTGACTCCCAGCGGGTCTCTAAGAAAAGACTACCACAAATCAGCAGATAGTTTTCCTTTAAAGACAAGAAAATCTACAGAAACAGCTGAAGGCTATGAGTCCCCTATCAAAGATGAGTATAGAAGAAGTTACAATGCTATGCTGTCTCAGCCTTTATTTGAAAAGCAAGAGAGAGAAATTCAAGTATCTATGAACCATATTGCTACTGGAAGTAAATACAATATTCAGGAACAAATATACCCCACACCTTCAGCCCCTGAAAAAGAGCTGTTGGACTGCAGACCTACTGATTGTATGATGTCTCGTTCAGTTGATCACCTGGAAAGACCTACGTCTTTCCCTCGGCCGGGTCAGTTAATCTGCTGCAATTCTGTTGACCAAGTCAATGACAGTGTTTACAGAAAAGTTCTGCCTGCATTGGTCATCCCGGGTCATTACATGAAATTGCCAGGAGAGCACCCTTTTGTTAGCCAGCCACTGGTTGTCCCAGCTGACCAACAGATTGATCTAGAAAGACTTCAGGCTGAGCTTCCTAACCCTCACGCACGGCTTTTTCCGCACGCCCCCCAACAGCTGCAGCCCCAACAGTTAGCGTCCCAAGCAATATCTCAGCAACATTTGCAAGATGCAGGTGCAGCTGAGTGGAGCCAACAAAACCCTTCCATGTCTGAATCTATTTCCATTCCTGCCTCACTTAACGATGCATCCCTGGCTCAAATGAACAGCGAAGTGCAGCTTCTTACAGAAAAGGCTTTGATGGAACTAGGTGGTGGAAAGCCGCTGCCTCACCCTCGGGCGTGGTTCGTTTCTCTAGATGGACGTTCAAATGCTCACGTTAGACATTCATACATCGACCTCCAAAGAGCTGGTAGGAACGGGAGTAACGACGCCAGTTTGGACTCGGGTGTTGACATGAACGAACCAAAATCCGCTCGAAAGGGAAGAGGAGATCATCTGTCCGCGCCACAGAGTCACCCGCCAGTGCAGGAGCACCAGCAGAGGGAGCGGAAGGTCTCGGATAGTACAGCTTACACACAGCTGGTGTACTTGGATGATATGGACCAAAGCGGCAGCGAGTGTGGAACAGCAGTTTGTAGCCCTGAGGACAATGCTCTACGATGCCTACTAGAAGGCACTAGTAAGAGAAGCGGCGTGCAGCTGCCCAGCCTGCAGGAGGAAACAAGAACTGGGGATAGCAAACCAGAGCCATTAACTAGTCCTGAACACAGAACGTCGGTTCAAGATGACGAGGAGGACGAGGAGGATGAGGAAGACGACCAAGGAGAAGACAAGAAGAGTCCTTGGCAGAAACGAGAGGAAAGACCGCTAATGACTTTCAACCTAAAGTGAGCTATTGTGAAAATCCACCCTTCAGTGGAGTATCAAATTGCCAAATATTCTTTCTGTGGAAGTGCTTGATTCTTTTCTTTTTTTGTTCTTCTTTGTTTTGTTGTTGTTGTTGTGGAGAGAAAAGAGAAAAACAAACTGTGGTGAGCAACATTTGAAAGAACTTCAATGCATTACTGTGTAAATGTTAGAAAAGAATTAAAATCATTCCTCTGATTTAACGGCTGCCTCGAGTGAGACAGCTGAACAAAGAGTGTGATTGTTATTCCATATACTTGATATTGGTCATCCAGGATGTTGAAAATGCTGACGGAATTGTTTTGGTTGGTTTATGACCTCAATCTCCTGTGAATGGGAGCTGGTAAAGCTTTTGTTTTGTAGGCCAATTTTATGTTGATAATGCTACTGAAAGTATCTTAAAAACAAGAGGTTGACACGTGGTGTCCAAAATTGTGCATTATCTCAATGAAAGGCTATGCATTGCTGCTTTTAGTAATATTTTGCTTATACTATGCTTTTCTTAATTTTACAAGTTGGTTGTAAACATTTTATGTCCTTTATTATAAACTACTCAGCAATTTCTTTTCATGTAAAACTGCAGGAAACTTGAGTAGCATCCCTTAGCATTGAAGCCTTTTTATGAAACCAAACTGAACTTTTGTGTCTAAGATTCCTCCAATTCTGGTCCCATTTACTCAAAGTGCCTTTTTTACAGTAACAATGAACAGTCCCTTCTTTTGCTAACTCCTTTTAATTGACCCCATTTGGGATTTTATAAAATTCTACCTTTTCTTTTAAGCTGCATGCCAAGAGTCCCATTTTGTGCTGAGCATTCCTCATTTCAATACAGTGTATTCTGTAGCTATCATGTATATTGTGGATTCTGTTTAGCCAGGATAGACGTAGAAGACATTTTAAAGGGCCCAGAGTAGCCAAGAAGATAGTTTCATTGACTGTATATATTGTTAGTTTCCTCTGGAATCAGATGAGCTAATCATGCTCATATCAAATGGACTATAGAGCGAGCAAGTGGACTGAATGTGTCTAGAAAAGTTTTGGGGAAAAAAAGAAGTAACTATCCAAAAGTGCCAGAATGACTCTTCTGTGCTTTCTCCATACAGAGCTGCTTGCTTATCCAAAAATTATAACTGAAAATAAACTGCAGAAAATACCTTTGTGGATTCTTTTTTTCCTCTGTTGGTGGCCATCACATGATTTTATGTTCTTTAATACGAAAAATACTGTGGTTTCCCTTTTGCTGTGCGTCCTTATGCTGATGTGACTTACACATTTTCATATGCAGTTCTCATGAATTTCTGTCAATACTGAAGTTTAGATCCCTTTTCACAAAAGCATCCTTCCTGTCTTGATAAATATGTAACTATTTGCTTAAGTGTCGCTGAAGACTTTGCAAATGAAATCCTGTTACGACCAAAATTATCCATGGAGTCGCACTCCCTGTGGGACCAGTTTTCTTTCTGAGATTTCTGCCAGTGTTGACACTTCTTGCACACTTTGTGTTCAAAGAAGGAAAAGTGACTTCCACTCTTGTGGAACCCTTTGTATCCATTCAGTTTGTCATGTTTCATTCAGTTATTTTTACGCAGCGTTAGCAGCAGCCGTGCTTAATAAAGTTGATTCTTATCTAATCTCTAAAGTGATTAGAGAAAGTGTTATATAGTTCCTATTTAATTTTTAGTAATAAGCCCTGACTCAGATTCACAGTGCTTTTTATTTTTTCAGTAGATGTTAAGGTTTTCTGAAAGTCTTGCATGGGAGTGTGGGCTTGAGACAGGAACTTAATCCCAATTTCCTAGTTCCCAGGCCAGTGTTCCTCTCCATCCACAAAGCCACATCACCTCTCTTCTCTTTTATTCACCTTTGGAAGTGGTATATGTCATAAAAGAAATCTAAAATAATAGTTGTGGAGTGCATTGAATACTGAAATCACCACATTCACAGTAAGTTACATTTTACTCATCTCATGTATTGCAGGTCCTTTCCTGTTCTCTTTAGAAATGTTGCTACTTGAGCACATGTGAACTAGCTCTGGGGTCTGGGTTACTCATTGTCAGCCTGTGCAAGGTCACTGAATAGAAAAATACTGCTTTAAAGGAATGGTGTTTCTCAGATGTCAGTAAGTGCTGGTCATACAATATGACTTATGAATCAGAATGCTGCGTCAAGTAAACATTCTGGTTAAAATTTCTGCCTTCTATAATTCTTGTGCTATTTAATTTCCAAATTTCTGTTGTCTAAAATCTGTCCTTTTTCATTACATTATTTTTCAGATTGCTTTGCAAAGTTCCCATCGTTATTATCTTGTAAAGTGAGATTGTTGCTATTAAATTGCAGTGGTTTGTTTCTTTAATTGTGTTGGGTTTATGTTCAAAACACACAGTTTGAGCGTTGGATAATTTGTGGTCCTAATACAGCAAATAGATTTGAACAAACACAATGTGGGTATTTTGCAAGTCTTCTTTTAAAAAAGGATTGTTTAATTGCTATGATATCACTAGGCATATAATTGATTGTGAAATGTAATTTTCAGTATATCCAGTATATTCAGCATAGCACCTGAGACAAATGCTAAAGTAAACTGGAACAGAGTAACACGGATCAGGCCACAGGTTTACATTAGAGTGTGTCCATTGTCCAGACTTTGCCCAATCTTACAGTTCAGGGACAAGTTCTGTGTTTTAATGTTCAAAAACACACTGAGGAAGATACTTCAAGAAGACATGAAGTTCTGTTGCCTACATTCTGCAGTTGCACCGATAAAGCTTGTAAAACCTAGAGAACAAAGTATAACTTGAATTGGATTTCAGGTATAACTTGGCATCAACAGCTCCAAGTGATCTTAGTCCATGTAGAAGACAACCTAGAAAAGCAGTTGCTTTCTTATTTCTTGATGGGAAGTACTACTGGGGGGAAAAAGGCAAAAGATTGTAATGACAAAGCTTACAAAAGTCATGGAAATGTGTTGAACCTCAAAAATGTTGGGAACGGGTCTTCAGTGAATCGAGCAGCAATCAGCCTTTTCAAATGTGTAATGAGTAAAAGAGTAAAGGTCACTGTAAAATTTGAAGTTATATGATCCAAAGTCACAGGGCCTATGAAATGCTTGGAGCATTGGAACTAGATGTATTCATTAAGAGACCGTTCACTTCATGATTGTCCCCCACTTCCCCCTTTTGTTCCTGCAGAAATACTTGCATCTCAAACACTTATGAAACTGTAAAGCAGTTGGCTTTACCTTGACTTACTGTGATATTGACCTTTTATTATTTAAGGGCTTTGTCAGGGTACCAGTGTGCTAAACCTGCCTCGGAGCGTTTGCAATCTAACATGTAACACAAATACACAAAATTGTGGTACTGATCTTAAGATGAACAGCTCACAAAGAAATCCCACCAGTTGGAAATTGCTCATGGTGCTTTTTTTCTCTTACAGGATTGAGTAGGTTTGTTAGTGTGAAATACCTTGGCAGTGTTTTCAATGTTCTGCCCTTCTTTCTATCTGTGAGTGCTCTGGAAGACCAATTTCTATCCTCAACCAACATTGAAATTGGTAAGAAATTACGTGTCCTGTGTGGAACACCTGTAGAACAGTACAGGTGGAAAGGAGTGAGGGTGGAGTAGATTTCTACTGTTTCTCTAGGAGAGTCCCTAGTGAACCAAAAAGACATGATGCTTTTTTTTTAACCAACAAGAATTCATCTGAGGATTAAAACTTGTTATAACACGGTACTTCTATCAATAGGCTATAACTTGGGGTGTGGTAGCTTACATGCAGTACATCCTTGGATTTGGTGAAACAATAAGAATGTCAATTTGCTTTTCTAAAATGTATGGGCAACAGGTAAGTTTTCTTTCTATCAGTGATGCCGTTTGGGTCTGTTTAGTGTGAAATCCTTGAAGTTGAGCCATCTGCCACCTGCTGGTGAGCTCTTTCTCCTACAGGCTGTGGATAAAACAGTTGATGGGACGTAAAATGTGCCATTCTAAGGACACTTCAGTAAAGCTGGTTTTGGGTATTGGTGAGGATGAGCAACCTCAAACTGTCTGCCTCTGTGTGTTTATGCCATTAGCTCTATCTTGGATTTAACACCTTGTATTAAACAACACTAACAATGAGGGAAGCAGAATGCAATAGCCAAGTTCCCCTGTGAGGAGTGATTTAGGGAGATGGATTGGTCTTTTATCCCTTGGAATTAGCAAAATATACCTACATCAATGTCAGTGGGTGTGTGTGCATGCATGCACAGGTATGTGTATAAATGCATTTAAATGCATTTAATATAAAAAGCTAGTTTCAGCATTTCAACATCAAGCAATGCCAAAGTAAAGGTCGCTCACCTAGACTGACTGGAAAAACCGGCATAAGAGCTCATAAAGGTTTGTATTAATTAACTTAATTGTCCTTGTGGTCTGACATTGCAGGGGCAAAACCCTGCTTGATGCTGAGTTCTTGCTGCGCCTGTGCCCTGACTTCCATTAGATTTATTCACACTTGCCTGCTAGCCCTGGTCCGATGTCTACAGTCTGTGATTAAAGCTGGTCTAATGTCTGTGTTTAAGTCCTTTACAGCTGTTGCAATATTTGACAGAGGCTTTTCTTTTGTAACATTCTGAAGGACAAAAATCATACTTTAAAATCTCAAAATATTTTGAATAGAAATGGAAGAGTCATATAGTCTGATACTCCATTTTCTTCATAGGTAAGACGTTGTGTCCGAGAGACACTTCTTAATTGAATGAAATTCTCCATGTGGTAGGTGTGCACCCTGAACAACGCTGTTAATCTTCTTCTAACCACCCAGAAGGTATGCAGAACCTTTATTGGCATTATCCATTTATCTGGTTTGTAAGTTAATGGGATACCTCTAGTTGGAGAAACCTACAGAACCTCAGGAACTATTTTCTGTTGGCTATCATAGAAATGTGTGAAATACAGCATCTAGCTAGAAGTAACAACATTCTATCCCTGAGCAGGTTGTCAGTGCAAGGAGCATTCTGTTTGTCATAAAATACTATTCTCATCCGAGTCTTTAGACTACCATCTCCCAGGACTGCAAGAGCATCTTTCCAAATAAACATAGTTTATGCTAATGGGAAAAGGTAATGATTAGTGAAGTGTTAGACAGACATACCATTTCACTGGGGATGGACAGACTTTTAGGTTTCCTTCTCTGAATCTAAACTTTGAGAACTAGCCTACTCTATCTTTGAGACTCTAGTCTCCATTTCAGGGTGTCTTAACAGTGTTAAGTACCCTGAGGCAAACAGGACATGAAGAGGCACTCTAATAGTTCTAGCCTGTTGCAAATGATTGAGTCTAAGCCAGGATGTAGCCTGTTCACTGTAGCAGGAAAAAACATGCATTTATCACAGGAAAGAGCCCCTTTTTGTTTGGGAATAAAGACCTGTCAGAAATAGACAAAAAGAAAACTGCACACTTTCATCTTGGAAAAATACTGACATGGTCAAGAGATAAATGAAGAATAGTTAATTTATCTAATGCTTTCTCCATCCAGAATTGGGGGCAGAAGGCATCTTGGCTGCACCTGCAAAGAGGAAACAGTAAGCACATTGATGTGGGGTATTGTAAAAGGCTGATGGGAGAAGCAATCTAGCAGCTGACAGGAGTAAATTGGATTGATTTGGATATTGGATGTGCAGAAGTAATTGCTGAGTGTTGGACAAAGCTCCTGCAGCACCAGTGTCAACACCATCTTTGTCAACCAATCTGTCACTGCTAGTTCTCATTCACATATATAGTTGAGAAGGGTCTGAAAGAGCTAGGAAAAAATAGACAGAGAAACACAAAATATGTATATATTTGTAATAGGCACACGTGAAGTCAGTTCCAATTAGTAAATGTCTTTTAATGTAAAACAGTGGTTATTTATTTATTTAACTTTTTGGATACAGAGGCCCTAAGAATAGAAGAATTGCAATGCTGGGACCAATCTGAACCTGTGTTTGATCTAAGTCTTGTATTCTGCTTCTAGCAATCATCAAAAACAGATGCTTCAGAAAACTCAGGAAGAAATCTCTACAAGTGATAATAGCCCTTCTAGAGACAGAAGTCTTCCTATCCTTATCACTTTTACTCTTAAGCACAAGGGTTTGTATTTCTCATACATATTCTTTAAAGCTACGACTTGTTTTCACTATGCGTGTAAATGTCTAATCCTATTTAATGCTGTATAGCCTGCAGCACTTGCCAATGCAGGCACCAGCATGGATCAGTAGATGCTTCAGTGCAAAAGGTCAGATGTAAAATAGAAGAGGTGTGGTGTGAGCTGTGCTTTCAAACAGAATTCAGCAAAAGAAGTTGAATGTCAGAGTGGAGCAGAAAGAGTGGACTGTTCTGAGAGTTCTTGTCCCCCAGTTTGAATGCTGCAGCCAACACAAGCCAGCAGCAAGTGGGCTGTGGGAGAAAGGCAAGGCTGCAGCTCATCAAGTGAGATATGCAGTGGGAAACTAAAGAGATGTAAAGTGGGTGAGATATCATAAAGATCAGAGACGTGATCTCACATGGATTCAGGTGTGCAACATAAGGGATCACAAGCTTTTCATTCCCTAACCATTTCTACCTATTCTGTTAGCTCTGACAACTACAGAGACGTGTTTTTGTGCATTTGTTCAGTGTATTTTGAATATGTGTTCTCTTACCCTTGCATCTCACTCAGGAATGAAGCAAGCAGTATTTGAGTTCTCAGCATGAAGGGCAGCCAATACAAAAAATGATTGTGAGGTGGTACTAGTAGGCACTTGTGTGAAGCAAAGTCTGAACGTATTTGTTTGCTCCTTAAATTTTAAAAGATTATATATATTAATAGTTTAGTGTTTTCTATATTTTCGTAACTAATTTCTGAATTGGATAATTTTTACTTCCAATTAACAAGATTACAAAAAGTTCACACAAAGTTATTTCTTATTATTACTTGCAATATCAAATCCATTTAAAATTACACATGGCACAAATATTTCAGTGCAGTGTGTAAAGGTAGGAGCAGTCCTAGGGCTGCATGAGAAATTCAGGTTCTTTTCTTCTGAGGAGTTTTAATACTCAGAACACATAGACTGATCAGATGATGCCAATAGTCTGAATGCTGTATTATGTATCACTAGCTCACTGGGGTGTAATTAATACATGTCACTAGGCAGGTAAACAAGTCTGGATATTGTGTGGCTGCTTGAGGGAAACGGTATCTATGACTAGCTGGCTTTATTCAGTTGCAGAAGAGAAAGAGAAGAAGGGTATGACCCTGACCACAAACTGCACAAGTCTCACTGGATGGCTCAGCCAACACGAGGTCTGTCAGAGCTCCATCTGACTCTGGGAGTTAAGGCTTCCCAGGCCTCAGCATTTCTTACCACCAAGCTCCAATGGTTCTTCCCTCTGTAGCCTAAGGTTCTTTTCAGTTGGCCATTGAAACACTCCAAGTATTTGAGTGTTTGCAGGGCTTCATTTTGAGCCCTGGACTTTGCTATGGGAGTCAATCACAGAATGTTAAGGGTTGGAAGGGACCTTGAAAGCTCATCCAGTCCAACTTCCCTGCCAGAGCAGGACCACCTAGAGTAGGTCACACAGGAACTCATCCAGCTGAGTTCTGAATGTCCCCAGAGAAGGAGACTCCACAGCCCATCTGGGCAGCCCCTTCCAGTGCTCCCTCACCCTCACAGTGAAGAAATCCTTCCTTGTATAAAGTTGCAATACTGAAGTGTGCCTGTGGATCTGGGTCTATATGCATATATTCAAGATGGCTCAAAGCCTCTCAGAATTGTAGACCTCTGCCTGTTACTTTTGTGTAGCCATGACAGATCCATGACTGCATCCATTACGGAAAGCAGAGGAGAGACAGAACCTGGAAAGAGAAGTAGGGTGGGGAAAGATCCAGAAAGCTGGGATTTGTGGTGGTGTAGAGGGTCCCCTATACACTGGTCTGTTCCTCAGTGGCTGAGAGTGGAGGGAGCAAGCAGCAAGGCAGAGCTACATCTGTAGTGCTTTACTGACCTTTCTCTCTTTTTTTTTCTTCCAATTTGTTGCCATAAGCAACTGGGTAATTTTGCTACATCTAGCAGCAAACCTAGAGTCACTATTAAAGCTCTAAGGAGACCTAGGAAAATAACCAGCCAATGAATGAATAATTCATGAAATGCTGGAATTATTTTAATTGATTTCACAATATGCTGTTTAGTATTAAGTGTTATCTCTTCATTAGGAAGCCTGCTTTTCTTTATTATCCATTTCTTAGCTTTTGAGTTAAAATGACTGGGCTTTCTTCTTTTTAATCTTCATAAGATAAAAGGCTTTTATCTTCCCCATACATCTAGGAAGAGGTATTTTTAATCAATTAAAACCAGTAAATTCACACTCTCACAAATGAAAGCTCTTTACCTGGTAAGTTTAAAATGAAACATGTCTGATGCTGTGCTTGGACTGGTGTGTGTGGCTTACATGCAAGTCACTTGTATACAGCAGTTGGGAGAGTTCCCACACATACCCACCTGTGACAACAGAGCTCTTGGACTGTTGCCTACAGACAACATGTTTGGGCACATTAGGTGCCATCCATGCTTCTTATTGTCCTAAAGGTACTTACTCCATTAACTCACTGTGGGGTCCTGAAATTCAGGGGTATGTTTTTTCACCTTGCTGCTCTGTTTTGGGAGGATATCTAAACATGTGGTAGCCAACATCCATCAAGTACTGGGCCTGCTGAGCAGCGTCTGTAGAGTGAATTGAAACACTCTGGGAGTATGTCTGGTAACTTCAGAAATGTGAAGCTACATCAGAAATCCTCAGTGCAGGACAGATGCATACCTCTCACTTCTGGCCAGCTTCTCTGCTTGTGGTATAAGCAGAAGTCGCACATTGATGACACATAAAGCACAATTCAATTTAGTGTTGTCATTTGGCCTTGCGACAGTCAAATCTGGAGTTGTGCCTCTCAGCAAATAAACCATCATATCAGCAGGATATTCTTAATGCATGCCATGAAGTGGCAGCCCTTGTGCAGCTATTCTCCTGATCCTCCTTCCAGGAAGACCTTCTAGCAAGGGACAGCAAGTGGTAGCTTGCTGGGAGAGACTCATATTGCCTCTTTTATCATCACTGTGAATGACAAGAAGAGTCATGATCTAGGCTTCCTATACTCCATTTCTCTGAATGGACTGAGGAAAATTGTGTTAAAGGACACGGAGTGTTTAAACCCAGTTTCCTCAACACAGCGATTCAAGATAGCTGTTTAGTCATTGACACACTGTTCTTCACTTTCTCCTACACATTATTATGAGGGGGAAAAAAATCATTAGTAATCACTGGATTAACTTCTCTCCAGGCTATGGGTCAGCTGTTCACAATTGCTTTTTGTTATTGAAAACTACTGGCTATTGTGCTTTTGTTTTGAGGTTTCCTTTCTCTCCTGAACACTACAGCTGAATGAAGGTTTACTTCTAAAGGGGTTTACTTCTAAAGGTCATTTCAAGCTGTGGTAACACGGTAGGCACATTACTCCTCTGAACTACAGCAGCAGCTTGACATGAGGAGGTCATACTTGGCCAAGTGTTAATTACAGACTCCAGTAGTTTTGCAATACTTGAGGGTCAGTCTAAAAGTTTTTTCTCTCTCCTTTTATTTATTTGTGTAAGATCAACACCACCTCAACCATTTAGCTATACTCAGGAACAACTGCTAGTTTTAGGTGCATATGCCACAGTTTAGTTTGTTTGGAATGTGCTGGATGAATATTTGTAGCCTTATTAAGTTAAGACCCTTGACATTTCCTGTCACCACAGATAGTATTTCGAAACTGTCGAGCCAGAAAAATACCCATCAGGTGTTGCAAGTCCAGAATAGACTGCAGTCACTAAAGGTTTGAATTTAGTCATGAGACATTTGGAGTGTACCATGATACAGACGACAAACTCCTACTCCATTACCCATTCAGAATCATCTTTCCCTCTGTCCTTTCACAAAACAAGAGCGACTTCCACAAGTCCACCTGCACCACGAAACAGCATGAGGGCAGCACCTTCTGTATGGGTTAGACCAAGACAATTTGGGAGGTAGTTTAGGAGAATTGTTCTAGATGAAATAGAGCAGACAGAGCGGCCTGAGCCTTGGGGTTTTTATCATTATATTGTCTGCCTTTTACTCATCGGGAATCTTATGCATTTGAATTACAAGTTCCTGTGGCAACTTGCATTTTGTAAAGGACTGAGGGGGGAATCTCATTAATATTTACAAATATCCAAATGGTGGGGGCCAGGAGGTTGGGACAGCACTTTTTTCTGTTGTATCCAATGACAGGACAAGGGGTAATGGAAAGAAGCTGGAACAGAAAAAGTTCTTCTTAAACATAAGGAAAAACTATTTGACTGTTGAGGTGAGGGAGCCCTGGCACAGGCTGCCCAGGGAGGGTGTGGAGGCTCCTTCCTTGGAGGTCTTCAAAGCCTGCCTGGACATGTTCCTGTGTGATCTGATCTAGGTGGATCTGCTTTAGCAGGGAGTTGACTGGATGATCTCTAAAGGTCCCTTCCAACCCCTGCCATTCTCTGATTCTATGAACAAGTGCAGTAAGACACAGTAGCCCAAAGCTGGTGCTCAGTACACACAGGTTCAGAGTTTGACTGTCAGGACATGGCTGGAGGGACACCTAGTTGTCATCTGCTTGGCCAGCGAGCTCTTTTACTTGACCTGTCACCTGCAATAGCGTCCACCACATTACACCACCTTAAATAAAATTGCAAGAAGAAGTCCAGATCGCCTCCTTAAATAAAAAATGAGAGGAAGCAGTTATGTTCCTCACATCAAATGACTTTGAAGAGGGCAGTGGGGATAAGGAGAAACAGCAACCACTGCATACTATTGTTGTGTTCTAATGTGATGTTTGGCAACACTGCCAAACCAAGCACTCAGAAATCCTGAATCTCATTCACAAATCTCGGTATCGTCCTGAAAGTCACTGGAGTTCAAATAATTAATGGATGCTCCTCTTTTATTTGTTTTCCTAGGTTCAAATCAATTACCATTCAACTGCAGCTTTTCTGGCACTGAGATTGTGGAAATACAAAAGGCTTCGTGAAAACAAGAAGTGCTGCAGGAATCGGTGCCCGCAGCCGGGCAGGGGGGGTGGCCACGGTGGCTTCAGCAGCGTCTACCAGCTTCAACTTCGGTGTCGAACTATTTATGGTGTGAGAAGTAAACCCAAGGAGCTGACAAAACGCGCTCCGAAGCTGCCGAGGCCCGCCGAGCAGGCCCTCCCCTGCCTGCAGGCCCCGGCCCCAGAGCTGGCCGCTGCCGCAGCTTGCACCTCCATCTCCCCTGGCCGCGTGGGCTACGGGCACCTGAGGGCCGCAGGAAGCAGGGGCCGGGCCCCGGGGCTGTATCGCTCGGGGATGAGGGATCATGCCGGGCCGGGCTGGACGCCAAGCCCCCGCCGTGCCGCATCGCCTGGCCTGGCCCGGCCCCGCCCCGCCGTACGCCCCGCCACGCCACCCGGGTCCGGGCCGCTCCAGGACCCCGCGGCGCTGCGGGGAGCGGCCCGAGAGCCCCGGCGGCCTTCGCCGCCTCCTCCGCCCGCACTGGGGAGGACAGCAGCTAGAGGGAGCTCCTCCGGACTGCATCTGCCCGTGCGCCCCGGTTCCTTTCATAGGCTCCTCCGCCCCCTCCCCTCCCTCCTTCCCCCGTGATGGCGGAGGACAGCGAGTCTGCGGCCAGCCAGCAGAGCCTGGAGCTGGATGACCAGGACACCTGCGGCATAGACGGCGACAATGAGGAGGAGGCCGAGCATGCCAAGGGGTAAGGGGCGTGCTGCCAGCCGGGCGGGAAGGCACCTTTCGGGGACGCAGCCACCCGACTCTGCCGCCGCGGCAGCGGTAGAAGTGAAGGTGCCGCGGAGGCTGCTGTGTGTGCCGAGCCGGGCCAGGCTCCCCTCGCCGCCCCGCGAGGCCCCGCAGTGGGTTGGAAGGGGAGCGGGGGGCGTGCGAGGCGCGGCTGTCAGCCGGCGGGCGGCCTGCATGGCGCGGCGCGGCCCGGCGCTCCTCCGCGGCGCCTGCGCGTGTGTCGCCCGCGGCCGAGGGGGCCCCGCCGGCGGCACCTCGCGCCTCGTTACGGGGCCGCCTTCCTCCGCGCTTCTGGCAGCTGCGGGCGGGGGAAGACCCGGGCGCCCGGCCCGGCTCCCCTCGCTCCGCCGCGGGTGGCCTCCGCCGAAGGGAGAGACGGGGGGCCGGGCCCCCGGCTTGAAATGAGGGGAGAGACGGGGCTGGCGCTTCCCCGCCGGACGCCGGCCTTATAGGGAGGGTAAACCCGGTTTTGTTATCTGTGCTTTCTCAGGATTAGGCGGCGGGTTTGAGTGTGCTTGAGCCGCCGGCAGCCCCCGCAGTGGGTGCCCCCGCGCTCCCCCCGCGTCCCGGGAGTCCGTCCAGCCCCCGTCCGTGTCGGTCTGTCCTGCGACGCTCCTCCTCTGCATCACCTATTGTCCAGAAGGAGGTTTTTGCCCCTAAATCCGCGCGCTGTAGGGAGCAGAGCGCTTGTTTTACCGGCGTTAGCTGGAGCAAACGCTCTTGTTCTGGCCGTAAATCCTTCTCCGCGCATCCTGTGCCTTAAACCTTCCCACGGCGCTGCTCGAGGGGTGACCGGAGCGGCAGCGCTGGGGCGTGCGGCCCGGGCCCCTTCGGGCACAGGGAGCCGAGGGGCCTGCCTTGTGTTCCGCAGCTAGAGAACTTTGAGGCAGAGAAGTGGGAGGAACGTGTTTTAAAATTCGACTTCGTGTGCGTTTACTTTTTTGGAGAGATTGGAAAGTGTGATTGCAGGAGAAACATTTTGTTGTCACGACAAGGAGTGGCCGGAGTAACCTAAAATGGAAAGCGGCTAATCTATACACCGCCACATCTTCCCCGTGAGTTTCTGATTCATCTGGCTGAGAGCATTTCTGTATCTGATTGATAATGTACACTGTTTGTAGTAACCTGCCCCTAGGATTTGCTTGGCAACAATCAGCTCTGCATTTTAAATATGACGTGAGATCTAAGAGACTTTGGAGGGCTGACCTGTCTGAAAGGCAGGAGGTTAGGGAAACTACGATGCTTGCTGCTCTGTCAGTGAATTCATGGCCTGCACACTAGAAGAGTTATGTCAAAAGTAATTGTATTGTAAATCTGGCATACCAATAAGGGTCAAAATAGTGGTTTAGGGCTTGTGTTTTGGTTGTATAAATATACCACAGTTGATGATCCCCAAATATGTAAAAGTAGCACCTCTAAGAGCAGAGAATATTTATTGCTTTTCACAGGAGCCAACCTGACATGCCAGGTGAGATTGCTCAATATTCGAGTGATGCCTGTGTAGAATTATTTCATAGCTTATTCCTAGTCCAGTTTCCTTCCCCGTAGTGTTGGTGACCGAGCTGTGGCTGCCCTCTGCAGTGTAGCTGGGCACGCAGCTACGTGCTCCGGCTTCTCTGACAGCCAGTGCAGAAGCAGCATGTGAGGAGCAGCCAGGGAACAAAGAATTGCACTTTGGTGTGTTCTGAATCGCAGCTTGCCGTTCTACTCCAACTTGAGTCGTGCTGAGCTCTGAGGGGCAACCGCTGTGACTGCAGGCTGTACTACCCTTCCCCAAAACCTGTTTTGGTTGAATGTGTTTTAGTGATTGTTTCAGAAAAGCTGCTTTATCTTTGAATAACAAAGCAGATGCTTCCAGGTACTATGAAGTTTAATTAAATCAGTGGTAGATCATTCCATTAGAAAAAGCCTCTAAGCGTTAGTATCAGTTTTCTGTCCTGTTTCTGATGCATGAAGTCCAATGTTGGCTTTTTAATTCCTTTATTTTCCTGTAATCTTTGTGAGTCTTGTCACTGTTGGCAGGTTGAAGTATTGAAACAGATTCCATCAAATGTAAACAAAAATCTTACATTAAAGCAAACACAAAAATCTACTGTTGATCTAGGAGATAACCTATGGTGATAGGAGCCCAATTATTCCCTGTTTTCTCTTTATCTTACTATATTAATTTTTGAGGTAGCTGTAAAGTTTTATTTGAGCTTTTAGATTAGGTTTTATATACCTAAGCAATTTATGAGCAACCCTGCTACTTGAGACTATGACTGTGTCAACTAACTTGGTAGATTCTGAATGGTCTGCAGTGCTGCCAGTCAGTATTTGATCTCATTCTGTTTTAACCCTCACTTTTATAGGAGACAGAGTATGTTACATGTCAGTCTCTAGTAGGATTGCTTTGTAAATGAAGTTACTCTCAAGCTTTTTCTTGATATTTGAAAACAGATCCTTATTTTGACCACCAAAAAACATAGTTTGTATATAGACATGCACCCTTCTCGTTTTATTTTTTGTGCTTAAGCACTGAATGACTGCAGCAGAAAGTAGCATTTTATAGCTCTCAGCTGGGCAAATGTCTTTGTCCTGTTTCTGCTCCTGTTTTTTAGATGCAGGATTATGTATGTTGTGTGACTCATTGCTGTTCCATTCTGTGTCTGCAGCCTGCTCCTGCTAGATGCATTATGCTGTACTTAAGTGTTGTTTACAAAATAGCTTTGTTAGCATGTATATAGGAAAAAAATGTCTTCATTGCACCTGAATCCTCTCTGCTGAGCTTTGTAAGACCCATCAGTTTGTTCTGAATAGCTCTTTATGCTCAGTGGCAGAAAGGTGTTGGGCGCAGAACATTTGGTTAAACAGATGAAGAAAAAACATGACCTTTAAACGCTCCCCCCCAGCCCTCACAAATTATTTACTTTTAAGGTTTTATTAGTATAGTCCTTTGATTATTGTTAAATGGCAACTTTATAACCAGCACTACTGTTAGATTAAAAGAAATACAAATATTTATAAGGTACTGGAGGCACTACTCTGTAAACCTCACCTGCTAAAAATCTTGGAGTAGAGCCTTACAGACTTGAAGGGGAAGGCAGAGGAAGCACACAGACTTTGGAGGACTATCTGGTGGGTTATGTTTTAAGGCATAGCTGCTCATTTTCATGCTCAAAAAAACTTGCATTTCCAAATATCAAAATTGTACAAGTGAAATCTTAGTCCAGAGAGGTTAGTAATGGTAGCTTGCTAGCAAGAAGGTCCTGACCAGAAGATTCTCTTGAAAGTGGTGGTAGTCTAATGCAGGATTTAGCCTTTTACCTTTTGCATCTAGGCCTCCATTTTTCTATGCACCAAGGACAGCCCTAGTGTAAACAATGCTGCTTTAAAATCTTTTGCAGTCTTGATCAGATACATGAGATCTGTTTTTTTTTCTTTTTGATCAAAAAATGTCTGTATAACACCTTCAGAAACGAAGTTTTGCAACCTCACTTGCTCAAAGAGAAAAATTACTCCGAAGGTGAAAACCCCTCACAGAGCTAGGCCTTTGCAGCTTAAAAACAGCTATCTGAAGTACATGTTTGGCTTTAAATTTGAGAAATTGCTAACTTTAAATTCCGTGGAATGGTAATTTTAAACAGATGTTGATATTTCAAAAAGCTCTTTCTGCTGAAGCAGACTTTAGTGCCCAAAAAAAGCAATTAAAATAACACTGACGAATATGTGCTGGTAAAGATAATCTCAAATCAAAACCAAGGAAGCCAAAACAGTTTGAAACCACCTGAGCAGGATAACTGTCATGCTCCTCCCAATTGTTCCATGTTTGCTTTTCATGGTTTTACTCAAGAGCTCCATGAAGTAAGTCTCTGCCTTTGCAATAGTCCTCCCCAAATGCAAGTAAGTATCCCCGTTTTTCAGTGGGCAAAATAACCCCCAAACAACGAGCTCATGCATGGAGAAGCAAGTCTTTTTTCACATTTATGCAAAACACCAGATGTGTGTGCATAAGTGGAAAGGTATGTGGGTGGGATCATTCATGGGCTTGCATTTGTAACTTGCAGACCAAATCATAAAACTGTGGGCCTAAGCGACTGTCTCAGTCGTACCAACAGCCTGTTTCTGTGGCAAGGTTCAGTCTTTCCAGGGCAGAACGAGGTCTTTTGGCTCTTCTTTTGCCTCAGCTGAATATTGATTTGCACATTGCTTTTGTGCTGGCCTCAGTTCTTTCTTGTTCATCGGACTGACAAAACCATCATCCTGGGATGCAGTTAAAAATATCTTAGGCCATGCCTGTGTTTAGATATGCCTCAGCCTCAGTGTGTAGGCTCACCCTCCTGTCAGTGGAGTGCTCCTGGTATAGGCATGTCTCTACTAGACTGACATAGTCAAAATCTTCCCCAAGTCTAATACTGGATATTTTTCTTAGTATAACCAGCTGTGGGTTGTGGTGGGCTAGACTAGGGCAAACGTGTTGATCTGATGTTTCCTGACCTGGCAGCTAGATGTAGTGTCAACCAGAGCTGCATATCCTTTTCCTGCTGCTCACGTGGGACCTGTGCTCTTGAGTTGTGCCGCTTGAACCTTAGCAGGGTAGTTCAGCAAAAGGGGTTTAATGCTCTCATGGAAATGGGAAACTTATGTTTTGAAAGAGTGAGATACTTTTCATGATGTCATCATATAGCTTTATCTGACAAGGAAAGATTCAGATCTTAGTCAGCACACAAGAACATTTAATTAAGGGAGAAGTTTTTAATGGGAGTCTTTGCTTTTAATCTTGTTACTTTTGCGTATCCTTTGTGCTGTCACGTCCAGTGTAATTGCTGCAAGTTGAGCAACAAAGTTCCTCAGTTCCCAGCCATTCTTACTCCCAATTTTAGTGCCTTTCTGTTCTTTTCAAGGGAGAGTATGAGAAGGACAAAAAAATCCTGAGATGTTTTGGTTTTTCTTTTGCCCTGATTTGATTGGTATAGAATCATAGAATAGTAGGGTTGGAAGGGACCTTTAGAGATCATCTAGTCCAACCCCCCAGCAGAAGCAGGTTCACCTAGATCAGGTTGCATAGGAACATGTTCAGGCGGGTCTTGAAGACCTCCAAGGAAGGAGACTCCACAACCCCTCTGGGCAGCCTGTGCCAGGGCTCCCTCACCTCAACAGTGAAAGAGTTTTTTCTTATGTTTAAGTGGAACTTTTTGTGTTCCAGCTTCATCCCATCACCCCTTGTCCTGTTGCTGGCTACTATAGAAAAAAGGGATGTCCCAACCTCCTGACACCCACCCTTTAGGTACTTATAAATATTAATGAGATCTCCCCTCAGTCTCCTCTTCTCCAGACTAAACAGCCCCAGTTCCCGCAGCCTTTCCTCATCAGGAAGATGCTCCAGTCCCCTGATCATCTTGGTGGCCCTGTGCTGGCCTCTCTCCAGCACTTCCCTGTCCCTCTTGAGCTGAGGAGCCCAGAACTGGACACAGGACTCCAGGTGAGGCCTCAGCAGGGCAGAGTAGAGAGGGAGAAGAACCTCCCTTGACCTGCTGGCCACACTCTTCTTGATCCATCCCAGGCTGCCATTGGCCTTCTTGGCCACGAGGGCACATTGCTGGCTCATATTTAGCTTATTATCAATCAGGACTCCCAGGTCTCTCTCTGCAGAACTGCTCTCCAGCAGTTCAACCTTTACTGGTGCATGGGGTTGTTCCTTCCCAGATGCAGGACTCTGCACTGTATCTTTTTTTGTAACTTGTGTTGGACAAACCTGTTTACTTAAAAGTTTCTCCATGCTGCCTGCTGCCAAATCTCTGGGTTGCAGATGTGCCTTAACAGTTGCAGGACAAGTGGATCTCTCTTTAAATCCTCTTTTTACATTCTATTGGACTGAAACAGTCCTTAAAAAAAAAAGACTTAACCAGGAGACTGTGCATAAATAACTGCTCTGAATGGCCCTCCAGTAACCTGTCAGACAAAAATACCAGTTATTTATTTTGCAAGAGGCACTGTAGAAGGTCTAAACCCAAAGGTCATAAGCGAGAACTGGAATTTCAGAGGTTTAAAACAAGAATTAGTACTTTCAAGTGCTGTGTGTATTTTACAGCAATTTAATCCCATCTTTCCCTTTCCCAGATAAAGAATGTGTGTTTCTATATGAAAAAAGACCTTGATCTGGTCAAAGAACAAACTAAGTTTAACTGGGGATGAGTTAGTAAAGCTTGGCAAAGCTGCTTTTTCTCCATAGCTGCCCAACCTTTTTTGAGTACAGTCCTTCATTATTTCACCAAACCAAATAAAACATTGACCCTCAGGTAACCCTGGTGAGCAGAATTCCCCAGTGGTGTGATCAGGGCTGGCTCCTGCAGAAAGGCAAGAAGTGAGCTGCAGTAGTGACCTGGGTGCAACTCGTTGCTTGCTGAAGGTGTCTGTTTAACAACAGTTTGTGGAAAGTCCCAGTAGACTTAACATTCAACAGCAAAGCCCCTGAGAATCGGCTGAAGAACACAGCAGCATCAGTTGTTTGCTGTATGTGAGATGTTAGATGAAAAGGCAGAAGTTTGTGGACAGGCTGAGTTAGTAGAAGAGTACCTCATGAAATGAATCTTATAACAAAGGCGATACCGCTTTCCCCACTGTTTTTACCTCAGTTTTGGCAGAGGTGGTGAAGACCTAGGTCTGGTACAGGTTTGCTTTTTTACTGTCTTGTACTTCTCTTGCAAGGCCTCTGGGTCTGTTCTGTTTTTAAATTTTGTACAAAATGTCAGCTTGGTATGTAGGCCTTCAAATAGATGGAGATTGGATTGTTTTTTAAACTGAGAGGATGTACATTGTTAACAGAATTCCCCAGGTGACCCGGCAGTATCTTCATCCCACAACAGAAAGTTTTCTTCCTACTTCACTTACACCACTCCGTCTTTTGTTTCTGCAGACTTCTAGGAAATACTAGGAATTCTTTTCTCTCTTCTGCATGTTTGATCTGCTACACTGGTTTCCATTAAGTATGTCCTTGTCCTCATCCCAGAGAGGTCTGTACTTGCAACTCTCTCTCCTCTTTCTGTATGCCTAACTGAACTCAGTGTAACTGTGAATGTTAAGGACTTCTTTGGGCTGATCTTTCACTACAGGCTTTTCTAGAGAACAGTATTGATCTCATAGAAGTGAATCTTTGTTTAGTTGAATGTTTGATTAGTTGCAGGCTTTTGGCCTCCCAGTTGGACATTTGGGTGTTTTCTTGCTGACTTTAGCTGTGAGAAAGTATAGATGCAGAGGCTGGGCATTTTAACCTTGGAAGTGAGCATGTTACTGTGGATAACGTAGCCCTTGCAAACATGTTAGTTTAGTTTAGTTATGGTCTTCTGAGTTCTTTTCCTTATTATTTACCAGTATCATACCTGACTTGTTTTTCCCTCCAGAATTAAAATCAACAGTTGCTTATTGCATTAGATATTTGTTTTCCAGTGAAAAACAGCTATGTCCCCCAAAGCCCAGCAGCTGTCTTTTGGTTTTGCTGGGAGGTTAACCTCGTGAAGAGGGTTTGGTGTTGACTGACTCATTGCCTCCTTACTTGCTTTGTGTCTGAGAGTTGCCAACGCCTCCCACACTTCACCAATTCCTAAACTAATCTTTGTTCTATATCTTGATGATTTGTCAAATGAGAGTCTTCTCAAGGAAGAAAGGAGTTGTATTATCAACAGTCAAAATATGTCAGAATATGCAAGTGTGACAGATACTTTGTTGTTGTGGCTTTTTTAAGTTCAAGTTGACTGCATTGTACTTATTTTTTTTTTAAGCACAAAGATTTGACTGGTTTTGTATTGTTTCTTACTGAGATTTCAGCAAGACTTTCATCCGTGCTTAAGTTAGAAAGAAAATATTCTGAAAACAGAATGTTTTTGTTTGGACTCTTCTCAAATTCAGATGTGTCCAATGGTTGAGCACGAAGGGTGAAAAAATACCAGGCCACTAATAGTCACTGAATTTCTAAGGAGGTTCCTTTCCTCAGTTCTGGTACTTTTGACACTATTATGTCAAAATGCCTGATTGTCCTGGGATCTGAGTAAAAAAACAAATCAGAAAGCACTTTCAGAAAGTTTTTTGTGGATGCTCTCGTTCTCCTTTACCTCCTTTTCTCCTGCCTTTTCTTCACATTGAAACTTTTTCATATTAAAATGATTTTTTTTCCCCCCCCATATTTAACTTTTAATTTTAAGCTCAAATATATAAATTTTTCTCATTGCACATTCTCTGAATCTCTGGCAGAAGTCCTGGAGGCGATTTGGGAGCGAAGAAGAAGAAAAAGAAGCAGAAGAGAAAAAAGGAAAAACCAAATTCTGGAGGCACCAAATCAGATTCTGCGTCTGACTCCCAGGAGATTAAAATTCAACAGCCTTCAAAAGTGAGAGCCTGGTTCTATTTTAATTTATGCTTGCTTTCCAAGTTAATTTTGATTTGTGTGTGGCTTTTTATAAAAGCAAGTTGATAGTTCTGCCTTAACACATCAGAATTAAGCAAATGGTTACTGTCCTGAATAGAGACAGAAGGAAGGTAAGACCTGGTGTTCACAGGGTGTATGACGTTAGCTGGAGAGTCATTGTCACCACAGTGGAGAATGTGCAGAGGAGGTGTTTTGTCTTTCTTCTCTGGGCTGCCCAGCTCAAGAGGGACAGGGAACTTCTGGTGAGAGTTCAGCACTGGGCCACCAAGATGATCAGGGGACTGGAGCATCTTCCTTATGAGGAAAGGACCTGCTTCTGCAGGGAGGTTGGACTAGATGATCTCTAAAGGTCTCTTCCAACCCTTACCATTCTGTGATTCTATGAAAGGCTGCAGGAACTGGGGCTGTTTAGTCTGGAGGAGACTAAGAGGGGATCTCATTAACATTAGTATCTAAAGGGCAACTGTCAAAAGGATGATGGGACCAGTCTTTTCCTGTAGTGCCCAGTGACAGCACAAGGGGTAACAGGTACAAGCTGGAACACA
Source organism: Colius striatus (assembly GCF_028858725.1). Classification (NCBI taxonomy): domain Eukaryota; kingdom Metazoa; phylum Chordata; class Aves; order Coliiformes; family Coliidae; genus Colius; species Colius striatus. Next base: position 55,381,180 of record NC_084763.1, read on the forward strand.
AGAAGTTTCACTGAAACATAAGGAGGGAACACTTCTTTCCTGTTCAGGTGAGTGAGCTCAGGCACAGGCTGCCCAGGGAGGCTGTGGAATCTCCTTCCCTAGAGGTTTTCAAAACCAACCTGCACAAGTTCCTGTGTGACCTGATCTAGGTGGACCTGCCTGAGCTGGGAATTGGACTTAGATGATCTCCAGAGATCCCTTCCAGACCTTACTATTCTGTGGTTTTCCAGCTGTTGGAACTCAGGCTAGTGACAGCTTCGGCACATGGAATCTTTATCTGCAGTAGTTACACTTGGAAATAGATTTTGTGTTTGATGAAGTGCCTTTAGTTTAGCCACCATCTAACTTGGCTTGTACAGTATAATGCTGTTTCTTGGCAAGCATCAGCAGTAGGGAGGAAAGTGTACTTGCTGTGCTAACCAGAGTCTCATTTGGGCAAACAAGCAGCATACCATCTTACAAAAAATGCAGTACTCTCTAACGTGAAGATACAAGTTGAAGAAACTTTCTGCCATCTGAAAGGCCTCCACTGTAAATAAGAATGTGAAGTTATGCCAGAGGATATACAATCTTTCTGGGCTTTGTGATTAAAAAAAGCATTATCTGTGTGCTTTTGACTACTGTATTCTGAATGAACCTACAGTTTGTATCTCAAGAAAAATCTGAGCCTGAGAACTGAAGTTTAGTCTAGATAAGAGGAGACTGGGATGGGGGGGGAGATCTCATTAATATTTACAAATATCTAAATAGAGGTTTCCAGCCTGTCAAAGCAGCTTCAAATAGCAACTTTGCAGTCCAGCATATCAACCATTCTTCCCAACTAGGTATTGTCTGTGAACTTGCAGAGAAAGCACTCTTTCACGTTGTATCATTAAACAGTATTGACCCCCTGGGGTTCTCAGAATCCTCCTCCTGCCGTTCTTGAAGATGAGTGTGACATTTCCCTTTTCCAGTCATAAGAAACCTCCATCAATTGCTTTTAAACTAAGTTGATGTCAGTTATAGTAACATCAGCCAAGTCCCTCAGCAGCCTCAGACACATCCAGTCTGTTCTTGTGGAACTGTGCATGGTTAGTGTGCTAAGTGGTCCCTAACTTTCTCTCCTGCTGCTGTTAGTGGGTGTCTCACGGGCTGTGCTAGAAGGCATTAAAGGTCTGAGGTCTAATCTTGTCACCAAAACCGTGGCAAAAAAAGCATTCCATACATCAGGACTGTCTCTTGCTGTGAGGAGATATTTCCCCTAAACTGAAATGAAATACAATCACTCTTCTTTCTAATTCATGTAGAGTTCTATGTAGGTTTTCCTTGAGTTCCATTAAAGGAAAACACAAAAGTGTGGAAAGCAAACTTCTTAGCTTTGGAAGGAAAGAAGGTTCCTCCTAATGTCCCCAGCCACGTTGTATTTAGTACCAGAGCATGTATGTATGACTTCATAAGGTACTGATAAGGTTCCAGAATTTAGTGGCATTAGAAGTATCAGGCCAGTGTGTAATAAACAAGTTGATATTTAGTTGAGAAAAGTAATTTCTGTCACTGTAATCCAGACCTAGAGATAGGGGAGGAGGGGAGGGTTGTTATACTTTTCAAATAAAAGCTGAAAAGTCTTTATAGAAAAGTTAAGTGGAAGGTTGGTTTATTAGGGGCAAGGCAGTTAGCTCCTACATATGATACAATGCAGAAGTAATAATAGGAAGCTAATAGAGGGCAGGTACAATATACCTGAGGTTAAAAAGTGGCTGTTGAGATACTGACCTGTAGTGAGTTTAAGTAGCATTTTATACTGTACATCTAAAGTACAACTTGAAGCATCTCTGTACCAACCATGGCTTTAGACTGTTAGACATTAAGCCACCTGCTTTTTGCTGGTTGATTGTATTTTACTGGAAGGTGGGCAGGGAAGCAGAAGCTTGTTGCTGTGATACTGGTATCCTGCCTTAATGCTGCAGTATTTGTGCTGTAAAAAAGCTGAAGTTTCCAGTTCATTACAAGTGCTACTCAAGACTAAGTATTTTGTGAAGTTGCTTGTCTGTTGCCCACTTAACTTTCCACCCTCCTGCCTTTGAAGGTTATACTTAAAGTAACCACGATGGGAAGAGTGTATGAAAGTATACATGGAAGTAAAATAAATTAATGTAATTGTACAACTTGTTCAAAGTAAACATACTCAGTAAGCTTTCTCTTCTGTTTGTGTACAGAATCCAGCCATACCAATGCAGAAGCTTCAAGACATCCAGAGAGCAATGGAGCTGCTTTCTGCATGCCAAGGCCCAGCAAAGAATATTGATGAGGCTACCAAACGTAAATACCAGTTTTGGGATACACAACCTGTACCTAAACTTAGTAAGTTTAAGTTGACCTGAGCATAAGACCTGCCTTGCTGACCACTAAAAGAATGGGTGCCAGCTGTGTGGCCTGTTCTCTTGTTTGGATCTGCTTGAGGGTAGGAAGCCTCTGCAGAGGCGTCTGAACAGGGTGGACCGATGGGCTGAGGCTGATTGTATGAGGTTCAACAAGGCCAAGTGCCACCCAGCAGTTGAGCCACAATAACCCCAGACTATGCTACAGGCTTGAGGCAGAGTGGCTGGAAAGCTGTCCTGCAGAAAAGGACCTGGAGGTGTTAACTGGCAGCTGGCTGAATGTGAACCAGCAATGTGCCCAGGTGGCCAAGAAGGCCAACAGCATCCTGGCTTGTATCAGCAATAGTGTAGCGAGCAGGACCAGGGCAGTGATTGTCCCCCTGTACTGGACACTGATGAGGCCACACCTCAAATACTGTGTTCAGTTCTCAGTCCCCTCACTACAAGGACACTGAGGTGCTGGAGCATGGCCAGAGACGGGTGACAAAGCTGGTGAAGGATCTAGACTACAAGTCCCGTGTGGAGATATTCAGAAGATATGTAGATGGAGTGCTTAGGAACATGGTTTAGTGGTGGATGGGACAATGTTAATGGTTGGACTCAGTGATCTTAAAGGTCATTTCCCCAGGCTGATCCATAGAAGAGGAATGGCTTCTGTTTATAGCTATATACCGAAGGACTGGAGTTGTAAAGTAAGGGAGGAGAAGAAAGCATGCTTCATGTAGGATTTTAGGAACAAGTCTCATGTTTCACCAGCATCCCTTAAATGCTCTTGCTTTGCCATGCCACTACTCCCAAGTAATCCTGTTGAGTTCAGGTCTGTTCAAGTTAATGGTGAACAGGATCTGAGCCATAGCGTGTTAGCTGTGAGTACAATGTGTTTCTCATGATGACAGTGTGGAACTTGTGACTGGCTAAATGCTATGCATGTGCTGGTAAACTGCTGTCCTGTGTTTCATAACACAAGGTATCACTTGAGGTAGAGTAGTTCTGTACATATCTATAGCTAGTCATTAGTCTGGATGCAATTAGTGAGAAGAGGTACTACAAGCTAATACTACTGTTTTTTTGCAGCATTTCTTAAAAGCTCCATGTTCCTCTCACATAATTATTACAGAATACATGATTTGAGTTAAATGTCATCTTGAAAACTATATTTTTTGTTACTTCTTTTCTCCTCCTACCTCAAAAGATGAAGTTATAACTTCCCATGGTGCAATTGAACCAGACAAGGACAACGTCCGCCTAGAGCCATATTCTTTACCACAAGGTTTTATGTGGGACACCTTGGATCTTAGCAATGCTGAAGTTGTAAGTAAAACAGTCTTTCTCTGTATCTAAAATCATCATTGTTTACCCTGGTTGATGGGTGTGGATTAATCTTTGGCCTCTTTTTGCTTGTGTTTTCAGCTGAAGGAGTTATACACACTGTTAAATGAGAATTATGTAGAAGACGATGATAATATGTTTAGGTTTGATTATTCACCTGAATTTCTTCTGTGGTGAGTAGCAAGTTCCACATTCTGCTCTAGCTGGAGTGCAAAGAAGGCTGTTTTTATTACATCTTCTTAGGCAGTAATTTGTAATTCTTTCTGTCATTAATTCTAGGGCGCTGCGTCCTCCGGGCTGGTTACCACAGTGGCACTGTGGGGTTAGGGTGTCTTCAAACAAAAAACTGGTAGGATTCATAAGTGCCATCCCTGCAAATATTCGTATTTATGACAGGTAAAATGCACCATTACTTCTGTGTTGGTTAAAAGAATAACACAGTGAAACCAATGTACAACTGATACCCATTCCCATAGAGAACTTGACTATAAAGAGTTAGAAAACTCCTGTGTAGGTAGCAGAGACTTGTTTTTTTCCCCCTTCTCTCCCCAAAAGTTTCTGAGTCCCTCACAATGAGGACTGGTAATACATATTTAAGGAATTTTCTTATTGATAGATGATACAGATAATATATAGACATTTTTTTGCCCTAACTGGAAAGTATTTAAAGGATGGATAGTCGGTTAGCTGGACTTGCTTGGCCAGGTCTTCATACACTGACAGTCATAAAATATTAGTGATACCACGTAGAATGTGCTTGGGTGCCGTTCTGCATCTTAAAGTCAGTCTCACTCAAGCTCTGAAACAAAGCACTTAGAGCTTACACATTGCATGATTTACCATTGCAGTCACACTGTCCTTAGATTAGCATCTGTTGCAGAGGTACTTTGTCACAGGCCAATTTACCTACCTCAAGTTCTTCTGCCACCACATGGAAAACTGCCATTATGCAAATGAAAATAAGCAACCTGCAACTCTTTTTAACTTTTCCACCATTTCATGTCCTTCCAGTGTGAAGAAAATGGTAGAAATCAATTTTCTGTGTGTCCATAAGAAACTGAGATCTAAACGGGTAGCACCAGTACTGATACGGGAAATAACCAGAAGAGTAAACCTGGAAGGAATCTTTCAGGCTGTTTACACTGCTGGAGTGGTACTCCCCAAGCCTGTGGCCACTTGCAGGTAGGTGATGTTCATCATGATAGAACTTCCTATGTATCAGCCATCCTAAACAGCAGGCTGGAAATAATAAAAGCATAGAATTCAATGAAATGAAACATTGTGGTCTTGACTAACCTGAAGGTCTGAGTGTTTGTCAGGGTGGCTTTTGGAGTTCCTGTCTCCCTTTTGTTCTCTTTCCTTTTTTCCTTGCCTCTCAGTGCCTCGGATAAAAGCTTCTCAGACTAACATCTAATTTGGGGTTTGTTTATCATACTTTGAATAGATGAATAAATGCCTGTGCTTACCTTCTGCTGGAAGCCGTGCTAGCAATGCCAGCATTGTATACCTGTGTTTTTCAAGTGGCCTGCTGCCTGACCTGATTGCTTGCCAAAGATGGCAGAGCTTTTCTGGGAATTGTATGATGTGCTTTTTTGAAATACTTTCACCTTCCCTGGAGAAAAGGGGACTTGACTGGCATTTGATAAACTATCACATGAGAAGACTTGTATATAATCAAGTACCATTTCATTCACTTGGAATGGATTTTGTTTCTACTGGGAAAAGTTCAGTTCCAGCAGTATTAGTTCAGCTGTCTGTCCTTCTGAAGGACAGGGTACTTCTTGATTTGAAATTGTCTTTCAAATTGTCAACACAAAGATGCTGTAAGATTCTGTAAGGAAGGCTGAGAAAAAAGTGCCATGCTGTGTTAGAGTAAGCAGGGATGTTCTGTTGCCCAGCCATCTCATGGGAATGGGAGGTGTATGTAAGTATGGTGAGACTGATGAGGCCATGGCAATTACTAACATGTGTAGCCCTGTGATTACTTATTCTGTAACAAAAGATTACTTACTCTGTTTAAAAGCTGCTTCTTGGGTATAGCTTTTCTTTATCTTTTATTGCTCAAGCTTCTTACATAGTACAGGTTTGCTTAGGAACAGGTTTGGAGAGGAGGAGCAATACAAGAAGGTAGGGAACTGGACTAAATAAAGCTGACACTTAAAATATTATTAAATCTCATTATTAATTCTGTTTCCAGGTATTGGCACCGATCACTGAATCCCAGAAAACTGGTGGAGGTGAAATTTTCACATTTGAGTAGAAACATGACTCTACAAAGGACAATGAAGCTCTACAGACTTCCTGATGTAAGCAGTATGACTTCTAGAGAATCCCCACAGTTACTGTGAGGCCCAAAATAACCTTCCATCTGTCTCTGACAGCACAGGCTTTTTTTTTGTGGAAAGGCAGTGCACGCAGGTCATTTGAGAAATACAGCAAGCTCTTGGTGATGAAAAAAACCTTAGGGGCTGTACTAAAGAGGCTTTTGTTGGAAATGTAGATCTGTATGTGGAGAAAATCTAAATTTTTGCCTAAAAGCCTTACAAAATCCAAAGAAAAGAACCAGGAGCCTTGACTTTGTAAACATGTGGGACTGAATAGATGCATAAGACTATTGTCAGTATGATTAATCTGATAAAAGATTGCTGGAACAGAAAATTAACATTTTGTATCTTCAAGTTGTCAGACAATTCCATTAGAGAGTTGGCTGGGTACAGTGGGATTGTTTATCCCACTCGAATTCACAGCTTTTTCTGTTCTGTCAGAGAACGTTGTGGCTCAGCAGAAGCCACTTCAGTGTGTTGTGCACTGGTTATTTGCATGGCCTAGCAAAACATAATATCCTGGCCTTATAGGTTGGTTAAAAATACTTTTTGTTCTTATCGTTGCAGCTAATAGTTGGGTTGGCAAAAAGCCTTAGGATGCATTTCCCTGACAGGACTGTACTATGAAAAAACCCCTCCTTTCTGTAATTAATAGCCTATAGAAATCAGTCTAAGCCTTATGACTAAAAACAATTTCTTTGCTTGTTAAAGACAGCTTTCTATTTGAAGGGATTGCAGAATATAGCTCTGTGTGTTGTTTATATATAGCTGGATGCTGCAGGTTCTGTTACTACTTATATATTTGAGTAATACACTAAGTACTCCTCAGTATAAAGCACGTGCCATGGCTTTGGTCTGAGCTCCTGCTGCTGTCAGAGGGACTTGTTTCCTGTGCTGCCTGCATGTTACCTGTGCCTGCATAGGCAGTTTCTCCCCTGTGTGTAGGACAGCAGTTTTCAGAGCTTAAGAATTAATAACTAAACTAATTAGGTTTTAATCTTGGAGAGCTAAATATAGCTTAGCTCAAATCATGAAGACATTTTTAATAGTCTAAAAAAGTGCAGTAGGCAATTTCAAATCTAGGTTTTGGTGGCAACTGTAGTGCTGTTTCTCATGGAGACAATACAGGAAAGAGAAGAGCTTAAGGAATAAGGATCTTACTTTACAGTACAAAAAGCATAACTACAGAGAATCCCTAGAAACAGCAGTTGTACCCTGCTCATCTTCCTGTATCATAAACCCCAAATATCCATAGAAAGTGTGGAAAACAACAAACACATCCTATCTCATCGATACAAAATAGCTAAGGCAAACATACTGTACAGGGATGTGCAAATACAGAAGAAGGGATTTGAAAATCAGCTTTTAAAACTAAGTGATGTAAGAGTCCATATGCCTCAGCTGTCTTTATTTTTTTAGATTGACTTGGGAGCTTCTCCCATGGAAAACAGAGATTTCATCCTTATGCTAATATTTTTTCTTTAGCTCCTGTGCTTTGGGGTTTTTTTTGAGGTTTTTTTTTCCCTTTCCCTAAGAAAAGGGTTTGAGAGCTGTTGAGGATCTTTATCCCGTTTCAGGCTGTTATCATAAACAGTACTGCCATACAAATGTGTTCATTCAGGCCACACTGTCCTGTTCCTAAGCATCAAAAACCGTTCCTTGCATTTTAGCCTCTTTTCATACCATTGTTGTGACATCATTGCCATTGGGAGCACATCTCCCCTGAAGAGGAATTAATCATTCCTAATCATTTGAGCAGTCTGAATTTAAAAAGCCTTCACAAATAAGAAATACTGTAGTAAATACTATAATAAAGACCACCCTCACTGAAGGCTGTTTGTGCATGTACCTATAGTACAAACAAATAGAGTTTATTTCCTAAGTGTTAAAGCTCTTGAGCAAGGAGTTTTCTGGAAGAAGTACATTTGGGCTGTGTTTAGGATAAGGACAAGTGCATATTTATCTCTGCATGTCTTTTCCTGACTGATTGAGATCCTGAGCCAGGACACTTGCATGAATATATTCCCAGGGCAGCTGGATATGTGGAGCAGAGGAAGACATTTTAGCGCGGTTCTGTACACTTTCTTTCACTTTGGGGCTGCAAATTGTCATTTACTGGTGGCCATTCTGAGTGTTGTTGGGGTACAAGGGTGTTCCAGCCCAGCTGCTTTTCCTAGTGGGATGAAGGCTTTTCCTCCCACCCCCATCCAGCATTAGAAGAGGGATGAAAGCTTCGAGGGAGCCAAAATTAGTCTTTCATGTTATAATTCAGAAGGAGGTTAATGGCATACAAAATGTTGTGTTGATGAGTCAGGTGGATACCCTTACAGATTCAGGGCATTTAAAAGTCTAGGTGTCTTGTTGTGAGGCAAACCATAGTCCTGGGCTGCTCAGGAAAGCAAAAGGCTAAAATGTAATACACAGGCCCAAGATGTGGTTAAACATCCCTTGTTTTTTTTCATCTGGCTGCTGACTCCCAGGGTATGTGAGTAAGCACCTTCCTCAGAGTAATGCCTTTTGAGCAGAGCATAATCAGCTACACTAATTTCAGACTTCCAGTAATCAAGTCTCTACCTGGCTGCTCTTGGAATTGACTTTGCTGTGATTAATGTGTTACGTGCCCAAGTATGTAGCTCAGACAGCTAGAGCAGGATAAATGAGCTCTGAAGAGAACAAGATTTAGCCTCCCTAAAAGGAAGTACTCATGAAAGCTAACAGGGGAGAAAACTTTAATGACCTTTGCTTGTCTAAATATTAATTGCATAGTACTGGAAAGCATTTTTTTCCTCTTCTGATATTTAAAATCAAATAAATAACTTTATATGTTAAAGTTACCATCGGCTTTTAATTTCAGGCAGCTGTAAGTTACAAGAAGCTGTCTTGTTAACAGAATGGCAGTTGTGCCAGTATAGACAGTTGAATTAGTAAGGGAATTTACAAGAGTTCTTATTTGCAAGAGAAATTGTTACATCTAATTAAACTTTATCAGCTGACTTTTCTGAAGTTTGAATCACAGTTGTCTTCAGGTTAACTTCTGATATGCAAGTTACTTTGTGTTTTGCTTCTGTGTCTGGGCCCCAGGTAGTTTAGAAGAAGATAACAAATAAAGACTGACCTAAAAAAAAAAAAGAGATAATACAAAAAGTGTGAAGTCTAGGCTGTTGGCAATGGGATCTCTTTCTCTGGAGAAATGAAGTTGTTTCAATAATGAAATATAAAGATTGAAGCGCCTCAGACTGTCTCAATAATTAGAAGAGAGGGAATTCTGATTGAAAGCCATTTGTAAAATAGCATAATGAATTAGGTGGCTGGGATAAAGTAGGCTAATAATGAATGCATTATAGCAAGTGGAGTGACTCTGCAACCTACTTTTAGCCTTTGCTGTGTATGCAGTTCTCCTTTCAACATATTAACATTTCCTTTCCTTTTGTTACAACAAGGCCACAAAGACTTCAGGCTTGAGACCAATGGAACAAAAAGATACTAAAGCAGTACAAGAATTAATCAACACTTATTTGAAACAGTTTAATCTTGCTCCTGTGATGGATGAAGAAGAAGTAGCCCACTGGTTCCTGCCTCGGGATCATATTATTGACACTTACGTAGTAGAGGTAAAAAAAGCCCTAACTACTCCATCAATGTGTCTGTGAGTGCCACTTAGAAAAGTTCATATCTGTGATTCTGTGAGATCAACATCAAGTTTTTGAAATATAGACAAGCATAAAAAATGTGTGCTATACATAGAACTTGTTACAATTCTTAAGTTTCTGCCATACACCAGTTTAAAAGTCCTTATTTTTAAAACCAATTTGAAGGACACTTGCTTGGACGAGTTGTCTCTTGGTGGTCTGCTTCAGTAAAACACGTTTTTTTCCAGTTAAAGAGTGTGTGTATATGTGTGTGTGACTTTGTGTGTGTTTCTATACATGTCTGTGTATATGTAAAGTAGAGAATAAAGTGAACACCCCTTGGTGCTCTCATGAGTTGCTGTCAGTTAGGAGTTCAATTATCTTGAAAATTACAGTCTTTGTTCACTAACAAGATGGAAAGCAGCATCTGTTCCTGCCACTTACTCTTCTCTCTCCACCCTGTCACCCCCACCCTCCAACCTGTTGTTCACAAGACTTCTTGCAAAATAAGCTGTGCAGGAGTAGCTGAGTGTTTGGCTTGGCAGTCTCCAAGGCATGGTTGCAAGAAAGCTAGTTGAGAAAGATGTGCTCTTTCCTTTGAGTCTATGTTAAATCACTTCTAGACGTCATATGTAGATACTGTATTACTTTGTTTAAAGTGATAGGGTTATTTGAACTCTACTGGGTCTCAATTGGATGTAGAAGCTTAGCAGTGCTGGAGGTGAGATGCCCTGCTCACCAGCTGTCATTGTCCAAGCTTAGCTTTCCACTGACTTTGTACTGAGTCTGTTGCTCATTGGACTCTTCCGTGGCCTACTTCAAGTTATTGTCTCTCCTGTCTCCACTCCCCCCATTATACTCTGTGTAATTCTCGAATCAATATCTTCACTGTTTTGAATGGGTGACTTAACTTTTCTGTTACTTGTTGTGAACTACAGAATCTGTACCTGCTCTAAGGCAATAACATTTTGCATGTCATGGGTTCAACTCTTTTGCTTTTTACTCTACAAGTACTGTTGATTTCATAATCCATGTGAGGTCCTTCATTGAGTTCCAAATAGTGGGCACCAGTCATTCAAAAATAAAGCAAACAAGCAAGGACCAGCATCTGTGTGTTTCCTTTGGCTTATCTTCTTGGAGCTATCAGGAGACCCAGTTGGAACAGGAGTGAAAATGTGGGTAGTTATTTTGTACTCAGCATGTCAGTCACAACCCACATAGTACTTATTTCCCATTTCCTACTAATCTACACTCTTGAAGATAGGTAATTCACACACCCCATGAAGTTTAACTATGAAAACTGATGTAGGATACTTTGGATTTCTGTATCTTTTTGGATGACTACTGGTGTTATTGGAGTTTCAATGTGATTTAGCACTGTTGTCTAGGAAATGGATCGTGCTTGTTGGTTAAGAATCACTACAGCTGACTTAAATATGCTTTGTATACCAGCACAGTCTGTTTTATTGTTTTCAGGCTTCATAGATGCATCCTTGGCAAAAAAATCAGTTTCTTCAAATGTTAGCCCAGGTTACCTGTGACACCATACTGTGTACAATACTGTGCTGCATTTATTGCTGACTTGGTGTAGAACTCCCATGTTAGCCTAACCAATAACAGAGTGGTTACCTCTTGTGAATTGACTTACTGCCTTTTTGTTTCCCTAGGGCTCAAATGGTACTTTAACAGACTTCCTGAGTTTCTACACATTACCTTCAACAGTGATGCACCATCCTGTTCATAAAAGCCTCAAAGCTGCCTATTCCTTTTACAATATTCATACAGAGACCCCCCTCTTGGACTTAATGAATGATGCACTCATTATAGCTAAATTGGTAAGTTGTGGGTTTGGGGTTTTTTTTCCTGCTTCTTTCACAAAAGTGTTCTTAGGAGTGGTGGCAAGGTAATAACTGGCAGCAATTTGGCCATGCCATTGCATTCTGTTTTCCTTTACTGTCTTCGTCTGCACACACAGCAGTCTTTGTTGCAAGGTAATGGGGAACTTGACACTTGACTAAACCCACTGCCTGTGCTCTGTGACTTGTTTTTTTAAGTAGTCCTGAAATGATGAAGAGCTTAAAATGCTCTCCTGCTTAGTTAAGAGGAAAAACATTAAAACTCTAGTTTTTTACAGAGAGTTAAGAATGTTCCTTACTATCTTCTTGGGCTTGAGTAGCTGAGCATGATTGTTTTGTAACACTTTTATCTCAGGATAGGAAGTCCTGCTGACACACTGCCCTTTGTGCTGTTAAGACTTCAGGATCTTGGGACAGGCTTACTTGCAGTTAATTGCAAATAAATAGACTTTTCTATCCAGACCTCCAAGCAAATTCAGCTATTTGTACACTATGATTGTCACTGATGGCTTAACTGCCTTTGGTTGTTAAAGAGTTCCCAGTGAGTTGGGATTTGTGGATGTTTGTGTTGCTGCACAAAGCCTGATTCAGGTATATGGCTGTTCTGAAAGCAAAATGGCTGAGTGGTGAATTCAGGAGGCTGACAAAAAGAGGAGTTGGTACAGGGTACACAAGTAGGGGGAGGGAAAGTAACATGTGAAAGACTGGAGTTCTGAAGACAATGGAATTTCATATGTTTATCACTAACAGTGTGATAAAGGGCTGAAAACCACCATAAGCCGTATTTATGTAGCTTTAGCTGGAATGGGCTACATCTGTCCAAACACTGTATGTGACTGTAAAAACAACAACAAAAAAGCATCTCTATAAGGGTATAATAATGAATAATGCTTTAGGGACTCCTAAGACCTTTACTTTTGAAAGTGGCTTCAAAATTCCTACCCTTTTGGTGATAACCTTCAAGCAAAGTTGTGCCTTGTATGTCACTTTTTATTGGGAAAATTTGTGTGTGTACCTAATTAAAAGGCAAGACTTATCCCCTTGTCTTCTTCTCCACTTAATTATCCTTGGATATTGTGTGAAGTATCATTTGTGCCTCATTTGAAACTTGAAAATGTCAAACTTAAAACCCAAATGTTTTGCTGTTGCCAGAAAGGATTTGATGTGTTCAATGCACTAGACTTAATGGAAAACAAAACCTTCCTGGAAAAACTCAAGTTTGGGATTGGAGATGGAAATTTGCAGTATTATTTGTACAACTGGAGGTGTCCTGGCATGGAATCTGAAAAGGTAAGGGAGAAAAAAGAGCTTCTGAAGTCTGTTAGGTGTGATGGGACATTCAGCTGCACTGGCCAAAATGGGCAGAAGCTTTCAGATAAACATGATCAATTAGAGATGTTAAGACCCATAATTGAAGTGCACTTGAACCTCAAGTTCAAGAACTTGAACTAAGATACTTTTGCTGTACTTGAGCTAAGCTACTGTACTTTTCTTCTTCCTTCAGGTTGGTCTTGTATTACAATGAGGACACTTGTGTTTCTAGAACTCTGAGGTCATCGTTTGAGTTAATTTTGATCTCCATAACTCTCGGAACGGTGTCGTTCAGGAGGAGTTAAAAGCACAACGTCAGTGATCCTGAAATAGTCCATTAAACCTGAACAACCAAGACATCCATATGTGACCAAATTTACACGTTTTCAGATAGATCAGAAGGCCCATGAAACTTTTCTTGTCCATGAAGAGAATAAAAGCACATTCATTTAAGTTTCAAAGCTTAGCTTGCACCTTGATGAGAAGAAGGTATTTTTTTTCCACTCTGTAGAAAAGACTGTTTTGTACAAACTGAACTTCAGTGGTGGATTAGGGTACAAAAATATTTGCTATTATGTGGATGAACTGCTGCATTTCTATTTATTAAGTGGTGGTGTATGTTTGTCAGTGTAACAGAATGAAGGATACAAACTTTGAGTATCTTTGCTTATTTACTTCACACGGATATCATCATTTGGGGGGAAAACCATGGAAGTTTGTAGCTCTCTGAAAGTCCTGGATGTTTTTGTAACTGGAGCAGTATGACAATGTGCTGGTTTAACCCCGGTGCATTTGTTTCTCCGTAAGCAAACGCTGCCAAATCAATAAAAATACAGATTTGTACTTTGATCTTCAATAGATCAGTGGATTGATTTAACAGTATCGCACTGTTCAGTGCAGGTGTAACCTATGTTGCCGGAATGATAATACATTACTGTACTTAATTTACAGTTGTGGCACAAAACCTTAGTTTTTCCTCAGTAGAATAACATCAGCCTGTGTGTAAAACTAAGAATTTTAGTAGTGCTATCAGGATATTTATAGTTTGAATGTTTTCGAGGCTTCTGCAAAATTGCACATACTCCTTTGTCTACTTTGATTTCCTATGAAGTCTGTAATTCTAATGACAAGTATCTTGTGTAAATATGTGTTCATAAATTGTTCCTGGTAGTGTTTTTATCCTGACTTTGGAACAAGAAGTTTTGCTATATATGTGGCTGGTATGCAGAAGAGAAATGCTCTCCCTTCAGTCCTTGGAAGTCTCTGTGCTGCACTTCCTGCAAGGTAGGAGGGCTGATCCTTGTTGTTGGGGAGGAGCTTGTTTCATTCCCTCCTGAATGCTCCGCAACCAGGGCGGCTTCTGAAGCACTTTACCTGCATTCCAGCCTAGTGTCCTAGCTAGATGTGACAGCAGTTCTGTCAGCTCACGGCTGCTGCTGTGACCATGAGCATGGAGAAGAGCTGCAGTAAGGAACTCTTCTAGCTGCAAGTGCCAAATTGTGGTAGTGAAGCCTCTGTGCTGTGAGCATCTCTTGAATGTGACTTGAATATCTCATGAAATGCAAATGTCTGAAGTTTCCTTTTGAATATGCCTGTAAATCTCAGACCAGATTTTGCTGACAATTGAATTCTGTACCTGAAAACATCAATTTAGATGAATTTGTCTGTCCTTCATAACTGCTAACCCTACCCACCTCCTCATAGCAGTGGGGGATTTCTTTCTTCCTGCTCCTTTTCCAGTGTGTGAATGGCTTGGGGCTTGGTTTGTTTTTCTTGTTGAATTGTGGTGGGAGGATTCTGCCCTAGAAACAGTGATGCTTTTTCCCTTGTTGCATTACAGCTCTGTGATGAAAGCATTTGATGTCCTTCAAAGGAAGGGACTGAATGTGGTTTGTCTCATGGGTATGCACCAGCTCGGGGCCTCCCAAGTTGAAAAGGGCCTCAAGGGAGATCTTTCAGATATCTAATGGTGCAGTTGGGCTTTCCAACTTTGGCCATTCTGATATCTGTCTGCTAGTAGCAGTCATAAGAGGTGGTGCAGAGGGAGCTTGGACTCTGTGTGAGGCCTGAGCAGAATTAAGTGCCTGAAAATCTAATCGATGAGGTAACAAGAATGATTTAATCTCATCTCCATCAAAGACTGAAGTTCTTAACTCCCAAAAGGCAGGAAGGTGCCTTCCTGGCTGGGCATTTGCACTGGAGCTTGTTGCAATGAGGATGAGGAGGAGGTTCACCAAGGAGCTTGGTGCATTCTGCTTTGGCTTAGCTTAGCTGCTGCCAAATGTGAGGTGGCACAGCAGCACCTAGCTCTGTCCTCATGGCAAAGGTACTTCCTTCCTAAGACATGATCATGGCCCTAATCCAAATGAGTGGCCTTGAATGCCAGGTGCAAGATGTGCAAGATGAATGCTCATGTTCTCTGCCTTCCCTCCTCTCAAAAAAAATGCAAGCTGAAGAAATGGTAGGCAGAGAATGTCTCCTCTTTTCTCTGAAATCAGAAAGCAAATCCTCCCCAGCATGATCAAATATATCCATGTAGAAGACAGAGCTGAACCTGGGTTTCCTGCAGCCTGCCCTTCTGCCCTAATCTTGCAGTAATTGCACTTGAACAGTGCCATTTGCTTCTGAATCCCAGGGGTAAGCTCTGACTCATTTTCTGGCTCATGCTGCACATTAACTGAGGGGAAGGAGGGCAGAGACATGCTCCTGTAGAAGCTGAAGTGCTGTAGCTGAAAGTGTACTGGGCATGAGGGAAGTGAGTATCTGAGCCTGAGTATTAGGGCAGTTGCTGGAGAGTTCCTATGTTGAGTGCTGAAGCCTTTTGGCTGCTCCTGCTCTTTACTTCAAGTGAAGTGTTACAGCATCCAGAGGATGTGAATCTTGAAGGTGTCCCAGCCTGCACTGAGGCAGTAGGACAGTCACTCAAGAGGTGGACATTGCAGCAGCTCACCCTCACTTCCTAAGCAGGTACTTAACAAAAGGTTATTATCTGCCTGGGTGCTGCTGTCAGCAGCTCCAGGAGAGAGTCATGTGTTACTTCCAAAGTGAAGAGAGCTATAGGCCTGGGCAGGGAGTGAAGTGCTTGGAAGATGATTGCTGTGCTTATGTTCTTTAACAAAGCTCATCCTCAAGCTCTCTTTCAACAGCTGAGATTTAAATGTTACAGTTAGCCAGCATGGGAATTAAATACAGTAGTGGTAGCATGCCTTCAATGCTTTATGCATCCAAAGCCAAAACAAAGGATATGTATGAAGGATGGTGAAGCAAGATTAAAAAAACCCTTCACCTCTTCTTGCCACCCTTAGCCAAGGAGGGCAACAATTTTGGCATTAAATGTCTTAGTTTTGTTTAAACTTCTGGGAGCATCCTGACCACAGCATCACTGCTGCTCTCTCCCTTTGTAGTTGGGATTGTGAACTAAAAGTAACTTCTAAATAACTCCCCAAGGTAGAGGTTAGCTATCTGATGGCACCAGAAATCTGGATAGCAAATCTCTGCAACACAGAAATTCTGTCTGTAAGGACCAACAAAGCAACTGCTGAGGTGTTTTATGCTTTTTTCAGTACCACACTGACTTCTCCTTAAAATGCAGAGCAACAAGTAAATTCTAAGGTGGTTGATTTCTTTTTCCTCTGACTTGCAGCACTATCCCCTTTCCTTCCTACAACACAAGCGTCTCTTTAGGAAACTCTTTGTAGTCCTGAGTAAAGCTAAAGGAAACTCAATGGCATGTTTTTCAGTCTTGCAGTGGTTATAGCTGTCATCTACTTCCATATAGCAGTATATGGCTTATCTCAATGTCCTGCCAAATAACCTTCGGTTCCATTTAGCAATCAAATTGAGTTGAGGTTACATTGTCTCACGGGATGTGTGGTAGTAGTTTGCATACAGAAACCTTTTCTCCAAATGCAGCAGCAGTAATTTGGTTTTGTTCTGTAGTAGCTGAAAATTAAGTTTTTCCTTCAGCTGATGGGACACCAAGGTACTGGATGGAACCCAAGTCTGCATATATGATTGACCAAAGCAAGTTCACTGGTCAGCAGAGCCCGTGGTGGAAGCTCAGAAGGGAAGTCTGCCTGTGCTGTTACAGCTGTTTACTTGAAACATGCATTGAACCAGCTTTAAAAGAGTTATACCGGCATGGACCTTTGTTTAAATAAACTTTCACTTTTGGTATTGATTTGTTTGAATAGTTATACTTAAATCTGTTTTGCTTGAAGCATGTTCATCTGTGCAAAAAATACAAAGTTCACTCAATGCTTTGCAGTAACTCCAAGGATATACTTATTATGTCTTAAATTACGGGGGTGTATTGATTACCAATGCCATATTTACCCCTGGGTAAAGACTCACACCCAAATCTCAGCAGTATTCTTTATTAAAACAGAAAGTACCTCAGCTGAACACAACATCAAGTTCACGTTGTAGGCGAGTGCTTTACGCCCAACACATAGTTCAGTCAGAGCTGTACTTCAGCACTGCGTTCAAACAGCAGTTTCAGGGGAAGAACCAACTGAGCCCCGTTAGGCTGAAAAAGCCTTTTTCTTCTTCCGAGGCGGTTTCTTTACCTTATTTGGATTTGGAACAAGCTTCTTGAGTTTCAAAGGCTGCAAAGTGACATTGGCAAGGTGGAGCTGACTGCTTCCCGTCCGCTTGCGCTTCTGCCCCGTCAGCTCATCTCCCAGCGCCGTCACGAGCTCCTCGACTTCCTCAGCTTCCGAGGAGTCCGTGTTGGCATCAGCCACCTGCGCCTCAGTTCTGTGCTGGAACCACGGCACTTCCACAGCTGGTACCTTGGAAATGATTGCTTCTATTGCTTCAGCAAATTGATCAGAGGGCTTCTTAAAGCCCAGAGCCAAGGTGGACGTTAAGCCAAGCAGCGGAGCGAGGGTGGCGCTGAGCCGGGGCACCTGTCCTGCTGGGGTGCCGCGGCTGGCGCTCAGCTGGATGAGATGGGATGTGATCATAGCAGGCTTTGCAGACTTGCACACCAGCAAGAGAAGCAGCTCGTTTTTTTCCAAGGCTTTTGTGACTTCATTGATTCCGATAGCAAGCTGTCTTCTGATGCTTATGTCAGTCCACCCTGGTTTTTGCTGAGGGCCTGTTTCCTCCTCTTTAGGGAGCTCCTTGCTGGCAGCGTCACACTTGGGTGCCGCTTGGTTTTTTGCAACGGAACGTTTTTTCTGTCTTGGTGCCTCAACCTTTTTAAGTCCAATACTTTTAATCCTGTCTTCCAAAGTCTGCAGTATAAAATGCATATCTTCTCCATCTATGGTTTTCCACTCAAAAACAAAGGGGTTATCTAGACATATTTTTACAGGGATTTTCTTTGCCTTACGAAGCGTTGCTGTCCCTGGTGCAACTACAGCCATCCTGAGGTCCTTTTGTCTTTGCCACCCTAGCTGTGAAGGGGCAAAAAAAAAAAGAGGTAAGCATTAGTTCAGCTAATGTACTGTTTGCTGAGACATCATTACCAGAAGCTCCTCACATTAGCTCAGTGCTAATCCTTAACAAATCCTTCACAAAGTACAGACACTGCTTTGGGGGTTTTTTCCCATCGATTTGACTGGACAGTGAGGCAACCCCAGTGACAAGAGACCCTTCTGAAGCTGAACAACAGCAGCAGGAATTAGTGGCTGCCTTTAGATACTCACAAAATGCCATTCTGCTAATCCCATCGGTTCTGTGTGTGCTGGTGCAAGTATGACAAACCTCATCTTCACTGAAATTCCCCAAATGGTTTGTACTGCCATAAAGCAACATCGAGCCTGAAGGATTTTCCCTTCAGTTAAACCCTCGTCTGGGATCCCTTAGGGGAAACTCATCCAACAGAGTTCAAACTGTGAAGCTGTTATCCAGAATGACAGTCAGAAACATAGCTGCAGTATTTTAGAGGAGAGTAAAACTAAAGTAAGTATTTAAAAATACAGCAGAGCACAGGGTCCCTCTCCCAGTACTCTCTGAAGAAACATCCTGCAGGGCCACCCAAGCAACCATCCATTCAGCCCAGTTGTCTGCCTCCATGCTGGGAACTGGAGAAACCATTTGTGGAGGGCAGGGCTGTGCTGGTGTCTTCTGTCATCCATTCCCCTCTGCTCCCAACCACCCTGCATGGTTGCATCAGGGATGGAAGATCTGCTGACTCATTGTATTAGTCCCTGATGGAACTACCATCCATGCAGTTATCTATAGTCCCTTCTGCTTACCACAACCACCGAAGAGTGGAAACAACTACAGAATGGAAATGAACAAACAGTGGAAGCTTTCTGCATGACTGAGTTAGAAACGGAAGCTTATGATATGTCAACAAAAAAAGGAACAAACCCCAAACCAAAACAAAATCCAAACCCACTTCTGGTTTACCGTTTAAAGCTGATGCTTTAAAAACTGATGATCCTTTAGAGGGGCACCAAGCACAGGCAGCAACGCTGGCATGAGAAAGGAACAACGCTAGGAAGATTACATTTTTTCCTTTAAAAACGGGCGCTACTGCAGAAAACGATCACGCGGGGTCAGCAAATAAAGCCACGAGGCACGAAAGGGAAACGCTCAGGTCTCCCACCTCGCCCCAAGCGCCACGGCCCCGCCGCTTCCTGCGGAGAGCGGGGAAACGCCGCCCACGTCTTACCCCGGGCAGCGGCGCGCTGCGGCCGCCCCGCTCCACGCCGCCCCGCTCCACGCCGCCCCGCTCCACGCCGCCCCGCTCCACGCCGCCCCGCTCCACGCCGCCCCGCCACAGCCCTCCGGCAGCCCCGGGCACGGCGGCCCCGGGCACGGCGGCGCTCCGCACTACGCTCCCTCAGCGAGAGGGCCCCGCCGCCCCGCCACACGAGCCGCTCCCCAGGGCCGCCCGCCCGCGCAGCGCTCCCGGCGGGGCTCCGGGCGCAGCATGGCACCGGGGCCCGGCCCGCCCCAGCGCCAGCCCCGCTCCCAACGGCCGCACGCAAGCGAGTGCCCGTGCGCTACCTCTGCCGCGGCCTGTGCCCGCCGCTCCGCTCCCGGGCTCGCCCCGCCGCCTCTCGCTCCGCTCCGCCCGCCGTCGCCTCAGCTGCTCCACGCCGCCCCCTTCCGGTTCTCCCGGGCGAGGGGAGCGGGCAGGGAAGGCCGCCGGGTCCGGGGTGTGGGCTTGGCGTGCGGGGCGAACCCGGCTCCCCGGGAGGCCTCTCGCTGCCAGCCCCTGGGCCGCGGCCGGTGCTGTGTGGAGCGTCCGGTTAACGGCAGCGTGAACACGCCGGTGGTGTCACCGCGGCTTTAGAGCTGGCGTTTCCTCATTTGGAACGGCAGCGTAAATCGCTCTGTAGGTGATGCTGGATCCCTGCCGTATGTTATGTCATCTAAAGAAACCACGGCCGAGGCCAGCAGCGGGTGCTGCTCAGGGGCTTCACAGCAACAGGGGCCTCTCCCTCGGCCGTGTAGGATGTGATGTGCTGTGCGCCTGCCTCACGTTCTGTAACTTCGAACTGCCTCCGTTCAGTGCTTCCCACCATCTGCGGTGAGCCACAAGCAAACCTTTAGAAGCACATTCCGTTTCTGTACTCAGCTTAGCACACAACAGGGTGTGCAGCCCCTTCCACCTCCCCAGCGAAAATAACGGTGTCATTTCATCACAGTGATGGAGACGGGTTCATGGAGTTGTAATCTCTTACATACTGAAATGTATTTGCTAAATCCTGGCTTAATTTAACCTCGAGTGGCAGAGAAACATTCTTTTTACACGGGCTTGTGGAAGTTAGGGGAATTCAAATCGCTGAACTATGCTGAAGGAATGATGGATATAAATGAGCAGAGGCTTAAATACAAGTCACTTATTAATTGATAGAGTGGAGATAATTCATTTATTAATTGAAAGAGTGGAGAAGCAGGGATGGTGGGTTTTTTCCTTTAATGGTTGCAGGTGTAGACCAGTTTATAAATCCATTTAATATTCTATTGCTATTTATTTAATACGCCAAAGTTAAAACCAGCATTCTCAAGGTATTCTTTGTGTATCCCCAGAATGACCCGTGTGGGTTTCAAGAGTTGCACCCGGAGGATGTGATGTCCCAGGCAGGGCTGGGCAGGAGCTGCTGCAGAGGGAACAACAGCAATGAGTGAGCTGGTTGCAGTTCAGATCACTCAAAGCCCCTTTTCAGGCGTGTGGCTCGCAAATCTCGCCGTTATCTCTGTTTTCACGCCGTGCCCTGTGGGGGGTGTGGAAACGAGCTCCGAGGTGAGGTCACTCGTCCGCAGCCCAACGCGTGGAGCGCGGCCGCCGCAGCCGAGAGGCAGAGCTGCTGCGTCCCTGCTGGAGAAGGAGCGAGGCTGTGCCCTGCGCATCCGTGCGGCATCATGACTCTCCAGGTGAGCAGCTCTCCACCCGCAGAGACAGGAGAGAGGGATGCACTGTCCGTCTGCGCAACGCTGCGCGGCGTTCCTTCAGAATCAGGATTATTATTGCCAAGTCAAGGTTACCTTGTGGCACGGGAGATTTGCATAAGCCTTTGGAGGTTAAACAAAGCTTTACCTTTTGCAAGTGGAGGGTGAGAGACATGGTGCTTATTTTGAACTAGTCACTGGTCGTGTAATTTTTTTGGAGCTTTACCTGTTTAGAGCATCTGTGAATGATCTTCCTTTGTGTGTGCGTGTGAGTTGGCTGGGACTGGATTACGCGCTGGAAGGTGGGTACTTGGCTCTTCGGGTTTTTATAGCTAGTGGAGCTATAAAACAGAGGGATGCTTCTAAGACTGAAGCAGTGGTATTGAGTGCATTTGGGAAGCAGGAATCATTTCTAAGGGAGTTGTGTTTGTTTTTTTAGGGGGTGTGTATCTTTGAAGTGGTGCGTTTTCCTAGGTTTGTGTTTCAGTAGGAAAGCTGCTATTTTCTTCCTCCTGTCTAGAGACAGCAGAGCTTCCTCCCGACTACAGATTTAAATAGATCGAGAGGAAATTGTTCTCATTGCTGGCTTTTAGCCTCCTAGCTTTGTAATAAACCGTGAATACCTCCCTTGTCTTGCCCATGCCCTGATGGATTAGGCTGTTTTTCTTCATTAGGCTTTCTACTATCCCTTTCACTTCAAGATTTGCAATCCCTTTCATCCCGGTCTCATTATAATGTCTGTCTCAGCTTGGTCAGTGTGCGTGTTTTGCAAGGAGTGAGCAACACAATGCTCTGACCTAGATGCTGGGAGTGCGTTGCCAGTAGCTCAGCAGTTTTTCTTCTGAGCTGCAATTGTGTCGAACGGGCACAGAGCTTTCATTGTGGTGTTTTACAGCTATGAGAAAGAATCCTATTTCCTCAGCAGGTCAGAACTGCCAAGCTCCAAACACAACACTACCTTTGTTTAATTAGTGCTCATATAGTTTTATTCTGCCTCGAATTCACTCTAGGAATTAAATTTATTAGCGTGATGTTTAAGCAATGAGCTGTAAATCACTCTGAGAAAGGCCATTCCGTTGATGTGCACAGTCACACTGTCACATAAAAATCAGTGCCTGAAATATTAAGGTATCCCACACATGATGCTGCAATAGACATTACAGAGGTTTTCCATCCAACTATGGCTTTGGTTGACAGCTCCAAGCCATATCATAAAAATTCATTGAATCAAACTGGATGGGAATGAGGGCAAGCAGAAGAAAATCATGTTTGCATCAGGGATTTGTAAGTTTTGCAAATGGGTAAAATAGTCTGTAAACGCAGAACTCATCCAGCTTTTTGCTCTGCAGAAAGGGAATGTGTGACAATAGGCTGATGGTTTGTGCATTGATCTTTAATGCCTGTGTATATGTCTGTTTATGCATGCCTGTATATATGTTTATGTCTGTAGATGTGCTTTTAATTTGGGGAGTTAAAGGGGATTTTATTGTCACATGATTCAAAAGAAATGGGAGGCTGCTTCTAAGTATGTTGAGTGAGCAAGCAAATCCTAAATAAGTCTGTACACAATGATTGTCTAGAGGGGGATGAAGAAAGAAATATTTAGTGTTTAAATTTCACTTCTGTATATTTCTTGCTGTGTAACATATGCACATTTTAAAACAGTAGCTTGTGATACTTGCCCATAGTTTGAAACAGAATAAAAGCACATGAAGATAAGAAGCATATGAACTCAGTGGTTTCCTTTCTTAATTGAGGTGGCTTTTTTTGTTATCTTTTATCTTGTACAAGTCTAACAATGCCTCCAGTTCATTCTTACTGTGAAGTTGAGATCAGAAAAGAACTCAAGGCATGTGGAAGATTCCCACTGACTTGAATGGTCCTTGTACATCAGTGGTAGCAGAAGCTCACATGCACTGGTGGTCACAGTACGAAGATGAAAACTTATTTAAACTTTAATCAACTGGGGCAACTCTGTTATGTTCTGTTATTGGTGTCATTGCTTAATCTTACTGCTAACAGAGCATGGTTGCTGCTTTAGTTTGTTACTGTAAAAGTCAGCAGCAGAGCTCTCCAAGACTCGTTTTGGAGAGCAGACATTCTTCACACAGCACTGGGTGCACGAGGGGTCAACCTAACATGCACACTGGAAAATGAAAGAACGCTCCTTATATATATTAGAGAGGAATGAAGAAATAAACTAATTATCTTATCTCTTAATACTGTAACAACCACCCTAAAGTTAACTCCCTGCTGATTCCCAGGCTCCCTCCTCAGTCTGATTTCAAAAGCCTCTGGCTCCAGGTGTCTGCACAACAGCTAAATCAATACTGGCACTCTTATGCACTTTTAACTCTTTGCTTGCAATGTCAACTAAAATCGTGCTTGTGAAATAGCAAGTGAGGTCAGGGACTTAGGGTAAGTCACTGAAGTCTGGTATTGTGTTTGAATGTGTATGGATAATACTAAGAGATGCCTGTGAAGCAGGAGTCAGTGGTAGGTGTAGTCAAGAATGTCACATTACTGGTGTTTGGATTAAGAATGAAATAGTTCTTTTAACAACATTTTACCTATAAAAGAAAACTTGAGAGTGGTAAGCCATCGTGTAAGCAAGTGTACGTCCCTTTCATGTGGGAACTCTGCCTAATTGCACACTGTCCAATTACCAAGTTTCAGAGTGTGAAGCAGACAACTGGCATGTGTGAGGGTGAGGGAGCCCTGGCACAGGCTGCCCAGGGAGGGTGTGGGGAGGCTCCTTCCTTGGAGGTCTTCAAGACCTACCTGGACATACTGCTGTGTGACCTGATCTAGGTTGACCTGCTTCTGCAGCAGGGTTGGACTAGATAATCTCTAAAGATCCCTTCCAGCCCCTACCATTCTATGATCTGGCTAATTCTCTGCATTATACTGAGTAAAGAACGAAGGATCATTCTATTCAAAGTATCTCCCCATAACAGCAGCCTTTCTCAAACTTAAAATTGTATAAGACCATTTCACCACCCCAGCTGTTTTCTGCTCTCCCACATCCACCACTGGGCGTTTGGTTAAGGGTGTCCATGGTGGAGATCTCCTGGAAACATCTGCTTGTCAGTTTGGCAACTACTGAGCTTCTTGGTGAGTTGCAAGATTGTTTGTTCCTAAGCATCTGTGTTGCTGCATGATTTCTATCTGAAGAGCTTTTCTTCCATTGCATTTTCGAGGGTGGTATAAACTGACAGAACTAGAGATATGAATTATCCTCGTGAATCCTTCTCACTTTTAGGTTCTGTGAATTTATAACTGTGATTTAAAGAAGATTCAAGATTTAAATGCTGGTTTGCAGAGAGCATTCCCCTGCTAGAACACCTGTTTAGTTGTACATCATGATTAGCTTTTAAAAGGTGCCTTTTAAATGCATCTGTCTGCCTGCTGCTCCTTTTTTCAGCTTTGGTGTTACAGATGAACATTGTCCTGTGCTTAGCACTTTGGGTGTTAAGACTTGTGCTTTCTCTCTGTGGGGTTTGAAAAGAAGTTGAACATTTTGCAAAAAATTAGATATTCCTCAGAAGTTTCTATCTGGGAACTTCTCTCACCGTCCAAACTACATTTCCAGGCCCCTTCCCAAAACATGAATTGCATTTTGGGAGGCAGAGGTGACTTATTTGATGGGAGAGTAGCCAGGTTTCCATGCAGGAATGCTGCAGTGCACTCACCTACTTGTCCTTACCCTCTTTCACCTGCTTCTGCTGCCCTAAAAGCAGCTACTAGCTGATATATCCTTACATCAAGCAGTGTGTAGTTTCATGATTCCATGAAAGGGGCCTTTCTCTGAAGAAAGATACTTGAGCATCAGTCTCCAATGAAATTATTTTAAGTTTTTCCTTCATAAATTTAAATAGAGAAATAACCTTTCCCTAGTACTTTCTCCCTGTTTGAAAACAGAATGCCATGGAGAACCCTTCTCTTACACATACTTATTTCTGTCACTTGTTCCACCTGGCACAGTCACTTGCCAAGGAGAAAGGCACCGATGAAGGACACAAATGTGCATTAGATTTTCTTATTTAAAATTAAAAACTAAGTCTTTCCTGTAACTACAGAAGGGAAAAATGGTCTAAAGGAGCACAACACAGACTGCTGAGGTAATGTCAGGGTCTTGGTCATTTAATTACTGTTGAATCCATTGTTGATTTTAGCACAAAGGCTGGTTGTGTTTGTTTTTGATAGATGTGTAATAGCACATCTGGCTGGATATACTTTGCTCCTGCAAATGCAGATAGCTACAACTCAAAAGCTAAAATGATTCCTGAAACCAGCATATAGCACATTGAAGTGCCTGTGTCGTTTTTGTGTTACAGTAGCTCAGTGACCTGTTGGGTCTGTGATCACTGGAGGAAGTCTGTCTCTCTCTGAAGTGTCCAAGATGTGAAGCAGGACTCTGAACTCTATGCTAAAGTCTAGCCTGAGACCTAGGATATACCCTTGGGTTGATGTGAATGTGGGATGCTTGATGATGACAGGAGTAAACTCATAGATGTCTGTGTGGTACAGCTGTGCCAGCTGCGTGTCACCTCCTGCCTCCTCAGCAGGCAAGTGGCAAGGAAGCTGGAGGGGGACAGTACCCCTCAGGGCATTTGAGTGCTGCTGCTTGAGCCAACACTATGTAGTCAGGCCAAAAGGATTCAGAGATTGTTATTGCTGGGGTGTAAAGTTCAGTGAGAAAGACATAAGCAGTCCATTTGTTGTATAGGCTGCTTGTGTGAATGTATCTGTAGCTGTCCTGATGCTAGGCAGTCTGGAGTGGTTCCAAGTGCTTAAGATATAAAAACTACTGGAAAAGAAGAGGTTTCCTTATCTTGGCAGTGCTGACCCTGACAACTAGGTAGACCCAATTCCCTTTCTAATAACTTTGGTTGTACTGAGCTGTTGTCATGGGAGAATCCCTAGTCTTGCCACTCAACCCAAGTGAGTAATTGAGAGTATCTAGTGATACTACTGCATGTGCTATACTTAATGTTTTAAGCCCACCCCTTGAGAGGAGAACTAACAGTTTCTTTTCTTTCTTCAGGCTGACTTTGATGGTGCTGCAGAAGATGTAAAAAAATTAAAAACAAGACCAACTGATGAAGAGCTGAAGGAACTGTATGGATTCTACAAACAGGCTACTGTTGGAGACATTAACATCGGTATTCCTATATACACACTTGACAATTGCTCCCATATCTCGGTGAAATCAAGCAAATGCTGTGTAAATCTGCATGCTAACCAAAGATCTGCATTTATTTTGGCAGAATGTCCAGGGATGCTAGATTTGAAAGGCAAAGCCAAGTGGGAGGCATGGAACCTGAAAAAAGGTGCTACACACCGGTTAAGTTGACATAGTGTAGTCATGTTTATAGGATAACAAACGAGGAAGGATAATGACTCCTACTTTTCTTTGCAGGTTTATCAAAGGAGGATGCCATGAATGCCTATATCTCTAAAGCAAAAGCAATGGTAGAAAAATATGGGATCTAGAACACTCAAAATAATTCCCACTAACATATAACTCATTAGAAGCTAATGAACTAACTCTTGATAAAAAATGCCATGCTAGCTCCTCATTGTGTAGTCTGACAGTAAAACCATTTAAGCATAAGCTGTTTGACTGTAAAGGGCATCTACACACACATACTCTATATTTTTAGATTGTATCTTAGTCAAAATAAATGTGAATGTGGTCAATGAAGCTTTTGTGGATTTTTTTTGGTGGGTATTCAAATACATTCAGCATTTTTCCAGGAGCACACAAAGGGAAAAGCTCTTAACAAGAAAATAACATCACAGTCCTTTTTGAAAGTGGGGTGATGAAATGAAGGGTTGATGCATGTGAAAGATGAGAAAAAGGTGAAGACTTTTTTTAAGACCCAAAGCCAATGTTTATTTTTATAAAAAAATCAGGAAGACTCTCCCTTTTAAAGGATTACAGTAAAGATCTGGAGGAACAGATAAACTCTTGGACACAGCTTCATGCAATTCTACAGAAAGAATGACTTCTGAAGTGCTGTGGACTAAATCTAACACCTTCTGCTCTTAAAAGAGATGGAAATACTCATAGACCAGCATTTTCTATACATCTCGTTATGTGTTTTGTCAAGAAAACTTCATTAGAGGGTTCCAGCAGATAAAAGTGACCTCCAGGAAGCTTGTAAAAGGAAGTATCTCCACTTGTTAGATCGTGCCAGGCTGCAAAAGGCATTGAAAGTGTTAACTGTTGCGGTCATTTTACAGAACTGTTTCAAAGTTAATTGTTTAATCATTGTTTTAAATCCCATATCAACTGGTTTGGTTTATGCACTGAGACTGCTTGTTGATTTCTTTTTCATTGAAGAAGGGGATAAAAGACTCTAGGAAACTTTTAACTGGTTCAAAACAGCAAGAAAATGTGTAAGTATAAAACCATTGAAGCAACCTACCTTCTAAATCGTGTGCTTTGTCTTCAGAGCCATTAAAGCAAGTAATGTCACAAGACAGGGGGATATTATTTTCTGCCTTCTCAAAACTGTGAACATAAAGAGTAGTAAGAAAATCTGGCATAAGATAGCTCTATTTGGGGGTTGCTTCCCCATACAAAATAGCTTTTTCCTCAGGAGCGAGGATTGTGCAGAATATCAGGAGGAGGAATTACTGCAGTTAGGTCTGAGATTTGAAAGAGAGAACAACCAAATAGTTAGGAAAAACAAAAAGAGCTTCAACCTGCAATAAAAATTCTCACCTACAATAAATGATGATGTTTATACTCAAGTTATATTCAACTTACATTCAAGTTCTAACGTTTCGGGGCCTATGCACCAGGTTCCTATGGCCAGAATGTATCCCACATCCAAGAGTGTCCTTGTCTTTGCCAGGGTTAGAAATCATAACCACTCAGCCATGTGAGGTGCTGTGTAACATCCAGCAGTTTAGGACAGAAGCAGCTGGTTGCACTCAAGATGCTTCTTATTAAGTATGGGGGCCTTGGGTCAGAAGGCTGAATGCAGTGATGATGAGTTGAGCTTCTTTTCCAACCGTAAGGATTTGATGATTCTATTCTATGATTCTTAGCCTCAGAAAGCAATAAATGATGTGTGAATATTCCTTTTGGAGGCTACTAACTTTGGATCCTCAGTAGAACTGTAATTGGACCATGATATGTTCATTACTGTTTGCTACAGTAAGCCATTTTTTTTCCATCTAGGGCTTAAATATTCATTTTCTCCTCTGTGTGCTTTTCCATTTACATGCTTTGTTCATTGTTTCATGTTGTTTTTATAACAGAAACAAAATAAATACAGGGAAAGAAGAAAAGCAAGCCTGGAAGGATCAGACAGAAGTAAAACCATAAAACACAAACATAAATGTGCTACAAAATTGTAAAACTTACGAAAATGTCTGAAGAACTCTGAGGTCTTCTCTGAAAGTGAGTATCAGACGTTTCCTAATGTCTTCATTTTGCAGAAGCTCAGAAGGAGTTCCTCCTAAAATTTGTATGTGTTTCAGAACATCTTCATCTTTTGCTTCAGATATGGCAATGCTTTTGATGGGCAGAAGTGCTTCAGACTGCCAACACCAGACAGAACAGATCAGATGTTGTGTGTACTACATCTTTCATGTTTTCATTTAGAATCCTTTTAGTAAAGTACAATGATTCTGTGTCTCTGAAATATGATGGCTGGCTGATTAGTTTCACATCCACAGAGGATGCTTCCTGGAAAGGGTTAGTAAACTGTGTTTGCTGAAAATACAGATTATAAGGAAGCCACATACCCTCAAGATCAGAAACTTCCACAGACAACCATTACTTGAATTTTGTTCAAAGTCTGACTCTCACTTAATGAAATGCAATGAATAAGATAATCCATTTCAGAGACAGAAAAGCTTAGGACACAAATTGAACTAACATAGACTGGAGAGACCAACAGATTATTTGCAGGTATAACACTTGATTCCATCAAGTACTAGCTCATACTCAGGATTGCTTAGAAGCTCCAGAAACAGAACAGAAATAGCAAATGCTGACTGAGGACAGGGAAACTGGGAAAAACCCTGTTGGTTTTTTTTCTGAGAAAGACTAGCAGAACCTCAGAAGGAACTGAGGATAGGTGTAAACAGACAACAAAGAACCAGGAGGGAAAGAAGTAATGGAAAAATGAACTGAAGGCTGCTGCAGGAGGTTTATGAAAGCCTGGATTAGGGCAGTTATTTCACTTGTTACTGAGCAAGGAGTGGCACTTTATGTCTTGATTACTTATGTATTAAGTATTAAGCCAAAAGCTTTGTAAATAATACAGCATTCAAAAAAGGTAGCAATAGCTTAAGGAGAGTGTTCTCCCCAGGCTAAGGTGAGCAGCAGTGGATATCCTGTAACATGCAACTCAGCCTGGGGATGAATTTCCTCTAAGAACACAGAGCATTTTCCCATGTGCATTTAGCAGCAATGCTTATTTCCTGTTAAAACCACTCTGTGTTACCATACTGTCCCATGTTATTTATCCTCTTGGTAGTTAATATACTGGTTTGTTTCATGCTATTCATGATTCTGTAACTTACATTTGGAGCGTGTGCCCCTGATATAAAAAGATGGATGGGCTCTAGTCCATACTTCTCTTTCAAGTGTATCGTGACTG
This sequence comes from Colius striatus, assembly GCF_028858725.1. Taxonomy (NCBI): domain Eukaryota; kingdom Metazoa; phylum Chordata; class Aves; order Coliiformes; family Coliidae; genus Colius; species Colius striatus. The sequence goes on from NC_084763.1 coordinate 55,410,965, forward strand.
CAAAACTAAGGTAAGATCCAAAACTACAGGGAAAAGAGAATTTAAAGCAAAGTGAGCAAAAACATACACAAAAACTGGGAAAAAATGAACAACATTTTAATTTCAGTGATTACATGGCTGTCTTGAAGAGTCATTGAAACCATATATGACAGGTGAATTAGAGTGATGTTGGCTAATTGATGTGATGTGTATTCCTGTGCAGGAATTATACAAATCAGACCTTTTATTAATCTTTCTTTCTTTGAGTCCTCTTAATTTGCAGTAAGAATGGTAATTTTGAATACCTGGGACTAAGTGATCTTCAAAATCTATGTGTTTGATGAATGGTTCACCCCTTACATTAATATAGAGCAAGCACTGGCAAATATTAACAGTAAACACAATCAGTGTAAAAAAACCAAGCAAACACTGCCCATTTTAGAAGACATTCTGTCTGAAGTAGTAAATAAATAACAAGAGCCTTTGAGACCAACAGCTTTAGGGTGACTTGACAGAATACCTTTGAAGAAGTGTATTTTCCTAAAGCTTTTTGCAAAGTGAGGCAAGTAGCTGTCTACTCCTAAAGTTTAAAGAGAAGGCTCCTTCACCAGCACACCTAAAACTATTGTCTTTTTACCTGTGACCAAAAAATGCAAATGGTTTTTCTTGCAGTTCTTTCAACAGAACACTTGTAATTTCATTAACTGCAGTTGTTATGTCTTTTACAAAAGGCTCCTTAACACGAGATTCTCTTCCAGGAAGCCTTACACAGGACACTGCAGAAGAGGTAGAGGAAAGGAGGGAAAAGAATCATCATTATTTCAAATAGAAACAGTAGAATAGCTTAAATTAAGTTTTTTAATCTAATATGTGGTAGGTTATTTAAAGGAATCCCCTCTTACAGCAATGTATTTGCTGTTGTTAGTACTGCCTTTTAATCCTGAGAGAGGTTGGGTTTCCATCCCTCCCTTCACTCACAAACGTGGCATCCCCAATTGATCTGAGAAATGAATGCTCTGGGTCAGAAATCCACAAGGTCCTGATCTCAGCTGAGGTTTCAAAGCAAGTTTGTTACTGTTATTAATACTAACAACCACAAATTCATTGATTTTAATCATAGTAAATGAAGAGCTGTGTAAAACATACCCTTTCAAGGGCAGCATCAGAAAGTTAAACTGTATTAGAATCCTACAGTCCCTGTTTTCTTTGCAGGCTCTTGTAGTAAAATGTGGAATCACAGTATAAATTGCTGGCAGTTTATATTTATATGGAAGGATGTATTACATGCACTAATTATATTCCTTTGAAAACTGAGGCTTTTTCTCTCACTGCTTAGAGAAAGTAAGAAATTAATAGATCAGAAACGTCGATTTTCTAAAATCTTGACTTCTTGCATACTGCTAAATTCATGTTTGTGTAGTGGCTCACACTCAAAGTATTATACAAGAGACAGAATAAACCATCACCTAATGCCATAGGTAGCAGTACAGAACTCTTTGTATCTCCTCTGTTTTACTGTGAGGGGGACAGAGCACTGGAAGAGGCTGCCCAGGGAGGGTGTGGAGGCTCCTTCCTTGGAGGTCTTCAAGACCCACCTGGACACGTTCCTGTACAACCTGATCTAGGTTGACCTGCTTTAGCAGAGGGATTGGACTAGATGATCTCTAAAAGTCCCTTCCAACCCCTACCATTGTGTGATTCTATGATTGTGCAGACTTCCTGTCTGCACAAAGCATCTCTGAAAGAGCCTGCTGCACTCTGATCTTCATCATCTAGATGATCATCTAGATCATGACTAGATGATCTCTAAAGGTCCCTTCCAACCCCTACCATTCTGATTCTCTACTTCCTTTCTGCACAAAGCATCTCTGAAAGAGCCTGCTGCACTCTGATCTTCATCATCTAGATGATCATCTAGATCATGACTAGATGATCTCTAAAGGTCCCTTCCAACCCCTACCATTCTATGATTCTATGATCAACTGTATCTGTAGTTGCTCCTAGACCAATTCCTTAGTAACTCTGTTTTGAAGTGGTTCCAGTGGACAGAAGCTTCTTTTTTTCTTGCCTTTTTGTTAATATTTTGATGAAAGTGTGATGTGACTTGTGCAACTGTTTACAAAAAGCACAAAAGCATTTAGCAGACTGGTACAGTGGCAATAGCAATGCTCTCCAGAAATGCTTTGTTGTTTTTTTTCCTTTGAAAGGTCTGGGAAATGCCCTTGATTCCTCTTCAAATGGGAACTTTGCAAAGTAACTAAATGTCATTTCACTGTTACAAATCCATAGGTTAAACTTCAGTTTTGATACAAGGAGTTGTGTACCGTGCAAACACTTGGAAATTCATTGTGTACAGCCTCTCAACATTTAAAAGTCATCAAATCTTCACTGTTAACCTTGCTTATGCTTTTTTATAACATTAACAACATGCCAGTAGTCTATTGCTGTTTCTGAATCATACCAATAGTTTCTCAAGCAGTCAAGCACGCTATAGCCTTGTGAAATTTCACTCTGGGGATATAACTTTTTCATCTAGTCAAGTATAATTTGATCCAAGGTGGTACAGAGACATAGTAAATGAGCATTTCCATTAGCACTCTAATGGAAATGCTCATTCCTAATGGAATTCCTTTCTGGCTAAGGCTCATTGGAGAAAAAAACTACAGTTCTCAAGAACTTTATATCATAGAATCACAGAATGGTAGGGGTTGGAAGGGACCTTTAGAGATCATCCAAACCCCCTGCAGAAAGTTATATTTTCCATTAAAAAAAAAAAAGTCTGGCTGCTGTTTGCTTCAGACTTGCTTCACTTTTGCTCTAAGTACACAAATGACTTACCTTCAATTGAGCTGCTGAAGAGTTTACCCCATTGGGCAAGTTGAGAAGTTCCACCACCAGCCCATGGAAAGCAAATGAGCCTACAGAGAGCATTTGGGTTTTTGTATGGACAAGCAATCAGCTTCTCCATTCCTAAAAAAAAAAAAACAACACCCCACAACCCAAGGAAACACCACATCATTCCAGAGATTCTTCAGATACAGGAAAATTGGAGTGAAATAAGTCTAATTAGAAACAATGAGCTGCAATATTTTATGTCATCAGAACAGCCTGTGCTCCAACAGCAACATGTAAGATAAGAGATAATCTTCATGCAACAATGAAAACCAGTTCCACTTTTATAAGTGGTAATGGAACAATATTGGACAACAGCCAAGGTTAGGATTTTCTCCTGTCTGAGTCACTGACTGCAAAGAATGGAACCAGCAAAAGAAATTGATACAGGATTTTTAGGGTGACTATATCAAAACACAGACTTTTAGAGCACAAACAAAAATGAAAGGTCCATTTAAAGACCTAGAAAACAGAAAGACCAAATAGTTCAATATTCTCTCTATTCCAATGGTAAAATGGATATCTAGGGAGCAGCTGAATGCAGTTTCTTTATAGATAGAAAACATCCATGAATTTCTTTTCCATGTATTTATCCAGTCTCCCCTTACATTCACGTGAACAGTTGTTATCCACCACGTTGTTTTGCAATGAGCTGCACAGCTCACCTGTTGCAAAAAGAATGACCTCCTTTTTGGTTTTTAATCCTACTCCTATAACCTAATTTAATGGCCACAGGGTAGCATCATAAAGAAAGTGAATGGTGCATCTCTCAGGATTTGCCACTGATGATTTCTGAGGTCTGTCATACCGTCTCTGCCCTCAGACAGCAATTTTTCCCGAGTGAAAAGGCCTGGCTTGCTTAGGTGTCCCTCCAATGGCAGTGCTGACATACTCATGACCCTCATCACTGCCCATCTCTGGACTGTTTATAATTTGGTTGTATTCTTTTTGAGGTGGTGGAGTAACCAGAGCCACATTCAAGCTTTATCACAGCAGCTGTAGTGTTTTGTTTACTGACTGACGGAAGCAACAGCCTTATAACCACTCCTTCCTTCTTGCTAGGAAGGAAAACCAGCCTTGCAGATGCCAACTGCATGTCTCTAGCATCAGATACTGTCTTTACTATCTGAAGAAAAAAGCAATTCTTAACCAGTTTTCTTCTCCTTCTTGCTGATGAGATTTGTGGACAAAAGCACTGAGGTGACATCCTACTACTTACAGTGCACGTGTTCTGCCAAAAGAACCCAGGAACAGCACATGCAAGAGAAACACCTAGCAAAGAGAAACTAATTAAAGGCAACAGTGATACAGAAGTTGTTAAAAAAATGTTTTCTGCAGCCATTAGAATGAACTGACATGTTCTTGTTAAAAAAGACTGAACAAGTAATAATTAGGGGATGACAAGCAGCAAAATTCCATTTCCAGAATGCTGCAAATCATTATGGGTGGTTTTTTTATATAGCTCAGTATGTGCAAGGGCTGATTGATCATAAAACACATCTATATGCCCACATCCAGCCTTTTTTTTACCTGCACAAAAAAGTTGGAGAAATGCCACCAGATCAGAACATGCAGCAAGTCTTTAGCCAAATTTCAAACTATGTCATGCAGGCAAGACAGAAGGAAACCTACCCAAACATTGCAAGTGCTGGATTTTCACATCTGTTTAAACTGGAAAGTTTGTCAACATTTGTTAAGAATCACTTAAAAGAAACTATAAGAAGAGCAAACAAAAAAAGAAAGGGTGTCAAAAATCAGTGAGCAGACAAAGTGAGCTTCAAAAGAGCTGAAGGTTAGTGCAACCAGTGCTGGAGAAGACAGAATGCCTCTGGTAGGTTCAGTTTGTTTCAGTACCATCGGTCCCATTTGCACAGACACTTGTTCCACAAAAAAAAAGCCAAACCAGAAAACATTAAACATTTCTGCAGCCAATGTTTTGACAGCCAAATAAAAGAAAGCTCTCCTCAAACTGATTCTAAAGGTGATGCAGAAATTGCAAGCGTGATTGATAAAGAAGGACGCTTCGTCACAACCCTGAAGCTATTTCAAGCTACATTAGCTGTCACTGAGAATCTTTCACATTTTCTACTCATACAGGCTTATTCCATCACCTTACTTTAGATGCAAATACCTGAATTCTCAGGAAGACTACCAGGGTCAGGAAAGACTTGTGAGGACTGCACAGCAAGAAGCAGCAATCAGACTTGGTACCTCTCAGCAGATCCGGGAGCAAAGCGGCTTTGCAGGAGAGGAGGGGATGTGCATCCAAGTGGCACAGCAGTCTGCTTATAAGTCTTTTGTAGGCTTAAGGGGAGGAGCCCATGCCTCAGGGAAAAAAAAAAAAAGGCAGAGTCTGATCCACACAGCATCCCAAAAGGGAGACAGAAGCATCATGTGTTAGATGTGACAACATTTGGCAGCAATATGAGGAAGCCGTAGCGTGTCAGTGCCAGTGATGTAAAAGCACCGTGATTTTAATGCTCATGACAGTAGACAAGTTGTAGCAGATTTAATACACAGACGCTCACAACCTCACTGAAGAAAAAGCCTGCATAAAGTAACCAAGAAAAGCCAGTTTCTAAGGAGTGTATTAAAAGTATAGTGCTCGTACCTCTGCTGGACAGCTTTGTAAAGATCTGAAAGTGCTCATGTGGAAGACCATTGCTTGATTTGAAGAAAACACTGCATTGGGTTAACAGGCCACTTGTAATTGCTACAAGCTAGAGGATATAGTTGTGCATGAAGGACATACTGTGCTTATAGGTGATGATTTTATATTACCTGCCATGTATTCTCCAGCTGGCCAGATGCTATCAGTGACCTAAAAACACCAGTGTGGTTTGTAAATGCATTTGCAGTACTAGGGAAACTGGCTTTTCTTTTCCTTTTTAGTGTTACTCAACCAAGAAAATCAATAACAATAATGAGAAAGGAAAAATATTCAAAAGCAGTGACCAAAACTAAGGGACCTGAGTGCCAGAATGAGTTCTGATGATGAAGTCCTTCAGACTCAGAAGCTGGACTGCTTTGTGCTTTTCACATTATTCTTTGCTCTTCTGCATTTCTCTTCATTATTTATAGGAAACTAAAATATCTGTGGTGTTAAGAGAAAAGTTCCTGGTGACTCAGGCAGTCAATAAGCACTGCTCCTTTCCCAAATGAGGTTTGTAGTCTCTTACTCACTCCTGAGTTCTGCTTTCCAGGAGAGCCCGAAATCAACCCTTCTGATTGCAGCAGTTCCCATGGGGAAGTGAAGGACTGGTCCCAGGCCCTTCAGCTGCCATTCCTAAGTGACATTAAAAGTGGAGCCTGCTAAAGCTTCTTACACAGTACTTCTGTGTTGTAATTATAAATGGAGGCACACCTATGTTTGGAAGGTGCACAGTTTAAATAAGATTGTATTAGCTAGTCCTGACCTGTGCTGTTATGCCCAATACTGCTTCTGCACGTGATGGATCTGCTAGCAGATGTATCTGATTACAAGGTTAAATTAAAGCACCTAATATGCTTCATTTATTCCTACCTCAAATTGTGCCAACTGTAAAAGCCAATGTTAATGTTATGAAAGCCAGCTGCAATAAACCTCAGGCCCACAAATAATGTTCCTAAAAGTAATAAAAGAGGACCAGAAAAAATTCCTAACTGAGGCTGAATTTGAAACAGGTTAAAGATAAGGTTTTCAAAGTGTAGCATTAGTTGAAGAACATGGTGATCCTTTAAGAATAATGCCATTACCATTTGTATGTGTTGCTTGGTTTTGTTGGCCTTCTCATTTTTGTCAAGACATCCACTGGGTTTCATATGAAAAACTAATGTTTTCACAAATTAACTAGTTCCAGGAGATGCTGCTCTCAACCAAAACTATGTTGGGCATTTCCAGGGCTGAAGGTAAAAGAGGGCTTTACAGAGCCAACTTTGCCAACTCAGTACTAGTACAGAATAGAATAGACTAAACTAGACTAGATTATTTAAGTTGGAAGGGTCCAACTGTCTGACCGCTTCAGGGCTGACCAAGTTCAAACATGTTGTTAAGGGCATTGTCCAAATACCTCTTAGACACAGGCTTGGGGCACCAACCACCTCTCTAGCAACCCTGTTCCAGTGTTTGACCACTGGTAAAGAAATGCTTCCTAATGTCCTGCCTAAACCTGAAATCTATTTGGATTGACCTCAGGCTTTTTGTTGCGACATCGCTTGTACCCACACTCAAGAGCAGACATGGATAGTAGTCTGGAGGTTGTACTAGGCTCTTCAGTCTTGTGGTGATGTCCCTAATTTGGGCCCCAGGGAGACAGCAAACTTCCCTGAAAAGAGAGTCTGGTCTGCAAACAGGTGCTTCCATTCAACATCAGAGGTGATTGCCAATGACCATAACTTGTGTTGTTGTGAGTGGCTGGTCTCTCTGGCCTTGGCAGGACTGCTTGTGGAGGTTCCTCCTTGGTCTTGTTATCACAGAATCTCAAGGACTGGAAGGGACCTCAAAAGCTCATCCAGTGCAACCCCCTGCCAGAGCAGGACCACCTAGAGTAGGTCACACAGGAACTCCTCCAGGTGGGTTTGGAATGTCTCCAGAGAAGGAGCCTCCACAGCTCATCTGGGCAGCCCGTGCCAGTGCTCCCTCACCTCAACAGGGAAGAAATTCTTCCTTGTATTTCTTTGGAACCTCTTGTGTTGCAGCTTATACCCATTGCCCCTTGTCCTATCGTTGGCCATCACTGAGCACAGCCTGGCTCCATCCCTCTGACACTCACCCTTTATGTATTTGTAAACATGAGTGAGATCACCCCCAGTCTTCTCTTCTCCAAGCTCAAGAGCCCCAGCTCCCTTTCATTAGAAGGGAGATGCTTCACTCCCTTAATCATCTGTCATATCCAGGCCCTTGTACTTGTTCTGTAAGGGTATCTTAGCAGGTAACTTAGAGGATAAGGAGGGAGTTCTCTTACCACTCCATGCTGTAACCTTCTTCCACCCTTCCTTATCCCATGTGATGCTGCCTTCCTTCTGGTACAGAGCAGATCCGGCACTTGCCTCCATACTGGCCATGCTGAGGTGGCTTCTGTGTATCACAGACAGCAGGGTATGGCTCCATTGATCAATCTCCCTTTCAGACTCTTGAATACTCCTCAGAAATTCCTCATCCTTAAAGATTTCTTAGCTCTTTCTTTGTGGCAATTACCAGTCTTTTTTGGACCACTATACTAATACAAGTGAACCTAATGGTAAGTCAGGAAATGTCTTCATTCTCTAAAAACCAAAACTCATTTACTCTGTATTTGTGGCACATGATAACATCTGCTGTGCTCTATAAGCACTGTGCACTCTGCAGATCACAGCAACAGAAATGCATGAAATAAGCTGTCACTTGTGGCATTTTGCAAGTTTAAAAGTGGGTGAAACACTAGTGGAATGGCTAAAGTAATTTTGTATTCATACTGGAAATCCACCAATGTAATTCCTGTTCCAGAATTAAGGGAGGGAGCTGTAATTCACCAATCATCATTTGATGTGACTCATTTTGGGCAGTAAAACAAGCACACACAGATCCCTGAGGTAAATCAACACAGCAGCATAGCAGCATGTGATTCTCAGCTGCACACATAAGATTTGAAGAACTACATTGTGTGTGTTGCTTAATAAAGGTTGACTTTTAATATTGACAGTTGTGAAATACATTGGCCTGTATGAACCATAAACCATTTAATTGGTTTTCCCCTCTGGCTGTTATTAGAGTCAATTTATATAGTCAGCAATTTATTATTTTTAACAATCTGCATCATTTTTAGCACCTTTACTGCAACTATACTTCCTTTCCTAGTCACTCAGCTTGAAAGGGTAAAAGTAAGGATACCCTTAAACCTTTCTCTTAAAAATTACTGACAGCTGCTTGTATGGAGAGGCATGCAATTAAGCAGTTCTCACACCATCCAAAGGAAAGCAGTAGTAAGCTTCCCCTCTAGGGCAGCCTGAGACAATCTTAAATCAATCAAATATAACATACATCCCAATTTATTATTACATATGGCCTCAGAGGATTATGCACAAGGGATAAAACAGGATTCATGCAGATGAAACATGGAGGGGAAAGCATAAATTGCAGAAGGGAAAATAGAGAAGCATTAGAAAGATCTCCTGAAGAGATTTGGAAAGATGAGTGACAGCAGATAGAGCACTGAAGAGATCTCACCTGGAATTCCTCCTATAGCCTCTTCAAGAAAGGTGAGTTCAAACCAGATCTGATGCAAGGCATGGCTAGAAAAGGGAGCTTATGAAATAGAATACATTGCTTTCCACAAATACATTAAAACATGGGGGTGGGGAAGTGACTGCAGTCCAAGGGCTGGTTGGAGGCTGTCCATGAATTAAACATGGCTAGAAATAAGATTTTACCTGCTGGACCTGTCAGATTCTGATGGGTCAGATGGAAATTCAGGTTACAAAGTAGTTGTAGAACATGTGTGTGACCATGGCTTGGTGAACACTCTAAACACCACACTCCTATTAGTCCTGTTCCTAGTGTGAAGAAAGCCAGCTGATTGCAATGGTGTAAGATAGTTCTGCTAACAGAGAAACAGTTTAGTTTAACAAACCTTTATTGTTGTGCTTAATACACACTAAATGCACTGAGGTCACTCTGATCAAGTCTGCTGGGCAAGAAAGAGAATAAAATGGAAGTACCCAGAGAAAACAGGAAGCCTGAAGGGACTAGAATCCAAGAGGAAAGCTGACTTTCCAGTCTTGCAAAGAGAAGATGTGGAAGTTACATAAGAATGGTCAGTCTGTATACAGGGCTAGCCATGGGAAAGAAAAAATGAAAGTCTATGGGGCTAGACAAGACCTGACTATAGGAACTGACTATAATCCCCAGAAGGCAGAAATTCCATCAGTGCATGGAGCAAATATGCAATCTGATGATAAATAATTAGGAAACAGCATGAGGAAAGCATTGCTGAATGCTCCCAGCCATGTGCTTCTAAGGGAAGATAAAAATTTCCTGACAGAGGTGCACTGAGCAGGACCCTGCCCTTGCCTCTACAAACGGTGTGTGTGCAAGCTGTAAACCCTCCACAGTGCAGCACAACTGGCTCTGTAGAACAGTTCATTGACAAATGCAGCAACATATTCACATTTATTTTTGGAGGCTCCAAGAAAGCCAGCAAGCTCCATAGCACTATAGGAGTAAAACTACTAGTACTATAAGGAGAGGACAGTGTTAAGAAGCAGCCTATTGCACTTTCCTAAGAAGTAAGAGATAAAATGTTTGTTAAAAGCAGGATTTTGTTGTAGGAGACAAAACAGTGATAGCAGTAGATTAAAGAACAAGCCCAAATTAGTAGACACATGCTTCACACTTATGGGAATAGGTGAACTAAAGCATGTATCAGCTGATCAGGGAGAGATGCAGAGCTCAGACTGGCAAGATACCAAATGATCAGGGAACTGGAGCATCTTCCTTATGAGGAAAGGCTGCAGGACATGGGACTGTTCAGCCTGGAGAAGAGGAGACTGAGGGAGGACCTCATTAATACGTACAAGTATTTGAAAGGTGTGTGTCAAGAGGATGGGGCAACACTTTATTTCCATTGTATCCAGTGACAGGACAAGGGGTGATGGAAAGAAGCTGGAACACAAACAGTTCCATTTAAACATAAGGAAAAACTATTTCACTGTTGAGCTGAGGGAGCCCTGGCACAGGCTGCCCAGGGAGGGTGTGGAGGCTCCTTCTCTGGAGGTCTTGAGACATCTGGGCATCTTGAGACACATCAAGAAGAGTGTGGGCAGCAGGTTGAGGGAGGTTCTACTCCCTCTCTACTCTGCCCTGGTGAGGCCTCATCTGGAGTCCTTGGCTCCCCAGCTCAAGAGGGACAGGGAACTGCTGGAGAGAGGCCAGTGCAGGGTCACCAAGATGATCAGGGGACCAGAGCATCTTCCTTATGAGGAAAGGCTGCGGGAACTGGGGCTGTTCAGTCTGGAGAAGAGGAGACTGAGGGGAGATCTCATGAACATTTAAAAATATCTAAAGGGTGGGTGTCAGGAGGTTGGGACATCCCTTTTTTCTACAGTAGCTAGCAACAGGACAAGGGGTGATGGGATGAAGCTGCAACACAAAAAGTTCCACTTAAACATAAGAAAGAACTATTTCACTGTTTCAGTGAGGGAGCCCTGGCACAGGCTGCCCAGAGGGGCTGTGGAGGCTCCTTCCTTGGAGGGCTTCAAGACCCACCTGGACATGTTCCTGTGCAACCTGATCTAGGTGACCCTGCTTCTGCTGGAGGGTTGGACTAGATGATCTCTAAAGGTCCCTTCCAACCCCTACCATTCTATGATTCTATGGTAGTCACAAATCAAAACTAACTTTGTTGCAAAACATGTGTGGAGGACAAGAATGGGAAGCAGTAACTGAGAGGCAGATTTGTTGTCAGCTTGGTTCAATCTTGCTGCTGATGAAAGAGACAATATTGCCCAGCTCCTTGGAGCATAACTTTCTTCCTCAATCTTTTTACCAGAACTAGCAACTACCCATGTAGTAAGAGCACACTGTTTATCAACCTGAAAATCAATCATTATTCTGTAGGTTAGTTTTCACCTCCACCAATCAGCTGATCCTACACAGTCTCACCATCCTCCTCTGATAATGAAATAGTCCTTTCACGGTATTTTTGCAAGCTTTGACCCAATTAAACAATCTGGAAAGGTGTAGACTGAGATTAAGTACACAACCTCAACATTTGGATGTAAAAGGCACATCTGTGCTAATCTAATGGAGTAATTTGCCCTTAAGAATTATTTTACAATTCTTACTGAAACAAAAGAAACCTGCAGAGTCTGTTTGACTAGTTTGAAAAACACATTCAGCTGATCAGAGACAAAAATATATGCACCACACACATAAAGGAATTGTTGCATGAATAAATAACCTTCTTTTGTATGCATTCAGCTGAATCTGGATTTATTTGAAGTCTAAGCATATCTGGCTAGGGAAATGTCTGGTTTTTTTGGTCTTTTTTACAAGGCAGAAGTTCTAGGGGAAAAAAGTTATTATTTCTACAGTGATTTTCTACATTGCATCTTTCTCCTGCTTCCATCTATTGGGCTTGGTCTGACTCCAAGGTTTGACTCAGACTCTGCTACAGTGAAGAAAGGATGTATAATAATACCCCTGTATAATCAAGATTTATCCTGGGCTGTTCAGTTTTCAAGAGAAACAAGCTTTTATTGTATTACCTGCACTTTCTCAGTTAGTATCTTGGTTTCAGTAAGGATAGGGTTAATTTTCTTCCTAGTAGCTGGAGTAGAGCTGTGGTTTGGATTTAGTGTGAGAATAACATTGCTAACATGCTGGTGTTTCAGTTGTTGCTCAGTAGTGCCAAGTGAAGGACTTTTCAGTCTCCCGTGCTCAGCCAGTGAGGAGGTGCACAAGAGGCTGGGAGGGGGCATGGCCAGGACACCTGTCCCCAAACTAGCCAAAGGGCTATTCCATACCATAGATGTCATGCCCAGTATATAAACTGGGGAGAGTTGGCTGGGAGGAGCAATTTCTGCTGGGGCATCGGTCAGCAGGTGGTGAGCAACTGCACCGTGCATCTCTGGTCTTTCCTTGGGGTTTGTGTCTCTTTGTTATATTCCTTTTCATTACTATTACGATTCTTCTTTTATTAATATAATGATTATATTTCATTTCAGTTATTAACCTATTCTTATGTCAACCCAGGAGTTTTACTGGGTTTTCCCCCCCAAGTTCTACTCCCATCCTACTGGGAGTGGGGAGGAGTGAGCAGCAGCTGCATGGTGCTTAGCTGCTGGCTGAGGCTGAACCACGACAGTGATTTCTGTGACCTGATGAATTAGTGGCAGACAAAATTTGCTTGAGGATGTTCACAGTCAAAAGTGAGGTTTCTGTGTTGAACTATTGGCAAAGAAATGGCTCAGTGTGAGAAGAAAACCTCACAGAATTCTGCTTTAAGAAAATCTTTATGAATATTTTTTGATTCTCATTGCATTTAGAATAAGCTGAACATTTAATTTGAGTTCTATAGAGCTGTATGAAACATTATAAGAGCAATTAGATAACCACAGAATCATTTAGGTTGAAGGGAATCTCTAGAGATCATCGAGTCCAAGACTTGCCTCACTGAAATTTGGTTATCTGCAGGGATGGAGACTCCACAGCCTCCCTAGGAAACCTTGTTGCATGCTCACAGTGAGGTTATTTTTCCTTTCTATCTGATCCCTTGTTGTGCATTTTATCTGGAAGTCTTTTGCCTTTTTGCTAAGCACATCCAAGAAGAGTCTGGCTCTGTCCATCCTCTTCGTACCTTTCCATTAGGTAGGTGAAGACATTACTAAAATCCTTGTTTAGCACTCTTAAGACCAAAACATTTCTCCCAGTCTCTCTTTGTACACCACCCACTCCAGCCACACTCACAGCGGCCCCTGCCACACTCACTCCAGTATTTCAACATCTTCTAGTACAGAAACATCCAAAATGGCCAGAGAATTCTATACTAAAGAAATATTGGATTAATTTTTAATCATGCTTTTGAGACACAGGCTTTCAGGGCACGATGAGCTTTTAACATTTGCTTTATTCACTGCCATGGCATCACCTTACAGCAGGTAGATGACTATTAACTGAAAAGTACAACTGTAAACGTGAGCAACAACAAAGCTGCTTTTGTTTTCCTGCTCTGGGAAAAGCAATGGTGTGATCTTGCATAGTGGAGACAGCAAAACAAAGAATAAGCTCTGTAGGAAATCACATCTAAGTGGCTCCAGAGTTCAGGAAACTACTTGTCTTTGCTTCCTGAAAAATAAAGACTAAGGTAATCTTTCATCATTATACTGAGACATTAAAAAGTAACAGAAGTATGGAGCATCCTCAACTTTTTTTCTCCATTGGTCATATCTTCCCCAGCAATATATCACTGATGGCTACATTTTAAGCAGATTATATGCAAAATAGGTTAATGTCATTGCTAACATCTAAAAGCTGCTGATAGAACATACACATCTACGTCTTTACCATGGAAATTCTATTCTCCAGAACACTGTTTATGTATCTCTACTTAAAGTATGTAGGAAATTATGGAGGAACTTATTTCTTAAGGAAGACTTGCAGCTGATATAGGTGGATGGGGTGACACTCTTTTCTTTGTCCCCAGTGACAGGACAAAGGGTAATAGATGTAACAGGAAAAAAGATGGGATGTCTTTACATGTTGGCTATCACGTGCTGACTTTGCTACACTCATTCAAAGCAAGACTTAACAATCATGATCTGTAACTCGAACTAAACCTTAAATCCACTTAGAAACAACTATTACTGTTATCCAAGACCATAGGAGATAGATTAAAATAGTCTGTACTAGGTTCAGATGAGTAGATGCTTTGTAGTTAGTACTAACGTTAAGATTGTACTGATCAAAACAAACATCCCTCATAAAGGATGTCCTGGAATATATGGACTCAGGGCAGAATAAGCCAATGTGATAGAGTGAAGGTCCATGCATCATTCACTGCACTGCCTTAAAAATACACCACCTAAGGTGGAGAGGCCATCATCACCACCTTGATGTGCTGGGCCCTCTTACTTCATATGCATGACTTTGTTCTTGCAGGACCAGAGACTGATAAGGATGGAACCCCGTGCCTCACCAGGCACCAGAGGCTTGATGATCCCTTACTCAACCTACCTGCTGTCATGGGTTTGTGTGGAGGTGCTTCTGGTAGTGGGGAAGGGGCTGTAATGGTGGCTCCTCTAAGAAGCTGCTTGAGACTTTTCCCAGCTCAAAGTCAGACCCGGCCTCTGGGACTGTGCCATGTGGGTGAAGGACTCACTAAATAGAGTAACATAATGTATTAGATAAGGTTTTGTTTAAATACAGTGTGGAATGTACTGTTGGGTGCCCTGGCTTTGTGGGGTTACTCTAGGCCCCATCTCTGTGCAGACTTGAAATCAAGCAATATCTTGACTCTGTGTAGATTGGCTTATTGCATACCAGGCATGAATGTATTTTGCAGACAATACCACAACCCCCCTTCCTAAACTGCACTATTAAAAAAATTAATCCTATTAATACCTTTATTCTCCTGCACAGTCTACTAATTAGATTTATTCGATTAAGATGTGATTACCCTTGATTTTAATCTCTGAGGTGCCTTTGGGTCTACCTAGGAGTTAGTGAGAAGGATCAAGCAAATGTTTAGTATTAAAAAACAACGTGTGATGGGGATCTTTGACTGAGAGGACCACAGGCATCTGAAGTCTACAATCCCTACAAGGGAAGAGGGAGCTCTAAGAGCCTGCAGTCCTCATATGGAAGCCTCATAGGGATAGGAGTAATAGGGTCTGCAATCTGGTCATGGTTACACAGAGTTTCTGTAGGTCCTGAGTTTCTGACTGTTGCACCAGGCAACAACCTTCTACCTTGTGTAAAGACTCTTGCATGATGCAGATAGTCTGATGCACACCTGTATCTCCTGCCCTACTGGCTATGGATGTCACATCAGACTGCTTTATTACTACTTCAGGATCTATCAGAGCTGCCATAAGGAACTCCTGGGGGTTTGGGAGCTCTTCAGAGCAGGCAGAGCCCCTAGCGATACTGGGAGAGGGGGAGATCTCTGGGCTGAGCCGTAGCCCTCCATCACACATCACTTGTGTATGCATGGAAGGGGCAGAGACCCCTTCAGGGTACCAAAAGGCAGGTGTCTCTAAAAGTAGACACCTCATGAACCACTGGTAAGTGGGACTGCAAAGGCCTTGTGTGTCTTTCCCAGTACATGTGGTGCTTCATCATGTGGTAAAGCACTTGCTCTCAGATGCCAGGACAGCTGCAAATCCCACAGGGTCTGGTGGTTCGTGCTCATCCCCGCTCCCGGGGAGCTGCCACCCCTATCCTCGCACGGCCCTGCCCCCGTCCTTCCATTCACACGCCTCTCCGCCGAGGGCCCGCGGCGGGCGCTGCGAGGCTCCCCCCGCTCCCGACCCCGCAGAGCCACAGCCCTTCGGGCCGCCGCCTCCCTCGCCGCGGCCGCCCGCCCCGCCCGGCTTCCGGCCCCGCTTGGAAGTGGGGCAGAGGTGAAGGCGGGCGGGCGGCGAGCCTGGTAGGCGGCGGGTGCGGGGCTGTGGGCAGGCGGCGAGCCTGCCGGCCGGGGCGGGCCCAGCTAGGCCGAGCTAAGCAGCGCTCCGCAGAGCCAGCGGTGAGCCGCGCCGGCCTCTTTCCTCGGGGGGTGCGCGGCGGTGGGCAGAGGGTGGTACGCACGGCTCGGCGCGGCTGTCTCCTGAACCGGGGCGGCTCGCCGGAGCGGGTCCTGTGCTGCCGCAGAGCCGCGGCCCCGCTCGGCCGCGGCTCCCTTCGCGCTCTCCGTCGCTGCCGGCGGGAAGCGCAGGGGCAGGCGGGGCGCGGCGGCGGCGGGGCCGGGAGCCGCTGCCCTTCGGCGTTCCCGAGGCCGTGGCGGCCCCGGCGAAGGTCTGCCGGGGGGCGGCGAGGTGCCCGAGGGGGGCCGGGCCGGGGGTGCCGGGTGGGAATGGCCTCTGGTCTCGGGTGGTGGGTGCCCCAGGGCTGGCTGGCGGCTCCTCGGGGAAGAAAGCAACAGGCCTCGAGTTGGTTAATCGCGACATGCCCGGAGGATGCATCAATAGCCGCCTGCTCCTGGTTTGTGCGTGTTTGCCTCTCGTAGCATCGGGCCAAGGAGAAATCCTCGGTCCTGCCTTTGCCAGGGGATGCTTCTCGGATATGCTTTTTACCGTGTCATTGGCAGAAGGAAAGAACAGTATGGGGAGATACATCATCTAATTCAGGCTTTGTTAATAGTCTCGATGTTGTGCTGCAGGTCTGCATCATGGAAAAGCAAGTGCTTGAATCCTCTGAGGAGCGAACGTTTCAGTACCAGGATTCTCTGCCTTCCCTGCCAGTACCTCCTCTTGATGAATCTTTAAGTAAATACCTTGACTCAGGTAATGAGTTAATGTTGTAATAGTAGCATGGCATGCGCTGTTGTAACCAGGCTAAGCTGGAGATGTTTGCGAAGTGATTTGTAGAGACAGCTTCTGTTAACTCATGCAATTGGGTGTGGGGATCTAGGCAAATTTAGAGTGTGAAAGGTCTTTGTCAAGTTCAAAAGGGGAAACTTAAGTGGGCAGAGCAACCTGAGTAAAAGTTTCCCTTTTATGCCTGTTTGGCTCTCTTCAAGGGAATTGGACGTGGGAATTGGACGTGGCTGAAGGTTAACTTTCTGGTTAGAGGTTTTTTCCCCTCCCTAAGGTTTTGTTGTTCTTTCTTTCCAGCTATATCAGCTGATGGAATAAAAGATGTTTCTCCATCTACAGATGGAAACAGAACATATTACATATGTGAATACATATTGCATTACATCAACAGAAACATGTTACACCAAAATCCATTTCCCAAACCAGAAACCTTTAAGCTCACTCTGAGTTCCCTTTTATTGTGAGTGTAGTGGAAAAGGGCCAGTAGGTGGTAATAGGTTTTCTTTAGTGTTCCTTACATCATCACTTTTTGGTGCAGAATGTTGAAATGGTTGAAAAATGCTGTGTGTGTATGTGTGTCCAAAAACCCCTTGCTTTTTGGTGTTGTGCAGATTAAGTAAAGTTGTGCTGCAATAGGACTGAACCTGTGATTTCAGAATTTCCCTTTAGAACTCAGTTTTGCAAACCCAGCTGGCTCTCAGTGTCAATGAGTAGCTCTGTCATGGAGTGATTAAATCTGGCTGAATTCGTTTGCTCTTGTTTTCTGGTCTGTGTTTTCATAAATGCCTTATTGTATGTCCCTTTGTTCTGATTGCATGCTGAAGTTTCTTGTGATCATCATTGTTGATCTCCTTTAGTCTCACTGGCAATTGAAGGAAAGTTAGTCCAATATTTGTTTTTTCTGCTACAGTCTTCCCTTGTGCAATTTACTGAAAGCCAGAAGGCACAGTGCATAACTCTGGACACTAGCTCATTGATCCTCATTGCTCAAGTTTGTCATTTGTTTAGCCCATGAAGATGAGTGAAGGAAAGGAGCTACTTCTGAAGAACAATTCAGAACCTCCAAGTGACCCTTGACACAGAGATGTTGTGAATCATTCCTTGGAATCCCACGTCTTTCCCATGTTGGAGGAGGACCTCAGGCACTTAGCATTAGTCAATGCATCTGTTGGTAAAGCACTGGTCTATTTAAAGCCAGTCAACTAGAAAAGCTGGACAGAGTATGTCTCAGAAGGTGTTTTATTTAAGGCTTTATGGTAGCTACCTCTGCTCTGGATTAAGAATGACAAATCTTGTTTTGAAAGTAGACTTTGAGCAGGCAAGGTGGCCATAGTCATATTGTTTAGCCTTTCAGCTCAACTCAAGCCTTTCACCCAAGAGTTTGAGACTTGGAAGCTTGGGCTCAGTTTGACAGTATGAAAACCCAAAGTTACAGCTTTCCAGAGGGTTCCTTAACTGTGCAACTGGAAGTATCTCATGGGATACTTTTTTGTGGATAGAGCTTATCTCCTTTGAAGAAAGGAAGACAAGATCTGTGGGCCTGGAGAAAGTGGCAAGTCAGAAATGTCTCTGAACTGTGGTGAAAAAGAGGCTGAATTCTGCTCCTTCCCAGTAATGCAGCTTCTACATCTGATCAAACAGCCTTTAAATGGAAAGAGATGCAGTAGAATCATGTAGGTTGGGAAGAGGTCATTTAAACCAGATCCTTGCTCAAAGCTGTTCCAACTACAACAGATTGCTCAGGCCTTGCTTAGCTATGTTTTGCGCATCTTCAAGGATGGAGATTCTACAGCTCCTCTGTTCTGATGTTTGATCACTCTCACAATTGTGGGAAGGGGAACAAAAACCAAATCAACAGCGACAACAAGAAAACACTTCACATTTTTCTTGTCACAAGTTTCCTGCCTTCCAACTTCAGTCCATTTTCCCTTGTCCCGTTTCTCTGCATCTCTGAGAGGAGCTGTATTGTATCTTTGCTATGCCTTTCTGTTCAGTTGTTAGAGAGTGCAACAAGTTCTTCTCTTTGCATCCTCTTCTTAAGCTGAACAGATTCAGTTCTCAGCCTCATCATGCCTTCCAGTCCTCTAGCAACCTTGGTCACATCCTAGCAACTGTAGTCACCCCTCTAATGGTTGGCTTTGATGATCTTAAGGGTCTATGATTCTGTGATTCTAGGAATAGAGACCAGAACCCAGTAATTTTGCTTATTTTCTTTCTTGTCTGCATGTGCACTTTACTCTGTAATGACTTTGTAACTTAAATAACAGAGGTTAGTCACTCACTCTTACAGTATTGTATGGTACTAAGGTCACTTTCTGGGACACCTGGGTGTTGGAGTTGCTGTAAGTGAATAGCTCTGTTGCTATATATTTTTTTTCATCTATGTCCACAAGTGGTGCTGGTGCAATTCAAGCTCCATCTAGATAAGGTCTGGAAATGTTAGTCACTGCCTGAACATTCATTACTGATTACAGGTGGTAAAGGTGTAGGTGGAACACTGGTACCATCACAGTTGTGATGGTGGTGTAACTTAAGGAGCTCCCAGTGCAATTTAAACACAAACACTGTGTGATAATGCTTGAAAATGAATATTCTGTCTTGCTGCCTAAGGTTGTCAGCATGTGTTTTAAAATGCATCTGTAGGTAGTATTTAGCCCTTACTCTCCATGTTAGTTGTGTGAAATAGGAAAAATATCAGTAGGACTTGCATTATGCTGATGTGGAGTAACATGAGGAAGCCACCATAGAGCTGAAAATGGATCTTTGTCTTTCACCTTAAGACATGTAGTGCAAAATACTGAAATTCCTCTTATGATTAGGAAAAAGAAAAGGTATTATTTTGAAAAAGAATGAGGAGGAGTTACCCTTGGTGAAGGGAGATCAGCATAGGCAACACTTGAACAGATTGGACTTGAAAACCTCCATGGGAGTGGTGAGGGAGCTGGCCTTTGTTGTTGGGAGGTCACTGTTGATAATCTTTGAAATGTCATGGTGATTGGAGAAGGTTCCTGAAGACTGGAGGAAAACAAGTGTCACTGCTGTCATCAGGAAGGGAGCTCTGAGGAACTACAGGACAATCAACCTCACATTAATCACTGGGAATCCCTGTGAATAATTTTGGATACCATTTCCAAGCACATGAAGAGAGTGGCAGGGAGTAAGCAGCGTGGGCTTGTGAAGAGGTGATCATGCTTGACCTACCTGATAGCCTTTTAGGATGAGATGACTGTCTCAGTGGATGAAGTGGATGGTGTTAATGTTGACTTTAGCAAGGCTTTTGGCACACCAAAAATGTCTGTTTGGGTTTTTTTGTGTGTGTTTTTGTTCTTAATCGTAAATGAACTGATAAAGTAGGGACTAGGTAGTCAGGTGGACTACAAACTGTCTCAGCTCAAAGGTTTGTCATGAGCAGCACATATTCCAGATGTAGGCCAGTCTCTGATGGTGTACCCCAGGTGACCAATATTGTTTAACATCTTCATTATTAATGACCTGGGTAATGGGACAGAGTGCACCCTGAGTTTGCAAATGATACAAAGCTGGAAGGAGTGGCTGATCTGCCAGATGGTTGCGTTGTCATCAGAGGGAGCTGGACTGACTGGAGGAACAGGCTGACAGGAGTCTTGTCAAGGTCATCAAAAGGAAATTACAAGTCAGGTACCCAGGGAGGTATAACTGCCCACACCAGTGCAAGCTGGGGCTGAATGGCTGCAAAGCAGCTTTGCAGGCAAGTCCAACTCTGTTAGAAGGACCATTGCCAGCAGGTAGAGAGGGGTGATCCTTTTCCTCTGCTCAGCACTGGGTTGGCCACATCTGGAGTGTTGTGTCTGTCTTTGGACTCCCCAGTACAGGCATACATGGACATACTGAGGTGAGCCCAGTGAAGGACCATGAGGGTGATTGAGGGCTTGGATTATCTCACATACAAGAAGAGACTGAGAGAGCTTGGACTGTTCAGTCTGGGGAAGAAACAGTTCTAGGGGAGGTCTTTGCAATGTGTGGAAATACTGGATGAGGAGAGGTAAAAAAAATGGAGCTAGGCATCACAGTGGTATCCAGTGACAGAACAAGAGGTGGTGGACACAAATGGAAGTGCAAGAAATTCCTTTTAAACATAAGAAACCTCTTTCTGTTGTCAAGCACTGGGACAGGTTGTGCTACCAGGGAGGTTGCAGAGTCTCTATCCTTGGAGATATTAAGTCCTCAGCACCTCGCTGTAGCTGACCCAGCTGAGATGAGATGTTGGACTGGATGATCTGTAAAGAAGAAAATGGTAGTGGTTGCAGGCAAGCATTCATAATTACACCAAGACACAGTTTTAAGGAACTAAGACTTTACTTCTACAAGGATAGGTAAGTATTTGAGACCTTGCCCAGCGGAAAGTCCATTTTTATTACTTCTTGTTTCTTAAGAGCACAAATGGATCACAGGGTTAACACCAACGGGGCAAGCAAGAAATTAACTAGCAGTAGCATTCAGCAGCCTCAAAAACGACTCATTGTACTGGCATTGACTCCACACACACCAGAAACACCACCACCCTGCCCCTCCTGGCTTCTGTTTGCCACTGACTTAGTCTAAACATAGCAGAAAATGATTAGAAGACAATGAGCCTGTGTGGAAACCAACACCAGCAGTGCCTGTTAGTGACCATAGATTTCATGATAGAAAGGCTTTAAGGAGGGTTTTAGATGAAATTAACTAGCTTTGCAAATGTTTACAGAGAATTTTTGCCTGTATGGCACATGATCTGAGAGAAATCCAGAACTATTTCAATATATAAAACCTGGGGAGCAGTAACTGCTATCAGTGTCATTCAAAGATAGGGATGGTGAATGAGAACTGCTGGGCAAGGTGCTTGTAGATCACCACCCTCTGGGCTCTGTCATTCAGCCAGCTCTTGATCTACCTCACCATCCACTCACCCAACCCACACTGCCTGAGCTTTCTGATGAGGATCTTATGGGAGACAGTGTCAAAAGCCTTGCTGAAGTCAAGGTAGATGACATCCACTGCTGTCCCCTCATCTAGCCAGCCAGTTAGACTCTCAGAGAAGGCTATCAGGTTGGTCAAATAGGATTTCCTCTTGGTTCAGTCCCCTGATAACCATCTTTTCCTTCATGCATTTTGAGATGGCATCCAGGATGAGCTGTTCCATCACCTTTCCAGGGATGGAGGTGAGGCTGTTACTTTGCAAACAAAGTTCCTATCAATTTAATTATTCAGTGAGTTCTGTGGCAGCTGATGGAGTTGTTGAAGTCCTCCAGAGAAGGAAACTCCACACACATCCTCATACCCACTCCACCCCCTGTGGCAGGGCTCCTTTACCCTTACAGGACAGAAGTTTCTCCTCATGTTCAAGTTGATCTTCCTGTGTTCCAGCTTTTGCCTGTTACCTTTTGTCCCATCATTGGGCACTACAGAAAAAAGACTCACTCCGTCCTCTCAACACTTGCACTTAGGTATTTATAAGCATTAATAAGGTCCTCTCCCAATCTTTTCTTCTCCAGGCTAAACAGCCCCAGGTCCCTCAGCTTTTCCTTGTAAGAGAGTTCTTTGTAAGAGTTGTTCCATGAAAGAGGACTCTGTAGTGTTTCCAGCTACAGTGTTAAGGATATTGGGTTTAGTTATCTGTTACCTATTTCAGGTTTTCAGTAACTGCTGTCATCTTCTAACCTCTGTATTTACTTAGAAGTATGTACTTATGATTTCTTAGAACACACTGATTTCTTTATGGATTATTAAGATGTCTTTTCACTTCAAATCCTTGTTTTAGAAACATAAATTTTGAGTCTTTTCACCCACTCCCTCACCTGTGGCTGTCTGAATCTTGGAGTAAACCTCAGTATAGTGTTGTCTTTAAAACAAAAACCATTTCCCTTTTACAGTGAAGCCATTTCTAAATCAAGAGGAATATCAAAGGACTGAGGATATAGTTAAAAAATTTGAAAATGGGATTGGAAAGGAGTTGCATCAGAAACTACTGGAAAGAGCTAAAGCAAGAAGGAATTGGGTAAGTGTTTAGATATGCAAGAAATCATAATTCAGCTTATGGGAAGTTGTTTGTTCAGGGTATAATTTAGAGAGTTGTTTAGGGCTTTTTTAATCTTAGAATCTTCCTTGTATCTGCCACTTTGCCTATGGGTATGAACACACGCACTCATATCCCTGTGGTTTATTGTTTCAAAGCTGAGTGGCTCAGAGAGCTTGCTGACTGGAATGTTACCTCCTCTGTCAGTTTCTTCCATCATCTCTGCACTTCCTCCCTCCACTCTGCCAAACAAAAAAACGCCAAACAAAAACATTGTCTGTTTCTTTCCTGAAGAGAGCAACTGGCATTTTAAAGTTGTCTTTGAACAAAGGAAGGGATACAAGAGCAGTCCTTACCAAGTGAAATTCATGAGAACTTTGTAAATCTTAAGATGGCACATTCTGGAGTGGGGATTTTCAAAGGATAATAGCAGAAATAGATTGTGGACCATCTGTCCTAGAGCCTCTCTCAACACGTATCTCCTTTGCAGTAGTCTTAACCAGTGCTGCATTTTATTTGAAGCTTGAAAATGGAAGAGCCAGATGTGTTGTTACACTCAACTGTTGATTTTAAGCCACTGTCCTGCCTTCCTTCTCTTATGCAGGATCTATTATTCAAAACATTAAAGGGAACTAAACCAAATCAATTGAACAATCAGTAAAGGATGGATGGCTGAACTCTAATGCTAGATCTCTGTTTTCCTTTTTCAGCTGGAGGACTGGTGGCTGAAGGTGGCTTATCTTGACCTTCGCATATCGACGCAAATACACTGTAACATGGCAGGTGCAGGTCCCTTTATTGAGCACTGCTGGCCACCAAAAGAAGGCACACAGATAGAAAGAGCAAGTGTGCATCTGTGGCACACCCTGAAATACTGGGACCTCTTAAGAGCGTAAGGCCTCAGAAAAAACAATTCATCCTCGGTGTTAATGGTCTGCGTCTACTTCGGTTGCAAACGTGTGTTTGTGTTTCTTGGCATGTGTTCTTTGCATGGTTTTGTCTCACCTGGATTGTCTTGCATAATTATCATCTCATAATCACCATGCTTATCATGAGTTTTGGTGTATTTCTTCACTACAGAGAGAAGGTGGCTACAGAGAGAGCCGGGAGTAGCGTTCTGGACATGAACCAGTTTCGAATGCTCTTCTGCACTTGCAGAATTCCTGGACTTACCACGGACTCCATTGGCAGTTATTTTAAAACTGGTAAACAAATGCAAATTGAGGGTTAATACAAGCAAATAATTCTGTGTTAATGGGCTAAAGGAGTGGTCACCTTAACCATAAAGTACTTGCTTCCTCAAGCACTGAATCAGGTACTGGTTGTGACATGCTTATGTAAGGAAGCAAAGAAGATACCTAATCTGTAAATTACTATTTTGGTTCCATATATCATCCTTACTGAATAAGATTAAAAGAAAGCTCTGCTACAAGTTGTATTTTACCAGCCTGATGCCCATAGTAAGAATTGGGGGAAAAAGATTCCATGTATTATAAATTTGGGTGGATTCCACATATTATAGGGCCAGAATTACTAATGGCATCTTTTTCCACAGAGTGTGTTTGTTGAGTGTGCTGCTGGATGTTCTGTTGGGATATTGCTTACTTATTTTCTGTTATTGTGCTGTTCCCTGGCTTGATCAGTACTCCATAGTGATTCTTGAAGCCATTCTCTTCAATTCTCAACAGTCTTCTGGGGTACAGGATCAAGACCTGGAGTAGAAGTGTAATGTACTTATTCATCCTCCACTAGCAAACACTGCAGTCTTGGTAATCAGCTAACTGAAATGGTAACGTCCCTCCCACACACATTCTGGTGCATCCAGAGTAGTTCAGCAGTGTCAGTCTAGATAATTATGGGAGATGGGAATTCCTGTAAGACTCAGGAATTTAAGAAGGAGGTATTGCCTTGCTCAATAGAAAACATATGAGGAGATCTCTGTGTTACAGGATATGACAAGAAACTGCAAAGTTGAAGGCAAGTTTTTATCTTAGCCTTACAGTTGAAGAGTTTTAAGTCTGATGTTTTGTTAGAATCCTTTCCAACTTTGTTTAGTCTTATTTCCAGGTAAATATAATCAATAAGGCTATGCAATTGTACCTTTCTTGTACCTGCCAGTCCCATCTGCTTTTCTGTATAGTGGCCAAATCGCTGCGTCAGTGCTCACTTTGACAGACTGCACGTGCTGAGCAGGTGTGGTTGACCTGGTAGTGCATCTTCAATCACAAGCTGCGTATCTGAAACTAGTTGCATAAACACTCTGACAACTGAAGGACTCAAATCATTTGCACAGTGTCTCAGCAGCAGGCTTGCCACATTCTGGTAATTCCTTTTAAAATACAAACAATGTTTCTTCATGTGAGACAAATGTTAGATCAACTTTCATCGTGCAGCACTCATTTTGGCAAAGGATATTCCTGCCTACAAGATAGACAATGAAATGAGATTTGCTACTAGGTAATCACAGTGACTTGAAGCAGTGAAAGTGATGTTCTTCTGTGTGTTTTCTGTGATGGTTTAACAAAATGCCTTCAAGTTTACAGCAGGTTCATGCAATTGGACTTCAGAAGTTATTTTTCCCTTCTTCTCTGTTTTCAACTGGACAAAGCCCACCTCATTTTGAAGGAAAAATAGCTCTGTAGGTCTCACTGAGTGTTTTTTTCCTGTATGTCACTCACTTTATCCTCACAGTTGGATTTTCATGTTGTATTTTTTGTTTCATTTCAGAGTCTGAAGGTGAATGCCCATCTCACTTAATAGTCCTGTGTCGAGGTCGAGTGTTTGCATTTGATGCTATACATGAGGGCAATATGGTGACTCCTCCAGAGATTTTCAGGTTTTCAAACTACCTTGTTTCAAACAAGCTGTCCTATTTAAGCCACATACACAGAGAAAGGAGCGGGAGAGAGGCTACAGCTTCTCCTCTAGCTGTGAGGGCTGAAATATGAGTGAATTCTTGGTTAATGGATGGCAGCTTGAATCAGATGTTTCACTAGAGAACATCATTTCCATGTGATGTTTCTGGGCATGGAATTGTTAGGATTTAAGCAGCATCATTCCTTTCAGGATCAATCCACATTGATAATGTGTCATTGCTACTTAATCATTATCAAAGATGAAGCACCAGTGTCATGTTGATTCAAATCTAATATTCTTGTGGTCAGTTTTTCTCAAGAGTGGAGGGGCTGAACTTCCTATTGGTGAGTGCAACAGAGTCCAAAATCATGATGTTCACTGATCCACTTCCTGCTGCCTACAGAGCAGTACATCAGCATTTCACTTGCATTTCTTGTAGTTGTGCCAGACCTGTGACAACCAGCCATATTTATGTCTCTTTTCATATTCCTGAGCTGCTGCAACAGAACAGAGAGAAAGGGTTTGGTTCTTTAAATACTACAGCTCCACACTGGTGCAATTGGCAATATTGAAGAACTTTTCCATGCTGTATCTCCTGTCTCCCAGTAGCATGTGGAGGTGCTAGCTTTTCAAATTGTCAATAGAATTTTGGCTACAAGGATTCCTGCTCTGTTGGTTGAACTCTTATGTCACAAACTGAGGTAGTTTCGTGGTCCATTTGAGATCTGTAAGCATCTACTTACTACAGACTGGTTGTGCATTTCATCTAGGAATAACTTGCTCCATTTGTTAAAGTGCTTCTTGTAGAGCACAGCAGAAGACTTGCAATTCAAATTAGCAAAAGGTGGCTGGCCATATTCCTGGAGCAAGGCAGAAACTGGTTAGAGAAGCTAACTGATACTTGAATACTTCAGGTGTTTTGACATATGTATTTCTAACTTCTGTAGTTGTACTGGTTAGAGAAAGCAAGTTGCAAAGACACCAACACTTGGAATACAGAAAAAACCCCTAAAGCTTTCCATTGTCTGTAGAAAAGGCATGTTGATTTTGTTTTGATTTGGCAGGTTTTTGTGTTGTTTGGTTTTGGGGTTTTTGTTAATAACCTCATCACTGGTGCACCTGTCTTATGTTTTTGACAGCTGTGTAACTAATGAGCAGTCGTGTAGTTGGATGAGTAAGAGTGCCAGAACAAAGGACAAGCCAGATTAAATGCCTGGAGTTTGTGAAGTTTCTAACACTAGAGAAAAACTGAATCTGCAAACTAAAAATTAGCTCACTTTTAATAGTTCTTCAAAGGGAAAATGCAAGGAAAAGTGGGAAGAGAAGCATTCTCATATAGTTCAGACTCTGTATATATATATATATATATATATGTACTGTAATAATATACTGTAGCTACTGTTGTGTTTAAATGTCAGGGTTCATCTTGAGTGGAAGTTTTTCCCTTGGTTTGCTATAAAAGCTACAATGCTGCAGTACTGTAGGTGTCTGCTGCTCAGGAAAGTTTGGTCTGCACTGCTGAAGTCTTAAATCTAGTTTGAAATGAAGTGCATAATAACACTTCAGGACCACATTTGTTTTACTTGCAAGTTCACACTGGGCTGGTAGCTGCAATTTGAATTGACCATTAGTGACTGAAAAGAGCAGGTTTTCAGCTGCCCTTGAGTCTGCAGGAGCTGATTTGTACTTCCTGAAAAGTCACATTTGTTTGTGAATGTGAGACCAAAATTCCACCTTGGCAAAAATAAAAGGAGCAATCAAAAGGGTGACTTTTTACCTTCTCTCCATGTGTTCTCTGTTAACTTCAGTTTTTGAACTCTTCTTAAAGGCAACTTACATATATACAGAAAAGATGCCACAGTGAACCAGATGGACCAGGACTGGCAGCCCTAACAAGTAATGAAAGGACAAAATGGGCAGAGGTGGGGAATGCTTCAACAGTTGATCACTTTGTTGTGATTACTGGGTAGACATCATTTCACTTAGTTTTGTCTTTTGTGTTTTCTAGTTGCGTGAATATTTGATTGATCTGGATCCAAAGAACTTAACCCTCCTGGAAAAAATTCAGAGCAGTTTGTTTGTGCTCTCCCTTGATGATTCCAGTCCCCATGGAACTCCTGAGGACTACAGTGAGGTAGCCATTCATATCTGGTCATCTTTATGTGAAGTTTCTTCTCCATAAGTAGTGCTTCTTGCTCTTTCAGAACAGAGAAATGAAGCAGATCAATATACACATAA
This sequence comes from Colius striatus, assembly GCF_028858725.1. Taxonomy (NCBI): domain Eukaryota; kingdom Metazoa; phylum Chordata; class Aves; order Coliiformes; family Coliidae; genus Colius; species Colius striatus. The sequence goes on from NC_084763.1 coordinate 55,438,950, forward strand.
TGTTTCTTGTTTATTCATAGGAATAATTCAGTAGTTTGTTAGGACATTGGAAGTGGGAATGGCTGAAATCTACCTTCTTAATCTTTCAGCCCTCTGTCCTTCAGAGTCCTCAAAAATACAGTCATAAATAGTAATAACCTCTTTAAATTAAAAACTTAGGCTTACAATCGTGTTTCATCTTCAACTGGATGACAATTTCTCGTCTCTGGGGGAGATAAGACATCTTCACATAGGCTTGGTTTAGCAGACAGAGGTTGGCAGTGTGTTTATAAATCCCACATTGTGTGAACTTTTGCTTTAGGTGACAAGGCTGGGGATAACAGGTGATCCAACTGTACGCTGGGGAGATAAATCCTACAATGTCATATTTTTTTCCAATGGAATCTGTAGTGCATTCTGTGAGGTAAGTGGAAAAGTTTTCCCCCCTTCATAAACCTTTCAAGTATTTATTTCCTAAGTTTTCCCTCTCAGAGTATCATTTTGAATGTTTGTTGTGTTCCTCTTTAGTATAGCCTTGTTCACCAGGCACCTTGTCTGATGAGTTCCCAAAAGCATTCTGCTTTCACAGAGTTTGGTGTTACACTCTACTTGAATTAAGAACACGAGATCTGACACTCTAATCTTACTGCTAAAATGAGGAAGTTGGTTCTATTTAATGAGGAACTTCCAAAGACAAGGAAATAACGCTGTACAAGAAGGGTTAAAATGAACTCTGGATGATTGAGCTATTTGAATAGCTGTGTTTTTTAAACTCAGATGGCCAGAAGGACCTATATCTTGCCTGAAATCTGCTTTTCCATAGCAGTGGGTGATTTGGCCTCCTGCAGAGCAGTCAAAACAGTGGGTGGACTCAGAGTAGTTCTACATGTATTGTAGAACTAGAATAACAAGTCCAACAGTGTGTAGTAAAGCTGTTGTGTCTGCAGGGAGAAGAGTAGGGGATGAAAGGAAGCAAATTGATCTTGTAGCTGTGCAAATAACTTGATGTCTTGTCTTGTATGATTGCAGCATTCTGCTCTTGACGCCATGGCTTTAGTTACCATGTTTTCTTACACCGAAACGAAGATTCTTGAAAATGAAGGGAAATGGAAGGTAACAACCCCTTAAATACCCCTCATCAGTTAATGTGTCTTTTCTTATGGATAACATTTTTTTTGTTCTCTTTCTTTCTGTCTGCACCCTCCCAGGGATCAGATAAAGTGAGGAATATTCCATGGCCAGAGGAACTCGTATTCACCGTGGATCAAAAAATTGTGAATGAAATTGGACTTACTAAAGAATTTTATTACAAAAAGGTGGAATTTCTCTTAATTTCTGTTAACTGTCCCTGATTTTGGCTTCTTTCTTTTTCCCCAATTATGTTTACATGCTTTTAGCTGGTCTTTCTCCATGCTGGAGAACAGGGATGACTATGTTGTTGATGAATTGATGAACCAAAGGACAACACCATGGTTAAACTTATTACATTATTGCTTTATGTAGAGTGTGTTTTATTTGAAGTGAACCAAGTTGGGATATTTCTTGAGACCTGTGGCCTTTCTTCCTTTGATATGGCAGGTGTCTGATGTGCAGTTGGTGAATTATGCCTTCACATCCTTTGGCAAAGCATTGATTAGAAAGAGGAAGCTTCATCCCGATACATTTGTGCAACTTGCCCTTCAGCTTGCTTATTACAAGTGCCATGGACGGTGAGAAAGTCTCATTACTCAGATTAGGAATAAAAAAAACCAGTTCCTTGAGTAAAGGGGTGGATCTTGAGGTGCAAGTCATGCTTGTGAAGTCATTAGTGACTTGTTGAGTACTGCTTGCTTCACAAAAAGGAGGGTTTTGTCATATGAGCATTGCACACACGTGTCTCATTGTAAGAAAGGTCAGTAGACCTCAGTTTGCTGAACATTGGAATAAATGAATTGTCTGACTAGACAAAGTAGTGTGTAAGATGTATTCTAAACACACCAGTCTATTTCATGTGAGTTACACATTAAATAGGAGGTTGTTGTAGGGCTGAGGAGGCTCCTGGTAAAAGTTGAATGGGCGTCAGTATGCAGCAGAGAGGGGTTTGAGCTTTTTCCTTCTAAATGCATTGGGGCACACTGCTCCCTGGGGCACAATACTCGTTGGAGACACTGCTCCCTGGGGCACACTGCTCATTGGAGCCACTGCTCATTTCATGTGTCTCTCTTAATTGTTGAGCTTTTGGATAGCGTAGATAGTTTCTCTAATGGAAATAGACAGTGAAAGTGAAGCTTGCATAAAGTGAAGCTTGCATAAATTGAGCTTGTTTATACTAGAGGCTGGGAGATCAGGAGAAAATAGTCATGACAACCCAGTCTTTTCAAGGTATGATTATAGCACTGGCACTTTTTCAGTCATCTGTCTCATTCAAACTTGTGGAGTTCCTTTGCGGCTGTTCTTCAGCTACGAGAAAACGAGTGGCTCACTGGTACTTGTAACTGAGCTAGACATGTCATATACCTGACAGGACTTTTTTATTCCTTGAGAAAGCAATAGTTTTGTTAAATTCATGAGCTGCTCTTCCCTAATTGTTCTCCTTAGCCCGGGCTGCTGTTATGAAACTGCCATGACCAGACGTTTCTATCATGGCCGCACAGAGACCATGCGACCGTGTACTGTGGAAGCAGTGGAATGGTGCAAGTCCATGCTGGATCCTTCTGCCAGTGTAAGCACTCAAATTCTGGCTTAACCATCATGTATTTAGAAGGCCTTTTTGTCATTTGAACTGCTTAAAACTCATTTTGTTTGTCTCATTAACGGGAGCTGGCCTGTTTCCAGTGTGCCAGCTTTCAAGCGTTGGGTTGCTTGAAGTCTGGTTCTTGTCATTTGTGACTGAGGTCAGCTGTCATGTATGGGCTTGTTTAGTTTTCTGTCCTATTTACCTTTTGGTTTCAAGCCTGTATAAGTGTCCTGAGCCATATTCACCCTGATTTTTATTGACTTTCACACCTATAAAGTACTTGGGTTGGAAACAGTGTATTCTGTGAAGAGGTTCTGCTGGTTTAATCTTTAAATGAAATCAGGAAATGTTAATCTAATTGTTGAGTCTTAGAGCAAGATTGAAATGTGGTTATGTCCTGGCAGAAACAGGGATGTATTCCACAATTTATCTCTGAATAGCTGAGCCCATGACCTCTTCTTTTCCCTGCAACTACCCTCTGGTGCTTGGCTGGCAAAGCATGTCATGGCTTTCTTGCCAAGTGAGAGCTGTACTAAAGCTCCTTCTTTTGTCCTCACTGCATATTTCTCGGAGCCTGAGAAATGAAGCAAGAAGATTTTTGAGACAAAGGACCACGTAGCTTTAGGAAACTCAAAGTTTCTATGTTAATGCATTTGAGAAACATATTTCCAACACTTAACTGTAGCCTTTTCCTTGTCATCTTTGTAATTTTAAATAGCATCTCCTATGATGAACTCTTGGGACTTAGAGCATTTAATCTGCTCAAGTGTTGAAATTAAGATGCTTGAAAGTCTACTTTTAAGGTACTAGAAAACACCTAAACCTAGGTACTTCAGAAAAAAATCCTTTTGTCTCAACTTTTCTTTTGCCTCATGGGAGCTTAATAGCTTCATTTTTATCCCAGTTAAGTGGCTGCCACCCTTGTTTCACATTCTCTTGTGTAATGGCTAAAGGGTACTTCCTAAGTAGTTAAAGAGCTAGTAAGATCTAATATCTTAGTATTATGATGTTTCTCTAGGCCTCCTTTACTGAAACATGTGCTTATTTTCTGTTCTCTCTGATTTTAATATGTAAGCTTCCATAAAAAATGAAAAAACCCTAATGTTGGGCAAAACTATTGTCATGGAAGTAATACTTGAGTCAGCAGAAGAAAACTGGGACTTCAGTTGGCATCTCTGTGTGTTTTAGTGTCTTTATTGTTTTCTGCCTCTGCATCACAGAGGGTTTTTATCTGGGTTTTTTTTCCCTCTTTGTTTTTTTTCCCCATTAAGAGTGATAGACTGGACTAATTCCATTGGAAGGGACTCACAAGGAACATCCAGTCCAACTGCCTGACAAGTTCAAGGCATGGTGATCATGGAAATGCAGCTGCAATCTGCTAAAAGCTAGTGTGCTTCTCAATAAATGGTGCTGTGGGAGGTTTTTGGTCTTGACTGCTCTAGTTCACAGTGGCTACTTACTATTGTTTCAGCTTGTTTGGGAAAGGGCCTGAGGTTTGTAACATCATTCAGTGCAAAAGTGATTCTCATAACAGAACAGAGATACCAGAAACAAATGAGCAAGTTCTCCTGAAGAAGGAACTTGGATTTGGGAGAAAGAGTTTGAGAGGAGTTCTAATGTACCTTTCAATGTACCTTTTCTTGTAATGTACCTTTTTCTTCCATCTAAAATTGCTAAAGATTATGAAAGGGAAAAACTTGCTGATCTGTGATTCCTGGTGAGTTAGTTACCCATCTAGACTGGGTTTTTCTTTCTTAAATCCTGTCTCTCCTCCTTTACACAGATTTACCAACGAGTCCAGCTGCTGCAAAAGGCCTTTGCAAAGCACAATAAAATGAGGAAAGACTCTGAGAATGGAAAAGGTACTCTGAGATCAAAAGCTCTTTGGTTTTGTGTTTTTTCTTGTGGGTGAAAAGGGACCATTGCTGGATGCTAATACATTGTCTCCTTGTTTTCAACCTGCATAAAAATTACCCTTTAGCATTTTATACTTTAATTTTGAGGAAAGGAAGTAAAACCTTGTCTTTGCACCCTTCCTTCTGCCCCAAAGACTTGTTTGCTTTCAATGTTAATTCATACTTTCTGCCCAGATAAACATTATTTCAGAATAGCTTCTGATCAAGTATGTGCTGAGCTGCAAAGTGGGAAATGTGGTCTTTTAAAGCAGAGCAAAGATTCAGGTGAAATTCTAACCCACCTGTGTTAGCATGGTAAGCTAGTCTATGGATGAAAGAAAGTAGCTGGGAAATAATCACCCGATGAAACTTCATACTCTGTCCATCTTCTATGGTGAGTTATCTAGGCAGTTGTGGCCCTGAAAGGCTTTTCAGCTTATCATGTAATGGCCAGTGGGCCAGTTTCATCGTGTGGAACTCCTCCTCTTTGTCTGAAAGGGCCTGGACATGTTCCTATGCAACCTGATCTAGGTGAACCTGCTTCTGCCATGGGGGTTGGACTAGATGATCTCTAAAGGTCCCTTCCAACCCTGCCATTCTATGATTCTTGTTTTCCATGGGAACTGTGCTGGATTTATATTACTTCTGTCCATCTACATTCAGAAGCAGCAGAAAACCAGGAATTGCTGCTGTTAACCATGCAATGTTTGCATTTATTGGACAGGCTTTGATCGTCATCTCCTGGGTCTCCTGCTCATAGCACAGGAGCAAGGACTGCCAGTGCCAGAACTTTATGTGGATAATGCCTTCACAGCCAGGTAAGTGGAATTCTTGTCCCTTGGGGAGGTTGTATCCCTTCATACCCCCGAGCACTTTGGTACATTGGCCTTCACCGTGCTGATTTCTTGATCTCTGGGACAAAGTAACCTGTTTGTAAGACATCCCACGTTTTAAAAGTGCTGCTTTTGTTCTGTGGTGTTTTCTTTACAGTGGAGGAGGTGGGAATTTCGTTCTTTCCACAAGTCTGACTGGCTACACCAGGTTTGGTGGGTGTGCACTCCCTATGGTACATCATGGCTATGGCTTTTTTTATTCAATCAGAGATGACAGGTAAGGATGGAATTTCATTTTGGGCATGATGCTGTCTCTGTCACAAAGGGAAAGGCAACTAACAACTAGAATGAGGAACAGACAGAGGAAACACGGCTGAAGGGATCAGGAAGGGTTGAGAATACATGAGAACAGAGGCATTAAGGATCTGGGAAGGCACATGTGGGAGGAAGGACAAAGTGGAGCTGGAGTGAGCACCAAGGTATTGACAATAAGCAGAAAGGATTGGGGAAGATGAGAGAAGGGGAGGAACAAAAGAAGTTAACTTACTTGAAGGTTTTGTTCTAGAGATCATTCAGTGTAACACACAAAGGTGTTTGTTAACAAGTAGCAGTTGACTGAGATAGACCAGAGTACAGGTGAGCACACAGCCCATCATTCTTGCCTCTTACACACACTGGTCTCAAAACAAACCTCTGTGAGTAAGGAGGAGAAGCTAAAACATTTGGCTTCACATATGTAAAGATCTGAGTCTGGCTTAGTGGTCTTATGGACAAAAGCTATTGCTTCATCAGATCTAATAATCTACTTGGTAATGTGCTGAGAGAACTTGCTATTTTGTGATTTAGGTGTAATTTAGATGACTTCTTCCTAAAGATAAATACAGATTATGTGTAGATTTTGTTCAGTTTCAGGATATAAACCATTTCTACTCTGATCTCTGGCTCTGTCAGGATAAATAGAGTTAGATACAGATTTACATTTATTAGGTTATTAGGAAAAAAAAGAGCTTTAAACCTTTAAGTGAGTCACAGAGAAGAAATATAACTCATGGTATTTTCAAATAGGAGTGAAACCATGTCACTTCTATGGCATGGGGTTTGTAGCAATGGGTATTTAAATCAAAGTATCTAGTTTCAAGAGCTGTCAGCATTACTGCTCACTGCAGGCACCAGGGAGCTGAGTCCTTTCTAAGGGACTTTGAGGTCGGATGTTTGTGTGACAGTTTTTGCTTCAGAATTTCTGTCAGTCAGTTCACAACTCTCAGCGATTTACATCACATTTTGTTATCCAAAACCATGGCAATTAAAAGTGATAACTTCATTTGTGTATTGATAGGATCGTTGTTACCTGTTCTTCATGGAAATCATGTCCAGAGACCGATGCAGAAGTGCTGTGTAGAACTGTGTTCCAATGTTTTCAGGACGTGCTACAACTAACGGTCGCAGCTCAGCTGTAGGGTTGAGGATGATGTTAAAAGCCTTTGCAAGCTCACAACTTCACATGTAGTGCTTGTAAATGAAAGGCTGGGCAAGAGTACTGTTATATTCAAGACATTTAATGATCTCTGTGAAGTCTACCTGGTTTGTGGGGTTTACTGTGATAGCAGTCCCCATGGAAGAGTAGTGTAGCCATTTGCAACAGCAATGCAAGCAGTAGTACCTTATCTCTGTAGGAACTATGCAATATTAAAACATGCCTCAACAATGCAAACACACTTGAGAGACAGGGTGTTGGAAGAGGGGAATTTATGGGAGATTTGTATTTATGACCTTAGTAGTGACACTTAGAATCCTTTGTAGCTTACTGACATTGTGGTGGTAAAGCACTTAACTGCATACTGAAGAGTAACCACACTTATCCTCTTAGGTGATTATTCAGAGTGGTTTACAAGGTAGAAGGGCTGCCTCTGTCAGGCTCTATGTTCTTTTCTAAGTTATCTTTCATTCTTGCTGTTGGGATTATACCAAATAAATGTTCTATGTGAGAATGGGGATGTTCCCACTGCAGTTGTGGTATGAGAGCACTACACCCTCTCAATAATAGAGATAGAAAACAGCATACGAGTTCTAGATCCCTTAACAGTCTTCGTGTTCTAGTGCACTGTGACTGTCTGCTGCTTTACACTAATACCAGACACTAAGAGCAAGCACTGACTGCAGCTAGAGAACGATTCTCAAGATTTTTAAGGCTTGGTTCCTCTGTCTGAGCAATGTTGTATTCTCCTGTCATAGAAATAAAAACTCTTCTAAAAATGAGACGTCTGTCAGCTGCTATTTGAGCGTCCTGCTTTCCCTTTCCTGCTAGAGCTCTGCGTAACAGCTTGCTGCTGGCTCTAGGCTGGTCCCTGCTGTTCCCTCCCTGCAGAAGGGCAGCTGATTCCTCTGCCCTCACTCCCTCAGGGCCAGGCCCTGTGCAGCCAGGGCAGTGTCTCAGACCAGATCCTCTCCGTGCCTGCTGCGAGGGGATGAGGTTGTGGGGCTTTCCCACCCCTGCTCTGCCATCTTCAGTTTGAGCCACTGTGAAATTTTGAGCTGGGTTCTTAAAGCAGTTGCACCTCAGTCAGTTGTGGGGTTTAAGGAAACTATTTACAGAGTTGTACCAAAAGCAGAAAGAATGAAACGGCCTCGTACGAAAGACTGGACTGGCTGTACCCTCAGCAACAGGAGCTGCCCACTGTCATACATTGCATGAGCCACTCTGAACGTTGACCAGAGAATAGTAGACACCTTTCTCAGCCAGGAGCTGCTGATGGGTGCCTTGCTCTATGACCTTGCCATTCTGCACCACAGCAATCTTGTCAGCATTTTGGATGGTGGAGAGGCGGTGAGCTATCACGATGCAGGTGCGACCTTCTCTGGCTTTATCCAGCGCTTCCTGGACAATCTGCACAGGGAACAAACCAAAAGGGTGAATTAAAACCAAATGTGGCAGCTGTTTCCACCTGGGGTACCCCTAGTCTGTCACCTGTGCTAGAGCAGTGACAGAGGTGATGTTTCTGTGGTGTGGGTGGTGAACAACTCTTAGCCCTGATGGCTGGTTCAAATCCCTGTTTGTATATTTGGGGTGGGGGAGAGGGGACAGAGAGCTCTGCTGATGTGCAAGTGTTTGTATTTTCCCTTATCTCAGAAGTGAGGGCAAGCAGACTTCTCCAGGGTCACAGCCAGGCCATTACCTACTTCTGCAGGCACCTCTTAACCAGTCAGTTTTAGGAATTGCCCCCAAGAAATTGGTGCAGCTCGTGATAAGCCAGGCACTTCCTCACTCACAGTCAGTGACATGAGAAACTGCTCCAAATTTCAGTCCCACTCATTAAATAAGTGCAATTTAGTCCCCCAAATAGTCCAGTATATTATCATTCTGGATAATTTTAGTTTCTAAGCATGAGTTATGGTGTGTTAGTGCAAACACTCTTAAAACACTTCTGTATGTTAATGTCACCTGATGTTCTGGGCTTTGTGGCCACAAATGTTGCAGTGGAGTTGTTTTTAAGATACATGATCACAGAATGGTAGGGGTTGGAAGGGACCTTTAGAGATCATCCAGTCCAACCCCCTTGCAGAAGCAGGGTCACCTAGATCAGGTTGCATAGGAACGTGTCCAGGCGGGTCTTGAAGACCTCCAAGGAAGGAGACTCCACACCCTCCCTGGGCAGCCTGTGCCAGGGCTCCCTCACCTCAACAGTGAAAGAGTTTTTTCTTATGTTTAAATGGAATCTTTTGTGTTCCAGCTTCATCCCATCACCCCTTGTCCTGTTGCTAGCTACTATAGAAAAAAAGGGATGTCCCAACCTCCTGACACCCACCATTTAGATACTTATAAATATTAATGAGTTTCCCTCCTCAGTCTCCTCCAGACTAAACAGCCCTAGTTCCCACAGCCTGTCCTCATAAGGATGCTCCAGTCTCCTGATCATCTTGGTGGCCCTGCACTGGCCTCTCTCCAGCAGTTCCCTGTCCATCCTGAGCCGAGGAGCCCAGAGCTGGACACAGGACTCCAGATGCCATTGGATTGCTTTTGTTCATTCGTGTTTTACAAAAAAAAAAGAGAAAAGAGCCTGTGGTTTGCATGAGCAGCCAAGTTGCAAATCCCTGTTACCCATTTGCAAAGTACCTTTTCACTTTCTGTGTCCAATGCAGAGGTGGCTTCATCCAGCAGGAGGATGTGGGGCTGCCTCACGAGAGCTCGGGCAATAGCGATGCGTTGCTTCTGCCCACCGGAGAGCTGGGTGCCTTTGTCTCCCACACGGGTGCTGTATTTCTGTGTACAGGAAGGAAACACAGGTGGATACATTGATTCAGACCTCATCCTCTCTGGAGTGTGACATTCAAGCTGCATCTTCACTGAGTGACAACTCTGGGGCAGCCCCTTACCCAGGTGCTAGGGTAAGTGTGGGACGAGTAGCCAGGCTGAGAAACACATTTCTGAGTGTATTGAACCACAGAACAAACCCTGATGCTGAGCAACAGCAGTGTCATTTGTTTTGGGGCAGGAGACCAAGGTGCAGTTCTCTGCCTGTCCTTCAGGTCTCCTGGAAGGGGGGAACCCCTAAATTTCAATGTCTGATTCAATTAGTCATGGAAATAGAAAGGCTTTAAACCCCAAATTCACCTAGGAAAACATGAATAGGCACTATGATTTTTTTCCTCCCCCAGTTGCAAGTTGGAAATGAGCCTAATTACCTTTGGTAGTGATTCAATGAAGGAATGAATGTTGGCTGCTTTTGCTGCACTGACAATGTCCCTGTAGGACACCTGCTGACTGTTTCCTCCATAGGCGATGTTTTCAGCAATAGTGCAGTCAAACAGCATTGGCTCTTGTGAGACGACCCCAATCTGAGCTCTCAGCCACTGGATATTTAGTGTCTTTACATTTTGTCCATCCAGGAGCTAAAAAGTCAGAGATGACACACTTTAATCATAGTACTTTTTATAAATGGCTGGGTTTTGTTTGTGTGGGGATGCACAAAGGGGCCTTTACCAGACAGGGCTCTCATGCCCTTTAAACTTAGGCAGTTATGCATAGCAACAGAGATCAGGAGATGTGTTAAAGCCATGTTTGCTATCAGTATCATAACATCAGATGTCTCTATGAACCTCAGGAAACTCCAGCTGCATGAAGCTACTGTATTGCACCCCACTTGTTTATCACCCTTACTGAAAGAGCCAATACAGATCTGCTCTCTTGGTGTCAATACTGAACACATTTGCTACTGTGCTGGCGACAGAAAAGATCTATATTTCAGAAACCAGTAGGAGATTGATACCACAAAGTGTTTCCACAGCCACCCCCTTTATTAGCAGCTTTATCCCATCTCTGTTGGGCTGATCTGGGAGTCAGATGTCCTTGTCTTTCAAATGGCAGTAATGGACAGTAGTCCCAAATCCCATAACCTCCTATCATCCTTGTACATCAGTAAGAACTATTCATCTACCACCATTTGCTCATGTGAGATACACACATAAAACTATATATCAGCACTTGAACTCCTCCTCCCACTGTACCTCTACATTAGCACCCTGAATTATAATTGTAGGCTGGCAAACATCAGTCCACATTTCTGCTTTATGTTCACGACTTCTGCCTAAAGCAGAGCTAATGAGCTGTAGACTAAACCCACACAAGCTATGCTGCTGTTAAATTTGCATCAGAAACATTGACAAAAGCAAGTTACACTAGCAAACATGTAACAAGTTTAAGAGGGGGGGGGAAAAAACCAACCCCTAACCAAATAAATTATGTCACTAAAATAAAGCAAGCATGTATCGTGTACCTGCAACTTACACTTTGATGTGGAACACTTACCAATTCTCCACTGAGGGGATCATAAAATCTCTCAAGCAGCTGAACAAGGGTGCTCTTTCCACAGCCACTGCTACCAACGAGAGCCAGAGTTTGTCCTTTTTCTACAGTCACGCTCAAACCTCGAAGCACTTGGGCCTCTGGTCGTGTTGGGTAGTTAAACACCACGTTGTTGAATGTTATGTTTCCACCAAATGCTTTCTGATTGGAACAGCAGAGTTAGGTCTAATTTTTAGGCTAATGCAATAGATCAGAAAAGACTAGGGAGGATGTTAATGAGAGATCAGTGAGAGTGTTTCCAAAGGATCAGACTTCTTCTTTTCCCCCAGGAATTAATAATGTAGTGAGAAACTGTTGTGAAAATATGATTTCTCTCCTAAAGTTTCTTCAGGCATGTTTTGGTAGAAGTTCTGTTCCATAAACTCAAGTTCTGACAGCTTCTCTTGTACCATCTGTTAAACAAGACTACATTTTCAAAAGGAACAATTATTCTAGGTGGCTGATTTCTGTCTGCTTCACAAGGACCTCATTCAGATGCTTGGCATGTTCTTTGCTGGTATGTTTTCAATTTATCCTTAAAGGTACTGAAAATAATCTACTGGTTTTGATCTCAACACAGAATCAAGCCTGCTTCTGCAGGGGTGTTGGACTAGATGATCCCTTCCAAACCCTACTGGTCTATGATTCTACTTAAAGATAGCTTCCAATTAGTTTACTGTAAAGTGTGTATCATATATATGCCTGCACAAAAAGAACTATAGTTCACATGAGCATATACAGAATGTACATATTGATGCATATATAGAGATATGCAAATGATCAATCAACATAACAGCTCAAATGTATGATGCTTCATAAGACTTGAGGGATGTGTGTATACATATGCATATGTAGAATCATAGAAAGAATTAGAGGGTTGGTAGCGACCTTTAGAGCTCATCTAGTCCAACCTCCCTGCAGAAGCAGGTTCACCTAGATCAGGTCACATAGAAACATGTCCAGGTGGGTTTTGAAGACCTCCAAGGAAGGAGACTCCACACCCTCTCTGTACATCATAAACACAACATTTGTAATACATATAGGCTAGCTTTCTGTAATGTTCTATCCTCTCATACAGCAGGCCACATGCACCCCTATGTTCATGCACATTATTGGTTACTAAAGTATGTGTGACAACCAATTTCCACTGGTTCTTAAAGATGTTTCACCAAGAGACAAGTGAGATTTTGGCAGGAGAAGACACAAAGCAAAGCTTAGCCCCAGTTTTGCTGGGTGGGTCAGATGTGAATGGGCTCACACAGAACTTGTTCTCAGTAGCTATGATGTGGGTAGGCAAAAAAAAAATCAGGCTTCAAATAAGTTAGAAAAAGGATGGCAATGTGGACATAACACCATGCTTACTTACAGGCCTCTCTCCTTCTTCACTGTAGCTATCTATGGAGGGTATTCTTTCAAACAGGTCGAACAAGTGGGCAGCTGACATCTTGGCTTTGGCATAGTCTGGAGTGAAAGAAGTGCTTTGTCCTAATGCCACTGCACCAAATACAATGGCTGAAAACACTCTGTAAAGAGAAAAAGGGAAAAAAATACGTTGACATTGATGTGGCAAAGGCAAGAAAAGCTTTTATGAGCAGACTAGGGGCTTGAGATAAAAACTCATTGTTAAGGCTGAGGTAGTGTAAGAGCTGTCTACTGCAAACTCTGTGATTTTCTTTCCATACTGAGAAAACCTATGATTTGTTTGTAGGGAAGAGAGGATCAGTCTAAGCTTCTCCTCCTTGTCCACTTCTCTGGATTTATTAGAAATGGATGTGTTGCTGTTCTTAATGCATGAGATGTAGTGGGATGTATAGTTCCTTGCAGCTCAGTGTCTTCAGTTATGACATGGAACATTATTGGTTGTGGAGCAGTCTGAAGATTATGGAGAAATCTGCCATTCCACATTTCCTTCAAATGGCCCAGTCTTCCAGGAACAATCAAATCCTCGAGTTCAGGAGAAAAAAGCAAAAGGCAAATGGGAGTTGTGAAAGAGGAATGAAACCTGGGGTGAGCAAAGGGCAACAGGAGAGGAGATACCCAAGGAGAAGGGATTCACTTGAATGTGTAGGGGAGAGTAATGCTGGTATTTGAGAAGAGGTTGGCTTTAGTTTCAGCAGCATTTCTTTGCAAGAGTGTGGCAAGGACTGAAAGAAAGCATGGAGCTGCATGAGAGACAAGGTGGCTATTGACAAATGCAGACAGGAATTTCAGCTTCAGGGACAAAATGGAAAGCCAGTTAGATGCTGGAGATAGGGAGGAAAGAGAAGGTTGGAAAGGTGCCAGTTGGTGGGAGCAACTCACTGGAAACAGAGAAGCTTTTTCAGCTCTGGCTGGGCATTTTCCAGATTGGGTGTTTGCCAAATGTTTCTCCTGCTCTCCACATCTCTTTTCCTGGGGCTCATGATTTCCTCACCTCAGTTTCACTTATTGCTTGCTCTACTTACATTTAATTTTGTCCACCTACACTCCCTGCAGCTAAGCCATGTGATTCTGTTGTTGAAGAAACCCTGTTGTCCATGAAATGAACAAATGGCTTTGTTTTGCCTGTCTGCATGTTGCTTTCCTTTCATTCCAGGCCTCTTGTTTATAAGGGAAATTGTATGTAGGTAGCTAAAGACAATCTAAAAGCATCACTATTTATTTGGATTTGTAATAGAGGAAGGAGGAAAGGAAGGAAGGAAGAAAGGAAGGGGAATGTAAGGGTGAAGAATGGAATGCCAAGGTATTTCTTGGTGTTTTTTCAATTCTATACTCCATGATTCATGATACCTATGGAGAAATGAAACATCCTCTCCCACATGTACAAAAAGAGAATCTAAGAGATACTTACAAAAGCACATCTTTAAACCTCATATGTCCATTTCTCACTAGATAGGCACCAAATCTAAAACATCCAGCATAAGTGAAGTACATAATGGCTTGTGTAAAGGCAAAAGTAAATCCAAAGATATGTGCCTTCTTTACAGAATTTCTGTAACAGAAAATGACACATCATCACAATCATATTGTAAATTCACTGGTACCAATCAAGCATGTGAAGAGTACTCTACAATTCAAAGGAATCCACAAGTCTGTAGCACTTCAAAGACATCTCCAGACCTTTGTAAGGTCCTAATTAAGGCATCATCATTCCTATATGCTTCACTTTCCTCTCTATCTTGAAAAGATGATGAGACAGTTGGGATAGAGAGGAAAGTGCTCCAGCGTTAAATGTTTTGAGGACATACAATTTGCATTATCTCTACCTCACACATCCATTGAAATGATTTTGATGTTACAATACAGTTGCAATTCAGAGTTTCAGCTTACTGATACAGGAGGAAAATAGAGAACTTTAGAATTTCCACCAAGAAAAATGACTTTCATAGAAGAAAACTTTGTGCTTAATCTTGCATTGAACTAAAACAAGTGACAAATCATAAATCATTTCACATGATCTGCAAGAGGTGAACCTGCTTCTGCAGGGGGGTTGGACTGGATGATCTCTAAAGGTCCCTTCCAACCTCTGCCATTCTGTGATTCTATGAAAATAGCAGAATGAACAAACACAAAAACTGCTATGCAGGTCCACCCTTCTGGTTCCTTCCTTGGGGAAAATCCCACTGATTAGGATAGGACTCAAACATACAGGTAAAAACTGACTTTTGGTTTGGTAAATAGATCCCCTCAGAAGAAAGGACTCGTGCTTATAAGAATTAATAAAGGTTTCCATTTCCAGAATTACAGCAGCCAATAATAAACCATGGAGACTTGGAAAACAAAACCACATTGAATTTATAACATTACCTAAAATATTAAGAGCATTAGCTTGAAGGTAAGGATAATCTGTCTTTCTAATGGCAAAGCTGAGTTTGGAATGAAAGATGTTTTGATGTACTGACAGAGCTAAATTGTGATGAAGTTGATGTTAATTCCTGGTCATTTAAAAAAGGAATATTTCAATACCTTTTGTTTTTAAAGAAGCATTCTTTTACCTGTATGATGCTTCCAAGCTTTGTCCATACATAAGCTCAAATTTTCTCTCCTGAGTCAAAGTAACAAGAGTTCGAATATTTTCTATGGCCTCTGAAGCAATCTGTAGCAGAGACAAATATCCATCAGCAGAAAAAGCAACATCATATGGGGATTTTGGAGTATCATCTGGATCACAGTATAACTGCAACAAAAGGATGGCTACACTACTGTTGAAAGTGTTGCTTGCAACATTTGCAGATCTGCTGCTGATAATAAATCCAGTTCATGTGAATTACAGCAGTCAAGTTGAGACATCACCCATTTTAGCACAGGGCAGCAATGGGATTTTATTTTCTAGTAGGTTTGTGTAATGTGTCACAAGGATGATGCCATGCAGCTGGCATCTCTGCAGGAGCCTAGTCAGAATACACTGAGCAAGCCTACATCACCTGCAAACCCATTTGGAACAGCAGGGTAAACATATGTCTAGGTTTTTAGAAGCAACTGGTGATTTGGAGTTAACTCATAAATGATCTTCCCCAGGGGGCATTCTCAGCATCTTTTGAAAATCAAGTGTCTTTCAAAACTCCTAAAAGAGAAACTCAAAACCACTAACCATTCCTAGAAATGTAGAGGCAAATTTTCCTGGCCCATATGGCAGTTTGGCATCTCATTCCTATTGATTTTATGTCTTTGAAACTCTTCCTGGTTTGCCACAGAAGAGAAAATATTAAAAGCTTTCCAAAGTGATTACTGATCCCACGTATCCAATGTCAATTGAGAACCAGTGCCTTAATTTTCTTAATGCTCCCCAAATATGAAGGGAATTTACCTTAATTAATGAGTTGATTAGTATCATCAGCAAATCTTAATAACAGCAGTTGATTTAGCCTTGTTCAAGAGCACAGCAAATCAAAACTCAACATATAAAGCACAGCAAATTGAAACTCAAAGTATAAAGCATCTTGGAAAGTGGTTTTGTAAAGTATGTTCATTGCAGCTCCTAATTGAGCTCCTATGTTCTCCTTTTATGGGGAAAGAAACACTACAAATTATCCACTGCCTAGAAAGTCATCTAGGACCCAGCACTTTCTCATGTATTGCCACCCATGTAGGACTGTTAGACTGTGGAATCCCACCCCATTCACAGAAGCCTCTTGTGGTGTCTGTACCACTCTCAACTGTGTGATTGTGGGTTGTAGCAGAAGCAAATGGACCCTATTAAGGTGTATGATGAATTCTGCTTCTTTTAGCTCTGTTGTTTCTGCACTGCCTTTCAATGATCACAGAATCTTAAGGGTTGGAAGGGACCTCAAAAGATCATCCAGTCCAACCCCTCTGCCAGAGCATCACTCTGTCATGGGTGATGATGACATTTCCCCATAGGCAGTTTTCCAGGAAGAACTCTTTTACAGAGAAGAGTAGAAAAGAGCTAAAAATAGATGCATGTGGCTTGTTTTCCTCCAGGTCTGCTTGAGAGTGAAACACTTTGCTGAATTGCCATGGAAATACATATGTCTTAAAATTCACCAGACACTGGGGATATGCAAAATATTGTCTTAATTAATATGGTCTGCTAAAAGCAGATAGTCAGGTCATCACCTAAAAATCATGTACTTGTTCCTACAACTGGTCTCCAAGGAAGTTGACTTGAGATAATGACAATCAGCTGTAAACTCTTTAATGGAATGCATAAGAATGCACTCAACAAGGTAATTTGTTTGGCAAACCTTCATGAATAATTACTGACAGTATTTCCAATTCTTTCTTGATTGCCCTGCCATGGAAAGAAGCCCAGGCTTCTTTTTTCAACACATATTCTTTTAGTTTCTTATTTGAACATGTGCCAAAACACCTCTAGGGTTGTGAATCATCAGCCTTTAGTGTAACTAAGTGCAGGAAAGAGATTGGAAACAAACATGACTCTCAGCCTTCAACTCTGATAGAAAAAGGAAAAGTGTAGCAGGTGTAAAGAGTCTAGCAGCTCCAAAAACTTAGCTATGCCTATGCATTGTATGATCTGGAATGAAACAGAGCAAACAGGTAACAGCTTTAGCCAGACCATACAATGATTGCACTGGATGATTGTTTCAAAACACTGTTGTGAGGCTTGCTAAATTCAAGTTGTGTTCTAAACCTGTGTAATTGAGGATAAATAAAAGATGGGTTAATTCCCTTGAACTCTCTTGACAATCTGTTATGTTTTTACTGGGAAAAAAAAACCAGATTAGAGAATATTCATTTATGTTTGCCAGGGGACAATGTTCTGCAGGTGCCTTGTGATTGACCTTACAATGAATCATTGCTATCTACATTTATACCAAAATGCCTGGCAGGCATTAGTGTAAAAAACCCCTAGGTGTAAACACCCCAAACCATTTTCTAATCCACTTGAAGGCACAGGAATGTCTCTGAAAAACTTTCCTAATACAGATCATGGAAAGAGAGAATAAGATTTGCTGTGCCCAGATGCCTCTGCTCAACTGACCACAGTGCAATGGGAGGAAGGGAAAGGACAGAGATCACGTAGGTGCTGTGCTGCTTGGGGCATGTCAAAAACCAGTCCCCACAGTGTATGATCTGCCCTGACACAGTGCATCTTGAAAAGTGAGCAAACAGTTCTCCTCCAAGTTACAAAGGGAAATAACACCCTCCTGCTGCCACAGTCACGCTTTTCTTTAAGTAGATTCTCAGGCTCCTCCTTCCCTTCCCAGCTGAGAGAGGAAGGAATGAAAATCAGAGGAAGGGGTTGCTAGACACAATCAGCTGTGCTGTCACTGTGATGTTTTCATGGGTCCTTGTTACTGGTAGTTTCTGTATTGTGCATTTTCATAGTAAGCCCACAGACAACTGCAAGATGAGAGAAAGAGAAGATATGTGACAAGTAGGGGAGACTGGCTCTGAAAGGACACACAGTGGAAAGAAATGAAGAGGAGAGAAAGCAGAGTGCTGAGAAAGAAAGGGGAACCTGACTGCAGACTCAGGACAGGCATGAGGGACCCAGGACTTTTTAAATGCTTGGTATACTCTGAATGCTTACAAATCATTGGAGGACATAAAGTAATAACTCATGCTTTCAGTTTTCAGCTGAACAATACAACAATGCAGACTTTTACTTCTTTGAGTGTATTCTTGATCCATCTCCAATGTTTCTATTAAGCAATACTCTGTAGTACAACATAAAACCAGAAGAAAAGGTCACTGAACCCACCTTTCCTGAGGTTAGCAGTTCCTTCTTATCTTTTTTTGCGTGTCCAGCAAGCATCTTTATTTCAATCATTCCTGTTATAGCAATAATTGGCATAATGGCTAAAAGCAAAAGAGTCAGCTGCCAGCCATGGATAAATGACAAAACAATCCCAGTCCCAAGGTTAGCTACATTTTGGGCAATTAGTGCCAGCCTGGAACCTGTAGCCTGGAAAAGAGTGGAACTGTTGTAAGTGACTCTGTGTTGTTTGAAAACTAGACCAGAAATATTTGTAATGTACACAATTGAGATTTATTCACCAGAGGACATCTGAAAGTTCTTAACTGGGTCTAAACATCCTGCACAACTGAATGCTTTACCTTTTGAAAACTCACTATTGTACAGATCACTCCCTCAAGCCTTCTCTATCTTCCCTCCTCTTACATCCACTCACTCAGACTGACAGCCTTTGCTTTCAAGTTTTGCCCAAGAAAACACAATGTTGTTTTGTAACTCTCCCCTTTTCATACAGAGAACCATGACACCAAACTTGTCAGGTCTCCTGAAACATGACATTTCCAAACTCGGGCTTTGAAACAAGAACTTTTTTCTCCCTGAATACTTTTTAATCATTTTTTCTCACTTTTAAGTTTAAACACAAACACAGAGCTGTAATTTTGTTGGTATTCATAACATTTATCCTGGAAACATAATGCTGTCTAGGCATCTAAGCAGGCTGGATAAAGAACAGACACCTTGGGTGACTCATTTATACTAGTGCTGGCAGGACTGAACATCAGTATGAATGAAAAGCAAAGGGATGTGTTGGTAAACCACACACACATACATGTTTGTATATATATAAACAAATACATTACCTACTATTATCATACATTTTGTGTGACATCAAAATAAACATGATTTAAGAAGTAATATTGCATTGTTTAATAAACAACAACGGCTTCCAGATGACATGTTCCTATGGGACCTGATCTAGGTGAACCTGCTTCTGCAGGGGGGTTGGACTAGATGATCTCTAAAGGTCCCTTCCAACCCCTACTATTCTATGATTCTATGACCATATGTGCAGGGTTTCTACCTGTCAAAAGCAGTCTGTGACTTGCTAAACCAGATATGAGAAAGGCCAGTGCTTGTTACTTACTCCTTTCACTTGTGAGGCATCATTAGCAAGCCTTGTAATTAATGCTCCAGTGCTATTTTTGGGATCATCAAACCAGCTGATCTCCTACAACAAGAAATAGAGTTATTATAATCTTTAAAACTTTAGTCTGCACATGATCTAATTGGCCTATATAAGGTGATTTAGTCACTCCAGATTACAATAGGAGCAGTGGCACAGGCTGCCCAGAGGGTTGTGGAGGCTCCTTCCTTGGAGGTCTTCAAGACCCACCTGGACATGTTCCTGTGTGACCTGATCTAGGTGAACCTGCTTCTGCAGGGGGGTTGGACTAGATCATCTCTAAAGATCCCTCCCAACCCTACCATTCTGTGATTCTGTGACACACACAATATAGTGTTCTTTACATGTAAGCATAAATACAATAGACCTAAAAGTTTAATAAAGACATAGGAACACAAAACTCAAACCTAAGTTAACAATCCATTCATATCCTTTTTGCAATTGCACAACCATGTTATTTCATATTGAATGCAGCTTTAGAAGGCATTTTTTTCTTGTCAATTTAACATGGTTTTGGTGATCAGATACTCACTAAACAGCAATACCAACGAATCTGCCACTCAGTGGCAATTATTTGAATGTATAATGTTCTTCTAAGAAGTTAACTAACTAACCAATACACTTTCTCCTGTTATAAAATCTAAAAATAAGTCTTAATTGTCTGTCAGTACTGAGACAACTGTAAGACTACTGAGAAGAAGTGTTTAAAAAAGCAGGAGTGTTGCTGCAAAATTTCTGTAGTGTCTGAGAAGACATATGTAAAATGACATGCAGTGCTGGGAGGTGACTCAAGACTTCCTCCTCTTCATCTGGAAGATGCTAAACTGAGGGAAATAAAAGTCTTGCCAACCATGTAGTTCTGCATCACAATAGCAATTCAGATGAAGTGGCTGCTTTGGGGTTACATGATATGGAGAATGGACATGTGTTGGTGCTAATACACAAAACTCTTTCAGGTCCCACTTCTGTAGTGGCTGAGATTGAACATGATGCCTTGTGGACACTATTTTAACATCAGAGTGAGAAAGCAATGAGTATAATGCCATTACTTGACTCCTCAGACCATGCAAACCTCTCTGGTACCTTTAGGATCTTTCATGCTCTTCCTCCAGGGATTTGTTTGGCATGGTCCTAGAGACCTCACCTTCTTCCTGGGCTAGTCTGAAAAGTCTCATGGGACTTAATTTCCAAGGAGGCAACCTATAATCCTTTCCAATATAAACCAGAAAGAAGGGGCATCTGAGCCTCCAGTGAAAGGAGTTAATGAAAGGGAAGCTGATGCAGCTCAGGTTGGCTCTGGGAATTTCCTCAAGAACAGAACAATCCTCTGTGGAGACCAGGAAAACTTCACCCACCCTACAGGATGAAGAAGGAGTGGGGTCATGTCTGTTTGGAAACCTCCTCTTTGGTCCCAGGCTTGCTGACGTCTCAACGTGATTGGGATAGATGGGTGTCTGTAGTGAGTGAAAGGCAAAGGAGAGATGTGTCTACTTGCACACTGCTCTGCATTCTGCTGCCTCAGGGATCCCATACACACTTACAGCTGAGAGGGCTTCCCAGTTTGCACTGTTCCATTAGACACACTGCAGTGCAGTAGGGATGCTGAGCAGCTCGTCACTGTGCCAGCCCTGGGAAGCAGCTAATGCCAGCCATCAAGTGGTGGCGATAAGGCTGGTTACACATGCAGTTAGGATCCTTGCCATCCTCCTTGCTGCTTAGCAACTGGAGACTGCTGTGCATGGATGTCAAGCTGATGATTTTCATTCTGCTGCTGAATGTACTGCTACTGACAGCAGAGCCCTGTTCTTACCTCAACTCCTACCATCACTACACCTTTGCCTCTGTACCAGCTATCTAGGAGCAGCTGCCAGTTTAGTGAGTGCAGTTAGTCAGATATCCAGGTCCTATAACCTTCACTAATAATTATTTGGGGCTGAAGGCCAATCTGAATTTTAGGTTCAGTCTGTCAGAGTACTTTGCCTGGTCATCAGTCTAAAGGTGCTTAGATTTCATTAAAGAAACTAAATAAACCTTTACCTTTAAGCTTCCTTTAGCTTCCTTAAGCTTTCTTACACTTGACCTGTAGTTATAACAATAAGAAGGTTTTTTTGTTATATTGAAATTGCTTGCTGTTGTTTTGACTTTTGCATACAGCACTTAGCAAGATAGGAGTAAAGATTTGAGGAGTGTTCGAAATGCAGGGATACTTCTTTAAAAATCCCTTTCTCCTATTCTAGAAATATGATGAAAGGGAGAGTAGATTTTATTATGAAAACCTGGGCATTTTTATTTGTTTTACTGAGATTAAAATGTGAAGTTCCTGGAATAGGCGTGGGAGGAGACTGAAAGAGTATTATCTGGGCTCATCCTCTGGCCATTGACCCTCCGTGCATCTCTGTGGGTGTGCAGATCACTTTTATCACATAGCCTGACGTAAGCCTTACAAGTACAGGCTAAGTCTCTGAAGGCTTGTGTAGATTAGTCCAAACTCCACTTGCCCATAGTCAGAGCTGGTCAGCTGCACACACAGCACAGCATACATGACTATGACTGCTGGTAAAGAAATGGCCCCTATCCAACCAGAAGAAAAGCTGAACATAGGAACACAGTTCCAATGCACTCACAGTACAGACACATGCCTTGAATTACCTACTGCTATCTAAATATTTAGCCTTTCATTTATCAACATGTATGCAAAATAGATGTCATAAAATCTGCCTGGTTTGTTCACCAAGGTATAGTGAGACTGACAATGACAGAATTATCAGTTAATGTTATTTTACAAATGGTTTTTAAGCCATTTAAAACATCTATCTGGACCTCTTACAAAGATGTAGCCTGTTCAGTTTCTAAACTGAGCTAAAAAAGCCCATCAGTGTGGTATCTTTATGGATATGGTTGCAGCATGACTACTGAAGACAAAGACAGTTTATAGCATGGAAACAAACAAGCATTTCCAAAGCTCCAGAAAGAGAAATATATGCTTTTACCTGTCTCAACATTGCTCTAAATGCCATGGATCGAAGTCTCATTGTAAGGATTTCTCCAGCTTTGCCAAATGTGAAGCCCTGTTTGAGAAAAAAGCCCCAATGAAACAGATTCTTTATTACCTAATCACAGCTTTCATCTTCTTCAGAAAGTGACCATCTGTATATACTATTTAAAAGAATATTGCTAAGTAAAAAAGAGTCTACCTGAACTAAGGCAATCAAGGGTTTTACAAGCTAAATTTATCACTTACAATGGCAGAGTAGAGAATGAGACATTGTGTTTTAAGAAACAAGTGTTTGCCATGTAATAGTCTGCAGGCATCACCATAAAGTTTTTTAGTTTCAGGAGTTTTTGTCACAGCTGATCCCAAATGGAAACTGGTCACTCCGAAGTAACAGACTTGGTGCTATCACAGGGCCCTGTACTCATTTTAGGCACTGTACAAGTACCAGGGATTTCCTTCTCTCTCTCTAAGAGTTTACAATCAAACAAACCCTGTAGTGCTACTGGTTATTTTCTAGTGGAAGCCTCTGAACCTGCACAGATACCCACTGACTACAACACAGCTCAGCATGCACAGATGTACTGATGAATCTTTGACTCCTGGGCCAGACTATGTAAGAAGAGACAGAAAGACACGTTTGGATGGGGAGATTTCCATAATAGCTATATCACAAATTTGTTTTCCTTTCTGAGGGCATCACAGAAGTAGGAATTTTGTGCTTGGTTCTGCCTTAAGAGAAGGAAAGGGTTGGAGGTCGTTTCAGGAAAGGCAGAAGGGAGCAAGGTGGTGTTCACAAGTCTACAGATGATTGTACAAGGCTGCCTTAAGTAGCTAAGCAATAACTAAAGGGATTGGTGCATGCAAATGAGATGCACATCAAGTCACATAACGGGTGAACTGATTTATTTATGGACTTTCATGCAATGTGTGTAATTCTGTGCTTTGGCAAATACACATGCCTGTGTTAAGTTACATGCACATAGGCATTTAGACTCTGTTTCAGAAAATGTGGTCAAAAGTATTTGATTCTGTAGAAGCGGAAGGATGGATCCCATGGACTGGAGAGGTGGATTTGCAATAGTATTTAACTTTCACTGTATGGAGCTGTGAGTAATGTTAAATAAAGCATATGATGTGGTCTTTCTCAGTTATTTTTGATATGTTTTCTTAGACATTCAAAGGGCTGAGTTAGTGCATATATATGCAGAGCAGTTTCAGTGCAACCAGGTCAGACACTGACAGACCTGTTGCACAGGGCTTGGAGCAGATATTGAGACAACTATTTAGTTGATAGAAAAGATAAACCCTGATCTAAACCTGTGTTGCCAACATGACTGTCAGTACCTGGCAGTACTGGCTTTTCCTGCACAGGCTGTGGTGAGGTGAGGACCTTACACCCAGACTCTCCTTTGCTGGGGAGATGGGGGTCAGCTTATAGCACAGAGAACATTTGAAACCTTTTACTATATTTTGAACTTGTCTGATAGTGAAAGTTCATAACAATTTTCCTAATGCACTACTTAACACTAGGGCACTAAGAACACAGCACAGTTGAGATATAGTGCCTCAAGTACCATGAACAACTGGAGTAATAAACTTACCTGAAGAAAAAAAGTGACAAAAGAAATGATTCCAAAGCCTAGGAAGAGCAGTGCATATGTGCTGTTTTTCTCCTTGATGGCAACTTCTCCTTTTTCTACGAACATCTGTAAGAGAAAATGTGAAAAATGAATTAAGTCAGGCTGCATTAATTTCCCATTATTGTTATGTACATGCTGCATGCATTCCATACCCTTCAATTGATCTATTGAAAGTCTATTTCTTGTGTTTTCCAACTTTGAAGTTTATAGTGATTGTCCCTGTCTTGTGAGTGAAGACTTCACTGGTATTTTGACAAGATCAGAATGTCAGTGAACAACCTGCATCAGTAAATTTCCATTGCAATTCACACCTGCAAAATACTGAGATATGTCTTAAGCCTCTGGAATAGTCTGGAGTCACTGAAGATGACTGGATATTAAACAGTGACTAGTTAGTGAGAGAGAAATATGGAAGTTGTTCTTAATACAATGTGTTCTGATTTACAGACCTGTTAATTTTTTAGGCAAAGGCTCAGCAATAAACTGACTTCCATTGCTGTTTGCTGTGTGTTAACAAGCAAACAAAAATATTTACACTTTAGGGAGAGTTTGCTTTGTTATGGAAATAATTTTCCATTCAAATCTTCCATTAACTTATTTATCTCAGTGGATAAATGAATACTAAAGAAGTATTGTCTTCAAGCCATCATCATACTTTTATATATGGTAAAAAAAGTCACAATTCAATAAGCAAGATCATACAGTTTTGGTTTCACCAGGTTCATAGAGCAATAAAGATAATGCTCCTAAGTTTGGGTAACAAAAATATGGTTTATAAGGTTTGAGGTCTTCAAGGTCTGTAAGTCTTTTAAGTAGAGAAGGTTGTATGCTGTTGGTTGTTGCATTGTGTTTGCATACCTTGGATTTTGAGTAACTGTCTTTCTGTGGTTTTAATTTTTTAGATGAGTTTTGATTTGCCTTAGTGAAAAAACTTTATCGGTTGCTCACAAAGACTTCAGTTTACCTGATTGTACACCTTGGTCTACAGCAATGAAATTCACAGTGCCACTGTTTACATTCTCTAACAGGTTATGGATAAATCCTATCACACTTGAAACCATTTTTAGATGTGTTCAGAATAAATTCATGTTTTAGGAAGTGTCTTAATTCTATTTTTCCCAATATATATCTTCTGTCATTTGTCCAAATAAAGTGTCACTATCTCCAGAATGTCATTTCCTTCTCTAACACCATAAACTCAGGATAACAGAAGTTCTCTCTATAATATAAAGTCTGCTTTAGTCAGAAGTGTTATCTCACATTTCTTTCATCTTGTTGGTTTTGCACTGCTTTGCTCCACATCATATCTTCTGAAAGGCTATGGCCAAGCATACATGGGCAAGACAGTACACAGATCACCTCTCAGGCCCACACTACTCACGCTGACATAACTCCTTTCTTTAAAGGAGTAAGAGTGAAGCATATTCAGGTAGGTCACAGGAGAATCTCTCCCTATTTCAGCATCAATGAGCTGATCTGCTTGAGGACGTGCAATGTGCACACTGGGCTGATATTTTGCATTCTCTGTAGCAAGGATCTTTGCTTGTTCCTCAGCTTTGCAGCACAAATTGATAAACAGTATCATGTAGTTGGTTTATCATACAGGTAATCAGGAAATGATAACAAAAGGTAAAGCATACAATAAAGACTTTAACTGCTTTGTTTTATACTCACCCCTATAATATCTGAAATGAGGACTGAAAATATGGGTTGCAAGCCTCCATTGATAATTGCACATAAAGTTCCAATAACCATGTATGGCCACTCAGTTTTATTCAACTTCATAATTTTAAAAAATGAAACTGGAGGTATGTTTTTATCCTAAAATAAAAGGATCTCATCAGAATAAATACATTAACAGAAGGAAATGAGACACATGTACATTCTTCGTGATAGGTTCTTCATCCCATAGTTCATGTTGGGAAACCCCAAACTAACTGTTCTTTAAAAACTGTATTAATTAACTGCAGAAACTCCTACTACTGCTATTAAAGGATAAAAGTGAAGTTAAACACCAATGAAAGCTACATAAGCTATGGTTTCTTCCAGCAACAAGGATTCGAGCCTTTCAAGGCTGAAAGGATTAGTCACAAATGCCATTTACCCATCATAAGAACAACCAGAAACAGAAATCACTCATTTAAATCATGTTTTGCATTTGATGGTATTGAATGCTAAAAGAATTATTCTTTACTTGTTACTGAACACAATCAATAATTACATCTTAATTTTCAGTGTATATATATTCTGTTCTAATATATATATTCTATTCTAATATATATATTCAGTAGATAAGCTTAATTTTCAGTAATGTATTTACTAACAGAGACATTTTTGCCAGTAGTTGGCAAAGTATTTAGATTAAAATAATAATTATTCCCTGTTCAGGGTGTGTTTTATGAGTTACATGACTAATTACCTAATTTTGCTTTTCTTCTCTAAGTAAATTAATTAACGTGCTACTTAAGCTATTCCTGCACTCAAGTACTTTTGTTTTGTAATATTACTCAAAAAACTATTTAAAGCATAACCAAATAAAAGAGAAGTTTTAGCTTCAGGGAAAAAGTCTGTTCTCAAAGAATTCTTGTGTGATTTTGTCACTTTATGAGTCTCGAGCCAGACACATGGGATGCCTTCCCAAATGTTGTTAAAAAGTTACTCCCTCTTGAATGGGATCACATTTCTTTCTTATCTCATTAGTTACGGAAAACACATGCAGGTAAGAATACAGAGACACTCACAAGCTGACCAGCTTCTGTATCAGGTTCATCATTCTCTATCCTGAACCTTTTCATGCTTTTCTGAGTGGATCGTCTTTTCAGTCCAGCTACTATTGATCCCTTCCATGCCTCATCTGAGGTAGCTGGTGCATTATCCTCGTCCTGTAAATGATCTTCAGTTCCTGATGCCTGAAATGAAATGATATGATGCTAACAATTTTTTACTGCCATACTATTCTGCACTTGCAAATGATGGTCAGTAGTAAATAACAACAGTTTCTGTTGTTAGACAGTTTCTGTTCTACACAGAGATATTTTTTCTCATTTATTGTCAAGTTAAATTGTTCTGAAAACATACAGAAGAGTTAAACAAGTTAATTGAATAAACACAACAGAAAGTCTCTTTAAAGTCCAAAAATTATGGTCAGAAAACCAACAAGAAGGACCTTCAATATGAGGAAAGAGCTATGAGAAACAGGAGCAAGACCACCAGCTGCTTCAGGCTTGAGGGAAACTGTTTGAGAAGTTCAGGAGAAAAACTGAAAGATAAGACAAATATTCGAGATAGACTGTGTCTGAATGACAGAATTTCAGGAGCCTGAGTCACTAAGATGCTGGTGATTTGTGAAATACTTGCTTAAAAGAGTTTGTTTTCACAACAAGGGTGAGAGGCACTGCAGCGGATGACCTGAGGAGGGTGTGGAATCTCCGTCCTTGGAGGTATTCCAAACTCAACAGGACATGGTCCTGAGCAACCCTCTCTGACCTCAGAGTCCTCCCTGCATTCAGAGGGCTTGGACTAGATGAGACACTGTGGTCCAATCTGAGTTATTTGATAATTTTATGATTTGGAAAGTAGTCTGAGAATCTGTCAGCTCCAGGATTTCACTTTTGCCACAATCTTAATTTTACCCTTCTCACAGACTTCATTTGTTTTGTGTTGTGTTTTTTAAGAGATTTTTTATTTTTGCTTACAATTCTTGTAATTCACAACTTTGAAATGAATTTGCATGTTTTATTTAATGTAGAATTATCTCAATGTGAAGTTTATCACTCTTCAGTTAAGCTTTTTCCTCCCCTTAGAGTTGATCTACTTGAGAAAACACTGCAAAGTTGGAGTTGCATTTGAGAACAATTCAATTTGATTAACTCAATAGCACATGGTATGGTAAAAGGCATGAAAAAATATGGGTGAAAAAGCTACCTGCATATTAACAAGCTTGTAATAAATTCCCTTCTGTTCCATTAACTCATGATGAGTCCCTTGTTCTGCGATGACACCGTCTTCCAATGCAGCTATAAGATCTGCGTTTCTAATTGTTGACAAACGATGGGCAATAACAAGTGTAGTGCGGCCTTTCCTGACCTGGAAACAACACAATGATGGTCTCATGTTAGCATATTTAAGAAGTATTTAAGCATATTTAAGAAATATTTTAATTGAAAAGTTTTCCTTAGAAATGGTGTTCTGGTAAAGACCAAAATGGTCAACTAAGAAGTGTTGATTTTCACAACATTCCTCAGTTCCTCCAAGGTAAACTAAAGCAAAAATGTAACAAACCAAACACTGAAAAACATGTTTTAATTTAAAATATTAATTAAGGCACTATTTTTTTCATGTTGGACTATTACTTTCTAGATAGAAAGATCTAAACTTTATTTTTTGAAACTGACCCTTCAATATCGTCCCAGGTTATGTCTCCAATTGTAGCTGAAAGAATCTATCATTAAGCAAGTCAGACACAATTCTGTTTCAGAGCATTTCACAAACATAGAAATTAATCACTTAGCAATTTTACTTGTTCTTGTTCACTCTTGCTCGCTTAGCAATTTTACCTGCTCTACTTGTGTAGAGTGTGATGGAGTGTGCTGGGAGAAGTTACTGTTAACGTCTCATAATTCAACAAGTAAACCGAAACTTTGATTCAGTCTTTAAATCTTCACTTCACATTTGAACTGGTAGAATCATAGAATGGTGGGGATTGGAAGGGACCTTTAGAGATCATCCAGTCCAACCCTCTGCAGAAGCAGGTTCCCCTAGATCAGGTCCCATAGGAACATGTCCAGGAGGGTCTTGAAGAACTCCAAGGAAGGAGCCTCCACAACCCCTCTGGGCAGCCTGTGCCAGGGCTCCCTCACCTCACAGTGAAATAATGGGTTAATAAATGTTATACAGTTAGAAAATAAAACTTCAGAGTGTGGAAAATTTTCAATGAATTTCCAGCTAAATCTGATATCTTAATATTGTCACATGACTTTAAGAACCGGAGTGACAGCAGCTGAAACCATCCTGTAAATAAATGGTAGGCATGTCCTTGGTAGTCTGAAAGCTTCACCATGTCTGAGGTGATCTTAAAAAGGTAAAATCACATCAAGACGTAGAAGAAAGTGAAGCTAACATGCTTAATTATAAAAAGCAGAACATCCCATCCACATAGACAGTAAACAGAAAGGCAGCAAAGGCTTGGCAAAGCCTGCAGAGAAATGTGGTCTTCTCTAGATTTGCTGTAAATCTTCTCTAGAGGTATAGGCTCAGTATAGCAAGGAAGGTAAAAAGTAGGCAAGAGGTGGATAAATGAATACTTGGCATACAATAGCTTAGTTTTGCCTTGCTTAACATCAGTAATTTCAGGGCCAGACAAGTCTGAACAAATCTTTCTGGCATGCTGTGCCAGGAACATCAACAGAGATTCACCTCACTATATGACATATTTTAAAGATAGATGGGAGAGGTGAGAGGCTGAGTAACTTGTTTAAACTAGCTGCAAGTATTTTATATTGCAGCATTTAGCTGACATCCCACTGAATGTGTCAATCAGCAGCTCTATGCCCTTCAGTCTCTGGGTTTTCATAGGGCATGAGTTGGGAGAAAGATCCCTGAGTGTGGCAGCTGGCACAGTTTCACAGAGTACTATAAATTATCAGTAACTAGGACAGAGTATTTGATGCTTACTGAAGTTAGTGGCAATTAGACATCCAAGTAAAAGTTAGGGACTAAAATATCCTCGAAGATGAGAATGTAGATTCTGTTGCTTGATTCTTCCAGACACAGTACAGCACAGTGGGTAAAGTACTTCTGAGGCATAAGACATCCCTGAGTTGTCTTTGAATTACTTTGTAGGGTGCTAATCAGAACATCACCCACACACATCCTCAAACCTGCCTGAGAATATTTAGCTCTAAGCCTATGTTGAGCTCTCCATTGCTCCAAAGACTATAGCTCGCTTGGGAAGCTGTGGTTCAGCCCTATCCGTAACATCATTAACTGAATTCCATGGGCACTTGCAAAAACATTTCACCACTGAACAGTTTGACCTGACAGAGTCAGTGCTGGCAAATTTCAAACCAGATTTATACATTTATTTATGCTTAAAACCATTTCCCTATTCATCTCCACTTAGAGTTCCCAATCTTTGTACAAACAGACAAATTGTAGCTTGCTTTAGATGTTTTAGAGATCTCTTTTTTCTTACAAATGAAAAATACTGACCTTGTCCAGGGCTGCCTGCACGATTGATTCACTCTCAGTATCCAAAGCTGACGTTGCCTCATCGAGCAGAAGAATTTTAGGATTGCGAACCAGAGCCCGGGCAATTGCTATTCTTTGCTTCTGGCCTCCACTCAGCTGTGCCCCTCTTTCTCCAACCACGGTTTCAAACTTCTACAAGACAACCACACACATTTTCACAACACTCAGTGTCACAGTCCTTTCCCCAAAGAAAAGCAACAGAAAGAAAAGACATGTCAATGTCAGTAACCTCAGCAGCGTCTTCTCCTTCCTCTAAAACACTACAGGACAAACACTCACTTGGATATACCTGCCTAATCATTTGTGTCCCTGGAATTCTAAGAGCTCACCAAATGCCCACCAAGTCATGACCTAAAGGTTGAACATAAACACTATTCTCAAAAGTTACAAGGAAGATCTGCACAGCTCTGCTCAGTCACAGCTCCAGGAAGAGCTTCCTCTCTCTACAAGAATCTGAGCAACTATTTGGCACAAGGAGACTTAGGAGACATTCTTTCTGCAGGGCAGTTGCTTTGCTTACGTTGGGTAGCTTCATGATGAAGTCATAAGCATTTGCTTCCTTGGTGGCTTTTTCAATCTCTTCCATGGTGATGTCCTCACGGCCATAGCGAATGTTTTCTGCAATGGTAGTTGCAAAGAGCACGGGCTCCTGGTTCACCACACCAATGATCTCCCGCAGATACTTGACATTTAAGGTCTTGATATCCTGCCCATCAATGGTAACCTTGACAAAAGGAAGCAGACAAAAAGAATGTACTGTTTTGATTAAGGAACCTCTCTCCCTTGGTTGGCAAGTGGCTTTTTAGGGAATTTGCTTTAGCAGGGGGGGTTAGACTAGATGGTCTCTGGGAGCCTCTTCCAGTCCCTACTATTCTGTGATTCTGTAATTCTGTGACTTTACCAGCACATTGGCACAAGGGCAGTGAAATCAGAACCAGACTTCCAACAGCTGTGACACACAGAGCAGTCATCTCACTTGTCATGTCTTACCATGCCTTCCTTGGGATCATAAAATCTCTGGATGAGCTGAACAGTTGTACTTTTCCCACAGCCGCTGCCACCAACCAGGGCCACTGTCTGGCCACAATTAACCTTAAAATTCAAGCCCTTCAGTACCTGTGCATGTAAGAAAGGTAACCAAAACCATAACAGTGTGTAAAAATGTCAGTAAAAATTAGAAGAAACTCTAAAGACTGTGATAAAATTTTGCAAGACAGCTTTAGCTAGTAAAGGGGAACAACTACTTTTGGAATTGTGGAAGCCTGAAGTGGAGTTTATGGGGTTTTACTGCACTATGAAGATTCTTCCTTCTGCTCAACACTTCAAAATGTGGCATTTCATATCTACTGCAAAAGTGAAGAGATCTGCTTTCCATGCAACCTTACTTGCTCCTCCCTTGACCACCCAGTTTCAGGCAGGTAGCAAAGATGCAAAAACTGCAGCTGTAGAGAAAAAGAACTTTTCCTTCCCTCTTATGCTGCTGTTTGCCTATGGAAGCTTTTCCTTGTAGCTTTCTCTAAAACTTCAAGCAGAGAGACATTTGTAAACCTCTCTGTAATGAGATGAAAAAGAACCTGTTCTTGGATAACTGTTTTTAGTTACCAAAGAGGAACAATTTACATATTTGGTTTTGGATATTTATATAAGACATTATATTATTACACTATGAGTAACCCAGTAGGAAGTCATCAAGAGGAAGTTCTTAGCTTGAAAGAAGTGGGAGAGTTGATATTTCATGAAACTTATATTAGGACTCAAGACTTGGTGAGAACAATCTTCAAATGGGCGGGTTTTGCATTGTAAATGCAATAGAGCAGGTGTTGGATCTGCTGCCAATTTCTGAGAGAAATGCTGTTACCAGATTTAGTGTGGACAATTTGGCAGTGTACTGCTGTAACACTTTTACTGAGTTAAGACAAGTGTTCTAACAATTAGTATTTATATTTGTGACTTAAAAGAATCTCCAACATTTTAGCTTTTAGTGGAAATTTCATCTAGTTACATTTTGTTTTCAACAATTGGCTCTAATTCAGCTGACTAAACACTTCTGGCTAAAATATGCTATCACTTCTGAACAAAAAGCAAAGCTTTCTATCATTTCTATGACCTTTTTTTTAATTAAGTTATAGCAGTTGTTTTTCTTTAAGGCAATCAAGTGATCTCAAATGGAAGCCGTATCACCTTCATGTGTAATACCTTGACATCTGGCCTAGCAGGATAATTGAAGTAAACATTTTGGAATTCCAAATTCCCCTCCACATCCTTTGGTTTATAGCCTGCATTGGATGAACTGTCAATTTGAGGTTCCTGTGCAGAATAATATGTCAAGAAAAGAGAAAAAAACACATTGCTTAGATTCCTAATTACATTTGAGAATGGTACAGGGCTAAGGTATGTTAGGCAGTAATGTTACCATATAATGAGGCATAGCAGGGATTATTGCAAAGCAGCTGCAACTACTCATAGATGCACGAAGCTGCCAGTCCAGGTCACTGGCAGATCTGCTGTCAAGGTTGAGTAACCAAGGCAAATGCTCAGGGCCTTAAATCTCCACTGGATTAAATTAAGGAATAGAGAAAATAGTCTAAAACATCAGAGAAAGGAATGAGTAAACCTATACATTCCCATTCAGGCAGTAATTTGTAGAGATAACTACACTCCTTCCTTTAACATTCTGTAGGACACAGCTCCTGTGCCATACAAACACGGACACGGGACTAGGTTTTGGTGCATTTGTTCTTGTTTCTACCCAGAATGGTCTAGAATCAGGACCAGTGCACTAACATCCAAAGACAGAAATATAGCTTGCATAGATACATTCATTTTAAGATAGCATTGTAGTCACTATGATATTATAGTAGCAAGGTTACAGTCCCTGCCAGCCATCCAGTATGTATCAGCTTACAGTCCCAGGCAGCCACTATGTACCATTAGTCTGGTCAATATTATAGCTCAAACCAATCTTTGCCAGACACATTGCTGCTGTTACTGGTATCTCAGTTACTTGAGTTACCATGGGTATGATTGCAACAGCTACATTGACATTTCTGAACTACAAGGTAGATGTGACTCCAGAGGTTGAAATGTCAGGAGATCCCTCAGTAGTGTTTCATAACTGTTGTCTGATGCCTCAGACATTTGAAGCACAAGTCTAAGTATATTTCATATATAGTATTTTAATAATACATGTAAGATTTATAAACTATACACATATTTTTATACCATTTGGTATAGCTCATGAAAGTAGAAGTTCCATTGCCAGGTAACTTCAGATGTAGACACTGTAGCTGGAAAGAAATACTATCAGTAAAGTGAGCATAGTTACAACATCTTCTCTCAGTTGTTGAGTTGTGGAGTTTCAAGAATGAAAATTCAATGAAAATTTGCAATACTCTTTAAATTTTTCTTTAACTTCATCTCCTGAATTACCAGATAGAACAAAAACTGGTGGGAATTTGCATCCTCCTCAGTTACTGGCTCACATTCCAATATTCCCAACACATTCAAAACATGTTAGGTAGATGTTTTAAATATTATGATATTGTACACACCATTGCTAATTTTGATTCAGAAAAGAAGTCAAGTGTTCAACACTTTTGGATGGCAGACATGGCAAAGATACTCACATTGTCTATAACACTAAAGATTGAATAGGCAGCTCCTCTTGCATTGGCAAATGCCTCCATACTTGGCGAGGTCTGTCCAACACTAAAAGCCCCAAGTAATATAGAAATAAAGACCTAAAGAGAAAAAGACAACCCACCACATAATAAATAGCTGGGAATGTTTAGGTCTAATTAAAGAGCTTCATTTGTCTGGAAATATTATCATTGCTTTGTTTCATGCATGCTGTGCAACGTGAAGTCTACAATCAAACAGGTGACAATCATTTAACAAAAGGTAAAAACATTGATATGAAGAAAGGAGGTCAAATTTCTTCCCTCCACCACTGGACTATAAGAAGGATACTGTGAAGGGCACCCTCTGTGTTCCCCCTAATCTTCCTTTTGCTGCTGATGGACCTGAAAAGCCCCTTCTTGTTTTCCTTTACTTTCCTGTCCAGGTTTAATTCTAGAAGGGCTTTAGACTTTCTGGTTGAACCCCTTCATGCTCTGACAGTGTTCCTGTACTCTTCCCAAGAAACTAGCCCCTGTTTCCACCTCTCATAGATATATGTCCTCTCCCTGAGTTGTCCCAGCAGATCTTCATCCATGGAGGCCTCCTGCCTCCATTTCCCGCTTTTCTACAGTGTGGGGACACACTGATCCTGATCTTGGAGGAAATGGTGCTTGAAGATGAACCAGTTTTCTTGGGCATTTCTACCATCTAGGATCCTATACCCTGAGCTCCCTCCAAGGGCACAATCCTGCTTGGTGCCCTGCTTCTTCCACGCAGGATCTTGAACTCATGGTCACTGCAGCCAAGGCTGCCCACAACATTCACATCCCAAATCAGACCCTCCTTGTTTGTTAGCACAAGGTCCAGCAGCACACCTTTCCTTGTTGGTTCCTTGACCATTTATGACAGAAAGTTGTCATCAACATTCTGTAGGAACCTTCTGGATTGTATGTGCTTGGCTGCGTGGCTTTGCCAGCAAATATCAGGGTGGTTGGAATCCCCCATGAGGACCAGAGATTGTGATTGTGAGGCAGCTCTCAGTTGTTTGTAGAGGCCTCATCCCCTTCCTCCTCCTGATCAGGTGGCCTGTAACAAACTCCCACAACAGCATCACCTCCCTTACCTTGCCCCTTAATTTTCACCCACAAACATTCAACCCACCCATCATTCCCACCCAGGTAGAGCTCAATGCACACTAATTTCTCTCTGACATAGAGAGCAACTCCACCTCCTCACCTCATTGGCCTTTCTTTCCTAAACAGTACGTAACCACCCATGGCTGCCTTAGGTCTGACTTGTTCATGTTTGGCTGGTTTTTTCTGAATTAAAATTTACAATGCAAGGTCACACATTCCAGTTAGATTGTACAGCAGCTACAGTTCAGTCTTGATCATAAATGTTGTCCAGCTACACGTGAATACATACTGTAAAGACTCTGCCAATTGTATAATCATCGGAGAGGATCAAAGTGGTTCCATACCAGAAGGCCAAGGCATATGATGCATATGTCAAAAAGAAAGCAATACCCATAGAAATATTGGCTGAAATGGCCTTTTTGATACCAATGCGTTTGGCATCTTCTAAGTTTCTTTGATATCTAGAAGAAAAAAACCCAAAATATCAGAACATATGGGAAATGACTCTTTCTTTCATGGTATCTAAACATAAGTTTCCCATAAAATACATCAAAGATACACAAAATATTTTTGTAAGGAGTAATCTAATCCTGATAAACATCTCACTAAGAGTAGAATAAAACATATTGCCCATCTTTTGTGTTGTGACAGACTGAGCTGATCAGTTTTACCTGGAACAAGTTCTGGATGAGTGGAAAAGGCTGTGGTGAACAGTTAAACATTTAATGTGGTGATTTGCAGTGGAATCTTCCAACTGTGAATGGCTATTACTGATGCTATGAAGAAAGATAAGCAGTGCCTAGCCATGGGAAGAACTGGCTGAAAGGTATCTCCTTCTAATGTGCAAACTCCATCTGAGCATCTTGGTGCAGGTGTCTAGGATTAAGGATAAACTTTCTGAGGGATTAAAGTATAAAAGCCTGGACACATTCCTATGTGACCCGATCTAGGTTGACCTGCTTCTGCAGGGGGGTTGGACTAGATGATCTTTAAAGGCCCCTTCCAACCCCCACCATTCTATGATTCTATGAAAAGTTGGGAGAACCTTATCTGAATTCTAAATCCAGTTCTGACATATAAGAGGGTTAATGAAAGCAGAGTAATGTTAAAAGAGTAAACAAAGCAGTGACAGGAGAAAGAAAATATTGGTATTGGATCAAAAATAAAGGTAAGAAGGAAGGCATGAGCATTTAAATAGATTATAAAGAAAGGAAAAATGGTGATATGGAGAAAATGTCATTAATTGATGTCAAAATCTCTTTGATGATGAGTGTAGAACATATTACTGGGACAGTGCTTGTATCTGAAGTCTGGCTTGGATTTGGATATGGACATGGAGAACAATTCAGTGAAAAGCATGTGACTGTGAGAGACATATCATAAATACAGACTAAAGAATCAAATGCCAGCAAAGCTGTGTGACCCATGTGCTCTGGAAAGTGGGAATAGCTCCTCAGTCATGAAGTTTTCTTCTTAAATAGTCACTGAACAAACAAAAGGATGCTTTTGTTTTTAGAATTGGTTTAGGGCTACTGAGAGAAAGCTGGTTATAGATAAAAAACCAAAGATAAAATGATTACAGGTTGAATCAGTTAAAGTAATTACAGATGAACACACAGAAAATAGCTTTGCAACAGGAGTTTTCCAGTTCACAGGTCTTAGAAAGTAAGAAACATTGAGATGATGATTGCATTGGGAATAGCTCTGAAACTGTACCTGAGCCTCAACTTTCGGTACAAAAACAACCCCATGGTGCCAAAAGCAGGATGACCAAACTGAATTAAGGTATTTTAATTATCACATCCAAGCAGTAAGGAAGGAATGTACCTTTCATGGTGATCATGGACTCTTTATTCCAGAGCATTGAATAAAGTAGCAAATGTAACACTGGCCCAGTAGTAAAGTCTTTTAGTGGCTATTTTCAAATTGTGGACAGAGCTACTGGACTGAAGTATTACAAAAGAAACTGTAACCTGAGAAATTAGAAGCTTGTAGCTTGCCAAAACCAAAAAAGCTCAAAAACAAATCCTGAAGAGGATAATAAAATCATAAATAAAAGCAAATAAAAATGTACTAAATGAAATGAAATGTGTTGTGGGTTATGAAAGAGAAGCATTAATCCAATTACTTGCCTTTAATACTGTCTTTTCCATAGAGGTGAGACACAGTAAAACTAATCCATTGGGACTTCATTAATGCCATCTAATGCCAATTCATCCTAAAGCCATAGGATGAATTATTAATTAAACAGTAGCTGCAAAGTACTGAAAGAAGAGTAAGTTAAGGAAGTGTTTGAAGCAAGACAGTGGTGTTCAGTGGGGAGTTATAATACTCAAGGGAGTTGACAACATGAATTCTTCAGCTGGTGTTGGGAGTTACTGGTTTTACTTATTTTAGTGATTTGAGCATGGAAACAATACTCAGGATAACAACGTTTCCTGATGGTGCAAAACTAAGAGGATCAGCACTGGTGCAGAGGACCAGGACAAAAGAATGTCTTACAGAACTACATACATGATGGTGGAAGGTAGTAATGAGAAGGAGATGAACCATAATTATGTGAAGTAAAAGCCAGTCAGTGAAATGTCAAACCTGTACTGTATGAGAAAACTGAAAGAACTTCATTTGCTTGTCCTAGCAAAATGCCAGGTGAGAGTGTCTACAATATACTTCTATAATGAACAGCATAGGAAAGTCAATCAACGGGAATGGAAAGTTACTAAAGCAAATGTTCAGTGCTGGTACAAAAATGAATTAATATACAGATCCATGCATACATTGTGTTGAAAGAGATGTCTGGTCTTCAGATAGTCAAGTAGCAGAATATACTCCCTGCAGCAGTAGAATCAAAAAGGCTACCTGGTTTTAGGATGGAGCTGTTATGTCTATTAGCAAGAGAATTAGATGATACATTTGCTTACTATAACAGCAAGATCTGGTCCCAATAACACTTTGGGGTCATGAGGAAAGACCTACATCACATTCAGTGCACTTGTGGCAGAAAGCAACTGTCAAACAGCGCTTTAAGTAAGAAAGAGAGGTGACGAGGGTGATGAACAGCACTGGGTAACCAAAGAAAGATACTGGGCTGAACTAGGAGGTGAGGTGTAGGTACCCTGGGACTTCTTTCAGCCACCTGAGCCCAGCAGCAGCAGTGGCTGGAGCATAACGAGAGAAGTGGCTCAGGGGATGGTGTGTGTTTTCTGTGGATGACACAATTGTAATTGAACTTTGAGTCTGAAAAACTCCTGCCAGTATTTGTGGCCATGATGTTACACAAACAGATACTTGTGATACTTGGTTTGTGACCTCAGTGTTGTATTTTTTCTCCTTTTTTGCCACGTGCTTGTCTTTTTGCTTAACAGCTCTCACTGGGTTTTTTGAAGTCTGTAAGGTCATGCTCTCCTTGCCAAAGAGACTGGATGTGTGCATGTTTTATGATGCTTTTTGAAGCTAATGAAAAAGGAGGATTTTTTAAACCAAAAAATCAGCACCAAAGAGATAAAGAAATTCAAAATCTCTCGAGTCAGTACTAATAAAACAGCCAGCATATGGAAACTTTTGTTCTCACCTTTCAAGCTCCTTTCTTTGTCCCCCAAATGCTACCACAGTCCGAATTGCTGCCAGAACTTCCTCTGCAACAGCTCCTGCTCTTGCATATGCAGTCAGCTCTTTGTTAGTGAATGCAGAAATTATCTGTGTGGGAGCAAAATATTTTAACTCTCTCAAACAAAGCCAGAATAAGCTCAGCGTTGTTCTGATGATGGTGAATCATAATTTATTGTATTGAATTTGCTATCTGCTTTGTTTTATAAAGAGTTATAGAAGAATTCACATTTGACTCCCAAGGCAGGAATTTGAGGAAAGGCATCATGAATTGCATAAAATAGATTAACTAGAAAAATGCATCTTATCTGCTGCCCAAAAAAGAGGGAGGTTTGGTTTTCCTTTTATACTTTCATCATTTTGGAAAGTCAGAGGAGCTAAGATCCCTTACACTTAGAAATATTTGCACCACCATCCTCAAGCAGCTCTCATGAAGTATCAGGAACTGCACATGTTAAATAGAGCTGGGATTTTCATCTTAGCTGAGAGGGCAAGGCTGACCATTATCACTGAAATTCAGTAGCCAATTGGTACTTGACACTGATGCCCCTTTGAAAGTCCTAGTCAAAAGCAATTTACTTTCTACAGATGAAGCCTGTTCCTCTCTCCAAGTTGCCTCTGGCATGCTGCTTGCCCTAAACTGTTGGGAACTTGGAGTGACTTGGAGCAGAGTTCATTCTGTGCTGGCTGTCCGCCTGTGTCTGCCCATGGCATTATCCTGTCCCTGGGGGCAAAGCCCTTTTCACCTTGGAGTCATAAACCACATATCATAGGAAACCTGACTTACTGCAGGCTCATGCCAGAACTTACTGTCAGTTATCTGCAATGACCACAGCTGTGCCATTTTACACCATTTATGTACTTGTTTATTTTTACTGACCGCTCGGTTATTTTGGTGCAGTTGTAATGGAGCCCAGTGAAGAAGGCAAAGGTACTGATTATTTACCCTTTCATTCAAGGGTATTATTATACTTACATAAAGTTTGCAGCAGTATAGCTGAGTCCATGGTGCAGGCACTGAATTTTTCAGCTGTCCCAGTGTCATCATGCACCTATTCACACCTTTCTGCATGTGGGCAAGGTCTAAATTCACTAAGAGCCAGATTGCATTTTTAAGTCTTACAAGACACCTGACGTGATTGAAGAAGACATAGCTTGCCAGTTTATTGAAAGCTCACACTTTTTGCCTACCTTTGCCCAGAGAGCTGATGAGAATCCCAGAACAGGACTGAGTGCCAGGATCACAAGTGTTAATTTCCAGCCTTTTGTAAAACCAACTATAAATCCACTGAAAAAGGTAGCCACTGCCTGAAAGAACATTGCGATTTTTTCCCCTATTCCTTCATTAATCTTGGAGATGTCACTGCAAAAAATCAAATTATAGCCAAACAAATAAGAAAGTGTGGAAAGGACAGAAATAAACTTTGGATGCAGTGCACTTTGTCAGTACTCCATCATGTTTCTAACACCTGTAAATTAACACAGCTTCAAGTTTGCAGCCACTGAGGGAATGGGGCAGCATTCTCCAACATCTCTCTTCCTCAGGCTCCTGTTAAATGGTTCATACACATCTCTCTGTATAAATAATAGTATAGCTTACAGAGGAGTTTAGTGAGATAAAATAACATTGCTCTGAGAGAAATATTACAACTAATTTTCAACAATTAGAATTAACACTCATTTGGCAATCAGCTGATGCTCAATACTTACTCTACAAGTCTAGTATTGAGTTCACCTATGTCATTCACATCAAACCATCCAATCTCCTGTCTCAGCACAGCATGAAAAAATTCTTGTCTGATTCTTTTTATTTGCCTCCCAGCAGCCAGTGTCCAAAATGAAACTTGAATGTAGGCAGCAAAAAGAACACCAGCTCCTATTCCAGAATAATAATATGCATATCTGAAAGGAAACAAAGAGTTTGCAATCTAATCAATTCTACTCCAAACAGGTGGGGTTTTTATAATGAGAGTGTGTAGTGATATTGCTTGGGCCAGGTTTTGGTAGCAGAGGGGCTACAGGGGCGACTACTTTAAACAAAGTGTTGCCAGAAGCTTCTCCAGTAGGTGTCAGGGCTCATGCCAGGCAATTCTAAGATGCACCCACTGCTGACCCAGGTCTGGCCAGTTAGTGACTGAGGTAATGTCTTTGTGAATAATGTGTTTGAGAAGGGGAAGAAGTTGCTGGGCAGTTGCTAAACTGCAGCAGCAACAGGGAGTGAGAATGTGAAAGCATCTCTGCAGACACCAAGGTCAGTGGAGAAGGAGGAGGAGGTGCCCAGGCACTGGAAGAAAGAATCCCCTGTGACCTGGAATGAAGATCACTAACTGATGTTATGTGAAAACAATATCCCCAGTTTTCATGCAGCTACTAGGGTCTCATAGGTGCTGTCCTTTAAAAAGTTAATAAACTAACAGAAAACATGTTGTTCAGAGATGTAAGTAATTAGCTGGCTTTAATGACCTTTATGCTGTCATTTAATTATGGCTAAAACAAAGAAATTTACGGGGCTGGAATGTGATCAGTTCCAACATTTTGGGGATTTTCTTAGGCATCAGTAAAAAATTCTGTGCTTTTGATGACAATGAAAAAGCCAAATAGCAAGAAATGGGGAAACTCTGCAGAAGTCCTTGCAGAGCTGTCACAAGGCTCCTTCAGCCAGCAGAGAGCTCGCCCCCAGGACCTCCCTCAGAACCAGCCATCTGTGCATACTGGTCACCTACAGAGAGGGGAAGGAAGGAAGCAGAGAAATG
Source organism: Colius striatus (assembly GCF_028858725.1). Lineage (NCBI taxonomy): Eukaryota > Metazoa > Chordata > Aves > Coliiformes > Coliidae > Colius > Colius striatus. The sequence goes on from NC_084763.1 coordinate 55,480,551, forward strand.
GAAAAAGAAGGAACAGGAAACTTGTGGCAGGAAGAAGAGAAGCCAGCTTGCCAGGCAGGTGGGGCTAATGGCATAAAGAGCCTGGGAGAACGAAGAGGGAAGATGAGGAGTGAAGGATGTGGGCAAGGAGGAAGAGCAAGAACAGGAACACACATCGAAGGAAAGGCATTCTGACATATGATAATGTTAATCTAAACACATAACAGAACCTGAATTCCTTCAGTTCCATTAAACAGCTATAATGACATTAATTTTACACTAAGTATTAGGATAATCTTTAGAGAACAATTACTTGAGATCTCTATTACAGGAAAAGAATAGCCATGAAGTAAATGAAAACTTTCCTATTACCTGGTCATTTCTTCCTCCAACTTTTCCATCAGAACACTAGGAAAAAAATAGTCTACAGGAAAATACAGTGATGTCCTGTTCAATGAAGGATAATTTGCTAGAGAGAAAATTAGTGAAAAGCTAGTTAAATATTTGCATTTAATCACACTGTAATAATTTCCTTCTATAAACTTCTATCAGCTACCTAGCACTTTACCTGGGCCCTGACCATGTCTAAGGGAATTGATGCTATGCAACACATGCTAAAAGTGAACATTCTACCTGTAATATAATGAACAGTTAAAAAACTAGTTGATGTCAGCAACTGTACAATCACTAGCCTGAATTTCACACTTCATATGCAGTATTTCTTCTGGAATGTGGGCTGATTTTATGAATATTTGTAAAACAATACACTGGAGACATAAAAACCACCTTATTTAATAGTGTTCCAAGAATACTTTATGAATGCAGGTTCATCAATAAGTTAACTTTGGAAAATTAATGAATGTGGTATTAAGCATCTCCTTCCAATTAAGCATCTCCTTCCAATTGCCCAAGGGACATGTGTTTATTTAATTCATGCTTGTTGCCAGAGGTTAAATGTGTTATTAAACTGTATAAGGATTCATATACATGTGAAGCTAATCAGGAATGAAGAATTCTGCAATGTGCATTTGGCACTTTAATTTCAGGATAAGTGTGGCTTGTCCTGGTTTGGCTCTGCAGTAAGAAGTGATCCTAACAACTTTTTAGAATCACTCAATTAATCAATTGCAGTTTATATTCATATTTGATTTAAACCTAGACTAATTTTCCAGTGCAAATACTGTACAAATACTGTACAAATACTGATCAGGCAGAGTTTGTGACATGTTTTGACCCTATGTGGGATGCTTTGAGGGCTGTCATGATACCTCCATGCACCAGTAAGAGTTGCTAAAAATATTCAGAGGCAGTAGTTAACTGCTTTTGAAATCAATGCTTGAAAGGTAAGTTAGGTGATTAAAACAAGTATGATGCTGTTTAATGAAGAGCATTTGGCTGAACATGCACATGAACATAGGAACATTCGTATGAACATGTGAATGTAGTGTTCAGTTGTTTGCCTCTGTACCTTGTCTACTTCTCTGTTAAGGAACAAAGCAGTGGTGGAGAAGTTGTGGGAAACAGCATGGAAGTCTTTAGAGCAGTTTAGGAAATTCCACATTCACACAACGTGAACAAGTCCCAGAAAAGGACAACATGGATGATGTTTGAACAGAAGGGACTTTCTTTGAAGTGTGATAGTTTATATGCTCAAAATAAACAGCAGGAAAGCAATTTTTTCTAATAAACTCATCCTTATATCAACCTGTAAGTCTCTTGTTGCTGTTCAAGCAAGTAGACTTACAATCATAGTATTTGGGACACTTACTATCCTTCTAAAATACACCACAGTTAGTAAATAATGAAATATCTCTAACATTTGCACTGATATATATTTATTTCACCTGCTTTTTTGATAACATGCTTTAGTTTACATCTTTAACTCTGTTTCAGAACTGCTTCTGATGTCAGCATATAGCATGACACTTTTGCTTCTCTGTTTCTTTTACCACTTCCCATTAATCTGTTTATTTCGATCAACCCAGATTGTAATGTGTCCTTTAAACCTTAGTGAATTGGAGACTGTCTGGAAGAGAGATGGAACTGGTCAAAATTAAAGACCTGTCTCTTCTCACAGAAGTCCCAGCTAGTGACACAGCTGGTCCATAGCAGAGGAACAAACTGCTTCCCTGCAAATTAACAGCTTGAGGTGAGCTGCTATTCTACCCTGTATTTTTTTCCAGATACAACCAATTTTTTCTTGCATAAAAGCTATATTTCAACAACATCAACTAGGAGCTACAACAATATTTACCAGAATAAGTAATATTTTCTGAAGAAATAAAGCTGTCTGTCATGTCACCAAAGACAATCATCATCAGGGGGAGACTTGCCCCGTGGAGTATTGCTGTGGCAGTGCCCAGCACCATCAGGAGTTGATCCTGCCAGTTGGAGTACCGAAACTGAAAGTAGAAACAGAACTGTGCTGAAAGCTTCTCTAGTAGAAGCAAAAGCATTTGAGCAACAACAGAGCATCAGCAACTCAGATGAAAGCAGCGAAAAGCAACAGAAGAAAATGTTAATACTCAACATGGTGAAATTGTAACATAAGCCATTAACTCCTTAATCATTGTTTTAACAATAAATTAATGGCTTTCATTTAATTATATCAAACTGATATTTAAATTCATTACTATAACTGAAACTAAACAAGAGAATCTCATACTCTAATATTTTACAGTAATTTCTCTACTTTTATAGTTTCTTGGTTAGTTCCACCCTTTGGGCTCATGGGTCTTTGTTACAGATTTAAGGACAATATGTTTAAACTGAGTAAAAGGGATGTTTAATGTTTTTATTTCAATGTTACTAATACATTTTATGAAACAATGTTCACAAAAAAGCACCTTAAATGTGACTGTGTAATACAGAGAGAGTTTCATTTTGCATTTTGTTGTATGGAAATGTACAAATGGAAAGTAATCACTATGGGTTTTAGTTAAAAACACTTTACATTCAGTTACCAGACTTGCATGGAGGCAGGAGCCATGGGAACCACATCATCACAGGGATCTCTAAACAGGCTCTCAGGTAAGTGTGAGATATCTTATCCTCCTCGCAGAGGCATTGGCAAAACATCTCTCATGCCCTGGAAGGTTTGTGCTTAGGAATGGTTAGGTGAGAGCAGGCTGTTCCTGTCTCCATACTCCTCATAGGAGGTAGTGTCTCCTATGTACTCCTGGGGTACTCCTGAGAGATGCCAGTGTGTGCATGACATGTCTGTCTCTGCTGCCAATGCTCAGACTAGGCTGAGGATGTGATTTCCAGTGGCACTCAAACCAAGAAGAAATGATCAATGAATTTTCCTCTCTGAGCCTGCAGTGATGGTCTGAAAGGCATGGCTGTGAAATAATCCCTCAAGTGAAGGAAGCTATGTTCTTTTGCCTAAGTGGGGTCCATGGGATACACCTTTAGCTTGGTGACCTTGAAGGAAGAGAGTTTTACTGTGGTTGTTACTTCAATGGATCTGCCCTGGTCTTTCAGGTGGCTCAGAGCATTTTAGTGCTTCTTGTCCTCTGTGTGGGAAAGCAGAAATTACCAACATGTGTTTTTCTTTTCTCCTAAGTGTGAATTTTTACTGCTGGTTTCCTCTAGGTTTTCAAAAAGTGGGAAGATGAGATTGCTAAATGCCAGCACTGGGAACATGGGGAATGTGATGAGAGTTGTCATTGCTCCTGTATTGCACTTCAGAGGCTTTTTCTTGCTTCCTCTGCAAGTTTTGTTCCAAGTCCTGGGAATATCCTTCAGGAGGTAAACAGGCATTAGCTTTCTGTAGGTATTTGGGAGATTTGGGAAATCTTTTCACTTCCAAAAGAAAAGCCACCTCAGATTCTGTTAGACACATACTAGACTTAAACCTGAATAAATCCTAAGTGTGCCACTAGTTAAGCACAAACTCGAATTACTCTGTTAAATCTTAATACAGCTACTGGTGAGACTGAGATAATACAGATGTTACCCAATTGTTTGCTTTCTAAGCTGCTTCAGCATGAGCTTCTAAGCTACTTAAGCTACATGTGTTAACTACTCTTGTGCACTTTCATCTGAAGTCCTTGAGAGGGCACGTAACTAAATATGTAGTAAGAGAAATTCTTATGGTATGCTATGAAAACTTCTTCAGGTAATTGCAGTCAAGCCCTGGAGCAGGTGGCCAGAGAGGCTGGGGACTTACATCTCCTGGAGATTTTCCAAACTTGCCTGGACAAAGCTCTGAGTCATCAGCTCTAACTTTGATGTTTAGCCTGATTTCGAGAAGGACATTGGGCTAGCTGATCTCCTGAGGTCATCTTTATCTATGATTGCTTTAGCTATGTAAAATGCAAAAATACTGTGGCCTGTACATAAAAAAGTAAAACTTCCAAATCACCTGTTCATAAAGGAATGCAATTGTATTGTAAAAACTGTGACTCTCTCTTGTTGCTTTCTGGATATGGCTCTTGGTGGGAGACTAGTTTGTAATTAGTATACTACTGATAAATTAGTATCAATTGTAAAAGAATAACTTGAAAATGGAAGCTAAGGTTTCCTTGCTTCTGCCAAGAAAACAAGAGTATTCCATCAGGCAGGTATGCCAGGTGCTTATGAAGGTATAGCTAGCATGGGAGATACATTTTCAGTCACAGGGTACTCTTATGCTGGGGATTTTCCTTTACTTCTGTGTCTCCAAACACATTTTGAGTCCATGTTACACACCTCTCCTCACCCATCTATTAGACATAACTGTGTCAGTAAAAAATCTCCATAATTGTCAGGGTTTAAGCTAGTTTCCTCCATCCCTCATGTCTGCCTTTTCCTTTTCTTCCATTTCTCCTTCCCATTGGAGATCTCTGAATACCATAAACAGCCAAATGCCTCTAGTAAGCTCTTTAACATGAGTAGTGAGAGATATATATTAAAATAACGAATTTTGAAGGTTATGGTAGACTGAGCTTGCTAAACACACAAATATCATGAAACTTACCACTGTAAATGGGCTGACCATATTCATTTTCTTAGCTTTCTTCTTGTTCCCCCTGCCAAAAAATTTTGATTGTATTTTAAGTAGGAAGAGCACTTAAAACATAAAGCACTTCAAACATAAAGCAAGCCTGGTGTTTTACTGATACTACTGTTTCTTAATAGTGTTCAGATGCAAGGAGGAGATAAAGGAAGGTAAGAAATAACAACTTTCAATATGATCTCAGTGCATTTCTCTGAACACTGTCAAAAATACTTGCAAGAGGACTTCTGTCTTCATATTGTGTTAATACAGAGCCTAAGGAAAAAAAACCACCCAACATACAGTCTGTAGGGTACCAGCAACCTAATTAAGATTCACTTGAAATTACAGCCCCTATATGAAAAAGTACTAGGAATGGCTGTAGCTAAATCTACAGTGGTAAGGTAGCAAAAGTCCTCTTGCAAACTTTGCTGGTGTCCTCCTAGCTACACTCCACTTATTTTTTCCTACATAGTCTGGGAAGTTCTTTGATGCTTAGAACCATCTGTCTAGCCTTTCTACCCTAGGCTATGTTGTAGTGGTAGCTCTTGGCAAATGAGATGGGTGAGCCAATGCCATACTGCCAATTATCTGGCAAACACCTCTCACATCTAAGTACTTTGTTTGCAGATTGGTAGACTTCAACTGGGAAGATTGATCCTGATAATCATAACATTCAACCTACAGAACTGGGAAAAAGCTAGTCTGTTATAATAAGTGGACTGCAAAGAGGGGAAAATGAAACAAACTCAGAGAACTTGGAGGTGGTGGTGGAAAGAATGCAATACTTATGATGGTCAGAAGGCTTGTACTAGAAAAGAGGAACTGAACACACAGGATTTGAGAGAAATTGCCATGAGTTTGCAGGCTCTGTGCTGTTAAAAGGTGCCCTGTGAGTTATTGGCATGGTTTACAGGGCTGGAAGGTGATTTGTATCAATAGACATTGTTAAAACAATGTAAGATTTCACTTCCACTTGAGAAATTCAAAGGTTCACACTGAAGGTTTCCACTTGAAGAAATGTTAATTACAGCACTAAACTTTAGCTGACTCTTTTCCACTAAAAAACTTGGGGGGTTGGTATTGAGGCTTTTTGGTACTAAACCTATATTCATTGCATTGCTGTTATTAGTTGTGCCACTTTTAAATCAAAAGTGACAATAACCAGTCTTTGCCCAGATGGAGATAAACCATTTTGCCCATAGTTTTCGGTGCAGTAAAACTAGCAGTGATAGTAATCTTTACTCTGACATGTCAGAGAGTGCAAATTGATACATCACATAATAAATTACACAGTTTCCTCCTTGTATGAATTCAGGACAATTTCTTGAAGTTTTAAGACTTTTTGTCTAAATCAGAATTAAGTATCTCGTTTTTTAGCATGAGAAAGTAGGAAGGAGAGCTTTAATAAGTGCCCTTAACCTATAAATCATCACAGAGGAGACATGAGAAGGTGGTTATCTGAATAAACAGAGTTTTCCCTCCAAATAGCTCGTGCTCTACAGTTAAAATGAAGTGCATTCAGTGTGCTTTAAAGATATAGGTAAAATGTCAAACTCTTTCCACTGTTTTGCAATGGGACTTCTCTCAGCTCTAAAAAGTTCAGTGTTGGATCAAATACTAATCTGTCTCCTGTTGCTGTGGCACAAATTATTTTAAAGGACATGGAGCACTGTGCCAGTCAATCTAATCAATCCTACCCAGAATGATTCACTGTTTCCACTTCTACCATGTACACAGGTCACATTCTGGTGCCTGAACATCCCTCTCAAATTGTCTTAAGCCCTCCTCCATAAGGTACATGGGGATTAGGTGTCTTTAACTCCATAGCTAGGGAAACAGTGCATTACAATACTATATTCTATTAAATCATAGAATCTGTATTCCAGTGTGATCTGTTCCTCTTTTTGGAACAGGAATGGGATAGAGAGGAGAGTGTGCAGGACATCTGACTCCAACTGGCCCTGCATTCTACTAAAAAAATGAACACTGCTTTCAGAGAAATTGGAGAAGCATGTAACTTAGCTGTTTAACTACTTTGACCTCAATGGTCTCAGTATTTTATATCAGCCTTGTAACACAATAGAAGAGATGAAGCTGTCACTACCTTTTGGCAAAAGAACCAGTGAAACAGATATATTTTCAATAGCCCCAATAGACATTCTTGATCGTAAAATCAAGATACAAGCAAAGCTTTCTGCTCTTCACTCTTCCCCTGAAAAGTCTCTTCTTATCTGAAGAGAATAATGGATATCAAAGACTTTTCAGCAAAAGGAACATCATGTGGTTATTCTTGTATTGTTGACCAGCAACATTTATGCTTATGTAGTTAGAGGAAAAACAGTAGTAGAACAGAATCATTAAACAGCCCAGGCTGGAAAGGCACCTCTAAAGATCATCTGGTCCAAATGTTTATGGGAATGTTTTGAAATCAATGGCTATACTTACCATTTGCCTTCAGACCCATAATCCTGATATGATACAGCAATATTAGCATCCTTTTCTCTTCTGTAATGCTTAGTTTCATCTTCAGAATGCATTGAAATCTGTTTGAGAATAAAGTATCCCAGGAAAAACTGCCAGTAATACTGAACTGAGACAATGCAAAGCGAATCATCTGAAAACCTACACCACGTGCTGTTTGAAACCAGTTTGCCTTCAGTTTTGAAGCAGGACTCCCAGTGGTATCCTCTGCATAGCCCCTGGTAATATGTCATTTCAAAGCAGGCAGATTTCCCCAGTGTAATTAACACCAACTGACCAGTAAAATGTATTTAAAAGTAGAATTAAATTTCACTGGACATTTTTGCTTGGTTTATAATACAGACTATTGAAAATTGATAATTCATCTCAGATGAAATAAATGTGCTGACTTACCAGGAGGGTGATCTCAATTGTTTTCACCTGTTCTGGAAGGTTATTCAGTAGTCAGTAGGACTAGGTTGGTTAGGAGTGAGCAGTGAGATTGGACTTTGTTCAATTTACATGAGGAAAAACTTTCAAATACTGGTGCATGCCAGCCGTTTGCAGTGCCCTTGGACCCTGCTAGGTCTGCAAAGGTCTATGTGCCCACTTTGCCTCTAGAAACGGAGTGCTCAGCAATTTCAAGAGCCTGTTTTATCATTGTGGCTCTTGAAAGCATCTGAGAAATCTCCTTTTAACTCCTCTCAAAGTGAGTCTCTGTTCCCATTTTAATCATTCCTTGTAAGGTTCACAATGTTCACAAGCAATCAGGATGACTGAAAAAGCACCATAGCATGGAGCAGACCATCACACCAGGGCCATCAACTACTGAAGGGAAGGTGCTCTTGTTATCACTGTTCAGTCACCCATGATCAAACTGAATGGTAGTCGGTGTGGCCCATTTTGAACATCTTGTGCCCAGAAGATGGAGCTTATTTGCAGAAAAACATAGACTTTCCTCAATGACAATTGCTCTTCAGCCCTACTCTTATAACAGGTAACACAAAATGCATGTAATTTTATAATAGGATTTAAAATATGCTGTATTTTTGCCTCTTGGATTAGCTCACCTCAGAGTTTTGTGACTGGTTGTGTTTGTATCTGGAAAATCAGTGCTGTCTTTTTGGACTTTGATAGTGTTGGTTGGGAAGGAATGGAAACAAAAATGAAACCAAAAGAAGTACATTCTCAGAATAGTTTTCATGTATGATGTTTCTGCATATACTCACCAGACATTTCTTCTTCTGAAGCAATCTCATCAATCTCACCTCTGTATCCTTATTGCACACAGTTTTATCAAGTATATAATTAAATTAAGAATATATTAAGTGTCACAAAAGTGCATTGTACAGCTGTTTTAAAGCCTATGGAAGATAACATTGACCCAAACATTGAATTTCCTGTCCACAACAGCAAAATTAAGCAATTTGTAATGCTTTTATCTTCTATTAGCAGGAAATATTAAATTCATGTAGTATAAAGTACTGATGTCAAGGATAAAAGATGTTGAACAAGACTGGCCCCAGAACTGATCCCTGTGGAGCTCCACTGGCCACAGGTCTCCAACTCAATTCTGTGCCATTGATCACCACCCTCTGGGTTCTGATATACACATAAGAGAACAAATTTCTGAAACAAAATGCAGCTTAATTCAGCTATTGTTTGAACAAATGAGGCCATCATGTGGCAAATTAAAGACACGGCCACAGAAAGAAAAATCACTGGTTAACAGTATTGGTGCTAATGAAGAAAATACAAACCTTACATCATGAAATCAAAGGAAACTGGTTCAGACAGAAATTCCTCTTAAATCAGCCCAAGTGATACCAGACTTCAGAGATTTCCCACTTATAAACCCCAAGTCCCTCTCCTCATTTACTGTTTCATACAAGCATGATTTGGACTTTGAGTTGAGGGATGAATGATAAGTGCAAGCAGAGGATTAAAAGTATTTCAAAGGTCCAGTACCTGCTTATCTGTTGTGCAGACACCTGCAAGCAAGAGGCCTCTGGAATCACCCTGAACAGCAGCTGAGGGAGAGAGCTTTACTGTTTTGCCTAGAAATTATGGGACTGGGCAGACAAACAACTTCAAAACAGTTTCAGCAAGGCCATTGTGCCCAAAGTGAGATAATTGTTTCATTACCCATGAAATTAATATCGCAGTTAACACTCCTTTGACACCCCTAAAGTTATGAGCTAAAAGGGGTACCTGCTAAATACTTATGGCTATGTCCCTCCACTCTCCACCCAAATGATGCTGAACATCCCCTTGTATTGCATGTGTCACAGGGAGGCAGGTAGTCTATTTCTCTGTAGTGTATGTAAGGAGTGCTCTTTCATTTTTCAGTGTGCACGTTAGATGGGGCAATGCCCCATGCACCCAGCACTGTAATAAACACAGTGCTTGCTTCTAAATGCTACATTGCTGTTAAGGAGTTTACTCCCAATCTTGGCATAAGTGTGTTCTCACTTGAATCTTCATGTTAAAGAATATCTATATAACTTAATGCAACAAAGTTCTATGTAACTAGGAAACAAATTTGATAGCCAGATTGGTTTTCCATCTAAGACAGGAACAGAAGGCAACAGGTAAGTGATTCAAGGAATACAAAGATACTGCATCAATCAGCATTCTGGAGAGTGGCTTTAGTACTCTGATGAGCCTAACTGCCTATCAGTTAACCTGGGAGAGCATAAATATCTACATCTAGATATGACAAATGATATGTTTAAATCTCAGGGAATCAGAAGCCATGGAAGTGTAGAAGACTGATCAACCAGGCCAGTTTCAAACTCAGAAACAAAACTTTACTTCTCATATGTTCATTAACAATATACATTGCTAATGGTTAGTTCAATCAGTATTACTACATGTTCAATGCAGTTAGCCCTTAACACTCAAATTAGCAACTAATATACAATACCACAGAGGTGATGTCATGTAATTAGCACCAACGGTAACAGTCCTTCAAAGTCTCAGTCAGTCAAGAACTCTTCAATGAAAGAAGCTAACGCTGAAAAAGGTGCTTCCTTCCTCTTCCTCCAAGCCCAAATGCAGGATTTTCACTTGTTATAAAATATTGCAGTCTTTAGACAGTTCTTAGCCCTTGACCTCTGATGTTTAGGACCTGGGGAGACTTGCAGATACTACTTTGCCAGGCTGCAGCACGTGCCTTGCCTTGCACATCAGTTGTGTATGTTTCCTCATATGTTGGTTCATTTCTAGGTAATACTTAAAACAGTATTTTCCCAGTTCTTAAGGTGGCACCTCTTCAATGACCTGTAACTGACCATCAGCAGGGCATTTAGAGTTCTAGGACCTCTGTTTTCAGCCTGTGTCCATATTTGCAAAACCTTTGCTGTCATCCCAGGCCAAAACTCCCTATTATAACAAGAAACATCAAGTTCCATCTGACAAGGTGATAATTCTCATGACAAGGTGATATCAAGCCTAATAGGCCAGGACTGACTGTAACTTACACAGGCACAGTGAGGATAAGGCTTAAGATTTGTTTCTGTCAATAACAAAACTATTTTTATCAAGCATTAACATGTTTACAGGTTGTTTATCAAACATTTCTGATTAGTATAATTTTGACAGAGTTCAAAGCAAGGTAATATTAGTTACATTTGGCTTAGCATGATTCTACTTTTATGAGTGCAATAGGCCTCTGCCTCGGACACACGGCAGAGTGGTTTGAATAATGAAAACGAGCAGTGAGAAGCTTGTACATGTTTACTTAGGATTTCTTGTCTCCACAGGACTTAGGAAAGAAACAAGGACAGCCAAAAGCATCTATTGGTACTGAAATAATTACATTGACAATTCAGAGGTAAGCACTGCTTTTAATTTACATGTTGCATGAGCCACTCTGAACATTGACCAGAGAATAGTAGATGCCTTTCTCAGCCAGGAGCTGCTGATGGGTGCCTTGCTCTATGACCTTGCCATTCTGCACCACAGCAATCTTGTCAGCATTTTGGATGGTGGAGAGGCGGTGAGCTATCACGATGCAGGTGCGACCTTCTCTGGCTTTATCCAGCGCTTCCTGGACAATCTGCACAGGGAACAAACCAAAAGGGTGAACTATTCTGTCATTTGACATGGGATATACCTCGACTGTCATCTGTGAAATACACTGTAACACGATAGTGAGGGGAAGGGAATATCTGTGGCTTTAGCTTTGTGTTTTGGAATTAGCCTGTGTTGCAAAACTGTCAAAACTGTCCTAGCAGATGATGCTGTGATAGCTAAGAAGATGGGATGGAACCAGGATCATTACTGAGATGCATAGTAACAGAACAAGAGAAAATGGTCATAAATTGTAACAAGAGAGGGTCTGACAGGATATAAGACAAATATTTCACTGTGAGGATAATTAAGCCTTGGAACAGGGACAAATGAAAGTTTGTTAAACTGGAGATTTTCAAGGACTGAACTGGACGTAGCACTAAGCAACTTAGTTTGAGTTCAGTATTAGCCCTGGTTTGAAGAGGCGGTTTGATTAGAGTCTTCCAGAGGTCCCTTCCATGACTGATTCGTTACATATGGGAGTTAAATCAGTATTCTTGGGTCAAGTACTATCACACTAGTTCTGATTTCACAAGGAGTCTCGTGAATCATGTTTTGCTTAAAACTATCACTGGCAGAAATATGCTAACAAGAATATCTGCTTTCTTCTCTTATTCCCTATATTTATTAATGCAGAAAGAAATAAGAGATGAAATTTGTGCATCTAATTGGCACATAATTAAGAAAGCAAAGAATCCTGGATCTATTCAATGGCATTTTCCCCTCAAATCTTTTATGGCTAGAATTGATCAAAACCTAATCCATAATGTTTGAGCATGTCACATTATAGCTATTATTTATAATATTTGCCTCATTAATAGTAAACATCTTTGTAGAGTCTGTGTTGATTTTTTTCTCCAGTTAGATTGTACTTTTGTTATACCAAGATTGCAGATCTGGGCTGTAAAAAGAGGTAAGTGTCGTAGCAATTTTTTCACTGGAAGTTTGCATATTAGCCACAAACATATAGCAAGGTCTGGACATCAATGAGAGAAGCCAGAAAAATAATAGGAGTAAGATTTGGCAGTTTCCCTGAAAAACAGCTCTCTGTGAGCATCCTCAAATCATTTCAGCCCCTGAAGTTTGTGCCTCCCTGTTCAATTTTGATAGCACTTTTCCAATTGAAGCCTGAAGAATTCCAAGTAAAGAAATGACTTCACTGCTACTTCAATCTGCCTACTGCCATACAAGTGTAAAAAAATACCTTTTTTCCTTTGGCAAGGAGAGGCATGACCTGAATATTTGTCTATTATTGGCATAGAATCATAGACTGGTAGGGGTTGGAAGGGACCTTTAGAGATCATCTGGTCCAATCCCCCTGCAGAAGCAAGTCTTGTAATTTGCATAAAACACTGTATTTCCAGCTTTGAGCTTTAGGAATTAAAACAATAACCACAATACAAATATGGATTTAGATTCCAGACTCTTCTCTCATGATCAAGTTACCTTTTCACTTTCTGTATCCAAGGCTGATGTAGCTTCATCCAGGAGCAGAATTTGGGGCTGACGTACAAGAGCTCGGGCAATCGCAACACGTTGTTTCTGACCACCAGAGAGCTGAGTTCCCTTGTCTCCTACACGGGTATTGTATTTCTAAAAACAACAGATTAAGCTCAGACTGTGAATGGAAATCGATTCTGAAAGATATTTAAGTATATTAACCCCAACACCAGCCATCCATAAACCACGTAGTCCATGCCAATAACTCTCAGAAAACAGACGATCAGAATTGCTCTCTGCCACACATCAATAGATCTTTCCTGAGGAGATTTCTTTATAGCCTCAAGCACTTCACAAATCAAAGCAACAACAGTCTAAGGTTGCAAGGCAACATTATTCTCATTCAGGAGACAAAACTCTGAAGCTCCATGAAAGTCTATGACAATCCTGGGGATCAAATCTTGACTTTAACCACTCCAAGATAGCTTCCTAACCAATCAGTTATTCCAATCCAATAGCAATATATAAGATGTATCCATTTCAGGCCAAATTATATACTGTATCTATACCTAGATATTGACATATCTACACTTTATGTCTATCTATACAACAGTTTTGGACCATTATGCTTTTAATTACATTCTGTCAGTTAAGGCAGACCAGTTAGGTTTACAAACAAGCTCATGTGTAGGTCATAGTAGACTTTGAGGTATTACATATTTTGTTGCAAAAAGTACCAAAGTCTTATGAAACATCATTATATACCATAGTATTTCTCTACAAAGTTTTGCAAAAAACAGATCTTGATAAGTCATGAGAAAATGAACATGATCTGCAAAAATCATGGGCTTTGGCCTTTGTATTCTTTGAAGAAATGCAAAAAGCCTTTTAACAGTCTGAAATTAAGCTGGATATATATAACATACAACTAAGCTGACAACCTCCTTGCTTCAGGATGTTTTGGATACAAGCTGACATAGGTTAGAAATGGATTTGTCAAACCCACAGAAGAAAAATCCATCCATAGCTAGATAATAGAACGTGATTTCTATTTCAGGAAGCTCCTAAATCACAAATCATGCAAAGTTAGATGAGAATTCAAGGGAAATGTGGGTAAATGTTTAGCCCTTTTTTATAGTTATTTGTAGATATGTCTTGCAGGTCATTGCCTGAGACAAGGTTTTGTGCATGGCAGACTTTTCTTCTAACTCAAGATATTCATTCTTACACTAGTAAGTGTTGTTAAGATCATAGAACCACAGAATCATAGGTAGATATATGAAAAACTTTCTTAGTAATTTTTTAATTGTAGGAATACTAGAAATTTCAGTTTTGACTAAATACAACTAGAAAAAAACACATAAGAAACTTGTCAGTCCAGCAGACTCATTTACATGCACTTGAGATAAATAGGAACTTAAAAACAAATGTTCATCTTAATTTAAAAAACCCATCCCACACTTCCAGCTCTCAGTTAGTTATAACTGTGGATTTTCTTCCCTGACATAATAAAAAAATCAGCTCTCCACTTGACAATAGAGTCTTACAGGGTAAGAATAAGTACACTAAACACAAGAAAGGATAAGATTTTAAAATCAATTTGAGGTCTATTTGCATCTCAGGGAATTATTGTAGCACAGGGCATCATAAATGGACACAAATTTCCCAGCCACAATACATCACTTCAATTTCTGAGTAGGAAAGGAAAAGAATAGCTTACATCTGGCAGAGACTCAATGAAGGAATGAATGTTGGCTTCTTTTGCTGCACGAACAATTTCTTCGTGTGACACCTGCCGACTGTTATCTCCGTAGGCGATGTTTTCAGCAATAGTGCAGTCAAACAGTATTGGCTCTTGTGAGACAATCCCAATCTGAGCTCTCAGCCACTGGATATTTAGTGTCTTTGCATCTTTGCCATCAAAAAGCTGAAAATTCAAACATTTTAAATTGGAGTCATATGGCTACATGTGTGTTTGAGACTGACTGTAAGTTCATACACAGAAGGTGAGTAAATGCTGCTCTTTTCTCAGGGATAAGATTTAGAAAGATCACATAATCTCTCCCCCCTATTACAACATTTTCTACAGGCTATTATATAAAGGTGAGGATAGTCCCTCCTGCTGACTTAGACCTTTGCTTTAAGACTTAACCAGGATTCTGAAGACAGTGGAAGACAGGATATGCTGAGGAATCTTCAAAGAACTTTGGGAAAAGGGTTTTCATTTCTTTCTTTGGTGAGAAAACTTTCCTCTGTTTTGAATACATATTCCCACTGAAGGAACAGATTGCCAATGATATTCATGAAAATAAAAGAAGCATTAGGTTCATTCATTCACACAATTCTAAGCCAAGCATCCAATCTTTAATTTTATTGTGGTGTAACGCTTGACAACAGGCAAATTTACTTCTGGATTCCTTAAGACATCATTTGCAGCTGATTATTGGCAACTCTGTCACACTTCTGCTAAGTTTGGCTACCAAGTCATTGTCACTGTCTCTTAGATAGACAACAGAAATTTTTTTGTCTGGATAAGTCAGTTTCATAATTATACAAATCATATCAACTTGGACACACATATACCAGGACATTAGGAGGGCTGTTATATCTGCACTGGAATCAGCCAGTGCAGTGCTTAGGCTCTGTGTTAAGTGATGTGATCAGCTAGATAAACAAAGTATCCCCTTCAGAACATGGCTGGTGGAATCAGTTAAGCTACTAATTCCAAAGTCTGAGCTAGGACAGCCTATTTACAGCCAATATAATTGATCACAATTTTAACTCCAGTGAAATCAGTGGCAGAATTTCTACATCTGCAGATGTAAAAGGGGAAAAAAGGTAGAAAGAGGAAATTACTTTCAACTACATAGGTGCTTGCCATCTCGTTTCACTAGAGTTTCAATGGATTTGCAGGCTGCTAAGGTCTGCTTCCTGTTCTTTATTTAATGCCAAAAATCACTGATGAAGCTAGAGAACTCAGTTGTTATGCACTTTGGACCCACCATACCAAACAGCACAAGTCTTAGGCATAATTACTCTGTTTACCAGACTAGCATAGTGCACACTGTGTGAACAGCTGTTCTGACAGCTGGTGCTTTCAAGCATCCACTCCTTTCACTCAGTTCACAGTGCAACCACTGCTTTTGTGCTTTCTATGCCAGAGGTCTGTGCTTTTCCCTTTAGCAAGATGTTGTTGATTTTTCATAGATATGAGGTTAAAAACACTGGTAATGAAGTTGCACTTGGTTAGACATACTTTTAGGGCACTTATGCTGATTCTTTCTACACATCAGTTTTCTACACTGCACCTGTCTATGCATTTCTAAGCTCAACAAAACCTTGCATCTAGGTTTTATACAAGTATTAATTTATCTTTTGTATCTCTGAAGAGGCAAGTTCTAAAATCCATCTTATTCTTACCCCATACAACCCAAAATGTCCTGGTTCTTTTTCAGACAAAATTCTGAGCCCATTTCCATCAAAGAGAAAATGGCAATAAACAATAGCTATGTAAAAATCTATACCTAAAGTTGTTGAATAAGTAGTGTGGGAAACTCTAGATGTATTTTAATCCAGATTTACTAGAAGTATCCACAATCTATCAGTTTGGAAGTGAGCATACTCTGAAAAATATTTCTTATAGATAAAAACTATGAAAAAATCATTTTTGTCAATGTTCACTGTTTTAGGTAAGAGCACAGATGTCAAATTCTATTACTACATTATACCTTTTAAAGTGTTCTTCACACAAAAACCTCAGGAAATTTGCTCAAAGCCATCATTAAGCTGTGGATCAGGTATATTTTTACTACACAGATCTTGTTTCGTTAATTCATTATAATGTGGGAAACTGAGACATTTCCCACTATAAAATTAATCCTACTGAAACAAGGAGCCCTAAAGAACCACTGCTTGTCTTTAACCTTCAAAATAATTTAAAATCAAAGCTAGAAACATCTTTTATACTTTATGACATCACATAAAGCCAAATAAGGACACCCTCACTTAACATGTTGACATGTTCCTATGAGAACACTTACCATTTGTCCATCAAGTGGATCATAAAATCTCTCAAGCAGCTGAATAACAGTGCTCTTTCCACAGCCACTGCTACCAACAAGAGCCAGAGTTTGTCCCTTTTCTACTTTTAGATTCAAACCTCGGAGGATTTTGACTTCTGGTCGATTGGGGTAGTTAAATGCCACATCTTTGATCATCACGCTCCCTCCAAATGTTTCCTGTAATTGAAACAGTGGCACTGTTACATCTTTAAGAAAATTTGACAGAGGATTCCAATAGAATTGCAGAAGTCCTTTTCTCACACTCTGAAATCAACAGTTTGGCAGTTGTTGGAATGCTGACTTTAACTCTGCACATCTCTGAAGGTATAAAATGAAAGTATAACATGGAAGTCTTTTGAAAGTGCTCATAATTTTCCTGATTGAATCCTACAGGAGGTGTACAATAACATTTGTAACCATTTCCAAAACAAACATTCTTTAGACAGTGTGGGCAATAGCTAGACTCACAATAGAGAATGAAAGAGAAAGTCCACGTTATGTTTGGATAAAATGTCAAGAATACATAGAGATAAGGAAGTAATCAAAAGGAGAGGTAGAATCAGTTTGAAGGAAGCAAGAGCACTGCCCATATTGTCAATAAATAAAATAGCCCATTATACATGTCTTACTTACAGGCTTCTCTCCTTCCTCACTGTAGCTATCTATTGAGGGTACTCTTTCAAACAGTAGAAACAAGTGGGCTGCCGATGTCTTGGCTTTGGCATAGTCTGGAGCAAAAGAGCTGGCTTGTCCTAGTGCCATTGCACCAAATACAACAGCTGAATACACTCTATAAAAGAAATCAGGAAAAAAAAGTCAACAAATAGACAAGGAAGAAAAGGACAATGGAAATGGGGCTACAGTCAACTTTTACTCCGTGGAAAAAGGGGCTATATTGAAACAGAACGGAGTAGTAACCGTTATTGCTTCAATTACTCATTTAACTCCAGAAACCCGTTTTTATTCTCTTTTAATGAAGTGAGATAAACAAGCATCCATTCCAAATTCAATGTTTTCATTACTTATTAGCACCAGCTCCTCAAATTATTAACTCTGGTTAACTATACTAAGTCTCAACTGGAGCTAGGAGGAAAGTAGTCGACTGATGGTAGGTTCATTTATCTAATCCTGTTCTACTGTTGCTGTGGTTTCCTCTCCATTGGTCAGTGACCTCTGTGAGTTAGAGATTCATGTTTAAGGTATCTATGAAGATAAGAAATCAAACCTGTATCAAGGTGAAAATAAAGATTTGATTTGCTGTTGCAACTCTGCTGGAAAAAAAAAGATGGAAGGGTTCACTACAAGAAAAAAGGTTGAAGAGCATGTTATTGTTGTTGTGTGGTGAATGTAGATGTACCCTTACAGGCTAAATTAGAATAGTTTAAGAACATGCTGTCCTCAGCTATTAACTACTGTCACACAACACAGGATTACTCATCACTGAGAAATGATGGGAGGGTTGGACTAGGTGATTTCTAAAGGTCCCTTCCAACCCCTACCATTCTATGATTCTATGAGACCTCTCAATCTGTTTTAAGGCAAAGTAAAATAGATCCTTTTTATCTTTTCACAGATATATAAATTAATCTGGTTCATTCTGCATTTGAACAGCTTCAAAGGGCTCACACAGTTTTAGGTCAGACAATCCTTTCCAAATCTAAATGAGACCCAGGAAGTTCACGCAGCTGGCTAGAGATATCCAGCTAGCAGATGAAATGCACTTTCCAGCATCTTCCAGTCAAAATCATCTGTGTTGACTATCTTTAAGCAGGTTGCTGACTAAAAATTGGTATGATTTTCCTTTCTTCAATGCTGAGATCATCAGTACCATAGTGGTATAATCTCATTCTTTTCATGGAAACACATAGGCTTGAATTGAGTTTTTGCTTCTTAAATTATACGTTAGATTTCTTCTGAATTTATATATGAGTTGGAAGAATGGGACATTGGTTATGAAAGGGGCTGTTATGTATCATGCAAATGATTGGATAAACAGTAATTATAAACCCCAGATACAACAGAAGTTAAGGATAAACTCTAATCTCAATATTATTCTTTATTTTTTTGTACAATTTCCGCCCTTAAAAGCCTAGAAAATGCCCTTAGAAAAAAAACTTATTATACTTATATATATATATAAGGAGATATATATATATACTTATATAGTCTCAGATTACAATGAATACATCTGAGAATGCTACAAACTAGAATCATGTTTTATTTGCAGTACCTGTCTAAACTAAAAATAAAATGCTTCACCTCACTATGGGTATGTACAGTACTCCCAGTACTCTACACACTGCTCTTACAGTCATGGTTCACACTTCCATTTCACACACAAAATTGGTCTATTTAAGAGAACGAGCTTTGTATCAGAACGACAATATCTTCTCTTACATTGAATAGCATCGACCTGGTGGAATCCTCCAATTATCAAACAGTTATTTTAGAGAAGACTTCAGAGCTCAATGAATAAACATGACACAGAACTAACAACGATGCTGTATTCTTAAAAGCATTTTTGCAATATTATTGTGCTTCAAGAAACAAGTACAACTATGTATCTTGTAGACTATACAGAGAACTTCACAGCTACATGAACAATAAGATGGGCGAGGATAAACAGTGTGACATAAGTCAGGTACTATTTCAACCTCTGGAAAAGGTAACAGTCCCAAATAGATATAGAAACCTAAGATGAGGCCTATCTGAACAGCTCAGACTGTAGTCATCTAGAGCATCCACTTTATGCTTTCATTATACTTAAAAACAGAAGAATTTGCTGGTTTTCTCATAGCTTACCCACTGGATTCATGATATCTCTACAAGTTAACAAATCATAGAATGGTAGGGGTTGGAAGGGACCTTTAGAGATCATCCAGTCCAACCCCCCTGCAGAAGCTGGGTCACCTAGATCAGGTCACACAGGAACATGTCCAGTTGGGTCTTGAAGACCTCCAAGGAAGGAGCCTCCACAACCCCTCTGGGCAGCCTGTGCCAGGGCTCCCTCACTGAAACACTGAAAGAGTTTCTTCTTATGTTTAAGTGGCACTTTTTGTGTTCCAGCTTCATCCCATCACCCCTTGTCCTGTTGCTGGCTACTATAGAAAAAAGGGATGTCCCAACCTCCTGACACCCACCCTTTAGATATTTGTAAGTATTCATGAGATCCCCCCTCAGTCTCCTCTTTTCTAAACTAAACAGCCCCAGTTCCCGCAGCCTTTCTGCGTATGAAAGATGTTCCAGTCCCCTGATTGGAACATGGTGGCCCTGCACTGGCCTCTCTCCAGCAGTTCTCTTTCCCTCTTGAACTGGGGAGCCCAGAACTGGACACAGGACTCCAGATGAGGCCTCACCAGGGCAGAGTAGAGAGGGAGCAGAACCTCCCTTGACCTGCTGCCCACACTCTTCTTGATGCATATGAATATCACATGCTTCTGCAGGGTGCTTACTCTAAATGATCTCTAAAGGTCCCTTCCAACCTCTACCATCCTGTGACTCTGTGATCATTGTCTAGACTGTCAGAAAAAGTTTCCAAAAGAACTGCTTACAAAAACACATGTTTATATTCCATCTTGTCATTTACCACCAGATAGGCACCGAACCGGAAACAGGCAGCGTAGGTAAAGAACATCATTGCCTGGGAAAGGGCAAAGCAAAATCCAAAGATATGTGCCTTCTTCACCGAATTTCTGTAAGAAAGAATGCATATTTTAATTAAAGAGTGCAATCTTAAGTCCTCGTATGCAAAAACCAAATCATTGACTTCAGATGATGCCGTTGTGAATGGGAAGCATGCCTGTGCAATATTCACTTCACATTTTGAAGCTTTAATTAAAGATTTGAAACACTTCATGTGGAAGGATGACTTCCAAAGCTCACTTAAACTAATATTTTTCCAAACCAAATAATATTAGTATCTTCACTTGCAATGTTATCACAGAAAACTTGGCAAATCAAACAACAAAAATGTCGGCTGGTGGCTGCGTTTTTCAATGAAAAATATGCAAAATAGTTACATAAATTCTAAGGCAATTAAATGATACATTAAATCACACACACTAACAACAAAAAAGTAATGTTTCTCCAAGTAAGTATTTGTAATCAATTCAAACAGAGATTTTTTTCTTAGCTTAGTTATTGTTATTATACCTGTATGGTACGTGCAGATGTTCTCTGTACATCAACTCAAATTTCCTTTCTCGGGTTAAACTAACAACTGTTCTAATATTTTCTATGGCTTCTGTGGCAATCTGCAGTAGAAACACAAATGTTTGAATCAAAAGTGAAGATTAGTTTGCAATTCACTATTCTAAACTAATAAAAAGCACCTGCTAGAACAGAAATTTATCTTTTTAATAATTTTCATCAAAAGCATGGATCTTTGATGTGTAAAGTAAGGATTTCATACTTCTTATGACAGTGACGTTTTCTGACAATGCTCAGAATTTTCTGACAAAACCTCTTTAATGTCCTCCAAATAAGTATTGAAAAAGCATTAGCATTATAGAGAAGATGTTCAATAAGAAAAATGGCAATTTAGCACTTTACTTCCAGTCCACTAAGTTTGGGCTATAATCAGAATGTCCAGATTAGTGGACTCTACTGACTAAAGCCTAACTTAGATCTGAGCAGTACATATTTCATCTGATCAATAATACCTTCTTTAAGCTCACAGGTTTGGTTTAAAGCTTTGATATTAAGTTTATGTAGATGCCCATACAGTCTTCCTCAATGAACACACAGAGAGTCTAGCAACCTGTACGATCAGTCCATATGAATGTATAGGAGGATGACACTGGGACAGGAGTTTTTTTCCCCAATGTGTTTTAGCATCTTGAGACTCATGAAAGTTCAATCTTGCTGTTACTTTTAATTTTAACTTATTTTAGAAAACGCAGAAGACATATTGCATTTATTTTACATAATATTGCTACTGCATTTGGTGTATTGCATAGCTCACATCTTCCATAAAGCTCTTTGAGAGGCAGTGCTTTGGAACATTCTGGTTCCTAGAAGTCAGCAAACTTCTTGTTCTGCACAAAGCTTTCTGAACAGAGCACTTATACAAAAAGCAGGAGAGGAGCTTCTGAGAGAAGCATGAGCCCTTTTAGTAAGTTATTAGCTGACAGGTCAGGCTCAAAGAGTTGTAGTAAATGGAATTGCATCAGGCTGATGGCCAGTCAGTAGTAGGGGTCCTAAATTGTTTTATAAATGATCTGGATGCAGGATTAGCATGTACACTACGTAAGTTTGCTGATGCTGCTCCTGCTACTAAATTAAGAGGAGCTGTGGACTGCCTTGCAGGCCTTACAGAGAAATCTGGATAGGCTAAAGATCTGAGTAATTACCAACCTTATGAAACTTAACAAGAACAAGTGATGAATTGTGTAGCTGGGCCAGGGTAATCCTGGTTATATATAAAAATCAGGGGATGAGAGACTGAAGAGCAGCCCCACAGAAAGAAATCTGGAGGTCTGGGTTGATAGCAAGTTGAGTCAACAGTGTGCCCAGACAGTCAAAAGGGCCAACTGTGTCCTGGTGTGCATCAAGCACAGCATGGCTTGCCTGTCAAGAGAGATGGCTGTCCTATTGTACACTGCAGTAGTATGGCCCCACCTTGAGTACTGTGTGCTGTTTTGAGCATCTTGGTAGAAGAAGGACACCAAACTGTTAAGGGTGTCTAGAGGAGAGCGAGCAAGGTGGTGAAAGGTCTTGAGGTCAGGACTTAGAAGAAGCACATCTGAGATCACTAGGTTTGTTTAGCTAAGGGAAAAGAAGATTGAAGAGTGACCTCCTGGCAGCCTACAACTGCAACTCGATCTAGGTGAACCTGCTTTAGCAGAGGGTGGACCAGATGATCTTTATAGGTCACTTCCATCCCCTACCATTCTGTGATTCTGTAAACTTCATCAACTTTGGAAGAGAAGGAGGAGGTGCTGGTCTCTTCTCTGGTGACCAGTGACAGGACAGAAGGAAATGGAATGAAGCTGTATATGAGGAAGTTCAGGCTGGACATTAAGAAAAGGTTCTTCACTGTATGGGTGTTCAATCACTAGAATAGATATCCCAGTGAAGTGATCATGACATTGAACCTGTAAGAGTTCAAGGATTGTTTGGATGATGCACTCAGCCATATGGTTTAGTTTTAGATCATTCTATGAAGAGCAGGGAGTTGGAGTGAATGATCCTTATAGGTCCCTTCCAATGTGAGATATTCTATGATTCTGGTTCTATAAACAGCATGCAATTCAGTTCTGAAAATTGATCCTGTGTATTATGTCTTACAGGACACCAGAGTTACGGCAATTCACTGAGCAGTTAAATGACTACAGTTTAAAACCAAGAAAGCCTCAAAGAACCTCCATACCCTGCTACTTTTATCTAAGTTATCTTAATCACAGATCTGAAAGCATTTCTCTTCAGGAAATGCTATCAAAGATTTTTAAACTGTGGTACTGTTATCTTTGCTCTAAAGTATAATTTGGATGTAACACACAATGTTAATGATCACAGAGAAATGAAATAGATTTTACTCTTTTTAGTTTTACTGTCTCACCAATACTCAAAGAAGGAGTCTCCTTTTTCTGTTAGTAATATAAGTTCAGAGACCTTTCAAAGAAAGCCAGTTTTCTATGTACAGCTCCACTTTCACTGGAGAAAACTGACTTGTAAAAAATTTGTATATCAAGAATAGTTCTTGCTTAGGTGGCCTTGAGAGGAGAAATTAATACATTGCTAAGAAAAGGAGTATGTTCTCAAGCTTTGCAAAAAAAAAAGTAGTAGCCATGGTAATTCTTCACAAGCTGCTGCATTAAGAAATTCTCCAGTGCCTATTCCAAGAACTGTCAACTCTTTTCTGTTGTACCTTACAACAAAACAATATGAAATAAATCTTCACCCATTTGAAAGAAGAAGCAGAAGAAATATAGTCAGGTGAAAGGAAAGCAAATGCATTCTTTGACTTGTATGAAACAGCCCATGGAAAGATGATTACACTCAATTTCCTGTGGACTTGGAGAGATAACAATGTTTTTTCAGCAACTTTATCTACAGAAGAAAATAAATCCCATTTAGTAAATAGGAGTTACTGGGGTGGGGGTGTGGGAGGGTGTGAGATCCTGATTAAGACACCTGACTTTAGATGTCTAACCTACCAGTGTAGCCAATGGATAAGTATTCAACAGAACTAGAGAACAATTCAGCTGTCTATGTACTATGTGCCCACCTAGTCTCTTTCTCCAGGATTCTTGACTGGAGTGGAAAGAATTCTAATTCAGTTGCTAACATGTAGGTGGCTTGAGCCATTGGAGATGCACAAATCTAAGATACTGAAAACATCTGGGTAAGGCACGACAGGTATTTTATATGATGTAGAGTATATGAATATCCTTCTGAAATGTTAGCTGAAGATACCATGGCATCTCCAATAACAAGGAGACACCAAACTGTTAGCACATATGCAGATACATACATTTAAACATCCAGTCTGAATATTAATACCATTCCTTATGTGCATGGCATTAGATAATTTTCCTCTCAACAACATTTAAAAACAGTAGGACATAGGAGGGGATTTTAGAAAAGTTTTACCTTGAAGAAAGTAATATCTGGGAAGTGAGCAAATAGTTGTTCTGTCCCAAAAGGATTTTTGGTATGAAGTGACATTAAATGCCTTCATTTAATTTCTTAAACAAGAGTCTAGCCTTCTCACATTTCTCTTCCACTCAAGAAATAAAGGAACG
Organism: Colius striatus; assembly: GCF_028858725.1. Taxonomy (NCBI): domain Eukaryota; kingdom Metazoa; phylum Chordata; class Aves; order Coliiformes; family Coliidae; genus Colius; species Colius striatus. Next base: position 55,505,291 of record NC_084763.1, read on the forward strand.
GCAAACAGACTCAGAAACCAGTGGATATATACACATTATCCCTGCAAACATTAATAAGCTGAAAGAGAAACAAACAAAAGACAGGGGAAGAAGAAAGAGGTAAGACAGATGACACGCCAAAAAAAGGCATATATTGGATTAATGATAAAAAAAAAGAGAGAGGAAAGAGAATAGCAAAATGAAGACAGCTGAAAAATAAGGAAAACAGAGATCATCAGAAGAGAAGGCAGAAAAGAAAATGCCTGAATAGTGTTTAGCACATTCTGGGGTTTATCAATTATAAAAATAAGTATCAGTTAATAGCATTAGTCTCCAATTATTGTAGAAGTTATATGCTCTGTATGTCTACTACTGTAACTGCATATTCTGTCTGTCTCTGAAGTTACATATTATGATACCTTCTGTGCTTGCAAGTAATACATCCATCAAAAATGTTATGTTAAACATGGCTGTATAGCTTCCACATAAATAGATAAACTCACCTTTCCTGCAGCTTCCAGCTCTTTTTTATCCTTTAGAGCATGGCCAGCCAACATCTTCATTTCAATCATTCCTGCCACAGCAACGATTGGCACAACAGCTAAAAGCAGCAGGGTCAGCTGCCAGCCATAAACCAACGATATAACAATTCCAGTCCCCAGGTTAGCTATGTTTTGAGCAATTAATGCCAGTCTGACTCCAGTTGCCTGGAGGAAGAAAAAAAGATATTTCTTGCTAAAGCAACTGTATCTTAAACATGGGAAGCATTTTCACCTAAAATATTCATGATCCTCAAAACACTATTTGAAAGTCTCTTCCCACTTTTACCATTTTTCAAAATGACTTTGTAAAAAATTATCTAGACCACATTAAATTGTTCTCTTCCCATACTTTGATCACTTGCACTGCAATCCCTCAGTTCTGCCCTTGAAGCTGAACAGATTTTAACCATATCATTGGAACAGGCTGTCCAAGGAGGTTGTAGAATCTCCTTTCTCGGGGGTGTTCAAAACCCACCTGGACACGTTCCTGTGTGACCTGATCTGGGTGGACCTGCTTCTGCAGGGGGGTTGGACAGAATAATCTCTAAAGGTCTCTTCCAACCCCTACCATTCTATGTTCACATTTACAGTTGAACTTTAAGATCTGTCACATTTTGTAGGTTGTGCAGCTAGTTTTAGAAGTCATCACACAGAATCCAATGAAGAAGGAAATTAAATGTTTACCTGCTACTATGGAAATAATTATGTCTATTCTTTTTCCCTATAAGAAATCTATACAACCAAAAACTAGTAGGAGATCATAAACTGAACCAATTTACAAGTATGCCTTTAGATAGACGTCTCTGAACAGATTTCTTAGATAAAGAGATTCTCAATTCATTTAATAATGAAGAGCACAACATAGCACAATAGTAAGCTTTAAAAAATATTTACTTGGAATTTATTTTGTAAACATATATTACCATTATTGTTTTAAACCCCATCAGTGTATTCTATATCAGCTATTGTTTTACAGTAAATTTCAGTTGTTCAAGTCAAGGCTGTTATCCAACCAGTCAAACCCAAGCTGCAACTTTACAACGTACTCAACCAAATACAAAACAATCTGAAATAAAATGTTACTTACTCCTTTCACTTGTGAGGCATCATTAGCAAGCCTTGTAGTTAATGCTCCAGTGCTATTTTTAGAATTATCAAACCAGCCCATGTCCTGCAATAAGAAACATTTTCCTTAGGACCAGTTTTTGCACATTTCAATAAACCACAAGGTAAAACTGACATCTACTAATATAGCTGAGTTCAGTGTCAGAAGACCATACGTAGCAGTGTGTCACTTTTGCATATGTCATTAAGTCTAATTCCATCATTGCACAATGAATATTTTTAGGAAAGAGGTGTGTTTGCAGATGACCTGATGTGTACACTGCTGAGAAGGAAGGAGACCAGCCTAGGGGGTTCCCAAAAGCCAAATTTACCCTCCCTACCACTGCTGAAACTGCATGTCCTTGGAGGAGATGACTCCTCACAATAATCCTTCACAACTGCAAAGCTGTTTGGGGATGAATTAAGAGTAAAGCACCTTCAAGGTAAAAGCTCTGAATTAATTGCTTTGTTTCTCTCCAGATTGATGAAGCTTTTTTGGAAGCTATGTGATAAAAAACTCAAAACCAAACTAAAACAAAAGCCCAAACCAAACTGTTCTATCTGGTCAAAGTCAGTTGCTTGGGTCTGGTAAACAGTTTATAATTTATTCACCATGTATACTTTCATGCATGGTGTATATTGTACAAAGACCTGCTGATGTAGTACACACATTTGTCATCTCAAGATCTAGTTGTAAGAATGCTCTTTTATTAGGTTTTCAGTGGGGTTGATCTATGAATCATAGTTTGTCAGACAACAGCAGCTTTCTGTCCTCATTGCAAACAGCCATGTTCATATGAATCAAATTGTGTCTACATGTAGCTTTATGTGCAAGACTTAAAACCCCAGAAATATGATCTTGTATATTTGAATATTGAAAATATTGATCCTGAAATCATTCAAAATTATGGCTAATTTAGATAACTACATGAATGACTTAAAAACACTATGAAATATCTATATTGTACTTCTCTGAAAGTTACTTTAGGTTTAAGTATACAATCCCAGTATTGTATTAACAAACAGTGTTTATACATTCAGGAACTCTTTGAAAGAGCTTTTCTTTTGAAAGAATTAGACAAAAATATATCTGTACATACTACAATTTAGTCAGACATTTGAGGTAAGAGTAAGGTGTATTGCATTGCATTGCACTTGTTTAGGGGAGAGAAGGCACAAGGAAAGCAAAGTGAGCAGGTGAACACAAAGTGGGATACTGATGGTGCACATCAACTTATAAGGCTGTAGGAACTTGGGTTTAAGTCCTTGCAAGGAGTACCTAAAAGGCATGTGTGTTATGCACTCTCCCTCTAAGGATACTTTGGTTAACCACACGTGACTAACCAAACTGATTTAAAGAATATTCCCTGTAGACAATTCATAATATGATAAAATAATGTGAAATACAGTTGTTTTGTGATATATGAACAATGAACTATTTATAAAACTCTGGAAATAGCAATACATATTGTCTTTACCTGTCTAAGCATTGCTTTAAATGCCATGAGTCGAAGTCTCATTGTAAGAATTTCTCCAGCTTTGCCAAATGTGAAACCCTATTTGAGAAAAGGTACAAAGTTTAGCATACCATTACATGGTCTGAGTTGATTCAAGAAATATTTTTGATGCATTGTCTCTACAATGTCAAAGGACAAAATAACTCAGTCCTGATTGCACAAGACATATGCAAATCCAGGTTCAATTTTCATGAACTTGAGTAGATTACAGGTTCAAATGTCTCAGAAATACAGAGAGCGTGGCAATATTTCCCAGCACTGCTTCAAGGAAAAGATCACTGATCTACCCTCAATTTTTCTCTGAGTTGACATAAGTCAGATTTAAATAGGTGGCTTTTAGGCCATTAGCTTTAGGTTAAATACTTCCTAAGGCAACTCAGGTTCACTGAAGTCAAACACAAATTTCCAATAGAATTAAGATTTATTCCCTGGGATCCTAACAAAACCTGACAGAGCTATCAGTAATAATACATAAGTGATGCTTTATAATGAATCAAACAGGGTTTTTTAGCCAGATATATGATTCAATCTAATGAGATACAAATAGGACACAGTAGATAAAACTTTGGGAACACACATTCTTCCTGAATTTTAGTAGGACATCAGTGCTTATAACTAGCTTTGTTTAACTCACTATTACCTTTATGTGGTTGCAAATATTAATTGTTGGGGATCTACATTTGTAATTGTAAATACTCTTAAAATATAAACTAGAGGTGTAACTGTACTATGTGATACTAACTAAAAATATCAACTATAGAATCATGGAATCATTTCAGCTGGAAGAGACCTTTGAGATCATCGAGCCTAGCCTTAGTTCTAGTCCTATCAACCACCAGTCCATTCCTCAAAGTGAATACAAAGTGAATATGGCATGTTGCAATCAGCAAGTATTTCTGTTAACCTTTTTCATTATCTTTGCTGTGCTCCCATGTTGCCTGTAAATTTGCACAGGTCTGTGATTTAGAAGAAACCAGAGCAGAACATCAGTGAATGGGCACTATACAAAAGATTATAGGAATGGCTTTAGTTTTTTTTGTTCTCATTACTTTGAGGGTGTTACACCTTGATGAACTCTTCCCATTCATGTTTAAAACATTATATGAACATTTATAAATTGAGCAAATCTGTCATACAGCTCAGTCTTCTATACTCATATATATATATATGCATATGCAAGACAATTCTATAAATAAACCAGGTTTTATTTAGCAAGAGACTGTTTAAGCTGCTGCTCCAAGTGCACTCTATCCACCAAATGAGCCTACAGAGTGAAATGATAAAACTATAGGAACATATTCAGAAATTATACACCAGAATATATATGAAAATATTTAAATACCAACATTTGCACTTGTATGTTTACTACCTTTTTTTTTTGCTCCTCTATTTCTGAGCCACTGTTGAATAAGAATTAGCCTAAAGTTAAAATACTCTTTTGGTAAAAGTTGAGATGGCTATAGAGATCAATGAGAGCAGGGAATGAGATATTATTGTTCACTCATTAGTATTTAAGCAGGAGGAATTGAATATAGGAAGAATAGGTGTTACTTGAATTGGGTCTGGGAAGCTTTGCAGGGGTTCACAATACTTGAATGGGGAGGAGGTTAAGGGAGTAAGAAATTGGAGAGCTAAAGGAAAGAGATCAGTAGATTTGCAGTTACTAAAACAGGAGGGCTTGAGGGTGAGAAAGGAGTGGTATAGTGTAAAGTCTGGGTGGCAATGGGAAAAAAGAGTGAGACAGTCCAATTTCATGCTGAGATGTGTTTGATGAAGAGGTGAATTCCTGAAGTTAAGAGGTCAGAAGAGGTTGGAAGGTTTCTAATGAGAAGCTCTAGGTCAAAAAAGCTCCAGTTCAACACAAGGCACATGTAGAACCACAGATGTGGGTTCTGGCTTGAGTCAGATACAAGTATTACAGAAGACACTAATTTTTTAGTATAGTTCATATCCAGTTTCTAGAACATGATGAGCAATTATAATGAAGTTAGAATAATAAAACATACCTGGAAAAAGAAAGTGAAAAAGGAAACGATCCCAAGTACTAAAAACATCAATGAATACAAGTTGCCCTTTTCTCTTATAGTGGCGGGGTCACCTGAAAACATCTAAAATAACATTTAAAACGTTTTAACATTTTTTTTTTTAGTCAGCTAATAATCTAAAACACTTCCATCTTTCGCAATTATTATGTTTGGTAGTCATTTGGATTCATATCAGATTTGAGTCTATGATACATATGATTATAGGTATAACAAGAAAATGCCAGATTTTCTTTCAAGGCTTTTATGATCTTATAAATTTCATCTCATTCTTGTGATTTCTATAGTGGTGCTTCATCCACTCCTCCACTTCATCATGCTGTGATTGTTTCAGATCTGGTTTTTATTAGAAACACATTTTGTGAGCTTTCTATTTTTTTGCATGTTTTATTCAAACGTACCCCTATAATTTCTGAAAACAGGATTGAAAATGCCGGTTGTATCGCTCCATTGAGAATTGCACAAAAGATTCCAGCTACAAAGTATGGCCATTCCGTTTTGTTCAACTTCATAATTTTCATAAATGAAGCTGGAGGTAATTCTTCATTCTAAAAAAGAAGAAATTCTGTTAAGACAAGCATGTATGTATTTGGAGCAATATGAAGAAAAAGAGAGAATAACTGATTTTCCTACTCCCAGAATATACTCAGGGAAGTCAAATGGTATTTTTTCAATAAGATGAATAATTAGCTGATTGTACCTTTCCTTTTATTACTTTAACACAAGGAAGAAAGCTCTGTTGAAAATACATGTACACTCTTACAATCATCTTTTAGTTTACCCATATAATTCCCGTCGATCAATACTCTTGGCATTGGTCAACAGTGACTGAATTATTCGTTCTGGGCATATTGCTGTGTGTAGTACATGGCTAGATTAATTCAAACACTTTTTCTTTAGGCAATTCATGTTTGTAGCAAATTCTTTGTTGTTATGAATATAGTCATATTTGTTGTTTGGGTTTATGTAAAGTTTGTTGTAAGAGTTGCACAGTGGGCCAAATGCTCTGCTTCTGATCCAATCCTGAATGTTTAACCTGTGCAGACTACATAAGTATGGTGTGTAAACATGGAGAAGCACATTTCTTTCATAGCAAATTTATTTTTAAGAGTAAGCTAATCCTTGTTATAGATTTTAACATGCTCTGTTGAAAGGAACCAAAGTTCACTAACAGCTCTGCAAAGATACTTACAGGAGAACTTGTTTTCTCATCAGGTTCATCATCTTGTGCACTTGGCTTTCCTGTACTTCTCCGAGTTGATCGTCTTCTCAACCCTTTGGTTATGGATTCTTCAGATTCACTTTCTTTGATGCTAAGTGCATTCTCATCTTTTCCTAATGATGGACCTTCAGTTTCAATTGTCTCAAAAGGATATGAAAATGATGGTACAATTAATTATGCATGTATTGCTTTGAACATTCAAGAAGATTATGAAGTAATCAAAATGAAAGCAACTTGGGTTGTTTCAATTGAAAGGGATATGGGGAAAACAATATGTAATGATATAAAGCAGATATGATAATCTGTATTACATATAAGTAGATCTCTATTTTCAGAGCTTGATTCATGTGTAAGCATCCCACTTCTCAAGAAAATACTTATACTAAGTGGACAAAAAATGGAGTAGAAGTAGCTGATCTTTTTTTGTCTCCTAACAACTTTGAAGGGCAAATGATTTACACATAATTATCTCAGGATTTTTTTTTAATGAGTTTTCAGTGGATACACTATTCATTCATGAACTGAGGAAAACATTATCCCTCTTTGCTGCAGAATACTCAACAATTCTTGACCTTCAATATAATAAGGAAGTTTAGAATAGAACAAGTCAAAAAGACATTGTGACTGAAAAATCTCAACCATCCTACGTTGGGTGGGAGTTTTGCCAGTGTCTCTGACAGAATAAATGTCTGTCAACCCATCTAGATGCATTCCTGTGTGACTTGATCATGGTGCAGCTTCTTTAGCAGGGGGTTGGATGATCTCTAAAAGTCCCTTCCAAACCCTACCATTCTGTAATTCTATGATTTAATAGTAATTGGATAAAAAGTTGCCTTCAACTTGTATTTTTTATATTCCAGAAATCTTATATTTCTTACTGCTTTTTGTACTACTAATAAAAAGAACTTTTTTTTTTTTTTTGCTTTCCCTCTATTTTTGGGTTTTGTGTTTTTAATTTCATTTCTATTTTAATTTTTTGTTTTTTAATTTCATTTCTATTTTATATTTCCTAATTTTTCTCATTGTGTGAATACAAAGTTACTTTGAATATAAGGTGACCAAAGGCATTCTCATAGTTACTTCATAAAGGAATACTTTAACTGGCATAGTTTACTCTTTTCAGTCTGACATATTGAAATAGCAGTTTCAGTTTCTTTAATGGACACACAGCTTTTGCAGTAAAACACCAGTGATACATAAGGCTACAGTGAAGCTCAACTATAACATAACTATTCCATGGGACATTGGGAAGTGTCAAAGTATTCCATTCTTCTGATACTTATATTAATTTTCAATCTCTTTTTTTCTGGCTACAGAACTTTAAAAGTGTGCCTCTTTTTGCACTCAGCATAGCTGGATTATTCTTATTTTTCTTCTATTACTCCACTTTTAGAGGGAAATTCGGTATAAAGGATTTAAACTAAATAGCTTAAAACATGCATGGTCTATTCCTCCACTATCATCTACTGTATTTTGCTTTTTATCATAGGCTAAGAACAAGCAATTGAACAGCAAATTACAATGGCCAGTTGCTCTACATCAACCCCATAAAAGGAAAACATACAATAATCTTTTAAGGTTAAATTCCCAAAGGATTAAAAATATCCTACCCTGGGTTTAAACATGTCTGGTATCAAAACTAGTGGTCTTCTCTCTCAAATTACTGCAGCATTCCCAATACTTCTGATAGCACACAATAACTATGCACACGGAATACGAAAAAGAAAATGAGGCAACAGGTAGAGAGGAGAAAAAAAAAGTACCTGCAGGTTAACAAGCTTATAGTAGATTCCCTTTCTCTCAAGCAATTTGAAATGATTCCCTTGTTCTGAGATAACTCCACCTTCAAACACAGCTATAACATCTGCATTTCGGACTGTGGACAGTCGATGAGCTACTATGACTGTGGTGCGTCCTTCCCTTGCCTAGGAGCAACGATATTTAATATCAGTATTTTAAGTATATTTAGAAATGGTTCATCTCCCTACTAGAGTTGAATGAGTCCTAAGGGAAACGTTAAAATTGCACACACAAAAATATAACTCAAAAAAACCCATTAAAAGCAAGATTTCAATTCATATCCTAAAGTAGAAATATGATCTTTAGCTTGAAAAACAATATTAGATGCAATCTTTCACTGGGGCGAAGAAAAAAGATCTTATTTTGATTACAGATGGATTAATAAAACACTCAATATTTAAAATTTGAGAATGTTACAAACCTTAAAGTTGGAAAACTTGTTATATTTAAGCCCATAGTTGTTTACTTAAACCTTAAAATCCGTGAAGGATAGTTTATCTTCAGAATCATTATAAAATATTTCACACTGACATTTAAAGATTTCAGTGTTTCCAGCTCTAACTCATTGTGACTCAAGTATCTTCACTGAAAGTAAAGTTCTCTACAGTTTCATTTGGAACACATTTCAACTCCCTACCTATCTTTGGATATTTACAAGCCTGTCACAGGTAATATATCAAATGTCACAGCTTGCTGTTTTAACTATCAGGCTGTATTAAAATGACCAACCAACTTCTAGTTTAAATTATAGAAGTAAGGATCCCAAGTAGAGAATTTTATTGGAACCTTGATGCATTTTATCCTCAATTATGTCCCTCAGGGGTCCATAATGGGACCCATATTGTTTAATATCTTCATCATTGACATTGATAGATGAGATTGATTGCATACTCAGCATATTTGCAGATGACACCAAGCTGAGTGGTGCAGCTGACTCACTTGAGGGAAGGTATGGCATCCAGAGGGACTTTGTGAACCTCACAGAGTCAACGAGGCCAAGTGAGAAGCCTTGTACCTGGCTTGGAGCAACCCTCAGTATCAATACAGACTGGGAGGATGAAGGACTTGAGAGCAGACCTGCAGAGAAGGACTGGAGGATATTGGTGGATGACAAATTGGACATGAGCCAACAATGCACTCTTGCAGCCCAGAAAGCCAGCCATATCCCTGGACTTTATCAAAAGCAGCACAGCCAGCAGGCAGAGGGAGGGCATTCTGCCCCTCTACTCCACTCCAGTGAGACCCTACCTGTAGTGCTGAGTCCAGCACTACATGGAAAGACATGGACCTGTTGGGGGGGTCCAGAGAAGGGTCACAAAAATGATCAAGAGGACTCAAGCACCTCTGCAATGAAGAAAGCCTGAGAGAGTTGGATTGTTCAGGCTGGAGAAGTGAAGGCTTCAGGGAGACATTTCAGTACCTAAAGGGGGCATAAGATAGATGGAGAGAGACTTCTTAACATGGTCTGTAGTCACAAGACAAGGGACAACAGTTTTAAACGGAAAGAGACCAGCAATCACCAGGGATTAGTTGTCCCTTAGCGAGACAAATCTGCAGGAAAAACAAAATAAGCACCTAGTATTCATGTTAAGTGAAGCAAATGTTTCCTTCAGAGTTTCCTGCCAAGTCACTACTACAATTGCTCATGACATGATGGTAGTACTGACCTTGTCAGTCAGGCTTCAACACAAGTTAACTAAGTAGGTGACTGACAACAATATGCATGTCAGTACAACAGATAATTGCAGGGGATGGTATTTACAGCAAGAAAATTTTATTTAAGGTTAATAATGCAGAAAATATCATTCCATCTTCTCACTTGAGAGAAAATTGCTGACTGTTCAGACCTGCAGGGTCTCTAAAAGTTCTCTCTACAGAAAATATTTGCCAAATCCAAGTTAACCTTTTGCACTTTAAAGGGTCTCTATTTTTTGTAGCTCTTTCAACAAATGGCTGGGGAAAAAAAGGAAATATAAAGCTCCTGGTCACCTTTTCATTTTGGGACTGTACTGACCTTGTCCAGGGCTGCCTGCACGATTGATTCACTCTCAGTATCCAAAGCTGACGTTGCCTCATCAAGCAGAAGAATTTTAGGATTGCGAACCAGAGCCCGGGCAATTGCTATTCTTTGCTTCTGGCCTCCACTCAGCTGTGCCCCTCTTTCTCCAACCACGGTTTCAAACTTCTACAAGACAACCACACACATTTTCACTACACTCAGTGTCACAGTCCTTTCCCCAAAGAAAAGCAACAGAAAGAAAAGACACGTCAATGTCAGTAACCTCAGCAGCGTCTTCTCCTTCCTCTAAAACACTACAGGACAAACACTCACTTGGATATACCTGCCTAATCACTTTTGTCCCTGGAATTCTAAGAGCTCACCAAATGCCCACCAAGTCATGACCTAAAGGTTGAACATAAACACGATTCTCAAAAGTTACAAGGAAGATCTGCACAGCTCTGCTCAGTCACAGCTCCAGGAAGAGCTTCCTCTCTCTACAAGAATCTGAGCAACTATTTGGCACAAGGAGACTTAGGAGAAATTCTTTCTGCAGGGCAGTTGCTTTGCTTACGTTGGGTAGCTTCATGATGAAGTCATAAGCATTTGCTTCCTTGGTGGCTTTTTCAATCTCTTCCATGGTGACGTCCTCACGGCCATAGCGAATGTTTTCTGCAATGGTAGTTGCAAAGAGCACGGGCTCCTGGTTCACCACACCAATGATCTCCCGCAGATACTTGACATTTAAGGTCTTAATATCCTGCCCATCAATGGTAATCTTGACAAAAGGAAGCAGAGAAAAAACAATTAGTGTTTTGATCAAGGAACCTCTCTCCCTTGTTTGGCACAGCCTTTTTAGGGAAGACTTTACCAGGTCATTGGCACAAGGGCATTGAGATCAGAACCAGACTTCCAACAGCTGTGACACACAGAGCAGTCATCTCACTTGTCATGTCTTACCATGCCTTCCTTGGGATCATAAAATCTCTGGATGAGCTGAACAGTTGTACTTTTCCCACAGCCGCTGCCACCAACCAGGGCCACTGTCTGGCCACAATTAATCTTGAGATTCAAGCCCTTTAATATCTGTGCACATAAGAAAGGTAACCAAAACCATAACAATATGTGAAAATGCCAGTAAAAACTTGAAGAAACTCTAAAGACTGTGATAAAATATCCTTCATATTTATAGCAGAATCTGATATCCCCTCCAAAATGTATAAACATGAGTTTAAATTTTGGATAACTAATGTCTTCAGCTTAATTTTCTTCATATTTACATCACAATTCATCCAATATCAATGTACTATACAACACATTTTACAATTACCTATATCATAAACCAATTCATATGACAAAATAACATGACTACTACCTATAACTAAAATAGAATGTGAAATAAAATGATTCAATATTTCTGTATTCTCTTGCTTCAATTTTGTCTTGAAGGCACCATGTAAACTATAGGAAAACTATTGCACAGTAAAAGTTAAAAGTGATTAAATACACTCTGTATGGTTTTGGAGTTATTTTAGTAACCCTTAACCATCTTTATTTTTCTCCTTTTGATTGGATTTGCTGTTGGGGCTTCTTTACAATGGTGACATTTCATTGCACAATATATATCCTTTGATATATATTGTATATATAGGTATATTTATATATTATATATCTATATATAATATAGATATAAATATCTATCTATCTATCTATCTAAATATATATATAAATAATACATCTATTATTTATACAGGTATAAATAATTCTAGCTAAAAATCACTGGATTGGCAATGCAGTTTTAAACAATTTAGAGAGTAAAATTGGAATTGCAATATTTTTCACCAAATTTTATTGATGTGACTTCTTTTTCCTAAGGAACTATCCATATGTTTAACTGTAACATATACATGAAGTTTCATTTACAGTACCTCAACATCTGGCCTGGATGGATAATTGAAGTAAACATTTTGGAATTCCAGGTTCCCTTTAACGTGGTCTGGTTTGTAACCTGTCTCTGAGTAACTGTCAATTTGAGGCTCCTGTACAAAATAAAACAACCAAAACATTTATTTTCAAATATTATTTTAAAATAAATAAGTTCTAGAGCAAATCACTATTCTGCAGAGAAATTAAATGTCACTTTGAATAAGTTTAGGTGAGATTTCTGTAAATGTGAACTGCATGATGTTTTGCTGTCTCAATACTACACTGAAAATCTGCTTGTTCAAGAATCCCTTTATAATCCCTTTTTTCTATTGTATCTAGCAACAGGACAAGGGGTGATGGGATGAAGCTGGAACACAAAAAGTTCCACTTAAACATAAGAAAAAACTATTTCACTGTTTCAGTGAGCCCTGGCACAGGCTGCCCAGAGGGGTTGTGGAGGCTCCTTCCTTGAAGGTCTTCAAGACTCACCTGGACATGTTCCTATGCAACCTGATCTAGGTGACCCTGCTTCTGCAGGAGAGTTGGACTGGATGATCTCTAAAGGTCCCTTCCAACCCCCACCATTCTATGATTTTATGATTATAGCTTTTGTTTTAATTTAGTACAATGTCTTTACAACTGTACTTGCATATATTGAGATTCATTTCACTGCCTTATAATCAATCTGAAGAGATTATCTCTAAGGAGTTGTTCACATGCTGTTCATTTATAGCTTTGCCCTTCCTGCTGAAACAATTTGTGTGAGAAAGAACCCATTAAAAAGAAACAGAATTCTTTATTATCATTGGTTTTGTTTCCACCCAGAATGGGTCTAAAACTTGAAGCATGTCTTAACAATAACAGAAAACATGCAGTTGTGTTTCACAAAGCTTCATCAGTTAGTAAAATGACACCTTCCTTGATTTCAGACTCTCTTGGCAATTGAAGGACATATCTACGATACCTGGTTGTGTTTTATTGATTTGCTGACACGCACACTACTGACAGTGCCACTGATGCCTTGAAACCTATGCTCATACATCTACATCAGCTGCAATCACTTATACAGCACCACAGATGTGCCCTTCATGATGAAAATGTTAGAGGGTAATCTCCTATGCCAAGTGATTCAGAGATATAATATTTTTACTTTTCAAGTAAGAACTGATTACTCTAGAAGACAGAGGAACTGACTAGTAAGTACACATTCTATCTCCTTTCATGCTTATATTTCTGTTTATTTTACACACTGTTATTTACTCTTCCAAGTTCATATCCATAAATAGTGCACTCTCTCAGTTTTGAAATGAGAGTGAGGGCAAATATACTCACATTATCTATGATATTAAAGATTGCATAGGCAGCTCCTCTTGCATTAGCAAATGCCTCTATGCTTGGAGCAGTCTGTCCAATACTGAAAGCTCCAATCAACACAGAGAAAAAAACCTGGAAAAAAATATTTACAGTGACATATATCAGTTCTTATTTATGCAGAGAACTACATTCATGTATTTACATGAGGCATCTTTGGGTTAGGAGGCTGTGTGCCTCTTAATGGATGTTTAAGGAATCTAGAATTAAAGAAAAATTGAAAAGGTCTGTATTAAAGCAGAGAATAACATTGAGAAAAGGGCTTTTTGAGATTCAGCTGTGGACTGAGTTCCTGCACAGTGTGAGTGTTGAGTGCATATTGGTAAGAAGTTAGAAAGTGTCTGAGACCTGCAAAATCTATGCCAAAATATAATTACACTCAATATCTCAGGATTGCACTAATTCATCCTCTGGCAAAAGATTTCCAAAGTCCAAAAAGTGTATTGTATATCTTTCAACAGAACCAAGACAGATATGTAATGCACTATGGTTCTGCTGTCAATGCAACAGCGAAATAGAAGCATACAAAACCATCTTCCTTATCACAAAGTAATGAAGGGTCCCTTAGTTGGAATCAAAGAGAGTGAGTGTTAGCAAACAAGAAAAAACCCCACAAAAACAGAGAAAGAAAAAATACATTATTTCTTCAGAGAAGTGAAGTTTGTTGCTTTCAGCTAGTATCAAAACAAAAGTAATAAAGCCACAGTGCTCAGAGATCATAGCACATCAGACCAAAGGTCCACACCCATCATCTTTTCTCCAACAGCGAGCATTTGCATTTGTGATACATAATAAGGCAACATCCTCCCATTCATGTCATAAAAACATCATTCCAAGGAACTACAACAGTGACAGCAGAAATTGCAAATACTTTAAACTGAGCAAAAGTGAACACAAGGGCATGAATCTCACTGAGATGTTCTATATGCTAGCCTGCCTTTAAAAAGAAATAGGCAGGTTCTGAAGAGCCAATTACATATCAGAGCCTGCTGTCACAAACTTCACTGATTCATAAATAAAACAAAAGTAGATCAAAAAAGGTAAATATATACTTATGGTTTCCTGGTTGAGTTTCATCATAGATAACAAATTTATTCTTCTTACCATATTTGTTTCAAATTTCATACAAAATTAGAGTGGTTGCCACATCAAGAGAAGAATTAAAACTATGAGTTTCTTCCTTTGGTTAGATGGTGACATATTTGCTAGTCTCAATTACCCTTTCTCACTCTCAATTTCTGAAAACACCAAGAAGTGATTCCAAACTCTTGCAGTGCAAAAAAGAATAGTATCAATAATAAAACGATCTACCTAAACCACACAACAGCTAATAAAAAAGTTTTTGCCTCTGCATCCTGAGAATATATTCAGCCCTACAAATCTGAAAACAAAGAGCAACTAGGAAGGATACTACAGCTTTTGATTTAAATGTTTCTATATCTGTCTGATCTTATAGAAGTCAGGAAATATGTAGAAATAGTTAAATAAATAAAAGGTTTATTTAGCTTGAATAACATAGATTTTTGTGGAGAGAAGCTTTTTAAGAAGGGATGTTCTGATGATTTTGGGACGTAATTGTTATCAAATAAGTTCCAGATATACACCTTAATATATTTTCTTTAGTATTTCTCGCTATTATTGGGGATTTATTCATCAATACTTACTGTCAGAACCTTGCCAATACTGTAATCATCATTTAAGACCAAGGTAGTTCCATACCAGAAGGCCAGTGCATATGAAGCATATATCAAAAAGAAGGCAGCACCCATGGAAATATTAGATGTAATAGCTTTCTTTATTCCAATTCGTTTTGCATCTTCTAAATTTTTATGGTATCTGGAAGAAACACAGCAGCTCAAAACAGACTCAGACAAATACCATGGCCCACAGCTCCAAAAACGCTGCATGAATTACAAAAAAGACAAAGTGCAAGAGGATATATAAAATACATAACCCTGAGAATGTACAAAGTTAAGCCTGGTATTCAGGCACAGAGACTTTAAGGCAACTCCTAGAAAGGACAACATCAGTCAGTGTGGTATCAAGGTAAAAAAAAAGGGTTATTGCAGTTCAGGGATGGGCTTTTGAAGCCCTTAACTTCCGGGTCAATGAACTTTGATCATGAACCATTCACGACAGGTTTGGAGATTAGAAGTCTAACTTAAGAGAAAAGGTTAAAATACATCACAAGAATTATGGGGTTAATAAAGAAATAAAGATATTGTTTAATAGTATACCTTCACAGCAACTACTGAGTAATCAGTTTATCAAGGATATCATCATCTCCACTCATGGCCTTTTTATGTCTAAAGCTCTGACTGTGTGATGTTTAAACTAGTTCTAGTGTAGAGACAATATGTCAGTTTATTTTGTCATTTTATGGAAAAATAACTCATTGTCTTTCAAGGTGTAGTGAAACACACAATAGCCTGTAACTGACAATTTCTGCTTACTTAAAAATGCAGGAAGCACAAGACTTTCTGGTTTTGACAGATTTTCAAGAGCACATACAAGAAAATTTCAAATCACTTGAAGTGAACACTTAAAAATCAACTGATGAAAGCAAACCTTGCTCTTACCTTTTAATCTCTTTTTCCTGTCCTCCAAAAGCTATTACAGTACGGACTGCTGACAGAACTTCCTCTGCAACAGCTCCTGCTTTGGCATACGCAGCTTGCTCTTTGCCAGTGAAAGAAGAGAGAACCTAGTACAGGATCAAATATTTTGACTTAGGAAAAACAGAATGAGCTCAAGCACTTCTTAATTTCTTTTATCACAGATATTTTCTTCCAATATGAAGCCTTTTGATGATGTTATGTAGGACTGCAGAATGTTCAGTATGAAAATTCTTTAGTACGCTATAAATTCAACCAAATCATTCAACAGGACCCATTCCCAGCAACTAAGCCCTGCATTTTACATGCTACTTTCACTCAGTGTGGGAGATTAAGATGACTACTCATAGTGAGGTGGTGTGGTTCTCCCCAGGCATTATCTCAGCTCATTCTCCTCTCTAGCTTCCTTAGCCAGAGGGCTCTATAGGTGGGCCACAGTCCATGAAAGCTCTTGGCCATTAGATATATCTGTGACACGCTACTCCAGTGCTACCTTCTATGAAATATACTCAGAGAAGGCTAACATCATCTTTGAAATGTAAGGGATATGAAATACTATAAACATCTGAATGCTTCCAAACTACAAATGCAAATCATTCAAATTCTATGGTGTTTTAATACTCTAAATCTGTCTAAAATTTCTTAACAAAGCTGTTAACTCTATAAAGAAACTGTGTCTAAGACCAAGGCTTGGTCTAATTTACTCATTTATTTTTCAGGAGGTGCGATTATTCCTTTCAACATAACAATTGCTTATGTAGATGAAGTTTAACAGTTACAGATGTGGATTCTACTCTTATCCCTTACTTGCTTTTTTGCTATAAAAATATGTTGGCAGAAACAGTTTAAAACCAAATGAGTCTGTCCAACCTACAGGGATTATGATATTCAAATGACACGAGAGTACTCATATGCAGTTCATATAAGAGCTTATGTATTAAAAAGTTGTATAAAGTTATAAATGCTCTAAGCAAGACATTCTAACAGTTACAATTACAGCTATGCAGATTTATTTCATTACCTCTGATTAATATAAAACCTGATCCTGAGCATATGTTCACCTACCTTCGCCCAGAGGGCTGCTGAAAGGCCCAGGACAGGACTGACTGCTAGTATTACAAGGGTTAACTTCCATCCTCTTATGAGACCAACAACAAATCCTGCTACAAATGTTGTTATTGACTGAAAAAGCAATCCAAGTTTGTCACCTATTCCTTCATTAATCTTGGAAACATCACTGAAAAACAAATTATGTCCAGTCAGGTAGGAAAATGCAGAAAGCACAAGAAAGGTTATCAGTTTTACTACATGGGCATTTGTGTAGAAGACAACTCAATTACTTCTCAGCAACAGTTTGCTTCATGACAAAACAAGATATGGTGTGGTCAAGGAAAATTCCACATTTCTTGTGAAAATATAATGTCATAAAGCAGTCTTTGTCTGAAAAGGTTGAAATTCTACCTACAGTGCAAAGTCACTCACTTTCTTCGTTCCAAATTTTTCATCTGTTTGGAAACTGTGGAATATCTGGAAAGCCTGTCAGGTAGGCAAACAAATAGGAATAGCTTTTCATGCAGTTCACACTGCTGGGGTCACTTGGCACCTTATTCAATCCTCAGTGTGCTCAGAAGTGAACTATGTTTTCACTTCATGGGCGGTAAACTCATAGACTGGGCTTTAGTCATCCTCAGATTTGAAGGGAACTTTTCAAGATGCATTTCTGATATACTTGTGACAAGTCCAGTATCAGAAGCTCACTCTTTGAGACTCTACATGGAAAACTTGAAAACTTCATTTGACAATAAGACAACTTGAAAACTAAATTAGACAATGAACTAAGTCAATTTAATTTCACAGCAAAATCTGACTTCACAATGAAATCATTCAATTGAAAAATTAAAACTTTAAAGAAAAACCTCAACTAATACAGACTCAATAAGATAAAATAACATTGGGAAATGTATAGTATACTTACTCTAGAAGACGAGTGTTAAGTTCTCCCACATCATTGACATCAAACCATCCAATCTCCTGTTTCATAATGGCATGAAAAAAATTTTGTCTGATTTTCTTTATTTGCCGTCCTGCTGCTAGAGTCCAAAATGAAGTTTGGATATAAGCAGAAAGAAGAACAACAGTTGCTATTGCAGTATAGTAGTATGCATATCTGAAAGGAAACGAAAAAGGCAAGATTATTGATTATATTACTATTCTATACTTAGCTTGTCGTTTACTTCTGTTTCAGGCCTGAATTAGAGTTTATACGTTTGTACCAGAGTTTATAACTCTCTGTAGAACTTGCCAAGTTTTCTGTGAGGAGAAATTGATTCAGTGTCTATTTAATATTAACTTTCATATATGCAAAAGGCAAAACAAAGCTATTGTTAGACAGGAATTGCTTTTTCTTTTAGTCAATATAGTATATATTCTCTCATAATCATAGAATTGTAGAATGGTAGCATTGGAAGGGACCTTTAGAGATCATCTAGTCCAACCCTCCTGCAGAAGCAGGTTCATCTAGATCAGGTTGCATAGGAACATGTCCATGCAAGTCTTGAGGACCTCCAAGGAAGGAGCCTCTACAACCCCTCAGGGCAGCCTGTGCCAGGGCTCCTGAACACTGAAATAATTTTTTCTCATATTTAAGTGGAACTGTTTGTGTTCCAGCTTCATCCCATCACCCCTTGTCCTGTTGCTGGCTACTATAGAAAAAAAGGGATGTCCCAACCTCCTGACACCCACCCTTTAGATATTTGTAAATGTTAAATGTGACATTTTCAAAACCTTCACAACATTTTTAGTTTCATACATATAAACAGACCTAATCACATACATCTAAACAACACAGTCACATTTACATCATATAACATACCTGTCTATATAAATGTATGTATAGGAACTATAAATATTTCCCAATTTGATAATATAGCATGAATGTATATACACCTATTGCAACCAAATCCTACTAGATGAAAATGTCTTTTCCTCTTTCTTCATGACTGATATCTTACTTTTAAATAAATTCACCTCAGTGCTATGAGCAAGGTGTCAAATCTAAACCAAGGAACGAGTGAACCACTACATGTCTCAAATTGAAACTGAATTTGAGCCATAGGTTTAAACTGTTCAAATAAAATTCAATCAGATAGAATTTGATTCAGAACTAACATCAGTTACAGGTGAACTTAAATCAGAAAAATGTAACTGAACGGATTCACTGTTTGAAAACATGACCAAAACCAGTGGCTAAATCATCATGGTGTCTACTACATGTAATTGTAAGACTACCACATCTATACAGAAGTAAATAATCAGCAAAAAGCTTTAAAACCTTTAGGATTTACACTCACATGTTGCAAATTATGCATACTGATTCTGTAAAACTGTAGCATGGAACTTGGCAGGAGGAAGTTACAGCAATTTGTGTGCAAATCGTCTGCTGGAAGAAGGTGAGAATGGCTTTACAGAAGAAACGTTTCAATTTTTAATCCAGTCCTTTTTTGTGGCTAGGATACCATACTGTATAGCCAGGGACTTTGGAACTATACTCATCATTAAATAAACTTTATCTCAACGGGTTTGATAAAAATGGGTTAATGCTTAACTGAACGCTAGTTGCTTGAATATTGATTTTGATTTTCTTCAGCTCCACTAAAACTCCACATAGAAAATATCAAACTAAACTCAAGAATGCTCTTCAAAATTCATCACTAATTACTTCAGACAATTGTTTTACAATGTTACATCACTTCAAATAATTGTTTTATGCTTGGACTTTTGATACAATTTGTCATGAAACAAAGGGATCGATGTCGTTGACAGGTTCCATGCTGGTGAAATATATTCTGTACATTCATTGCTGGAACTTAGTAGAGAGTAAAATAATGGTTCTTTGCCTTTTGAGAAATAGTTGAATTTTAAGCAAACTGATGTTTCAGCTACAAACACAACAAGCCCACGTGTATAGTTCAGTACTTGAACACACCTTTGTAAGAACTTTGTTCTTGTAAACAGTTTTTATTATGATTTGACCTTAAGGCAGGAGTTCTTCAAGAAACAAAACACCAGTATAACTACCTGCTTGTTCAAAACAGTAAATACATTAACCTGATGTCTGCTGAGACATTTCTCTTACATATTCTCACTCTTCTCCCTGGTTGTAGTTGCACAGATGATTTTTCCCCTTCTTAAATAGGCTATTGCAGAGACACTGCCGCCATCACTGATTGGCTCAACCTCGGCTAGCTGCAGGTCCTTCTTGGACCTTCCTCAAATAGAATCATAGAATGCTTTGGCTTGGAAGGGACCTTACAGACCATCTAGTTTCAACCCCCTTGCCACAGGCAGGGACACCTTCCACTAGACCAGGTTCCTCAAAGCCACATGGCCTTCAACACTTCCAGGGATGGGGCATCTGCAGCCCTCTCAAGGCAAACTGTTCCAGTGCTTCACCACCTCAAAGGGAAGAATTTCTTCCTTATATCTAATCTAAATCTACTCTCTTTCAGTTTAAAGCCATTACACCTTGTCCTATCACTACACTAAAGAGTGCCCCTTTGGCTTTCTTGTAGTATCCTTTAGGTACTGACAGGGGTCCCTGAAGCGTTTTCTTCTCCAGGCTGAACAACTCCAACTCTCAGCCTGTATTCACAGGAGACATACTCCATCCCACTGATCACCTTTGTGGCCCTCCTGTGGACTCACTCCAACAAGTCCATGGCCTTTGTATGTTGGGGGTCCCAGAGCTGAACACATTACTCCAGGTGGAGTCTCACCAAAGTGGAGGGGGAGAATTATCCCTCTCAACTGGCTGTCTTTTGATGCAGTCCAGGATATGGCTGGCTTTCTGGGCTACAAGTGAATATTGCCAGGTCCTGTTGAGCAGTCAACACCCCTAAGTCCTTCCCCACAGGGCTTCTCTCAATCCATTTTCTGACCAGCCTGTATTGTGTTATGTTACTGTATATATGCTTTTGGGATTGCCCTAACCCATGTGCAGGACACCTTGCACTTGGACTTGTTCAACTTCAGGAGATTCACACAGGTGAAAATCGAGTATCTCTTAGGATCATGAGAACAGGCAGTTCTCAACATTTAGGTGTTGATGTAGATCTATATTCACATTTACACTTTGTGTCAGCTTGTCTCTTCTCCTTTACTCTGTTCTTTCAGCAGATTAGTGACTTCTAGAAAATAGCCCACTGAGGACAATGCAAAGATTCCTGTTGCTTTCAGCCAAGAGGACATGATGTGAGCTCAGAGATGAAAAGAACCCAAAACTATTAATAGTTCTGATTGGTTGTTAGTCGAAAAGACTTATAACACAATTTACACATTACTCTTCTGCTAGAGTCAGTAATACCTTGTGTAGTTCTAGTGCATTCTGCTCTTAAAATACAGGTTAGAAACAAAAGAAAATATGTTGATTTGAAAGATGTGTCATTGCATTTCAAAGCCAAAATGAAAGCCCTAACACAAATATCTTTAAAATTAGAGTAAATTAATAAATGCAAGTGACAGTTTTAAAGGGAATCCAATCATAAGACCGGTTACTATAAAGAGATAATGAAACAGGTAGCAATCTAGAGACTAATTATCTAATTCACTTTCATATCACAAGGCACAAGTATATTCTGCTAAATGTATGTGTGCATGACTTGTATTCATGACAGAGACTGACAGGAACTTGCTTCTGCAAGAAGCAAGAAACTCTGTGTCCATATTCTCTTATAAAACGTGATTTCCCTGCCACTTGATTCTCATTACATACCAGTTCTTCACTTCTACATAACAGCCTTTCCCTAACTAGCTCTTGCTCATTTATTTTAGGCTAAAGAACTTTTTTTCTTGGTGTAAATCAATATTTTTAAACTTGAAATTTAACTACTTAATCTAAATGATCTGTAAGTTTCCAGACCACTGTTACCAGAAATGACAATGCACTGGTAATAATAATTAGAATAAAGCAGTAAGAATTACTAGAGCAAATGCCTTATCTCCACCTTCTCTTCAGAAAAGACAATTGCCTTGAAGACCACATCAGCACTCCTGACATGTCAGATGTTTTTCAGTATATAAAGAGGAACAGATTTCAGACTGAAGAAAAGAAGCTGAAGTGGTGCCAGAAATTGCACACAAACTTTAGACATCCTGTATAAACCAAGTCTACAGGCAGTGATGATTAAAAGCCCCCAACAAAACACATCAAATAAGCTGAAGTTTCAGCTGTCAATAGATTTGGTTTTGAAGCTTTGTAGCAGAAGCACCTACTGAATCTTGTCAGCTATTATCAGCTCTAACATGGCAGATTTAAGGTTGCATATAACTACGTATCTCTAACTCTCTATTTTCAGTAGACCAGATAATTTAGTTGAATATAATGCTTTAACAGCAAAGTAGGTACTATCTGGCAATTTTAATTTTGCTTTTTAGGGATGAATCACCATAGCTCAAGGAAGCAATGGATGATAATCAGCAACTTTTTAGCGTAACAATTACTGTTTAAAAACTCAGTGGAAGAAAAGGAAGAAAGGAAATCTGTTGAGACACAGAGCAACCTTGAAGAGTATGGGATGCATGATAGCCAGAGATTATAGAGAAGTCATTGGGAACAGTTGAGGATGTTCAAGAATCCTCCCAGTGCCTTCAACAGTTTTTAGTTGCACACATTATTCAATCAACCATAGCTTTTATGTTGTTTAAAGCAGAAAAAAGGTCATAGGAGAAGAATGGCTTGATGAAAAATATGTTTATATTAAAAAAGAATAGGAAATGTATGTTTCTAATTACCTTGTCATATCTTCTTCCAGTTTTTTTTTCACCAGTTCAGTGATATTCGCTGAAATATTTGCTTAGAAAAGAATAAAAGAGCAAATATTTTAATAGACCAATTTTTAACAGATTTATTGTCCTGCACGTTGTTCAGTCAATTTTGAGTTGTTACATCTTTTGATTCACCTACTTATTCAAAACCAATTATTATACCAACATAAGATTAGTCATAACTCCACTGACTACAAAACTACATCAGAGTAACTTGAATGCTCAGGAAGACTTTTCAATCTCATTAAATGCTCAGTTGGATATTTTCTTTTTTGAAAGGGACTCATACAAGGTCAAAACCTATTACAAATACAGGCCTAGATATTGACATCAAATCAGTAACTGTAATTTAAACCATTATGAAAACATTGGCTACAATTGATGCAAGAGGATCAACAGGAACTCACACTGAGAACATGGAAAACTGGTCTCCTACTTATCACAGCCATACTTAAACATGATTTACTGAATGTGCACTGTAGTGAATAATTAGACAAAATTAGAAATAAAATCTACTGATGCAGAAACTTAAGAATTAGGAGCAAAACAACAAACACAAGAGTTATTACTTTGCATCATGGTACAATAGCTAGCTGGGGTTTCTGACATCAACATCTCCTGTCAAGATTCCCTTTTCCAAATACGAGATGTTGTTCTCTTCATGGCAGATATATTCTTACCTGGCAAATCTGAGCTTTCAGAATCAACAAAGCTGTCAGTCATATCACCAAAAATTATCATTCCAACAGGGAGACCGCTTCCATGGACTACTGAAAAGGCAGTGCCTACTATCATTAGTAATTTGTCTCTCCAATTGGAGTATCGAAACTGTGAGTAAAAAGACAAATTAATCCTAACTGTTGTATTACATTGCTAATACAATGTTATGTCTACAAAGTCGAGAAAGTCAAGGAAAAGAGATAAATTATAACTCCAGTGTTGCAAAACCACAACTTTATCTGATTAGAAATTAACTTTATAAAATATTTCAAGTGTATGGGAATAAATCCTAATATAAGCACTTTTATACTATAAACTGCAAAGTAGAGAAGCATCTTGTTTTAATGCATCAGTATCTGCACCTGGGTGTGAAAGGTCATAGGAAAAGGAAATTAACTCTTTTAAAGTTTGACATTTAAAGTACAAAATACAAGAAATTTTAACCAGCATTGTGATAATTAAGGTAATAATTACTTTTACTTTAAATGTATTACTATGCAGCCAGAGAAACTGTTTCTAATGTACCACGGGTGTTATCAAAACACACTGAAATCCTTAACACCCTTCAGCATTCTTTATGAAGTTTGAGCTTATGTGTTATAAAATCATTTACCTTATTCTGCACTGTAAAATACAACATTTACTGCTGTAAATTGTAGTGGTATGTAATTGTACAAGTGCAAACTGGTATAGTGAAGCAGAGAAACCGGGCATTGGCCAGCATCATGGGCTATTGTTTTATTTGTCATATCATTGCTGTGAACTATGCTCACTAAATCTACAAAGAAGAAAACATTTCAGTATTACTAAAAGAGAATCTAAGATTGACTTGGATGAAATACTAACAGATTGTCTTCTTTAAAGCACACAGAAAATAAAGATCTGGAATGTAAAGTACTTTCTAGCACAGAGTTTTTAGGTTTAAGTTTCATCAGTGCCACAAGTTGACCTTTATTGCTGATGAGGTGACTGAATAATAATTAATGGGACTAATTAGTGGACTTAGTATCCAATTTGAGTAATTTAGAGAAGAAAACCACACATAATCTTAGGTATATGGACACTTTTTTGATAGTGTTGAAAGAAATGACTAAACATGGAAATCCCTACCTCTCAGCAAACACAGGTTTGTCTATCATGAAAACTCACTAAGGGAAAGGCCCTAAGAATTTATAATAGGAATAAGACAGCTTCTTTAATAAAGCTATATCCACAACAAGAACTGCTTGACTGCTATACTATATCCAATGTTCAGTATTATCAAAATATTTGATGGAGACAAGATCATATATTCAATGCTCTATCATAGAACCTTTTTTTGTTTACACTCTGAAATGTGGATGCATGTATATATATATACATACATACAAAGAGAATAAATCTTACCAGTGTAAATGGGCTGACCAGCTTAGGCTTTTCTGCTTTCTTCTTCTTCTTCTTTTTCTCACTGAAAACATGTGGTAGATTTAGTGCATTTTAAAGACTGGCAATATTTTGCAGAAATACTACTGCATTAATACATTCAGGAAGTTCAATTTAAAACATGAGATAAATTTTACAGGAAAGAAATGTGTGTAAAATAATTTATTGAGCATTTTTGAGACATTTGTATCTGAACTTTCCCGTATACAAATAGCATCATTTCCTGACTGCTGTAAATTTAAATCCAGCTCACCCGAGTTTACCTTTTTCAAGGGGTGAAGCAACACCAAAAAGAGCTGGTGGTTTTGATCAAGGCAGTTGTGAACTGAAGTATTATATAGCTTTCAAAATGGGAAAGAGGAAGATAATTTCTAAAATCAATTTTTTGCACATGGGGATGGGGAATAAAGGCACATAAAATGTTGGTGCCCTATCACACCAAAATGTTAACATAATTTTTAGCTGATGATATAACTATATCCAAGATGTCCTTTCCAATATAATTTCTGTCATATTTCAGAATTGTTTTTCAATACACTGTAGTCAATACTGTGAGCACTTAGTCCTTAAAAGAAAAAGGCAAATGGTCCTGCTGCACCAAACGAATGTTTCAACCAATGCTACTCTCAAGTCGATGCAGAGCTTTATGAGATCAGGCTTTCCTGATGGAGTCAAATAAAACTTTAAATGACATTTAAAAAAAAATACAAAATGAAATATAAAATATTATAATCTTATAAGTTTCAACACAGAACATGTTTACAAAGTTTAAGAAGACTTACTCTTTGTCTTTAGATTCACGATCCTGACTGGGTGCAGTGATCTCATGACTATTTCCATCTGCTTTAAGTTTCTCCTTTTCATCTTCAGAATTCATTTCAAATCTATTTGAGATAGCTCCCTGAAAAGTAGTATTTGAACAACAAATAAGCCAAGGACAGTAATATAAATGACCATCTGTTGAAAAGAAAAACATAGATACTTATTAAAATCAATACAATTCTTCATGCGACAATGTCACATTGCCAGTGAATCCTCGTAACAGACAAGTGTAAACACATTGAAACAAGTCTAGATGCTCAGAGTTTGCTTACAAAGATCTGATTTTTGTATTTGTATCTGTTTGATAATTGTGAGTGCTTCCTCTAATTTCATTTGAATGATAGAAGTATTATATTGTCTGCAATTCTGCAGAGATACACAAAATAAAAGAGAAAGTAGATGTTTGTTTCAAAGAGCATGCTTTTGGTTTGGCATTTCTCTAATTGCAATGAAATATATGAAAAAAATGATTTAAAATGAAAACATACCGTTTAGGTTGTTCTTGGCTTGCACCTAGTCCTCTGAAAAATTACTCAAAAATGAGCAGGATTGATATGGCTAAAGACAGGTACCATGACTGAACTTTGCTCTTGTGTAAAACAGAGATGATCATTAGCTTGCTGGCTTTTTTTCCACTCCCATTGCCTTCTTTGGAGAGTAAAGTGTATGAACTTTGGAATCTGCCTCCCTTTTCGTACAGGGAATTTTTATCCAAGTCGTTAAACTCACATTTATCTCATTGTCATCTGGAGAAAACAATACTGACCAGCCTATTCCTCTACCAGGAATAGTTCCTTTTATCTCCTGATGGCTTAACTATCCCACTTCAAACTCTCAGAAATTCTTCTTTACCATATTAGAGATGGTTATGAATGCTCCCAAGGAATTGTTACACTTAAGGATAAATCCATTCTTGAATATACAATGAGAATGAAACGTAATAACATAAGGAGTATTTTACTCTGTCTCTTTTCCCTCCTAAATCTAATCTAGAAAAACATGATCCATCTAGCCAGAAAGAAAACAGGATTGTACTGTAATGCATATTGTGTCTCATCTGAGTAACTGCAGAATAGGAGTTTCAGACTCAGTTTAGAAATGGTTTGGAAGTAGCTATGGTCAGTAGAAATCTGCTCTATTAGTATCCTTCTGATTTTTTAATAAATGTTCCTATTCTAAAATGTTACTTTATTGTGGACTGTATTATTTGCATCAATACCTGTAGGTATTACTTCAATAGAAACAATCACAGAATGGTAGAGGTTGGAAGGTGCCTCTAAAGATCATCTAGTCCAACCCCACTGCCAAAGTAGGTCCTGATCTATGGATCAGGTCACACAGGAAAGTGTCCAGGCGGGTTCTGAAAACCTCCTGAGAAGGAGATTCCACACCCTCCCTGGGCAGCCTGGGCCAGGGCTCTATCACTCTTAGAGTAAAGAAGTTTTTCCTTAAATGGAACTTTGTGCTCCAGTTTTTGTTCACCACCCCTTGTCCCATTACTTGACACTACAGAATAAAGGGCTGTCCCATCCCTTTGACATACATAATCACAATTTAAAACATTTAAAGTAAATTAATTACACTTCTTATCTGTTATTTCAAGGTATACAGTAAACTAGATCAGTTCAACAGTTTCACAGAAGTGAAAAGTTGCATAAAAGTCCTTGTCCTAGAAGACAAGTAAATTTACATGAATTTCTCTGTAGGTATCCTATCACTTTACTCAAGCAAAACTTATTTAATCAGATAATTAACCAGAAGAGATAATTTTTTTGTTTCTTTTAGTCATGCAGGCCTGTAATCTTAATTTTTTGATAAAATTTAGCATTTTTACAGTATTTTGGAATACAAAGAGTCTTATCAGAGAGAGGATTTTTAGAAAGAGTAGTTTACTATTGTCAGCCAAGCAAAGCATAAAGGATTGGGAAATATATGTATCATCTGTTTATAAAAAGTTATTCTCAGATATTTGTACAGATTTCTATCCACAACAGTTAATGAGTTTAACTTATGGGTTTTAACATGTATGCCTAAGGGCTTTACTGGACTTTATCAAAATGGACTGGTCCAATTATTTCAGTGGGAACTGAATAAAATTGCCTGAGAGACTCTAGAGAAAAGTAAATTCATTTAAACAAATGAAACAGTAAATGCAGGTATTTCACAACTTTCACCTTAAAAGGAAAATGGACAAAATGACAAGATCTGTCACAGCATTCTGTTAACTCATTGAATTGGCTCAATGCTATTGCAGTACAATCGTGACAAGAAAGTGAAATAGAAATAAGTCATAGCAATTTAGAAACACTGGTACATCACCTGCATAAAGTAGTGCAAAGAAGATCAGCGGTTTACAGTCAGTTTTACCATGCTAGGACCTGAAACATCTAAACTGATATTTAAAAAGTGGGAAAAATAGAAAAAGTACAGTATTTTCTATCTACTTCATAAACTACAAAACCCTGTTATTTCTCTCCAGGTTCTTTACTTTGACTTTTCAATGACATAGCTTCACAGTTGCACAGAATTTGAGGCTAGAAAAACACCACTAAATCTTTCATCTCTTCTATCTCACAGTTTGCTAGAAATAATTTAGATATGTCCCTGTTAAAACTGGCAGTTTGAGTTAGACTATGTAATTTCAGTCTAAAGAGATTAAACATGTCATAAACCAACAACAAAAGAACCTGAGGCATCAGCACTACACATCATCGGCACTGGAGTATATAATAAACACGTAGGTGAATGTAAAAGCTGATTCACAACCCAAGATGTTTCTAGGGCTTTTCATACAATGTAGATGACAGACAATCTACTCTGAGGAGAAATACTTTCTCATCTGAAGTCTGGCAACCAGTTTTACCCTAAATACATAAACAAGATTCATAAACCTAGTGGTTGACAAATACTTTTATTCCTCAGATCAGTTGTTTATTTAAACCAATATCTTACCCCCAGCTTTAACCAATCTTTGACATGATGGGGAGATTTCTTTAAATCTGTAGGATGAAGGCTTGAAACAGGAAATCTTGTATAGACATTGTCTGCATCAAAGAGACCTTGACTTGATGCAAAATAAAGGTGTTCTGAACATCTTGAAAACAGAGGACCCTGTTCACTCAGTTCCAGAAGAATCTTTTTCTACTTACTAGTCACAAAAATTCCCACAGAAGATAGATTTAAACAGAAATGACCAATCAATGACTTTTGAGCTATTTAAGGCTTATAAATTATTCAAAATTCTCTCCAAAACCACTTTGTTTTGATCAGAAGCAGCAAGGATCTGCTCAACAATTCAGATCCCTTGTTGTACAAACAAGTAAAAAATTGATGATAAGGTTCATGTACCTGGATTATCCAAAACTCTGCTGCATGTCCTTGTTCCACATTGGATCAGTGGGACTCTATGGAGATAATGACAACTGCAGCTCAAAGAGTGCAGTCACTGGAAAGTGACTCATAAAATCAGAAAAGTTGACCTTGTCTAAGTTTAAAGCCTAAACATGAGTGAAACATTGAGTTCAATCATTGCAATTGCTCACTATTTAATTGCACCTATTGACTGGCAGCATCTTTACTCACTTTCCCTTCATGGATGTGGTTTGGATCAAAACAGAACAATATCTCATTATTACTTGAGGACTTTCATTGCCAGTTATCTTTTCCATATGAAAATATTTGTAAATATTCTTAAGGTTTACCCAATCCTCTCTTTATTAAGGGGGTAGTCAATTTTCTTTTGCCTGATGTAGTTTCATGGCTCATGAATTTCATTCACACAGCTTTTTAGGGATTTTGCACATAAGAACTTCTTGTGGTTTTGAAAGATGACCATTAGGTCTCTTGAACAATTCTGGAATGATTGTAATGTTGCAGACTGAGGCACAAATAATTCCCCTCTACTATTTTATATAAATGCATGGTTTGAATCATCATTCTTGAGCACTCTACTGCAATGAGAGATTGTACTGTAACAATAAACTATGATAAACCTTAAATCCTTCTCTAACTCATTGGTTTTACCAACCATTCTAGTTGACAGTCTAGTCAGTGTAGCTTCTTTTCACAAAAGTGTTTAAATTGTACTTTGCATGATTATAACAATGTTTGGACTGCATTTAAGTTACATAATACAGATCATTCTGTACTGTAGGTAAATGTTAATTATTCCACACTGTTTCTATTAATTTACTTACTAAATTTACTTATCCAACCTGTTCCTGTGTATCAAAATGTCTTAATATTTCATGAAGAAAGTGATCCTAAATCAGCTTCTGCAATGCCAGAAAAAGGCATCTGAAAAATAGAATCTCCTGTTTTGGAGTGTTTCAACTAGTCATGCTTCCAGAAAAGAATTGATGTTGAGAGAATCTCATCCCACAAACCACACATTGGTTCCTTTTTCTTTTTTTTACCTGATGCAGGTCAGCAAAGGGAATGTTCAATTACCACATGATATCAGTACAAACACCTGGCACAGAAATCAGAATATATGTATTATAACCAGAGAAAAGGACACAAACTATCTTTTTCTTTTATTACCTTTAAAGATGAAAAGTTGAATATTCCAAGATACTCCAGGTAGCTGAAATTGTGGAGAGGGTCATAGGAATCCTAGAAAGATTCCTCAATGACATTCAGCCCTAGCATAGGTTAAAACAATCGTGAACAAGCTCTTATTTATGATAACTGGGAAACTCCTGTTGCATTTTAGCAGCATCTTTCCTATTAATCACTGCTGGAAAAGAATTCTACTTTGTATAAGAATTTTGGCTACTTGGCAACTGTTTTGTCAATAAGAATTGTTCTACATGAAGGGAATTATCATATAGTCAGAAAATGACAATTTGCTGTTACTTGGACTATACTGTATGCTCAGCCACTGCCTCTCTCTATATATATATACACATACACTGCCTATAGGAATTGCTACGTCATATTTGTCCTGGACTAAGCATGAGGACAAATTAAGTTACTGTAAACATCAGGCTTCCATTTGTGCTTAAAAATAAAGTCTACTTTGAAAAGAATGTTTTAATGATACTGCAAAACCCCACTTCTATTTTCTGGTGATTTGATTTGGACTTTATTCTAATACCACGAAATCATATCTATTAGGAATGTGTCACTTTTCAGCTTTATAAACACAGTCTTGTTTCTGAAAGCTTCAAATTGTTTATACTTAACCAGCAAAAGAAAATCCAGACAAGTCTACAGATCACTTTGAGAGATGTTTCCTATATATGGAAAACAAATGTATTGGTGTTTATTCATCAGTTAAGTTAATAAATATGACTCAATGATGAATTCATGTGTGAGATCATACTTTTCATCATCATGGGTTGCAGTATAATTGCACTTTAGATTCTTACAACGGTTGTAACAGAATAAAATGGATTTAACTGAAGTAGTATTTGCATTTGTCTTAGATATAGTAAGATTTCTTAAACTGTTTAAAACAGGATTAAAAAGTTTCATCTTTCTAGAGTATGATGTTTTTCCCCTTTAGCATGTCTAGAAAAAGAGATGCCTTTTGAATTGGCAAGATAAATTCATTCAAATAAACGTGATATAGAACATCAGAGACTTAGAAGTGTTCAGGATTATTCAGAGTTCATATATATACTGTGTACATATAAATAGCATATTGTATATCATATGCTATTTGAAGAGAGATGGGAAAGCAATAATAACAGTGAACTTTGTGTGAATTTTTCCCCATTGAAGGTAAATAAACCAAAGACTATTACAGACTCACCTTCTTTTTTCTTAACGTTTCTAGTCAACGACATTTTAACAGCACAAGTAATTGAGGAACTTGGTATTTTATCCTTCCTTCACTGAATTACTGTGATTGCACACCTTCTCTCATGCACAAAAAGCCTTTGTAAGCTGAATATACACAACTTAAAAGTATTTGATAGTTACTGATTCACTACTGCACACAAAAGATAAGCTGAATTCACAAAATACTAAATTGAGTGTTAGTGTGCTCAGTGCCCTGAATAAGAAATAGTCTTTGCTGGTCAGGATGTTCTCAGTGAGATGGGGTATGATTGGTTTCTACTGCCCCTGGAATGGATCCTCAATTGCCATATTCCAAATCTCTGCTTTTCCCTGAGGATTTTTTCCCTTTTCGTGATGATTTTTTGACTCCTGAGTCCTTGAACTACTCCCTAGCTCCACCTCAAGAGCCTTAGCTCTCTGTCTTCAATTTTACACCTTAACTTGCAGAAATGCACTCTGTTGACTTCTTTGCAGCTCTTGCTCAGAATTTTGCAATTGCTTCACAAAACTGAGAGAGGTTTATGCAACTGTGTCCTGGATTACAGAGAGCTGAACTCCTGAGAAAGGGAAGAAGGTGTTTACAAACTTCAAGTCATTACATTTGAAGTATACATCAATATTAATATGAATCCTACACAGAAGCCAAAGCTATGCATATTGACTTATCCCCTTCTACAATATTAAGTAAAATGGTATTTTATAAATGCTTGCATTCCATTCCATACTATTTGTGAAATGTCTAGATTACACAAGGAATTATGAGAATAAAAAACTTGCTGTTCAACTTCTGCCTACTAATACTGAATCCCAAAGTTTTGCTTGTTTCACTATTCCAGAGTTACACTTCATCATAGCCCTCACAAAACACAAAAATAAGGAGTGGAAGAGACCTCACAATGTCATCTCGACCATCCTCCTTCCTCCAGATAAGATCAACTATTCCATCTATCATTCTGACTGATGTTTGAGTCCTGTCACTCCATTGGTAGTTTCAGAAGAGAAAGATGGAGACTTTTAGGCTATCTGAACTGTCAGGAAGTTTTCCTGATGTCTAGTCTGAATTGGCTCTTAAACCTGTTACCCTTTTCTACTCACAGCAGCCATGAAGAACAACTTCTTCCTTTCCACTTTGCAGTGCTTTTGAGATTTGAATGCTGTTTGTGCTGTCTGTCCTCTCTAAACACCTACTTGTTTTACTTAATCATGCATATTGAATTTTGCTACTGTAGTGAGATGACTAAACAATCACTTCATTCAGTTCATCTCATAAGAGATTATGTCACTATGACTGTTCTGCATGTGCATCTTTGACCACAATCAAATTGCTTTGTTGCTTTTTGATGCTTACTGTAACTCAACTGTTTGTATACTGTAAGGTAAATATGGATCTACAGGCAATTGTAATCAGTGCAGATACAATGCAGTTCACACACTCCAAACCTTTCAAACAGCCAGACACTAGGGGCATTTCTTCCCCTTGCCAACCGCTTCTCTTTCCAGAAACATACTGTTACATGCCACAACTCCAACAGATCCTTGACAAAAAACCACCAGAAAGATTCTAGTTATGACTTCAAGATTACTTTGCAAGAAACAGTTCTAAAAGGCTGGAGGAACTCTCTCACTATGCAGGACTTCAGCAATTAGCATACCAGATTTCGGTAGGCACGTTATGGTTACAGTTATGAAGAGGCAATTACCTGCAGTCATTTTATCAACCCATATTAGATGCTCCACTGCCTCTTTAACTTGTCTGAATCTCCCTTATTCCATAAGAGTTCAGCAATCGTTATTTCCACAAATTCATTTCCCAATGGCTAACCAGAGCCCCTCATCCTTTCTGACATTTTCAGATACAAGCTCCTGCTTTGTTTGCAGTTCTAAGCCATCTTTAGGCCAGGGGCTGTCAATAGTTGAAGATGATAGCAGAGAGGATGGAAAAAGTGCTCAGCAGGAGCAAGCACACTGACATTGATCTCAAGCAAGACACATTCTAATCTTACTTGCTACAGCTGTTAGTTTCCCTGTGGACTGATTGTTTACCAGGTCTCATTTCCATTTTCTGCTTCCAGTCCCTGGGTACATGATATATTTTTACAAAGTGTTAATCAGCTACTGGCAAATATACAATAGCTAAAGTCTCTTAGGAACGAAGGGATTTCCCCTCTGTTAGAATAACTGTGGCTTATATATATGACAGAAAAAAGCTGCTTTAACAGAGACCCAGAAATGTCCAAGACTCATATTTATTCAGCTCTCTGGTCTGCAAAAATCACTTTCAAATCACAACTCAAGCTGCCTCATTATCATAGAATCATAGAGTGGTAGGGGTTGGAAGGGACTTTTAGAGGTCCAACCCCCCTGGCAGAAGCAGGTCCACCTCATTATTGGCCAGACAGATTGATAGCATTTCCATGTCAGCTTTTGACACCTAGCTGCTTTATCCTACACATATCACACTTTTTAAAGGATAGAAAAGTTGTCTTCCCAAGTCAGTAAAACATTCTTATTGACAACTCTGCTACATAAAAATCTAAATGAGTGCCAGTTCTAGAAAAACCTCCAGGAAACATTTCTTCATTGTCTTATCTTCACAGCAACTACTTCACATATTTATTAAGCAGACAACATAGGATAGAGATTATAGTGCTTGACATAATTTTATTAGTACAGATACAATAATGTTATTATTTTACTTAAATCAATATTCTAAACTAAAACTAACATCTGTATTAAAAATAACATTCCTCTCAACTAAAACTCACCCCAGTTCTGACAAGCTGGCACATCATAAGACCATTAAAATGTATCCTGATTGCAGTAAGGTTTATTGCTTTACTTCTAAATGTCTGTACCAAGGGCAAAACAACCTTTTCCCATACATTTCCCACTGAAACTTAAGTTTACTAGACTTCTGCCTTGCAAATCCAAATTTCATCTCTATGCTTATTTCTTATGTTGAAGTATAAACTTTGTATAACAGTGCTATACTGTATTAGATAGCAACGTGATCAATGAAGTTTAAGAAGTGCTTAGCATGGCCAAATCCATAGAGTAACATTAGTCAAGAGAGATCTTCCTTCCCAATAAACAGCAGAAAGAGACATTTATGTAAGTATTTAACTAAGCAGGAAGCCTCAGGGGTCTTCCTTAATGCTTCCTCCCCTTCCTTGCACGAAGTGTGAAATCACAACATGAATTCTTGTCAACTTCCCAGGCTGAGCAGGCAATGAAGGCTGTAGGTCAGAGTCAGAAGGACTGGGGGGAAGCTCCACAAAAAGTCAATGCTCACAGGGACCCTTGAATCACAAGGCTTAGGACAGTGTTCCAGCACCATCAGAGATGACTGAAGGAACGCAGTGTGTGACCTACTCTAGTTGGTCCTGCTCTGGCAGGGGAGTTGGACCAGACGATCTTTTGAGGTCCCTTCCAGGCCTTGAGATTCTGTGATTCTGTGTGATCTCTGCTCATATTCCAATTTAGTCACTCTTTGAACTCTAGACTTCCTCCTTTCTGACTCATCTCTGAGTCACTCCCTCTGCCCAGTTTACATTCTGCTTGCATAACGATACAGGACCCTTGTGTGAGAGTCATGACACTGAATATAATTCATTGATTTCCTTTATGGTCAGCAATAAATATAGAATGATTAACAGCTCATCCTGACTAAATAAAGTGTTCAGAGCAGCCCTGTTTAACGTGTCACCATTCACTGAGATCAAGTGATTTTGTTAGTATGGGATAATCTTCAAGGAAGCAACTCTCATGACTTCATTTAATCAAACTAATGCAACTCCTATGTAAGAAAATGCCAATATTTCCTGTATTGTCTGGACCTGGTACACTAGGAATGCTGTTCCAGTAGAAATTAGAGATCCTAAGGTAAGCTGATCCTAAGGTCCAAATCCTAAGGATATACAGGTATGTCTAGGTATGGATGTGCCATGTGTGTGTTTGCTGCAGGTAGTTTAAAACAGAGTTCTGCTTCATAGTACTGACTCTAAAAGACAATTTCTGCAGGTAATTGCATTGACTGGCAATCAGTTCATAAAGAGGTACAACAAGTTGGCAGCTATAAGCAGGTTTGACCAGAATAAGCCCAAGTCCTATAACCAAAACTGATTTCATGGTATGGTGTGCATAAGGGAGGAGAACATAGCTGTTTAGGTTATTTATGCTACATCTCTGCAACACATTAGTGAAGAAAGCTGCCTATTACTGTATGTGACAGGACCAGCAAGAATTTCTCCCAAACCAACTGGATAGGCCAAATATAATGTAGACATAAATTGTATGTTTACAAGGACACAAATTCAATATGGTACTTCATCTTATCCCAAATGTATCTGTGACAAATATCGTTTCAGGATACTGGTAAGGCAGCTCACTTCACAGGACAGAATTACCACCTACTTTCCAAATCTGTTTCCACCTATATTCATGCTTGAAATAAACTGAACTATTTAAGAATAGTAGATCTCTCAGAGAATGTATATGTACAGCCCTAAAAATGAAAGCAAGTCAATAGCATCATGAGTGCAGGTATGGTCTTTTCATATACTTGAGATTAGTCCCAAAGTTCATCTTGCTCCAGCAAAAACTGGCACCGACACTGACCATTTCCTCAGGTTCACAAAAGGTGAAGATATGGAAGCAGAATAATGTTCACCCCAAGTAAGATATTCCTCATAACTATTATAACCCTGACAATGGGTAGAAGTTATTATCTTGTTTATTTTTAATGTGTCACTGCTATAGGAGAGAAAACAGAAGGTAGAAACAGGTGGAAAACAACCTTTGTGCTATCATAAGATTAATAGTAGTGACTTACTCTGATAATGATAAACTGAGGAAACTGATCTCTTCCCAAGAGATCATATAAATACAGATAAGGACCTGATTGTCATGCCATATCAGATGACTCAAAAATAGGTTTAGATCAGGATAGGAAACAAGGAAGCAATAATGACATTTTTCATAGAATCATAGAACAGTAAAGGTTGGAAGGGACCTTTACAGATCATCTAGTCCAATCCCCCTGCAGAAGCAGGGTCACCTAGATCAGGTCGCATCACCTAGATCAGGTCGCACTGACAGAAATGCCCATTCTTTTATATATATATACACACACACAATAGGAAAAAGAGATACATACATGCATATTTCTTCTGTATTAGCAAAAAACGAGTAGAAATAGTGGCAAATGTTACCAAAACCCTCTGTGGTGCATCAACTTTGATCTAGATGATAATAAAAACTGTCAGACTTCTGTCTCTCCTTTGATCTGGGCATTTAATATTAGTCTGATGGTGTTTAAGCATAGGTTCTCAGTTTCTGATTGCTAGGTTTGCCTTAATAGTTTTTGCAGTGAATCATTTACTTACTTGAAGACAGTTCCTAATGGCTATACTCTACAGATGGATTACACATGCACACTCAGGGAGCCCTTTTACTTCAACAGCAGTCACTCAGGACAAAACTATCAACTATATATAATGAATATGTTAACATTATCTATCCAGAATAAAGTGAGGATATATGGGAAACTCAGAACATGACTACACTGACAATTCTTGTTAATGTGAGAACAAACCAGGCTTTTATGATTCAGTTACACGGTTACAATCAAAAAACAGTGTTAAAACCAGAACTAACAGCACTGACTACTCCTGCTTGGTCACACTGCTCCTAAAACTCGGGAGATTCCAACAGCAACAATACCTGACTGCAGTAATTGCTTAGATCTTGAGGCTTCTGAATTTGGAGGCTTGTAAAATAGAGCTTTCAAGCTCTAAGGATTAGCTTTCCTTAACTAGGATAGCCTTTAAAAGCACTGCCTTGAAGATTATGATTATCAGCTACATTGTAGGAAGAATCTCCTGAAAGCAATTTAGTAGGTAGATATCTCAGAACAGCTATCTGAGCACTGAAAGGAGATTTGGGTAGCAGGTTATTCTACCTAGAAGAACACTATGAGAATGTCAAATCATATGAATCCTGGAAAAATTCTTGGGATTGGCATCCAGGGAAACGTGTGTTTGGTTAATAGGATCACAGTGCCTTTAAAATAGCAGTGATACAGGGGTTAAGACAGCAAGAGTGATTCTGGAACCTGTAGATCAAACAGAAATATAATGGGTGGAGCTGCAAATTCAGCTTCAACAAATGGGCAGAGTAAGGTAAGGTAAGTGGAAGGTAAGAAGGAGTCCCAAGAAATTTCAGTCCTATGATCTGACAGAAAGTCACACACTGTAATTTTCAGAAATATAGTCATGAGGGACCCACAGTCTCCATTTAAAAATAAAGACCAAAAGCAACAGAAAAGGGAAAAGAGTCCTCAGTGTGAGTTTAACTCTTTGTGTAAAAAGAGGTGGTAACAATAACTGCAAAAGACCCTTGGAAAACATAAAATGTTCCCTTAAGGAATAGCAATGGGACTGTAGGAAAGCAGCATGGTCAAACTCGAGGGAAAAAAAGGCAAAGATATAAAAAGAGTAGATAGAATCCATAAATTCCTTGCTGGCTGGTGTCAAGTTCATAAAAAATATGAGGAATGAAAACTCTAGAACATAACAGTGCAGCCCTCAGGCACCATCCCTTCCTCTCAATAACAAAGATCAGGGACACTCTGCTATCTACCTGTCCCTGCTCTAGTCGTAGAATTACAATATAACCAATGCAAATGGCCAATAACAACATTAGTACTGGGTGCTGAGAGAAAGAACATTAACTGCCACCAGTGCCATGTTGTTAATTGATACTGTAGTGTCAATAAGCACCCTTCAATAAATATTTGCTCTAGATGGAACTCAAGAAAATGGATAAAACATAAAACATGTATTGAGGAAAGGATTTTCCATCATCTGTATTAAGATCCCTCCCTAAATAGCTGCCAAATTCAGGAGTATAGGAATGGGAGGATCCCTCTTATAAACACCAGGGAATTATTGGCACAGTTTTGCTGAAACAAAATGGATTAGCTGCAGATTTTGCTACGGATGTTTGTGGAATTGGGGCTGACCAGTGGGAGGTGAGGGTGGAGCGATTCCTGCAAGTCACTGGTGCTTTGTTATCAAGAATCCGGAGGAAGTAAAACCAGTGGATATTTGGGTAACAGAATTTCCTCAAATTTTGCATGTCTGTAAGTTAAAATGTCAGAAAACAGCAGTTGTGTATTAATTGAAAGTACAGAATCTCCTTCCCAGAAAAACAGTACCAACATCCTCAAGAAGCAAAGATTCAAACCCACTACCAAGAAGTTTAATGGAAAGTTAGGTCCTAGTGCAGTGAGCTATACTTTTAACATCCCACTTTGTCCAGGTTTAAAAGCAAAGATAAAAGCCTAAATAGGGATTCTTAACACTTTAATAAGAGAGCCACCACTCACGTTGTTTGTCATGGAAACATGCCTGAAATTCTTGTAGCACTAAGCAGAGTATCTCACTGATTTGTTCTGATTTAGTCAAGGCTTTCTTTGCAATTCCACTAGCACAGCAAAGCTGGCAAAAACAAGCATTTATCTATGAGGGAAAGCAATACTGATTTACATGTGCACCTCAAATCTTCCAGATCAAATGGGGATGAAGTTACCATGAAAACATTTTACATCACACCACACAAGGATGATGTGTTGGTCCATGGAAACCTCAACTGAAAACTAAAGAATATACCCAAGAAGTAGCCAGCATCCCTGAAAATGCAGGCCTTAAAGCTAATCATGACAAAATTTGGTTGGTGCAATCTGCAGGGAAATATTCAGAAACAGTTTTGGGTCAGGAAAGGAGGATGATGCTGGGATCACCAAAGGTTAGAACTGACAATAAGAGTCCATGCCCCCACAGTAAGAATTGTATGAGAATCACTTTTGATATTGCTTATATTTTAGGGAGAATTTTCTTACACTAGTAAAAAATCAGTAAATCACTAATCAAATCAATGAAAACTTTTTGCAAGCAAGAATAGAAAGAACAGAAAGAAGCAAAACTGCACTGGTTCAAACCGTGGCCATCAGACGCCCAGATTCTTGCAAGCTGTTTCACATTCAGCTGACCACTACCGACCTAGACCTTGGGACTGTTCTGTTTTTCAAGAACACAGCAATAAAATGCCAGATACAGCCTTTGTTTTGACAGTCTTAAGATCAGTGGGAAAAAAACCCCCTCTATTCCATAATAAAAACCAAGTGTAGCGTTGGCATAGGCAAGGAGCTGTGGGAATACATAACGAGAATTCGTTTTGCAGTAGTACGCAGCACATCTACTAAAGTACGTAATTGGTGGAAAAGTACAAACTGGATATATATCAAACCCTAGGTTTGCCAGATGGACATTAGCTTTTATAAACTAAGAGCTTTCTGTAGAAGACAACATCATTTTATCACCAGCTTTGTACAGCTTTTAACCACTGAAACAGAACATAAGTGCCTTTTACCTGTTTATGTGTCTCTTGCCAGACAAAAAAGCTCCGTTGCTGACTTTGTGCTGCAGGATAGTCAGTGTGAGTTCACAGATGAGTCCACTTTTTTATCAAAAGGATGGAAAATCCTCATTCGATAGGCTGGGGAAAACAGAAAGAGCTGTCTGCCTTGGCTCTGCACAAGTAGCAGAGCTACAAGCTCTGCTAACAACGTTAGAAGATGAACCTGACGGAAATGATCTGGCTTTGTACACAGTTCCAGACCGGATACATCAAGCTTTAACTATTTGGCTACCAACATGAAATAAAGATGACCTAGAAATGCAGGGTGGAAATCTGGTAGCCTGTTAACCACAGAAAGGAAATGCTGAACATAGTTTTACAAAAGCAGAGTGGAAAAAAAAATATGCAGATCAAGTAAAAGCATATTAAAAGGAAAAATACAGAAGAAGCACTATTGGAATAGTCAAGCTGATGCCCTCACCAAGGTTGTGGTGGTCTCAGTAGACTTAACATTTGAAGAAATACCCCTTTTGGAAACAAAACAAAGAAAAACATACAAAGCAAGGTACCAAAGTTCTAGACACTTTACAACATGGAAATGAAGACATTAAGAGGTGATGACTATAGAAGCTAGGACATGAGTGGAGCAGAGAGAGTGTGGTGTGGCCAGATAACAAACAGCTGTAGATTGGTTTAAATAGGTGCATGTAAGGTCACGTAAAGGT
Organism: Colius striatus; assembly: GCF_028858725.1. Classification (NCBI taxonomy): domain Eukaryota; kingdom Metazoa; phylum Chordata; class Aves; order Coliiformes; family Coliidae; genus Colius; species Colius striatus. Next base: position 55,546,124 of record NC_084763.1, read on the forward strand.
TGCTTGAATGCAAAATGTATTAGAAGATAGCTGGCTGAATGTGAAGACAGATGGCTTCATAATTGCTTACATACTTGCTGTGATGGATACACCAAGAAAAAAATAACACTGAAACATAGATAATTCATAAACCACAAGCTGGGAGAAAAACAGACTATACAAGACCACATGTAGAGGTCCTACCTACTAGTCTCACCTTAATCCCACCTACCAAGCAATACAAAACCCACTGACAAAAGGGGTGGAGGTAGTCTCAGTAAAGAAAGTTCTTAATAATTACATGAGGTTCAAAATTGTGAATATTTGTTGTTACAAAGAAGTAGCAAGCACCTTGCTTTTTGTTGATAAAAAAACTATCAGCAATGGAAAGCTCTTTTGTACCAAAGATTGTGAAAACATTGGACACATGTCTACACTGCTTTAAAATTATGGGAGAGAAGTATGAAGGCAAAAAATAGTCTTAGGATTTTAAGGGATGTCTCTGATTTTAAGGGACTGTATTATGGAGGCTCAGAGCAAATTTATACATTTTAAATTAACAAATATAAATTTAACTTGGATATTTTCTTTCTACTCATTTGGCTAAAAAATCCAAATAACAACTGTGAGGGAACTTGAACAACTCCAGCAACTGAAACAGAAGTGGTAAACACCAGACGGTGGAACCAAGTATGAAAGTAGAAACTGAAACAAAAATAGGTCAAACATGTTTACTTCATAAAGTTTTGTTGCTGTTGTTTAACTTTTTAAACCAAAGATTCCAGATGAGAGATAATTCACAATTTTGGGACTGTAAAAGATACTAATCAGTGGCAGCAAATTGAAAGAATGGATGTAACTGTGAACAAAGCATGTAATTTGCCTTTTCCAAGGCAGAACAGATATACTATATTTTTATTAAAGGGACATTTGTAACATAGACCCAGAAATGGTAGTATTACTGATGGGGTATTAACAGAGCACTGTAAGGCACTGTAAGAAATGGGGTTATAGCCACTGAGGCCTGTCCTAGAGGAATGCAGTCTGTAGACATCCCCACAATGGAAACTCCTAGCAGTTAATGATTCTAGGACCTATGACACCAAAAATGGACACATGGTATTGTTTCTCTGCATCTGTTTCAGTAGGAATTGGCAAAAACCCCTGCTCTGTGGAGACAAGTGTGTAATAGGTCTCACTTACCAAATGTAGGGTAAATATTTGCAATGCTCATGCATACTACCAGAAGCAGAATCACAGAATCATTTAGTTTGGAAAAGACCTTTAAGGTTGTCAAGTCCAACTATTAAACTAGCATACCTAGAACACCACCAGCCTAGGGCTAATTTGGAATCTTTATAACAAAAATGTTAAGGAATCACAGAAAATAGAGCAAGTAGCTACGAAAAAAAATAATGAATAGGCATCAAGGAGTGAAAGGATATATTACTTTAGAAAATCAACACCCACTAAGATCAAGAATGGATACAGAAACCAGGATGTTACCATGCTATTATGCTACCAGTGTGTTATTTTAACCATAAGTCATTACCTTTGTATTAACTACTTCTCTTTCTCTCACAGCTTGCAGTATGTCTTGTAGTGTGTGACTGAGAGTCTGGGCTATCTGGAGCTACATAATTGTAAAAGACCAACGTGGATTTTGCAAGGAAAAAAATGAAACAAGACTGAAGCAGGGTGAAACTCCACCTTCTTGCTTTAAGGCAATACCTAGCCTTGAGCCACCACAGCTTGAGATTGTGGTTTCAGAATCAAGGCATAGAGACTTGAGTTTCCATCCCATCATTGACAGGAACTTCTACGAGGACAGTAATACTAAGCAGGACAATCAACTTTTGCTTGCCTTGAACCCAGACATAAGTCCACTAAAACAGGTATAATATACAAGGATTTTGTAACACAGCTGGCTACACAAATAATATGGAACCACAGAGGGTTAGAGACATGGGATACAGTTTCACAAAAGGAATACAGAAAATAATCTGCAAGTAACAAAATCTGGAACATAAGAACTAAGGATGCAGAATAAGCAGGAAAGAAACCTGGCAAAATCAGAGCAAGTTCCAATACTAAAAAAACCCAAGGTTAAACTATACTGGTAGCTTATTACATCTGCTGCTTGTTTTGATTGTGGTGAGCAGCATCAAAATGTCAAGGATGAGCATCAACATCAGTGATTCAGGCCATCAAGAATAACAGCAATCAAGACAGAATACATCTATTTGGTTTCAAAAACGGATATACTGTTTCTGCATGTACAGGAAGATTATTTAGCAAGGGTTGAATTGCACAAAAAGGATTTTCACTTCTATTTTTTTCATCTATTACGGGATCAGATGAGGCCACCAAGTGGCAATGTAAATATTTAAAGCCACAGAGGAAACATGTAATACCTTTTAACAACATAATAACTTTAGGATATGAAAAGAGAATAATCATGAGGACCAAACATGGATTACATTTTCTGTGGCCTGACATAAAGCACTAATCTCATTTATGGTTCTCAAGCATAGTTTTCAAATGCTGGCTTCCCATCTTTAAGTCACAATGCCTTCAAATATTGCTTTCCCACTCATTTCAAGCAAGCAACCTTAAACTGATTTGCAACCAGTTATAAAATTCAGAGATCTAAATCCACAACCTTATTGTCTAAATCACAAATGTGCTTCATCTTTCAATGCCTACTTTTCTTGGCCAATTCTCCTTTGATGATGTCACTTTGCAGAATTAAGGTCTTGTTCTTTTTCTCCTTCTGTTCACGACTGTCACACAAGTATACCTCTAAAAAGGCATATGGTACTGCTTTCCATAATTCCTTTCCCTCCTTCCACAGAATTAAGTATCAGCAGGATGCCAAAAAAGAAGGTGGGTGGAATTCTTCCTTCTAAAATGCTTTTTAAAAAATAATACTTTTAAATTAACCTGCACAGACTTTTTTAGGATATAAGGGTCAGCAATAATGCCAAAGTGCAGGATCTACAAACAATCTGACAAATTCACCAGTCCCAAAATTTCACTTATAAGAGAGCCATTTGCAAAACTGCAACTAGAACTCTAAATAGTACCTAACAGGTTTCAGTACAAGGATACTGGTAAATCAAATATACCTGGTAAATCAAATACACACATATGCAGAAGATGCTGTCAAAAGAAGAAAAACAAACAAAAAAAGCCCAATCCTCTTCAAAATACGAGCTTTTAAAACAGCAAGCATTTATGTCTCCTACATATACATCAAGCTGAGCAACTGAATGAATATGCTCCATACAATTAGTACACCCAAAACTATCCAAAAGTGCAATGGTAAAATATATCACATCTCGTACCAAATGCTCCATAAGTAGTTTGTGTTTTGCTCCTGAGGAAGGCTTATGTATATGAAGTTCATTTTTTCCTACTGCAAATCACAACATAGTCTTAGCTTTTGTCCAGGGTTAGCTCACAAGTTAAGTCCCACATGGCCACTCATTTCTGCCCAGAGAGGTGGGAGAAAGAATGGGAAGGATGAAAATGGAGAAAAAATGTGAGTTAAGTTAATGAGAGTTTAATAAGTGAAGCAAAGCAGTGCATGCAAGCAAAGCAAAACAAGGAATACAGTCACTACGTTACATTGAGAGGCAGATGTTTAGCCATTTCCAAGAAAGCAGGGCTTCATCATTCTTTAACAGTTATTTGAGAAAACAAATGCTGCTTCCTTCTTCTCTCCGTGAGCACAACATCATATGGTATGGAATATCCCTCAGGGTCAGCCGAGGTCAGCTGTCTCACATATGTCCCCTCCCAAAAATCTTCTGCACGCCCAGCTTCCGGGCTGGAAGGGCAGTGTGAGAAACAGAGGAAGCCTCCACGCTATATAAACACTCTTCTGCAATGGTTACAATATTGGCGTGTTGCCAACACTATTTTGGTAAGGAACCCAAACACAGTACACACTGGTTGCTACGACGCAAATGTACTCTATCCCTGCTAGACTGTCCCCAGCTTGTATTGTTTGTTCAAGCAGAACTAAATCTTGTAAATATTTAAAATGTTTAGAAGTCCAATTTTTAAGTTGCAGGCTGCTGAGAAACAAACTCACTGTGAAGACTGGCTTTTGGGTTTTACTTTCCCATGTGCTCACACCTTCAGAAAATAATTCAAGTTGAAGAATTCTGTCAAATTTGGAAGGGGAGGACATGCCACAGCTTTTTTAATGAAGAATATTCTTAATGGAGTTTTTGCCACCTCAGCCATGCAAACAATCATTTAAAAAGGCATCTTATTGACTAAAAGCCAGTAAATCAGGAGAAACACATCTGAATCTTTTGTTCTTTGAGATGTAGCAATTTTAATACAAGTATTGCTGTCTCTAAACACAGCTTTTTACCAATTAATTTTTCTCCTTGCCACTTATCCAGTGTTTCTTCATATAGTGAATTACCTCAGTAGCACTGTTTCTGAATACTGGAAGCAATGTGTTGCAGCTTCACGTTTGAAATCAAAGAAGAGTTAGTTGGTGTTTTTGTTCTTACATACTTTTAATTCACTCATTACTCATGCCTATGCTTTACAGAGACTTAAGTGAGACCGTATCCTCTGAAACACACAGCTTTTGGTATCTTGCTGATGCTTTAATGCTGCCAACATGGTCAGAAGCAACCAAGTGAAGTCTGTGCATCAACTCACAGACACAGTGTTGTCACTAATACAGTATTATTATACAGTATATTATACATTCTTCATTCAGGGACTTGACAGCTGAAAGTACTTCTTCTTATTAAATTAATTATAGAAATAATTCTATTATGCAACTGTTAAATGTTAATCAAAACAGTTCAGGCTGGAAGTGACTGATAGAAGTCCTTTTTCTACTTGCTCGAAGAAGGGACAACTTTGAGGTTAGCTCATGACATCTTAATTCTTCCTCCAGTTAAGTTTAGAGTATCTCCAGGACAACCATTGTACAGCTGCACTGAGCAATTCATTCCAGTGTTTCAAAATCTTTGCTGTCACAAATTTTTCCTAATATCTATCCCTTGTTGCAGTGGATGAATATTGTCCCTCGTCCACTTGCTATGCACTCCCCAGAAAAGCCTGACTGTTCCCTCTATCCTATTATGTAGTTGAAGAAAATCAGATTTTCCCTTAGGTTATTTTCTTACAGGGAGGCATTGAAAATGTTAAAGTTACTACAATAAGTTTCCAGATAAATTTACTGAACTTTCTTACATCTTAGGCAGCTGCTGATAGTCAGTTTCTTCTTTTTCCTAATTACTGTTATTTGAAGCCTTCTGGGAAACATTTACAGTTCCTGCTTTGATAAGACAATAGCAGAAGATAAATTATATTTAAAGGAAAGCAAAAATCTTTGAGGAAATTAATTTACTTGAGGGCAAAAACCTATCAATATTGAAACTAAAGCCTGGTCCAACAGATAAGTCTGATTTCATCTTAAATCTCTTCCAAGTATAAAAAGTTGCAGTTTCTGAAAAGAAGGAAGAGAAGAACAGAGAAGTTACTTTTGCTTTTGATATATATAGAAAAGTTCTCCTGTTCTTTGGGGGAGGGTTGTTTGTTTCTTTCTTTTTACTTGTTTAGTTGGTTTCTGTATAGCATTGGTAACTATCCAGTATTTTTATCAGAAGTTCAAGAACAACAGACCCTGCAGCTGAATTTGCTCATCTGCAGAGATTAAATCTACTTCAGCCTCAGCTTGAATTTAATTGAAAGATTACTGAAGCTGCATGAACCTCTTAATAGAAGCTACAGAGACAACGGACTTCAACAAAAGCCCTGAGACATGGAAACCTGAAGGCAGACTCCTCATTTCTGAAAGTCAAGTAACATATTCAACACTTCCCTTGGATTGTCTGAAAGAATAAATAAAGACCAGTAGCTTGTCTCAATCTTGTTCTAGTAGAGCCATTTCATCTAAAAAAATCTTTACTCTTTCTTTCAAGGTAGAAAGTAAATCTTCCTTTGGGTTTGCCTGTGCCCCCACTTCTCTTATGCTGTTTCTGGAAAGGTGAGGAAGAGAAGTAAGGAACAAAGAGATGAACTCTACAGGAAACAGAATGATGAACTTACCTTATAGCAAATTTGAATTATGATGTGCTTGGAAAGAAAAAAATCTACCAAAGCAAAGATGAAGCTTTACCTTAGCGAAGGCAGAACAGTTCACTTACCATTTGAAATCAAGGTCAATGACGATAAAGGCAAGTCCAAACTTCTTCAGCTATGTGCTGAGTGGGGTGAGAATGCAGCAAATCAAGTGATTCAAAGTCAAAGCTTCCAAATCCCCTTGCTTTCTAACATTCCACACCCAGGGTGGGAAGTTAGGTGTGGCGAGGTAAGGATTCCAAAAGAAAGACTCAATAACAAGGGAGATGCTAGTGAGCAGATGTTCTTTAATGCAGCGTGGATGCACAGGGGAGCCTTCTGCCAAATGTGCATGCTGTATAAACAAGCTGAGGAGTAGATACACAGAAGATCAATGACTACACACAATACTAATTCTATATACATTAGTTTTCCGAGAAATCATTTACACTTGTGTCCACCTTGTCCCACGTGTGTACTATTAGGGTCTTCTGGTGGTCATTTATTTAATCCTCAAGTCTTCTTCACAGTGTTCATTGGTTGACTTTTGGCTCTTATCTTCCTTACCTTTACTGACAAAGATGTGGAACTGGTTCTTGCAGGCATATCTGCCCAGTGGACATCTGGCTTCTTTGATATTCAAGGACCCTTACATTCAACTCTCTAAAACTTCAGACAAGCTTACACAAAAGCTTTCACTCTACAAGCAGAGACAGTTTACAAGTTAACCATTTCAGATTAGAGTTTTGTTTATGCTTTCTTTCACGAGCATATAAAGTCTACTTTTTGAAGTTCCTACTTCACAACTCTTTTCCAGGCAACATAACTGTTGGTCGATAACTGGACACAGTTCTTTGTTTGATGCCATCTCTAGAAAATACCTTCATATTTACAAGTGGTATTCTCCAAATAAACCACGGTCCACTGAGGATTTGCATGTCAATAAGTGGCATTTTATAGTCCATTAATAGGAATGTATAGCTTAGACTTTAACAAACACATTTAGGAACTTCACATGCATAACTCTGTAGGCTAAAGAGTTGCACCAGTTTATGTCACCTTGTTGCACAGAAATAAAGTAAATTTCTTCATCAGAATTTCCTCCCATAAAGGAAGGTAAACAAATTAAACCACACGGCTTTACACCTCCTTACCTATCCAACCAATTCTACTCCTTCAGACTTCAAAAAACATGGTTAATTCACTGCTAGGCTTCCTTCAGAAGTGTTACATCATCCCATCTTCCAGTGACTTGAACTTCATTCCGTGTCTCTTGGCACAACTTGACACCAATGCAGAGCCCTCTACCCAGAGCTCTTCCAACACACTCAGAAACAATGCTTTTGTTTAGATGGCTGTACTTTGGCTGGAGCATTAGCTTTTTGTTCACACATTCCCATAACTATGGCCTGTAAAGGTTATATGTCCCATAGCACAGCAGCTAATGGTTCACAGCAGCTTTAACTCGAAGCCACCACAGCCTACAACCAGAGATGCTAGGTAACAACTCGCTAAGAGATGAGAGAATTGCTAATAACGACAAGAAGTTCACAGTGCTTGGAAGTCTATAGGACTCACTCAGGGGGCTTGAGCTCCACAGGCACGGACCAAAAGGACACGAAGGTGACTAAAGGGAAATAGACGTTTAGCAAAGAGGGTGGGAAACGTCCCACCACCACCCTACTCAGCACCCATCCAAACGCTTGCTTCCCCATCCCTCGGGCGGGGCGGCCGCTCTCCCGTTACCTGGGGCGGGGAGGCTGAGCGGCCGCTCTCCCGTTACCGGGGGCGGGGAGGCTCCGCGGCCGCTCTCCCGTTACCTGGGGTGGGGAGGCTCCGCGGCCGCTCTCCCGTTACCGGGGGCGGGGAGGATGAGCGGCCGCTCTCCCGTTACCGGGGGCGGGGAGGCTCCGCGGCCGCTCTCCCGTTACCGGGGGCGGGGAGGCTCCGCGGCCGCCCTCCCGTTACCTGGGACGGGGAGGCTCCGCGGCCGCCCTCCCGTTACCGGGGACGGGGAGGCTCCGCGGCCGCCCTCCCGCTCCCGCGGGTACCAGCGCCGTGGCCGCCGCTGGGCGCGCGCCCGTTGGAAGCGCCGTCCGGCGGCGGCGCTGTGCCGCGCCCCTCCCGCGCGCTGATTGGCTGGCGGCGCTGTGCCGCGCCCCTCCCGCGCGCTGATTGGCTGGCGGCGCTCTGCGGCGCTGTGAGTGCGAGGCGCGGTGGCTGCCCGGCTGCCGGCAGCGGGCTGGGGGGGGGGCCGAGCCGCCCCCGGCCGCGGGGACCCCGGCGCCTCCTCGCCCCAGCTGCCGCCTGCTTCGGGGCTCTTCTCCCGCGAGGCGGCGGGAGGAGTGGGGAGGACGCGGAGCTCTTCCCCTCCGCGGGCGGCGGCGGGCGCAGCATCCTCGAGAGCAGGAGGCCGGGAACAAAGGCTCCGCGCCAGCTCCGGCGGCTCCACCTGGTGCCGGCGGAGATGGCGTCCCTGGGCTTAGGGGGGCTCAACGTCTCCGCCCGCAGGAAGAGCGTCCCGTCCCGCAACGCCGCGGTGGAAAGGCGCAACTTGATCACGGTCTGCAGGTGAGCCGGCGCGCCGGGCCAGGCCGGGCCCAGCCCCCGCCTGAGGGGCAGCGATGCTCTCGTCCTCCAGCCGCGGCGGCCGCTGACAGCCCAGCCTGCGGCACCGTGCCGCCGCCACCCGCGCAGGTGACTCCCGGCCCCTCCTCGTGGCGGCCTCTCGGGGGCGGGAGCGCGGGCAGCGGCGCCTCCGCAGCCGGCGGCCGCCCTGTCGGGGGGAGGCCGGGGGGGTACCGGCCTCCCGCGGCATGGAGCGGCGGGGAGAAGGCAGCCGACACCGCCCTGACTCAGCTCCTTCGCGAGCGGCGCCGAAGGGGCACGGTGGGCGTAACGAGGGCTTTGGGGGCGGCGGGGACAGGCGGTTGTTTCCGACACTTCGACTGCGGAGCAAGACAGGGGAGAATAAACTCTCGGCAGTGTTCACCTGGGGTTTTGATCTCCGTGCGAATGGAAGTCGATGAGGCGCTGATTTCTCTTAGGCTGACGCGATACGGCCGCTTCCAAAACCGAGACGGTATCCATTGGACGTGAAGTGAAACCTGAAGTGATTCTCCCAAGGTGCTAGGAGCGGCTCACCGTGTGCTCTCGCTAACACACCCCTGCCGCAAGAACAATCCCGAGGAGGCTGCCTTAAGGGGATATTTTTATCTCCGAAATCTAGATCAGGAGATCCACATTACAGGCTAGACCTAGTGTATTCAAATGGGTTTTTAGCATCCTAGTGCAGAGCTTCTGCAAACTGACCACTTCGGATGGCTTTCCATCAAAGCGTATCCACTGCTGCCATTGTCGAATTCATGCACGTTTCCAAGTGTGCAGTACTGACCCGTTATTACATCAAAGTCAAACTTTTAAATACATGAATGTGCTGGTGGCAATAACTCTGTTCATTTGTTTCAACTATCACATTGTTATCAAACGGATTGAAACGTTACTCAGAGGTCTTCACAGACTTGTATGAGCTCTGATGTCATTTTAATTGTCACAAATATTAATGATGTGCCAGGACAGCTGTAGCAGTATTTTTAAAAGCAGTTTAGGACCACACATTCTTCCACACGTTCTTTTTGGGTTTTTTGCTTTCATTGTACATTGGTAAGGAGTTTTGCAAACCATAACTGCCTCCTGAAAGGAATTTACTTCAGTATTCCTCAATTCCTAGGATCTGGGATTTCAGAGTAGCATTGACACTACTCTGTCTTCTCCCAGACTAACCTCTACTCTTACCTGTTAACATAGAAAAATATTTCTATTAAACATGCTGAAGCAGATCAAACAGTAGAAATAGTTTTCAGCTTCAGTATTGCTAACAGAGTTACAGATATGGCCAATCTGCAAGCTTGGGAAAACACTTTCCTGATAGAAATGACATAATTCTACAGGATATAGACAGTTCTTTTTTAAGGACTATATTGTAATCTACAGAACCTATTTTTTTTTCTCCCTTCTTATCAGAGAGAAATTCTTTGGTGCTCTGTGCTGTTACTCTTTCTTTTTTAGTTTATTTATTTTGTGTCCTTGTCCTGCAGTTGAAATGATGTTGTAACCTATTTAAAGATGCTTAGAAATCGGAGGGAACTCAGCCAGACACATATGAAACACAGAGCTGCTGCAGGAACTACTTGAAATTTATGTATTTTAATTATTTTCAGTAAAATAGCTTAATTTTACTGCATCTTCACAAAACCTACAGTTCTTATTTTGAGATGTACTCACAAACACCTGTGTGAAATTTGGGAAGGATGATGAGGAAAAAGGATTTGCATTGTTATGTTGTACCTACATTTGTTTATATAATTGTTCTGCCAGTGTAAGAGTAAATATTTCGCTTATTTCTGTGCTTTACACACATTTTGTGCTATTGAGAAGTGTCATTTGTTATAAATAGCCAAATTAGTATCAAACTATAAGGAAATAGCTTTTTCCAATCAAAATGTTATGAAAATATTAAATATTTCAGGTAAAAATAGCTCCAATGAATTGATTCAATTCAATTGTGATGATAGGGCTTGCTACCCCATGAAAGTAAGGAATCACAAGGAAGATACTAGCCATCTGTTAACAGCCTCTGGTAATTTAATGAGCTGGTTTTGTCAAAGCTTCAATTTAGGAGATTTTTACTTAATAGTTAAATCAGACTTTGTTCTTTGAGTTATTTTTTCTCCTTGCTGTGACGATATCTAACTGCTTGTATGGATGTGGATAATTTCTTGTATTTACAGCTTTGGAAGCAACAGGTTGTTTCCCCTAAAATGTGGACATGTAGCCATGAGACACTGTAGCTGTGAGAAGAAATGTAGTTACTTAAATTCCATAAACCAATTGTATGTGAAAATACTTGGTTATGTTTGGGTAACTGCACAGCTGTGACTTAAATTGCAATTTTGGGGGGATTTCTTCTAAACTCCGTTATGTTGACCCTTAGCTGAACTGCCTGATTTCATGTCCAAGCCATGTTCTCCAGTATGGGGAATATTAGTTTATAATCTTGGGAATTATTCTATATTAATGGTTCATGTTCTTTAAAATGATATTTTAATGGCATTTCCAAAACTGTAAGAAAAATAACTTTGGCAGAATCCTTTCATTCATTTGAAAGTGGAGAGGAGCAGAATCTGACAATGTCAAGTCACAAGTTCACATAGCAATTCATACAGCAGTCAAACTTTCTGCCTATTTGCTTTTTCATAAAAGACTTGTTGCTGTTTTGAAAATAAACCTAAAAACGTGGGATATATCCACAAAGGGTTGGAGTCAAGTAATTTGGGAGATCTTCTTGTAAATCTTGCAAAACAGAAGAACTTACCCCAAAAAGATGGTTATAAACCTTTTTTATTCAAGAATGTTTTCGTCTTACATAATTCAGAAGGTCTTTTTAAGGTTGGAGAATGCTACTGTTTCTACATCTTATTTTTGCCTCAAGCAGGACTAGATTAATGATAGAGAAGAATATGTAAGGATTTGAAAACATCAGAGTTCTTGAAGGTTGTTTAGAAATCATATGGAAAAAAGCACCCTACCAAATGAAACAGCCCTTCTGCCGTGACACAAAATGATTGGGTAAAAGGCATTTTCTTAAAAGAGTCTTTGGGCAACAGGTTTTGGAGCTACATTACTCTTCTGCCCTTAGAGTGGACCAAAAAGTTAATCTTAGAAGATTTTGTTTACAGATCTCTTTAGTTTTTCATGCCCTTTTGTTCCAATTTCTCTGTTAACCTCTGAAGTGTAGGTAGACTTGTTGCCCTAGAGTGTAATGCTGGTAGGGAGAAGATGACATTGGGAATAACAGGGAAACAAGAAAGCTGCTCCAACTCCACCAACTTGCTTGCATACTCTGATATTTTCGTTCTTGAGTTGCAGTCCCTAAGTGACTTCACATAACTCTGCAAGAGTGTGAGCTTTCTTTTCTGGAGAGCTATACACCATAAAAAGCCTATGAGGTGTCTTTCTTGACTGAGTAAAATTGCTTACTCAATGCTTACAGTGTAACCTTTTATCAAAGGGTGTCATTTCTACATACCTTAAATCCTTTTCCAAGTTGTATGGTAAGCACAGTGAAGTGTGCATGTCACACAAAATGTGCTTGTGACTTTTAGCTTGCACTTAGAGATGTGTTGGCTTCTTTGCAGTACTGGAGAGAACAAAAAGGGAAAAATATTCCAAACACAGGAGTATTTGACAAAGATTTTTTTTGCTTTGCTTTTTTAAATCTCCCCAAAAATATTTCCAGTCAATCAAACTTTACCTGGCAGCACCATTATCTTCCTGATCTATCTTCAACCTGATCTTCCTACGACCTGATCTAGGTGGACCTGCTTCTGCAGGGGAGTTTGGACCAGATGATTTCTACAGGTCCCTTCCAACCCCTACCATTCTGTGAGTCTATGACTCCCTGTGAGGTATCCTAAAAGCCAGTTTCACCCTAGGTTTTATTGTGAAAATATAGAGAGAAATTACTATTTTTATGGAAAGCATGGTAGCAGTAATATGAGCACTTAAAAAGGCTACCATTGATGACGATGAGCTTTTAGACTGTCTTTTCTAATCAGACCCCTAGTTATTGAAATGTTATTGTATCCTTAAAAATTAGATATATTTTTTTCTTCCATTTGAATTGCAGAATGCTTTAAAACTTAAATAAGTTGCTTATTTGTGATTTGAGAAGTGTGTATGAATTGCTCCTTAAAACTTAAAACAAATAAGTTGCTTATTTGTGATTTTAGAAGTGTGTATGAATTGCTCTAAGCAACTTGTTTTAAGTTTTAAATTTAGAAGTGTATGTGAATTGCTCTTAAGTGTTTTCTTTTTCTTACACATTCAGAAATGGAGATATTTTTGTCACATACAACATTAACCAGTGAACTTTTAAGTAGGACACCAAATACAGGGAAAGTAGGCATAGCTGCATATTATATATACTGCTTTGTTCTTCAGTTTATGGATGATCATGTCTCTGAGTTTTAAGATGGTATCCTTGTGTATAGAGTCCACTACACTGGACACACGCTGCTAACTCACTTGTGCATGTACCTGGGAGTGTTATGTTGCACTTCTTCATATCAGACCTGCATAGTGTGAGAGGAGTCTTATGGTTACAGTTAGTAGCAGCTTAGTCATGGCATCGCATTTGTTTTTCAAAGTTGTGTTTTTATTAAGTAGTTTCACAGCTCTGGTATAGCTTTGAGGAAACAATCATTATTGCCACTAGAGTAGTCACTAGTAATGATACTGCCTAGGTAGAAATGTACTGGTGGGCAAGCATGTCTCTCGCTCAGAATTCGTTAAAAATGTGGAGGAGTTCAGAACTGAGTCATAATTTGGCACTGCAGAAGCAGCTTCCTCCCCCACCCTTCTCACTCTTAATTCCTATCCTGCCAAAAACCCTGCAACAATAGAAGCCTGCAGGAAAGGTAGGATGGGAGTCTTTATTCAGAGGTTTACTTAGTATAATATAATTGAGCTGAAATACATTTATCAATTCGGTTTGAGCATAATGAGTTTCCTTCAGCAAATAAACATCAGAAGGCTGTGCTGACTCCACTAAGGATGAAGTTAAATTACTTTTACAGTATGGAGCATTTGAAAATAGTAGTGCTGGTTTAAGGACTCCTGTTCTTGCCCATGCCTATGTAGTATGCTGTTTCTGCAACTGTGTTGTAGATTTGGTTGTGCTCAGATGCTGTGAAGTGTATTTATTATGAATGCATACATGTTGAAGTCTTGTTCCACTCCTCCTCTCAAGTACTGAAAATCTAGATCAGTTTATAGTGAGCCCCATAAAAAGTAGAACCAGCACAACTGGAGGAGCAGTTTGCTTAGGTATAGAGCCTGGAATGAGCAAGCAGAGTGAAACTTCCTAAGATGGTACTGCAGAAGTCTGAGTGTTGCAAAAAAAAGATCACCCCAGACTCTGGTATGGCTCCATTAATACAAATAAGGATTCTTGCAAAAAACCCCACAATGAATGTCTCAAAGTAAGTGTTACTTTCAAAGCTGAGGACATACAAAACTTGGCTTGAAACTGAAAAGTGAAGAACAAGGAGTGGACAGGAAAATAAAAATTGGTGATGATTGGAGTGGTGAAGACAAGAGGAAAATGAATTTTTGTCTTGTTTCTTGAGTTCTAAACCATATTCTTCTGAATAACAATGAAACTGGGTAAAAGCAGGTGTAACTAAACACAGCTAACTGTCTAATTGGCTACTTGTATCTTGTCTGCTTTTTACAGTGGCTTGACTCAGCCTTTCCAGTTTCAGATGTTAGATCATTTAAACAGATAGCTTCTCTGGCATAATGATCAAATAATATGGTGCTGAAGAGGGATTACCCTCATTCCTAGGGAAATCATCCTGCCCAAGTTAATACACAGAGTTAACAGTGCATACAAATTCATTGTTTTATAATGTGTTTAGTTTATCATTGCATTAAGATGAAATTACAGTGTTCGTGTAATGGGATAAAGCTCATACTTCTGAATCTTGGGCATGGATTTTGGGAAGTTGATGTTAAATCCTTTTGAGTACTTGTTTTTCTACAGCTTTATTGAAATAGTTTAGAGGAAAATCATTAGAAAGTAATTAACACACATCTATGTAGAAGGTGTGAGGATTTTTTTGTTTTCTCTCTATATTTAAGGCTTTATCCCTAAAACCAACAATGATCATTGCATTTCCAGCCTATTTATTGATGTGTTTGCATTGCTCTGGCTGAACTTGAGATCACTACAATGTTTTTTCTGGTTATGTGCTTGTTTGGTTTGTACAAACTACTGTCCTGCTGTAGAGGAACAATAGCTAGCCAGTATCATTTATGGTTGTCCTGTACTTCTGCTCTAGGTTTTCAGTCAAGACTCTGATTGACCGTTCCTGCTTTGAGACAATAGATGACACTTCCCCTGAGTTTAACAATTTTGCAGCCATTCTGGAACAGATTCTAAGTCATCGACTGAAAGGTATGTTAATTAATTTCCTTAAGGGTGAGAATTTGTTTCTATGAAGCCAGTGTACATCTGTAGAAACTCCTTGCTGCCTTGGCTTGCCTTCTGCCTCTGTCCCTTTGGTGCTACTTTTCTGATAGTGTGGAAAAGTGAAGGAAACCGTTTCTGTGAGACATGTTTCCAATATTCCTGTTACAAACCTTCTTGGCTGGTAATTAAGCAAGTGGATGTTGCCATGGCGCTGAGCTCTGTCTGCCTTTCTGCTTTATGATAAGGTTGTATCATAAGAGT
Source organism: Colius striatus (assembly GCF_028858725.1). NCBI lineage: Eukaryota > Metazoa > Chordata > Aves > Coliiformes > Coliidae > Colius > Colius striatus. Next base: position 55,561,497 of record NC_084763.1, read on the forward strand.
CCAAATTTGAAAGACAATTGTCGTGTTTTCTGCTTTAACAGAAGCAACAGGGAACATCTATGTGATGCTGCTCCGTTTTCTTTTCCCTTTCACTCCTTTTACTGCCTTTTTTCCAGATACTGTGTTTAGGTCCATTCATTCCCATGACTCCCACCTCCCACCCAGCCATCCACAACTGCTGCCAGTGAAGCTGGTTTTTGCTACTGGGATGTAATGGATCTGGATTAAATTGCGTTTGAGAAAGGTCAATTGTTGATTTTCCTCTTCTATCGGAGGATGTTGTTCTATTTCAAGAAAATGTCTGTTTGCATTTTCTGATTGTTCTAGAGGAAGCTGCTTTGCTGAGAGAACAGAGTGTGCTTTAGCAGTAACAGTCACTAGAAAAAGTCTTTGGAAGCTTCTCGTTTCTCAGACCAATGCACACTTTCTGAAATGATTTGAGGATTACGAAGGCCATCATAATCATCTAAAAATAGATGTGTAATATGACAATCTACTCATTTTCATACTTTTGCTTTTTAATATTCATAACTAAGCTTTGTGAACAATATTTTGTGTAGGCTGACATTTGAGGAGCACAATTACTACCTGCTGTCATTCTATCAGAGAAGCAAAAAAGAAAAATCACGCAGTGGGGTAGGAAAATAGTGCTTGTCACACTGTGACAAAGATTATTGGAGGGATCATGGGAATTTAGAAACTTGATACCACAGAGAAATTGCTCTGTTTACTTCTTCTTCCCCATTTTCAGTGATATCTGAGCAAAAATCATTACAAATTTCCCCCTCCCTTTAATATTCTTTTGCTTGAGTCTGTTATTCAGGACAGGCAGTACAGAGAAGAAGTGTTGTCAGGTTGGCAAATGAGTTACAGGCATTGGAATTTACATGTAAAAATTCTTTCAAATAAGAAATAAAGATAATCAATAAACTAAGTTGTTATCTCAGCCTTCCCCTTGTAATTACTAGTATGAATTTCTAAGTTTGTGGAGCTCAAGGAAAATGAGGAAGAAGGCAACAACTTGTGCATCAGACTGTGAACAGGGACTGTTTGGGGACTATTTTGGTAATAAGCTAGATCATTCTAAGTAATTGTTTTTATGCTTTAAAAACTTGAAAGGGAAATTAAGATGATAAATGTACCATGACAGTCCAGATTTTAAGAGGGTATATATTACAAAACACAGGGCTTGAAAGAAATTGCATTTTACTGATGGAAATGACTAATGTGTTCTGAATCTATACTTTGTGTCAGTAAGAGAACACTAAAAGCAGGCTGGTGATTGCAATGGGCTATGTACAACGTTTTAAAGCTGGCAGAACACACATAGTCTGTTTATCTATGGTAAGAGAAATGCCTTCACTGTACTAAAGTTGTCAGGATAAGCCCATGGATTTAAGAGTTTGTCTGTGTAGACTTTTATTTTCTTAAGGCCATGGCAAATAAGAATTCCTCGTCTTTGTCTTCCTTCAGAAGTGCTGGGTGAGGAAGGAAGACCTTTTTTTGTAAAACAAAATGTGTTTCACTTGTAAAGGACTAAGTTTACTTCTGTCAAAATACTTTTACTGGCAACTGTCTCTTCTGGCACTAAATATAGTATGTTTTTAAGGAGCAAGGCTTAGTTCTGATGGAATATAGTGAGTGTTGCTGCTTTTGGTTTCATGTTCAGATAGGATCCAGACAAAAAAAAAGGAAGAGAGAAGGATAGTCATTTTAAGGAGAAAAGATGTTCCACTACTGTGTTTATAATTTTATGCTTTTCCTGAAGCCATGGCAATTCAGACTGATGAAACAATACTTCTGCAATCCTCACTCCCCTCGCTGCTCTGATAAAAATGCCATTTAAATAAGCACCATTTAAAATGGGGTTTTTTTTGATAGGCAGCTGATCTGATGTTTCCAGTTCTGAATAGCAAAAGGGTCATGAAATGACATTCGTAGTGGTTTGGTGTGGTTTTGTTGGTTTGGGTTTTTTTTCAGAATCACTGAAAAACTTAATTTGTAAAGTAGTTTAGAAAGTCATCCAGTCCAACCTCTTGCTCAAAGCAGGGCTGTCTCAGATTTCTCACAGCATTTTCCAGTTGAGCGTTGAAAATCTCCATGCCATTTCTCAAAATAAGTGTAGTTTGCTACAGACCTTATATTTTTTCCTCACACTCTCACTTTGTGCTTACTTTTCCCTGATATTGGCCACAATCCTCACTGGATCCTGTGGTGAATGACTGGGAAGTCAAACAGGCATCTCATGGATGTACTTCTTGAACTCAGCTGCTCATATACTTAAGAGCTATTTAGATGTGCATGTTTGCTTAGTAATAAAATGAGGTCAGCATAAATATCAGCTCACACAACAGAGATCTCTGAATGCTTCACGTGATACAAAAGTCTTAGCACATATGGCACTAGAATAGCTCCAAAAAAGGTAACATAATATGCCATGGCTAAAAGGCCACATCCCTCCAACATTACAGTTGCATGTACACCAATGCCAATAAGCAGCAGTCAGGAATAGGCTACTGTTAGAAAATACAGTCTGGCTCTCAGCCTGTTTTAATTGTCCTAAGCAAGAGAGTGAGTGACTAAGCTGTGTTTCTTATCAGGAATAAGAATTTACATGGGTTTATAGTACAGCAGAAAGTTATTTTCTGAGTGGATATAGAGACAATGTATTTGAAGGTCCCTGGATTAAGTCCTGTAGTCCTGAAGAGCTTTTACAAGTTTGTATACAAATGTGTGTGTTTGGTAATCTTTAGAGGAAGCTGGTTAATTTCAAGAGCCATTCCTGAAAGAGCTTTTACAAGTTTGTATACAAATGTATGTGTTTGGTAATCTTTAGAGGAAGCTGGTTAATTTCAAGAGCCATTCCTGAAAGAGCTTTTATAAGTTTGTATACAAATGTAAATGTTTGGTAATCTTTAGAGCAAGCTGGTTAATGTCAGGAGCCATTTTTTGTCACCAGATGGTTATTTGGAATTTGTTCCATTCTTAAGTGTTCTATACTGTGGAGATGAAGCTATATCTTGTAGTTGCCTTGGTGATTTCTTGTTTTTATTGCTGGCCACAGATTTTCAGGTGCATTTCCTTAACTGTTCTTTTTATCAGATTAGCTAATAAAATCTAGTTAGTGCAGAAATGGTAGGGACATCAAAAAGTGTTCAGCAACAATGCTTGGCATTTGTTCACAGGTATTTCCTAGCTGATATAAAACCTGAAGTCAACTAAAAGTGATTGTATATATCATCTTCACTATATCACAATACTGTGTGTTTTTCTGCCTTTTTCTAACTCAGCTTTAACTGAATACTGAAGAACATTCATGACTGTTGCAGATTTTTATGTCCATCTCAAACATATTTCTGGAAACTATTGTCATGGGTCATTTGTTGACTTGCTGTTTTCATTGCACTATGCTTTACAGCAAAATGTGTTTATATCCAAACATCTGGCTAGTATGCATGCTTAGGAATAGTTTTGGTGTATAAATTCAGTTCTGTCACTGACACCATATAGCCCATCTTGCTTGTGACTTCTATAATTTTTGCATGTCATGGTTACTGTGAAAGTATTTGTCATCTATACACTTCTTTGCATTTACCACCATAATGACACACTATGCTGTACGCTGGTATTTTGACACTATCATAAGCTTATGTCTTTTTTTACCTGTACATATATTTAGAAGGCAATATAAACACATTAAAAGTTCTGCTAGAGTTGCTCCTGGAAGCTGTTCATATCGATCTGATCTATGTTACTCCTAATTTTTAGTGACTATGGAGTTTTCTTAGAAATAAGATCTCATTTTAGATGGAAAAGATTTGACATGTACCTAAAAATGGCAGTCACTAGAGGGCAATGTTTTTCTCACGTTTTACATACCTGTTCACACTTGTATGCTGTTCAGTCTGAAAAATGGGACTGAACTGTTGCATGTGTGATTAAATGTACTTCGTTTGGAGCAGTTGCAAGTAGTGTGTAATTTTACCTTTAATTTTCTAACTGCACTACACTTCAAGCTGGAAAAAATAAGGATTTTGGTTAAAGCTTCAGAAAAGGTACTATTTTGCTCAATTCTTTTTGGTCAACTTCCCAAGGAATGTCCTGGTTGTACTCAAGAAATTGTGACTTTTAATTATGCATCAATTTCCCCTTCAATAAAGCACATTTCGAGACATTGCAATCTGCTCCTAAAATAAAGATAACACTATCACAGCAAGCAGTGGTTTTATTTTATAATATATAAAATATATATTAAAGAACAAAACTCTCTTCACTTGACTGTATTAGTGAAACGTGGTATTACCTAAAACATGTATCAGAAATACTTCTTGCATTATATGTTTAACTCATAACAGTACGTGCTTTGTTGTGATTTTAGAGTCCCATGGAGAACTTGTGAGTGTTATTATAGCATCCTACAAGGAAAAAAACCCAGCAAAATATATATATGTACACAAAAGCCCCCAAATACTCTTTGTACATCATTTTCACACAGAGTGAGATGCACAATGCCAGGCTCTTTTACACCTGTGAGCTGATTTTCAACAGGAATCTGTGGACTCACTAGTGTAAAATCCTGTCAGTGAAGGCAACCTATGGGAGATTGTTTCAATTATGTCTGCAATAAGCAGAGATGAAGGTTTATAAATCTTTTTCTCTCTTGTGTTTTGATTTAAGGTCAGATCACCTGGTTTGGCTATGAAAGTCCTCGTAGCTTCTGGGACTACATTCGAGTAGCTTGCCGAAAAGTCTCTCACAATTGCATCTGCAGTATTGAGAACATGGAGAATGTTGGATCTTCTAGAGCAAAGGTAGGGAAGAGAAAGGTCAAACTGACTTTTTTATGACATTGTTCTGTGTAAAACATACCTGACATTTCCATACCCAGAAGAAAAATGTATTACTAAGCTTGCTCCACTACATTGTATTGTTTGAAATAATTTTCATCTGTACTTGCTAAACATTTACTTGAAAACCCCTCACTTTTAAATCTGAATGTATTTCCTTTAGATTTCATGTTCTTCAGTAGAATAAATCTGAAATTCTCTGATCAGTGAGCATGCTGTAGTATAAAATATTGCCTTCACATTTTAGCTAATTAGTTGAAGATGCAGGATGTTGAGGGAAGTTAAGTTCATGTGGGCATGCTTAACAAGTATGATTTGCACAGGGCCACCAAGATGATCAGGGGACTGGAACATCTTTCACATGAGGAAAGGCTGTGGGACTTGGGCTGTTTAGTCTAGAAAAAAGGAGACTGAGGAGGGAATCGTATTAATATTTACAAATATCTGAATGGTGGATGTCAGGAGGTTGGGGCAGCACTTTTTTTGATGGTGTCTAGCAACAGGACAAGGGGTAATGGGACAAAACTGGAACACAAAAAGTTCCATTTAAACATAAGAAAAAACTCTTTTACTGTTCAGGTGAGGGAGCCCTGGCACAGGCTGCCCAGGGAGGGTGTGGAGTCTCCTTCCTTGGAGGTCTTCGAGACCCACCTGGACATGTTCCTATGTGACCTGATCTAGGTGGGATCTGCTTCTTCAGGGGGGTTGGACTAGATGACCTCTAAAGGTCCCTTCCAACCCCTACCATTCTATGATTCTATGATTTTAGAATTGTAAATATTTGATTTTATTTTTCCCCCTTCAACCTAAGTATGATTTTATTCTGTTTGTAATTTATGCTCTAAGAGAAAAGATGTGATCATCTCGTGACTTTGATGTGATTATGCAGTGAGCTTTCAGTAGATTTATTTGCTAATAAAGATTTGTCATTTTAAAGGATGTATGTAGAAATGACATCACAGTTTCTGCTTGTAGGTACAAGGAAGTAACTGTTTCATGTGTTTACATGCATATAAACTGAATAAGCTTTAAATTGACATATTAAATCTTAATAGTGTAAGTATAGACAAACAATACTGTTGGGTAGAGACTGCAAGGTTTTTTTACTAGATAGAAGTGCTTTTCAATAGCTTTTATTTCTGTGTAAAGCAGCCTTGGTAGATAACTAAGAACCTTCTGACCTGAAAGTGTAAGTATAAAAGGATGTACAAATTACTGTAGTTAATATTTTTTTATACCCAAGTGAACTGTAATCAGTTGTGTGCACAATTGTCTAAACTGTGTTCCATGGCTGTTACACAAATCCTGTAGTTCCAGATTGATGTTGTACTCTGGATTATTTGTAGTTGGTGACATTGGATGCTTCCAATACCATTGTCTTGAAAATGAAAAGTTTCTGCCCTGATCAGCTGCCACTTATGCACATGAGATTTTTTCAAAAGGCTGGAATATATAATTAAAACAATATCCCTGGTTTTTTCCTCTTCAAATTGTGGAGAACTTTATTTCACAATCAAATTGGTTTGTAGGAATGCATTTTCCATGTTCAGTGTTAATCTAACAAAATGAATCTGAGCAGCAGTTTTGTTTAGCAGTAGTTTTGTTAATCAGTTCATTTCACCCAGGTAAATCAACTGTATTCATTTCCAGATGTAAAATTGTTTCATTCTATAATACTTCAAATATTTGACGTCTGTCTCTTCTTGCAGGGTCGAGCCTGGATCAGAGTAGCACTTATGGAAAAGCATTTGTCTGAATACATTTCCACAGCTCTGAGAGACTTCAAAACAACCAGGTCTCTAAGACTCTTCTATTTTTTCAATATTATAGCAAATGTGGCTTAAGTTAGGGACTGAGGTTTGGCAGTTAATGTTTCACTTGATTTGTATAGGGAAGGACGTCACTGGTAAAAAAGCTGTAGCCTAGTGCAAGAGACCTGGATTTTGTATCAATTAATAGGATTTTAACATGGGTGAAACTGCAGAATTGAAAATCCTTCATGATTTTAAATCTGTGGAAATAAGTCTGTAATTCTTGAAAGGTGGAAAGAGATAAGAAGGAACTCATTCTGAAGTTGTAATAAGAAGATGTAATGTTCTTCTCAGAGTTCAAATCCTCAGAAAGCCCCAGAGACTCGGCAAAACCAAGTTTTATAGGAACTTTTCATGAAGGAGAAGGGAAGATAATTCTAGGAACCTTTTGAGAAATATAGAACAGAATTAGGATCAGACATACAGCTAAGATTCTTGATGGAATATGAGATATATGTAACAGATTTTTGTTGAACTAAGGGCAAAAGCTGTTATGGACAAGAATATGCTTTGTGATAGAAGATTCTCTATCAGTTTTGGCCTGGCTATAGAAAATGGGATTATTAAAGGATACTTTATCCTGTAATGAGGGTGTCGTGTAGATGCATCATGAAGTCATGATGCATATTTAGATATGCATCTAAATATTATGAGATGCATCTAATATGCATCTCATATTTAGATATGAGTCCATAATATGCTGTGGTACCTTATGTTGAACTCCAGTAAGTTTAGTTTTGGACTGTTTAAACAGTAAGAATTTTCTCTGTAAGGATTTCTGTTCGGTTAGAATATAATTTCATGACTATTTATGATATTATTTCATGTACATGACAAATTCTTCCTTTCAGCTGGAAAGTATAGGATATTTTCATCATTTTCATTATGTTTTGTCCATTTGCTTCTACTCTTTCTTAGGGCTAATATTGTAAATTCTGTCTACTTCTGTGTACATTTTTGTGCTCTAAGATAGTGGTGTTCTGTGCTGTGCAGTCTATTGGTTTGCTCTGTTTGAATTGAAATATGAATGCCCCTGGGATTCTGGAGTTATTTAAACTGGACTTCTTCAGCTTTCTGATAACTATGAAAACGTTATTATTTGTGGGAAAATGGTATTAACTGAAGCAATTTCTTTTTTATTGAAGGAGGTTTTATGAGGATGGAGCAATTGTTCTTGGTGAAGAAGCAAATATGCTTGCTGGTATGCTCTTGGGACTCAATGCAATTGATTTCAGGTATTACATTTGCATGCTTCATAACAAAATGCTCAGGGACAGAACTTATAAATCAATGAATTATGAAAAACATTAGATTCCCTTGATATTTGGAGAGACAAAACTTAGGTGGGGGAGGGAGAGAGTTCTTGACCTGCTCTTTCAGATAAGAATGAAGTTATGCCATTATTTATGTAGCTGCATAATCACATCATCTTTCAGGTATTAAAATCCTGAAAGCAATCAGATGTATAATTGCAGAAGATATGGCAAACCTATTAAATGAAACTTACAGGCAATCAAATCTTTATCAAATGTAAGGAAACTGTGTGATTAAGTACATTGTTATGCCCTGGTACTCAATGACAGTATTGAAACTGTATAACTAGAAAGTGTAAGTATCTTTAGCACCTCTAGATTTTAAAAGCTCAACTTAATGACTGTTTAATATTGATTTGTGTTTTAATTAACTGCAGGTGAACTACAGAATATTGTCAGAATGCACGGATTTACCTGTGTGATCTCTAGCTAGAATTCTGTGTGCTTTGTTATATGGTTAATTCTGTGTTTTGGGGTAATGAAGGTGCAAGCATGCCCTGGAGAATATAAAAACCATCCTGGAGTGGCTATGTAGAAATACATATCTTAAAAAAGCATCAACAAGATACAAAGATTACAGTGCCTATGGAAAGATCAAACCTGGCTGGTCCAAAGCCTTGTTCATATGCCTGATTTGGGCCCACTTAGCTTCATACAGAGCCAGTGGGGAAGGGTTTTGTATAACAGCATAGGAAAACGGAGAGTGGTACATTGTTATTATCTACCCTGCAGCAGCATTAATGCTGTCACAAACCCATTTAGGAGATGAACTGGCAGAAATGCAGCCCAGTCTCACTAGATGCACTCAGTGATTGACTGTTGCCAAAAGGCCTTTGGAGGTTTGCTTTTGTACCCTTATACCAGTTTTGAGGCTTGTTGGACCCTTCTGTGAGTCAGCTGAACTTGTAAAACAACATACCAAATAAGAAGACAGGATAGTTCTTTTATTGTTAGCTAGTTTGATTCACGAAAGCATCCTCTTTGGGACAGATGATGGGACCATAAAGCTTAGAGAAAAGAAAGGAGAGAAAAGAGGATTGAGTGATGTCTTCTATGTTCTGGTGAACGTTTAGTTCAGCTGCCTGTGGAACTACAACTAGAAGCTAAAGGGGTAAAAAACCCCTAAGAATTCAGGTCTTGATGACTGAGCTAGCTCATCGTGGAGTCAGATAAGGGCTAATACCACTGTAAAGAAGGGAAAGGGAATGCTTGTGGACAGCAAATTCAAATCTTCCAGATTTTATTCATTTACACTATGTGAAATTACAACTGATTCTGTATTAGCACTTTACTTGAATAAGAAGCATAGCAAGAGTGGATCTACAGTTCATAAATCCTGCATAATCATCGATTGGATGCTTGTCTCTCATAAGCCTCAGTGGAACATACAACTGGTATGAGAGCTTAGTTGTAGGAGTGCTCTTATTCTTCCTCTGTCCTCAATTTCTAATATAAGCATATTTATAGATATCTGTTAATAGTGTTCAGAGCAATGATTGGTTCTCATTGGAGACATCTAAATTCTTGTCAATGCAGTTTTTAAGGGTGTGGAAATTTTGGGGGCGAAATAGGACACAATGCTACAGGAGCATTTTTGTTCTGTCACCTATAATTTACAGTATTGTGGTTGGAATGGTTGAGAAGCTGTAGCCACTCTCTGCATGTTCTATTTGAGATGATTTCTTTTTCCTCAGTTCAGACAGTCTCTTACACATGTTGACTGGCCCATCTACGCGGTACCTTAAATAAGATTTTGAGGTAGAGATGGGCAAACTCTAGTGAGAACAGAATCTATTTTTTCCCCATCAGAAATGTGGATGTATCTATTTGAAATATTTGTGGCTTTGCAGGGGTGTTTATTGTTTTCTTTGTTTTTCTTAGGGGGGAAAAAAATCCCTTCATAATACTTTCCAAATACCACTTAAATGACTTCATTGTCAAGAATAGCACTTTGGAATTAAGTTAGCAAAAGCTGTCTCTTACTAGAATCTGATTTTTAATGACAGAGATGGGAGAAGTAAAGAAGATGAGCCTCATGGAAGCATAATTAATTTTGTCACTTCTGTGATAATTAAGCATGATTCACATACAATCTTTTATATCCATTACAAAAGGAATACAGTGTAGATGAGAGCTTTGTAAAGCTACAGCCATTTAAGAACATTTTCTGAAAGTTAGTTTCATTACTGCTCCTCATTTTCATGCAGCCCATCACCAGAAAGTATCTGAAAGGACAAAGACTCTGAAATACTTTCAAGAGGGACAGGGAAGTGCTGGAGAGAGGCCAGTGCAGGGCCACCAGGATGATCAGGGGACTGGAGCATCTTTCATATGAGGAAAGGCTGCGGGAACTGGGGCTGTTTAGTCTGGAGAAGAGGAGACTGAGGGGGGATCTTATTAACATTTACAAATATCTAAAGGGTGGGTGTCAGGAGGTTGGGACATCCCTCTTTTCTATAGTAGATAGTAAGAGGACAAGGGGTGATGGGATGAAGCTGGAACACAAATAGTTGCACTTAAACTTAAGAAAAAACTATTTCAGTGTTTCAGTGAGGAAGCCCTGGCACAGGCTGCCCAGAGGGGCTGTGGAGGCTCCTTCCTTGGAGGGCTTCAAGACCTGCCTGGACATGTTCCTATGCAACCTCATCTAGGTGAACCTGCTTCTGCAGGGGGGTTGGACTGGATGATCTCTAAAGGTCCCTTCCAACCCCTACCATTCTGTGATTCTATGAAATACTGGAAATTGAGTTCATCCATAAACCTTCTGTTTCTTGTACTTCAATTCTTGCTAACTTTTCTTTTCCTATTATTCTCTTGCAAACCATCTGTATTTTCAGAATGAAAGTGAGTATGTTAAAATCAGGATTTGTATCACTAACCCTGATTTATTCCCTGATTATGTGGCATATCTGTCTGTTGAGGTTTTCATTGCTCTATAATATGCTCAGTGACTCTAATTTCACGTTAAGCAGTCTAGCTCAACTGAGTGGGATTTCACTGTTAAATGCTCTAGGCCTTCCTAGAAAAATCTAATTTCACTTCAGGAAGATTCATCTGTCACTGCAATTAAATTTTTTTGTTACAATCTGATCATTGTTTCTCTGTTTTATCAGTTTTTGTCTGAAGGGTGAGGGATTGGATGGCAGCTTTCCAGCTGTCATAGATTACACACCGTACTTGAAGTTCGCTCAAAGGTACTTTTTATCTTTATATTGCTTTTTGAATTTTAGTTAATTGGTAAAACTTTACTGCTTGGTGGGCCTCTTGCTTTTCATTTCACATTCAAAACAATATCCATTCTTAAATGCAAACCTGTGCTGTCAGCCACTTTGCTCTTTCAGGCTGGTGGAGTTATTAAATGACTCATCAGAGTGAGTCATGCTAACTTTGTTCACTTGGATTGGAATCACAGTTCAGCAAGAAACAACTTTTTCATTTCCCTTGAAGATCACAGGACCAACTTGTCCTCTCTCTTAGGCTTTTTGGGTACCTATAGACTTAAAAGTAGTTACTTTGTAAATAAGTTATATATGCCCAGGTAAATATGAAGATATGACAGATAAGCAGTATGCAATATGAGCAGTTAGCATGTAATAGAAAGTCGTGATCAATTATATATATCATCTGACTTTCCAGCTACACTTTGCTTCTCTAATCTGTTGTATGATTAATAGTAAAAAGAATGACCACTATCTAATAGATCAGATAGCAATTTGGCACCACAAAAAAATAAATGGAAGTAGGTGGGGTGTCAGACTGTTCTCAGCAATGTCCAGTGATAGGACAAGGGGCAATGGGTACAAGCTGGAACATAATTGATTCCAAAGAAACACAAGGAAGAATGTCTTCCCTATTGAGGTGAGAGGGCACTGGAAGGGGCTGTCCAGGTGGGTTGTTGAGTCTCCTACTCTGGGGACACTCCAAACCCACCTGGACAAGTTTCTGTGTGACCTACTCTAGGTGGTCCTGCTCTGGCAGGGGGTTTGGACTGGATGATCTTTCAAGGTCCCTTCCAACCCTTAAGATTCTGTGATTCTGTGTGCAGAAGGAAGCAGTAAGGAGTTACAAACAGTCTTAAAAATGGGCAATTGAACATGAAACATCCTAGTTATTCTTTTGAAGTTCTTCTTAGCTTACTTGTTAATGACAAATTGCATTATTCAGTTAAAGCAGAATTTGCATCACAGCAGGGTCATGGGGTTGCAGGACTCATTCATTTAAATGCTAGTGAATACTGTTAATGTAGTGGAAAGCACAGTTATAAAGGAGGATTTCAAATGGGTATTGGGATAAACTAAAATTCTTGTCTGTGAGATAAATGTCTGAATTCTCTGGCTTACATTGGATCTGGATGATATGGTGATGTTTTAACAATGAATCTGCATGTTGTGTAGGGAGATGGTTACGTCCTGTGAAATAACAGGCAAAGCAATGACCATAACTATGTTTTTTTTCAATTACATTTATCATGGTTTAACATGAAGACAGTCACTTTTTATTTTTTCTGCTTTTTTTTTTGTGAACAAATAAAATCTATTTTCAGGTACTACTCTTTGCCCTGAATTTGTGAAGGAAAGATTAAGTCACCACTTCCATAGATAGCAATGATCCTTTATATTCCACAAGAGTCCCTCACAGACCATTTTCTGCCCTGCCTAAGACAGCTTGACTAAGATCAAGAGCAAATTTTTGCAAGTTCTTTAAGTGCCTATACAAATAAAAACTTGAAATGTAAGTTGTGTTTGGTGATCTATCCTATCCCAGCATCTCAATTACTCTGTGTTCCAGAAGAAAAATGTGAAGTATCTTTAAGAACCGTGGTGCTTTGTCTTCAAGGGGTATTTGCATTTAAACAAAGCTTTTCACTTGCCTAATAAATGTTATGTTCAGTTCTGACAGTATCAGCAGTGATGAAGAAGAGCTAAGAACTCTTGGAAGTAGTGACAATGAAGACAGTACTCCAGAGAACATTGGTCCTCCTTTCATAATGGATGAAAACAGTTGGTACAACAAATGCAAAAGGGTAGAACAGAAGTACCGGCTTGCATTGGAACAGAAGGTAAAAGATTAGCTGTGTGTGGGGGTGATGAAGCCAAAGCTCATCACCAGCCAACTGGTGACATATGAATCTAAGTCTGAAAAACATATTACATATCATGTATCTTCTTCAGTGGTCTTGAATTTTACGATCCTCAGAGTATCTTTGCTGATTGATTTGGGGGAAAAGAGGCTGGGGAGTGGGGGGAAGAGAAGAAAAATGATAATTTAGAGATCAGATTTCAAATCTGGTGTAGAAGCTTTGTTCACCTTTTTCCAATCTTGGAATTACAGGCACTGTATGTGTGAAGCTGTTACGTTGCAAGCTTGAAGTGAACACAACTATTCAACATGATTTTTCTCTTCCATAGAGGTCATAGAATGTTATTGATGTAGGTAGACTGTCAATTGAGGGCTTTTTTGATGATAGTGATATTAAAGTTTAACATATTTACTCTTACAGTAGCCAAAAATGATCAGCAAAGTAATCTCTGAGCTGTTGAGGGAGAAAGAGGTAGAGACATCAGGGACAGTGAGTAAGAGACTGGTGCTTTGTTGCTGGTTGGGCCAAAACCACGACAACCAGTTAATCAGAGGCAAGAGTGTTTTCTTTCAAACAAAGAGGCTTCCTAATGTTGTGTTTGTTGTAAAACTGGGTATTTGTGACAAGAAGACCGAGTTGAAACTGATATAGTGAGTCTGATAGATGCTACTTTTGTTCTGTTGTCATTCCCTATGTGCAAACAATAGTCAATTCCTTTTGTGCCTCCTAAGTAAATAGTTGTGCTGCAGTCATTAGTAGCACCTGTGAATGATGTTTACCAGGGCCACAAATTAGCAAGTGATTGGATTGCAGCAAAGGTATCTGTGTCTTCTGATTTATTGAATGGTAGAATAGGCTCAGGTATTATTTTATCCAAGCAAATCCTAGCATGACTTTATTGGATCAACAATGCTATGCTGGTCTAAACCAGCATAGCATATCCTTGGTTATCCTACTATCCTATCTTGGATACTTGCCCAAAGTAGGTGTGGAGGGAGGAATAAAAACAAAGCAAATGTATATGCACTGTTTTTCCTCTAGTATTCTCTTGGCCAGCACGTCTCAGATGAAGGACTTCCTGAGGCTGATAAGGTTTGTCTGTTTAGTAACCCACAATGGATCTCTCTTCCAAATACTTGTCAAATATTCCTTTGACCTCACGTGAATTTTTAGCATTCAGAGCAATTTTTTTGGCAAAGCATTCAGCATATCTACCATCTGCTGTGTGAAAAGCCACCTCCTTTTCCCTCTTTTGAATCTGGCTTCTACTAGCTTGATGTTATGGTGTCTAACTCTTGAATTTTAAAAGATTGTGAACAGCTGCTTCCTTCCTGCCCTCTCCAGGCCATTCTGAGAATATGAAGAGTTTGTCTTTTCCAAGTTGTCTCTTGTCCAAATTAATGAGTAACATTTGTTACTTACATGGAAGTTATTCCTTCCCTACTTTGGAATGATGTAAACTGTTCATTTTTGTGTAGGAAACTCCTGAGTTCTTTATATATTGTTAATACTGGAGCTTTGTTTTCACTGGGGAGAAGATGCATCTCTGTGTCATTATAGATAGAGGTATTTTAGTGTTCATAGTATTCTGTTCCTGATACTGATGCTTCATATCTAAAATCTTTCTGTAAAATGTTTTTTTGATGTTTCTGGGAGGCAGGAAATTTCTACATGTCTTAAAGCATCATTTAGTACCTTTAAATCACTACTTAGGGCTCCAAGGGGTACTTTAGCAGTCGAGATGATAGTAACAGAACCACACGTACTGAAAGTCTTCAAGACTCCTTGGAACTTGTACTGAGACTAAAATAAATTCCTGTCAAATATAACTGTATTCAGTAGATAAAAGTGTAATCTTAGAATCACAGCATATCTGTGTTCTAATGGCACCTCTGAAAATCCAGCTGCCCTGCTCAAAAGGAGGTAGATGAGAGCAGTTTGCTCAGGGCCCTTGCTCAGTTAGGCTGTGAATCTCTCAAGAACACAGACTCCCCAGCCTGTCTGGACAACTTATTCCAGTGATCATTTAAAAAATAAAGAAAGAAAAAAGAAACTTCTTCCCCCTACATTTAAATAGTTTCCTGTGTCTCAAATTGTGCCCGTTGCCTCTTCTCACTGGGTACCTCAGACTAAAAAGAGTGACTCCATTCTCTTTACACCCTCCTATTAAGTATTGATAACACATTCATATGATTCTCTTCCTTCTCCTCTTCCCTTCTCCTCAACCCTGGCCTGAGCAGTCTCAGATCTTTCTGCCTCCTCTCAACCCTTTCTGCCTGCTCTAACCCTTTTGATGATCTTTGTGTGTGGATTAACAATTTTAGTGGCATTTTGTTACCAACTAATATGAAACCTGTTTTCTTACTCAACAGCACTCCACCTCTTCTGTCTATGAAAAACAGAGCTTTTTCATTTTGGGGGTTTTATAATGTGGGCATCTATGGAAGAGTTACACATTTTTCCACAGGCTTCAAAGAATGTACAAAAATTATGCTGTATAGGCTTATTGTATCCTGCTTTAACTAAGAATTGATAAGAAGTTACTAGCACTTGACATGCTGGGACTCTACTTCAAGAAAAAGAAATAGCTACTTAGTATTGCAACCAGATGTTGAATTTGGGAATACATTTTGCAACCAGCATTCCATCAGAGCTGCTCTTAAATACACCATGGGTTTTTGGAAATGAGTTGGAGTGTGATTACGACTTCCCCATGTCTTTCATAGTATCAACTGGAAAAACCAGGCTGGAAATGCTAATGCACATTCCAGCTGCACGTGGGTGTTACTAAAAGAAGTGACCTTCACCAGTTGTCCTGCCTTATGCTTTCCTGTAGTTGAATAGTTATTGAAATAACTATTGAAACTTTCTTCTTTGTCATTTCTATGTGTGATATGGTATTGCAGATTTCAAAGAAACTTTAATGTTGGGGGTTTTAATAATAATTCTGGATCCTACAGAGTCATGTACTTATGTTCTGCTCTTCTCTTTGCACAATACCTAACATCCTGCATCTTTTAAGGCATAGTACCATAGAATCATAGAATGGTAGGGGTTGGAAGGGACCTTTAGAGATCATCCAGTCCAACCCCCCCTGCAGAAGCAGATCCCACCTAGATCAGGTCACACAGGAACATGTCCAGGTGGGTCTTGAAGACCTCCAAGGAAGGAGCCTCCACACCCTCCCTGTGCAGCCTGTGCCAGGGCTCCCTCACTGAAACAGTGAAATAGTTTTTCCTTATGTTTAAATGGAACTTTTTGTGTTCCAGCTTCATCCCATCACCCCTTGTCTTGTCACTGGATACAACAGAAAAAAGTGCTGCCCCAACCTCCTGACACCCACCATTTGGATATTTGTAAATATTGATGAGACTCCCCTCAGTCTCCTCTTCTCCATTCTGAGCAGCCCCAGTTCCCGCAGCCTTTCCTCATAAGAAAGATGCTCCACTCCTCTGATCATCTTGGTGGCCCTGCATTGGCTTCTCTCCAGCACTTCCCTGTCCCTCTAGAGCTGGAGAGTCCAGAAATGGACACAGGACTCCAGATGAGACCTCACCAGGGCAGAGTAGAGAGGCAGCAGAACATCCCTCGCCCTGCTGGCCGCACTCTTCTTGGTGCATCCCAGGCTGCCATTTGTCTTCTTGGCCACAGAAGTTACAATCTTTTTATTGTACTGGTGACTATGTTGTTTTTGAAAAATGAATTCATGTTTCTTGCTGGTGGCATTCTTGCCTCATTGTTTTATCCAGGATTCTATTAAGTACATGATTTTCTTGGTACTTGTAAGGAAACATCACACTAAACTTGAGTCAGTTTACTGGTCTGTTTAAAATTTGTTTTTAAAATAACCTTACAACAAAACACAAGTAGAACTGTACACATCTTAAAACAGAGAATTGTGAACATGCATAATGAAAAGTCTTTATCACAGTGTGTTCTTTAAAGCTAACACTTATATTTCCAGGGTTACCTTGAAGAATTGGTACGACTCCGAGAAAACCAGCTATCTGAATCTGTCTCACAGAATAAACTGCTGCTACAAAGAATTGAAGATATGGATCTAGCCCATAAAATGGAGAAGGAACAGCTGGAATATATCATTGTGGAGCTGCAAGACCAGTTGTAAGTCAGTATAATGAAGAAACGTTATTAGAACACTGTTCAACTTCTTTGAATCATAACTAATTGAACTTTACAACACAAAGAGCTGTGGAAATGAGTCAAACTTCTGAAACACATTGTTGCATCTTAGCTTTTCTTTTTTCTTTTCTTATATTCAGAAGTGGCTCCCTTGAAAACTGCTGGAGTGTAAGATAAAATAGTTCTGAGATGAGATTTTGTAAGATCTGAAATAGCTTCCAGTCAACTTGCTGAAATTGTAATACATCTTCATAAAATGATTTTCATCTTTGATTACTTCCAGCTTTAATGCTACCCTTAAACAAAACACACATGATGGAAGCAGCTTCCTTTTGAACATTGTTATTAGAATGATAAGGTAGAAGAAGATAAAGGAATATTGAATTTTATTGGATAGATTCTATTTTATTTGTGTGTAGCTCAGACAGTAAAGTTCATCTGGTAGCCCTAAAAATAATGAAACTGATGAAACAGTTTGCTACTCGCCCTTTCTTCGATGCAAGGCTAAAATAACAGGAGAAGGCTTCATTTTTTATAGTGTACATGATTCCTAATATGATAAATATCTGAGTATCTTATGATCCTTAGATAGTTAATCCTCTCAGTTCTGTCTGTAGGTTAGCCTTCTGCAGAGTCACTCCCTGGTAGACCCTGGTAGACGAAAGACTCGCTGCACGGTGATAAATTGCCACGAGTTTGCTCTAGTGCATCTGCAGTAATTGTCTGTTCCATTCTTTTCATATCAAATAAAAGAGAAATTATTTTACCTTATATCTGGAGTAATTTGTATGTGTCTGAGCCCTGAAGTAAACTGAAGTCATCTGTGGCCTTTAAACCAATCCAGGATGAAAATAATATAAAGATGGCTTAGGGGTACTTTGGTTCCTTCTACCTAATGTCTCAGTGAGACATCACCCAAAAGGCTCTTTTCTATGCAGTAGAAAGCACTTCTGCTTATAAACAAAGCCCCCCAACCACACTTTATTTTCCCCTTCACCTCTGTGTAGTAGGTTTGTTTTATTGCAAATGCTTGAAACAGATTTCATGAAAATCTTCAGGAATACAGCATTTGCATTTTTTAGTGCCAGTTTGATGGACAAAAGAAGTTTTTCTGAGTTTGTTTGGGTTTTGGTCTTTTTGTGATTGCCTTTTGAGTGGTACCTGTTCTTGAGACCTTTTCTGAACTTACTGATACAACTTATGATTCACATTATCCTTCTTTAGCCTCCCTGAATATCTGAGGGAGGTGGGGGGAAGATGTGAACTCTTTTAAACCCACTCTGATACTTGGTGATTTTAAACATTCAGACCTGCTGTTAGTTTTTAGCTGAGCTTATATGCAATCAGGCTCTTGTAAAGATCTCAGTCTTTGGGCTTTGATTTTCTTTGCTGGCTTTCTTATGTAAAGGCTCACAATTCCTGTTGTTTCTTGGCAGTGTGCTCTTATATAGCTCTTTGTGAGACTCTGCAGCCTGGAGCCTGGGCTATACTAGAAATTTAGAGAGATGTAATTTTGCATTGTTATTGCTGTGAGCATAGCATGCCTAGAGGTTCTTAGGAGCTCATAGTTCCTTACTGGGGAGAGAGACAAGGGAAGAAGTATTCCTAG
This sequence comes from Colius striatus, assembly GCF_028858725.1. Taxonomy (NCBI): domain Eukaryota; kingdom Metazoa; phylum Chordata; class Aves; order Coliiformes; family Coliidae; genus Colius; species Colius striatus. Next base: position 55,580,297 of record NC_084763.1, read on the forward strand.
CAAGTTTCTGATGGTCAACACCAGTCATAATTAATATACTCTAATCATTCCTTCATACTTGTTGGGATTTTTGGGGCTTTTTTTTGGTCTGACCTAGGGTGACCTGACAGCAGAATATATTGTATCAGTAATATGTCTGTAAATGAGGCATGAGGTTTGGCTTTTTATGTTCCAGCCATTTTAGGCAGGTATTGGTGTAATTTCAAATCCTAGTGTTTTGCTCCCCTACTGTTAGTGGCATTCTGAAGTAGTGAGTGTATGCTGTAATCTTTTTGAACTCTCTATCAGCAGGTAAGAGCAAATTTGGGATTATAATTTGCCTGAGGCATACTACATCACTGTTTGTAAACCACCTTGAGATCTGATTTAGGATCCCTTGCTCTGTAATGAAAACAATTATAAATAAACATTCTACACTTTCTTTTTCATGATGTTTTTCTATTCCACTGACTGTTTTTGTTAAGGTAGCGAGTTCTACCACTTCAAGCTTCCATTGAGTAAGTATTTGTTCATGTTTCCAAAATGATACTTCACAGGCATGCAAGTCAAAATGTATATTCTCAATGGATTTGGGCAGAATCCTATGTCTAGGTCTGCCTCCCCTCTGCCCTCCCCAGCTCTCCCAAAAACGTGAGGGGTGAGGAATGGAGATCTGACTTTCTTGTCAGTATGGGTTATTGCTGGCTTGGAACCAGATAACACTAGTGATGAACAAGACCTTCATGCTTTAAATTAGATAACCTACAGGGAAACCCTTCCATATTCCTATTGCATAAGACAGTTTTCTGTAAAGCATGAAATAAATATGGAGATAGGAGTCTGGAGAAACTTGGAAGTAAGTAACTTATTTTTACAGCTGCTATGCAAAATGTAATGTTCTACAGTTCTCAGTATTCCTAACTTTGTCTAACATGGTTGAATATCCAAGCTATAATGAACAACATGGTTTTCAGCTTAGTTAAAAGCCTTTTCGTGGATCTCATGAATACCAATATCTGGAAAATAGTGAAACTGAACGATTATCACGTTAGTTATTCACAAAAGAGTGGTACTTTTTTTGTGTTTCTCAACATGATTTGATTTCTTAGTAATATGCCCATCCATCTGGGGACTGGCTGTCTCACTTTGCTGGCATGTGGCTGATGCAAATTAAGTTATAAAAGAGAAACTGCAAGAGCACCTGATCATCACTCAGACGTGTTTAAACTAAAGCTGATCAAGAAGGTTCAGTATGAAGAAACATTTCTGTTCTGAGAGGGTGTTCAAACACTGGAACAGGCTTCCTAGAGAGGTGGTTGATGCCCTAAGGCTCTCAGTATTTAAGAAGCATTAGGACAATGGCCTATTACATTATTTTATATTATATGAAAACTCTTTATTTCAGTTTAAATAGGATTTTTTTTCCCCTCTCTGGTGTGATTCTTAGTCTTTCTTTTGGCTTGCATGCCATGTCTCAGGCAAACTGCTGATTTTTGTTACTTTGAAGTTCAGATTCTACGTCTGAAATTGATATTTATATATGTTAAGCATTGTTATGTGGTTACAAGAGAGACTCCATCACTTTCCTGAAGTAACTTCTTTTTTGAAGTCTGGGCAAAATGAGTTTCTCTGTTTTGAGTGCAGCTTGTTCAGATCTATTAGGCAACACTTAAAGGAAGAGTGACTATGGTTTTTATAGCAAAGATGATTCCTTGCCAAAGATTGATCATGTCCCATTTGATAAAAATCTTGCTTAGGAAAATAATATCTTTCCTTTTCCTCGCTTTGCTGACTTGGAAATGCTTTCAGAGTGCTGCCACAAATACCCTGCCTGAGAGCAGGCAGAGGAGGGTCACAGATGAAGGAAGGCACAGAGCTGTAGAGGATGTAGGCTATATCTGTGCTGTCAGGGATAAAGCAGAGAAAAGCTTGCCCAAGGAAACACAAGGCTTTGAAAGTTAGCCTGTGTTTTGTGTCTCCTTGAGAGTACAATTTTTAAATGGATTCCCTGGCTTTGTAATCTCACTCAAAAACGAAATCAGCTGGAGAAATGAGGAAGCTAGATCTGTTTTCTAGCACCCTTACCTCTGTTTTCAGATAGTCCTTTTGTTAGACTTTAAGGAAACTGAATTCCTCAACAGTGTAAGTACAGTAAATCCAATTTGTTGCAGCTCTTTTATATTCTCACTGAAGGAGCTGGGAGATTAAAATGTAATGTTGGATCTCCTTGCTGAATTTCTTCCTTAGAATGTCAAAATTCAGAGTGCTAATCCTTCTTTCATTTTAAAGCTTTCCTGGGTCCTTTCTATCAAACCATAATTCACATTAGCCATGCTGTTATTTGTTATGCTTCCTGTGTGTCCTCTGACTCCCTCAAGTTTGAGGCAGCAGTTTTAAATCCTTACTATTGCAGTCTGGTTTCTTTTCTCCATTTGTCTAAACACTGTAGGAAAAAAAAAATGCACATTTTCACAGATGTCAAAACTGGTTTGTTTATGTGGTGTTTTGGATTTTATTTTTGTGGATTGCTTTCTTCAGAAGTTTGCTGTGATATTATACATCATTCTGTTCTACAAAGGTATGGATAGACAGCTGGAAGTTCTGTTTTCAGTCATGGGGAGACCTGTGAAGACTAATAAGCTCTGTTTGAGAGGATATTTACTAAGGCAAAATTGATAACCTGTGGAAGAAAAGCTGTCTGTTAAGAGTCTTCCATTTTCCATCAGAAAAGATCTGATAGTTGAAGAACAAAATGAAAAGTTGCTCCTTTTTCAGTAGTTTGGTTGCTAGTTAAGTTCAATATTTTTCAGTTGTCATTCAAGACCTACTATCTGATGAAACTGGTTGCATTGTGCCTATTCTCCTCCTCCAAAGGAGTCAGGCCTGGTTATTTGTCCAAGGTCACGAAGAGTGCCAGTCGTGCACTGCAGTAGTATTTTAATGAGCATATGCAAAGTTAATGTATTGTAGTGTGCTTTGATCCATTCTGGATGTCTGTATTCTGAAATGTAACTCTCCACTATAATTAGACTAGAACTCCAGAGTCAAGGTGTTGGTGTTGCTGCCAATGTCAGCTTATCCAAGTTACCCCAAAGGTTAAGGAGATCAAAGACTATGACATTGATGACAGTCATTTTATTACTGGAGGGTGTATCTCAAGATCTCTGGGAGGTAATAAAAGAGGACTAGAAAGACTACTGAAGAAGCTTCAAGGGGCTCTGTTCTGTGGCACAACTACCATTGCTGTTACACACGAAGATCTGTTGGCCAGCTGGGAAGAGTAAGAAGCTGTGGTGCACTAGGACACACCTGCTTTTTTGCACTGCAGCGGCTGACGTTAGAAAGTCTCCTGGGAACTATCTGCTCTGGCATCTAGTTTGGGGAATACTGTGTCTGTGCACAGGGCACAAACCTGAGAGAGGTGATATATTTCAGCATCAAAATCTACTGGTAAGTAATTCATTTTCATACCTGCTGATCTAATTTCTCAAAGTCCAATGACATCCCAGTCCAGACAGCTCACTGTCTTGCTACAGTACAGACAATGCTTAAGAGTTCTTTAATTTCACAGTTGCTTTTATAGATTTGAGTTATATTCATGTATGCTATCAATTTGAGTTTGCATTCCATATTTCCTATCCCAAGTAAATGTTTTTAAAGCTTGTTCTTTTTTATTCAATTGTTTTTTGATTATTTTTTTTTAAGCCTTTATTTTCTCTCTTTACTTTTCACTATTTGAGTAGTTTTTGAACTGGAGCACTCATCTGATGTAATTCCTTTTCTTAGTCTGTTTGATTTATTTCCTGTCTTCATCTGCTGGTAGGAGGGCAAATTGCCACCTGGACTGTCATTTTCTGGATTTGGAGAAATTAAACTTGCAGGTAAGAAATTACTGATTTTTCATAGGTGTAATTGGAAAGAAAATTGATTTTCTGTTTATTAAAGAAAAAAACCCATCTTTGTAAGTGGGTCTTTCAGAGTAAGTTTCCAATGGCATGAATCTGAATTTCATGGAGGGGATACCACAAATCTAATCTAGATGAAATGATACCAGAAATTTGATGTGGTTACCAAGTTAAGGCTTTTCTGTATCAGCTTGGGCTAAACTTGAGATTAAGTTTTATTTCTTTTGTGTTTAAATTCTCAGAGGTTGCATAGTGAGTGACCAAAGACAATCACTTTTCTATATAATTTCTATTCTGGGTGCAGGAACCCAATACAGGCTGTTTTCTGTCCCCATCCTCCACTGTGAATGAGCAAATCAAGTCACATCACAGTTACAAGGTGCATAAGCCTTAGATGTCTTAATTCAAAGGAGCCATTTCTTACCTTGAAGAGATAGCTGAGCTGCCAAAATCAATGTTAGTGCAAACAGAACTGAAATAACTTAAACTTCAGTTTTAAAAAAAGCTGCAAAACATGTATTCAATTGACCATTTCAATGATCCATTTTCAGAGTGGCTCCTCCATGGTTGTAGCAGCACAACTGAAAACGCAGCATAGTGTGGAACAGGGATGGAAGTGAGCAGTAATTTATCAATTGTGTTTATTATTACATGTGTACCTTGCAGAGTGATATTCTGCTTGTGCTTAATAAATCACCTCCAAATAATGAGTTGTGGTATAACTCAAAGTAATAAAAGCTGAGAACCAGTAATTCTGGAGAATACCTGACAAAGACAGGGCCGGTAAAGATTAGTGGAGAAGGATGTTTATCAGAAGACTTCACCAATCTCATTTCTCCCTGCTTCTTAAATACACAATTGAAGGATAGAAAGTCAAAAGCATGCAGAGATATTTCTAGGAATACCTGTATAAACCTGGTGTTAATAGTCTGGCTGTTGCTGTTGAGTAAAAGTAAGCAATTTAGAAGCCTGGAGGGAAAGTATGGATCAGAGCTTCAAGCAGACACTTATTCCTAACTTGGGAGTGTGTTAACATTGGTTAATGAATAATCAGTATTCATTTGTAATAGACAGAAGTCCATGAGCAGGATGTTTTTACTGAATGTTTTTCTTAGTAGTATTTTGAATTTGTACGGATTTTTGTTTAATGCATTAAAAAGACCCCAAATCAAACACTTTAAGTGTCATAAACAGGGTATCCTGGGCTAACATGGTGAGAGTGTGTATATTCTGCTTGTCTTATATCTGTGCATTATGGAAAAATGTATGTTGTGAAGTAATAGAAAGGATATTTGACCATTTTAAAAGGAATGTGTTGAAAATACGTTGTCTCCAGCATCACTGATGCTTCACTCCTGTAATAAGCCACAACGAGCATTTTGCAGAGTCTGCCACACTTACCATTATTCAGGAAGAAAATTGGAACTGATCAGGGCACAAATGTTGAGAGCAAGAGAAAAAAATCATTATTTTCTTCCTGCAGATTACAGGAGAGCTTCTGCTGCTTTTTGACAAGGTGATTATAAAGGGATAGAAGTTATAGTAGGTGGAGAAGACACCAGTTAGAGGATGGTGGGCAAAAAAGAATCACAGGATTTCACACAGCCAAGAATTTAGTCATGCCTAGGTTAGGTGATGTACTGTAAATCAGTTGAGCTCCCCTGCTGTCATAAATTCTTGCATATTATCCCTACTGTGCACCAAACTTACTGCACTCGACTAACCATGTTAGCCCAGGATGCCCCGATCAGCCACTTCTCACACGCTGCTTTCCTTCCACGAACAACATAATTAAGATGCACTGTATCCTCCATGTCCTGCTTTCCTTCCTGAGATGATTACATTTAGAAGCCATTGTTCTTGCTGTCTTGTTGACATTCAAGTTTTCCATCTCCAATCTGAAGAAAAGGAGTTAACGGTTTGTTGTATGTCACTTGCTGTCACTCAGACTTCCATCATGTTTCCTTCTTTAACATCTCTCAATAATAAACCCTTTTGTGTCCCTTTTTCTTCTTCCCTTTTTGGAACATCCTTGCTTCTAATCCTGTGTTCAGTGGCTTTATTGTACTGTCTTACAAACCTTATATTGCATCATCCTTAAATCATCACAGTTACCAAACCAATAGAACAATATCTATTTAAAACCAGAACTGCACACTTGTGATCTTCAGTGTTACTCTTTTGTTCCATATAAGTTATGAGGTAATAGCCTTCATAAAATCTAGGCTTTGAGTCTTGGTTTGCATGCATTCAGGTCATTCTGGTTTCCAGGTGGTGTTTCTTGCCAGCAGTTTGTTCTCAGGAACAGAAGGAATGGAATAAAATCTCTTTGCAAGCAGGCTGTTAGAGTTCAGTGTGTTTTACTGCAAACAGCATTTTGTATAGAAGTTTATAATGACATTATCTCAACTTCTGATGATTTTGAAACGTTTCCTAGTCAAGGCCCTAAGAGCTCAGTAGTTATTATATATGTGTGGAAATGACAGAAAGCAATAATTTTACATTTTATTCTTTAATATTTCATGAAACTTGTCCATTTCACAAATATCCCCTTTTGCCATCCAATTCATTTCTTATTTTTGCTCCACAAAGAATTTATTGTCCTTTTTTTGCTCTGAAAGCCTTTATATGTCAAACCTATTTTTCTATACAGGCAGATAAAGAAGTTTTAACAGTAATAGCTTTTTGGTTAAACATAACCAAGAGTAAACATAGAGGAAAGCTCATAATCTTCATTGCACTCATTGTGATCATTAAGAAAAGTCTTGCTTGAAACCCTGCAGTATCACAGCCTCGAATCCAGAACTAGTTACAGTGTTTTTATTCTGAGCATCAAGGATGCTACTGTAGAATTTTCACCTGTGTTGGATAAAATCTGCCTCGATTGTCCTTTGAGAGCTTTTAACACCCTCTTTAAGGGTGGTGTGTGCTGTTGTGGACATGGTTTCATGGTGGACTTGGCAGTGCTTGATTTATGATTGGACTCAAGGACCTTTTCAACCTCAACGATCCTCACAGCTTAATACTTTGACTCTTAAAATAAGTCTGGTTAATATGCATACAAGGATATTGCCTTTGTTTATCTTGAGTGCAAGCAGTGCCTCTAAAAAGTCTTTGCTGTAGTGGAATCTCATGACATTTTAAAAATGGCAGCAAGAGAGCAAATAGCTACATAATCTACAAGGCTGACAAAATAGGTGGTAACTACCCACACCTGCTGGGAATACTTTGCCTAAATTTGTATTGCCTGCACTACTATTTCATATATGCTGAAAGTTGTGTTTGGACTGATTTTTATGTATTCAAAGATGTTTTCACATATTCTTAAAGATACAAAATAAAAGCATAGAAGGACAGAGGAGAACATGAGCATGGTGGAGTAGTTTAAGTAATGTTCTACTGGGACTGTCTTTAACTCTTGTTACACTAAGAGCCCTGGAGCAGTTTGATTAGTCTTTTCTGTGTGGACAAAAAACATCTGAAACAAAGGTGACATTTCAGGTGGTTTCAGCATAAAGATTTGTAGGAAAAGCCTCAGTATAGAAACCTATGTAAAATGTCAAAATTCCACTATTGGCAACTTGACAAAAACACTCACCTACAGACATCTTTGCTCTGCATCTTTGTTTAATGATACCTTCACACTCCTGTTGTGTGGTGGTAACATCAGCAGTTGTCCAAATGGCAATTTAGATGCACATTTGATATGTGGATGAATTTGCATTTAGTTACTGTGTTGCATAGTTGCTGGTATAAGCTGTGGCCCGTTACAAAGCTTCTATGGAAGTGTAGTAGTCGTCCTTCTGAATAAGGAGGTGATGTAGTGTCCCTGGCTAACCTCATGAGAACTTTCTAGATCAATATTTCAGTTTCCTCAAATCAACAAGCCTTTAATGCTTGATGTACCCCATGGGATTAGGGGAATTACATGGGGAAGTGAACATCATACAAGATACTTGATGTGATTGAGAGCTTTAGGTTATAAGTGGCTGCTCCACTTGGAGAGGAGGGTGAGAGGGGAGATCCCAGGGTAGAAAAGTTGATTGTTTACCTGCATGAATGCTGGGGAAACTTGTCATCTTGAAACAAGTTTCCTGAAAGTAGTTTTATTCACTGTGGTGCTTCACAATCTTCTCTTAAAACTGCTATGTGTGTGTCTCTTCTCTCGAACTCAACTATTACTCAACTCACTCTTGTCTTACCTTGTTTTGTGGGAAATGTTGGATCTTTGGATGGTGGTGTCTAAACAGTTTCAGATACCACCAGAATAAAAACTGCATTGTACAAATAGACCTGTTTACTGTGTTATTTGTGAATTCACATATATATATATCTGTGCCATGAATAGTTAGTTAATTTGCTACTGAGTTTGGTTTTTCAGATAACAACATGGCATTTGGTTTTGAACTCCTGAGTACATTTGGTATGGAGATATATAACATTAGCTATTTGCTTCAGGCCAGAGACAGTCAGACTTCTTGTAAAGCAGCATTTTAGTATTGCCTGGTATTTTGTGGATTGGAGGATTTATGGGTTAACAAGCAATGTTACTTTTGTTTCTAGCAGTAGAAGGATAGGCTGGAGTTTGCCTTGTACTATTGTGAAAAGGCTGACCTATGTGCTAGCTTTTACCTGGAAGCATATAATGGAATTAACATGTCTGGATTTCAGTTCATTCTGAAAGTATGGGGGATGGAGAAGGTTCAAATGACAAAAACAGGGGAGGAGGAAGGACAAGACACTCCCACAGCTGGTTTGCATAAAGAGTCTAATTGAATACTTTTCAGTCAGTTTGAGTTGCTTCCCCTAGGAAAAATGAACAATTTAAGATGCTTTATGAAAATTGCCATCTATTGGTCACTCAAAGTAGAACATCAACTCAGTCAGGACTGTTTGCCCTGTTTTTCTTTCTGTGCCTTAAGGAATTGCATTTATTAGATAGAGATTTACTGCTTTTTGTATTCACAGGACTGTGCTAAAGAATAACGACTTGAGATCAAGACAAGAATTAACTACTCACCTCACCAATCAGTGGCCTTCCCCAGGAGCTCTGGATGTCAATGCTGTTGCCTTGGACACTCTACTGTATAGAAAGCACAATCAACAGTGGGATGAGTAAGTTGAATATTTATGTTGATTCATCTTTGAAGAACAGGGAAACTCAAAATGATACATTCCCCTTAGCAAACTCTTCAAAGTATCCTGTTGGAATTGTGTGTTACAATGTACAAGGATCAGCTGGCAGAAAAAATCAGTTTCTCTTGCTTACCATAAAAATTTGCTTCCTTCAGATTAATAAAGGCAGAAGGGAGAGGAGAGATTGTTTTAGGAAGAAACAGTGTTTTAGGAAACAACAACAACAAAAGAATGGAGTGTTTAAGAGAACAAAGAATAACCACCTAGAGGTTGGGGGTTTTTTTAGAAGCTTTTTAAAAGAGAATTGAAGATACCTAGTTAGATCTTTAAGCGTGTTACTAATACATCCTACTTGCTTTCCAGGAAAAGTTTTCAAAGTCTGGACCAGCTTTCAGCAGAAGTTAGTCTTTCTCAGTCCTCTCTGGATCCAGGTCACTCACAAGATGGGAAACAGGATGGAATTAACCTGTTAAATGAAGGTACAGGGCCAGTCCAGTGGCTTAATTTTACTTTGTTGTTCATAGCTGTGATGTTCAGTCCCCATGAGATGAATTTTCAGTCTGAACAAAATGTGCATTGAGCAGCGTATTTTTTGTTGTTGTTAAGCAAATTGTTTCCATTTCCTGAAGGACTGTGCTTCAAATAAATGTGGATTTATGAAGATGCCCCCTCCCCCCAAAAAAAATCTAAGATCTAAGTTAAAACTTCAAATACGTTGCAAATCTTCCTTCTCTATCCCAGGGCCAGAGACAGCCCAGCTACAAGGAGGATCTTCTCTCCTCTTTCTGCTATAACTGGCTCAAATCTTTTGAGTTTCTTTATGCTTTCAGTTTCAGAAAAGAAAGATCAAAGGCACTGGATTTGCAACTACCATTGTCATGCTTGCATCTTGCATTCCCCATTTATCTGTGGAGATGCAGCCTGACAGTGTTTCTGTTAAAACAGAGAAAGGGACATGATATGAACTGTGCTGGTATTTAAATGTAGTACAAGCACATCCCTTCAAAACCTGTTCACTTCTCAAAGCTATGCTGCTCCATCTTGTGGGCAATTGTGAAAAGCAGAAAAATTCTGGGAGATATCTGAAACAGGAGCATTTTGGGTACAGAATGTAAATGGCTATAAAAATACTCTGTTTGTATCTCATCAGATGTTTACTTTTAATAGACAAAACAGAGCCTCAGTAGTTCATAACTGTAAAAGTTCTCGTTTCTAAACTATCAGGGATGTAAAATCTAGAACTTACATAGTCATAAAATGAATTCAAGTTAGCTTAGAGAAAGTGAAACAGGATCAGCATGGCTATTATGAAGAGTGTTCCTGTGCAGATGTACTTTCAGCTGGGTTTTGTTTGCAATATTGCTCATTTGAAGTTATGTTTTTTCTTCTGTAAATGAAGGTGTGACAAAACCACTGATAAGAACAGTTTAGGTTTTGATTTCAAGGCTCTGTCTTTAAAGGTAACATAACCTCTAAATTACTGAGGTTCATCGCTCCCTAAGCTTTAATATAATTTTGTAAGATGGTATGTGATCCTGCTGTTAAAATACCTCTGGTCTGTGTCTCAATATGGCACTTTCAATCAACAGATTCAAAGTAGCAAACTCTCCCATTACTATTAAGCCCCCTCACACAGATTTCTAGCTTCACTCTTATTGAAATGAAGGGCTCTGCCCAACAGTGTTACACTGCACTTTGGGTATTTGATATCCTCTAATTGAACATAATCTTTAAAGGGTAGCTTCTATGGGAATAAAGATTTATCTGAAGCAAAGACTTTGTAAAGAGCTGATCTACTTCATTCTTAAGGGAAGGCTATTCTGTGGCTTGAAAAAAGCTCAGGATAGATGAGATGTGGTTCTACTGGAACCATAAATGATGTTTTAAGAAATGAAACTTTATAGATGTGAGTTTTACAGAAATCTGGTGGACTGTTTTATCAATAAAATCTTGTGACCTGTGACCTTTTTAAGTTCATCTTTATTCTCTAGTTTAAGGTGATCTGTATTCTGCAGGTGAGCCAGGAGGATGAAACAGGGAGATGCTGGGAGATCAAATTGTTTAAAATGTAATTTATTAATGGAGTTGGCATGAAATCACTTGAATTCTGAGAAGGGAAGACTAATAAATTGTCCATTGTAGTCTTGTAGGAATGCTTCATGTTAACTGTCAAGTGTGTTTGGATGACAGGGCAGATACTTGCATTGCCACTCCTGCACTGTAGGCCTTTTTCCAGTGGCTGGAACCTAATGAACCTCAAATTATCAAGTTTTCATAAACAAAACATGTTTATTGTTAAAGGAATACATCCTGATTCCAGTTAATTCTACTCCTCTCTGAGGGATTTAAAATTCAGTCTCTGGTACTGATGTGTATTATTAACATCACATTCATTTATATACAACACACTAAAACTGTGCTTGTATTAGCAACCTCAGCTCACATGTAGTCAGTGGACCCTCTGAATCTCCTCCTTTGGAGACTGGCTGCAGCCCAGCCTGTAATGCATGGGTGGGGAACACCTGCATGGGGAAGATATGCTATAAATAACATGTCTTCTTAATTGCATTCATGAAGCAAAGTTGTGCTGAAGCATTCATATGTAATTCATAATAGGGTAGACAAAACAGTCTTTTCTGTTCCCTCTTTCTTGTGGTCAGGTCATCTTGTGCTGTAATGATTATTAGCTTACTTGTTTTTCTTAACAGGGAAGGAAGACACTCCATCGTTGCTTGGTCTTTGTGGCTCCCTTACTTCAGTAGCAAGCTACAAATCTCTCACAAGTCTGAAATCGAGTGAATATCTTGCCAGTCCCACAACAGAGATGACAAGTCCAGGCCTAACACCATCTTGAGTTACACACAAGAAGGAAGAGCTCTGTGCTGTGTGCATTTGGTTGATGTTCCATAAAATGACTTGCAATGAAGACTGCTGGTTCTAAGTTAAAAAAGCAAGCTGCTTTATTTTTCCTTTTCATCTTCTTTAATTAACAAATCATGTCAGTTTTCATTCAAACTTCTTTTTCCCTCAGAGGACTTTTCCGATTTTCTATTTTAGTCTTGAATTACTTAAAGCTCATGGTCAGGTACAAGACATAGAATCCAATGCTTATGACTGATTTTTAAAATGAAACACTAGGAAATCAGTCCCCTACTTAACTGCCATGACCTTTGTTTCTCCTCGCAATGGCCTGACCCTACTCTAGCCATGGTGCTTCTCTGCAGTGCTTTAATTATCTATCGACTCTTGCAGAACAGACAAGGAATCCTTAACACCAGTCTTTGTAGGCAAATAAATATTTTACCTAAAAAAAAAAAAATCCAGCTTTTCATCTGTGTACATTGCATAGGACCTCAAATAGCATATTTAACCTATCAATTGCTCTTCTCAAATTGACTCAGTGTTAGATTTTTGCATTCCTGTAAGTATCGTGGCACTTAGGAGATGCCTGAATCGCACTGAAGAATCACACTGAAACACTTACTAATTCTTCAAGTTGCATGTGAATAACAAATGTAAGCTGATCACCTAAATGGAGCATACTTAGCAATTTGTAAATGTTGAGGAAATGCTTTTTGAGTGGCCTGAGTTACAGATAATCAAACATTACATAAGAAATGTCTTGTTTTATCAGCCTTGCTGGAAAGACGGGGACTAAGGATGGTGGGGTTAGCTAGCACCTTGGGAAGGTGGGATGTGTGTTTTATTTGCAAGATCCCAAGGAGGGTGAAAAAGGGGAAACAAAGGCAATGTAATGACAGTATTCTCATGTTAAAAGGTTTTTTTCTCATTCCTGTAGTAGTGCAAATAGGTATTTTTCTTAATCAGGTAATAGGACAGAACTTAAGGCAGTTCTCTCAAATTACTTGCCATTGGTTTGAATTACTGATTAAAAAACATAATAAAGGGAGACATTTTTTAAATGAAACTATCTCTCCAGGTTACCCTGTGGTTGCCAAGTTTGCAAAGGAATTTTTTTGAATTGCAAACTGTATTCTTAATTCTTTGTAAGATACAATGGATCCTTTCTCTATGAATTTTGCTAATCGAGGGAACACTTACCGGTACGATCAGTAACTTTTTAAACAAGCCTGAAATGCATGTAAGTATGTTGTATTTATAAGTACTAGGGAAAATGCTTTTTTGTGCCAAAGAAGTTTCATGAATTGTTTACATGAGTAGCTGCAATACAAGACAGATTTCTAACTGTTGCTTACTCTTAGGTGTTCACAGCGTGTCACAACACTCAGTACGGTTTTAGTTGATTCGCCTCTCGTAAGGGTACCTTGGCACTACTACTTTAATCTGGTCATCTTAGGGTGGGCTTGAAAGAAAGGATTTATTCTTACCTTTACTGAAAACTACAGGAAGCCTTTGTTAAGTATGGGGCTATGCACCTCTGGAGCTGAAGGCACTGCTGGATTTAGCTGGAGGAGGTTCAGGATAGCTCTCCTCAACTCTCCAGCCTGCAGCGCTGGAGCTCGTTGCGTCCGTGGCAGAGCAAACGATTACTGATGCCATTTGAATGCAGCTTAGGCAAAATCCACCAGACCTTATCTTTCAAGCCCTCACGTACCCACCCAGTTAATTTCTCTGTAACGAACTCTGACCATTAAATCCTTTCCTACCCTATCAGAATGTCCATTATTTCATGGAACTTTCGTTGTTGTTATCGCCTTAAGCACCTGTTCTCTCTCTCATGGCAGTTGAGTAACATTAGTAAGTGCTGATTTGTAAACTAGAGCTGCATTTTTACTACAAATACAACGAGGGAATCCAGATCCCATCCTGCATCAAGATCCCATGATTGAACTGTTCTTGTTTGCTGTTAATCACCCCGACGTCCCACTCTTGTCGGTGTTTTGGATGGGGTTATAACCATGATCTTCAGTCATGTTTGCTGATGGCTCTTTTCTCGGAGCTACTGCTGTGAAATCCATGTGTCACTTAACTGAAGTCTTTTCTGTAGTCTGACACCGCTGTGAGTTCCTGGGTGTCATTTTGTGCATGGTTAGTCAGTTGTGTGTGTCTTCAGTTCTGAACATTAATCATTTTTCCAAAAATCTGGGAATAAAAAGCAAGCCCCAACTGTATGTTCTGTTGCCTTGACGTCCCATGAATGTTGCATGTAAATTAAACATTTTGTATCATCGCTAATTCCTCTGTTTTGTCTCTGTTTTAATCACACAGCACAGGATAAGACCACTTGGCAAATTACAGTAGTACTGAGCTTTCCAGCAAATTCTTTTCTCCCAAACGAGAGAGACTTTGTCGGTGGTGTTGATGTATTTCATTCAATGTGGTCCAAAACCTGCTGTTGCTATTCTATTCCTCTTAGGTCTTATTTTGAGTTTCTAGTGTAAACATTACTTTCAAAACCCACAGTGTCAGTCATGTCCCTGGGGCATGACCTCCTGCCTGTGCCATGTGCTCTAACCTTGCACCCAACTTCTTTACTAGAGTGTTTTTCAGTGTGTGATGAGGTTTCACCAAGGCCAAACACATGTGAGGATACTTTCTTCATAGCAGAACAGGATTGAAGTTCACTCCATGGGTAAGTTGGTGTCTTAATGACCCGACTACTGTGTTGCTTTTGTACCAGCACACCCCCACATTTAAAATAAATGAAAGAAGACATAGCGTGAGGGGAGTTAAAAAGTAATTTCTATCTTTAAAATCATACAGAGGAAGCTCTGATTCAGTCAGTCAAGTGCCTGTGGGCAAGGAAGATGCTGCAGCTGTCCCTGCCATATGTGAGCACCACTCCGTAGCAGACAGCAGCAGTGTCTATGGCAGGAAACTTAACTGTGCTCTTCCCTTCAGATAGAGAGGCAGCTGAGTCAAACTGGCCGGGATCCACCGCTGCTTCTGCCAGCTACCTCAGCCCTCAGAGCCCCATGATCCCACACAAACCGTGGCTGGGGAATGCTCCCTGTTGGGAGCCTGCTCCTACTTGGGAGCAATGTGACAGTGACAGCCTGCACCTCCCAAAAGTATGTGAGGAAGCATATCTCCAGGCAGTTGCCTTCAGTGCCAGCACTTGCTTGAATTTTTTGAGAGTGCTGCCTTCAATTAAAAAGCCACTGCAGCAGCAGTCAAGGTATTCACCCTTCTCTCTGGGTTTCTAATAAGAACAATGGACTTTTTCCAGTCTGACCTAAAGCATCCTTTCATTTTAAATAAAGCTGAGAAGCCAAAGCCTGCTTTATAATATTGCATTTGTACAAGGGGCAGAGCTGTAATACCAAATATGCACAGAATGAGACATGTATTAAGCAGGAATAAAGAAGTGTGTATTGAATTAATTCTGTATCAACCTCCTTATGAAGGAATAACCATATCATACAATGGGAAACCCAAAACATTTGCTAAGTCATTTTAAATACCCAACAAATATGTTTAGTCAGACTGAAAATGAACACAAGGGCAGTGGTTATTCTTCATTGCTCTGTCCAGCCTCACTTTTCCCCCCTTTTTATCATCACTGAAGAAATAGCACCTCTTCTTTCTTTCTTTCTTTCTTTCTTTCTTTCTATTTTCCTCTCCTTTCTTCCTTTTTTTCTCCCTAGCTGAAAGAAAAGTCACAAAATCTTCAACAATGGTTTAAGGCTGGTATGTATTTTATTACTTTTAAGAGAAAAGTTGATTTATGCTTTGTGAAACAGCTCAAAATGAAGTTGTATTTAGTTACCAAATATAATGGCTTAAGTTCACTGGGGATACTAGAAAATGCCTTGTTAGATTCAACTTTGGCATAACTTTCAGTGTATATTTTGACTTGATACAAATCCAGTGGAGAACTAAGGATGTTGGCTCATTTCTTCATTTAAATGAGAAAAGAAAGACTTCCTGTGTTTGTATGTGCTGATCATTATGGCACAAGCAGGAACAACTTTAAACAGCCGTGGAATGGCACCTGCCCAGAAGAGAACAGAAAGCATTCACCATCAGTTGTTTCCTGACTGAAGCACTGTAGAACCATGTAGTGTCATGATATATTGATACCAGAGCATGTCACTGTGGAACTGGGATTCTACTGGTCCACATTCCTTGAACCACTGGAATTACTGGCTGTAGGTATTACCACTGTGCTAACCTTACACACTCACCCATGCTGTGCTGGGGGCCTGCCTGCCTTAAGTCCAACATGTGTCTCTCTTCACACAGCTGGAGCACCTTGACCTGTGGAGCTGTTTTCTTGAGCACAGAAGAGGTGGTCCTGAGGCAGACTGTGTCCCTCCCCTACCTCAGTACAAAGTTGCTGCTCATGTGGGACAAGCAGAGCTTTGTCACCTCTCAGGTGGGCAAACGAGGTTCAGGAAGCCCTGCATCCCAAAACACATTAGGTCAGGGAGGAAAGGGCTCAAGCACCTCTGCCAATATGTATGTGTCTCAGCTCTTAAAGCTACTTGTTAAGTAAAAAGTGTAACTCCTCTGCCCCCTAAGACATAGAGCACCCTTACTAAAATGGAAGGATCCTGGTCACATGTGTTAACAATAGAATTTAGGCAATAACTGTCTCCCACTACAATCAACTATGATCTTGTCAGAGGAGTTCAGCCTACCTAGCAGTAGGAAAACATCCCTGAAACCACTTGTCTGTGCTTAGACTTCTATTTCCTTTCTACTTTGAGCACAGAGCTAGTGCAGATGACACGTGACCTGTGGAATACTTGAGTTCCTCTAGAACAGCAACAGAAAGTCAGGCAGAATCCCCTCAGTCATCTCACCTACTGCCATAGCGGCCCATCAAGAGAACATCTCTACGCTCCATTATTCACATGTCAAGACCTAAACATAAGTATCCTAACCTATGAACTTCATTCCACCCAAAAATTCACACAAGAGACCCCAATGAAGCAATGCAATGACATCAACACTGTTCAGTATCCTGGGTTTGGAATGTCTCTTACTGTTGTTCATTTCAGTAGGAACTACTATGGGCTTTTATCTCGGTATCATATTCATCTCAGTATCTTGTCATTTCCCCCTTAGGCTGCCAGTCACTGATGACAACATGTGTTCATTATGAAGGACTTCTGTGCATGGCAACACTAAAGGACTGCCCCAGCCATCCCACCAAACAAGATGACAGCGGCCGATGCCATCAGGTAGACTTGCCGACGACACAAACACACGGGAGTCTTTTCCCTACAGCCTGGGAGAAGGGCATGGGGTGAGCTGAACAGCAAGTACTAGGAAGTAAGAAAGCTTAAGGAGATGGGCATCCTGAGGCAGACACACAAGAAGTCAGTGCACTGTGCAACTAGGAGCATGTTATACCATTCAAGGTTGGATTTTCCATCTCCAGTTGCCATACATAGAAAGAAGTAAAACACTTTAAAAAGAGTGTAGTTACAAAGTGTTACTGGGTTAGTCTGGTGATACTTGGGCTAGTAAATTATTGATAGAACTATCTGAATGCACAACTAAGACAAAGTTTCACTCCCAGGTAAAGATTTGCCTTTGTTTAACAAACGATAATGGTGCTTCACAAAAAGATATGGACTGGTAATTAGAATTCTTGAGGATGGGTAATCAGCTTGATCATTCACACTGTGAATATCCATTGGCACTGTCATGAGAGGCTGGAAACTCTGATTCTCTCAGCTCTTGTCATACATGGTGACAATCCCAGCCTGCCTTTGTCCATACTGAGATACACAGAGTAGGAAACGCCTGTCATCACCTGAGCTTCCTCTTAATTCCTGCTCAGCCACAATATAGAAAAGGGAGAGAAGGCAGACAGTGAGTCTGCTTGTGGGTGGTAGGTCTCAAAGAACTCCATTAACTGGTAATCACAGCACAACAGGCATGTGCACTCCCAAAATGTAGCACAGTAACCTCCATATTCATATTTACTTGAATATTTGTGCAGTAAGCAGCATAAAGCAAAACTTATAAGCATGAGCCACAAAATGCATTTTCTTGTAGGAAGCAGAAGGTATCAACAAATCACCAAATAGAGTGTAACCATATGAACACCCTCTCAAATGATAGAGATTCTACTAGAGCTTGAAAAGGCCCAATAAATTTACAGGTTGCTACTTAAATATTATTTAGATGTACAGTTTTATAGAAATGTAAGATGTTCTTACCAATGTGCCTTTGAAATAGCCAGGTATTGTATACCAGGCTTTGCTCTCCCCATTCTACAAACATATACATGATCCATAAAGCCATTGGAGTATACATAACACTTTCCTAATAATCTGATGTATAAGAATACAGTTAATGCTTATAAGATTGTTTTCACTCAGCAGCAATTTCAAATTGAATAGAACATCAACACAGATTTATCTCTGGATAGACACAGAGGGGCAAAATATTCTTGGAAGTCAGTGAGTACCAGAATAAATGAAACTGCCCTCATGGGCTCCAGAAAACATGTACTACCATTTGCTGAATGCTGAAATGAACACAAGACCTGAATGCAAACATTGTATGTAACTATGTGAACATCTTTCAGACTTTGACATCCTTTATTAAGTAGCCCCAGCATCCACATTACAAGTGGAGGTATCATATCTTAGATTAGACTGTATTTATACTAGATCATCTTCTCTACTTGTTTTTTATTTCTTCTATATCATGTACCTGTTGAATACAATATCACTGCCATTACAAAAACATACTTTGAGCTTCACACCTTGAGATTTCTGAAGGGTTTAGAATTTAGTCAATGAACAGGATAGAAGACAGAAGTATTTTTCCTGATATACAGCAAGTATATAAGACTGCAAATATTCATCTCCACGCACAACCTGGAACACCAGTCATTGCCTTTCCTTTTAAATCTCATTTATTATTTACAACTAAACAATAGGAATCATTGGCATATCTTTGAGTGCACGGTATCTTCATATATTTAGAACCCAAGTGGCAAGGGACTTTGCTAAGACTTACTATTTTTCAAGTCCCTGGATTCTAGAGGAGATGAACTTTGACATAGCATCATGATCCCATAAGCCCTCTGATGAAATAGTTATTTATTAATAGGGTTTTTTTCTCTGTAACTCACCTTAGGAATAGGTGTACCTTCTGCCACAACTAAAACACTAAGACAGACAGAAAAAGCCTGTTTAAAATGGTATGTATTTATGGGATTTTTTTCCTCACTGTGTCTGTTAACTGGCACATTCCTTCTTTAGCAATTCCAGTATTTATTGCAGTGTTGCTTTCCCCCCCTACTTACGCTGAAAAAAACAAATGGAGTTATTGTGAAACAAATGAAAACATTCTGTAGCTCAACCTTAATGATAACTATCAGCTAAATGCAACAGCAAAAAGCAAACTGTGTCCTCCACTAAACTACACATTTATTTACCTTTGGAGAGAATGGATTGCTTTGGGCTTGCAGTCGAGTTTTGATAACATCAAGAGGAGTTACTAAAATTAAATAGAAGTCATTTAGAAACACCCCATATGACCTGAAATGTAGAAGCAGACAGATGTCTTAGCCTGAACTTAAAAAACTCTTTTTTTCCCAGAAGGAAAAAAAGAAGAGAGCTGTTTTACAATGTTATCAGAGGGAAAAAAGAACTACAAGTCCTCACTGTTTGCAAGTGACCATATGTATCTTTTCTAATTTACTAACAGTTGCACAGACACAAAGCTCATTCAAAAACCATTGTGTAATCTTGTTTGAAAGTGCTAAAACTTATGCAGTTATGCTCTGCTGCTGACTTTTCCAAGTGGCATAGTACAAGGCATATGAGATCAGATTTTGGCCTCAAGCATCTAAAATACTACGGTCCTTTCCAGGTGTTTATTATTTTTCAATAAACTGATCTTAATAGCAACATTCAAAAGAAAAATGGTAAACTCATGATGTACTTTCCTTCTTTACTGTGTTCAGACAAGACCTAAAACTTTACACATGTTGAGAAGTAAATAAAGGTTTAGTGAACACTTCATTGCTCCAAATCCAGACCTTAAAATTTTTACAGGCCTAGAATTGTTGAACATTGCAGTGGCTGGTCAGCTGGACCAGCATCTACCTGTTTCTACTGACCAGTTTCCTACATACAATCAGACAGTGCCCTCTGAGTCTCCAAGGAATCCAAAATACCTACACAGTTGATAGCAATGATACAGAACCTACAACCTTACTATTAAGCTGCAGTTGGAGGCTAAGCCAAATGCTCACTCCAGCACATCTCCCTGAACACATGCCTATGCACACACAAATGGCTCACACCTTAGCTCTCTACAGATGCCTCTCAGGTGACTAACAGGAGCTTGAATACTTGTCTCACATTTCCATAGATAAATGTAGGGATCTAAATGTCACTCCTGTAG
Organism: Colius striatus; assembly: GCF_028858725.1. Classification (NCBI taxonomy): domain Eukaryota; kingdom Metazoa; phylum Chordata; class Aves; order Coliiformes; family Coliidae; genus Colius; species Colius striatus. The sequence continues at coordinate 55,600,618 of NC_084763.1, forward strand.
CTCAATTCATGTGCTTAAAATTCAGCTTCTAACATTTTAGCCACTCACATGTACTCTGTCTTGTGTCCCAGCTCCCACAATAAAAGGCTTTGACAGCACAGCACAATAGAATGTTACTGCTAAAGTGGTAACGTGAAGAGGACACCTCACAGGGGCCATCCTTGCAGGACTTGTGTCTTGTAGTGTAAAGCTGACTTTTATTGAAAATCTGCTTTTAAGCAGCAGGAAGCATGGAAATTAATTTTTCTTATGACTTTTGTTTCTTGCAGAAAGCAAGCAATGAGTTACTGCATCAAGAGGAAAACAGACAGAAACAAAAAGATACTAAAAATCATTCTTATTTTCAGAAATGGTTAAAGATTATCAGGGATGAGAAAGTTTTCCATGAATCATATTTGCAAAAAGACAACAAATTATGAGAAAACTGTTCAAAAGAATCCTTGTTGAACAGTAGAAATTTATAAGCCACATATATAGATATTCAGACATCATGCTGAGTCAAAGTGAAGAGTAATCACTTTGCAAAGATTCTCTCTGTGGCAAGCTTAATGGGCCTTACCAAATAACGATGCAATTATAGCTCCACATCAAGAAACTATTGCTTGGTGAATAATGGTTGTTTTATCTAAGTTGCTGTCACTCATTTTAGCCATGTTTTTATTCCTGGAGAAAAAAAAACCTGTCAAGGAAAACAGCAAAACTTGTTGCAAGACAATGATCAAAATGTACAGAAAGGTCCAAGGAAAAGCATTTTAAATTTTCATGTATAAGCAGGATTAATATTAACACTAGTTTTCTACTTGCATACAAGCATCTCTGTAATACTTTGAAAGGAGTATTTACATCAAGTTTTGTAAATAAACTTCCTAAGGGTTTCCTAAATAATAAATCTTCCAAATCACGTTAATAACAATGCTTGTATTTTTTGTAAACCACATTCAGTATTTAATACGTGACACCTCTCGCTGCAACAAACACTTTAGGAGCGTGTAAATAATCTGTACAAAGAAAATTCCCAGATTGCAGTCCATCAACTGTGGCACAGAAGAATAATTTCACCTAGTCCTCCTCTTTCCACTGTCAAACCCGTGGGAAAACCCAGAGAGGTTGATCCTGGTTGATCTAACAAGCACTGCTGACCACTCAGGACTATATGACCTCGCAAGCTCCTCATGTAATAAACGATGACTAACTAGTATTAATGCTACCACTAAATACCAATTCACTGAAGAAATCTTGCTGTATGGCTGCACAGGCAAGGTTGAAATACCTCAGGGACATATAGTATCTAAAATAAGGAGCTTGTGTATTCCTGGTATCTGCATCTAGCCAGGGCAGATGGGAAATATAAAAGTCTGGATGTAAGATCTTGAAAAGGTGTATCTTTCAAAACACACATTGTAAGCACAGTCACAACTATTTGTTTGCATTTATCTCTATTTATTTACATTTTATTAGCATTTCATCTACAGGAACACTCTATTTTCACTAGGTTTCAAATAAAAGATGAGAAGAAGCTGTGGAGACCAAGCTTCACCTTACAGATGCTAACAGCTACAGATTTGGGGGGCAGTTGTCTCTTGTAATGCATTTTTTAACTCCTAACAAAACCACTTTCCAGAGCAGCATCTGTTTATGGACATCGACTGAGCTCTGATGCCTGCACAGCCCGCAGGCCCGAGCCACCAGCCAGGGAACGTCCCGCAGAGGGGAAGGAGGGGAAGGCACACGGGCTGCGGGGCCCTGTTGAGCAGCTGTGGCTGCTCCTCAGAACGTTCCACCGCCTCACCAAGGCAGGCCGGGGGATTCCTCCGTGGGGTCTCTGCCGTTGGGAGGTCCCGCTAGCCCGGCCCCTGAGGTGAAGAGGCGCAGCCCCAGCCTCCTCCATCGTCCGCAGACCTCCCACGGCGGCCGGCGCCCCTCACCCGGCCTCGCGGCCTCTCCCTCACGCAGCGCTCGGCGCCGCCCTTTTCCCCGCCCCACCGACCGTTGGCGGAGGAGGCGGAGCCGGAGCCGGGCTCCGTGCGGCGGGCTGCGGCTGGCCGAGGCGGGAAAGGCGGTGAGGCGAGGCGAGACGCGGCGTGGCGCGGCAGAGCCAGCGGCTGCGGCGGGAGCGGAGCTGGCGCTACCGCGGAGCTTAGAGGCCCTGCTGAACTCCCGCCGCTTTGCCGGCGGGCGGAGAAGAGAGGAGAGGAGGATGTGAGTCTGCAGGAAGATGAAGCCGAGCGCTGCGGAGGCCGCCGACAAAGGAGCGCGTCCTCGTAAGCGAGTGGTTGGTGGGGGGCGGCCCGGGAGGGAGCTGCCGCGCTCGGAGCTCGGGCTGGGGGGCGGTTCAAGGCCTTTCCTCCGTCACAGGGGCCGCTTTCCGCCGGTGCCGCCTTCTGGCCCTTTTGCCTCCGTCAGGCTGGCGGGTGAGCACGCGTTGGGCTCGCTTTGCTAGGGGCGGATAGCCGAAGCAAGCGTCCTGTGGTTTGAACGTGAACGTGTGCGCACGAAGGGGGAGCTGGTGAACCTGCTCTGGTTCACAAGGCGCTTGCAGTGCCAGGAATTGCCTCGGCCGCTGCTGTGCGGACTGCTCCGCCCAGGCAGAGCTTTGGTGGTGTGGGCAGCGTGTGTGAAAGGCATCCCCGGCACGTTAGGCCGACGGGGTTGAAAGACAGTCACTTTGCGAGAGAGACTCTCAGCTCTTATTGCAGTACTGCTAACTCGCTCCAAACTTTTGAGGAACCCTAAGAAGTCTTATATGTAGTTTCCAATATTAATTCTGGTAATTAATGTATTAATTTTTGGGCTGCTGAGGCCATCATATGTGTATTTCAGGTATAACATTCTATTTGATCCGATGTCGTCAAAGGAATTTGACTTCTACACCAGCTAACCACCCAGGTTTTCTGTTTAGATGCTCAATCAGTTACAAGTTTCCCCGTTTTCCCATTTCTCTAATTCTTTTTGTCTCCTAGATGGTACAAAGCTAGCTGCTGTTCCTGCTTCACTTATTGTTTGTAACAATTATTTACAGTGTCTTGCAGCATGAGTGGTGGCTCTGCTCCCTCTCCCATCTAACACATTTTCAGGGAGGGAAAGAATGAGTAGCAGAGGTCCTATATTGCATGGAAACTTGCCTTTCTATAGTTTAGGAATTTTTGATTTTTAAAAAGAAGAAAATAAACAAAGTTCATAAAACATAGTCCTGTTTCAATTCCCTTTTTTGCAGCAGATGGAATGCAAGCAAAACCAGTAAAGACAAGATCTTCGCTGAAGACTGTGAAAAAAGATATAGGAAAGCTTGAGAAACTTAAATATAAGCCACTCACTGGGAAGGTGTTTTACCTTGATATTCCATCAAATGTGATCTCTGAAAAGATAGGAAAAGATCTCAAAGAGCTAGGAGGGGTAAGTTAATGAGCAGTGACCTTTAAACTGAGGGGAGAGCTTATTAACATTTACAAATATCTAAAGGATGGGTGTCAGGAGGTTGGGACATCCCTCTTTTCTATAGTAGCTAGCAACAGGACAAGGGGTGATGGGATGAAGCTGGAACACAAAAAGTTCCACTTAAATATAAGAAAAAGCTATTTCACTGTTCAGGTGAGGGAGCCCTGGCACAGGCTGCCCAGAGGGGGTGTGGAGGCTCCTTCCTTAGAGGTCTTCAAGACCTGCCTGAACGTGTTCCTATGCAACCGGATCTAGGTGACCCTGCTTTTGCAGGGGCTGGACTAGATGATCTCTGGAGATCCCTTCCAACCGCTACCGTTCTATGATTCTATGAAACTGAAACTGGAAGAAAATCTACACTTGTGCAGTGCCTTTGACTTCTTTTTAATGTTATTTATATATGTGACTGGATTTGAAGTTTTTAGATTTATCTTAATATTTAACGCAGTCAATTAGTTGTTCAACAAATTATTTTGTTAGGTAGAAGCTGCTTTGCTGATCCTAACTAGTGTTTATTATAAAGGATTGGTTTCAGTTGACTGTTAATTCGCTTAAAGTTGTGTCCAATTTTAGTAAGTTGCATTGAGGTGATTGGTTGTTTTTTTTCCCCTGCTGCTTCTGACTGTATTGATTTCTTGTATTTGGGAGATATTACAACCAGGTAGTTCAAAGAATGATGGTAAACAAAACCAAAGCTCTTTAGAAATTACAAAATTAAGATACTGAAGTGAGAATTTGTGACTGGTAAAATGCTGCTACAGCTCAGTTGTAATTGTCATCTGCATCCTGAGAAAATACCATCTTGTTAATTCAGTGAATGTTATTGTTCTAGAAATTCTGTCACTTTAAAGTGTGCAATGTAAAGCTGAGTTAATGAAGTATTGTCTCAAAATAATTCCTTGCTTTATATCTTTATCTTTAGAGGGTGGAGAGTTTTCTTAGTAAAGATATCAGCTACTTGGTGTCTAATAAAAAGGAGGCAAAATTTGCACCATCTCTTGGTCAGATTTCTCCTGTCCCCAGCCCAGAATCTGCATGTAATGGAGGAAATAGCCCACCTCATCCTAGCAAGCGAAAAGATCATCATGATGGAAGTTCATTTAAGGTAGCAGATCCGGTAAGTTTCTCAGTAATAATACTGCAAATCAGACACAACCCTTGGGATATGCTCTTACAATTTTTCTCCCCTTTTTTTTTGCCTAAAGATGGCAACAGTTCCTTAGGTAAATAAGTGGGAGGGTGTCTGGTTTGGGTTTGTTTGTCTTAATGAGTCAAAGTTACTTTTAAACTAGTTCAGGCTAACTTGTTAAATGTATTCAACTCCAACTAATTAAGCAAAGTTTCAAAAACTAATTAAAAATGAGCCTTTTCTGCAAATAAGCAAACTATTCTAAAATCTGTTCTAATGTAGTATGCATGACTGTAATTAAACATTGACATCATGTTTGACAGATGGATCAATGTGGATTGACTTGGATGGCATACAGTGGTTCCCATGTCTAGCAACACAGCCTATTAATACCTGGCTGCTCTGATACTGTTTATGCAGATATGTACAGAAGTGCTTTTTGGTAGTAGTTCAAGGAATTCATTCAAATACATCAAACACCATGAGTATTGCATTTTTCTGAGCTCTTTCTGTAGAGGATCCTGACTGTTTATTCTCACTGCCTGTCTATGCCAGCACTAACTGCCTCAGCTTTGCAGTGACCTGCTGAAAACATTATTTGTTGAGGTTTTCTTTTTTATCCCCTCCCAGACTGTATTAACTGTAATCTTGTGGGTCAAATGCAAATTACTTGCAAATAGTAGTTCAATGGAACAAAAGGAGATTATAACAGCTAAAATACATATTTGTTAACAACAATGTAAAATGTCTTACCTTTTGGTTTTTTGCTGTGAGTTCTAAGTTGCTACATGTGTTGCTGTTTCAATGTAGGTACGTATGAGCAGAGGAAAATCCCTAGTTGAAAAAGCCATCAAAGAGCAGGTAAGTCCCAAGCAGTCAACGAATTCACACTTGAGAAACTGATGTTTTGCTCTTCTAGAAAACCAGCACTAGTAAGAATGGTCTTGGTGGTGTAAGAGAGAAGTCTCTCATGGAATGCTGGGGCCAAAGTTGAAGGATTGTCTGAAGTAAAACTGTTAGATCAAGTCTGTGTAGTCTTAGAACCAGTATTATGACTTACAAATGCAGTCTAGCTAGCATTTGAGGGGTGCTTGTGAAGTTAAAGTAACTGTATAAATTTACTGCCTTCAAATCTTACTTGAAAATGTGACAGTAGAGAACAACTTTGGCTTTAGGAAAGGTTAAATACAATCTTTGAATGTTGGAGTGCAGTGACACAGAGGTGGAAAAGTCAGTTGAGAAAAGCAATAGTCTTTTGGCAAGAAACAAAGCATCTGCACTTTGATCTCAGCTTTCATATTACTGTATTTGTAGTTATTTTACATAATCTACCCTGTGTTGCTTAAAATTATTAATGTACTTGTTTGCAGGACTTAATTCCTTCTGGTAGTATATTGTCCAATGCTTTGAGCTGGGGAGTGAAGATCCTTCATATTGATGGTAAATATTTTTGTTTGATGAAGTCTAACTGGAACTCGTAGCATTCATTTAATTTCATTCTTCTCTTGTTGAATTCAAAATATTAGAAGTGACAAATGCTTCAAATGAACCAAAATAAACTTGACTGAGTACAATTCTCCCTCTTTTTGTCAGATGTAAAGAATTACATTGAACAAAAGAAGAAGGAGCTCTACTTAATAAAAAGTGCAGGCAGTTCTCTTAAGGATGGGGTAAGTGGATCTTTGCCATTTGTGATAGTGACTTTTATTCATTGACTGAGAAAATACAGGTGTACTACCTACTGTGATGCTTAGAGGTTTTAAGTCTTGTCATGTTTAGTTTTTCACAGACCAGTATGTTTATAAATTGATTTTAAAACCATCTTTAGAAAGTTTTAGCTATACTTTTCAGCATTGTTCAAAAATGAATGCCATAGTAGCATTAATTAGTTTGTAGGCTCTTGCTCTTGTAAAGGTGATCTAAGTATTAAAGTACTGCACTGTCTAAAATTTCTATTCTACCTGCCTCAAATATAACTAATACTAATTCTTAAAATGCAGTGTGATTTTAGTATTATGTAGATGGTTGTTAAGTTGTTCTGTATAATTTCCTGTATAACACAATGATTAGAAACCTTCCTTTTGATGGACCATTTTGAAGAATTGCAGTCACATGTCCTGAAGAATCTGTCAGTTGGTCAAGTCTGCATCTCTTCCCTCCTAGTCTTAAAAAGCATCTTTGAGCCATTCTGCCAATAATGTGCAGTTGTGTCCTGCTTCTGGCTAGGCTAGAGTTAATATTCTTCCTAGTAGCTGGTATAGGGCTGTGTTTTGGAGTTAGTGTGAGAATAACCAGTGTTTCAGTTGTTGCCAAGTAGTGCTTAGCATAAGTGAAAGACATTTCCACCTCCTATGCTCTTCCAGTGAGGAGATGCACAAGAGGCTGAGAGGGAGCATGTCCAGGACACCTGACCTGAACTAGCCAAGGGGTTATTCCATGTCCTAGATGGAATATATTTATAAAGACCAGGGATGGTGTGACTGGAATGGGTGCATGAGGATAGACTGGGCATTTAGTGAGTGGGTGGGGGGAGGGACGTTTCCCTGTTTTTGTGATATTTTTAATTACTATTCTTCTTATTATAATTTATTATTATTGATATTACATTTTATTTAGTTGTTCCACTGTTGATATCTCAACCCACAACTTTTGGTTTTGTTACTCTGGATTTTTTTCCAATTCTACTCCCCATCGCAGTGAGCAATTAGTTGCTGGCTGGTGTTAAACCGTGACAAGCTGGGGTTTGAAACTCCATTTTTCCAGATTTTAGCATGTGGTATAACAAGGTATTGAAACAGGTTTAGCTGCTTGTGTTCTCCACCTGCAGTTGCTCTGTAATTTACATTAAACACATGAAGTTGTGTAATCACGTAGTCAAAGCGGGGTCTGATAAGTAGATAGAAATATCCCATCTGTGTTGTTTTGGAATGCAGTATTGGCTGGTTATTGAGGCCACATGAAGTCCTCCCTTAAATCATCACAGTGTTTCACTGTTCATGGATAGCAGAGTAGGGGGGTGGGAGGGTTTCTAAGTAGTATATCATAGGAGTTTGTACATTTACCAGATTCATTTGCAGCTAACAGACAGTGCTTGAATGTCCACTTCACTCTTTCTGAAAACAAAATACTCAATTTTGATTTTTTGTTGCCAAAAAACCCCAGCAACAACCTGTGTAAATCCATTCAAATCAGAAGAATTGCTTTAATTTGAGGATGTTGCTATCTGCAACGTTTGGTTGCATTTTACAGCTAGTAAAGTAGCATTTATTAAGTGTTGTAAAAATATTAGCCGTAGTTGAGTGTTTCTTTGGGAAACATGTCACCGTATTTCTGAAGAGCTTAGTCCCCTGCAAAATTGATCATGGTTCTGTATGAAGTCATGACTAGCACAGGGAGACTTTTAATATGAAATGAGCTACAGCTAAATCTTTTAACATGCAGAAAAACATTCACAGGGATTTTAATACCTTCTCTCTTATTTTCAATAGGGAAGACAAGTTACTGCTCAAAAGACAAGAAGTGAGTATTTCAGTATATGTAGAGGTTTCTGCTTTGTCTTGTTTGCTGAATGCTTAAAAATGTGCTACAGTTGTCATCAGATCCAGTGTGCTGCTGTATTCAAATCTACATGTCTAGAAACACAGGTGGTAAAACAACACGGAAATCAAGAGTTTGCCAAAACATGTACAGAATGAGTTTGAAATTAATGTCTGCTTATTTATTCAACTACTGGAGTAACTTGATTAATGAAGAAAAGTATTTCTGTTAATTTCCCTTTCTTCCTCTGTGAGCAGGTAGACTGAAAAATCCATTTGTCAAGGTGGAAGATAGAAGTCGGTAAGTGTTCTCTTTATATGTTCATTCAGTCATTCAAACATGAATTATGCCTTGAGGAAGTGGTCTTCAGATCTCAATTTCATTCAGCTTCCTGACTTCAGATGCCAGGCATGCTGTTATCTCATTATAAGATACACAGTTTTCATCTCTGTATCCTCTGTGTACTTAGCTATGTTTAGCCACTGAGTGAAGTTCAGCAAGTACTAGAATAGTGAGGAAGATTTGCAATAAGTAATGAAAGCTATAAGAGTGCAGTTCTGCACAGCATGCCTTGCACCTTTACATTCTTAACTACTGCTTTCTGGTGATGTTTATAAACTCCAGGTTGTTTGACCTGATTTCTTTGAGTCTTTCCTGAATTAAAAAGATGTAAACGTAGCCTTACACTGGGAGTTGATGTCATGGGTGTGAGACACATGAGGATAGTGAGGAGAACTGGACAAACATGGTTATAAGTACAGGAAACTCATATATAAATGTGTGTGAATTGGACATTTGAATGTAACTGAGTCCTAAACAGCTGAAATACTTCAATGTTTATATAAGATAAACAATATGTTTGTATGTTTAAATGTTTATGCAACATGAGTAATGATTCAGAAGCAGAAGAAGATGCTTAGCTGTCCTTATGTTTTCCAGACTTGCTTTATCCTTCTGCCTGGGTAGCTTAAAATAGTAATATAAGGTTAAAAATCAGACTGAACTCCAGCATCAGCGTTTCAAGTGATTCAGTTGGTGAACTCTTGACGTGCCTTATTTTAAACGTTTTTAATACACTCAGAGCAGTGGTACAGCTGCTGGTGCTGATATCTCCATAAATACAATGATGTACAGGAAAACTGTCCGTCTGGAAAATGAACATGTCAGTGTTTTTTATATTTGTCAGGGAGAAAAAAGATCAGGTGGAAAAACCCCACATGAATGCATTGGGTGTTAGGAAGTGGGGGATGGAGCTACTTGTGAGGAACACAGATGGACCGTCATCCCAACTGTATCAAGTTTATAGAAAGGAAGGAATGCATGACTTATTCTAGGGTATTTTTCTACTTCATTATCTGCAAGAGAGGAACACTTTTCAAATTGTATTTATCTGATTGTAGTTTGTGCTATAAATGCCTTTTTCTGTTTCTGGTGGTTCTAATGCACTTGTTTTGTCTAATGCAGCCGCTACCGACCGTTTTATCTGCAGTTACCCAGTTTTCCAGTTGTGAACTACTGTGTTCCCAAACCCTATAGTCCGTTTGAGGTGGATAAGAAGCTTCCTTCTGCTCAAAAGCAAACTCAGTCTAAGCAAAGGTTTGTTGACAACTTGTTGTTGAGGTGTGGATAAAGTAGAGAGCGGTTCTCCAAAAGAATTCTAAAGTAATTGCTTCCTAAAAGAATTGCCCTGCTTCTAATTTTGTGTGATATTTATCACTAACAGTCATGTCTCCATTGATGTATTTGCTGCACTGTAACTACTGATGTTTTTCTGTCTTTCTGTACCCTCTGTATACTGTCTTTAGTCCTTGTTTTGGACACACAGATGCATACTTCCAAAAATGCAGCCTTCTCTTATCACTGGGTCAGCATAAGATATTTTTTTTCCTTTCTGCCACTGGTTTCTTCTTTGTCCTCATCTTGGGTGCCACCCAGTGAGCATTTTACAGGAAGTGCCTTTCTTAAGACTGCTCTTAATGCTTGTCAGTATAACGCTGAAGGAGGCAGTTGACAATCTTTTAAAGCAGTGATACTCAGTCATAGTGCAAAATCACTGTTGATGAAGGGTGCAAATTGTTGAGAAAGTCTAGTTTATAGACATTAGAGCCTGCAAATAACTGCTTTCACTCTTTGGAGATGAAAAGTGGATGCCAGCTGCTCAGAACAACTGTGGTTGCTGTTGGAGTCTGTGATGTATTTTGTCACTCAGGTTCCACTTGGGTACTCCAGATGCAGTTAGAACTTTGGGTAAATCATTTTTGTGATTTGTAACTACTTAGGAGTCTTAATTATTATAAGGTTTTAGTGAATCATATGATTGCAATTATTTCTACCTAGCATATCTGCAATATTAATTTTTTCATTGGCTTTTAAAATGGTTTCACGTGAGAGACTGTAGAGAGATTTATGTAGAAAGTAGCTTTCTTATACATGTATCGAGTAACCTTTGCTGCTTTTGTCTCCTCGAGGCCTAAGACTTCTTTTCTTTGCAAAACAGTTGAATGTTCAGATTCTGTCCAGTCTTCACTGTTACCATAGTGCTGGAGGTTTTCAGCTGCTGTTGCCCTGGTGAATTTCATGAGTTTGGGTTTTTGGGGAGTTGAGGCAAGTTTTGATTTGTTTTAATTACAATGAATGTAGCAGTATGAAAAAGCAAAGCAACTGTAATACAGCAGTAACCCTTGTAATGATAAGGCCATTTTTGATGGTGTCTCTTCACAGGGGTTGAAGTCCCATTCTTTTCAAAGCATTAAAAACCAACTAAACAAAAGGCAATCTTATTTTCATTTATGTGGAACAAGGAATGTGATTATATTAAATTCAGGAGTTATGTTTGAATATTTCTATTTAACCTCTCAAGTTGGCACATGTCAAAGATAGTTAAGTGGGAGACGATTTCATTCTCAGCAGGTAAATGTGATGAATCTCAGTTGCAGGCAAGAGAGGGGAGTACTCCTTTCATCTTCAGCTGGGAGAAAAGCTTGTTGAAGCAGAGTTGTAAATTCTACTTGCTTCTGCATTGGGCAAGACCTGTAGATGTTAGTAAATTTTCACATGATAAATGCTGTTCCTTCTATCCCATTTTATTGGTCCCTGTGAGTTTTAAGGTTCTAAATAAAGAAGGAGAAAAGGCTAGTGTGATAGTGAAAGGATACAGGTAGAGCCTGTCCTATGGAACCCAGCAAATGCTGAGGCAGATGTTTAGGCTTGTTGATTGAAAGTGACTGTGGAAAGCAGTGTACCCATATTATGCTGAGCAATGCATTACTATGCTTTGGAAGTCAAAAGCTTCTCAGGATGGGTTTTTTCAGTGCAAAGTTCTGAGTTTACATCTGTGCAGATACTTGGTAAAGTCTGTGAGAGGTTTTTGACTAGACAGGGAGATGGCACTATTCCTCTGAAGTAAAAGGGAAGTAGAGATTGATGGATTTTGCTTTACTGCTAGCATATCCTCCTTAGGTGGTTTAATAGTGAATTGCAGTGAATAGTGGCTCTCTTCATTTGAGGAAACTGAAGGTCACAGAGCAGCTGTTGAAAACTTCTTTGTGTTTCAATCTCCAGGAAGAGCCTGAGGTTGATGTCTCCATATTTCCACTTAGCCTGTACCTAGAAGCAAGTCTTTGCTGCACGTTTTCTTGGCATTGAAAATAATGCCAGTTGATGAGATGCTGGAAGAGTGTTTTCTAGTTGTGGTTTTATCAAACCTCCTTTTCTTTCTTTTTATCAGCTATGCACAGAGCTTTCAGGATGTCCTTTGATTTGTCAAGAGAGATTTTTTTTGTTCAGCAGCTTTTTTTTCTTCTGATTTGAGGATAATCACGTATCTGTGCTAGAACTTGAATGCTTTATGCCTATCTATAGTTCCACTGGCTCTTGTCTGTCTCCTCACATTAAGTATCTTTTAATTAATGCTTAATTTTTCTCTATTTTCCCTAAGCATTGACTAACAGAAATACTTTGATGGGAAATGAGTTTTACATTGTATTGTGAATACGATGAATGTACCATGAGAGACGGTATAGCACACAACTCCATATTTGAGACTCATATCTTTTCTGTTAACAGAAACAAAATAAATAGTGACAAGGATTGTGGAGCTCTTGTTCAACTCCCTCCAAAGGAGAAAAAAAAGAGAGGATATTGTGAATGTTGTGGGAAGAAATATGAAGATCTGCAAACAGTATGTGAAATGTCAAGTATATGCTTTGATACAATCATAGCTGATATCAACAGTGGTTTCTACCTTCCTAGTTTGTGTTTTTTGTGACTATATCTCCTGAAAAGCAGCAAGTGGATATTTTTTGCCCTTGTAGGTTTTAGTTCTTGATTGTTGCTTCCATGCATGATAGCTGAAGGCACTAGTAGTTCATGTCTCAAACAGTGCTAATAAATGAACGGTGTTTACTTGCTGCTCCGTATCATACTGTTGACTTGTATGTTCATATCTCTTTTGTGTTTCTTCTTTAATCCTAGCACCTTGAAAGTGAACAGCACCAAAATTTTGCCCAAAGCACACAGTACCAGGTTGTTGATGATATCATCTCAAACTTTGTTTATGAATTTGTAGAATACATAGACGATGCAAATATTAAAAGGTAAGTTACGTGCTCTGGAACTTCAACACTCTGTGAGTTAAAACCTTGAACATAAAGATACTTCTGAAATTCTGGATGTATTACAGAATAAATTCAAGTTTTTTCAGTCTGAAATAAAACACTGAAACTTGCAATGCAGTTGTATCTGGCAAATCAGTTTAATAAAGCAGAAAGGAGACTGAGGAGGGACCTCATTAGTACTTACAAGTATTAGAAAGGTGCAAGTTGAGAGGATGAGGCAATGCTTTTTTTTCCTGTAGTGTCCAGTGACATGACAAGGGGTAATGGACAAAAGCTGGAACACAAAGTTACAATTAAACATAAGGAAAAACTACTGTAAGGGTGAGGGAGCCCTGGCCCAGGCTGCCCAGGGAAGGTGTGGAGGCTCCTTCTGAAAGGTTTTCAGAACGCACCTGAAGGTGTTCTGGTATAACCTGATCTAGGTGGGACCTGCTTTAGCAGATGGGTTGGACTAGGTGACCTTTAGAGATCCCTTCTATCCTGTACCATTGTGTGATCTAGATCATCCTATCTATACTCGAAGCCTCTTAGCTTCTGGCCTGTCTGTGCAGGACAAGAGAGCAGATTTTCCCTCTTCCTAGTTCTCAAATGGGTGAGTTTTATGTCTTAGACCGTAGGCACCAGTGTCTTCATTACAAGGAACAGTAACTCAGTTCTAGATTGCTCTGGTTATTTCCAAATGAGTCAGGAGGTAAATAAATTAGAAAGTTACTCCTTAACACAAGAAAAAAAAGGTATCGAAGAAACAGAGACCTTCTTAGTGAAATCAAATAAACTGAAGTCAAGCAAATGATAGCCTAATGAAGGCAAGCCTTTATTCCCTATGTAATTTAAAAAGAGAGTGGTTAGGTTGGGAATATTATGTCAAGAAAATTTTCTATATGATTATGGTAGGTTTGTGAGCATATATCATACAGTATCTGTAATAATTTATAGTAAGTGCATGATATTCATGAACTTCCTTGTACCACTGGGAGCTGAGATTTCCATCAACTCACTTGTTGAGATAAAAATGGATAGAACAAGTAGTGTATTTGAAACAGTTTTATGAACTTCAGAGATCGATAAGAAAACACCATATTGAAATATAAGGCACTCTGCTCCTCTAGAAGTGATGTGTTGCTGTTCTTAAGTATACCTTTCCTTCAAAAGTAGAAACAAAAATGGGCTTTGTCGGTTGGGTCGCTTTTGTAGAATCAGCTGCATATGGAGATCCCCACGGGGGGGGTTTCAAGGGTTTTGTTAATAGCTTTTCAATGTTTCGTTGCAGGACAAAGTGTAGCATAGGATATTTTTCTCCTATTATTGGAAAGATAACTAGAGCAGATGAGCTGAAAGAACGACTGAAAAAGCAGCGTGTCTCGTTGAAGAGTTACTCGTGGAAGGATTCAGCCATACGGGCACTCAAACTGGATCGCCAGCCCACAGAAATACACCCCAACTCCGTGCCAGTGCCTACCTCTATTTCTGGATCTATCTGTTCGGTTCTTTATTGTCAGCCATCACAACCTTCAGAGCTAAAAAGTAAGTTCAGAAATAATGATGGAAACGTTAAAACAAATTGCTCCTGTGCTGCAAACTTCAGAGAGACTGTTGCGTCGTCAAACTTCATACAACCACCCCCTCAGAAAGACTACAAAGCTTACCCAGAGAACTTGTCTCCTGCTTATGAGCCATTCAGTAAAGAAATACTGGAACCAGAAACAAACAGCAAGAATGTAGAGTGTTTTCAGGAGGACACATGTACTTTGTACTCTCAGGCTCAAGTTACAGACCTTAGTGATAAAGACAAGAACCTATCACAGGCCAAACGGAAGCTAAATAATGCAGTAGCTCTACCAGCAAAGTGTTTGAAAAAAATGGATGCCAATCCTATGTTTGTCAACAAACATCATGATTTATGTGATAATCATCAACAGCTGCAGCACAATGTACTTCTGGAGGCTGAAGTATCTGATACTGCCATAAACAAAGAAGTTAATGAATTGGCTGCCAGCACTGCACACAGTTCACCGTCTGGAAAGCTGCACAGGAAAGTGAAGCTTTGCTTGGGGAGAAGTAAGAGAGAAACTTGGAAACAGAATACAGAGTTATCTGGGAAGTACACAGATGGATTGTCTCTTCCTGTAGAGAACAGAAGTTCCTGTAGCTCACCAGTCCAGTCCCTACTGGAATTATTTCAGACAAGTGAAAGAAACTCAGAGTTTGGTGGTTTTTCAAGTTGTAGTGAAAACAAAGGTTCAACTAGTCTAAAAGATATATGGGAAGGGCAGAGTACAAATGTTTTGTGGTCACTATTTTCCTCTTCGTCCTCCTCCCCATTTGTTGGATTTTAATGGCGCTTTATTTAATGATTTTCAAATAAAGTTGGAAATACAAGATTTTATTCACAGAGACTAATTGTTGTGTGTTATATGTGCAGGTGCTTTGCTTTTCAAGGGTTTTAGTGCAAAAACTTCTGCATATGTAAAGAGAAAAACCTGCTTTTTTGTTAAAAAGTGCTGTTTTATCCCAGCTAGGCAAAGGCTCTTACCCTAAATTTGGGGTTAAGTGCCAGACAAAGGCAATAAGCATGATGGAGCTGCATTTGGATAGAATAAATTTACAAAGTCATTGATGATGGTACATTCTAAATAACCACATTCTGAATAACTGGATGTTCCATTGTAAATAAAGCAGTCCGTTACCTATGGACTGGGGATGTTTTGTGGAGGTTTGGTTGCTTCCCTTCCCCTTCTGTCTGGTGCTGCTCTTTCATTAGAGAATGCAAAAACAGAAGTCACTTGCTCTCCTAATATTTCTTCTGCTGAGATTGTCTTGGGGAGCCTGTGCAATCATGAAGAAATAGGATCAGGAAAGCATGCTTTCTGGTTTTTGGCTACTGACATAATTTTAGACTAGAACTGGCTCTGTTGTGCATTTCAGACAATAGGAAAGCAATAGATGTGGGCTTCATTTTTACTTCAGAAACCCCAAACACAGGGACAGGAGCAGCAGTGACAACACAACCACCTCAATGGTTTTGATTGAGTCAGGTCATTGGTTTGATTTTTCTTTTGGAGTAGCCAGCCTGTGTGTATTGGAAGCTTAATGGTGAAGGTAGCTGCTTAGGGTGTTGCTCTCCCCTTAAAGGTGACATTTCTTGATGTAACTGTAAAGACTGGTAAGAACTGCTTTTCCTCTTCATCTTACTGGTTACTTCTGGGTTTATTTACAGTTTCTTCTCACTTGGATTCACATAGAAAAAATTGTATAGAAAACCATTAGAGGAATGAGCACAATTAACATTTAAAAGATGAGTTGCTCTTGAATATGTGTGTCTGTATTTTCTTTTTGCTTCTTTTGGTAATGGAGCTGTAAAGTAGGACATAGAATGAAGAGCAAATTAATTGCTTCAGAGGAATGCTTTAACAACAGAAGGATTGCTCTTCAATTTGATGAATGCAGTCTGTTTCAGGATCAAGTTTTGGACATACCTCCTGAAAATGTTTTTGTTTGGTTAGTGTTTGGTTTGGTGGTTGTATTGGGGTGTTTTTTAGCTTTTGGTTCAGTAACCACAGTAGCAGTTACAGGTTAAGGGCAGAGGTAGTAAACATTTGTAAATCTACTCATCAGATAACCACCCTGTTGATTAGATGTAGTGTAAGAGCACGTCAGCTCAACAGGCACTGCAAAGAGGAGATTTAAACAAACTGGAATCACTTTAGAATCTTGAGGGGAAGAAAAGTGAAGAGATTTGATGCTAAAGTAAGAAGACTTCTCACTGTAATGCAGAACAAGATGGTCACTGCTACTGGTTGCAAAAAGCACCTTTAGTCATGGTTGTTGACAGATTCACTAATGCATGCAGAGTCCCCTTTGTGGCGAGTTCAGATGGCATTACAAACCACAGTAAGCCTGTTAACTCTTTCTAAAACAGATTTCTGAGCCGTTGGCTGGTAAAGGCTGCCCGTGATGGATGTTTTCCTCACATTGATAATTGATACCACAGCAGCATCAAGTCACATTCTATCTTAGCCTTTACAGTAAGTCTGCCTAAAGGTGCAAGTGACTTCTTGCCCTGGTTTCATTCTGTAGGTGCTCCATATCTGAAGTTTTTAAAACTTAAGAGTGATGGGAAAATCCTGCCATAGTGAAGTGTGAAATAGAACTACAAACAAACGTGAACAAGCATTCATATCCTTCATGGCTTCCTGAGTAGTTTGGATGTCACTTGCATCATGGCAGGAGATGGAGTCTCCTTTATCCCTCCTATTTTTTTCCTTATTCTGTTTCATCTCATGAAAATATTTATCTGAAAAATAAGCTGTTTTCTTCCCAGTGCTTACTGCCACTCAAATTTAGCTGTAACCTCTATGTGCCTCTAATCCTCACTCTTGAAGACAAATGAGAGGAAATTTGAGCAGCCAATTGATCCAGAGCAATTGCACAGCTCTTTTTTTACACAGAGTATATGTAGGTGGACTAGAAACTGAATGCCCAGATTAATTTATTAGCATAACTGCTCCTCTGGACCACGTAAAGAGATTGTTTATGCTGTCAAATGCAAGCACAAGTAAAGGAAAATGCCATTGGTTATAGCAACCAGTAATAATGTCACCACTGATAGCTGTAGCAGAGTGAAGGTAAGTGTGAACTGAGTTCATTAACCAGATTAACATCTCTGAAGGTGATATGAGATGGAAATTTTGTGTTACCATGCAGTAAATGTTACTGTTTGGCTGCTTCTGTTCAACAGTGTATTCACTTCAGAGAATTCAGCTATCTGAACTAAAATGCAGAGCATCCCAGGTAGAGCATCATCAAAAGATTTGGGGATAAAGCAGCTGTAGATGCAGTTGATCAGTTTTGGTTTTCCGAGTTCATGGAGGGAACTTACTTCAAGATTCAGTGTCTTAAAACCCAGGTTTTCTCTGTTACCTTCAGAACACTTTTGAAACAATGGTACTTGAGTAGAATAGAGGTTTAGAGCCATGTTGTGAAAGTCACGTGCCTGGTGATGGTGGTCATTTCTGTGGTTCAAACCACCAGGCAGAACAGCATTTTGGATGTGAGTCTCACACATTTCAGGTGCAGGCACACCACCAGCACATCTCACGTGGGATTCTTTTTTTTGGAACAAGGTCCTCAACCAGGATACTGGAGCTTCCTGGCCCTTGGAGAGTGTTGTGGCCACAGAAAGCTGTGTGAAACTCATCCTACATCCTGTATTGGGTTGGTTGAGTTGCCCAGCAGTTTAGCTTGTTTCTGAGGATAATTTTAGCAAGTAACTTGCCTGAAATAGTTTAGGGGTAACTGCAGATCTAATGCAGGAGATCTCTGAACATTTTTGCTGGTGCCCCTGATTTCCAAACTGCTGATTCCAAGAGTGGTGAGCAGCAGTCACAAGATCTGCAATAAAGATCCTGTGCAATGACCAGATGAGGGATGAAACCCCCAACCAAAACAATCCTGTTTGTAAACTTGGCATGAAAAAACTGGACAAAGCCTGAAGCACTTTGATCCCAAACCGTCTGTTCATTGCCACATGTCATTCTTTCAGTCCATAAGAACGTCCTGTCCCTCTCAACACTGAGAATGTTGACAGTCATTCAGAAATACAGCCCAAGGAAAGACTTCAATGGACTAACTACTTGTTGAATGAAAACATATTTTGTTTCTGGGAGTTTGGAATTTACTAGGTTTTAATTCAGTTGAGTGTCTGGAGGAACAGAAAGCACCAGCTTACTTTCCCTATGCTACTTCTATGCCATTTTATTGTGTTCCTGTCTCTTCATCACTGTCCTGAGCAATCTTGATCTTTCTGGTTTTTTGTCCCTATCATTCTCTGAGCTTTGCAGCATCCTCACTGGGAACAGCTGGTGCAGTGCTCCAGATCAGGCTATACCTGCAATCTAATGTCAAACAGATCCTGTATCACGTGCTCTATATTTAGATCACGATTGCACATGCTTTCTGTTTTGAGGTAGCATTTATGCTCTGAACTAAATGACCAGCAGTCAAATGTTTGTACAATCATGCAGTCAAAATGCACTGTCAACTGTAGTTGGACATGTAACTGGTACCAGTAACTGGTACATGTAAGATGATTTAATGTCGAGTCTCCTTCTCTGGAGACATTCAAACCCACCTGGATGAGTTCCTGTGTGACCTACTCTAGGTGTTCCTGCTCTGGTAGGAGGTTGGACTGGATGAACTTCAGGTTTATGGGTGACCAAATGAATAGAGACAAACACCAAATATTCCTAGATCTGCCTTTTATCAGGAAAAAAGTGTTATACTTCCCACAGCATTAAATTGTCATAAGGCTCTGTAATGGGAGTCAGCGTTACATCTGTGCACACACAAGGCTCCAGCGTGGATTCCTCAGAGCACAGAATCTAGATTTTATCAAAACTCTAAAAACACAAAGCAATTTCTGTAGGATTTTTAGCATTTAAAAAAAAGAAGTGTTACTCTTTTAAGGCAGGATGATTTCTTCAGAACTTCAGGCAGTTCAAAGACGTGCATCACGATTGCAGCAGTTACTACTTACTGTGGTGATTAGAGCAAAGCTCAGGTTGTGCAAGAGAGGCACTTTTCAAGGATACCTCCAATAAATCAGAGGTGCCATGGCAGTACAATGGCTGTTTGGTCCATGTATCTTTCTTATTTTCTGCAGAAAGGGGAGAATTAACAGATAGCAGATGAAACATTAAATTATGACTAAGTTATTACTTGTAATTATGGTTCAAAAAGAATCTTTGGAATACCCATGGTAAAAGATTAATACCTACTTCTAAATCTTCCTCCCCACTCCCCTTTCTTTCTCCTGATCCTTTGAAATATTGGCATGTTTTTCAGGCTCCATTTTTCCACAACTGTGTTTCAGTCATACAGAACACTCTCATGATGTTTGGCAAGTCATGAAGCCGTGTTGCAACAGAGGACAGAGCTGTTAGTACTCATTTCAGAAAGAACTGGCCTCAGTTTTTCAGTGTAATAAAATTCCATAGAACATTAACTGGCAACAGAATGAACATTGGACAGCTAGCCTTCATTTGCAAACAATGTGTTTGAGTGTCCCCGTATAAGAAGGACTCCAAACTGTTACAGAGGGACCGAGATTGTGAAAGGTCTCGAGGTCAAGACTTGGGAGGAGCACAGCTGAAGCCACTTGGTTTGTTCATCATAGAGAAGGGAAGGCTGAAAGGAGACTTCATGGCAATCTCCAGCTTCCCCGAAGGGGGCAGTGGAGGGAGAGGTGCTGATCTCTTACTAGTGACAGGACACAAGGAAATTGAATGAAACTTCAGTGTTTATCATACAAGTGTTTTCCTAGCCAAATGGTAGAAGGATGTAAACAAGAGAGGTTTGCAAGGAGAAGGACAAATACCTTCTCACCTCTGTTTTGGCTAATTGCTTCTAGCACACTTCCCTTCAAAATGCTTTTGTATTAGTTGGCTACATTTCTAAAAAAGGTTTCAAAATACAGCCTTAAAATTAGTGAAGGGTTTGAGCTAGAACTGGGGTATAAAATCCAGTTGGGGTACTAAAAGTGTTATATTTATGGAGCTGCTCTCATCATACCTCACCACATTCCCTCAACCCACAGGCTAGAAAGCTCTGCATTTGTGTTCATTAGCTTAGAGCAGCTGTGCTTTGGGTGGTCTGGGTTAATGAACTGCCCATTTGTGGTTATCTACACCAAATCTGGACCCCAGTAACTGCAAGAGAGAGAAAAAAAGAGAAACATGTGATGTACTGACCCAGGAAATGAGTGTCTAACTGCACTGTGCATCTCCTGCATAACTGGTGTGATATATACCCAATGTCCTCAGCTCTCACAGAAATAGCTGTAAAATAGTGTGCCAGTGGGGACACTTCAGCCTAACTGAAATAACTAAAGGTTGGCTTCAGCCTGAAACATAAGGTTTTATGACTTCTGAAACAGAGTTTGAAAGAGCATATTATAGTACTGGTTTTTCTTTCTATAAATAGCACTCTCTCATTTTCTTCACCCACCCCACCTGTGATCTTTCTAATACCCTGCAGCAGTCTTGCAAGCCAATTGTGTGCTGTTTCAGCAGCTGCTCCAGGATTTAATGGGTGTTTAGATACAACATTCCACCTTGCCTGCAGCATATGACCGCAGTGCAAGCAGGACAACACCAAAGTTAAGTGTCTCCTCAAAGCTGATATGTATTTCCTGATGTAACATTGTGCTCTTAAGGTTCCTGTCACACTCCCATCCTCAGCTTGTTGAACTGTCATTTTATCTGGTTTTATAGCACGCAAACAGACTGTGAAAAAACAACATTTCCTTCATCTGTCCTCTAATTGCTTCCTGTAATAAGATGACCTATGTAGGTAAGGTAAGACCTGCAGAAAATGAGGCCAGGAGCCCTGACCTTCCCTGGAGGGTGGCTCCTAGGGAGGGGGGAGGCATGCCTGGAGTACAGTTCCCCATTGGGAGGCCCAGGGAAGCAGCCCTGGGGGCTGAAATGCCCCAAAGAACAGAAGTAGAAGTACCAGCTGTCCTGGCTGTTGCCACTGCAAGCAATGAACTTGATATTGATCTGCATAACGGTTTTAAGGTTATGAAGCACAGATTTGTTGTTGTTCTTTTAATCTTCCAGTCTATAATGAGCAGCAGCTTCTAGTACCCTTTACTGTGATGACACCTCCTCCTTTATTAGGTGCTTAAAATGGGTATCAAGCTTAGGGTGGGTAGTTTGACTTCATATTCCCCCACCTGGGTCAGTATTGAGCTGCATCTGTGCTGCTCTGACCTTCAACCTCTCTGGACTTGCCTCAACCGTGCGCCATGGCACTCCTTCCTACTGCCATTTCCAAACGTGATGGAGGGAGAGCTGCCTTATTCAAGTGCCACTCTGGTCCCCTTGTCAGAAAGAAGGGTGGTTGGGAAAGGTGAGGTGCACATCTCTGGAGGGGGGGCCGTTACCCATGGCTTCTGGCTGGGCATGAGCGTGGAACGGGCCTGCAGCCGCAGCCATCGCTCCGCTGAGGGGGAGAAACCATCGGGCACGCCTTGACACTCCTGCCCAGAGCTTCAGCCTCTCGCTCGGTTCAGGAGAGCCTGGTCTGACTTGAAACGAATGATTCTGCGTTGTAAGCCATTTCGGTTCTCTTTAGGCGTTAGTCCAGCGGAGAAAGGGGGACAGGACTGCGAAATTTAAAAAGGAGAACGAAAAGGTCACAGAGAAGGACACGGAGGTTGGCTCTGAAAAAGGATACGTGAGGGAGGAGAGAGGGGCTGGCGGCAGATGCCCATCGGAGGAGGGGCGGGGGCAGGAGGAGCAGGTGGGGAAGGAGGGAGGAGGGGGGGAAAGTGCCGTAGTGCCTCCCTGAGGGCCGCTGCCCGGCAGGAGCGGCTGACAGCCCGGCGCTCCGGCCGCGGACGCTCCCACAGCCGGTGCCACGCCGTACCGGGGCCGCCCTCCGGGGCGGGCGCTCTGCGGTGCTCCCCCGGCGCCGGGGCTTCCCTTCTGGGCTGCTCTCGGGAGCCGCACGCCGGGGCGAACGACTACATTTCCCAGCATTTCCAAGCGGGCTCTGCGGGGAGCCTCGCCGGCTCTCGCCATCTCCTTCCCTCGCAGGGGGCTCGGCGCGGCGGCGGCGGCGGGGCGGAGCTCGGCAGCCCCGGCCCAGCGGCAGCCCCGGCCCCGCAGCCTCCCCCCAGCCCGTGCAGGCGCGGAGCCGGCGGCAGCCGGGGCGGCTGTGGGCGGCGAGCGGGGCGGCGGGCAGCGCCATGCGGGTAGCCGCCTGCCTTCTCTCCTTGGCTCTCTGCGCCCTGCCCGCTGCCCCAGGTGAGTGCGGCCGCGGGGTAGCGCCGCCGCGCCTGAGGCGGGGGCGGCGGTGGGGAGGAGGAGGAGGAGTGTGTGGGGGGGAAATACCGCGCGAGGGCCGCTGCGGAGCCCCGCGGAAACGGAGCCCCCGCCGCAGCGTGCGGGCGCAGCCGGGTGATGGGTGTCTTTCCCCTGCCTAGGAGCCGCCGGGCCGGCAGCGGCGGTGGGGCGGCGGGGCGAGAGCCGCTTCGCAGAGCGACAGAGCATCAGGCCCCTGCGGCTGGTGTCCGGCGAGGGCGGCGAAGGGGCGCGGCGGCCGGCGCTGAGTACGCGGGTGCGGAGCGGCGCGGCGCGGACGCAGGTAGGCGGCGGCGGGCGATGGGCGGTGGGGAGCCGCGGGCGGCCCGGGCACCTGCCGCGGGGGAGGGGGCTCAGGGCCCGCATCCCGGAGGCTGCGGGGCGATGTCGCGCCCGCACCCCCTCCCCGAGCGTGTTGCTGCCGCTGCCAAAAGGACGGCGTTTATTTTAAGGCGTTGCGCGGCGAGACGCGCGGTTGGTTTTGCC
Organism: Colius striatus; assembly: GCF_028858725.1. NCBI lineage: Eukaryota > Metazoa > Chordata > Aves > Coliiformes > Coliidae > Colius > Colius striatus. The sequence continues at coordinate 55,623,687 of NC_084763.1, forward strand.
GGAGGGATCGCTGGGGAACGTCGGTCCTGCCGCAGCAGCGCCCGATTTCCTCAAAATGGTCCCTTGTGCCTGTTCATTGTGGCCCCGGGCGTGAGCGGCTGCCCCGGCTCGGCACCTTGTGCCTGTTCATTGTGGCCCCGGGCGTGAGCGGCTGCCCCGGCTCGGCACGGCCCGCTGCGTGCGGCCGCCCGCGACAGCCGCGGCGTGAAAGTTGCGGTGCCTTTGCGACAGCTGGAGCGGGGACGCTGCGGCTGAATGTCGGGTTCTGGCTGAGGTGTGGGCAGGGTGGGCTGGTGTTCCGTGCACTCGGATGTGTTCTTAAAAATAGACATTGGAAATCGGAAGGGGATTGCTTGAAATACATCGTGTGAACTCCACATTGCAGTTTAACTTACGTGTCACTGCCCAAACTGGGATGTTTGTTCAGATTTCTGCTGTGTGAAGACGGATCCCTGTAGCTTTTAACAAACAGCTGCCCCAGTTTATATTAAAACAGCGATTTTAGTATTGATAATAAGGTGTCATATTTGAGGTAGTACATGGCTGTTACATCCAAAGGAAAAAAGCATCGAGTCTTTGCTATTGCAGATAAAGAAGGTGAAAAATTATTGCATTTGAGGTAACTGGGGACATCCACGACGAGTCACAGGCTTCTTTCTCCTCCTTAAATGACTACTGTCCATTTAAGGAACAAAGTAACTGGAGAAAACAGTCTCAGGTTTCATTTTTGTAATCTGTAAAGTGTAGGCACTGACAGCTTGCATTCTTCTATAGTTAAATAATAAATGATCTCTTCATAGCACGTTTGTTTGCCCATGAATATAACTTACTCTATGTAAGGAATTTTCAGGCCATATTTGCAAGTAAAATAAAACAGGGTTCTTAAAGTTCCAAAATGGGTGCTCTGCTTGGAAAAGAAAAAGCCCTCTTGGCATTTCAGGGTTCTTTGAGTACCCTTGGACACTCAAACACATCGGGACATGTGTGTGTAAAAAGCAGCAATGGTTGCATTTGGATCTAGCATTAGGATTCAGATACTGTTCTTACAGGACAAACCATTCATTAATGGGTTTTATTTTTCTGAATATCTCAACTTTTATTCACCAAATCTTATGCTCACAAAAACAATTTCAAATCATCTTGATTTAATGAAGTTGTAATTACTAGTGTTACTCCTACCAGACAAGAAGTAACACTGGTGGGTTAAAAAGAGTGAAATGCATTTCTTTCACAACAATCTCCATACTAAACTGAGTTTACACGTGTGAAGCTCTGCCTGCAGCAACAACTTTTCCCCCTGGTCAAGAAGTTTCTCTCTGCTGCTTAAGATGTGCAAAGCCTGTTTTGTGGTATCTGATGGTTATTACTGAAGGATGCAGTAGCTGGCAGTGATTTGGAGGAAGATAGGTTAGAAAGCAAAAACAGGCCAGGCTGGGTGAAGCGGTACCAATTGCGTGTGCTTCTCGCACAGGGCATGGTTGCATCGTGTTTGCAGGATGCTGCATCCCTCACTCAGAGTCAGCTCAGCAGAAATGGACCAGCAGTGTGGCTGTGCTTTGCTTAAGTTTCATAGAAGCTGCATTCAGGAAAGTATTTTTCCAGTAGTTGTGTTTACCGTCTCAGCTGACTAATTTAATATCCTGGCTCTTGGATTCTAGCATCTCATAAAAAAACCCAACACCCTTACCTCTGCCAGAATGCTTTACAAAGTGATGGTCTGAGTTAACTTTTATGGTTGCCTTTGGGTGTCTGGGAGAAGTCACAACAAGTACAAAGATGCAGAGTGCTGGATTCTGATGAAGAGACACCCATGCCTGTCCTGAGCAGTAATGGTCCAGGATCAGTGGTATAGGAAGGACAGGGAGACAGAGGTGCGCTCTCCATCAGTAATATTTTGATAAGTATTAGTTTGATGGTTAAATACACTTCTCTCCATTGCCAATAGTTTTTGGACAGCTGTGTACCAGAGTTATAAAAGCTACTCTTGAATAGAGATTTCAAGCCAAAGCTAATGGCCTTGTGGGTCAGTTTGTGGAGGATGGTTCTTGCAGAAAGTTGAAGCATTCAAGAAGAATCTGTAATGGCTCAAGGGCAAGCAGCCCTGTCTAGAAAACCAAAGTGAACTGAATGGGATGGTGCAGCTAGAGGACTAGACCATGAGGCTGTAGCTGTTCAATCAATGTAAAGCAATGTAATTGTGTTTTGAATTGGATAAAGATAAAAGGAGAGAGAGAGATAAGCTGGAGAGAAGGAAGTCGCATTAACTCGAATCGGATTCCTTTAATTCCTGGATGAAAGCTTTAGCTGCAGAAAGGGCAGAAGTTGTACAAGAGGCATGCAAGCCTGAGTCTGGAGTTGCACAAAGGGAAACAGAGATGGTTGTTCAGGGGCAAGCAGAAGCAAACCATTCGTGGCCTTTGCAGATCAGGACTTTCAGAACAGGCTTATGATGGAGTTAAGACAGAGGAGTACAATACAAGAAAAGGACGGGAAGAAAGGGAATTGAAGGCAGAAGTGATGATGGGCAGACTTCTAAAAGTTTACATACTTTTTTCCCCCCAGCATTAGTTGAACTGTTTCTTTATCAACCTCCTTCCTTTTTTGTTTTGGTTGTGGGGTTTTTGTTTTGGTTTTGGGGTTTTTGGTTTAGGTTTTCTTTGTTTGTTTGGATTTTTTTGCTTGTTTTTTTTTGCTTGCTTGTTTGTTATTTTAGGGGGCTATTGCCCTAACTACTGAGTGACTTCTCTACATGCATGCTTTACTATTAAGCAGTAAAGGAAATGGTCTATGTACACATCCTAGAAACCCAGAATGTAATTGCTTAGGAAGCAAAATGACTGCTCACAGTTGGTAGTTGTCCAAGATTACTGGACTTCAGAGCACAGCACAAGGTAAATGTTGCAGGCTAATATAGGTTCATTAGTGTTTTAACACACAGTCTACAGTGGACATTGAAAGATTCATGTGACTTTGAGTTTCTGCTTTTAATTCCACCACGGAATAGAGTCACTACCAGTATCCATGATAGTCCTGTATTTCAGTTTCTCTGTTCCCCAGAGGAAGCCTGTTAGCAGCTGCACAGCATTTAATCTAAAGAGTAATCAAGATAAGATATATCTGAGAATATGCAAAGATTAAAATTACCAGGAATGCAATCCAGGATCTCAGCAATTGACAATTTACTGTTGCACATACCTGTATGTTATGTAGTTAGAACCATACTGTTCTACACAAGCCTATTAGAAGATGAATTCCTCTATGGCAGGGCATTCAATGGAGGCTAAGCCAAGATTTGTATGTTTAAAAGGAAGTAAGTTCACACTGTGGAACCTTTTAATTCCATGTATTAATCCATATTTTGATATTGTAAGAAGCAAGTGAGAAATCACAAGTCTCCTGGTACTTTCCTTTAGCCAATACTGTGCTGGCATGTTCTTCATTAAAATGTAGGAAGTTGTAAGTATTCCTCCCCACTGCCTGTACTTGTTCTTCCACCTGTGAAGGAGAGCAAAATAAAGCACAAGATGCACCTTTCAAAACTGGGGTCTGTCCTCCATGACCTTTTTCTTAATAGTTTTCAGTGGGTCAAATTCTCTGGTTGTGAAGGTGAGATTCATTTTCCAGCTGGAGATTAGAGCACCAGACCTCTACGTGCCTTCATCCCACAGTTGCCTTCCCTCAGCCCTAAGTATAACTTCATGGTAGTCTTGCTCTCAGCTGGAGACTGCCACAGAATGCCAGCAGGGATGGGTCCCAGTTCTCCTTGAGGCCAGCACTTTGTGGTCATGCTAACAGGTCTGCTCACACAGTCTGAGGCACAACTTTTGTTCCTGGTGTGGCTTTTGTTGCATCATCTGGTTTTGATTTACCTATACTGTTATATCTGGCTGTGCAGAGCACTCCATAGTGTAGCAACTTCACTTTCTCAACCATTTTTTCACTTGGTCTTTGCTAGGTATTGCTGGATTCCTTCTGACTGAGTAAAAGGGCTGTAAAAGTAGCCTGGTGTGAAGGGACTCCAAGACTGAACTGCATCTTGAGATAGAAGTATTGTTGTTTATTGTCCAGAGTGACTTGGTAGTTTTCACCAAAGTATTTCTTTGTCTTCCAGAGTCTGCAGTTTGGAATTGTTTGTGACCAAATGGTACAGTTCCATACATTGATTTGGAAAGATGGCTTACAGTTTTCTTAAATCACTCCTTACTGCTAATAATCCATTGCAGAGAAGCTCTGTTCTGTCCTGCTGAGCTCACATAGCTCTGCTTGCACTTGGAATTGAACTCTTCATTAGTTATTCAGGCATTGCCTAGTCATTGCTATTGGATTTTCTGACTTCTTGGCCTCTAGGTGCTTCTGAAACTGCTGACTTTTGCACAGAACATTCTTCCTCTCTGTTCTGATACTGTTAAATTCTGTTGATCTAAGTTCCTGTGTTGGGTAGCTCAAACAATTAGTAATTTTTCTTCTGTTTAAAAAATGAATTCTGACTGTTGAGGGGCTTGTAAAACAGCTAGAGAGTTTGGAACTAATGAGTGGTGACTGTTGGGAACAGAAGTGTCATGAGAAATTGTCCAATTTAAACAATTCTTTTCTGCCTACTTAATCAAATGACTGCTGTCTCTTGGAGAAAGTTAGGCATAATCACAAACCCAAAGGTGGAGGAGCCTAACTGGTACTGAGGCTGCAGTGAGTAATCACACAACTTTATTTTACTTGCCAGATTTGGTTTTCTTCCTGCCTTCTTGCCTCTTTTTCCCCTTTGCTTAAGGCTTATAAGATGTTGTGCAATATGTATGTTCAGTGTATGTAGTACTGCAGTATTAATGGAAAGATAAGGTACTTCACCAACCTGGCAATATTTTTATGAATGTATGAATAGAAGAGGAAAAAAAGGATGCTGAAGGCCAAACTTGGTGCATGTTGCAAAGGCACTTAGAGTGCCCTTTCATTTGTGATGTAGGAGAGACTTTCAGATACACCTTTTTATAAAACATATGTGTTCATGGTGTGTTTTACTATTTTATAGACAAAGAATGTTTGAAATTTCTAGTTCATGTTTCTCTGCAAGCTCATTTTGGGGAAAGTCATTCCCTGTTTGATAGTGAGGTTTGTTATGATAGTAAATGCATATTCCAAGAAATCATCCAGGGAAAACACCTCTGGTAACAGATGTGTCAGAATTCATGTTGCAGAAACATCATATCAGGTCTGAAGAGTTTAAGGGATGTTTAGAAGACATAAGTATCTTTGAAACTCCTTGTCTGGGTAAAAGGGCTGCATAGGAAATCTTTGTTTGGTGATATTTTCTCTTGCTTGTGCCATAGCACAGCTGAAAAAAAGAGATATCCCAAAAGCTATGGCTTAATCTTATAAAAACAGGCTTATATACTGTCATGAAGGATCTTAAAGGCTCAGATGTGGCGATGCTAATAGAAAGTATTTTCCTCAACATTTGCTTGTTGCCATGATTAGTGCAGTAACTCCAGTGTCTGATAGAGAAGTCTGTTCCAGATCTGGTAATCAATACAGCTATATTCACTCCTAATCTGTGCTGCTGCTCCCGAGTGCAGGACTGAACTCATGCTGTTTCCCTGAGGATCCTTGTTTTGGGACCCCTGTTGTGGCTAATGATCTACTGGACCACATTCATGATGCAAAATGGGTTGCATTCCAAGTGGCATCATGATAAATTATGGGGCAACTAAATATGAAGTTAACATTCATTGCAAAGTGTTTGCTACAGGAGCATTATGGTTGTATGTGTTACACTGCCATGACAGATCTAGTACTGTATTATTCTTCTGGTGTTCCAGATCCCTTTTGTACTCTTCTCAAGAATCTTACCAGTCTTTTAAGTGAATCAAGACTAATGACTTTTCTGTGGGCTCTGCTTGTTAAAACATTGTTGCAGTTACCCTGTCAAACACTGCTTAAAGGTCAATTAAAATGTGTAAAACCTTAGAAAGCCTGATGAGGTTCAGGTCTCTCAGTTGTGGGTCTTTCTGGCTAGTGCTGCCTTTTCTCTCCCAAATCAACTCTGCTGAGCTTTGTGGTCCTTCCACTTACTGTGACCAGCTCCCACCAGATTTCCCTCCCTTGAGAGGATGGGGATCCTTGTCTTCAGCTCCCATGGTTTTGAGCCAAAGCTGCTTCTCCTCCCTGGTAGGCTGCCCTTCTGCTTGAGGGGAAGGAGCACACCAGGCTGTTGTCAGATGATTTGGTTGCTGTCCCAGGTCCAGTGCTATCAGAGGATCAAACCCACTACTCTTGGACACAGGATTGTGGTGTCTTCCTATACAATATCTCTTTCTGGTTCACCTACTGGTAGGGTTCAGTTTCCTAGTGCCCAAGTAATATCTTTTTCAGTACTGTTTTTGTGTAACAACTGTGTAATCATTAGCTTCTTGCATGTTGACCTCAAAAAAATCACTGTCACTCCCACCCTGTCTCTCTTCTCTCTAGTTTTGACTTCTCAATTTATTTTAAACTATGTCAAATTTGCTATGCTATAAACTATGTCAAATTGGATGTGAGAAACTTCCAGACAAGAACACCTCATGAGTCCTTCTAGCCATCTTCTCTTTGGCTTGCTGGTGGCCTCTTGGGTAGTGTATGGATATGCTGTTGTGAGGAGATGTCTTTTAGAGTGCATAAAGGATTGCAGAGGTCTGTCAGGAAATTGTGCTCTTCGTAGCCACAGATGTTCCCTGATAATATTCCTCTGAAGCCTTTGCCATATTTACATTTATGTGAGGAGGAGAAAACATTGCTGCAGGGTTGAACCATGCAGCAGCAACTGTACTGAGCCACAGCCAAGTGTGGAATGTCTCTCTTAGATGGAAGCATGTTCAGAGCAGAGGAGAGTTTTGTGCATGGAAGATTACATCTGTGCAAGCTTTTTAATACCTTAGTGGGATGGCTGGGTCAGGGAAGGGTCATGTTTTTTTCTCAGAGTTGTTACTTTTGTGAGTGTTGAGCAGCAAAGGTGGCAGAAGAGCTGCATGGGGGTGCTGAGCACATGGACAGGATGAGTTCTGCCAGGCTGTGGTGTGTACTTCCATGATGGGGGCTGACTGGTTGGGTAGGTTCAAGTGAAAAGCCAGTGTCACTTGAAATTAAAGATGTCATTATGTAGAAATGGAAGAAAAGCCAATGATGTAGAGCTCTTGAGTCAGTAGGACTCCATGCTTCCAACCTAAACACTGGATACAATTACAGAGTTAGGAAGCTTGGCATGGCTGCTGGACATTTGTCATCAGACAGTGAAATTTGTTGGTTTCTCTGGTAATTGAACAGCTCTGACTTACCTGCCTACACCCAATTCACTCTACAACCTCTCTCTCTCTCATTTTTAATGGAATGAATGTTAACAGACCAGAAAACTAGAGCAAGTGACTGTGCTTTAGACAAAGCATCTTCCAGAATATAATAGTAATACAAGGTTTAAAAAGAAATTTGTGTGTGTAAATGTCCCTTGATGGTGCTTTGGTTCTGAAAGTGTGATGAATGTGAATGTGGAGGCTACAGCTGGTGATTTACAGCTCAGAAATTGCCCAGAAGAACAGCAGCATGTAGGAAAGCTGCCTGTTCCAGAAATGTCTCCTTAGAGTATTTTATCCCCTGAAATTCTTTGAGAATGAAAAAAAAAATCCAGTTGTTCAGAAAATATAGACAGTGAAAATGTTGATTCGTTTTGATCTCTTAGGTTATATCAAGGGGGAAAGGAGATTTGAACTGTGCTTTTCCCTCCACTTTTCAACTTTAAACAAGACTTTGATGCTTGAATGTAGAGGGTGAATCATATTAAAAAGTATTATCTGTGGAGTTAATTGAGCAATATATTGGCATGCCTAAGAGTCTGCAAGTTTCATCAAGCTGCTCTTAGCCTGTGGTGCTGACAAAATGTTAGTAAACTTTCTACTGTTGCCTGAGAACCGTTTATGGGAAAAAATTAGCCACGTTGGTAGGCTCTATGTGTCAAAGAGTGCTTGTTACTTTCAGTGGGAAGAGCTAACTTTTTGGTTTTGGTAAGCTTTTGTATGTATACAAACTAAGTGTAAGAGCCATTGAAAATGTTTGGAATGTGTCATGTTGCAGAGAAATGTTTTGGTCCCTGATACTTCTTGCATGAAGGAGCAAAGTTCAGGTGCACTCTTCTATTATGTTTGAAAGCTTTAGTTTTTACTTAAAGGCAATGTTAATGTTTTTTCAGATTCCCATGGTAATGGAACAGTGTTTCTTCTTTCCAAAGCCTACAAGAGATGCTGAAAAGGGGGCTGTTCTTTAAATGGTATTGATTCCACAGCCTGGAAAACTTGCAGCTAAAAATGACCTCAAGGTGCCATCTGCTTCAGCAAGGGAAATGCCTTCGCTCCTCTTGACTGTTAGATCTGTTGAGCTTTCCTTCTTGCCTGAATGGTGTCCTTGAAACAATAGTCCTTCCTACAGCTGAATGACACAGCAATCCAGATGGGTTCATCCTCTAGTGCTACCTACAGCACGTGTGTTGCTGCCCTTGATTTGTGTACTCTCCCCCTGCAGAAGCCTTGTGCATCGGTTATTTCCCTCTCACACTGCAGCTGTATATGAGTAGAGTCATGAGCCCATGCCTGGGCTCTGCCAGGCATCCTTGGGAGAAGGGATGTTTCACTGAAAAGAGATTCTCCTTGTTTTGAGTCCTTTCCCTCTGACCTCATGCTTCTTCACAAGGAAGTACATTGGCTATCTGGTTGCATAGTCAAGTCCTGTAGTGTATCTAGTGAGACAGATGTAACACATTGCTCTACTGCTGTTGTGTCCAGCATTGCTGACAGGGAGAGATTTCAGCACAGGGCCACCAAGGTTATTAGGGGAGTGGAGCATCTCCCTTGTGATGAAAGGCTGAGGGAGCTGGGGCTCTGCCTTGGAGAAGAGGAGACTGAGGGGTGACCTCATTCATATTTACAAATACCTAAAGGGTGGATGACAGGAGGATGGAACCAGGCTCTTCTCAATGATGGCCAATGATAGGACAAGGGGCAATGGGTATAAGCTGGAACACAAGAGGTTCCAAAGAAATACAAGGAAGAATTTCTTCCCTGTTGAGGTGAGGGAGCACTGGAAGGGGCTGCCCAGGTGGGTTGTTGAATCTCCTTTCTGGAGACATTCTAAACCCACCTGGAGGTGTTCCTGTGTGACCTACTCTAGGTGGTCCCGCTCTGGCAGAGGGTTTGGACTGGATGAGCTTTTGAGGTCCCTTCCAGCCTTTAAGATTCTGTGATTGCTCTTTGTGTTGTATTTGACCCTCCGAAACCTACAGCTGCTGTGGGGGACAATGGAAACTGCAACGTCCCCGTGTCATAGGGTGAGTCTCTGTTTGCTCTGCTCCTTGTCTTGGTTTTAGAAGCGTGATCTTCAGTGGTCATCAAAGTTTTTGTGTGAATTATGGCAGGAGAATATTCTGAACTTTACAAGTTTTCATTCATGACTTTCCTTTATTTCCTATTTGTGATGTGGGACTTTATTACTCGCCCCATAATAGCCTATTTTGTCATACTTTCCCTAGCCATTAGTCTTTGATGAAGAATCTTCTCCAATGCAATTCAAAAATTTGAGGTTGAGCAATCACCTATTTTTTGGTTTTGCCCCAGTAGTGATATATTTAGGATCTCTTGCACATTAGTTGAATGTGACTTTTGATACACGAATCTTTGCTGCACCTCTTTCAGAAAAAGACAAAATTCAAAAGGAATATGGTTTCCCAAAAGTTCTTGCAGTTCTTCCTTTCCCTGGGATACAAAGACTTTCCAGGCAGCAAAGACTTTTCAGAACAGCAGAAGTTACAGTAATTAGTCTCATAGGAAATCAAAAGTCATGACTAAAATTTTCTTAGTCATATTAACGTCATCCTCTCCACATAAAAGCACAACAAGTGTAAGATTGGGTACCACAAGGCTTTTCTGATGCTTGAAACGAGTTTTAGATTGCCTGTTGGGAAACACCATCGTGCCCATTTGGTTACTTGAGTTTGTCCTTTTAGATCTATGAGATCAAATGGTTGTTCAGGCTAATTTGCTAGCAGTGACAGCCAAATAGTTTTCCAGCTTCCTTGCTCCATTACTTAACCTTGGGTGAATTGTTGAGAAAGATGAAGTAGAGGTGAGGAAGGAGAGCAAGAAGGGAGGAATTGTCTTTTCTTTGTTGTAACTGTTCAAAAGTGGTTTTGGAGTGCTGGGTGGAGGTCTGGGCTGAGGTGTATTAGCAGGTCCAACCAAGTCCATCAGAGGTTTGGCCTCGCACCTCTGCATGACCTCCAAAGAATCCCTGCTGCTTCCCAGGCATTGGATCTGCAGTAGTGACATCTGTGCAATACATGGTTTGTGCTCAACACTGCTTTTTTCCTAGTGTGATTCCCTTCATCCATAGTTCTGGGGACCACTTTCACTCCACTCTATTGAGTGAGTTCAAACAACCTCTGATTGAAAACTCAGAGATAAATAATGAAAGAGATTTTTTTTCTCACCCTCTAAAAGAATAATTACTGGCATCTTAGAAGTACAAGTAGTCCTTGCTTCTTACTCTGATTTTATTGATACTGTGATGTTTATGTAGAGAGAAGCTGGTTTAGGATATCTTTACAACTTCATCAGGATCTTCAGCTGCTGAGAGCTGGCGAAGCCCCACTGCAGTGAACTGGGCCATGGCACCACATGATGGTGTTTAACTCTCCTTCTGACCCACCCTCATTTGCCATGGAGAACAGCTATATGATCCAAGATTCCAAAATGAACATGGACTTCTTAAAATATTTCCTTATTTCTAGCTTTTCCTCAGGATAAATGACTTATTAAATGCCCCCCAAAAGGGAGCTGTAAAAGCCTTTTCATCAAGCCACGATTCCTTTCTGCAGTGGTTTCATTTCTATTTCCCCCCCAAAAAAAGCCTTATAGATATTTAGGTTTGGATAAAAACAGAGAGCTTACATGAAGAATGGCAAGTAACAATGTTTAATGTAGTAAATGAGTGCCTAGAAATGTTTTAAGAGCACTAGGGAAAGTAGAAAAGGAAAGATTTTGCAGTTCTTTAACATGCTGATACGTGGATCCAGTTCAGTGACACTGACCTTTTGACTAAGATGAGATATTTGCAAATGGCAATAGAGAGGGCCTGAGGAAATCATGTTGTGTTTGTGGTTTTATTGTTTAGTTTTTAGAAAAGAATCTTTGGCTTGGAGATATTTCTTTTCATTATTTGACCTGGATTTTGTTTCAGAGCAAAGTTTTTCTCTTTTCATTCTTTCCAGGACAAGTAGAAAAGGAATTTTTTGAACAATTTCCTTATTTAGCAACAAGATACAGGATTTATTGCAACACAGCTGAGGGGGAAAATTGACCTTTCACAGTGTACATGTGCAAAGTGGTGTGGTATTCATAATTAAGTGCAACAATTATTTTCAAAACCACAGATAAAATTCTTTTTAGGTAAATCTACCCAACATTTAATAGTATATTTTTAATGTAATTTCATTAATGTGTTAGTTTTGACTTTGCAGGGGCTTACCCGTGTCTTTACTGAACTGAAGAAACATACAGACTTAAAGAATTGTTCACAAGCTGAGGTTTCTATCCTCCTATAAAATAGAGAGGAGGGAGAAATTCCTAGAATCATAGAACAGGAGGAGTTGGAAGGGACCTTTAGAGATCATTCAGTCCAACCCCTCTGCTAAAGCAGGTCCACCTAGATCAGTAAATGAATATCTGAGTAATCTGTTATTTTTAAATGTGACTGATTCCCACAATGCCTGCTATCAAACCTCTTACAAGCTCTGAAGCGTTGCTGTTCAATTCACTCTTGCTTCACATTTGGTATTATTTTTGCTTGTGATTCTCTCGATGCTTTTCCTTTGGAGTCTACAAATTTGACTTTTGATTAGAAAACACAATGTTATAAAGAGTACTAAATACCAAGTTCTTTACATCAAAGGGAAAGAATACAAAGAAGACTTCCTCATTCTTATTTTTGAAGAAAATACAATCTTCTCTTTTGCTAGAAATGGTATCTTCCAGCAAAACTTACTAAAAGGCACAGAAGTGCTTTATGAAGGAATTGCATGTTGTATCACAATATGGTTTTAAATGATATTTTTCCTTATTTTAATGAGGGAGAATATAAGTCATCATGTTACTATGCTGCTAATGACAATCTTCCAGACATACTTAAGGTTCCCTACTGTACCATGCAATGAGGCTCACCGTTGATCTGCAGTGATAGATGCTGGCTGTGATTTATGTACATGTATTCTCTTTCTAGATACTGATTCTTCAGCACTAGTTTCTGGAGAGGGCTGAGCCCCAGCAGGGTTACTGTAGGGACTATGTCAGAAATCATCATTATTTGGTTGTTTATGATCATAAACTTTACTCATTGCCCATCTCCTCCATCACTTCAGTGATTCCTGAGGCATGGAGCAGGTGATTTAAAGTCATCCCTCTTGGTTTGGCAGGGAGGTTTGCATGCTCCTTTTGTTTTTCTAAGATCCAAGCTTTTAACGGTTGTTTCAGATAAAATGTCTTTCTGCTTTGTGACTTGAAATAATCCTTTCCCACTCAGTTTACTGTTGATTCCTTTCAGACATTCACTGAGACGCTGCAACTTTGCAATCTTTGTCAAAAGTTAGCCCTCTCATGCTTGCATTAGATGCATGGGGTGCTTTTCTGTAGAGGGCTTGCAGAGTAGTATACACTTCACAGGCCACTAGAAATTGCATCTGAAAGTACTGCAGCTCATTTCAGAGTTGATACCAGTATTTTCCTTCTTCGGATGCATGCCATTAAAATGTCAGAGCTTTTTCATTGTGTCAGAATCATGACACTGCATTCTTCCATTAAGTTGCTAGATTCTTCTTTCCTGGCTCTTGTTCATGTTCTGCATGGATGTATCTCTCCTGGTCTCCAAGAACTCCCCTTTTAGGACTCAGTTGTCAGCTGTTGATGTGTCATGCCTTTGGTCGTTGAAAAAGCCTCGAATTTTCAGAGCAGATTCCTTGGTTTGAGAACTGAATGACATAATTGATTGTCTTGCTTCAGTGGTTTTAGAGGAACCGTTGCCAGGTGTCCTTCTTGTTAATTCTGCTTGAATAAGGTGCTGTAGCTGGAATAAAAGTACTTATTTCCTTTCTTTGGGTTGTTTTATTGGCATATGTCAATGAGTGTAAGCTTCCTTTGCAGCTGCTTGTCTTGCTGAGCAGGCAGGTAGATGTGCTTGATAATATGTAGAGCCAAGACTCCTTAAAATCTCTTTCTTTGTTTTGTGGTTCTTAACCAGATATATCAGAAGAACTGTTATGCTAACAAATGTACTGGCCAGCACTCTTAGGTGCAGTTTTTTGTTAATGCTGAATGAGATCTGCTAGCTGTCATTGAGAGAAGAAATCTGCCTTTGTCTTGCACGTCCCTTCCAGGTTCTTGCCTTTGCATTCTCTAATGATGTGACTGTATATTTTATTTGGATCAGCTTATTTGTCCATCGGAAAGCGGATCTGCTGCAAATAATGATTAATTTTCTGATGCTGATCTTACTTTCTGGGTAGTCAGGAGCTGACAAGGGAGAGCAGGTGGGAACTTGTGGCCAGGATAGGGCAGACCCGTTCAGTTTTGGCAGCATCCCAGAGTATGTGGCATTACAGTGTTTTACAACCATGTATCAGGGTTGAAGGAAGGGATGCAATTTCTGGAGAGGGCTGAGTTGGGCTATCCAAAATGTGTGTTCTGGTACCTCCATAGATTTGAGATATGTTTGGGATACACTCGATTACACATGAGCTTAAACTTAATGGTGAGCTGCCTGGGTTTGCACCACATGTCATAGGGATGGTTACATCTATATAATGTTTTCCATCTTGATTTATTAATAGGCATTTTCTCCCTTAAGTCCACATTAACAGCTTCTGGAAGAGAATAACTGTGGTGCGGGGTCACCTCAGAAATACATTAGCCTTGTAATTGTTTGTCTTAGAGACATGTTCAGGGGAGGAAATTTCCCAGACCAAATCAATAAGATGCAATATACCTAGCAGTTCAAAACCAAACCAAAAGACCCTAGTCATTTTTGCTCTTGCAGGGAATGAGGTGAATACATTTAAAGGGCTATGTACAGTATATATATACTTAGGAATTTAAGTTAGGCTTTTTACATTCTTCCTTACAAACAAATTCCTTTTTGGTACCAGCAAATGATCGTATGGAGTTGGTTACACTGTGTACACAGAGCTAAATGAAATGATGGCATATGTAGCGATGTTGTTAACAAGCAGGAATAATAAAATAGAATGATAGGGGTTGGAATGGACCTCTAGAGATCATCCAGTCCAAACCCCCTGCAAAAGCAGATCCCACCTAGATCAGGTCACACAGGAACATGTCCAGGCGGATCTTGAAGAGCTCCAAGGAAGGAGCCTCCACAGCCCCTCTGGGCAGCCTGTGCCAGGGCTCCCTCACCTCAACAGTGAAAGAGTTTTTTCTTATGTTTAAATGGAACTTTTTGTGTTCCAGCTTCATCCCATCACCCTGTCACTAGATACCATAGAAAAAAGGGATGTCCCAACCTCCTGACATCCATTTAGATACTTATAAATATTAATGAGATCCCCCCTGAGTCTCCTCCAGACTAAACAGTCCCAGGTCCCGCAGCCTTTCCTCATAAGGAAGATGCTCCAGTCCCCTGATCATCTTGGTGTCCCTGCACTGGCCTCTCTCCAGCAGTTGCCTGCCCCTCTTCAGCTGGGGAGCCCAGAACTGGACACAGGGCTCCAGATGAGGCCTCACCAGGGCAGAGTAGAGGGGGAGGAGAAAACCTCCCTTGACCTGCTGCTCTTACTCTTCTTGATGCATCCCAGAAATACTGTAGGGTGTTGTTTAACGATATAATGATGAAAGAGCTAAAAGGTGGCACTATGGATGTCAGTACATGCTGTGGACGTCCATTGTTGTGTCACAGGTACCAACCAGCCTCACGAGTCATTTGGGGCAAGCATGAATCCCTCCATTTCAAAGAGATCAAATGGGTGATGCAGGGAAATTATTGCCTTATCTTTGGTTTTTTTTAGGCTGTGTTAGGTAAAACATAGATTTTAATATCAATTGTAATTCATGACTGGAGTGAACATACCCAGATAAGGTAAACCCTATGTTACATTCAGTGAATTGGTCAGAGATTATACACTGATTCAAATGAGATGCTCTTTAATCATCTCAAAGTTACGAGAACCATTTAGTCAAGACCTGTGGCCTGTGTTACAAAGCAGGTGAGAGGTAATGGGGGATAACTGAAAGGATCTCTGGGTGGAATCAAGGGGCCTTTAGGAAGCTTTCCAGTTAAACTGCATCATTCTAAACAGTCATTGAAAGATCTGGGATTTCTCATCATGCAGTTTTCATGCACGTTCTCTTCAGCAGCACAACCAGGCATTTTTATAGAGGGCACTCAGCCTGAGCATTCTCCAATAAAGAAAAGCTGGCTTTTTGAAACAAAAAGAAACTCCTTTTTAAAAGGAATCAACTGTTTCTAAGTGTTTATGGTTGTTATGTTTTTAATTATTAATACTCATGCTTACATCTGTAGACATGAAAACCTCCCATTCCATTGTAGGGCAACTCCAAAATATAATGAACAAAAAAATCCTGATTCCTTCAACTTCCCGTTTCTTTGTTGCTGTTCTTTTCCAGGGAAGCTGGTATTCTCAGTTCTTCTGGATTTAATGCCTATTGAAAGCCTGCCAGTAGTTTTAGAGAGAGTGAATTTGATGATTCACATTATCCCATCCTGTCCTGTGTTTGCCAGAGTTTTCAATAAATCATTTGTTACAGTTGTACTACCCTGTAATGTATTTCTTTAGAGAAGTGTAGTTTGGAGTTGTAAGTAGCTCTTCAATGTTTCTTCTTAGATTCCTGTCTACATGCTTCAAATCTTAATGTGCAGACTTCAATGGAAAGAAAATAAGAACGAAGTTGAAACTGCTCCAAGATGTCTGAAAGTAGCTTTTCCTATTAATTAGTTAAATAACGTGTCTGTTCCGTTTCTTGGGAGTTTTCAGGTCTAGAAACAGCTGTTGCATTTCCATTGGTTAGCTATTTTCTTCCTCTACTACTAGAATAAATGCACTATTTCTGGCAGGTGATGAATTCCAAAGTATTCCCATGTTCATTCTCTGCGAGGACCAAATGAAAGCAATTAATTCAGGGGAAAATATATGTCAAAGAAAGAAAGGGAGAAATGTTTCCCTAGCACCCATTTTTGAGTGGTTTTAGTGACTACTCAGGGGGTTGGAGTGTGGGAGCCCTTTAGAGGAAATGGGCTACAGGGTGGCTAGTCACAGCTTTACAGAAATGCAGCTGATCAGATTTTAGCCCATTGGTAATACCTCACTATATGGGCTGAAGTGAGAGTCTATCTGAATGAGCAGTTTCTTTTGGGTGATGTCAGTGAGACCTTTGTATGTATCCTGGTCTGGCCAAACCAGTAGTGGCTCAGCTGTTCTCCACTGGTCTGTGTCCATAGTCAGGTTAAGGAAATTAGCCAAGGAGGTCCTTCACTTCCCTTTGTTCAGGGTTTTGCCCAGGATGGAAGTTCAAAGTGAAGAGCCAATTTTCTACAGTGTGGATGGGTTAACATGGGGGTTACTGAGGTTCCTAAGGCAGAGCCTCCTAGTCACAAGTTGTGTTGCTGGGAATTCTTCAATAAGCCTTGTAGATGCAGAAAACACATCTTCTATTTGTTATTGTAGACTGCTTTGTCCTCTTCATTGCCACTTTATTTGGTCAATGGCACATTTTGACTTAAATTATTTACTTTCTGCATTCACAAGCCTGTATGATATGTTTTGTTGTGGCTAAATACTAATTCCAGTCTTTTCCATGTTGCAGTCTACCCATATTGCTCGAGCCAGCTTCCAGGTTGATGCTTTTGGATCATCTTTCATCCTAGATGTGACGCTAAACCAGTAAGTAATGACTGTATCTTATTCTACATCTGTTGAAGACCCAGTGCCAGTGAAATACCATTTTTCCATGGAGGTTTTAGAGGCTGTGTTATAGCACAAATGCTATTTCGAGGTGTTGAATTCATCTGCAGTAGTATATTTTAAGTTCTTTTGTCATTTTCTTCAGTACTGTTGTAGGCTTTGATATTCCCATTGTTACTACTTAGTAGCTATTTCAGTGTAACTAACATTTTAGAGTTCTAATTTCATTTGCCATCATTCAGTTTACCAAGAAGGCAAATTACTACACTGATGCAGAGCCTTCCTGGATATTAAAAGGCAGAGTTGCTGAAAACCGGTAGCTGTTAGCATTTTAATATCCCAGTGTAAAAGTACTGGAGACAGAGCAATTGCACTACAGTTAATCCTCAGGAAAGAACGAGATGGAGAGTTGAGAATGAAGTTTCTCTGGATGCATTTACAGTCTTTTGGGAACAGAGAAGCATTATCATGCAGTAGTACACTGTGAACTTCAGTCTACGATGGAAGACTGAACAATAGTAAACTTCAAGTGAAATCTGGTATGTGGCTTTCAGTAATGAGTTTTTGAAGTAGCCTTTTAGCACAGCTATTTTAAAATAGGAGTTGCTTTTCTCTTCTGCTCTGAAAAGAGAGTAAATAATATGGTAAATAGAAATGCTTTGTTAAGTAATTAGTGTCCTAAAAATGGAACGCAACGTTGCATGGTCTGGTGTAAGAGATTGTGCTAAATTGCTACAAGTATTTCTGCTATAAAGATGAACCATTCACTTTGCAATGACTGACACTCTCATTTCATTTTATTTTCCCTTGTAAATACATTTTAAACAAAGGCAATTTCTTTATGTGCACTGACATGAGTTCACCACATGTGAATCCTTGCTGGCTACAGACAGCAGAGACAACTCTGCTGCTGGCAGGGGGGAAAGAAGCTGGTTTAGAATTTCCTGCTGAAAATCACTAAGCCCACAACACTGAAGTGTGTGTTGAAAATAGGAGTTTTGTGTACATATTTATACCAGAAACCTGGTTTTATTTTGGGGGGCAGATTAATGGTGTGGTCACAGTTTCTGAAAGGTCAGGAGTTACCTTGCAGTTAAGAATTTAAGATCATCTTAATAAAAGTAAACAAAAGCAAACATAGGAAACTAGTGGTATATGAAAAGATAGTTAAGGATGTGACCTTATGAACTGCAGTAGTTCTCTGTAGGTGTTTTTCTTTGTTCATGACCATGCACATATGTGTATAAATACACATAGTTATATGTGTTTGTATAAATACAAACACATGTTTGAAGTTTGATTTGAGCCAGATCCTGGTTTTTATGCCATTCTTTTGTTTCCTTTCATGATATTAGACCAATATTTGTATGAGTTAAGACTGTCAGAATATGTTCTTGTTGTTCTTAAGAGTATCAGAATGCAACCTAAACATGAGCTTTTCCTTGTAATACGAAAGAAGTCCTGTCACAAATTGTGCAAAATTAAAACAAGAAGGCTGAAAGGAAACGAGAATGTTTGGCATGATATTTAAATGATATTCATGATATTTAAATCAACATTTAAACTGCTTCTGAAGTGGCATTTGCAGATCATCAAATAAAAAGGGTCAAGTACACCAAAGCAACGTTTAAAACGTAGTCTTAATTCTTATTCCTGTGCACAAATATGTTCTTTCAGAAGGCTGTGTGTATTTTTCTTCTATTGGAAGAAAATATTATGTTCTGCTTGTACTTTCTAAGGGTCTTGAGAGAAAAGCATTGATTTTTTTGAGGAGTGGTTTGCAAATTTGTCCCCCAGTAGCCTTATAATTGAAAAGTAGTTGAACATTTGAAAGGAGTAAGGGTCCAGGTTTTAGTTTTCCTCTGGAAAAATGTAACTGAACTTCTGATAATATCAAAAGCATACTGAAGTAGGCCTTTTTGGTAAAATTAGGTTTAATGCATAATAGACATTTGAGGGATGTTAAAGGGAGTATGGGGAACAGAGAGGGGAAAAAATAATCTCAAATACATAGGTCATCAGAAAGAAGAGACCTTGTCTTTGTCAGTCTGCTTTCTTGCAGTGTCTCTGTTGTTAAAAGGTTGGTTTGGGTGGCTTTTGTGTGGTTTGGGTGCTATCTGAGCATCATCTGTAATTTAAGTAGTGGACAGCCACAGGAAAAGTGTTCATTCTCCTATATGGTTCCTTAAAATTCAAATGATCATAGCAAACAAAGAGCATTAAAAAATCAGAAAGAAAAATATACCCCTGCTCTCTAATAGCTGTCTGCAAATAGATTTTCTTCCTTTCCTGCTCTCTTTGTGGGCATTATTTTCCCTGTCCTCTTCAAATCCATCTTCTTATCTGACAATGTTTCTCTGTTCCTCGACTGTGTTACTTGTGCTTTGTTTTACATCCCCCCATTTTGTACCTGTTTGTATTTTGTATTCTGTTGTGTTTGTGCATTTTCCATCTCTGTACCTAGTTCTATGAAGAGTCACACGTTTCTTTCTCTTCTTTTTGTGTCAGGGATAATTGTCCTCTCTGCCATCATCATTGGTACCACAAATCTTTCTTTTTTTGCCTTGCAACCTTTTCCTTGACAGCTTTTTGTACACTGACGGTTGATTCTGACAGGAATATTTATGGTCTCTTACTTGCCTCTCTCTTCCCTCATTGCCTGATACCCTCAGTGTTATCTCTTTTCACTGAAGGAGATGCTACTGGATGTTAGTTGAACATCTTTCCTTTTCTAGCCTCTTCCTCTGCCACCTCTCACAACACAGTCCTGCAACCAAATGCTGATCTCTGCAATGAAACAAGCTAGGAAGATGGAGGAAGTGGGCAGAGCAATCAAAAAGCTGAGCTTATGCTGATATTTCAGACCTCAGGAGAACTAAGACCCAGGATGGGAGTGTTCTGTCAGTCTTGGATGGAAGAGAGAAGAAGGAAAAATAGTTTTCCAGCTGCCATTAGTATGACAGTTTAATTTAACATTGAAATCCACATGCTTTCTTGTTACTCATTTTGGATCTTAACCAGTTTTGAGTGTGCGTTTGCTTACAGTAGTGCAGATGTGAGATACATTGAGACATTACCATGAATACCATTAATAATAAAAAAAGAAGAAAAAGCTGTTGTAATTCCAGTGTAGTTTCTTTTTCAGTGGTGTCATCACTGTTTCTCTGTTCCTTTCTCCCTGAGTTGCCATAGTGTCTCTACAACGAACTTTGTTTTTAAGGTACAGTGTTTATTTTTGAACTTTTTTTGCCTGTTCAGCTGGCTGGAGTGTTTACAAAAGGAACTTTCAGATCAAATCAGCTGTATTTTTACATCAGATTCAATCCCTTCTGCAAAAGTTAGGGATGCATTAGCTGCATCAGTGTGTCCTCGTGCAGGCAGAACTGGCTAATGGAGCTGTTTTCTGTGCCCATCTTTGTTAATGCTGCCTTCACCATTAGCAAACCTGGACTGTGCAAGTGGGTGCTCCTTGCAGCTTTCCTTCCTTCAGCTCACATCCAGCTCTGGCTGTCAACCCAGAACTGTGCAGTGTACTAATTAATTAAATGTACTAATTGATTTCTTTTTTGCTTCTTTCCCCATGAAGTTTGTAATGCTCTCATGGCATCTGTGGCTCAGCAAATGGCCACTTCTTCTTCTCATACAGTGTATGTCTTCTTCAATGCAGCCACGTGGCTGTTCACACTCTCACCTTGCTCTCTAATCATGTGATTAAACAGCAGATCTCACTTGGAAAGGGGCACATTTCTGAAAGCTTCTTTGAGGCCCTTTGGGTCCTGTGAACCACGTGGATCTGAGGGACCCTAGGTGAGGGCCTGTTCATCAGCACGTGAAGCAGCAGAGGTGTCAAGGGCACAATGGGACAAAGCAAACTGATCACAGCATTGGGTTGGGAAAGGGCATTCTGCAAGTTAGTTAATCAGAAAAGCTGCAGTATCTGTGCTTGTCTGGAGTATCTGGCATGGGCTGACCACCCCAAGTTCACTTTGTAGTAGCAACGATGGGCAAGAAGGATGATGAAGGCTCTTCCTAGCTGCAGCATCGTATGAGAGCTCTGGTGTTTCCTGTTGTGGGGACAAGCAGAGGGTGTTTCTTGAGCCTGAGCCTGAATTGTGATCACTCCTGAGTTGCAGTGTGGACACAAGCACTCTGCTGAGGAAAGTCATGACCTTCTGAAAGCTCCCTCGAGCATCTGGCTACCTGTGCACGTCCTGGCTCCTCAGGCTATAACAAGAAGAGCCCTTCCCAATCATGGCTTTTTTTTGTGAGAGTGAACACAGCTATAGCTTGAGATCCTGAGGTTGGTAATGGGGAAGTGCTTTGAAGGGTCACAAACATAAATAAGGATTTAAGGCTTATATTCAGCACTTCAGGACTGCTCTGTCCTTGGTGACACTCAGCCACGAGGATGCAGCATAATTGCCACCTGCTTTCTCTTCTTGCAACACAAATTCAATTCCTCTGTGGGAGTGGAAAATAATCCATAAAGAAGTAGTAGGCTGGACAAGATGTGCTCAGAAACCTCACATCTTCAGAGGCTCCCACATCTTCTGTTCCTGTCGAACGGTTCTGTTGACCATGTCCCAGAGAAGTAACAGGAGTGTGAATAAATCCTTGGTCGTGGTGATCAACAATGTTAAAGATGGCTGAAAGATTTCAAATGAAGCAGTTTCTGTAAACTCTACAATCAGTCCATTTTCTGTGTGGAAGAGAAATGCTTTTTTCTCTTAGTTTATTGAAAGGTAGGCAAAACCAAAACAGCTTCTTCAGAAAATATTGATAGGTATTTTGTATAGTTCAATCTTCATTGAAATTATTGCTGGTTAGTGGCACTGAAAGGTTCCTGCTACTCCAGTAATTAATTGCTTTGCCTTGCCAATGAATAGTTTTTGCAGCTTCTGCAGAGAAAGATGCAGACATTTCCTTGTGGGGAATGTTTATTAGAAATGTCTTTTTACTAGAGTTTTGCAAACCTTACAAAATCAGATTGTAAACTTCATAAAACAATTGTGAAAACAGAAGCAAAATAAAAGGCAGCTTGACAGACAAGTGCCAGCTTTCTCATGAGACAAACTGCTGAAACCTTGCCTGCAATTTCTCTTGGCAAATGGTCTCCAACACTAATATCAATGTGTCATGTAAGCTGTAAATGAAAAACATATTCCTAAAGTTGCTCTAAATTGTAAACATTTGGCTGTGTGGAATTTGAAAGGATTCGCTTCCTGACGTGGTTTAAACAAAAGTGCAGTTACTTGGTTTCTGACAAGTATAATTTCTAGTAAGTGTCCTGCATTGCCCCTGTGAGCCTCTTGCTCTTCCTAGTCACCCACAGGATGGGTGTGCAGTTGAGAGGCTCTGTGATATATGATGCAACCTGCTGGGTTGTGCTACCAAGGTCAAGAGGACCCATCTGCCTTTTCTGCTTTAAAAGTACTCCGTGCTTTATGATCTCTGTTACTCTTGTAATGACTCCTGGTAACTCTTTGGCTAACTGCATGTGGTAAATGAAGGTTAGATCAAACCTGAGGAGGAGCTACTCTTCCTTTAAGTTGTTTTGAGTCTCCCTAAAGTCCAACTCAATCCCTTATTAGTTATCTTAATGAATGCCTTGGCTGCACACAGTCTCAATTGTTCTCAGTAGCAGCTAGAATTTATTGGGATCAAGGGAATTCAAGCTGTGTTCACTTTTCTTATTCATGCAGGCTGAGGAAACCTACTTGAGTGTGATCACATTTTGGTAATTGGTTCTTACTTAAATAAACCCTTTTTTTTTTGCATCCTATGACAGTGCTTTGAAAGTTCAATTGCAATATTTAGTACCAATTTACAGCTAGCACAATACAGACCGAGTTCAAGTCTTCTTGAATGAGATACTGAACCATGTTCTGCATTACTTGCTAAGTAACGTTTATCATAGGCTCTGTGGTCAGAACCCCAGCTGGCCCAATCTTTCACAATCCCATTTTGCGAAGTCATTCTTTCCCCCCCACCCCCAATCTGTTGTGGAAAAATTAGTATGATTGATAATTGCAAGCCAGACTTTTGGACAGTTCTCCTGTGATATTGTTAATTTCAAAGGTTGATTTTCTTTGCTTAGGAGACACTTATTCTGCACCTCCATTTGTGTTTGCATGCTTGGCTAACACATATTTTGTACCAATTGGTTTTGGATAGCTTATATTTTCTTCTCATTAATTAGAAATGTTAGTTCTGCAGAGATTTCTGCTCCCTAATTCTGTTTGGGCTAAGATACAAGGAAAAGTAACACAAAAAAATAAAGGTTTTACCAGTGTATCACAGAACATTCTGAGGCTAGGGAGAATTCCTGGGATTATGCACTTGGACTTGTGTAGCATCATCACTAAGGGTTCCTGCCTTTGTGGATGGTTTCCCAGTTTTGTGTTGAACTAGTATGGGAATGAAGAACTTTTCAAAATATGAACTGTTTGAATAGTTAATTACCCTCACTGATGGAAGTTTGAACATTAATTTTCAACTGAAAAAGCCATGTAGCATTGAATTACATATAGCATATCAGGCTGCTTTTCATACAGTAAATGAGCTGAGCTCCTGGATCTTGAGAAAATGTCATCTTAGAAATCCTTTCATATTTTCTGTGACTTTTCCCTGAACTCTCAAATTTATCAGTATCTTTAAAGAAAGGTGGACTCACTCCTGTATTTTGCCAGTGCTATGTATACAGGTGGCACAACCTTCTTATTTTTTGTTCTTTCCAAGCTTAGAATTGACTGCTTGGTAAAAATGAACTGTGTTCTTTGACCTTATTTTAACTTTGCTGATACTGAATTTGTAATCTTGTACAAGAAAAAAAATCAAGCTTAGTTTTACAAAAAAGTTTTCCATAGACCTATGTTGATTATCAGTAAGTTTATTACTTTCCTTTGATTTGTTTCCCATAGTCACAGATTCTCAGTGATTGGAAGGGATCTTGAAAGCTCATCCAGTGCAACCCCCCTGCCAGAGCAGCAGCACCTAGAGCAGGGCACACAGGGACTCATCCAGCTGGGTTTGAATGTCTCCAGAGAAGGAGCCTCCACAGCCCATCTGGGCAGCCCCTGCCAGTGCTCACTCACCTCAACAGGGAAAAAGCTTTTCCTTGTTTTTCTTTGGAAACTCTACTGTTCCAGCTTGTCCCTGTTGCCCCTTGTCCTATCATTGACCATCACTGAGCACAGCCTAGCTCCAGCCTCCTGACATCCACCCTTCATGTATTTGTAACCATGAATGAGGTCACCACTCAGACTCCTCTTCTCCAAGCTCAAGAGCCCCAGCTCCCTCAGCCTTTCATAAGAAGGGAAATGCTTCACCATCTTTGTGGCCCTGTACTGAACTCTCTCCAGCAGCTCCCTGTCCTTCTTGAACTGAGGGACCTAGAACTGGACACAATATTCCAGATGTGGTCTCATGGTTTCTTTTGGAAAAGGTAAATTGCTGTTGATAACTCCATTGTTCTGTATTATTTAGTATTATGACTTAGATTTAGGCTAAGAAATTTCCATTATGATTGCTTGTCTACAATTATCTGTAGACTCTTTGTTGAGTTTAGTACCAGTTACTGGTAAAGGCTGTTGAAATCAACACAAGTTTGCTACTGACTTCAGTTGGATGGGGATATAGAAAGTTTTAAGTGATGTGTATGAAATGCTTGCAGGTGCATAAATGGCATTCTGGTTAAAATGAGTACACAATAAAGAGAATTTGTTTCATTTGTGCATCATTTCCAAATGCATCACTGTAAGGTAATCCTGAGCACGTGCAAGAGAATCCCCCTAATCTTTCTGAAACACCACTTAAAGCTCAATGGCATGTGACTTCTAAGAGAAATAACATTTGAGAACATTAATTTGTGTATAAGAAATGTCTGTATTCCCTCCTAGGATCCTTTCTAGCCCATTCCAAAAAATGTTTCTGGAAAGGCCAATCCTTTGTTTTCCTCTCAATGGATGTGATAAAGAGTATTTTACTGCTTTTAGGTAATTGCATTCATTGGAAGCAATATTTGTTGGTTTAAAGCAGAGTAATTAAACGATATGGGATTATCAGCACTGAGTAAATTGCCTTTCCATGATCTGATTTCTTTTTTTTTTGTCACAGAAACAAGAGAAAATGTATTACTCTGTATTTGTGAGCATGTATGTGGGTAGAAAATGATTAGTTATTTCCAAGAGATACTACCATTCTATTACTGTAATGTTTGTCTTGATGATATTCCTCAGCTTACCAGATCACTTATATATCTAACACACATATATACAGATACACTCCATCATGTGCTATATTTAGCATCTTCTTTAGAGTAAAATGGCATAAATCAGGAAAAGGATCAAACTGCTTAACATGTTTCAGTGCCTGTGAATTTATCTTCTGATAAGATACACTTGGAGTGGCTGTAACTTTAACAATCAATTGATAAAATGAATAAACAATAAATAAAATGACCTCTAGTCATTATGAAAGGGTTTAAAATAAAGGAGGTTTCTGTTTTTGACTGTGATGGTCAAAGTGCAATGTCTGGATATACTATTGAAATGGAGTTCTGTCCCCATATGCTAACATTCATTTGAACACCAGAGTTCTTCCTTGAACCTTTGGATTGTATATACATTACTGCCACTTCTGTGAATAAAACAAAACAAATCGTTGCTCCTTCCAACTACTTCTATATTTGGTTATGATTTAACAGCTAGAACAGGATTTGTGTTTACAAAAGCAAGCAACAGCTGTACAAGTTGGTCTTAATAGGAGCCATTATCTCTCTTACTTTCTGTCACTTAGATTTTCAGACCTCTGTGGCTGCAACACTGCTACTGTCTTATGAATTGTAACATATAAATACTGCTCAGAGTAAGACATATGAAGAGGGTAGTAGACAGGAAAATGCATGAACTGGAATGTGAATATCAGCTCTTTTCTTTGCTATCATTTATAGGATGTCTTTCTATGAGTCAGCAGCCTTCCTGCTGATACAGTTCCTTCCTGGACATGTTCCTGTGTGACCTGATCTAGGTTGACCTGCTTCTGCAGGGGGGTTGGACTAGATGATCTCTAAAGGTCCCTTCCAACCCCCACCATTCTGTGATTCCATATCCCTTTTTCTGTGTTGTCCAGCCACTGTGCCCTGTTTTTTTTCACTGTCTCCTTGAGAACTCCTCTGACACGATGACCCTCTGTATGTGTGTGTTAAAAATAGCATTTATAGAAGCAGAGGAGATGCTGAGGGACTTTGAGCTTGAGGCTCAAATACTTTCCTCAGCTAAGCAGTGAAACAAATTGGAATCCCCATTTCTGGGGAAGGAGTCCAGTGATGTATGGAGCTAGGAATGAGATATTAATATGGAGAAGGAAAGTAGTAGGAATTATTAGGGGTTATCAGAGGACTTAACCATGGCTGGATAACCATAAGCTTACAAACTTGTGTTCTTGAATTCCACAAGACAGTTACATGAGGAATAGGTTCTTCAGCCTTCTTCTACTCAGAGTAGTGGTTCTACTTAAGAAATGTGATTATAATCAAGAGATTGAATCAACAGGCAGTATTAAAACAGTATGTTGTAAACACATGGAACATCTTCCCTGGCAAATAGCAGTGCTCAAGTTTTGCACACAAACTCTGTTGTATCAAAGCAAATGTACTCTCTTGGGGTTTTTTGTGGTAGTTATTACAGAGATAAGGTGCTGCTTAGGAAGTCACAGCCATTGTTTCTGTGTTTGTGTGAGGTTTATATAACATTTTAAAATGTGTTTTTTGCTAGTAAGATTCAAGATGGCTGTGCTCACGTTTCCTTACTCCATGTCTGGAAACAAGCTTCCTTTGACTTATTGTATGTAGTCTTTAAGGTAATTGTTTTCATTCTGTTTGGACCTGCTAGTGAGTAAGACCACATTTACAGACAGTTGTGGCATCTTGGCTAGTGCAGTAGGTTTGTTTCCTTGGAGAAAACCACAGACAAACCAAATTCTGTGCTTAGGTTTTAAGTTGCACACCTTACTCTGATTTTCTTCTTGGCTGCATTGGGTTGAGAAACACTCCCAGCTTAATGACCTCTTTTATTGGAGTGCAGTGGTCCAGGAAGCCAAGGGCACCCTGCGGCACGCTGGGCTCAGTCAAGCTCCCTGCCTTTTGTCAGGGGTATCCCCCACAGAGGATGCTTCAGGCTTGTAGACAGGCATGTTAAAAGCTATTTTTGATAGACAAGTAAGATAAACCTTTCAATTCTTTCATACTCTTATTCTGTTGGCAGAATGGGAAACAGCTGGACTCTTGATGCTTTCAAGGCCTTTGGACTTTACAGTCTGTGATTCATTGTTACTGTGATGCTTCTGTAATGCCTCATCTAATTCCTTGTTTTCTTCAACCACATGATAAATCAAGGTTGCTTTCTAATAATCTTCTGATTTGAACAAAACTCCCTATGTCTCTCAAATTCTTGAAATGCCTCATTGCTTCATGTGTAGTTTTAGTTCTTCACTGTCCAAGTTTCATTATGAAATAGTAGTAGGTGAACGAAGCAATGGAAGATACCTTATTTATATGGCTTATCAAATAGGGCATTAGAAGTTGTGTTTTATGGATATTACTTTGCACCACTATATTAAGAAGTTGTTTAATGCATTGTGATGTCAGACAAATCTAACAGAAACCCTGAGGTTTGTGGCTGCTTTATGGTATGTTATTGAAAAGAACTGGGAGTTGGTTTTTGATCCTTTTCCTGTTTCTTTTGAAGGAGTGTGGAAGCTACTTGAATTACCATAAAATAGAAATCAGTTCAGGTAGGCCAGAAAAGATCCCTTTATCAGTTGACTGATGGCCTGGTCAGATGATAATAGTCTCATTTCTTTAAACAAAAAAAAAAAGACAAAGCAATGTTAGAGGGAATTTATCATGTGTCCTCATTCTGTTCCATTTACTTTATTTCTGCCATCCCAAAGGAAATGAAATGCTGTCATTTGGTGTGATACACCGTGAGATGAAGGAGAAGAATCATCTTGTACTTTTATTAAAGATGACCTACAAATAAATATTTCTTCTAAATTGGATTTCTGCCCTTTTTTGAGATGTAAAAGGTCAATTGAAAAAAAACCCCACAAACAACATTTTTCTTCTCTTGCTGTTTCTTCTCTGCTTTCTCCAAAGAAATAAACCCACTTAAAATCCAGCTTTTTAATAGCCAAATTTATTTTTATCCATTGTTGGTCACTTCATATCAGATCTCTGTGTTCTTGCCAAAGAATCTATTGGGGAGGGTATAAATGTACAGGAAGAGTTACAAATGGATGGGATGTACTCATCCCCTGAAGTAAAACCCTTCCTGATGACGTACTGAAAATTGGCCTAAATTCCAAAGATGGAAATTTTGCCTCAGGATTAAAAACCAAAAGCATTCATGTCCAAAGGGCATGACAGATTTTAAGCCCCTGGTTGTGTGTTAACAAATACACTGCAGTGATGCTTCTGAGACTCTAAGAGAGATTACTTGATGCATCATTTTAAGGAAACAAACAAAATCAATCTGTCTTTTTGAAGATGGTGAATTTTTGGTGCCTTTTGGTTCTGCCTAAGCCAACCAGATTAAAAAAGCACATCTTAAAGATTTTCCCTCTACAAAGCAGTTCAGTTAGAGCAAAACTGCCTTTTCTCACTGTAAATGTGGTACTCGTGGCACTCCTTCAGCCTTAACAGTCACTTACAGGCACTCCTTCAGCCTTCCTTAAACACAGACAGGCTTGGTGGTGACAGTGAGATATTATAATTGTCTCCCTGCTTATTCTTGCTCTTCTAATGAATCACATTTTTCATTTGGTCTGTCAAATTTTGATAGAAGTCAGTGAAGTAATGCTGAGAGAAAAGGAGAAAAAATGAGCTTGATGTAACGTTTCTCTAATGGAGTTATGCATGCTTTCAGAGCAAAGAACTGAGGAAATTCAGATGTATCTCCACTTCCTAAAGAGACAGCAATTTGTAAATATCACTGAAGGGAAGAAAAGCTTTTTGGTATGGTTCCATGTGTTTTAGCATCACTTCTGTTTTTACTTAATTATAAGAAGCAAAGGAATTCTTCCAGTGACTTCAGAGACAGGAATCCATCCAAGGGTGTCGGATTATCAATGCATTTCTATGTCAAGTCAGATTATCAATGCATTTCTATGTCAAGTCAGATTATCAATGCATTTCTGTGTCAAGTGACCAGTTTGATTATGGAGGAAACTTCCTTGAAATCAGCCAAGGAATAAATTTGGTTTGTTGTACTTCATTCTGGTAAGCTGCTCGTCTGGAAGTCGGAAATCACTACATGTGAAGCTGCAGAGACATAGCAAGATCAAGCTCAATGTGATACTGTAAAGAAGCTGCCAAGTCTAGCAAAAGAGATTAATATAAATATGTTTCTAGTGTTAATGAAAAACAGTGGCTGGAGCTTTTAGTTTATATATTCACAGCCTCTGCTTTGGTACAAAGTTAAGAGGGTATCTTTTGTCTTTCTCTTTCTGGAAGAATTGTTAAATCTTATGTTACAGTGTATTTTGTGGATGAACTTTCTGATCTTTAGTCTGGACTTACCCATCGTCATCCTTTGATTTCATTTCTTTTTGGGTATAAGAAGATGTATTTGCCTTTGGTGGTTTGCCAGAACATCACAGCTAATGGATTTCTGGCATGCTAGAAATTTTACAATAGGAACAGATATAATAAGGTTCTGATGGCCTGCAAATATGTGATGTGTTGCCACTTGAATCAGGTAGCTACGCTGTACTCCTGTGTTGCTCTTCCCTTTGCCCTTCTGCTTAGATAGACCGTGGGAATTCACTTCATCACTTCTTACTAAATGTATGTACTTTCCATATTTGGTGGTATGACTGGGATAATTTTGCATCTGGGAATCTGAAAGACTAGGAGCTGGTACTAAGGAATTTCTGCCATTCCCTTGATAACCAGATTCTCGTGTGTGTTTTTATGAGTTTTGATCTGGGAACATCATTTGACTTCATTCCAGTCCTCCTGCTCCATCTGAGTAGCAGAAATGAAGTACTTTAGACCCAAGCATACAAATTTGCTGGCTGATGCTATTTCTGCCCTTCCCATCAAAGTTAGCCTGGGAAGGTATTAACTGTGTTTGAATGTAGACCTTCAGAGACTTGAGTTTTGTGATTCACGTGGTCAGTTACTGTTCATCACTAATAACTCCTCCTTCATTTATTGCACACATTTATTGCACAGTTTTTTGTTTCACCAGTATGAAGAACTGGAATGTGATCTGTGTGTTTATCTGAAGGGCAAAAGATGAGCCTTTGTTTATGATTGTGCTTCTGACAACTGATTGAACATTTCATGTTAAAGCCCTAGGTGGTTTACCACCAAAAGCTTGGCAGGTAAAGCTACTGGTATCAGATTTCAAGGGCAGGGTACAGAAAAGGGTTGGTGGTAAATGTCTGAAAAGAAATAGATGATGCTGAGGTAGGGATAGATGGCATTGTGTTAATCTTTTGCAGTATTAATGCCAACCAAAATATAGTGAGATAATAAACTTGTTTTGCTAAAAGTATATCTTTTGGGTTTGGGTCTTTGCTGGGATGAGAAGGGAATACTCAGAAGAAAAGGAGATCTATATCCATGCCTTTCTCCTGTGGAAGCAGGTAGGGTTGTCCTTGCTGCCCAGCCTCTTCTCCCTGCAGAAACATATGTGCAGTTGGGCTGAAGAGGGATGGATTAAACTTCAGAGAGCTGTGAAGTGCACAGCAGCACAAAGGTAGTGTCCCGGGGACCTCCTTTGTAGTGGCATTTTCAAAACTTGTTTCAAGAACTAGACTCTTATTCCTGAATGTACTCATCCTTGAAATATAGTAACAAGAGTTTGTCATTAACTGCTTGATAAGTTATATTTTCTTTTCCTCTTTCCTTTAAATCTCATATAAATATTAACTAAAACGAGGTTTTCATCTAAGTACAAACAAGGAAGAAAACTTCACTGAAAGTCTCCTTAAGCTGCACTGCAAGTTAAATTTGAGGAATAGCAAGCACTCACTGCTTTGAGTGACTTTTTGGGTTTTGTTCAGAAAATGATCTTCAATCAAAGAAAAAAAAATAGGGGAAAACTTGGATACTCTCTCTATATCTTTGAATGATTGTGATAGTGTTCATGTTGGTCTATGCTGTAGTGCAGATGGGTTAGAGGAGTACAGTTCTGCTATTAGCTAATTGTATAGTTCAGTTGGAGTAGGCAGAGGCTGTAGGAGAATCCAAAGAAACGTGTGTTATCTGACAGATCTTCACAAATAACACAATGAATTGTATTAGTAACTTTAGTAACTTCCTCTGTGCTTTGCTTAAAAACAGCATGTGTATCTGTACACACACACAGACCTGTATAGAGATGGATACACACACACAGGATCACACAATGGCAGGGGGTGGAAGCTACAGAGATCATCTTGTCCAACTCTCTGCTAAATCAGGTTCACCTAGATCAGGTCACACAGGAACGTCTCCAGGTGGGTTTTGAAAACCTCCAGAGGAGGAGCCTCCACACCCTCCCTGGACAGCCTGGGCCAGGGCTCCCTCATCCTTACAGTCAAGAAGTTTCTCTTCATGGTTAAGTAGAACTTTTTGTGTTCCAGCTTGTGTCCATTACCCTTTGTCTTGTCACTGAGCACTACAGAAAGGACTCACCCTGTCCTCTAAACACCTGCATTTTAGATGTATTTATAAGTGTTGGTAAGGTCCTCCCTCAGTTTTCTCCATGCTAAACAGTGCCAGATCCTTCAGCCTTTCCTCATAAGGAAGATGTTCCAGTCCCCTGATCATCTTGGTAGCCCTGTGCTGACCTCTCTCCAGCAGTTCCCTGTCCCTCATGAGCTGGGGAGCCTAGAACTGGACACAGGACTCCAGATGAGGCAAACAGAATCATGCACCTGCACTTGGGCAACTACTGCCTTTCAGTTCTGTATCCAAACCCAATAGCTAGTTTTCAGTTACTCATTTTATGTTTTCTGTATTTAGACTTGTGAGTAGCATAAAATCAATGTTAGATGTCAATTTTTGCCCTTGGATGAACATTACTAGTTCTGGTTGACTTCAGCAGGAGCTGCAGGCAAGCATCCTAAAAAAAGAACTTGGCCTTGGTTCTAAAAATCCCTTTTGTTGCATCCCATATTCCAGGAATGTGTATGTCTCTGTCCTCAAAGTGCAGCAGTTACCAGTGCACAAGTCTCTTTCAGTGGTCCTTGGAAAGACAAACAGAAGGAACTAAATACTCTATGGGAATAAGAGGCCAATGTTTGAGTATGTGAGCTGATCTCAGGGTCTGAGATCTAGAAGCCACCTAACCTAAGCTTTTTCAAACTGCAGGTGGGCAATTAGCACCCTAACCAGAGCAGAATGACCTTAAACACCAGGCATCTGTAGAAACTGTTAGAGATGTGCTGATTGGGATAGTATAAGCATCTTGTATCATATTTTAAGTTGCATTTTTATGCATTGTTAATGTATTGTAACTATGTAGTTGTTTTCCCCCGGGGTTTCTGAAGCTAGCTAACAACCTCTGCTGTGGGTTAGTGTTGTCACTCAAGGGAAGAGGCAGAAGACCAAGATGGGGGAGTTACCTCTCAGCTTGACAGCAGCAGAGCCAGCAGAGGAGCACATGAGAAATCAGGAATCTTTTTCCCCTTGTCTTTGAGCCATATGGCAACCAGAATCTTCCAATTCACTCTAAAGGAGCCATGAGACAAAGGAATTTAAATTACAAGTCAGAGAGTAGGCCAGAGGAGGGAATAATCAACATACAGAGAAAACATCTAGAGGAGCTAAAAGGCTGGAGCTGCATCAGGTGATTCCCAACAGATACTCATAACAATTTGATGCTGTTGTAAATGAGTAGAGCAAGGATTGCCTGTTTGCTGGTAAACCACTGCTGGAACACAAAATGTTTCTGTATTTCTGCAAGTTCCCCCATTTAATAGGAAGGAAAATCCCCAGTACCTGATGTAGGACTTGGACCAAATGTGCCACCCTAGCTGGCTGCAGAATTTGCCTTTCAGGCATGATGGTTGTTTAGCATGTATAGCAAATCAAAAGCTGTGCTGTAACTTGGTGCAGGCATTTACCTGTTGCCACTATAGCTTCTTCCACTGCATCCTTTCTCTCCCTGTTTTGATTGATTGACTTTTTCATTATTCAGTCTAGTTTCTAACGTTTTTTGAGAGAGAGAATACATCCTTATTGCTCTCCTGTTATCACTCTGACCCTGGCTGTTTGCTGTTAACCCAGACACTGCTTTCTGCTTGTCATGTGCAACACTTGGAACAGTATGGCTGCTGTGTGTTAAGTTGTTCTGTTTTTCAGGGGCACCGTCTTTGTGATGAATTTTTCTTCAGCTCTTTGCTACTTAATGTGATGGGTCTGTGGGTTTAGACACTTTTCAGCTTTAGAGAGAATACTTGATAGAAGAAAGTGTGTCCTTTACTCAGGTGCCTCTTTGAACTCTGCTAATGTGAGTACTGCAGTTACTTGGCTTGACATCAAGAGCAGCATGACACTGTAATTTTTTTCAGCGATACTTCTCCTCCCCTTTCCCTTGGGAATTTGCTTGACTGTCTTAGCTCATGTCTTAGCTGCATTGTCTCCTCTCAGGTTGTTTTTGCCCAGGACATTTATGTCCCACAACTTCTTTATGGCACATTAATTCAAATTCTCCTTGCACTTGGAAAGAATGACACGTTTCCATGCTGGAGACAAAGGGATCTGAGTGACCAAAGGGGTTTTTCATCTTGCCAAAAACCTTTACTGAGCATTTTAATGCAGTTCTCCTAATTTGTAAATTTGCCTCTTCTCCTTCTATTTTGAATGTGTTATTCCTTTTCATGGCATTACTCTCAGAGTTACTCCTTCAGCTGTGTCTCTTCTCTCTTAGTGACTTTGTTCTCTGCTTTTCCTTCTGAAATCATCTCTCTTCCATCAATTACCAAATGTGATTAATGAATTTGTGTTTAATTATTGTTTTGGAGTGGTTTTGTACATGTATTTACAGTGTTGTCTTGTAGTACTGTTGTCTCTATCTTCTCTAAACAAGAGCAATATTGTTTCTGAGCTCTTAGAACTGTGCAGCTTTTAATGCTGTTTTATGGATGTCTCCACTGCAGAGATCATTATCAGCAGTATCAGCAGCCCAAAATCAATGTGCAGGTACCGTGTGGTATCTGCTGCATTACAGGGTTATTGCACTCTCTACAGACATTAGTCCTGTACCACTCTGCTAAAACACTGCAGGTCATATTTCTCTGTTCAAAAAGGGCAGATTTTGAGGTGACCATATAGGTATATTGATACACCAGTGTTATTTTTTCTCTTCTCTTGTATCCTTAGCCACTGTTATGTTTAGAAGCCTCGTCACCTCTTCACTGCATTCTCTTCTCAGTGCATGGGGGTGCCTCTGCACCTCTTAAGGGAGTGACTTCATAACAAGTTGCCTGTCTCTTAGGTAAACAGTCTCTACACTTACAAATGATGTAAGGAAAGGGCTTTCCTCACTGCATAAACCTCAGATAGTTATCTTAGCAGCAGCACCAGAGGTTAAATCCTCACCACCCGCTCTTGAATTGTCCTGGGGTCTTTGTCAGGAGCTTGGTGGTGTTGGTGGGGATTTCTTCCTCAGCGGCCTTGGATTGATCTAGGGTTATTTTTATATGTTTTCAAACTGTTAGAACACTTGTTATTATCCATCTGTGGGTTTATTTAGACAGTGATTGCTTTATTTTGTTATGCAGAGTATTGCCCATATAGCTTCTACCTGTTACTCTAAGAGAAGGGCTGCCTGTCTCATGTTGGATTTTGAGGTACATGGACATCCTGCTGTATTTTAACCAGGGTAACTCCTCCTCCTGTCTTGTGTGTGGTCCTTATCCTTCCTCTTTCTTTTTTCTTTTGTTTAATGTCTTCTTTGGGAATAAACTTACATTGGCTATCATCTGATACAGTGTCCAAAACCAGCACGTAGCTGCACTCCAGAAAAAATGTTTGGGACTAAAATTAACATATGCATTCTTCATTTAGTTTCTCTTGCAATATGGAACAGTCTTCTGGTTCTGATGTGTACATAGTTTTTACATGAGAGTTTCTCTTTCTTTGCCTTGGAGCTCAGCACTACTATTTTTATAAACAGAAGCTTGTTAAGTACTTCCAGATCTGTCATCTTCTGAACTTCAGTTTGCAGATGAAATAAAGACTCAGGGTCATTGCTGATTTTAGATTGATGCCCTAGGATGTTCATGTGCTAATCTCATACATCTTTTTTTGTGGCTGCAGAAAGCTTGGTGCTCATTACAGTTGTGTACTGTACATTTAGTGTACGTGAGAGTTTCCTCTGTGTTTGAGCTGCCTTTGTAGTCCACCCACCCTCCATGTCTAGTGCTGTTGAAGGAACAGTAAAGGAGATCCATTACCTAGAAACCTCTCTGAGGCTGGGCAGTCTGCCGTCTGCTTCACTTACAGTCTTGGGCACATCACTTCATCCCACTGTAACAGCCCCTGTCTGACAAGCAGGATAATAGGCAATCTGTAACCTGAAAGGTGTTGTGGGCTTTAACTAAAGAGTTTAAGGTGCTCACCTAATAGGTGAACTCAGATTGTGGAGGATGGACACAGAACTTCCAAACCCAAAGGCTTTAGCTATATATATCCCAGGATCTATAGTAATTGGCTGAGTGGTGCACAGAGACTTGTAATATGCACCCTCAGGAATGAGCTATCCTCAGATACTTTGATGGTGAAAATGGGTGGGCATATGTCACAGACAGCTACTAAATTGAAACGAAAACAGGAGAAGGCTGTGATGTCTTGCATGTTGAAACAATCTGTGAGAGAAGCGCCGTGGCTTTCAGCTCACTGCTTTTCCCATTTTCCCTTGGTGGGTTAGAGCTATTTTTAAACTCAGTGTCTTTTAAATAATGCATAAGTTAACAATAGAGACTTATAGTACTGGAAAAAAAACATGAGTGAGCTTTAAAAAAACCAGAAAATCCTACCCAGACTGTTTCCAGGAGAGTTTCTGAGAGGAACAGAGCACATTTGTGTGTTCTGTTTCCAGACATCTTCTGTGAAATTCCTTTTTTAGAGCAAATCTCCTGTCTTGGAACTGAGATTTGTCATTTACAAAGTTCCTTCCCAATCAAAACAACCGAATAAATGCTGTGCTGAGAAGTACATCACTTTGTGGGCCATATATTTGGACATGGCACAGCCCAGTCTGGCTATGCAAGTACCTTAGCACCTTGGAATGTCAGGGGGACCCTTTTCCTCTGGGAACAGTATGAATGGATGGTTCAGCTGAGCTGTGCAACTGCAACTAATGTTGTTTTTCTAAGAGCACCAGATCTACAGTCTGTGTGTTCCATGGCTGTCTCATGCACAGGCAGCTGAGCTGCCACAGCTTGTATTTGCATCTCAATATAAAAGACCTGAAGCACTAAATGGCTGCTCCAGGAGAGATTGTTAGCAGGGGTGGCTACATCCCAAATGGCTTTTGCAGCATGTTTCCAGTGGCCACGCTTTGTCTCTGTGGCTGGCACATGTCCATGGATTCGAAGGATCAAGGGAAAGTGGTGGCTGGAAACTTTGTCACCACCAGATCAATTTATCTAGCCCTGATTGCTCTGAGAAAAAAAAGGGATTGCAGGGCCTGAGCCACAGGGCAGATTAATTATCCTGGCAGCTTGCAGATTGGTAACCTATGTGGTCAGGAGGACAGTGTAAGCCACTGAAGCCTGTGCTTGCGTGTGAACAGTGTCAGCAGGCAGAAGCTGCAGAATGGGGTTTGGTTCTTCTTATGTGTCAACCTCAAAGCGTTGCTGAGCCTTGAGGGGCCTTAAAGTCTCAGCCTCTTTGCTCTGCTCAGCAGTGACACAAGCAGTGAATTTGGAAATGGAGCAGGACTGTGAAATGAGGAACATATTGAGGGATTTGGGTCTGCAGCACTTTTTGTATCGTCTAGTTGTAGTTTTGCTAACAAGACTTCTAACTGAAGTAAAGAGAGAAAGCCTGTTTTCAGTAATCCCTCTTTGCCTTTACTTCATAAAAAGTGAACTCTAATGATCTTAAGGAAAAAGGAGAGAAGCACAGACTATTTAGAAATCCAATATCAATCATGTAGTTTTATTCTCCTTCACGTGTGTCAAATGCTTTTATACCATCATGTAGACAGTAATAAATATTCATGTGGGTGGAAAGATAGCTTTTTTTTTTCCATTCCAAGTACATTTGGAAATAATTTGTACTCTGATTGTCTGAGAAGTTCTGTGCTGGTTTTCAGACATTATTTTAATCCTTTGTGAGATATTTTGGGTGAAATGATTAGCTGGTGGAACTATTTCATTGTAAGATTTCTCTTTTCTCTAAGTTTCCAAGTATCCATAGTACAGATGTTTACTATTGTTTGTCTTCATAACAGACATTCATTACTCACTTTATAAAAACAACATGTTACAGGGTTTAAAGAAGTAAAAGGTCTACAGCCATAGTTAAGTAGCTGACACAAGAAAATAAGCATCAACCTGACACCAACACGGGGAATACTTCTAAGAACAGTATTTGTAATACCTTTTTGTGTCACTGCATTGATTTTTTTAACAGGGTTTTGGGCTTGTTGGTTGAAAGCAGTGAAAAATTGTGCTTCCTGCTTTATTTACAAAAACCAAACATACAGTGATGTGTGTAATACAGGTGATTTTTCAGGATCATTGCCTATGCTTCAATGTCAAGGGGAGAACTGCAAGAGTTTTAGGATGAATCTGCAGAGAGTTGGAGAATATATTCTTTGGTTTATATACTAACAATGGACAATGATAGCTGTAGTTAAAGATTGGTGTGTCAATTAATGTTCTTCAAAGAAACTGTGAAAAAGGGATTGATTTGACTTCATTCTGCACAATAGGTAGTACTCTGTATTTTTCAGTATTACATTTATAGGTCATCTTTGACTGCTTACCCATAGATACTACAGTGTGTGTATGGGCACTTCAAACAGTCAGTGTAGATGGATTTTGCCTTTTATAGTCTCACAGAGTGCACATGTGTCTTATCTTGCCTTATGTTACAGGCCTAAGGACATTAAAGGTGTAGCGTGCTCCTCACTGTGCCTCTCATCCTGCTTTGGCAGAGGACCATGTTTTAGGATGCCCATATGGTCTGCAGCTGTTCTCAGAAACTCTTCTTTGCCTTCTGCTCCCCTGCCCCTTTTGTTCTCATGTTGGTGTCTTTCAGAGAGTTGCACTGTCCTTTTCTCCATCTTCAAGCTTGTCGCTGCACTTGAAGTGACTGATGACTTTCTTCTGGCCTCCACTCTGTGGCCTGTATACAAAAGTGTCACTTCAGTTCTGCTTTTTCAGGTTGCCTGTTTTCAGGTGAAGCACTGAAGATTGTTGAGGTGAACTGCATCTCCAGGCCATGTGTTATTTCATAGAATCATTCTGACCAATAAAGATGCTTTAGACCAAAGTCCAAGTTTACCCTGAAGGTTAGTACTTGCCTGCAATCTCTAGCCCCAGAGTGCAGGACTGTGCATGAAAGCTAGAACAGTGTGAGTCCTTTTAACATGGGGAGGTGTTGTCTGTGAGGATGTTCCCCAAGAAAGGAAACTGTCCCCAAGGTCTTTGGGAAGGCTTTCTTCACTGTCTTATCACTTTGAGGGCTGGTAGACCTTGCAGCCTCATGGCAGCAGTGTTCATTGTCAGGAAGCTTCTACCTCAGGGCGTTGTACATAGAGCAGTATGAGGACCCACACCTAGTGCTTCTGGCTTCTTCAGTGGTGCAGCCCTGTAATGACTTTGTAAACCCCATGGGGGTATTTATTTTACATGCTCTTTCTGTATGTATGTAGACTGTCTTACATAGCCATTCCTTCTGTGTTTGACACGTGGTTAAGTAAGTTCTAATTATTCTGAAGAGATTAAAATAAAACCTACTGTTGATTTATTTGTCTTTTAAATAGAAAGCATTCTGTTTCTTGAAGATCTCAGACTTACAGATCTAACTCTAAAGAGTCCTGGCCAGCTCCAGTCAGGTCACAGTAGAGATCTCCTTCCATCTGTAAGACAAGTGTTTAAAAGTCTCAGTAATTAATTCTATCTGTGTTTTGGAGTTGTGTGAACTTCTAAAGCAGGCTTTCCAGTGATAACCCATGTTCAAATCTAAACTAAAATGAATAATTGCTGGAAAGACAAGATGGTTTTCTATTAGAAAAATATATATGTTGGCCAAAATCTTATTTAATTAATTGGTTTTGCTGAGAAAACTGACAACAAAAAGGTTCAGGATATTTTTTTTGGCCATAGTTTCTTTTTTGTTGTTTTATTTTACTTAATGGATGAGAAACAGTAACAGAGAGAGCAAAGAAAACCAAACCCATTCTTTAACAGTACTCCTAAAGCTTTTGAAGTCTTGGCTTAAACACCCCCTCCCCCCCAAGTACTTTAGTGCATTTTAAACATTTTCTTCCTCATATTTCTTATTGTTTTGGCTGTATCCTTCTTCTGCAAGCTTTCCTTTTTCTCCCTGGGCAAAATATTGCACTCTGTGTTTCGTTCATAATCTGATGTGTCGCTATTATCCAGTCACTGACTTCAGTCATAGTGTAGAGTTCTGTCCTGCACAGCTCTGAAAAACTTGAATTTGAGACAAGAGTGTTATTGTGCTTTTGGAGATGATATTTTGCAAGTCTGGGATAGAAACTCATGATTTTTTCCATGTCCTTTTCTAAATCCATATCAATAGTACTGCTAAAATACGTATTTGTATCCTGAGTAAATTGCTGGGGCTCAAGTAGCCAAGTAGCAAAGAATAATTGCTTATTTTGAATTGTTTTCCAGTGCTTTCCAACAAGTTGCTCATTCAGGAAATATGAATAAGATTCTATTTTGGTGTGTTTCTCTTATTTAAGTATCTTCGAAGATTAAAAAAGGAATTGCTTGGGGGAGGAAACTCATCTGGAAACAAACATTAATGTGTTCTTTCTCATTAGACTAAAGGGTCTGGTATTTGTGTGTTGAATTACCACTAGTGAATGGAAATCATCTTGATAAAAGTGTAAAGTGTGTGTGCTATTTATGGTCCATTTATGGCACAGCAAAGATGTGAACGAAGGAGAACTTTCTGAGCTTTCACTGCATGGTACTTTCTGTCTTCTAAAATACAGTGGGAAATGAAATGAAATGAAATACAAGGATTTCAGGGGTACAAAATTATGATGCTTGGAACTATGGCCTGGACAGAACTCTATCAGTATACTTGGACTTTTTTAGGTAGCAGGGAGGGAGAATGAATGGTGGGATTTGGGAATGAGGTGACCCCTGGGACACCTAATGGGCTTGCCCTCTGCTCCTATCTTTTGCAATGTTAGTCTACTTGTGGTTCTGCACCTCTTGTCACCTTTCTGAGGTGAAGATATCATAGTACAAATACTTAGTTCTTATATTTCTGTTGAATGTGAGGCTGGGGTTCTGCCTTGCTACTGAAGGAGCAAATCCCACGCTCTACTGCCCACAAGTGCTTTCAAGTAACAAACCTCAGTCTACATTTTCTGAATAAGTGTCACTTTCCATTTCATTTTGTGTGAATGAAGCTAAAGCACATGCATGGATTCAGGTGTGCATACCCATCTATGCTTATGGACCCATTCTTATGTGAAGTGAAGCTGCCATGAGTGGTGTCTCAGAGGGCTTAGTTCTTTCAGAGGTTGAGTGCCCTTGACTCCCACTAATTAAAGTGAGAACTGGGCACATTCCCTTTGTGCATGCTCAGATTGCAAGGTCTGAATATGAACTTTATGTCTCAGAACAATGTCATTATCCCATGTATAAAGAAAATTTCTTCAGCAGCTGGCAATATCCAGAACAGCACTTCTGCAGCTCCTGCTTTTCAGTTACCTCCTTCCAAGTTGGAAATGTTTCCTCACTTCACCTTGTCCTTAGTGTGTGCTTCCTGTT
Source organism: Colius striatus (assembly GCF_028858725.1). Classification (NCBI taxonomy): domain Eukaryota; kingdom Metazoa; phylum Chordata; class Aves; order Coliiformes; family Coliidae; genus Colius; species Colius striatus. The sequence goes on from NC_084763.1 coordinate 55,664,668, forward strand.
GATCTGATATATTCATTCTGCAAATGCATTATTTAACTCCAAAGAGCATTTTAGTCTGCAAGCTGTTGAAAAATGAAATAGCATGTGAAAGGATGCTTGAGGTAAGGAAGAACACATCTACTCTGTTTGTAATTTGTTTAAATAAATGTTAATTTTATACTATTTGTATATATGGTGAAGACTTTGTGGAGAAGGTATCCTTGCATTTGAGGAGTTTGCCAGTGTTTCTGATACTAAATTGAGTACTGTTTGAGGTGAGTTAAATATTTCAATACAAAACACAAACCCATGTATATTTGGAGAGCTTTTGTTTTGTTTTGCATGCCTTCCACAACAAAAAACTGTAGAGTGTGTCGTAGCAAAATGAAATGAGCTTTGTAAATGCAGGAGTTCTCCATAAGAAATTTGTCTATACCCCAGATGCTGTGTGCTGCAATGAAGAGAAAAGACAGTTGTATTTAGAAAAAAGTTCTGCTCTGTTAACTTTTGTTTCCCTTTAAAACATTTAATAAGAAAATGTAAGGTCAGTATATTTTCATGACAGGCACTTCCCATAATGCAGAAGTGGTAGCAAGTCTTTGCTCTGCTGTTGTAATACAAAATACTAAGCTGTTGTGAAAAGCTTGAACTCTGTGTGAGGTGATGGTACAGATGTTGGAAGAGATGGAGTTCACCTGTTCCACAATGCATCATTCATCTAACACTGGGTTAATCACTATTTCCCACAAAGTAAGTTACATGAAACTTGAGTATATCTCTTGTGCTCCCTTAGTCATCTTTATTTTCTTGTGTTGAATGTTATAATGGTTAGGTATTTTTGGCAAGAAATACCAGTCTCCATTGCCTGATCCATAGTCTGTGGTTTAAATAGAAATAGACTTGATTTTCAAAAGTGTAGTGTATTAATACCTTCTACTTTATTAACAGGGATAATGAATGCTCACTAACTTAAAATAGCTCGTGTGTAGGTTCTTGAGAGAAAACATCAATGTGGGAACAGTGAAGGAAGGGAACTTGTAGTAGATCCAGGAGACTTAAAGCAAAGCCTGTTGTTTCTCAAGATATGCTGACATTTTTCATTTAGTTTAGTCTTTACTTCCTTTGGTCTCATGAATCTCTTACATGGCACAGAGTGGAAATGATGGAATTGAATCCAACCTCAGAACAGTGTGAAGATCAGTGGTTAGGGCACACATTATAGACATTCCAGTTACACTCCTTGATCTGAATCAAGCCAATCAGGGCTTTGAATGTGAGTGTAGAGAGTTGTGCAGGTCTTTGACTCTATGTGTTTTGAAGAAAAGGTTTTGTTTGAACTTACATTTCTGGTTAAAGTTTCACTCTGGAAAAGTTGGAGGAATTATTTTCATTAAAAAGTAAATTGTTGGAAATTCCTGACCAGCACTAATGAAAAATATGTTTTCAGGCCATCTCATGTGTCTCAGGTCTTTTGCTATTTGTTCTTAAGTGTCTAATTCTCTAACTGCTGTAGAGCTTAGTTGTTTCTAATTCCACACATCACTGGTCTGGAAGCAAAACAAATGTAAATGGGAAATATATTCCTCTAAAAGCACTCCTTAAACTCAGGCACTTTGCTTTTGAATTGTCTTTTCTGTAAAGGTTTACATATTTCTGGTTATGGCAAGCAGTGTTTGGGATGACATCACCTCTCCCCAAACTCTGCTAGCTATGTGCAGAATCATTCAGCTTGTAAGGAAACATGTGATTAAGGAAACAACTGTGCTTATTTTTCTAACTTTCAGTTTAATACTAATCTCCAAATGCTAATATAGAGTGCTTCAGGTTTCAGTCTTATCAACAGCATTTAGCAGATGTGCTGAAACTATTCCCATGGGAAAAAAACCCCACTATGACATTGATTAATTGACAGTATATTTACTAATATTTCTATGTCTATTTTTGTGAGGGGAAAAAAATGTGTGGATTAGAGATACATATATAAAGATATGCATGAAATATATATATATATATATATATATATATATATAAGCTCTGTAAGTCTTCTAACTTAAAACCCATTAGCATCCTTGGAGGTTGGTTAGCTTTAATTTATAAGTTAGCTCAGCATTGCATTCTTGGATATTCTGTGGAGCTTTTGGAAGGCTTTTTCTTGTTCTGCAAACCACCTTAGCCTCCCTGATGATTGCTTGTCAAATGCATTGAACTGTAGAGCTGTAATCTTAAATCCAGTTTTTATTATAAGTAACAGGTGACATTTAGAAGGATTATTTTTAGAAGCATAAATAATGTGTTGAGCAAGTTTCTAGAAATATGTAGTATGGAGGATGATAAAGATGTATTTATACATGTTTGAATGTAAAAGAAGAATACAGTCTTGAGTATGTGCTTGCCCATGAGCTGTAGGTATAAAGGGTAGTGCCTTTTATCTAAATTAATGTTTGCAAAACCACATGCAATGTTCCTTAAGAACTGATGAACACTTTTGTAAGTGAGAGGCTCTTAAACCCTCCACTGAGGTGCTAGTTTGTGTTCCTGGGGGCATTCCCTCACCTGAGTTTTAGACACTAGAACAGAGGTGTTTAAATTAAGAGGCTGATCTCCCAAGATCTTTGTAGTCAGCAGGGAGAGCGTGGGCTTCTGCAGAAGGTGCTCAAGTCAGTAGACTGACGGGAGGGCGATGTCTTGCCTTTGTGAGCAACTGATTGTGCAGAGGGATCCCATAGGAACCAGCCTTCCAGCTGGATGCACCATTTCCCCATGGCTCAGAAGAGTGAAGGAAGGAGTGTCGATTCTCTAGTCTCTTTAAAATGTCTTTCTGTATCTTTGCTCAGCTGCAGAGGTTCCTTTAGGACACTAGGTTAGCCCAGGATGAGGCCAAGTGAGGAGCCTGAGCAGTTGTCTTGTTAAAACAGTGTCAATGCGTCACTGGGATGCCAAGCAAAGACGACAGGAGATGTCAGAGTAGGTTTCTTGTATAAAAGCTTGGTCAAATTCAAACTCATCATTCACTGCACAAAGGTTTTAGTTAGAGGCTGTTTCACACTCATGTGCAGATGACAACTAGAGCCATCTGTGTGTGGCTGTGTCCCTGGCTGATGGGTGGCTTCAGGATGCTCACTGTGCCTCCAGCTGCAGACCCCATCAACTGGCTGTGTTTTGCATCTCAGTTCTGGATATTTGAGTGGACCCTTGGGTGAGAAAAAGGGCAGGAGTGCAAGAGGCACAGTGACACTCAGAAGTGATGCTGAGCTCTCTATTCTCTGTCCCTTTGCCTAGCAACAGAGGGCTTTTGGCTATGAGGGAGGAGCCTTGTACTGAACCGCTGTGCAGAGGAACCCATTCGGGGTCACTGAGTCAAATATACTGAGGGAGTATGTCATACTATGGGATTTTAGGGCAGTTCTTTTGTCCTCTCAAGGCTTTCTATTACACTGCTATAAAGCATTTTAAAGGGTCTGCAAGTATTCTGTACCTTTAGGCATTCATTGTTTTTTACAAGCAAGCATTTGGCTATGCAGTTGCTTTATGAAAATAAACTCAACCTCAGTTCTTCATTTGGTCTCAGTTATATTCACCTCTTCTGAGAGACATTGTCTTGGAGCCTTTTGGGGGACAACAAGGCATATTCCAGAGTGGCAGAATATGTTCCTGCTCACTTCTACATCTGCTAGAGTTGTTTTCATACTTGCATCTTTTAGTTCTTCCTGCAAGATAACCCTTTGCACTGTCACTGTCGTGCTTTCCTGAGCCCATGTTCAAAGTATAACTGTTTGATGCCAGAGAGTTTCAAATGGCAGAGAGTAGTAGAGATCTGAGATGGCAGGTGCTCAGCCTGACCTACAGAAAATAAGAAATCCTGGGAAAAAAAACCCCTGGGACAGGTGAGTGATCTCTGAATGAAGATGTTAGTCCTTCGAAAAGTGCTAACTGGAACTAGAACACTCAAGTATGAAGATCCTTTTTAATCCTGAAAAGAATAATTCAGAATAAAAATAGATAAGATTAATAGATAATAATAAGTAAGATACTTCTTAGAAACCTACTCTTAATTTATAAATGGACATAGAGTGTTTCTATCTATAGGCAAATCATGGCTGAAAGATGAGCAGATACAGGAAAAGACAAAGTAGTTGTAATGATTTGCATTATGACCATAAGACAGTAGGCATGCAGCTTAAAGCAATTTGCTTTGTGTTTTGAGGCAAAAGAGTATGTAGTTTACTGTTTTCTAATCATAAGAATTTTGATCTAGAGTTCTCCAAATAGACAATTTTGCAAACAAGGCAGGTCTTGATTTGAGAGATGGGCATGAGAGATGAGAATAAAGGGAAAGAAAAAGGTGTGATGAAGGTGCAAGAGATGACAAATAAGCAAATTGGATGTATCTCTGTGCTGTGAAATGCCTCTCAGAGATGTCAGATATATCCTATATAAATTCATAGAGATATAGAAGGTCTGTATGTCTGTAGGAGATACATTTAGGATATATAGATACATGCAAGAAATGGATGGTAGCAGCAGAGTATCAGTCAAATGAGAACTTCTAGCAATGCTGCATGAGTGAACCAGCTACAAAGCTCAGGGTTTTGTTTCCAATGCACCAAGTTAGGTGGATATATGAACATCATTAGTAATGCCAGGGATTTCATCCCATTCCCCTTCTTACTGCTTGAAAACCAGCCATAGTTATTTCACCTCCTAGTGGAACTGGCTTTAATACAGTTTGGTTGTCTTTGAGGAGTGTGAAGATGGAGGTTTTGTATGTAGAGAAGGTACTGTTACAGTAGGAGGGATGTGATACCTGTGGTAAGAAAAGGGGGAAATATTTTAACCCTAGAGGTATTTTGTGTGGGATTGTCAGCATGAGTTGAATCATAGTCTTATCCATGCAGAAGCAGACAGAAAAGTGTCAAAGCTACATTTTCAGAACTGGATCTCTGGTTGTGGAGCAGTCTCTGCATTGGATGCATGTCACAAGGTGCTGCTGACTTCTGCTGCTCAGTAGAGCTATGGTAGGTTACATGATGTGGATATTAACCATGTATTTAAAAGCAATCCTGTGCTAATATGTGGAAAATATTTTCCATCCTTTATGCACAAATATATTTTCTCTTGAGTTTCAAGAAATTACTTTGTACGGAAAGGTAACTTTAACATCTCAAATGGTTGTGTTGGTTTTACCCTTTGGAGAAGTGACAGCAATTAAATGCAGAAGAATCTGGGTTATTTCAATGGTCCATCTGTCCTGGCATTGGTAATGGGAGATGCTGTGAAAATAAATGTGCTGGGCCACTTTCAGGGTCCATTCCACTTACCCCCCACAACATCCATGGCTGTTTCATTAAAGATGCCAGAAGGCACATCCTTGCATATGCTTTTCAGTATCTGTTTATGAACCCATTGCCCATGACTTCATTTGCTGTTTGCGTTACCTTCTGATACTATCTGCTTATACAGCCTACTTTGTCAACATGTTGCAGAGATTCACAGCTTCTTATGTGACATAGTGCTTTCTTTGATCAGTTTTAGATTGATCTTCTAATTTCTCCTAGTATTTCCTTATTTTACTGATGTGGAATAAGATGAAGAGCAGCTTTGCTTTAATTCTGCCTGTGGGCCTGCTTGATACTGTAAACTATGTATCATATTCTTCCACCCTCACCTCATCCTCTCTTCTCCAAACTGAAGAGCCTTTTGAGTATAGAGAGGATGATTTACTGGTAGGTAACACACAGGGAGGTGAAGTAACCTGCTGGGTCATCAGCAATGCCAGAGCCATCTGGCAAGCCAGGCAAATCTGACTTGGAACAGCATTAGGAAATGGATATTTTTTGGTCTCTCTGAAGCTAGCTGCTCTCTTGCAATTGAATATGCTAAATGAAGATTGATGATTTGAAATTTGGGGAGCTGTGATAATTCCTTGGACTGTGGTTAAGTGATTAGTGTTGTCTCAGAATCTGGCTCCAAAGGATTTGGTGGTTAAGAGACTCTTGTCTTGCCACTCTTCATTAATTTTTAAGCCGTGAATTTTGTTTCTCTGTCATTTGCCATGTGTGGATATTCTGTGATGTTTCCCTGGTAATGCAGACTGCTTCTTCAAGAGCCTTCTTTCCTTGCCTCCCTTAACTGTGCATTTGGATTTGTTTGCATAGTTTCAGACTAAAACCCCGGCTTAGCCACAAATGCAGTGTGAGACCTTTGACTTTTGATCCACAATCTTCTATGCTATTAAAATGGACTTTCTTTGTCAAAAGAGAGAGATTACAGTGTTGAAGCCAGGTACCTATAATTTCAGTTTCTTGCTCTTTAATTTGCCTGCCATTGTTAAGTATTTTTCACATCATGACTCATTTTTCTTAGCTCATCTACCAATAACAGACTTTTTTCAGTGTCTGTGTGATTTTCATAGAATCATAGAATGGTACGGGTTGGAAGAGACCTCCAGAGATCATCTAGTCCAAACCCCCTGCAGAATTTTGAGCCTATTTCTATTTTCTTGACATTCTAGCAAATCTTCTCCATCAGAATAGTTTCTAGCAACAGATAAATTCCTAGATTTAAGGGTTACTATCACCTTTTGAACTAAAGTTATTTTCACAGCATCACAGAATGGTGGGGAATGGAAGGGAGCTCAAGAGATCATGCAGTCCAACCACCCTGCTAAAGCAGCTTCACCTTGATCAGGTCACACAGGAATATGCTTAGGCAGGTTTTGAAAGCCTCCAGAGAAGGAGCCTCCACACCCTCCCTGGGCAGCCTGGGCCAGGGCTCCCTCACCATTACAGTGCAATAGTTTTCCTTATGTTATGTTTCCTAATGTTCTTGTGCTCCAGCTTTTGCCCATTACCCCTTGGCCTGTCACTTGAGATGTCATTTTCAGGTGTACTTTAAAGTTCACAAATTTTGTGAATAAAAATGAAAATAGTGGTAACCATTATTTCTGATCTTGTTCATGAAACATCTCGGGTACTTTGACACCTTCATTAGACTAACAATAAATTATCCATCAGCAAAAGCAGGGTGATGCTTTATTGACACTTGCATTACCATTGTTACTGTAAGGAAAACTAGGTAAGGAGCAAAGGAAATGAACCTTGCCCAGACTTCTTCCAACTCTGTCTGAAACTAGAACTAGGAAAATCCTGTTTCATCTTTCTGCCTGACAAGAGTCTGGCAAACAGCTGCCTTCTACTCTATTCTCGTTAAAGTCTCTAGTTTATTATTGTGGTGTCTCGAGTAGCAATGTCTCCTCACCCACAGAGATTCTTCCCAGTGTGCAAAAGGAGTGCAGCTTCCTTGTTAGGGCAGTAGATGAATTCTCCCCTCATGAGACCACATCTGGAATGTTGTGTCCAGCCCTGGGCCCCTCATTTGCAGAAGGACAGGGAGCTGCTGGAGAGAGTTCAACAGAAGGTCACAGAGATGATGGAGTGGAGCATCCCCCTTGTGACGAAAGGCTCAGGGAGCTGGGGCTCTTGAGTTTGGAGAAGAGGAGACTGAGGAGTGACCTCATGAATGTTCACAAATCCATAAAGGGTGGATGTCAGGAGGATGGAGCCAGGCTGTTGTCAGTGATGGCCAATGATAGGACAAGGGGCAATGGGTACAAGCTGGAACACAAGAGGTTCCAAAGAAAGAATTTCTTCCCTGTTGAGGTGAGGGAGCACTGGAAGGGGCTGCTCAGATGGGCTTCTTCTCTGGAGACATCCCAAACCCACCTGGACAAGTTCCTGTGTGACATACTCTAGGTGGTCCTGCTCTGGCAGGGGGATTGCACTGGATGAGCTTTTGAGGTCCCTTTCAACCTTTAAGATTCTGTGATTCTTTGGAAGAGAAGACTGTAATCACCTTCCCTCCTTTTACTTTGTTTGGACAGGGAGCTATATTCAGATTTCATTAAGACATAGTGAAAAGAAATGCATGGTTATGTGAGTCAGTAAAGGCTTAGTTTGTAAGCATCACTCTTCCTAGCTGCAGAACTTTCAGATAAAGTGGTGTTTTTTTTCCCTGGGAACTACAGGCAGGATCTGTTCATCATTATGTGCTGCATTTACAGTCATTTCTCATAGAATTACTCATGTGGTCATTTAGATAGAAGAGAGATCAGGCTGAATTGCAAAGGTTGAAAAGAATGGGGCCGAAAAGTCTGTGGCATAGTAACTGTAGATAGACAGTGACACCACAAAATGCCTCCTGGCAATGAGAGCTCAATGTGCTTCAGGTACAGTTCATGTGCACAAGGCATGTCCAACATCAGGGTATGGCCACACTAGTCTGGGAACTGGAACTATCATTGTTGTGTTACAGGTTTTCCTTGCAGCTTTCATGATGTTCTCTCCCCTTTATTAAGCTAGTAATAGGAATCATGTGTGCCATAGTAATTTAGTGAAACAAAGCAAGAATGGCTCCAGCCTGCTTAAACCTTTTCCCATGAAGAAGTGAAGCCAATCCAGTACATTGAACATGGACTTTTTGTGAGCCAGAGCTTCTCTGATGCTAGAAATGTGGAGGCCTTGTGCAGGGCTGCAGAGTTCCTCTGCAGTTTGGTGTCTGCAGTTGGGTGCAAGGTAGTTACTATCATGTCCTGCAGGCAAATCAGCTATTAAAGGATAAAGGGATTTAAGTGCATTTTCAAGTCAGATGGCATCAGGAATCTAAGAGGGAAGTCAGGGAGAGGTGAAAAAAATGAGCAAATGTTACTATTTGGAAGAAACTTCATCAGAGATTCAAGTTGTGTATCATTGGCTGTTACTGAAATGTGAAATTAAGCTCCAGGAAAGGGCTGAGATTGGGTACGAGTCAGCATTTGTATATAATCCCATGAGGACTCAACCCATTCACAAGTCTCTAGTTCTTTTTTGGAGCAATTCTTAAATAGTCAGCAGGAGTAGAAACTTTAAGAAGGTAGTTCCTCCTTTCTCCCCTTCATATTAGCAGCAAGAAGAGCAGGAGAGCACAGTAAGAATATTATTAGTAGGGGAGAAGCTTCAGTTTGTGCAGACAAGAACTGGCTCTGGTTTTCTCAGTTGTTTTTTATTTCCTCTAAGTAAGTGCTATGAAAACTGCTGCCATATCCTAGAGAAGCTCCCTAATTTTGATTGTTTAGTGCACTTGGCTAACTTAACAGATACAGTCATTAAATTAACTACTCACATAAAAGAAACTCAGGAATTGTTTTGGGGAATAAGGAGGTAGGAAAGTTTTAGAGCTGTGGCTATTAAAGTAGGCAGATTCATGAAGGATGGAGGTAGTTAATCACCACTGTCCTAGCTGCTCAGATACAGAAGTCTACTAACTAAGTTGCTTTTTTTTTGGTATACCTTGCTGTATTTTTTAGCTAGCTCATGGCTGATATTGAAAATGTTTTAGAGCCAATTGTGTCTTGTTCTCTTACTGACTGGCAGATAGAAACATCCCTTCCATTCCTCTCAGCTGGTTTTCCACTTTCTTGGTTCTTGTTTCATGATAATAATCAACCTGCCTTCTCTCCCCTGGTGTACAAGATGGCTGTTCTAAAAAATGACCTCCCTGTGTCACTCCTACATCTGTCAGTCCTGCTAATAAAAGGAGGCTTTCAGCATTTTCTCAAAGCAACGTACTGGTCACTTCACATCTACAATAACCTCCTGTATGAATCTATTCCTTTCATTTTCTCTTCTTTTGAATGAAGTAACTTCCCATAACATAACTGAGTTCTAATTCAGACCTTTCCAAGTTACTTACTAGAGGGTCTACACCATCAGGAGAAAATCCTTCACTTGATAGGAAATTTCCTCATCCTCCTTTTACTGCAGCCCTCTCAGGTGTGTTGTTGCAAGAAGCTCCCTTCTTGCAGCTTGCTCCTGCCTACATGGTTAGCATTAATTGTGCAATTGATATGGCATCTTCCTCTAATCAGTGTCTCCATCATTCTCCAGACCTGATGTTTTCTCTGCAATGTCTCCATATGTCTATTGACAATTTCCTGCTGGTGTTCGACCCATCCAGACCTTTCTGCTGATTTCAGCTAAAGCTCTGTATGCTTTTCCAGTAATGCATCTCAGCTCCAGTCTCTCATTGGATGTGCTTGCCTGGCACCATAGTTAGTCTGAAATTTCAGGTGTACATAATGGAGAGTTGTGGAGACAAAAATCAAGGTGAGCAGTCAGAAGAAGTGATAAAGAGTTCCCACAGTGTCCAAAGAGACACAGCAACAATATTGGGTCATCACAAAGCTTCTCATTTCTCTGTAACACTGATATGTGAGAAAAGATGCATTTTACTGCTATGATTGTGAACTCCCTTTATTTCTACCCTTCTTGGTAGAATTTAGGTGCATATACATGCATGGCTTTGGATAAGGACAATTTCCTTAGTTGGGGTCTTCTTCTCTAAGAAAATTAGCCCAGCCATCTCCTCCTGTGTACTATTTGGGAGAGCTGGAAGAGCAGAGAGGAGCTTACTCATTTGTTTAGTTCTGACTCTTACACTGTTGGATATACTCATATGGTTGTGACTTAAGATAATGCTCCAGAAACTGATGCTGCTGCAAAACTATACTGCTTAGTTTGTATACATTTTTAAAGTAAAAGACCTCTGAAAACAGAATTGCTATTATTAGCCTAACTGGTTTTCACAATCTGGGTTTTGAAGGTTTGTTTTCTTCACATGCAAATATTCTTCATAATTAATACCAAAACTACTACTTAAAACTGTCAAAGATGCCTTTTAGATGCCTTTTTGTCAGGCAAGCTAAATTACTCCTATTTAATCTCTACCATAGGAAAGTGTTGTGTGATTTATATTCAAATGCACATTAATGCTGATTGCTCAGTGTCTTGTGTTGCTTACATAATTTTCCTCATGTTTCACAATTGTTGTTTACTTTAAAGTAATGGGATTTATTAAAGTGACACAGTAATGTGCCTCACTGTTACTGAATACAAAACATTACTCCACCTGTGAAGTGATTTCATGAGAGAAGCATATCTTTTGGCATGAGTTTCCAACGCTGTGTATAATTATTAGGTTGTAGCTTAGTTTGTAATAGCACTGATTGCATTATTTTACCTGGAAGAGTGTTGTGGCTTTTAGGATATTTTCTGTGTGGTGAGTCATAATAATAAAGCATAACATGGCATCAGTTGGGGTTTTTATCATGGTAAAATATGCCCAGACATATCCAACCTGCCATGTTACTTAAGATAGGCTTTAAAGATGTCTTTACATTTCAGACCTGACATCTGTAAGCTCTGGGTTCGGTCCCCAAGTGTTTTGCAGGCTGGTGACCCTGTGGTGTATTCCTTCCAGCCAGGCTCATTTTGGGAACTGAGGCACTTGCAACAGACCTTGAGAGGCAGGGTGATGCCAGGGGCTGCACAGTCATCTCCAGCCCTTTTGTCCTGAAACTGGGCACTGAGCAGGAGGATGAAATGCAGCTGTTTAGGAATCATTATCTTGGCCTACTTTGAAAGTAAACACAACTTTGAACAACCTGTATGTGTTCAACAGAGAGGTTGTGGGGAGAAGAGCAACTGACTGACCATTGGCAACCCTGGAGCTGGATGCCAGGGGACCCTACATAACCCCCAAGAGAAACAGGACCCTGACAGGATGCAGGCAAAGCAGCCTGGGTTGAGTCAGAGGAGCCCTTGGCCACTGTTCTGTCTCAGTCAGAGGAGCACTTGGCAAAGCAGACGAGCAAAACAGGCATGTATGAGCTTCCCCAGAGTCCTTTTCTTGGGACTGAGAGACTTTTTGAGTCAGGTGTGATTTCTGTGCGTTTAACAGCCCTCAGTTATGTCTGTTAACTTGACTGTTCCCAGCATGAACCAGTACAGACCTCTAGCATCCATGCTTTCCTGTGGCAAGAGGTTCCACTTTGTAACCAGGGGCTGTACCAGAACAGATCTCTTTTTGTTTTGAGCTTATTGCTTCTTCTGTTGCTTCCTAGTTCTTGCATTGTACAAGGCAGAGAATGAGCAACCTCTTTGTTTTCTCATGCCAGACCAATTTCCAGATCTTAGAGAACATAACATATAATCTTCCAGAACACAAAAACATTAGCAGCAGTATCTTAAAGAGCAGTAATTTTGTCAGGTCTTCATGAGAGGACCCTGTAGTTCTCCTTGTCATCCCTCCAAATCTAAGTGTAAACTCTCTCTGAGTTAACTCATTTGAGTGTTTTCTTTTGTACTCTGTACTTATGTTAATATCTTGCATTTCCTAAGCTCTTCCATCTTCCTTGTGGCCATCAGATCAGGGGATTGACAGTAGTTTAACTGAGTCTCCCAGAAATAGCTAACAGTAAAAGCAGAGCCCTAATGTATAGAGGTGGCTTTAGTATGTGTATGTATATGTCTAACTTCAGCAAGGTAAACTAAATACATTTTAAGAGAGCATCTATCTGCATTCCTAAATCTGGAAAAGGCATACAGACCTTATAGAAGTCTTTGAGCTTTCCCCAAGTGGATAGTATCCTAAATGTTTAATATCCACTTCTGAAAGGAATTAGAGGATTGTAATCAGTAACTCAAGCAGCATCTCTTTGAGGTTACTCCTCAATAACAGGTCACTTGCAGGCTGCTGTGCAAATCATCAATATAGGTATATGGGCCTGACCAGAATGAAGGGGGTCCTAGAGACTGAATTTAGGCACAGCTGGTCACGTTGGTTCTGCAGTGGCCAAAGGAGTTGCTCACTATTTCATCCTTCGCTACTGACAGCTGCTCAGGTACTTTCTCTCCCTTGCATCGGCTCTGGAGGAGTTCCTCATAAGGGGCTTCAGTTACCTAATGCAGGAGAAACATGGGGTTTTTTAACCCTCCCAAGTATACTTTGATGAGGGCCAGTATGGACACCAAGAGTATCTCAATGAGTGTTAATTCTGATGCTGAGGGTATTTTGATGAGCATTGATGCTGATGCAAGGTATGCTGAGGGGGCACTGAGACCTCCTGCACTAACTCACTGTGCCTGAGGGGACCCTACCCCAATGGACATATCCCATGGATGCTGCCATTCAGAAAGGTATTAGTAACCTGCTTTTTGTTGCTTCTATCACTTGCATTTAGATACAAGGTCTTTTTAACATCCAGTTTGCATGACTCATTACCAGTCCACGTACATTTCACGTTCTGCCAGCATCTTCTATAACCTAATTAGCTGCCTTTACATCTTGTTGTATAAACTCTGGTGCATTCAGAATCACTCACAACTCAATTTTCCCCCCAGTTATTATCCCAGGAGCTTTTTGGTGCTTCCAGGTAATTGAACTTTCTAAGCAAAGCTGTCTAGTAGCTGTCTGCAGTGTTTGAAAAGAAATCTCCTTTGGACAGTGGTATTCGTCTTACCTCAGTTTGACTGGAAGTATCCAGTCAGAATACGTCTTTGCTGTATTCTGGGATGAGAGTTGTGTTTTTCAGGAAGACACTTTATTGATCTGGCAAATCATTTTGCCAGAAACAAGTGATGTGTCTCTTTCTTATAAACCAGGTTCTCCAAAACGACATAATACAAATTCCCTTCAGCCCTTAAGTGCATGAATTTGCTCTTTGTACAATTGCATTTGATCCTATTTCTAATATCCAGTCCTGAAGATCATCCAGCTCTTACCTGTGGGAGTGTTTTCAGTTTTCTCCTTTATTCCCCATGCTTTCCAGCATGTTTTATCAGCATATTTCATTGGAGGGTTCCTGGTATTTGTGCTGGGTTATAAATGCAAATGCCAAGCTGGCATTTTGTAGGGCTGGTATGGAAGGACCCATGCTACCAACCTTGCCTGCTCAGGGCTTACCCTGGGTGGACATTGATGCCTGTGTGAGCAAAATAGTCCATGTCCCTGCTGCCTGTTTAGCCAGGATGAAACTGGAAGGCTGAGTGGCTGCTGCCGTGATGCCACTCCACTGTCCTTACCCTCCCATAGAAGGTCAGTTCACCTCTAGTGTGGGTATTTTGGTGTTTGAAAGAGAAACATTCAGTTTTGCCTGCTCTGTTGATTAGGTCTGTGCTTTTTACATCCTGGCCTGTCAGCCAGTGTGCCTGTTGACATGTTTTCTTTACTGATTCTGTGTCTTTTCCAGTTTAATTGCCTCCTGGGTGTGACAGTGTCAAATCCTTATACAGATTTAATCTCAGCAAAACTTCACAATCTTTGAAAATGTTTAATGAAATTTCTTATGTAGATGACTTTCTTGCTTAGAACATGGCTTATGAGGGAGAGGATTTCATTTATTTAGCATTGAAATGTCTTAGCAAACACAGCATGCATTTAACTGATCTACGTTTGCCTCGGGCCTGATGGGTTTTTCTCCTTGATATTTGTTCCAAAGCCATGTATACTTTCAAGGATGTTTTTGCTCTTGCCTGGAGCATTTTCCTCTAATGTTGCTAAAGCCACAGGGCTCATGGGGGGTAGCAGGTGTGAAGAATGGGCCCTGAAGTAGGTCTGCCCTGCCCCAGGAGCCTGAGGACAGCATAGCACCTGCCTCTCACCCTCATGCCTTCAGCAGGGGGAATTGGCTGAGAGCCTGTGGTGTGGTGCAGCTGCTGTGGCTGATGGCTTTGCCTATCCATTTAGCATGATCTCAAGCTCACCATATTGGTACTACAAGGTCACTTCATTCTCATGCCATTGTGTCCATAGGAGTATGCCAGGTGCAGCTGCTGTTTTCCCTCTCATACAGCCTGCTGCAGGAGTGACTCTGACTGGTTTCTCATCCTTATGCTTCTTTCTTTCTGTACTTTTAAATTCACATAACTTCCTTACTGTTCCCTTTGAGCAGCAAATAAAAAAGTCTCTTCAATTAAAATCACTATCAGTGGCTAGTTTTGAACTTTGTATGTAGTCCCTCCCTCCCCCTTCCAGTTTTCCTTGTCTCACCTTCTGGTATTAAAAGTCACTGTATCCCAGGCACTGTGTAACTCCATTGGTGGATATGAACATTTTAGGAATATGATCCTGCAGGTTTTGCCCCTTTCAAATCTAAGTGTTTCATCAGTGCTTGTTGAGGGAGGAGTGCAAGAAGTAACGAGCAAAGCTTATGGTTCTTTTTCTCTTCTTGCAGTGACCTGCTGTCTTCTGAATATCTCGAGCGACATATCGAGCAAGGTGGGAAGACAGTGGAAGTTAAAGTAAGAATTTCCTTTTCTATGCATTGCCTTTTGATTTTACTTTGTTTTTCATGTTAATGAAAACTCACCTGTTTCCTTGAGAGAGATCTGAATTTCAGGTGTTTTATTTTACACTCCTAAGGCAAGCATATTTCATGTCTTCTAACTTTTCAGCTATTAAAAGAAGACAAACTTTATTGTGAAATGTAAACTAGTAAATAGAATTTACTTATGATGACTGTTGAAGAAAATGTTCCTGGTTTGGTAGCTGGCATTGCCTCATTGTACTAAAGCCTAAGTTTCTTGTTGTTAATGAGCTGCATTGTTAAGTTTGAGAGTAGCAAAATTTATCATAGAATATTTCCAAATCTAATCACCATCTCAGATTGTGGGTTTCTTTCTCTGGATGTTTGGTGGCATAATGGCTACAGGAGTGTGAGTGTGCTGGAGTTATCTTCTGTGACGCATCCCACTGCCTTTGAGTGTTTTGTTCTTTGCACACAACATGAGAGAGTTTTCTTGCAGACCTTCTGTTTGTTAGGACGATGTTTTGTAGATGTGAGGTTTAAAGTTGCTGTGGATTACATAAAATGTGCATGAATATGGTGTTTGCTGTGCATAATGGGAATTCTTTACATTTGCCTATTTCATACCCTGAAATGAATATGTTAACCTCTGCAATGGGAAAGTGGAAATGGACACAGAAATCCTTTAGTCATTGAATAGCTGAATCCTTTAGCCATTGAGTATCTTTCTTTGGTTTATCCCTTTCTAGCATTTGCAAGCTTGAGATCTGCTTCTTTTTGTTCTCTGATAATACTCTACATACATTATCAGCTGAGGCAAACACATACGTGTTCCATTAAGTTGTAAAGACTTAATGTCTCACTTAGCCATACTCTACAATCAAGAAGTCTTGACTGAGATTCAGAGTATGAGTCAGAGCAGAAATAAAGATAATGGTTGATATTCATAAGAACAAAACAATCCATTAGTCTGTGTCAAGGTAATATGCAAGTTAGCTAAGTTAATCTATCCAAGTCACATCACTGAATTAGGACAAGTCTGTTTCTAATGAGTTTGCCTTAATCAAGCAAGGAAATGTTTGAAATCAATAGTTCTTGTCATGAAAGTACTGTTTAATTTCATGGAGAAGAGATGGGACAATTGGGCCTTTCATAGGAAGGGTCATAAAATGTTTTCTGGGCAAAACATCTTCCAGTTCTAGAGTCCCAGAGATTATTTCCCCTTCAGCTAGCTGCCATGCAAGGGCACAGTAATGCCCTCAGGGGTAGCTGTCACTGCCTTGCTTAGTACTCTCAAATCTGCTTTAGGTAGAGAACCGGCATTGCTGTGTTGACCTGGATGCTCTAGGTGAACTGAATTGGGAATGAAAGGGTCACAAGGTTGCACTGCAAAGGAAGGATGTTGCTGTCCACACTGCCTTGCATGTTGCCCACTCAGAGACAGAGGTGAAGGAGTGGCTGGGGAGGATCTTCTGTTCCCTCCTCACTGACTGCTCCAGGAGCACTCACTGCTCAGCAGGCAGCAGTCCTACAGAAGCATGCCAGGAAAGAGGAATGGATATTGTTTTACTTGTTTTGCTGCATCTTATTGTCTGGGAGGGAAGGAGAGAGAAGCAACTGCTGTTACAAAATGTCCAGAAGAGCCCCTTGGCCACACTCAAAGGTACATTTTCAGAAAAGTTCAGATACCAAAAGGTTTTTGGAAGAGCGTGGGCTGACGAGTACATTTTGATGCCAGACACTGAGTGAGGCCAATTTAAGTAACCAATAGCTGTTTAAAAATAAATCTAGTTGCCTCTGGCCAACCAGCATTTTTCAGAGCACCTGCAAGTGCCCTGGAGAGCCCTGTTTGTCCATCGGACAGTCTCTGAAAAGCCCAGCACGATCTGTTTTGCATTTGAGAACCTGAACTCTGATTTTACAACGAATGTCTTTAAAATCTTACTGAAAATAGAGGATTTCTTTCATAAAGATCATATAGTACCTTCAGTTTCTGTGGAAACTGTTCACCAGAACCAGGAAAAACACCTTTAAATTGGTAGTTACAATACACACCAGGCAAAGCATAATTATTATGCTGGATTTTAGGGGTTGTGCAGATAACTTTGATACTTATTTAAAAATAGCTAGTAAAATGATGTAACTTATGAACAAATCACAAAATATACACTGTGCTATGTGGCATATTCTTAAGCTGAAGCAGGAGAAGAGGTATTTCAGAAAGGAGCCAGGTTTCTACCAGTTGCTTCAATGCGCTGCTCTTCACCCACCTCTGTGTGATTTGTCTTCAGCCGTAGGCAGGAGCAGAGGCGGCCTGGCAACATCTCTCTTGCTGCTTTGGTGGGAGAAGCAGTGACAGAAAGAAAATGTCCATCTGCCATCCACTGCCAGCTGCAGGCTTTGAGCAAGCCTTGTTTATACAGCAAAAGGACCTCCTCTGTTCTTGGCCTTCTTAGTGACGTAAGGAGGGTTGTGTTTCAAAATACATATGTGTTTCTCCCTTGCATTTCTCAGTGCAGGAGTACTGGAGAAACACACAAATCATCAGTGCTGTTGTTGTGCCATTGGCAATGTGGGAGAGATGGGAGCTTAGAATCAC
Organism: Colius striatus; assembly: GCF_028858725.1. Taxonomy (NCBI): domain Eukaryota; kingdom Metazoa; phylum Chordata; class Aves; order Coliiformes; family Coliidae; genus Colius; species Colius striatus. Next base: position 55,682,364 of record NC_084763.1, read on the forward strand.
TGTATGAAGGCAGCTGTACGTACATGCAGCAGTTTGGGAACATTACAGTGGCAAATGTGTCCGGGTAGCAGATGCTTGCCTTGGCTCGTCTGCGATGTGGAGTTGATAACTACTTTTTTCACTCCTCCCTCTCTCCAGCCCACCCCCACCCTCCCTTCCTGTGCTGTAAAACACATGCAGATCTTCCACCATTACTTGGAATGCTTCAGAGAGGAGAAGGAGGGTCAGGGGAAGGGAAAAACATTCAGATCATTAAAAATGCCACTTTGAAAGGAGCGAAGGGATTTTTATAGGGAGGATAATCCTCAGTTTAACACATCTTTTTATTATGAAAGGAAGTTGAATTACATTTGATTACTGCATAATTCATTAACACATCAGACCACTGTGAGGGTGGAACATGTTACACATGTTTTTGCCCAGTGCCAGCATTTTGCAACTGCAGAAGAGAAGCTTCTCTGTCAGATGTCCTTGTTGATTTGGAACAGTTAGGCAGCACTTCAGACATTCTTATTAAGCCAGCAGCAATACACAGTGCTTAAGAAAAACAAAAGGAGGTAGATCTTTGAATTATTTTAGTGTTTCTCCCCACACCCTCTTTTATTTTAGATGATGTCTTTAAGTGCTAGGAAGCAGCAGTATTGGCCTCAATTCCCTCTGGCAGCAAAGAGAATAATCAATTAATAGGAAAGAGAAAAACCCTTCGTGCATTGCCTGTTCCTGATTGTGTCAGACCAGATCATCCTATGCTTACAGCACATAAATACTCAACTTGTGTATACTTAACGTTGCTGCAGTATATCTCTATGTCCTTTTATATCTCTCTCTCTCTTTCTGTCACTGATGCTGTCAGTAAGATGAAAGGCAAAAAAACCCAGCTCTAGTGCTGAGTAATTCACATTGCTGGATCTTTCTCCCTCAGAAGGAACAACAGATATGCATTCAGTGACTTTTACTTGTATAAAGTGTTTCAGTTTTCCTCTTTGGAGAGTGTAGAAATAAATGTTTATGCCTGTATTCCCCCAAAAGGTTGGACAATACCAGGAGGTCTTAGAAAATGGCTTTCTGAAAGAAAACTAAGCAATGAAAATAATTCAGATCCCAGTCAGAGAATTTGCACAGGTAGGCTTGTGGTTGATAAACACCATGAATTTTTGATGGCATGTTTAAATATAACTAAAAGGAGCTGTATTTCATAGGGAATCCTAACATCAAGTGTGATGGTGTAAACACAGTATATGTAATGGGTGCAAAATTAAAGCAGGAGTGCCCACAGCATAGAGGAATGTTGCTTTTTACTTCTGCTTCACACCATGTTCATAATCATGATAGTGTTGAACCATACAAATGGAGTATGTTAAATGCTAAGTACTATTTTTCTGCATTGTGGTGTTGACAGAGAAGCTTTGGCTAATTTTACCTTGTGGCTTTCTGTCCCAAGCTGTACAGAGCCACGTTGGTGGGAGAAGAATACTAAAATCTTGAGAGGACAGAGAGGGCTGGAGACCCTTGACATGACAGGTGTTGCTTTTTCAGTTAAACTCCTTCCTTGAAATCTGTTCTCCCTGAGGAGTTGTTGAGGTATGGTCCCTGAGTGAGGGCAACACCTGTGTCTGTCACATCTTAGTGCCGGTGTTTGATGAGAGCTCATCCTCAGTACCATTCCAACGTTTCACTGTATTGCCACATGTCCAAACTGATCATAAGGCTACAGTAACTTGCAGCACAGCCAGAATAAGCACCAAGCCTGGGAGAAGGTCGTTTTTATCATTGACTAGTGTGTTTCCAATCTTGCAGCAAAGAGCTTCCACCAACATCTTCCAGTTTTAAGGGCATCTGTCTGAGCTCCATAGAAGAATCTCTCAGTTTTTCTCCAGCTTTTTGTAACACACCGTTTTGTAACCACAGAGGGAGGTGTTTCAACTTGCCAGAAAAACCCTTATGCTAAACAGGCTTTCCCTGTAAGGGATTACATTTTCTTCCTGAAAACTGGAGCACCACTTTGGCTGGTGGGAGAGAAGCACAGGGAGGTTCTGTCCTAGGAGACTGGAACCTGGGGCTAGTAGTAAGCTGTGTGTGCATGTACTCAGAGTTTGCACAACCTGGTGATGAGCCCCTGGAGGAGAAAAGAAACTGAAAAGAAACAAACAATAAATAATGCAGGGATTATATATGCCTATTTCTGGCAGGGCTTTTTTGGCTGTGTAGGGAGAGTAGAGAAGCTCTTAGTACCAGAAAAATCACTCTGTCGCTTGTTTGAGAGAAGATTTTGAATAAGAGTTCCTGTAATGTTGTCAGAGCTCCTCTCTCTTACTCAACAGAGCTCTCCTTGCCTCATGGCAAATTATTAATAAGTCTAGGCCATAGAGCTAGCAATACACTAGCCCAAGAAGAGCTGACAGGGAGTCTGTGACTCTGACACAGGTGAACAGGAGATTCCTGCATGGTTGATGTTCAGACAGCTCTCATCAAATACTGTCATTAATGACTTAGATTAAAAAAGAAAAAGCACCTGTATATTAATGAAGTTTGCTAGCAGTACAAAGCTGGGAAACATTGCATGTGGGAAACAGAAGGATCAGGTGGATAACTGTCTATCTGTGACTAATGGAGAACGTAAAAATGGGATGAAATCGGGTAGAACAAATGTCATCTTCTCTGACTTAGGGATTACTGAGAGGCAGTTTTGCTGTAGGATGGGACTTCATAAATCTAAAGTTCCACTAGAAGAAGAAGAAGATCAGAGTGTAGTAATGGAGCAGGGAATGACCATATGGCTTGGAAAGAAAGGTTTTAGCTTTCAGTGTTAGGAGTCCTTCCAAGGCTAAGTTTTTGAACAACTACAGTAGAATGAATCTGAGATCATGACTCAGGTAGGATCTTGCTGGTTTAATTTTCTCATCTTCCTTTTCTTTGTGACCTGAAAACCATCCACTAGCTAGTCCTAAAGGGACAAAAAATTGTCAGGAAATAGAAGCCATCAAGAGCTTAAAATATACATCCCTGTGGGCCCTAGTGATGGAGTGATGGATCGAGTGAAGTGAGTAGCTGGATTACTTTATGACCGTCAGGAATCACCTCTTGAGTACTCTCTGCTGCACTTTTCACATGCCCCAGGGGGAAAGCTGCAGTCCAATGCTTGAATTTGCAGAAGGATCCTGCCAGATTGTGCACCTCATGAGTTATTTTCCATGAGCTGCAATATACAATGTACATAGGCAGAGAGTGGCATCAACCAAGCATTCTGTAAACTGAGACTGTGCAAGGACTGAGTATAGCTAAGAGAAATTAACTACTGCTATAACATTAAAGAACATGAAATCCATTTGTAGATGCTCTTCTTTAAAAAATAAAGTATCATTTTGGTTTAAATTAAGCCCTTTGGGGGGGAATTAAGCTAAGCAAACTGAAGCTGCTGTACTTCCAAATGAGCACTTCCCTGCAAGACTTCAGCTTGACATCTTTACTTACTTGATCTTGACTTCTGTAAATAGCCTTATGTAGACACATCTGTTGTTCCCTGTGGATTCTGTGTTATATACAGTAGGTTAATGTTTCCAGACACAGTCTCAAGCTCCGTGAATTCTCACTTAAAAAGTAAGTTTCTGTCATTCAGAGGTAATGACCCAATTAGTATTTTTCTCCATTTTACTCAGAATTGTATCTTCTTCTGACTGATTGGCATCCATGTAGGTGCATGACAACATCTCATTTTCTGTGTTGTGTTTATAGTCATCTTGTACATCACATGCTTCTAGCTTGGCTGCAGACTTGGGATAGATGAACTGATGTGACAGATTAGTATGGGTAGATAGTAAAGAATTTTCACACAGTCCTTTAAAATGTTTGCTGCCTTTTTCCTACGTACAGGCATGCAGGAACAGGGCAAAATGTCTGTCATTGAAATGACAGTGACTCTGTGACTCAGAGACACTAGGCACTGCTACAAGAGCTGATGTAAAGATGACAGAGTAGGCAGGAAGAGATAATCAATCCTGTTCTCCTCTGCCTCGTTGTTATCCAGTGGCTGATAGTTAAAATGATTTTCTCGAATGGTAAGGTAAGGCAAGGCAAGAGGCTGCTTCCCAAGCAGATGCCAAGGCACCTCCCAGACCAGATGGTCTTGCACTAGCATGAGCCCTCTGTCCACACCCTGCAGCTACATTTGTAGAGCATCTTCTCTCATAGCCACTGGGCAGTAAACACGAGCCTCACTTGGCCTCTGAACTGGGAAGCTGGGCTGATAGAACATGCCATCTGCTGAAGGCGCCTGCCATGAGTCACCGATGGCAGTTGGAGCAAGTTGCCCGTGTGCAGCATCCTGTCACATACACGTGTGTCTGTGTTTTTGAAGAGTGCTGCCAATAGTCTTTAAACATGGGCATTTTGTGGAGAAGCCTTACAAGCAGTGATGCTTTAAGCTAGCTTTGGAATGCGTATTTCTGCTTTCAGAGCCTGCAATAGTGTTATAACCTCCTGTCACTGCAGCATGTCATCTCCGAGCTGTATGAGTACATGTCATAGCTATTCTCCTACAAAGGGAGGGCACCGTTCACATGTTCTAAACAGTTGGCTTTCAGGAGTCTACAGTGCATCAGTCCAGAGACCTGCTGTGCAAAGAGATGATGCCAGGGTCCCTGGAGTTGTTTCTGAGCTGTGTAAGGGCTGAGCCCAGGGCTCTGCTGCAGGACAGCACAGCCTTGCCAGCTGGGCCCCGCCACCTCGGTTGAAGCACGCATCAATTAAAAGTGGTTTTCCCTTGATGCAGTTACACAGATCAAAGTGTCATTTTGTCTTTTCTATTTACAAATAAAGACCCATCCATAACATCATTTTCTGCCATAGAAGTCAGCATTTTCTTTTCCTGTTGCTCTTCCTTATGCAGTCCTAGTTATCACTGGGTCACTTGTACAGGGAGCAATAACTTTTAAGTAGATCTGAATGATTACTAAGAAAGCAGTTTAAAACTAGTGACCCCACCACAGCTAGCTCTTTCAAAAGCTAATTGTTGTCTAGCATTTCTCAGAATGGTGGTGTGGTTGTTAGGTGGCCTTTTGGGAGCTTTCTCCTGCAAGGAAAGGGGCAGCTGTGTTATTTGGATCTGAACTAGACCAGCAGTCTCCTTTTCTTTGGATTAATGAGTGTTACAGTAGGAATATGTAGCTGCTGAGCGAAGGAAGTTATTAATTTCAGGGTCAGTGCCTGAGTGTAGCATGATTTTTAATGGCAAGCACCTCTCCTAATTGCAGAAAACTGCTGATTTGAAGATGTGCTGTCGGATGTTGTTTGGAAGCAAATGAATGTGCTATCGTTTTCTCCCCTGGGAAGGTCATAGTGTCTCTAAGGTGAATAACAAACACTGTCAGTATATGGTCAGCAGATGCTTTCTTCACAGAGACTGCAGATGAGAATGATCCACCACCATCACTCATTGTCATGGCTGTTCTTTTGCTTAGTTCTCCTCTCATTATGAATATTGGTTAATGTGCTTTTCCTCTCTTCTGTGTTTACTCAGCAGCTGGTGCCTCTCTGGGCTGGGACAAACTTATCCTAAAGGATAGAAATGGGGACAGATTTACTTGCATTGCTAACAGCTCTGCCTTACCATTTTTTAGTAACTTTTTGCCATACTACCTACCCAGACATGCTGCAGGGCAACTCTGGCACGGGCCAAAAGGGTTACATGCTGGTTGGTGAGGAGCTGTGCCAGTTCATGGGGCAAGATGCTCTTATTTCAGGGTTTTGCCATAATTATCCAACTTAAGCATCCAGATGAAGTCAGAAACTGACCACTATCATAATGATTCATTTCTTTTAATTGATCTTAGGATCAATAGAGAAGAGAGGCAACCCCAGTCCTTCAGTAAGTGTTTCCAAGAGCAGAGGAAAAGAAGGTAGATATGGTGTTTGTGTTTAGTCTTTAGGTAGTCTTGGATCTCCCATGTATTGCCACTCTTCCTGTAGTACAATGTATTTTATTACAGCAGCTGCTATAAAGCAGCATTTGTACATGTCAAAAGCAACAGGATTTCAGTATCAGTGCTACATGGAGGCAGTGACTAATTTCTTGTCCAAATTATATGTGTTTTAAAGAAAACATGAACCTGTAGAGTCCCTTTAGTTGTCCTGACTCTACAGAACCAGTCTCAGACTTTGTAGCTTTAAGTGCTTCTTTCTTCATACCTTTTGTCATCTGTTGAAAATGAGTCTTCCAAAAGTACACTATACAATTTGTACCCCACCTCATGCCACATGTTACTGGCATGTTTTATCTGCTTGGGACACTGTTGAGGAGTGCTGAGCACTCACTCTTCCCAGGGCCATCCAGTGCTAGTGCTATCTGGTTTCACTGCATCACCTCTTTTTCCCTTGCTGAGGTTATAACAATCCTCAGAACTTCATTAGTGACAGTAGGGTTTCCTTACACTAAGGAATTCTCTTCAAAGAAAACCAACAGCCCACTAGTGCATCAAATACTTGGAATAAACCAAAAAAGCTATTTTCATTTAAACCTCTTAAGTTTTCTTAACTGACTTGAGGTGATTTAACATTATGTTGATAAGAACATCAAGTCCATGTGTAAAGAACATCCCCCAGATGTTAGCATCCAGAAATAGATGTATTGTAGAGCTAAGAATTTATTCCTGAGACTGAGCAGATCAGTGTTATATTTCTACCACAAACTTTAGTAGATAACAGAGTTGAATTGTTTTGATTATATAGAGTAGAATCTGTGTCTGAGTTGTGTTTTTCCCAGGCAAGAACTTAGAGCTATTTTTCTTACATTTTTTTTTCATGGATTTAGTATGGAATAAATCAATTTGGAGGTACTGTCATGGAACATTTATTTGACTCTCATTAAGAAGATCAAAACACACTTTAGAACCACGGACTTGAATTCTTAATAAGGAAAAATGTTCCTCCTGGTTACAAAGACATGGTTTTGCAAACCAATGGAGCTTGAGATTCTACTTCTGATACATATTAACTATGTTTTCTGAGAACAAACCAAGTTCTCTAATTACTCCAAATTCCTTCCACAGCTCCAACTTTGCACAGCTCCCTGCTGATAGTCTTTTCAGTAGTATTCTCATATTCATGTGCATACTCCAGTTATATCTTTTACAGGAGTACTACTGCAAGAGTTCTGTTCAGAGAGTATTTTACTACTCATAAGGTTTTAGCTCATCCATATAGTTTGATTATTAGTTTTGTTGCTGGCTTACTGGAGTCTCTGTGTGTTTACTTCTTATTCATATCTTCTGGAAAGACTTGAAAGCCCTAAGTAATACTGTGACCTTGTAGTTGGATGCATCCTACAGAATGAAAGAGTAGTAATCTCAGATGAGGAGAGATTAAAGTGAGTGAGACATAGGAAATAAGTAGGTGTAAAAAAGGAAAATAAAGTAGAGAATATGAGCCAAGGTTTCAGGAACAACAAAGTAAGCTTTAATCTGTCTAACACTGCATGGAACTGAAGATGTTGGTGGGTAAAACACACGTGAGTTGAAAGCAGAAGTTCAAACTATGGCCCTTTCACTTGTACTCTGAGTCCCAAATGCTTGATGTCCCTGAGAAATGCTGGTCCAAGGGTGATGAGTTATATGTCTTCTGCCAGACAACCCACTGTAGCCTGGTAAGGAGTGTCAGCCCCAGTGCTTCTCATGGAGGTGAGCCAGAGAAACATCAGCAGAGCCTGTTAAATGTGAACTGCATGGTACCAGGAGCATTTTCCTGCAGAGGTCCGTGGTGGGTAGAGTGATGTCACTGCACAGGTCAATGTGGTGAAGGTGTTCTGTGTCTGTGCCAGATATGTGGGGAAAAAGATGTCAAGGTGGATAGACAGTGGAGGTGGCTGCTGTCAACTGCAGCAAGTGAAAGGAAGGAGTGGTATATAGAAGAAAGGAAACAATGAGATTAGAAGAAATTGTGGGGAGGAAAAAAAAAGGTAACACCTTAACAGAAGACATGCCACAGAGGTTCTCTTGGCAGAGAGAAGCCTATCAAATCTTGTCAGACTCGTAGTCTATGTTGTGTTTCTCACAATTTCCAGTGACCAGGTTGAGATCAAGCCTCTTTTCCTGTGAGCAGCCCCACTGACAAACTCCTGTACTACCTTGAGCAGAGCACCTCACAACAGAGGTAGCCTTACTTCATAGTTGCTTTCAAAAATAGTCTGCAGGCCTTGTAGAAAACAGGATTTCCTGATGAAAATCCAAACCTACAGCATGCTTTGTGTTTTCTTGCCTTTTGCCTGATCTTGATTAATTCTTTTTCCTATTTAAAAATGAAATCCCAGAGCATTTAATGTCAGATGTCTGAAATGTCTGTGTTATGCATCATGTGAGTGACCAGTGGCTTCTGAGGAAACACTAGTTGTGATGCTTTCCCTCCATGCAGTCAGTGGACATAAATATTCACATGGATGAGTACATAAGGCTAAGTAGATGATCCATACATTTGCTCTTAAGAAATAGAAATAGTAAAGTGTTGCTATTTAAAAAACAGACACTGAAAATCTTCTTCATAGTCCTGTAACCAACAGTAATGCAAAGATGTGATATAGTGAGTTTGGCAAGGCACTGATAGGTAAGTTCCTCTGCAGGATGGAGGGGCACTGAGAATTTAAGGGATGTTGGAATTGGTTTTCTAATTTTACATGCAAATATTGAGCTTGTGCAGGAGTGAATAAGTTCACTGCTTGTGCAGTAGGGCTTAGCTGTCTGTATTAGTCCTGTGAAGCTGAGGAGGAGGTTTCTTGAGTAAAGGCTGCTGGATTTGATTTGAAAGGTGTATGTTTTATTTGCAGAAGAGGCAAATAGTAATTTGCTATTGTATTCCTTTACTGCCTGGTTTTATATATCTATATATAAAGTTTCTATTAGATTTGGAGTACTAGTGTGATTTGATAAGCATACCTTTCTCCTCAGAAGTAGGAAATTGCCTTGCCCTCAGAGCAGAGTTCACTTTGATGTAGCCGTGAGCAGACCAGATGTTGAGCTTAAACCTTCGATTTCCAACTCTTTTCCTAGTGAGTCAAGAAGGATGAGCCCTTCTGGAGTCATTTGTCTCTGAAATCTGCCTCAGGATGCCAAGGATTTCACACTGAAAATATCTCCATTCGGTGCAGAGTTGAAATGGTGTTTGTTTGGGTACTGAACCATGGCTAAAAGGAGATGGATGATCACTCATGACAGTCAGTTCTTGGTGCTATGTCAGTCAGTTGGCAATATGGTTATGAAAAAGCAGTGCTTGACAGGATGGAATGTGATCCTGTGGGATGTCCTGTGCATTTACAGCCTCAATTTCCAATTTCAGGGAGGAGAACATTGCTATTATCAGGGAGAAATTCGAGGAAATCCCCTATCATTTGTTGCCTTATCAACGTGCCATGGATTACAGTAAGTCTCCTGTTTTGTTTTTACTGGCTTTTGCTTATTATTAGTCTTTTAAGCAAAGTAAAACTGTTTACAGTAAAGTAAGAGCTAGTTATTTACCTACTGTTTTTTGACCTTAACAGTCTTTTTTTTGAATACTTAACAGTCTTTATGAAAAGTAACATTAATTTGAACATTGCACAAGCCTTCTTTTTATTCACTGTTAAAGCACACAAGTTTCTTTTCTCCTTTTTCTTTTCTTTTTAACTGAGGACATCTATCAGTGTCTAGATATTGCTTTAAAATAATTTATTATAGAGATAAAAGAGTAAAAGTAGCTGAAAACATCCTATTCTACAACAATAAGAACCATGGCCAATATTGACATGAACCATTTGGGAATTGTGTTCTTTTCTCGTTCATATAATGGTGTGTTTTGTCTTTCTTTTCTACTCTCTTTACAAAAATGTGTCAGTTTAGGGTTTCTCTTGTCCCATCCATTTTCTTCACAGAATTGCTCATTGCTGGTGCATGGGGTGATGCCTTTGATATAGTAAAACCTTGGAAAATCTGAAAGAAAGGATGTAAAACTATGCAATGTGATTTTTTTGAAGTACATCAGTTTAGTTATAATTAAAGTGCCTGTAATTAGAAGGTTACATGGAACTCTGTTGATTGTATTGCTTTTGGACCTCTCTCCTTTTATAGCACTACTCAAAGACACTCATCAGGTTTTCAGAGCAACCAAATACCTTCAGTGTCTGTTGAATATGGGGATTACAGGATCTTGGTGCTTTTCATACTGAAATCAGCTTGAAATGTCAATGGCAGCAAGAGTGAGCCTGTGTGGAGATTACCTGAGCTTTGCCTTTTTCTGAGAAAGTAGGGCTTAGCTGATGGAAATCTTCAGCTCATGTGTCTATCTCAAGCTATTCTGTAGTTTTATCAGCCATATAAGTACACATATTGAAGTGGTGCCTCTTGTATTTGTACATCCTCTGTTAGGAAGGGGGAGAATCCATGCAGAAAACTTGTCAGCCTTGCACTTGTCTAATTTACAGCTGTGCTTATCCTTTTTAGGATCAAAGTTGATTAGCTCAAGAAACCTGAGCCCAGTTTCAGTATGGACAGTGAGCCTAAAAATAATAGCAAACTCTAATGCATGGTGAACCACTTCATAGCTTCCATTAGCAGTGATCCATTAGGTCTTGGCCCCTGCTAACTCCTAGGAGGAAAAGCAGAAAGGAAGGAAAGCCTGCATGCGTCCTTTACTGCCCTTCTATGGGTTTGTTCTTAAGACTGACCTTCCTGTTGCTGTGTTTTTAACTCACATTGGTCTTTTCTAACATAGTTATGTGATACATTTTTTTCCCCATATACTTTAGCTCTCCCTTGAGAGTTGTCTTTATTTTCCCTCTTGTTCTGGTACAATAAATTTCATCAGAGTTAACCTTCACACAAGATACAATACGACACTTACTGTAACAGGCTGGTAATTCCAGCATCCAGGATGAGAAAGTAATATTTCTTCAGCTGTGTTAAACTCACATTCTCTGACACTGCATTTTCATCACTACAGCTAACTCCTTCACAGCTGATTTTTAATGCTAAGTAATTACTAGAAGCACACACCAGCAATCAGAGCTCCATTCTCCAACCAAAGTTTGTAGCATCCCTCTGGAAAAAGAGAAGCTGGGGAAAGTTAACAGCTGGCTGAACATGAGCCAGCCCTGTGCCCAGGTGGCCAAGAAGGCCAAGGGCATCCTGTATCAGGAATAGTGTTGTCAGCAGGAGCAGGGAGGTGATCATTCCCCTGTACTCAGCTTTGGGGAGGCAGCACCTCAAATACTGTGTCCAGTTTTGGACCCCTCTCTAGAAGAAGGACATTGAGATGCTGGAGAGGATCCAGAGGTGGGCTGCCAAGCTAGGAAAGGACTTGGTCCATGTCTAATATGAGGAATGACTGAGGGATCTGGGGCTGTTTAGCCTGGAGAAAAGAAGGCTCAGGGGTAGACATTATTGCTCTCTACAACTACCTGAAAGGAAGCTGTAGCCAGGTGGAGGTGGGTCTGTTCTCCCCAGTGACAAGCAATAGAACAAGAGGAAACAGCCTCAAGTTGCACCAGGGGAGGTTCAGGCTGGATGTGAGGAGGAATTTATTTGCTGTAAGGATTGTCAGGCATTGGAAGGGGCTGCCCAGGGAGGTGCTGGAGTCACCATCCCTGGAGGTGTTTAAGAGCTGGGTGGATGTTGCACTGAGGGAAATGGGCTGGTGGTTGATAGGACTGGGACAGAGGCTGAACTCCATGAGCTTAAAGGTCTCTTCCTTTATGATTCAATGAAGTTATCTTCTAATAAGGTTTTCAGGGCAGGAGCTTTGCTTTCATGAGTTTTAGAAAGTGCATAAGATAGAACAGATGCCCTTAATAGAATAACAAGCTTCACATTCCCAAAGTTCATGCTAATCTCTCTTAGTTATTATTACCCCTAGATCTTGGCCAGTAGCAGCAAGTTTGTTCATACATGTGAGAGAATGTTGGTTTTTAAATCATAAATACTGAATCCTTCTGTTGGCAATGTCTATATTGTAGCCTTCCTTTTATTAGTTAAATCAATTGAATGACTGACTGACAGAATACTTAAAATTGTTAATACCTTCTCTTAATGACTTTGCTAGTGAGAAATACATCCCTGCAACCTTAACTCTGAGCAAGCCATTTAGTTTGGAATTATTTTCTTGTTTTCTGTGGGATATGTACTAACCACAGTTTCTTAGGAGTTAAGACAATAAGCTTTGAATGCAAACACAACTGGTTGCTGGGATATAAATAAGTTACACTGAGACACCGGGTTGTACTGTGATTTTGCTGCCTGCTGGTGGTGGATATAAAAACTGCTGTTAGTGCTGCAAACTAGATTTCCACAACTACAGATTTGTTTATTTGAAGAATATGTGTAAGAAAAATGCAGGCTTTGAGAAATGGCCCATGTTTTGTGATTGCTTTATTTCTAACACATCTGTGAGCATGTGAGTTGTTTCCAGAGCACTGGGCTACTGATAGAAAAGAGTCATGAATGCTTTGAGTGGGCAAGTCACATCTGCTGGTCAGCTATGACTAAGTCTTATCACTGTTGTGTGACTTGATCAGAGATCAGAGCTGCTGGATGCAACAGTTGCACAAGTTGTTTGCTGATAGCTTTTCATCTTGCAGACTATGCTTAAGTGAAACTGCAGTTAGAGGGAAAGGAAGTTTAGCCTGATTAAGACCTGATTCCCAAATCTCTTCTTATTCCTGGGCAAAGAAACTTCAGCAGGTGCTAGAATATTTGTCTCAAGCTACATAGACAGTATTTATTTCTAAAGGAAATTTGAAAGGCAAAGCTCCTTTAAATTGTAGTTATACTCATGATGACACTTTGATATATGTTTTACAGTCAGTAACTCAAGCCTCTCCTGTGAATGCTACATGGTTAACCCCACAATTGAATGACATGAAGAGATGTGTGCTCATCAATAGCTGTAATGGTTTCCAAGCTTAATAGATGCTTAGATGTTCCTGCTTAATAGTCAGGAAAAGAATGGCAATATTTTACTGACTGCAGAACTAAAATCAATGTTGCTGATTTAAAACAGAAAAGTCTGCATAAGAAAGAAGTATCTGGGTTTGTTGTTTATAATTCCAATGGGAGTGGCTTCGTGCCTGAAAGTTTGCTAAAGAGTGATCTAAACAAGTAAACAATCTTGCTTTCATGCTGCTGCTGTGTACTGTGTGCCAAGTTTGAACTCAGAGTTCATATTTATGGCCAAGCTTGAAGCCTTTAGTAGTGGCACTTTGAAAGGGGCATGCTGATACAGCCTAATCACAGCCATACAGGTATACCACTGCAATGAAGGTAAAATTACAAAGGGGAGAAGAAAAAGCTGATTTGATTGAAAATCAGAATGGTAATGATATGAGAAATGTCCTTACAGAGTAATGCCTCTATCAACACTTTCTTTTAAGGTGCCATTCAACCACACTTGTTCATCCTGCATTGTGTTAAAGACTAAACCTCAGTGTGCTCTTTGCATAAGTAAACTTATGCAAAGAATAGAAAATATTCTTGCAAGAATGGAGCCCATCTCTTCTGTACATTTGAGTAGTGATGCAAAAAAAATCTGGTGTTACTGTCACAGGCTATCTTCTTGCATTAATAGAGCCTTAACAGTTTAGTTTATTCTTCATCTAGAGTTGAATTGTGTGCTGGAATTTAATGTGGAAAATTGATGATTGTGTGTAGGCAAGCAAAGTGACAGATTTTTCTGAGATACGTAGCAATATGTTGATTATGAATGACCTTCAAATTGCTGTGGTCGAGAAGATTTTATGCTGTTAAGAAGACACCATGAGTACTTTACTAAAACCATGGGTATGACTGAAAGCCTCATCCTCTCTCTTTTTACCACAAGCCATTGGATGACTGTCTGATAGGGTTTCATATCTCCTTATCAGGTACATCATGTAATGCCCACGTTGATATGATAATACATATAGCCATTCATGTTTCCTAGAAATAGAAACTGAAACTAATGCATTTTAAAAGAAAGGACCATCTGTCATGATTATTACTGTTGAAAGGCCCAAACCAGTCCTCTATTATACCAATTATACCCTTTGTACATGGTACTATATGAAATTACTGAGGAAAGAGTTATTAAAAACCATTAAAACCTAAGGATCAATCCAGTAACGTTTTTATTTGGGGGAAAGCTGTGTGCAGGATCCACATACATGTGTGATCCAAATACATGTGTTCCCCAAGATAGGTCTCATTTATGTGTTGCTGGTACATCCCTCTTGCATGGGACTGAGGGCTCTAAACTGGGTTTTCCATTGACTGAAATGAGACATTTTTTGTGGTGTTTATATGTGTTGTAGAGAAGTTTTGGGGAAGAAAGAGGAGTCCATATCATCACTGGAGAGAATACCTGTCTTTCTGAAGTGAAGAAACAAAGCATTGACTCAGAATTATGCTCAGTTCTTGAAATAATTTTAACTGCTTCCTTTTCTAAAGATTAAAATATTGAAAATAGATGAACTTCTTAAACCTGCCTCCTAGTATTTGTTTGTTAAATCACTGTTTACGTTTCCTGCTCTTGACAGTGGGATGTTCTATGATGGGAACCATACATACCTGATTGAGCCAGATGAAAACTACACTTCAGATGTAAGTAGAACTTACAGTAGTCCTGCTGTGTGTGTTTGTTGAATACAGACATTCATGGGTACAGAGTAGGCAGAAGGCTCTGAGACCAGAGGGTTATCCCCTCATTCCAAACTCACATCGTCACAGATGAAAGACCTCAAAAAACTGATATATTTGTGTACTCTGTAACACTTGGATGTAGAGCAGAACCAGCCTGTGAGTGCCCTGTTCCCTTCTTGGGCACTTCCCACTCTGGATTCTCTAAGCATGCACAGTGTCTCTATTTACTGAAATACTTGATGTACTCAGATAACTGAGGCATTACTGATCACATCACAGCTGGGAAGAGTGTAGAGTAAAAGTGCCTTGCAACTTGCTTATTCACTAGTGTAATGTGTTGGATAACAAAGACCTTTGGAACTATTTCATGCTCATGAAATGGATTAGTATATCCAAGTTTAATACATGCAATTATTTACCGTTTCAGGATGACTTCCATTCCCACTCTGTTTACAAGTCCAAGTTGTTTGAGTTTCCTTCGGATGACCTGCCATCTGGTATGATTGTTTAAGATCCATGACTTCCTGGCTTGTTTTAGCCTAAGGCCAAATTTCATTATTGCATTTGATACAAAATATTCTGACAGTATATTGTTTATTTGCATATCTGCCATTATTCCTAATGAAATAAAAAAAGCACTGGGATAAAGAAATCTGAAACACTGAAAGCATTGGTAAAGAACCTGAAGTGCTTAAAACCACCTGAATGTAATGAGTCAAACCTCTCCTGGACCTTCATATTCTGATGTATGTTTCTCATAACAAGTCATGCAGTCTATGGACTGCATTGTATGCTTGTGGTTGTAGAAAGGAAAGGACTGAGGTAGCCTAAAGATGATGAAAGTAAACCCCACGTTGCCAGTGGTTGGTAACACTTCATGGATTTTCCCTGTTTTGAGATACAGTGTGAATACCATGGTGTGAGCATAAACCTGAGAGACAAGAACTTGCCAGATATCGTTGCTGTTCAGTGACTCTCTCATCTGCAGTCTGTTCAGCATCTATCACAGCACTGGCTGTAGTGCACGTCGTGCCTTTCGGTACAAATGAATTGGAATGCAGAAGTGGTTTCAAGTGCTTGCAGTGATGAATCCCCCCAAAGTTTGTATTGTGTGAGGAGGGAGAAGAGGTCTTTAGAAAAATGAGTTTTCATCTGAGAAGCTGGCTCGTTAATTGAAGCTCAAATTGCAGTATTTGTGGCATATCCCCATTGTGTCAAGGATTTGTCAGTTTTACAGATGCATTTTCCTACTCTGCAGAAGGTATCCTAGATAAATTAAACTCCTTTGTAGACACTGCCATTTTGGTAGAAATTACCTCTAGGCTGATTTCTTCAGGAGAGTTACAGATGTCCAGTGATCATGTTAAAAACTATTTGTCCCACAGTAACAGCTGAATCTGGGATCTTACAGGGCTGGGCACTGCACATGGATGGGTCCTTCCCTGGAGTACAGTGTGTGCAGGTTTGCTAGTCGTTAAGGAAAGTAAAATCATTCAGAGAGCTAATGAGAAAAACCAAGGGAAATTGCTACAATTGGGTCACCCAGCTTGATTTCAGTTCTGAAGAAGGAATCTTTCTGAGTCTGAACAAAAGACTTGATGCCTCATGTCCTCTGCTGACGATTGCCCAGGCGAGGTGGAGGAGGTGTTGGGATGGAGGAGCAGCACACAAGGCTCATGCAGTGCAAAATGTTGACATCTGTATCATGAAGCTTCCTATGTATGTGCACTGTAGACTCATACCATGCTTACTCCCATGCACTTGTGGAGATGGTAGTATAATGAAGACAATTTATTGACTTTAAGGCAAATAATAAAGTACATCTTCTATTGCACTTTCTTGAGGATGTGCAATTTGGAAGGTTGGAAATATAAACTCATTAGCCACTGCTGAGTTTAAAATAAAGTCTCTGTCTCAGGTTGTTAAAGTAGGAGACTGCTAAAGCTGATACTTGGTAGATAGCTATCAGCTGTCATCAGATTTCCTAATAATGAAATTATATGTTTTCAAGGTGTTGGAATATACCAAAGCTTTCTTGATTCAGAAAAAAAAAGGGACAAAATAGGGCTTCAGGGTTTTTTCCACGTTCAGATGTGCTTTTACAGTTGTGATTTTACTGTAGCTAACAAATCAATAGTTACTACTTTTGCTGTACAAAGCCCAGCGTGTGACATGATGGAAGATGTTGCCAGTAGATTGCATTAGAGTCCCCAGATTGTAGAAGAGGTTGAAAAGGAGATTTAATTGTAGAGTGCTAGTAGTCTTCATCATACAAATATCTGTAATGTGGATAAGAGGTCTAAGATAATCTTCTATACATTAAATAGCACATGTATGGAGAATGAAATGTTAGCTTACAGTCTGTTCCCTCACATGCCCACATTTGTTTTTGTAAAGCTGTTTGGAAAAGTGTTTCTGAGGTTCAAAGTGAAAGTTCTAGTAGATGTAATAGATGATATTCTCATTAGGAAACCCACCATTTTTCTTCTTCTCTGATTGTTCAATTTATCTCTGTCTTTTAAGTCCTCCTCCATGCACAGGCACAGCTCCAGAGGATGAGAGCAGTCCTCAGTACCTTCTCCTTCACCACCCTTTTCCCTGTGCCCACAGGGGCTCTGTTGTTCCTTCCCCAAGCCACTGCACACCGTGTCCCACCTTCTCTTTTGCTCCTCACACATGCTGCCCTGCCAGTGTGTCTGCTTGGCACTACCTCTTTCCTCACAGCCTTGAGAGTGTTGACTGTTGTCTTGATTTTTGTTTATTCCTTTATACAATGTCTGCAATTAATTGCCAATAGTATTATTGTGATTGTTTGTTGACTGTGTTCTTTAAGTAGCACACCAGAATCATCATCATTATTATTAGCCAGCACTGTGTTAGGTTGTGTCATCAGAGTTTCTTCTATTCCTTATTACCTTCTATTCCTTATTAACCTTCTATTCCTTATTAACCTTCTATTCCTTATTAACCTTCTATTCCTTATTAACCTTCTATTCCTTATTAACCTTCTATTCCTTATTACCTTCTATTCCTTATTACCTTCTATTCCTTATTACCTTCTATTCCTTATTACCTTCTATTCCTTATTACCTTATTCTCTAGCCTGAGGAGAACTTTGTTGATGTCAAGGTTTTCCTCTTACCTTTAAAGGAGTCTGTATGTAAGCTAAGATTTCCACTCAGTACTGCATTAGGAATAAACTGGATGTATCATCAGCTTCAACATTGATGCTAGGGGAAAAAAATAAGTAATAGGGCTTGCTCAATATCAGTGATAGTAAAAGCACACACTGGCAGAGCATTTGACTTCATCATTTTTGTTTCTCACAGTCTGTATTGAGACACACTGAGCTGTGGCATGACCTTAGACCACACTATGTTATTAAAGTTGTTGCTTTTCAAGTAATGTCCTTTTGAGGTCATTTGAAAGATGTGTGGATGTGGCACCTAGGGACATGGTTTAGTGGGACATCAGTTTAAAGTTTATGGTTGGAATTGATGCTGCTCAAGGTCCTTTCCAACCTAAATTGTTCTGTGAGTCTTTGTTACACTTTTTCACGCTCATATGCTCCCATCTGCGTTTCCCATGAGTTTGCTGGTCATATACCTGTGCTGGAAATATTCCATATTCCTCTGGCTAGAAATGTGCCCTGCCTGACTTCATCCAGCTTGTGAATTATAGTGCAGTGTTAATGTGTGCTGATGTGTTAATGTTAATGGCTGCATCGTTCTGCTCTGCAGATGACTGACTTCTGATGGTGGGTAAAATGATCACATTTGCTGGTGAAGTTATCTGAGACCCTTATATGCATACTGTGAATTATTATTTTATTGATTGAAAAGCTATGTTTTTACCACTTTCATTAATCATGCTGTAAAACCTAAAATGACAGGTTGAGAGACAGTTGTTTTGCACTAGAACATAGGCAATACTGGTTTGTCTTATCAGTAACTGGCCACTCCTGCTTAAGTTTAGGACTTATTCCTGATAATATTTGTCAGATGGGCAATTCAGCTTCCTGTTGTACAGCTTTGCTGATATGACTCTGCCATCAAATTACTATGAGCATTGTTTTTAATCTTGTTTGAACCCTATGCAGAAATTGCACAGTTAATGTATAGCAAGTGAGAGGTGGAGCTCTGAGAAACTCCACCAGTGAAACTGAACTTTATCACACAACCAAAACTGGTGTACAAATGTATGTGAGCTGCAAGTTCCACAATTCACACAGCTCCTGTGTGCTCTGCAGTAAAATCACCCTGAAATACTGAAAGTAGCTTTCAGTTTCTGAAGACTAAAAAGATGTCCAAAGCTGCAGAAAGCAGAAAAGACAAAATATTTAAGGGAAAAAGACTTATTACAAAATATGCAAGTGCAAACATTGAATTCAAATGCCTCAAAAGAAAAATCTTCTTG
Organism: Colius striatus; assembly: GCF_028858725.1. Taxonomy (NCBI): domain Eukaryota; kingdom Metazoa; phylum Chordata; class Aves; order Coliiformes; family Coliidae; genus Colius; species Colius striatus. The sequence continues at coordinate 55,701,404 of NC_084763.1, forward strand.
GGGTTATGTGAATGGTAAATGTATTTATACAAGATAAGGAAAGAGATTTCTGTTGTAAAGGGAAAAGTGAGGCAAGGACTATGGAACTAAAAGATGGAAATATTGAATATTTAAAAGGATGAGAGCAAGTATTGCCCTCTGCTTGGTTTATAATGTGTTCCTTTCCATGAGCAGCTAGTAATAGATTTGGTGAAAGAGATTTGATGAAAGAAGAAACCACTTGGTGCTTGTGATTAGAAGTTTAAGAAATCAAAAGACACAGAGGGAGGATTAGCAGGGGGAAATATTGTATTGATAGTGAGCATTGCCAAAACCTCAAAAGGTTTCTCCTGTAATCATATGTAATCATCTTAAAGCACTAATTCTACCTTCCATGCTCTTCTCATTAATTTAGGTAGCTATTGTGAGAGCTGTATGGTTGTCTGCTGAATCCCCCAAAAATGTGACTCACTCCATGGAAGTGCTGTGCTAATAATATTCCATTCCCAGTGTTGGTGAAGTTTGACAAGGAACATCTGCTGTTTGACACCCACTGATCATCTGTTTCAGCAGACCCAGATTACTAGTAGAGTTTTTAATAACAACCCTGTAACGTTGCCTCGTTTCTAGTTGGAAACTAGAGTTTAGTTATAAGAGTTGTTTAGAGTAAAAGAGTTGTTATACAGAAGAATGCCATGCTACTGTCATGCAGCATCAGGCTTACTAATTGTTGGGCTATTATTCTTGTTAAATGTTCAATCTATTGGCCTGTGCTTTCTGCTTAGAGTTCTGGCAAATGAATACGACGTCACCAAAGTTCGTTGTAAAGCCAAGACACAAAAGAAGTAAAAGACAGGTATGTGCCAATATGCTTGTTTATAAGTTATATGCCATCCACTTTGTTTTCTGTCTGCTGGATTCATTTGTGCAGATGGAGTCCTGCTGCTGGTTTGGCAGGAGGTCTCTATATCAATGCAGCTATTGTAAAAAGAGGTCTTTGGTGTTGACAAAATATTGTTGGGTTCTCTTGTACGTTGCCTACCTCAAGAGTTACAAGATATAACCTCAAGAGTTACAAGATATAACCTGAAGAGTTATAGCACTGCTAAATTATAAATGAAAAGTAGCTAAAATATTTGCTCTTATTTTGAGTGTGGAGTTTTATCAGAAACTCCCAATTAATGAAACATTAAACATTTGTTAATGTTGTAATGTTGACAAGTAGCTCCTTCATCTCACTTGACTTTGATTTGAAATAAATACTCAAAAGTGAGCATTCATTCTCTGTTTATGGAAGTGGGGGAGCCACTTAAGTGCAGGTGTACCCTGTACCCTGGAAAGATAGCAGCAATTCTTTGTAATTTAGGAATGGAGCTCAAATGATGGTGTGGGTCAAAGCAGAGGTGGGTCAGGGGGACTGAACAGTGCAGGCAAAATGAAATACTGATAACAGTGGGAGGGGAAGATGGCTTTAACTAATGCAAGCCTGTCAGAGGCAAAAGAGAAGTGAGAAAGACACTGGAGAATTTCCAGCAGTCATTCTTGACAGTCTTACTTTATATCAGGTACTTTACTTGTTACTGGTCTATAAACTAGCTATTACTCTGCATTTTTAAATCATAACAATATAATAAGTCTCCTGGAAAGCCCAGGGAAAAAAAGTCACCGTGAAGCAGCCCAGTTGTAAATGTTCCAGGATGCAAAGTAAGCATAACACAGAGCTGAGTATTGCATCCACTCTTTGAATCGAGCAGTGTGCAGATCAATAAGAGAATTGTTATAGAGATCCTTCATAAAGAGTGCAGGAGGGATCCTTTATGGGGATAAAAAAGAGTTTATAGCTGACACAGCCATGAGATACAGGCCCCACTGAGGATTCCCTTTCTTCCAAAACAGTGGGATTTAACAGGTTGAAAAACTTGGTTTCATTGTTGAAGGTTGTACAAATGTGGTGGAGCTGAAAGAACTTTTTAGAAGTGATGCAGCTAAGTTTGCTTTTTAAAATGATGCCCCAGAAGTTTCATGAATATCTGAGACCAGAATTAAGACAGTAGAAAAAAATGTATGCATGAGAAGTGTGGTTTGTGAAGCCACGGAGTCTCTTACAGTTACACTCTCTCCGTAGGTTCGTCAGATTGCACGTAAAGTCGAAAAGGAAACAAAGTACATTGAGTTAATGATTGTAAATGATCATCTAATGGTAAGACTGACACACTTCAACATCTTAACATCAAATTGTCTTAATTGCTTCATAAAGGATAACAATAAAGAACAATATATGGCCAGAATAAATCCTGTATGCCCTTATGAGAAGAGCTTCTGGTCTCATTAACCTTTTGATGAAGTTGCTTCTGAATTTTGGCAAGGTAACTTCACCAAAAATGCAACCTGAGTATCAGAAAGAAGGGTCATAAATGAAATCTTTGTGTCATAAAGCAACAAATGTCAGTGTGACTTTAGCAGATGATTTTCATTCTGGTTTTCCTGAGCACTGATCCTAGTTATAGCCACTAAACGATCAATAATGCAGTTATTCAGTTGTGCAGCAGCTGTTGACAATTGGGAGGCTAAGAGTGACTAGATGGTCTTGATATGTCTAAATCAATATTGAGATGATAATTTTGCAAGCTTGTATACTTTCTCTGGGAGAACATAAACAGGCTCTTCAATACAGTGGAAAAAGGCATTGTAAAGATTAGTGTATTGAGCTAAAACCAGGCTCATTGGAGTGGGAAAAGGCACCAGTTTATGTCAGTGAAGGTGATTAATAATTAACAAAAGGGAACATCAAAGGAAATGGTGATTTCTCCATCACTTGCAGTCTTCAAATCCAGGCAGTGTATTTCTGCATGATGTGGTGGTCTCAAACAAAAACAACAGGATTTGATCTTGAAGCAACTGGATAAAGTTCAGAGACTAGTGGTGGCCTTCAACTGGTGACATTGGTTGATTTCATGGCTTTAAGATCAAAATACAGCTGTATATTGCATCAACCCTATCTGTGATGTGCATCTTCTATCAAGCAATACAGAAAGTGGCAAAAAACAGACATCTGCATGTACAAGGAGTGTAGCACTGTCCTTGGATGGTGTACTTGTACTTGGATGGTAAAGCTGGACAATACCAGATGCAGAATTCCCTAAATTGGTGTCATTGTGTTTCACCTCAAAGACCTGAAGCTAGAATTTTGCCCTTGGGACCATACCTGTCTGGGCTGGTTCCCCCCACAGAGCAATGTTTCCTAATTTTGATTCATTATAGCTACTGCAAGAATCAATCCTATTAGGGGTTTATTCTCTGAAGCAAATACCAGTGAACGTCCATGGTCAAAGAAGCCAAATAATTTCTTCCTGGAAGATGGAAGGATCCTATGCTCTGGGCTCCTGCCTTTGCCCTGGGTCTGGGCTAACACAGGGTTTATCTGCATTACTCTGTGTGTGGAGTGGATGCAGCACTCCAAGTGCACTCAGTGTGGAGCATCCTGCAGAGCCACAGCTGGTTTCACCCTTCACCCTCCCCAGCTGCTCCCAGCAGGAGCAAAGACCCAGTGACGCTTGCTATGGTCTGGTTGCCTCCCACCAACTCCCCTGGGCTGCTCACTGCTTCCAGGGGTGTGGTGCCATCCTGTCTGCCCTTGCAGCCTCTTGTCTACCCTTTGCTTCCAGTTGGGCAACAAAGCTTTTTAAACCCAAAGCGTTGAAATGGGGCACATTTCCCTAGATCTTCAGTGTCTCTGTGCATCCCAAAGTCTGAGGCTTTCACTGCACACAGAGACTTGTGCAGTACACTTATTTTCCTCCACTCTTGTTCTTCATTTTCCATTTGTTTTGTAGCTTTTGCATTTAATCTTTTCTACCATTTTTAACTTCACAGACCTGTCCTGTATTTTTTGTAAGTGCAACTACTTAATTTTTGGTGGTTTTTTTACCCCATTCCTGCCTGAAAATGTGCCTTTCCCATCCCCTAGTGACTGGGCACTTCTTGCCTGCTAAAAGATGCTAACTTCCAGAAAACATGGACAACTTTTGCTCCATAATCATGGGGCACAAGATGGTTAAACATTCCTGAAAATCTTGACCTTTTTGTCCTAAATTCTTCTAAGATACTTGTGACTTACCCATAAAAACCACTTATAAGTGGGAGCACCTTGACAGCTATCTTGAGTGTCATCTTTATAGCAGTGAATTACAGACTTCAGTAACAGTGCTGTTACAGTTTGGTCGCTGAACTGATGTTCAGCGACCAAACTGTAACACCACTGTTACTGAAGCAGTTGCTGTGGCATTATGAGAGTGTGAAATTGCACAAGAAGTCCAGAAGACAGCATTAAGAGAGATAACTGAAAGAAAAATTGTGAGTTGGATAGATTAAACCACAGATGCAGGCACTCTTGGGGATAACACTTGTAAAGGAGGCTCTGCAATGGCAATTGTGTTAGTTTTTGTATTGGCATTTGGAACTAAGTTAAAGTTTGCAAATAATAGAGATAATGAAGAGAGTAACAATATGTTCCTGTTCCATTTTTCAGTAGAGATCTTATTTTCAACAGGAATTAATAGATCTTCACAGTAGCTGTTGTAAAGTGTATTAGCAAGTGTATTACCCTTGTGCATTTCTCAGCAGTATTCTACTGTTGCTTATGAACATCCCATTCATCACAGGCAACCAAACCATGCACAGGGGTTTTACTCTTGATGTAGTTGCTTTTTACATCATGGTTTTTGTTTTGGAAATGGAGCTTATTCTACTGGAATCTGTACATGTAACTTGTCTGTGTTTTCTCACAGTGCAAAAAGCACCGCCTGTCAGTTGGCCATACAAACAGCTATGCTAAATCAGTCGTGAACATGGCAGATTTAGTAAGTATCACTCAACTAGATTTTCTTTTACATGTGAGATGAGTCATGTGATCCTCTTGCCAATAGATGCAGGAGCTGTCAGTTCACGGTATACTGAATAATAACATGTGAAGATGATGAGTTTGCATCTAGAACCACAGCCAGGCACCTATAAAGCCTTTGTCTTAATGTAAAACACTGGAGATTTTTTGTTGCTTCAAATGGTTGAGCATCCTACTGGATCAATCCCTTAGGTTTGAGTTACACAGAATCATAGAATCTTAAGGGTTGGAAGGGACCTCAAAAGCTCATCCAGTGCAAGCCCCCTGCCAGAGCAGGACCACCTAGAGTAGGTCACACAGGGACTCATCCAGCTGGGCTTGGAATGTCTCCAGAGGAGACTCCACAACCCATCTGGGCAGCCCTTTCCAGTGCTCCCTCTCCTTAATAGAAAAGAAGTTTCTCCTTGTTTGTTTGGACCCTCTTCTGTTCCAGCTTGTCCCCGTCGCCCCTTGTCCTATCATTGGCCATCACTGAGAACAGCCTGGCTCCATCCTCCTGACACCCATCCTGGATGGATTTGTAGACATGAATGAGATCACTCCTCAGTCTTCTTTTCTCCAAGATAAAGAGCCCCAGCTCCCTCAGCCTTTCATCAGAAGAGAGATGCTCCACTCTAGCTTTAAAGAGTCCGTTAGATACAACAATTTTTAACACAGGAACCCTATGCTGACGGCTTGAAACCCAAAAGACAGCCTGAAATTAGGATGTACTAAAACTCCTCCAGAAAAAGGGCATGTCAGTAAATAAGAGGGACAAATAGGTGGATTATGTGGCTTATATTTGTGGCACTAGATTGGATGAGCTCCTGGCTCTTGCATCTCACCTGAGCAGTGTTATTAGAAAAAGAAACGTGGTTGCTACTCTTGAAAGGATCTAATGTGGAGTATTAACCCCCAGTATTGAAAGGATGGCTCTTTTTGCATTATTCAGTCAGTATGACATTAAATACTCTTCTAGAGGTATGTAACAGTGAAAAGTGTGGTTTTGTAGGTCACTGGTATGAGAGCCCTTGTGTGTCACTGGAGTGAGCTGAATGTTATAAAGGAGCCATTAATTCCACATCTTTAAACTACTTGGGATGATTCCGTAGCAAATTGGCAGGGGGAGGGGGTGGGGTTTGGACTAGATGATCTCTAGAGGTCCCTTCCACCCCCTCCTGTTCTGTGATTCTGTGACATTTTCAAAAACCCCACATCCCTTCTATGCACCTTGGCCTGTTTAGGACTTGCAAAGGATCTTTTTGCAGGCTAAGAGAGCGCATTGAAGAATTAGACTTAAAATTAGGTTGTACTTGGTTGTTGCGTCTGTTTGTTGGTTTTAAGGGAGATAAAATCACCTCAGAGGACGTAAAGTGTGCTAAAACAAGCTAAATAGTTGTGTGAAAATGCAAGCTGTTACAAAAAAAAAGGGGTAAAACTCACCTTTATTCTATTTGATATAATATATTTGTTCATTCTGTTAATGTACTAGATATATAAAGAACAACTTAACACCAGGATAGTATTGGTTGCCATGGAAACCTGGGCTACTGATAACAAGTTCACCATATCTGAAAACCCCTTGGTGACCCTACGTGAGTTTATGAAATATAGGAGGGATTTTATCAGAGAGAAAAGTGATGCAGTTCACCTTTTTTCGTACGTAATCTCGTGTGATGTTTTATTACCGGGGTTTGTTTTCTTTCCTTGGGGGTTGCTTATCACAAGTGGGCTGATGCATCTCCTTTCTGCTATGTGTGTAACCCACAGTAATTCAGAAAAAGAATGTTTCTGATGGGGAGGTGGGAAAAAGTGAATGCCCAAACTGCCTGTCAGTGCCACAAGAGGTTTGAGTCTCGTTTGAGTTTTTAACGTACTAAACTTGAGCTGCATGCGCTGTAACCCTTGGTTATTCTGTGTGATTGCCCACGCTGTGAGTGCAGCCACCTGGGAGGTGATGCATGGTCCCACCTCAGAGGTTGGCTTCTTCACCAGTAGAGCACTAATAGCCCTGTTGTATTATTTTATAGCAGAACATTGGTTTTGAAGCCATTCAATGAGGTTTCCTGCTTAAAAAGCACAATGTCCTGCTTTGCTTTGTTGAATGATCTGTATCCTGCAGGACTACTGAAGTGTTTCAGATCCTTGCAATGGTTTGTTCACCAGAGAGATGTGTGCTGTAAGAGGAATAAGCTGGGAGGAGTGTTATTTTCTCTAAATACCTTAGATGTTTTGGAAATAAGGTTGCTATTATAAAATACATATAGAAAATTAGAGAGATTCATGGCTGAGCTGTTTGATCCACGTGAGACAGGCCAGATGAATTGCTTTGTTGCAGTCCTTATCCCTCTCAGCTGACTGCTGTATGAGCCTGTATGAATAAAGTTAACCTAAACACCTCACTTTCAGATGGCTCCAGTAGGGTGCCAGGATACCCAGCCCCAGTATGCACTCTCAGGATTTTTTGCACATCCTCAATTACTGCTGTTGATTTCTGCCATCAAAAGACTTAGTAAGATCTGCAAAGGTTGCTTGCACATGTTTATTTTTCTGGGTCTCAGTTCTCCATTTGTAAAATTGCAGTCAGGTTCTGCCACATTCTTTGTATATCTTCTGTGGTGATATTGTAAGGTCTTTGGGGGAAGTCTTCTTCTGAATGTTTGTGGATTGGCCCTGTTTGCTCTAATTCCAGTGCTACCTCACTACCAACAGTGTCTGATTCATAGATTGTTTAGAAATACCAATTCCTGAAGTTGTGTCTGAGACAAGGCTGTGTTGAGAGGTGAGGTTAGCACTTGTAATGGTACACTGGTTATAAAAGAACTTCCACCTTCAGCACAGTTAATCTATTAGATTGATTTTTGAGGATTTTTTTTTTTGTTTTCCTTTGAAAGAAAGAATTTGTTGCAGCTTGGATGGACAAGTGCTCTAAAGTGGAGCAGAACATATTTTGTCTACAGCAGCTGGCAGATATTCATGCTGACGTGGTCAGTACCATGGTTACATTTAGGCTCAGAGTGCATCTGTCACTTGAATGAGATCCACTGCAGTTTCCACCTACCTCTACATTTCCCTTTGAGTTTTACCACATCAGCATTGCCCAGCTAGACAAGTGTCTTTTTACCAGTCCCCCCTGTGTTGGCAGCATGGTGACCTCTGCCGTGCTCTCTTCTAGCACGTGTGAGGAGGAGTCACTCGCTGCAGTAGTGTGCCAAGGGACAAAAGGCTGGTGAGATTTCAGTGGTTTGGCGAAATAGTCCCTTCCTATTTGTGCTTTCTTGTGTTAAGTAGTCTGAGGAGTGAAGATGGTGTAACTTTCCTGGAGGTAATTTGTCATGTGAGGTTTGTGAGTGGTTATCTGTTTTGGTTTTGCATAACTTTGTAGCATAGTGTTGGCAAGCAGCATTTGCAAATTCCAGTTGGAAAACAGAAGGGTAAATGCTAGGATGGTGTAAAACCCATGGACTGAGCAGGGTAAACTTTCTTTTCTTTTCCTTTTTGTCAAAGGGGCAGTCGGTTTCAGAGCAGTCGAAGTGGTGTAGCCCACACTGGTGGAATCTGCTCCTTGCTTAAAGGTGGAGGTGTGAATGAGGTAGGTGGGCATACTGCTGTGAGCAAAAAGTGGTGGAAATTTACCTGCATGGAATTACCAGCACAGACATGTTCCTCAAAATGTCTGATGCAGAGTTTTAGTGCAGCTCTGTAGAAGGAATGTCTCATTGAAGAGTGATGAGTAGCTAATTCAGATATAGATCCAAATACACTTCTCAGCAGATACTGCAATGTCCTGTCATTCATACTTGCAGCCACAATGGCAAGAAAGAAACAGCTTTCTCTTACTTAACTTATCCACCAACCAGCATTAGTTTCCCTCACTTGTCCATTATCTAGCTGCTCTGAAGTAAGACCTCTTAACACTCTGCATCTGATTTTGCCTTTTATTGCCTTGAAATGAGAAAAGCTTCGCTTATACCTGAGATACTTGTATGTAACTGATTACTTTTCCTGCCTTCCTTGTTTCTTCCAGTTTGGAAAGCCAGACCTAATGGCAGTTACCCTGGCACAGACCTTGGCCCAAAACATTGGCATTTTCTCAGACAGAAGAAAACTTTTAAGTGGTAAGGTTGTTTGATTTCTCACTGTCTCAAGAGAAGAGGTGAAGGACCTTACCATTGTCTCTCTGATACGTGTTTTCCTCCCATGTTTCTCACAACGTTGGACTATTTTAACTTTTCTTGTAATAACATGGGGAGAGACTGACATATCATTAATTTTCCTCTGTTTAAATGCTGTGATATCCCTCTGCCCATAATTGCTGGTAGCACTGGTGTCACCATTTCATTAAACAAGAAAGAAGTCTGCAACTTCACACCCACAGACTGACTGACTAACCTTGTATGGCCCAAAGGTAGAAACAGATGTTATTAGACGTGAAGATGATGAGGAGCCACCTCAACACAGGGTGTTTTTTACAACAGAGCTTTTTCCCTGTTTGCCTTGATTTAATTCCTCGTGTAGATTATCCAGATTTCCTCTTTCTCATGTAGTTTACTGAAATCTCCTGTGTTTACCATCCTACTGTTACCATTTCTCTACTGTAACGTTGGTATCCAGCTTCTTACCAACCTCAGCAGTGCTTTCAGATCTCTGCCCATCCTGACCTCCCAAGCACCTTACCCTCCTTCCTTCCTGGTTACATAAAGTCCCAGCTCGACATGAATAAAACAACATAGTTTTGAAGCAATTCAGATGATGAATTGGAGTGCTTAGTTATTGGATCATGTGTACTTATGTGGTTTACATTAAAAACCAAAACACAGTATTGAGTGCTGAAATTCTGCTTAGGTGAATGTTGTACTTTACAGTGCATGGAAAGGTTTTTGCATTTTAGGTAGTTTTAATTTGAAAACCATTCAGCTATGTAGGACAGATGCTCTGTGGTACTGACAGGTTTGGTATTTGTTTTCCAGTTGTGTACTATTAACCTTATATAGGAGCAGGCTAAAAGCAAAGAAGATAATAGTGATGATTCCCTTTCTCACAGCTGAGCAGATGGGCAGGAAAATGTTTGGATGGGGAAGGAGAATATGAGTGTTAGAGCCTTATTTCCTCTTTATTTGTACTTTTAAGATGTAAGCAATAAAGTGTTCATGTATATATAAGACAAATTGCAGGAAGAGAAAATCTAGGTGCAAAGTATATGGAGAGAAATAGACACTAGGCACAGTTTTGAAAGCAGAGGGCAAAGCAATGCCAGACAGCCTGGCAAGGCAGGAGGGAGGGGTGGCAGGCAGGGAAAGGAGGGAAAGCAGAGGAACTGCTAGATCCTGCTCTACTGGCTTGTGTTTACTGACCATTTAATGCATCTTTGGGTGCATTATTGTTTGTGTGGGGTTTTTTTCAAGTGTCAATTTCTTCAGTCACATTAACATAGTCAAAGAAAGGAACTAAACAACTAGAAGGGTTAAAATGATACTTCATGTTTTTTACTCTGAAAATTTGGGAACCAAATATCCTGACCCAGGAGAAGGTGGGAGAGCTGACTCATGACCTCCAAGTGCTGGATGCTGACACTGCATTTGGTCCTGTCTTCACTTGAAGGAAAGAACAGGACATACTTTCAAAGCTCAAGACTGCATAGAGCCATGTGTAGCTTTTGAAAGAAAGCCTGTCAGTGTGATACACAGCGATGCACTTCAACTAAAGTGTCCATTAAACAGGCAGATTGTTCTTTTCCACTTGTATTTAGATATGAAATGGATTAATTACAGTGTGGTGGTTGTGGTAAGAAATGCATTCTTTTGGACTCAATAAACCTCAAAATGTAACATTCTTTTTGTTGTTGTTGTCAGGTGAGTGTAAGTGTGAGGACACGTGGTCTGGATGCATAATGGGAGACACAGGGTAAGGCATTTCACTGGAGGAAAGTCACGCCCTTGATACAATGACATACTAAAGGAAAGGTGTGAAACTCTTTGTCTTTGGTGGTTCAGCAGAATATTTTCTGTGGTTTGATTTTCAGAAAGTAAAGTGTTAGCTGTAAAACACATGTAGAAAACAACAACATGATTTCAAAGAAGTGTGAGAATATAAGAGAGGCTATGTGAGGATTTTTGGTGGCTGCTGGTTTAACTCACAAAGCACAGAGCTCAGCAGCCAAGCCAGGTCAGGCTTAGCTGTTTCTTTCCTGCAAGTTGCCTTGTGGGAATAAACAATGACACATCCTAATTCTTGACATCCTGTTATCAGATTTCTGAAGTATGTCTGATTTTCAGTGTTTCTGTTGGGATCTTTCATCCATATCCATCATTTTTATCCCATGTTAGAAAACTTGCTGCCATTGGATGTTGAGAATGCTTATACCCACAGCTTGGCTAAAATCTCTCCAGTGACATTACAACTAGTGAAGCAGCAAATTTTTTTCCTGCTAGGTGAAATTTGATGCTCTCTAATGTGTATATTCAGATCTTAATTCTTTGTATTACAGGCCTGTCTTTTGTCATGTGTATGAATCAAACTATAGTCTTGTTTTAGATACAGGCAGTGCTCCTAATGTCTAAATTGATTTCAAACTGCCTTGCAAATTCCAGGATAGCTTTGTAGACAGAATAATTTTGAACAAAGAAGCCCTTTGGAAGAGTGAATGTGTGTCTTTTTCACCTTTCCTACCTAAAAACATAGGAAATAGGATTTTTCTGGTTTTAGTGTGTTTAAAAGCCAATCTGAGAAGTGTCCTAGAAAAGTGATTCCTTATCTAATGGCTTTTAAATTCTTTATCTGAAGCCCAAACCTCTCAAATAATTAGGTACACAGAAAACTCTTGTATTTACCTAGTGTGTTGATGAAGGCTGATGAACTCCACATTCTCAGTAGTCTTCAGAGCTAAATCATAAACACTACAGATAGAAAAGACCAATTATGTTTTGCAAGCTGTTGCTCTCAGCAATGCAGGATTATTTTGTATGGCACTTCTGCTAATGTTTTTGTGATGCAGTGATGAGCTGATACAGGAAAGCACTTGAGACTCCAAAATCTGCTTGAAGCATAAGTACTGTCATGACTGAAGACTTAGATAAAAAGATCATTAAAGTTATTTTGTGAGGAGTTCTTTTCCCATGGAAAGGATCCATGCAAGGATCCTCTGCATCAAATTGTTTTTAGGTGGTGCACTGTGCCTTAGGTTGTCACTCTATACTCAGATGAAATTCATTCAGTAGGACACATGAGAGAGGGAAGGTGAAGTGTTAGCTGATGTTTGTTAGAAGTATGTTTTAAAATGACATTATTCTATAGGAGGTCTGTGGACCAGAAGAGCAATTGAATCTGAGAAGGAAATGAACTATGAGCAATTTTTGTCTCCTACAGGATGTACAAGAAGAAATAAATGTATTTCTTAGCTCAGACCTGTTAGTGGAACAGGTCATATTTGTGAGAACTACACACTGTGTCACAAGCTTTGTGGAGTTTGGCATGAAGTAACTTAGTGAGGTGTTTTAGATCTCTCACTTTCCATGAGCTGCGTGTCATTGTTGAAAGTTCTTTTGTCATTTACTAGAATGATTTACAAATCAGATAGTTCCAAGCAAGCAGTCACTCTGAGCACTGTGGCTTTGTGTTTTTTCCTAAAGCATAACATTATACATTTTCTCCCATTTTGAAAAATAAAGAAAAGAAAATATAGGGGGAAAAGCACTTTAGAAAGTAATCCTGCTGCCTTATTTCTGTGCAGGTATTATCTTCCAAGCAAATTCTCCAAGTGCGATATTGACGAGTATCATGAATTTTTAAACAATGGAGGTGGAGCCTGTCTTTTCAATAAACCAACCAAAGTAAGCATTACCTTCTTATTGAGCATTACTTCTGTGCTGTTTCTAATTTAAATTAAACCAAGAAGAGTGGAAATGATGATGTTGGAAAAAATAGTACCTCTAATCTTGATACTCCTGATTCTCTCCCAGTTCTAAGTTTTCTGGTGATATATGAGTGAAAGTAGATGGTTTTAGTTCATAGTAGTTTGGAAATGATATGGAAATAAATAGATATAACCATAAATGTATAATAGACATCATATATAATCATAAATATATAATAGATATCATAAATATCATAAATATCATATCATTAAATAAATATCAGCACATCCTAGGTGCACCTGCTTTTGCAGGGAGAGGTTGAACTAGATGATCTCTAAAGGTCTCTTCCAACCTCTCCCATTCTATGATTTTATGATTGTTAATGTTTAATAAGTGGTTTCATGTCCAAGAGGCTTTGATCTAGAACCATCCCTCGTGTGGTTTGGTCTGAATATTGTAAATACACCAAAATGTCACCGAGTTTATTTGCTGAGGTTTCAGGTGTCTTGGAAAGCTTTTGCACAGCTTGAGTCCTAATTTCTGTTGAACTGATTTCTTTTGGTACAAATCTGTGGAAGCTGAAGTAAGATGGCTTTTGTTTAAGCAAGATGAACACATGGCTGCAAGAGCCTCTACAGGTGCTCAGCCAAGCAGCCCAGCAGCTTTGCAGGTGTCAGTGCATGAAAGTCGTTGTAATATTCTGTTTGGAGAAGGCAAAGTTTTTACAGTGGTTCTCAGAACATGGTTTGAAAATTTAGACTAGTTTTTCTAAACCTGGAAGAGCAGGAGAGAAAGCCCTGAGGAGCAGGGGACCGACACTAAGAGAGCCTGTGGCTGATGAGTGCCTTCACCAGGGTCTGTCATCCCCTGAACTGTGTGGGCTGGGGCAGAAGCAGGTCTAGTGAGAAGTGCTCAGCTCATCTCAGCTCCTTGGGGGCCAGCACACAGTGACTGCACAGCCCTGCAGTGTGCTGGACAGCTCCCCAAGCAGGGAAGGCTGGCAAATCCTGCACCTCACTTCATTTGACAGTGTTACCACCCTAAAGGCTTGTGGGTGGGAAGGCGACAGAAGCATTGGGACCCAGGTAAATGATTGACTCATCCCCTCAAAATGTACCTCTTAAAGTATGAAATCAGAGGCCTTGGAAATCAGAAGTGAGGAATATCTCTTGAGATAGTATTTGCTTACGTTTCTTGTCTCAGTTTTGGCCTGTGAAACGGGTATATTCATGTGAAGGATGCAATGAGTTTAAAGTTAACAGAGCCAGTTAAGGGAGATAAGAACAAAACAAGGCTAAAGAAACTCCAGCCAAGATGGAAATGCTTCTACAATGGAGGGTTTGCAGCAGGATTTCAGTGTATTCCTGCTCCATTTACTGTAGCGTGTGTTAAAATGTGGTAGAGAACGATCTTGCCTCTTTTCTATATATAACTAATGTTATCCTCTATTTGATGCCTGTCTTTGAACAAACAAAAGAAAGAGGCCAAGGCAGAAAAACAATCCAACATGGGTAAAAGGTTTGATAGCTGAGGTGGTCATGGATGTAAAAGAGAAAGCCAGTTCTGGAGTGATGCACATTCCTCCTGAAAGTGCCTGAGAAAAAGTACATCTTCTGACAACCATAGAATGTATAAATGGTAGAGAGAGGAAGAGAAGGCATGAAATCTGGGAAAGCTCAGTCTGCTTGTCTCAAAGGTCTTCTTTTCATGGAAAAATGTATTACTAAAAGTGAGGAGAAAGCACTGTTGTTATTTAGTAAGATGTAAGATTTCTCATTCTTTAATGCACCTGCATTTTAGTAGTTTGCTTTTTCCCATCTCATTAAAGGTGGAGAGAAATATTGATGACTTTATTTCTTTGCTTGAGTGAATTGTTTCCACTGTGTAATGTGTCTTACTTGGGCTTGTTCAGTGATTATGTTTCATTTACACACCTGTCACTTGATAAAAACCAATTACTCTCCTCTCAGTTTAGATTGGCAGCATTTCTAATAGCGTGTGGAAATGTGAAAGTTAGCTGTGGGAAGCCAGGGTGATTTAGACTCTCTTATGTATTGTTGTTTGGATTGGTTTAAAGTTATTGTTAATGGATGTCTGTCTAATTCACAGGGCTGTCAAAAATGTGTTTCCTAGCAAGGGTGGGGAAACACAAACTTAGTTTTGTTCCACAGTGCTCCACTGTAAAATCAGCTGTGATCCCCAAAATTACATCAATGACTACTAGAGCATATTGACTGTTTGCTCTTTTCAAATGAATGGATGAATTATATGACATTTGGGGGAAAATAACCCATTTTTTATGCTTTCATGTTGTTTTTTTTCCTTCCCTAGCTGTCCCTCAGCAAATTGGGTCAATGTTTTAAGGCAGGACCCTCTGTAACTGCCATCTACTTTTCTGTATTGTGCAGCACACCTAGAAATACTTGAAGAAGTTAAAGATGTCTGTAAAAACAGTAGGAAACAAGCACTTTTAACAGCTGTTTAATAATACTAAAAGCTGATTGCTTGCTTACATTTGATGTTAAATTCTACATGCACATTTCATGCTGCAGTGAAATTTCCATTTCAATAGGGAGATCTAATAATAGCAGGTCAGCCTGTGCCACGAGCCTCAGGCTGGTTTGTGCACAGTGAAGTACAGGGGATGACGCTCCATCCTGTGGGTTACTCACAGAAAGACAGCAGCTGCTGAGAAACACCCTATGCCATGAGTGATACACCTTTGCAGATAACTCGTGAGCGAAGTGGTTTCTGGAACAATCCTCATTTAACTGGAGAACTCAAAAGAGAATCTGCAAAATTTTAGTGTTGGTGACACACTTATGCACCTTCTTATTTATGTCATAAAGGCTGCTGGGTTTTTTTTCCCTTTGGGCAGAAGAAAACATAAGATTTTGAAGAAATACCTTTAGATATTTTAGGTAAAACAGGAACAATGAAAGTGGAAAGAGCAGAGAATAAATGGTTCTTACAAGAGAGCATAGCATAGATCCTGTGTAAAAAATGGTGAATGAATCTGGCTTCTGGGAAAGAGACATTTTTAAGTTACAGTGAGAAGGCTGAAGGCAAAAGGAGGAAGCCTCATTGGCTACACACAGCCATCTGTGACATGCTTACAGAAAACTGCTGGATGTTCCAAACTGTGGTAGAGGAGAAGAGAAGGAAAACTATCTGACTGCAACAAACACTGACAAAGAAACAAAACCTCTTCTTTTTCCCTGCATTTCTGCATCACATGATACTAAAGGACAATTTTTTATGGGTATTCCTTGAAGTTATAATGCAGGCTTCAACTTGGGACACAGCCCTCGTCACTCGAATCCCAGAACAGCAGCAATTGCAACTCCTGTGGTGATAACATCATAATGTTTTAACTGTTTGCCTTCATTGTCACACCTTTTGTTTTTTTGATTGTGACTTCTGTTTAAACTGAATCTGCTGTAAAAAAATGACACACAGAGAAAAGGCCACATGACTTGGCAGTATTGCTGCATTGATTCACAGCATCGTTTGTTTTCTGCACATTTCAGTTGTGTTGTTCTCCTTCTCCCTGACTTGTGGCTACTCTTTTTCAGTTAATGCATTTGGAGTAATAGCTTAAAAAAAACTCCTGTAGAGAGTAAATATGATGATAATTCCCTTAGGAGAGGCATAGCCTTTGATTTCTGATTTTGCCCTGCAGCTTCTGGATCCTCCAGAATGTGGCAATGGCTTTGTGGAAGACGGAGAAGAATGTGACTGTGGGACGATAGCGGTGAGTGCAGCGGAGTTTCAATTAGCAACTTGGTGGTGTCCATCACTGCCTTTGATGTTAAGTGGAGGAAAACAGGCACTGTTCAAGTCCTGTGGCAAAGGATTCATCATGTCTTACCTTTTTCCATCATGTTTAACACAATGTGGATCAGCTTTTTTTGTTTTATCACCACATAAATTCTGAAGAGTAGTAGCAATAGCTACCTGTGTGGAATCAAGCCTTAAAAGATGTTAAAAAATGCATTTTCCTAGAGGGGAACCTGACTCTGGTGAGTGCTAAAATGTCAGTATTTAATGCTTACACTGTGAAGTTAAAAAAATGATTTCCTATATTGCATAGGAAGCGGCAGCTTCCTGCCCTACAGCCTCCAGGTGCATAAAAGACTGGTTAAAAATCCATTCAGGTAGCATGCTAAGACGAGAAGTAATAAGAGAGCTTGGGGCTCATCTGCTTTTCCCATGTATTCTGTTCTAAGTGTGTGTGTTCCTCAGGAGTGTGCCAACGAAGGAGGAGAGTGCTGCAATACTTGCACCCTGACAGCGGGCTCAGAGTGCAGCAACGGGCTGTGCTGTCGGAAGTGCCGGGTAAGGGCAGTCACTGCACTGCGGTGTCCTGGGGGGAAAATGCGTCTACAGGCACCACAGCACGTGTCTTTTTCCTTGCAGACCTTGTGATTCCTTTTCCAAAAGCTTACCTTTTAAAATTGGCTGAAAACTGGTTTGTCTGGGGCTATTCTCTGTCTTTTAGGCTTGGCTGTTTGAGATATGGACTGTGATCAAACGCGGAGCTGAATTAAAGCCTTCAGGCACATTTGAACCAGGTTGAAGTCCCAAGAAGTTTCATTAGATCCACTCCCAACACCTTACCTGTTACTCTGGATTAGTCCCCTGAAAATTTAACCTCAGAGGCCTGAGGGAAGGATCATAGAATCATAGAATGGTAGGGTTGGAAGGGACCTTTAGAGATCATCCAGTCCAACCCCCCTGCAGAAGCAGGGTCACCTAGATCAGGTTGCATAGGAACATGTCCAGGCAGGTCTTGAAGACCTTCAAGGAAGGAGCCTCCACAGCCCCTCTGGGCAGCCTGTACCAGGGCTCCCACACCTGAACAGTAAAAAGATAGAGTAAAGAAAACCCCCCAAACCCCCAGGTAGCAAAAGTGTTCAGAAGTCTTCATCTAAAAGACACCTGGTTTCAGTTTTAGTTACACCTACCTGTGTCTATTGATGTTTGGACTGACTGAAACCCCATTCAGTAAAGGGAATCAAGCCCTATGTAACTATAAGATATTCTTGCTACATCAGTAAATAGTCAAGAGGTTTAGCCACCTCTTGGCTGTAAAGGAGTCCAGCTAAATATGACCTCAACTAGTTGTTTATACTCATTTGGGAATAATGATAATTATTATCAGTGTTATTAAAACTGTGGTGTACTATGTGTGATATTTTTGTCTTCATCTGTGGGCGTTTGAGGGTTTAATTTCCTTAGGAGGAACATTAGTAATAGCAGTGGACCACATTCTTGACTTTGTGCTCGTCCTAACATTAGAAGCAGCACAGGTTATGCTGGAACAGATGACATTTCCCCAAGCACATTCCTTTTTTAAAATGTAATATTAAAAAAACCCAGCAGATTGGCAGTGTGGGTGATTTTTATTTCAGGTATCTAAGTCACACAGGCACTGTATTAAAGCCTCATAGAAGAAAAAATAAGCTTGTGTGTACCTGTATTATTTTTCCAAATGAGACAAGGATTTAGCTACATACAGACTGATGAAGGTGAAGAAAAAGGCAGAACACGTGTCCTAGGAGATGTTAATCAGGACTTGACCATATATAATGTTTCCCAAACTTAGGATTACCTTCTCCTGTAATACCCTGCCTGAAAGCAGGAGTGAAGGATTGCATGCAGAACACGGTGGGTGTACATCCAGCATCCTGTAGCATCTCTGACAGCATTCCTGTCTGTCTGCATTTTTCCAGGGACTGGTATGGAAAAGATAGGCTGAAGGCTGAGAAAATACCAGAGTCTAGCTCTTCTACTGATGTTCAGCTGTGGAGTTAGCAGTTGCCCTGATAAAGTGTGTGTGCACGTAGGTCCCCAAAAAAGTGACAGAGTTGCAAAAGGAACTGGATATCCCAGGCTTAAAAAACCTTACAGGGAAAATAAAAAGATCTGCACTAACAGCTGCCACTAGTGGGATTTATTTCTGCTTTCACAGGTCTTGACAATTAGCACAGTCTTAAACCACAGTGGCTACGTTAGGTTGCTGATGTATTTTTCATTGTTAAATATCTGGTCACTTAGAAAGTGATGTCAAACTGTACAAAATTCAGTACATTTATTGATGGTTTCTGTTCTGCAAGGGAGCACTGTAATAACCATAGTGTTTATACCTAGAGCTTTTCAGTCTTATGCATTCCTAGAGAGAAAATCAGGATCACTCTCCCTGTTTTAAAACAGTCCCAAAAGGCACAATGGCCTGACCAAGATAACTGTAGTTAAAACTCTAAGACAATATTACATTTAAGGCAAGATATGGAGAAACCAAGACATTAATTCTCTGTCCTTTTCATTCCCCAGTTTGAACCTAAAGGAGTTTTATGCAGAGAAGCAGTGAACGATTGTGATATTGCAGAGAACTGCACAGGAAATTCCAGTCAGGTGATTTTTATATCTTCTACCCCAGAGATGAAAAGACCTCACCTGTAGTCTCTCCATCACTGTGAATGCTACCATTTTATATAGTAAGGTCTATAAAAATTGTATTAAACCTGATGATACTGGAAAAACCAGCATGATCCTGCAGTAATTTTCCATCTGCCATTTGTTGTATGCTTGGCTCCTCTGATCTGTGATCTATTAATTGTTTTCTTTTTCCATAGTGTTCTCCCAATATTCATAAAATGGATGGATATTCATGTGATAACAAGCAGGTAATTAGCACTTCAATTTCTGTTCCATTCTTTCCACTTTTATAGATTACTTTTTATAGATTTAGGTTTAAGGTCTTTGGAAGTCACCTGGGACAGTTAAGCTAAGCTGAACAGAAAGTATTAGTTGCCTCAATAGAAGGCATGTGACAAAGCTGTATATTAAACAAATGCTGTTTGTGGAAAATGAAGCTATTTGAAACTTTTCTTCTATCTTTTCTTTCTTTCTAGGGCATTTGTTTTGGAGGAAGATGTAAAACTAGAGACCGGCAATGTAAATATATCTGGGGTGAAAGTGAGTGAACGTTATTGTTTCTCTGTTGGTTGTCATTCCTGTGGCTTGAAGGATTATCTTAGCTGAGAAAAATTATAGAAGAGATATATTCAGAACCACTTAAAACCATCTACCACTGTATATCCTTCCCCCTCTTACCTCTTTATTTTGTCTTTCCATCTTCTTTTCCAGCTCTTTCTCTGGTGTTGGATAACTTACCGGTGATTACTCTGAACTCTTAGGTTTAACTTCTCATTAATAACCACCTAGGGAGCCTGTACTCATGTTTATTGATTTCTTTCAGACCACTAAACCCTGGTCAATCAAATGAGAATCTCAAAACAGTCCTGTGGTGCCAACATAAATCTTTTCATTGAGAGCACTGTGCAGGTGTGGTGGTTTAACTCTGGCTAGGTGTCAAGTGCCCACCAACTTGTTCTATCACTCCTTCCCCTAAAAGGGACAGGAGAAAGAGAAAAGTAATAAAAGGCTCACAAGCTGAGATAAGGACAGGGAAAGCTCTCAGCAGTTACTGTCACAGGCAAAACAGACTCAACTTGGGGAGAATTGGTTTGATTTACTAACAATCTAAACAGAATAGGGAAATGAGAAATAAGAACTGATTTTTAAAACACCTCTCCCAACCCCTCCCTTCTTCATGGATTTCTACCTCCTGCCCCCAGGGGCACAAGAGGACAAGGGGATGGGAGTTAGGGTCAGTGCATCACGGGTGGTCTTTGCTGCTTGCTTCCTCTCAGGGCAAGGACTCCTCACACTTCCCACTGCATCAGTGTGGGGTCCCTCCCACGGGAGACAGTCCTCTGGGAACTTCTCCAATCTGGGTCCTTCTCATAGGCTAAGATTTTCATGAGCTGTTCCATTATGGGTGTCATCCATGGGGAAAACAGTCAGTCCTTCAGGAACACACCGCTCCAGCATGGGTCCCTCATGGGGAGACAAGTCCTGACAGCAAACCTGGTCTGGTGTGGGCTCCTCTCTGTCCACAGGTTTCCAGGTCTTGCCAGGAACTTGCTTCAGCATGAGGTTCCTCTGGGGTCACAGCCTCCTTCAGGCATCTACCTGCTCTGGCGTGGGGTCCTTCATGGGCTCCGAGTGGATCTCTGCTCCTCCATGGACTGCAGAGGTACATCTGCCTCACCATGGGCTGCACCACAGGCTGCAGGGTAACCTCTGCTCCAGTGCCTTCCCCTCCTCCACTGACCTTAGTGTCTGCACAGGTGTTGTTCTCACATTCTCACTCCCTTCTGCTGCAGTTTAGCACCTGCACAACTTCAGCCTCCTTTCCTCAACATATTAGTCACAGAGGCATTACCTCCATCACTAGTTGTCTCAGCCACGGTCAGATACAAGGGGAGCTTCTAGCAGTGTTTCCTTTTAAAGCAGCCACCACTGTAGCCCTTGTTACCAAAACCTGGCCACAGGTGCTTTGATTGTGCACTACCATTTCCTAGGACCTGGTTTTTTGAAGTCTTCATCATCTTAGAAGAGATTTGTTTCTGTTTTCAGAAGTGACAGCTGCTGACAGGTACTGCTATGAGAAGCTGAATATTGAAGGCACAGAGAAAGGAAACTGTGGAAGAGACAAGGACTCTTGGATACAGTGCAATAAACAGTAAGTATATCCATTTGGAAAACAACTGGTGTGGGATTTTTCTCTCTGATCTAGTTCTTAAGCTGCCATGAAGAGACTTCAAAAAGCCTCTGTACAGACCAGACTTCTCCTGGCCTTCTGCAGACAGTGCAGAAAATTCTGGAGGAAGAGGAGTGCCAAGAGGAGATGATCTCTGACAGGAGAGCACTGTTTGAGCTTTAAATTCAGGCTTAGCAGTGCAGAGAATAGCAGCCTGTGGTTTCACATCTCAGTGTGGTGTTCACCTTTAATGCTGTGCCACTGCATTGCTAAGCTGTGTTCTATTTTCATCATATCTCCACATCTTTTCCTGCAAGCTGCTGTGTAAACTGGTGCTTCACATTCTATGTTTATGCAGTTGGTTATTTCTGAACCTTTCACCAGCCCTCATCAAACTACCCTCTAGTTTTTCAGATGAGTTCTTCATTTGAACTCTGGTCCTGGCTAGAGGTTAATTGGTGTCCTTCCCCACCTTTCTGTGGAGGTTTGATAACATTACTTTTGTTCCATTACAACTTAATGAGTAAAAAAGCATTCAGTAAGATGGGAGAAGCCAGACAGTGCACAAATCTCCATACAGGAGTTGCAAAGTCTCTTCAACAGTTGAATTAAACTTGATATCTCTAGTTCCCTTACATACGTGTCCTGGGAGAGTTTGTTTAAAGCTGGTATCTGCTGCTTCTCCTCTATGGGGCAGTTACTGTATCTTAATAGGATATTAAATGAATTTGATATGGTTTGTTCTTGATAGCTTGCTATTACTCAGAGCATTTTGATAATACATCATGAAAAAGGCTCTTTTCTGAGTCTCAGCTCCTAGGAGGATGATTTACCTGGGAAAAAAGACCTTACTTAAGGGAGTTACTGTCATTGGGATAACAAAGCAAAGGATAACAAACCTGTTACAAAGCAAGTGAAGGAAAACACTTTTTTCAGATCATCCCTTTTCATGGAATTTTCTTCTCAGTGAGTACCTGTCTATTCTCTCAATGCAGGGATGTGCTTTGTGGATACCTCCTGTGCTCCAATATATCCAGCATACCTAGACTTGGAGAACTTGATGGTGAAATCACATCATCAATCTTGCAGTATGGAAAAGTCTACAACTGCAGGTAACTGAAGGTCCTGAAAACAGAACAGAGACAATATGGATCTGACATGGAAAAGCAGCTTTTCCATTCCTAAATAGACAACAACTGTTTCCATTAAGTATATATATTTTTTGTATTAACACATAGCCACTGTTGTAGCTCAACTTCTGTTAAGCTTCAGGAGCTTGACTGCATGTGGGGAGCTCAGCTGTTTTGCAGTCCCCTCTGTGTAGTAGTTAATTTTGCCCATAGAGATATAAAGCTCTTCTCTGGCCTCTTGGTTTAACATTCCTTAATGTTTATGAAGTACTTAATGTACTCAAAATACTTAGACATATGCCTGCACTTCCAAAGCTAACTGGCAGCTTGATATGTTAGCTGAATCCTAGTTATAGACCTGGTGTGTTCTCTTGCTTCATACAGCTGTAAGATGAAGCAAAGCCCCACACAAGTAAACTTGACATTTTATCCAACACTAGCTTTTTTTGCCCTTTGTTTTCCCCAATGCATTTGTTGGATGTAGTTATTCTGGCTTTTGACTTGTTTTGTGTTAGGGCTAGTGAGATAAATAAGCCAATTCCTGGTCCTGGGCATCATATAATGGAGTCAGAAATGAATGCAGCATCCCAGAGCTGAGGCTTGAAGCACAAGCCTCCAGGGTCCTCTTGGTTGTCTTACAGTGGTGGCCACGTGAAGCTGGACGAGGAGACGGACCTGGGCTACGTGGAGAATGGGACACCATGCGGGCCAGACATGGTGTGCCTGGAGCATCGCTGCCTCCCCACCGAGGCCTTCAACTTCAGTACCTGCCCAGGCACCACAGGCAGCCAGATTTGCTCAGGACATGGTGTATGTTCTACTCTTTCATCCTTTTTCTCTGTTTTTGTTGAGTGTCTGGCATTGTGCAGTGTACTAGCTGTAGACCTTTCAGGAAGCCAACAATGTGACTCTAGAAGTCTATACAGGAGGAGCTGTTGGAAAAGAAAGAGGGAGGAGACACATAAGTAAACATAATACATTCCAGTCAAGCATCTTAAACAATGAGTCACAGTAAGTTTGCATTAGTTTTGCAAACATTTAATCAATCAGTTCTGTTTCTATTACTGCTGTTAACTGGATTGATAGTTCCTCAGGCAATGTGCTGGAGAGCATAAAGGTCTAAAACCTGAAACTTGAGTGTCTATTCTTCTAGATGCTCTGTTTATTTCACAGAATCACAGAATGGTAGGGGTTGGAAGGGACCTTTAGAGATCATCTAGTCCAACCCCCCTGCAGTAGCAGGTCCCACCTAGATCAGGTGCTGACTATTAAAAGTGTCCTTTGCAAAGTTTTGCAGGCAAAATCAGTGCAGTGTGGCTGCACCTATACAGTAGGTGTTAATTAGAAGAATAGATTAATTTTGTGATTTTATTCTGAACTACACTTCTGACTGCAGGTTTGTAGCAATGAAATCAAGTGTGTCTGTGACCGATCCTGGGGAGGAGATGACTGCAGTTCTCGGATCAAAGATGATGCATTTTTTTATAAAGATGCCATCAATAAAGGTAGGTTGTTATAATTTTTACTCATAACTGGAAAAG
Organism: Colius striatus; assembly: GCF_028858725.1. Lineage (NCBI taxonomy): Eukaryota > Metazoa > Chordata > Aves > Coliiformes > Coliidae > Colius > Colius striatus. The sequence continues at coordinate 55,725,397 of NC_084763.1, forward strand.
CTCAGGTACCTTAAACAGAACTGGATCTCCTGCTCAGTTAGCACAAAGCAGAGTGCACCATTCAGAGCCTCATTCCCTTCCCTTGCAGCCACAGCAGAAGCTCCCACTCCATGTCTGTGAATGAGCTCGTGGCCAATGTGCAGAATGTTAACACATCAATTTTAGGCTCTTATATTTTTTAAGCAAAAGTTTATATGACCCTTTAGGATTGTATACAAGAGATTGTGGAAAAATGAAGATGTAGATGGTTTTTTTTGCTATAAATCCATGTGGGAGAACAGTTTTATGGTCTTCCAGGATATCTCTTTTGGTTAGAATCATAGAATGTTTATTATTTTATTCATCTGTACAAGGGGTTTCAACAAAAACAAACAAAAGAGTCACAATTATTCCAATGGTAAACATGTATTTGCCAGGCATGTTTTAAGGATGAAAGCTACAGCAATTTAATATTTATAACATTGTATTGGCATACCTAGCACAACTTTCCCAAGGAGCAAATGTCCAGTTAAGGGACACAGAGGTCAAAACTTGATTTGCAAATGTCTGTTCCAAGCTTCAAGATTATATTACTCCTTACAGTTAATCAGCCCCAGTGCAAGCTGTCCAAGCAAGTTTTTGAAAGACAGTGTATTTACTGGTTTTGTATATTTGTCTCCTAAAACCCTGTGTGTTTTTCCCCTTTCTTGTGTTTCCAGGTGTTGTTAGCACAAACATAATAATAGGGGCTATTGCTGGCACCATTTTAGTGTTGGCTCTCGTTTTAGGAATAACTGGTTGGGGTTACAAGTAAGTAAATTGTGTTATTCTTAATATAGTTAAAATATGTTGCTTTCATCTGATTGCTGATGATGTTATGAAAAGGGATTCAAACCTAATCTAAGAAATCCCAACCGAATAACATTTATACAGTGTCATTTTAACAGTGTTAGCCTTTTCCAGTCATTTCTTACCTGTGTGTGTAGTTCTGGAGAGCTTGATCCAGGCTTAAAATTTGTTTCTTATTTTCTTATTTCCTTTTTTGTAGACAAGCAGATCATGGGTTTACTATATCTGGCAAAAGAAATGTAGGAATACAGTCTGATTCAATCTCTCCTAATGACGAAGTAAATGTAGCAAAATTAGCCTTCAGTCAGTAAAACATCTAACCACAGGCTTCCTTAAACAGATGTTTCTATTCATCTAGGTTAACCTGAAATTAATCTACACATGTTTTTCAGTGAGAGAGAGAGAGATGTGCAGTTTGCAGATAAGGTGCAAGTTCTCTCCTGATGAACAGCTGCCACTGTTGTGCTCACTGAGAGGCAAAACAGATTATTTCAGCCTGACTGACCCTCAGCTTCTGTCACTATCTGAAGATCTGGGCTTCAGTTTTGAATACCACACTAAAAGTTAAGGGCTCATTTTGAGATCATATCTAGCCAGTGGGATTAGTTTTTGGAGCTGGAGGGCAAGAGTACACCTTTCACTATCAGTTTCACAGTGAATAGGCTTAAACTCATCATGAACTCTACCTCCAGCTCAGCACTGACTTTAGCTGTCATCATGAATATGTGTTCTTGTTTCTTCTGATTTAGGATGTTTATGAGTGTGCTTGTTTCAAAAGTGATTTCTGTAGAAATCTTTTGAGCAAAAGTTTCATTCAGCACACATTGCTTTTCTCTCTAAATGTCTTCTCTTGACCATGGATACTCATAACCCATTCTTCTTTCTTTTGTTTCTTTTTGTATGGAAAGAAACTACAGAAGACAGAGGTATGTGGTGAAAGTAACAAGATGTATATTAGAAAGCCCTGAAAATACCCTTTCTTCTCTCTTATTTATTTACATGCTGTAAAGAAATTATGGTGATCACTATATGAATTAGTGTATCTTAAAGAATCTTTGCTTGAGTATATGAAATTGATATTTGTTCTATAAAGGCATTGCTTGAAATCCTGATTTCTCTGGACTCGGTGGCAAATATAAAGTTTATGTCTGTGATAGACTATTTTACTGAGGAAAACAGGAGAATATTTCCACTGAGAGAGACTGAAAATGTCCTAGGAGAGGTAAAAGCATTCTTGGGAGGCTGAGAATTTAATAATTAATGTTGACTTAATGTTCAGGAACCTTTTGAGACAAATTCATTCCTGGAGCTTCTTTGCAATTAAAAATACAATGCATTTAAATTGGTGTGCAAATGAAGAGCCTGTTCCTTCCCACCACCCTGCTCCATTAATTTTGTAGCTAAAGCACAGGACCTTCTTCAGCCCAGTGCTGAATTTGTCACCCTTTTGATCTTGTGGCCAAAAACCACACAGTTCTTTGTGACTGAGGTTTGTCTCCTGGAAGACCACTTTCCTTTCATCAATCATCTACCTGGCAGACTGGTCTTCTGGAAGAAAGTTGTCTGCTTCCTCTCCCAGTCTCCCTACAGATAAGGCAATTACTCAGATTCTCCTGTTTTCTGCCTGTGTCACCACCTGTGGCTCCAAGCTGCTGCTTTGTTGTCGCTTACCCGTTGTGCTTGTTCTCCATTTCTCTTGCCTGTGTAGCTCCTTTCTTCCAGGCCTGAAATAAATAACTTGCAAAAAGCAGAAAAGCTCCACCAAGTGCTTATTGTATCCTACAAGGTCAGATAGGTGGCAGGAATGGCCACAGGAAAAAGGCAAAGCTATTGAAGTCAAGTCTGTGGAGAAGTTAGTGACTGGTAGATGTCACCCAGCACAAGGCAAGCTGAATGTCAGGGTCCATAGGCACAGACTAATGTGGCCATCGGGTCACTTTTCTGTGTCTCATTGTGTTGGCTGTGGACAGAGCAGCCAGAAGCTCGAGGTACAGGAGGAGATTGCCCTATACATGCTCTTGTTGGAATATTAGTGAATCCATCTTTATTGCATTCCCCCCTCTCCAGAGATGAGTGTGTGGACAGACAATTGTGAGTATGCAGTCAGTCAGTGTCTGTGGGTATGGACAGAGTAGAAAACAGTGTAAAGCTGAGGCTTTTGGAGACGATGGTGATATTTAGCAGCTGCATCTTGAAATGAAGTTCTGTAGGCTGACTTCTAAATAGAGTGATCTTGGATATGTACAAGGAGTGCTCCCTAAGTGGAAAAAAAAGACGTCTACCAGTGTCCAGAGGGAAAGTTTGTTCACAATTAGTCCTTACTAAAGATGAGAACAAGCCATTGGGGTGTGTTTGTGCATTGCATGAGGAATGATATTTGGTAGTACCAAGCAACTGAAGTGAGTCAGTTGAAAATAATAAAAAGAGCAAATTAGCAAGGATTCTGCCAACTGGGATACTGCAGCTTAAAGGGCATGGCCACGTGGGAGAAGTAGTTTCTGCCAGGGTAGTGAGAGGACAGTTTGGTGGAAGAACCCTGAGGGGCAGAGCTGCTCACACCGAGTCAACTCACCGCAGTGATGTGCTGGCTGAGCAATGACACAAGAACTGAGGCTTAAGAGGTGCTAGAAGAGCTAGTGTGGAAGTGCTCTGTTACACTGGTGATTTATGTGCCGTGTAATTATGTACTTCAAATACTTCAGGAGCATTAGAAATTCGTATGTGGAATGAAGGGAGCCCAGAGAAGGTCTGTAGTTGGACACGATTTGAATGTGTGTCAGCCTTGTGATAAACGCATATCTTAATAGGGGCAGACTGCAGCAAAAAGGCCTTGGAAAGTGCAAGGCTGAACAGATAACTAAGCTGCTAGTATGATGCTGCGGCCAACTGTCAAAGCAGGTACTTGATGGAACTGTGACTGGCATATCTGCACAGCAGTTTTTCTGCTGGCACTGAATTCACTAGCCTGTAAGAAAGTGGCACGGCTTGATTAGGACTTTCTAATGCATAGATAGTTTTATGCATTAAAACCGAGCTTCTAGTACTGGAAAAGGATAAACTATTGTCAGATGTGTGTGGCATTATTTTTCTGTGTCTTGGTAGATAGATTCTATTGTAATCAGGAGCAGCTGAGAACTTGTGAGACTGGTGTTAGGTGTCCTGCACAAGAGAACCGTTGATAAGCTGAAGGGTTTTATCCTCCTGAGGTTTAAACAGCACAATGGGTTACTATCCTTGAAATCAATGATGATCCAAAAGTCAAGTGGAAAGTATCCATCTCAGAAGGAATAAAGCATTCCCTTTCCTGAGCTCCTTTTTGATCCAGACACGTGTTCAGCTCAGGCAACAGGATTTGTACTGCACCTGAGGGTGTTTTGCACCGCCAGAGTGACGATCCATTTGAAATGTCTGAACCTGATTACCCAATGTCTTAAGAACCACAAACTATTCACTTTGAAACCTGAGTGAAATGTTCCTCATTTTTCCCTACCAAAACCACCTCTTTTCTCACATATCAGAAGCATGCAGGAGTTTTCTCTCAGCTGGCTGAGTGATGAATACGTTTCTTGTGTGTGGTGAACGGTTTCCTCATGGATTGCTAGCCTTGCCTCTTTCTTTTAAACTAGTATTTGTGCATGTTTGTGTATGTGTGTGTGTGCTGGTGCCTGTCACGTTTTCTGACTCTACAATGTTTATTATACTTTAGAGAAATGCCCCAGGGAGATTATGTAAAAAAGCCTGGAGAGGCCGACTCTTTTTATAGCGACATGCCTCCTGGAGTCAGCACAAACTCTGCATCTAGTTCTAAGAAGAGGTCTGCTTTTCTGTCGCATTTTCAGATTTCTACCTGTTCCATCACCCATTATTCCATTAGTCAGAACATTTCATTGTTTTGCAGCAGGTTTGAGTCTTTTCTTCTTTCTTTGTGGAATGTTTGAAATGGGTTTCCTTTGTGCTTTGATTACTGATTTTTCTCCCATACCTGAGAGTATTACAAATAGTCCAGAATGACAAGTTTTTTTTCATTGGAAACCAATTCTGGCTTAATCAAATGTTCATAGTCTCCCTGCTTGAGAATTGTTTTCAAGTAGTAGGAATTGCTGCCTGAAAAAAAGTGCACAAACCCCCCCCCCCACATTTGTTTTAGCAATGGTCATGTAATCAAAGACAAGGAACACTGTCTTGCTTCAATAATAGTTATAAACTGTTCAATCTCAATGTTATTTTTACATCTTTATTTGTCAGTGTTGTTAATCCACTGAGTTGACCCAGACTTCTGGATAATGTTGTTGCTGTCTCACCTTCAACATCGTGGTGTTTGCATTTTATTCCACTTACTAGACAAGTAACTACACAAGAAATGGTCGCCAAGTGTTACCTTAGAATATAATCATAGAATCTAGAATGGTAGGGGTTGGAAGGGACCTTTAGAGATCATCTATTCCAACCCCCCTGCAGAAGCAGGTTCACCTAGATCAGGTTGCATAGGAACATGTCCAGGTGGGTCTTGAAGCCCTCCAAGGAAGGAGCCTCCACATCCCCTCTGGGCAGCCTGTGCCAGGGCTCCCTCACTGAAACAGTGAAAGAGTTTCTTCTTATGTTTAAGTGGAACCTTTTGTGTTCCAGCTTCATCCCATCAACCCTTGTCCTGTTACTATCTACTATAGAAAAAAGGGATGTCCCAACCTCCTGACACCCACCCTTTAGATATTTATAAATGTCAATAAGATCTCCCCTCAGTCTCCTCTTCTCCAGACTAAACAGCCCCAGTTCCCACAGCCTTTCCTCATAAGGAAGATGCTCCAGTCCCCTGGTCATCTTGGTGGCCCTGCACTGGCCTCTCTCCAGCACATCCCTGCCCCTCCTACAAAGACCTTCTGGAGTTCTGTGCTTGCTGTTATAAGCCACCAAGGATGGCATTAGATTTTGCCCCTGATCAGGTTTCAGCAGTTCTGTCGTTGTTCTAGGCACTTAAAAAACCCAACGACATTTTCAAAGCACAGAGAGTCAGATGTAATTGCTGAGGGCATTAGGTCACATTGCTCACTGTCCCTTGGTGGCTAGAGATCCTTTCCTGAGGAAAATCTCCAGCTAGCACTTTGACACAAATTATGAGCAGCACTGTGTTGTAGGGGGAGTGGACAATCCTGAACTGTAGTGCTCAGTTCATCTCTCACTGAGCTGTCTATAACTGAGCATCTCATGAACCCATTTTCTCTGTTATTTCAAACAACGTAAAGAAAATGTTAGGGAAGGGATACATTTGCTGTTTGGGTAGAACAACTTGACCCTCTATGCAACCTTGTTCAGTCTGCTCTGGGATAACATGCTATTAGGAAAACCAGTGGTGTTCAATTAACGATTTCTGGGTTTTAAATTCAGCTTTTCAGACGTGTGAGTGAGTAAACTCATTTTTTTTCAGGGAGCAGGCCATTAATCTTAAGTGATGCACTGTTTGTGTTGGAGAATCTTTTCTCATTTGGATAAAATTGTGAAAAAAGTCTTGGGAAAGCAAGTTTTTGTGGCATTGTGTGGGCAGGTTTGAATACCAGTTGAGGAAAAAAACCAGCCTCATTTTAAATGAATGTCGTTTAATGCGGTTTTTCTTTCCTTCAGTGTCTCTGTTTCTTTCCATGCTTCATTTCTTTCATGTGTCTCTGTTTATTATTTGTTCCAAAAAGCTGATGGTTTCTAAGGTCTGTCTGTACTAGAGAGTTTTGTTGTTCTCCACCACCACTTCAGGTATGTTGTGCCACTGTCAAGTCTGGAAAAGTAAGTCTGATAAATATTCCATTAACGTTGTGGTGGAGCTGACATAGTCCTTCCATTTGAATGCTGTTTCCTCCTTTCCAAGCTGGTTTTGATTTGCTCTGTGTGCAGCTATGGATGACATCCCTTGGGAGATGTTGGACTGGGCTGAGCCATTAGCTGCCTGCACTTCTCTATGCTGGAAAGCACTATGGTGTGTTAGTTGGGATTCCGAGGATGTTCAAGGGTTAAGACGTGATTTTGTGATAACTGTTGCTATTATGAAGGAGCAAACACCAAAACTAGTATCTAGAAAGACATTCATGAGCCTGGAAGTAGACCTTTAGGAGGAGAAAATGAGTAAAAAGTTTGTCAGTGGATCTGTTGGTTCTCAGACATTTTGTGCTGTAATTAAGTTTGAGTTAATGAAACCCTGAGGCTGTGGTTTGTCTGGTCTTCTAGAAACTGAAGAGCATCTCTCAGATACCCACCCTCCAAGGGGAGCAGGGACTGAAAAATGCAAGAGGATCCAGACTTGGAAACTGCAGAAATAGGTCCTTTAAGTGCAGCTTCTTTGTAATAAGTTACCTAATCTGACCAGTCTTCAGCTTCCTCATGTTTCTTTTTCTCTTTTGGAAAGAATTGTAGCTCTCATGGCAATCAGCTGAGCAACTGCTCTAGTATAACAGGAGGGAGCATGTTGCAAAACCCCACGTGTTGGGCATCACCACGCACATCACTGGCTCTTAGAGGGAACATAAGAGGAAGGAAAATGTTTCGTTTTCACCAAGCACTTTATTAGGTATGAAGACTGGTTTTGGCTTTGAGTTTAGCATCACTGCAGTGACTGGCTGACAAAATATGCTAGAAATTGAAAAATGAGGCAGAGTTACTCCACCACTGGAACTACCAGCTGTGAGTGGGAGGATGCAGACTGCTGGGCACCTGGGACTGGTAGCTGAGGTGAGGGAAGCAGCCCAAGCTTTCCTGAGGAGGTAGCACAAGGAGGGAGTGGGCAGCCTGAAGGTGGGATGTGCTTGACTCTGAGATGGGAAGACCTAGAGATGGGCACAGCTGGAAGAATATCTTCCAGCTCAGAACTGGGGTGAGCTGCAAATCCAGAGGAGATGCACTGGTGTTGGTGCTTTCCACAGCAGACCTGTGAGGAAGCACAGTGCTGAAGCCTGGCTCTTGAATGTGGGCACACTGAGCAGCTGTGGAGGGTAACTGCAGGGCTTAACCAGACATCCTGGACACTCTGCTAGTGCAGACAGACCTTAGGCTGTGTGATGTCCCAGGCATTGGGAATGTGACTCTCTGAACCACTGAGCTAACGCTGACGTGAGACATTACCCTTAACGATAACCACATCTGAGCCCTCCTGTTCCAGGTCAAATGGATTATCTCATTCCTGGAGTGAAAGGATCCCAGACACAAAGCATATTTCAGACATTTGTGAAAATGGGAGGCCTAGGAGTAATTCTTGGCAAGGTAAGTGGGAACCTCTGTGCTGGCCACAGTGGAAACCAACCTCTGGGCCATTGCTGCCCTGCTGAAAATTTAGCTTATCCCAGGACAGACAGAAGCATGACTCCTTAAGACTGTGCTGATTTTTGTTAACCTGGAATTAGGATTTAGCTTTTTTATGCACAATGCTTTGTCACACAGGAATGCCATTTAATTTCTCCCATTCCTCCAGCGTGAGCTAATGTGAAAAAGAAGTCTAGTCACACTCTTGCCACATCCTGTGATTTTTGTCAGGTGATTTTCTTTCAGTACAGTGATTTTTCTCAAATAAAAGATGAAGTCAAGGAGATTTTTTTGCTCTGCACAGTTGCAGCAAAAAGTAGGGAAAGATTGCCTAAGGTCTGAGGTGAATGAAGAGGGGCTTACCTGTGACTTTGAAGTGGTTAAAGCTAATGAGGTAACAACTCTTTTGCTGGGGATGCAAACAGAATATACAGTTTGGCGTGGCATCCAGGTGACTTTCATGTTGTTTTACCATCTGTCTTTATCCTTTGATTTCTTTCAGGTAATATAGGAGGAAACAGAAAGAAAGTCAGAGGCAAAAGATTTAGGCCACGGTCTAATTCAACTGAGTAAGTCTAAACTCATAAAAGCGAAGCCAAAATGTGCAGTTTTCATGTTTCTGTTTTGTAGATGGAGAGTAAGAGTACTGAAAAGTAGACAGCTGCATTTTTGCTCTGTGGCCCATTCTGATTGCTGACTGATAATCTGGTAAATGGTTTGGCTACCGTCTTTCAAGCTCTTTTTATGTGTTCTTCAAGAAAATTAACTGTCAGTTCTGTTTTTGATGTAGGCTTCCTTCCTCACGTAGCAATTCCCAGCCGTGGTGGCAGCCTGCACCATCGCTGCAGGCTGTTGTCTACAGTAAACTGCCATTGCTGAATGTATCCTGGTTCAATACTGAATTTCTGATAACCTGTTTCCTACCCTTGTCTTCACCTTGGCTTGGGCCACTGCAGAGTTAGAGATTTGTATCTGTGTGTTACCTGCCTGGAGGTTTTAAGGGAAGTATCTGGCTGCTTTGAGAGTACCCTGAAGTTTTTGTTGCTGTAAGCCTGATACAGCCAGTCTTGAGCAAGCCCTGAAATCAATGGGTAACCAGAAGCTTTACCAAGTGACTGATCCCAGCCCTTTCCAATATGGCTTAGAGTTGCTTTCTTATTGATTTATTGCTCACACTTAACTGAAGAGCCCATGTGTGCAGTGCTCCCCATAGAGAAAAAGCCTTTCTTACCTACTTAAGCTCCATGGTTCAGGCTCCTTTTGTGAATGAACAGTGAATGGCTGGAAACATAATCTCTGAGCTTGTCAAGCACTGGCTGCTCTTACAGCACTTCCACCACACAGAACAACCCCATGGTGGTGACCAGAGTGCCCTTTCCCTGTACCGCTAGTACTAACTTTGCAGCTCTGTGAGCAAATGGGCTTGATACCAATCCTGCTGCAAACTAATAACACTAATTCCTCTCTGGGCCCTGCTTTCTTTGGTTTGGAGATTTTGAGTTTGTTCTGAAACTTGTCTTCCACATGCAGTGCACTGTCTGGAGGTGAGTAGGCTCAGAAAGGTTTGTAGAGAAGACCCTCTGTTACAAGTTACAGCAGTAATAGTTTGATGCCCATTGAAATGAAAACATGACAGGTCAAAGTGGCCACATGGAACCAGAAATTTTAACCCTAGATCCCTTGGAGGGGTTTATCTGTCAAGTACTCTTGGTCTTTGTGCTGATAAACTCTTACCAAAATGTTATTTTGCTTATTTTTTTTCCCCTTGCATGAGACAGTTTGATAAAAGCAAAATGAGTCTGATCAAACTGCCAAGAACACAAATGAGATTCCACATTGTTCCATAGAAGCTTGTCCTGTGTTCTTCATTTTCCAATTGTATTTCTTAAACTTTGTTATAAAAACCCCCAACAAAACAAAAACCCAGAATACCTTTATTCCATCATTCAGCACAGGTGAACTGGTCCATATAGAGTAAAAACCACATCAGCTCTTTTTAACAGAGTGAATTTAACTGCATGGGAAGAGCATTGTTTTCAGTAAAAGCAAGAAAAAACCCCAAGGGACGTATTTTGTTCTGTGTGCTGCTCAGCTAGTGTATTATACATTTGCCCTGAGAACTTTGGAGCACTACTAAGTGGGTTAGACAGAGAGAGTGTGAGTTGGAAATCTTTTTTGGTGTAAATTTCAGGTATCCCTGAATTTGCACCTAGTTCTCTGCTCTCTGTCTTGTTGCTTGTTACGGTCTCCCAACCCAGCATCAGCCCTGGTGCGAGAGGGAGGAGGTTTGTACTTCTCCAGGGCTGTGCAGCAGCCTGGTGGGGATGAAACACAGCAGGTGTGTTCCTGCCAGGCAGGAAAATGCTCTTTCTCCTGATGGGGTCAGTCCTGAGCTGCATGGGATGACAGAGCTTGTCCAAGTCTCCTTGACAAGCCCTTGGAGAGAGAGTTCCTGCTGAACCATCCATGTGCTGTGCTGATTTGGTGGGGGAAGGAGAGAACTGCTGAGAGCTCAGAGTGGCTCTGGTTAGAGAGGTAACTTATGAGCAGAGAAAGTTGAGGGTGATCACTTGAAAAGTCCACCTCTGTGCTCCCTGGGAGTCCAATGCTTGTTGAAATAGAGGAAAAAGGGTGACACTGTTGATCTCCTGTTAGTAGTAGAGACAGTGTAGTTAACCCCTAGAAAATTGGCTTCAGTTGTGCCATACCTCATGCAGAAACCCAGTTTTATTTTTAAGCAGCTGTGCACTAGTACAGTGGCCTACAAAAGTATTTGATACATGCACAAGGGATGTTTTTTTGGATATGGCCAAGCAGCAGATAGACATTTCATGCCTTTGCTAATATAGGTAGCATTTCCTAAGTACTGAGCAAGGTTTGAGCTCTGCAGCCCTGGCAGGAGGGTTGCAAACACATTGGGCATGTCCTGAGAACAGGACTGTGCACGCCTTTATGCCACCCCTTAAAACTAACAGGTACATCAGCAAGGCTTCTGCTAAGGGTATAGCTCTATGGAGACTGGTAAAGGTCTTTTTGAGGTGTTTTTGAATTGTTTCTAGATAATTTAAACCAAAATTGGTGTACTTTACTGAAGGCAGGTGCTTCAGCTCACACAGAAGGAATGCCAACAGGTCTCTGCAGCTTTTCCACAAATGGGGTTGGTGGAATGACCTGATAAACCCAGCTTTGTATTAAAATCAGTTAGAGTCATCCAGGAATGATAACAGGAGCTTTTTGGATAACTTGGCAGTATAATTGGGAGCTTATGTTAAAACAGGTCCCAGGGAAGATGCGTTTTGGCAAACAGTGGTTCTGACCTTGGTTAATTTGCACTGCTTCTCCTCTGTTTGTCTTCCTTCCTTGTTGTTATAACTGATACAAACATCTCTGGCTTAGATTTTCTGTTATATATTGTCTTTTTGCAGCAGGGTAACCCATGCATCTGAGCCTGGGCTTTCTCTCGCCCACCAAATCCCGGCCCAAGGCATAAGCCCAGGGGGTTCTGAGCACCCCCAAACAGGGAGTCGGGATCACAGGTCAGTCTCAGCTGCCCCTGCATTCTGGGCTGCCTTTTTATCCCGTGACAAGTCCCTTCCCTCAGTATACAATAGTTTCAGTGTGGCAAAACACCGTGACTGCTTGGAGGTGCTCCTGCTGATGCAGTGCTAGCTAACCTTCCTCCTTGCCAGCCTGAGGAGGACGAGGACTGTTGAGCCCCAGGTCTTTTGCCTTCCTGCATGTTGCTCTGCAAGCCAAATGGAGCTGTTGGTGTAGCTGTAGGCTTTACCTGTAGGGACACCTGTGGTTGAAGGCAGAATTTCCCACTCAACATGAGTGTTCTGGCCATCCCTAAGGAATGTGTGGCCTGGAAGATGAGCCCAAGAGCTTTCTGGTGGTGTTGTGTAGTGATCTGCAGTGACCCGAGTTTAACCTTTCTGGCAGAGATGAATGGGGGGTGGTGAAGGGTGGTCTGTAACCCAGCCAGACCCAGGAAACCCTGCAACACGGTTGTGCAGCAACTGCATGCTTTGATACCACGGTCCACTTTTGTTTTCTAACACAGGAAAGCTGGATTGGGAGTGTTTCATGGTTACCAAAAGACCCTTTCCAATGAAAAAAAAACCCAAAAAGCAAGTCAAAAGTACTGCAGTGAGTACAAGACAATGTGTAGTTGCACCTCCAACTAAAGCTAAAGCCCAAGCTGATGAGTTCCTGGTGATGCTGGCGTCAGCCTTGGTGCTTCACTTGAAGTTCATCCGTTGCTGCGCTACCACTTTTGATGTTTTCCTTCTCTGAGAGCCCAAACTGGAAAGCATAAAGCACTCCTGATTCCTGATAAGTAAACGAGCTGAGGAAGCTGTTTAGAAGCACTTGTGGCTGAGGGCAGAGTACTCTCTGAGAGCTGTGGCTGTGCTTGTGCGGGGCGGGGAGGAGAAGTTCCAGAGCAAAAAAGGAGCAAAAAGAAGTCGAAAAAGTGCTGCTGCTTTTGTTTGTCAACGTGGTCTGAAATATTGATGGGGGTTGATTGAGCAACATCATCTGGCCCAACCTTTACTCATCTATGTAAGCAGTCCCTTGTGAGGCCTGTTCCCATGTATGAGGTCATTGGAGCTGCTGTTGTAGTCAAAGGTGTTGAGAACTGACCCAGAAAGATAAAAAACAACCTGAAGATGAATTTTCTTCCCCTTTTTGTTACAGCTTGTTAAAATGTTTCACATTTCAGAGTGTGCTAGTCTCTGTTATATAGAGGTGATGGTCACAAATAATCATTAAACTGTTGCCATTCTTACACAAAAAGACCAGGCTTTAAATTGAACCAGGCAGGCTCCTGTTCCTACATTCCCCTTGTTTTCATGACATGACAGTGGATGACATATTTGTCACTGTGGGCTAAGGGAAACCACTTCCAAAGAAAGGATTTCTTCTTCCCTGGTAATGTTACTGTCAGGTAATTCAACACTGTCTTTATTTCATAGTTTTCATGTAACTAATATGAATATGCAGCTCAGACTTTTTTGGTTTTCCCTAAAAAGTGTGGCTTTGGTATCAGGATTGCTTCTGTAAAATGTGAGAGAACTCTGCATCAGGATTGCTTCTGTAAAATGTGAGAGAACTCTGCATCAGGATTGCTTCTGTAAAATGTGAGAGAACTCTGCATCAGGATTGCTTCTGTAAAATGTGAGAGAACTCTGCAGCCCACCTCCATGAAAGCTTCTCGTGGCTCCACCACGTTAAACAGCCACTGAAAAATCAGAGGGTTATTTGCACATAAGCAGAAAAATTGCCACTGTGATGGGAAACAGTTCAAGCCTTTTAACACACTGAGGCCAAAATTCATTCCTGTAAAAAGGGCCAAGCCCAAGTGTTTGTGCTCACTGAGATGTTATTTTGCTCTTTATTCTAGAGGGGTGCAAACGTGTCTTCAACAAGGACCGAAGGATTGGAGCCAAATTGCCCCTTTAGCCGTGTTCTGAGATCATGAGTGGAGTTCACACCATGAGCTTAGTGCTGGCCCTCTGCATAGGAGTGAATTTTACCCTTAAGACATGACATGAATGATGTATCCCAAAGAGTTTCCAGATTCAGCAATCACGAGAGTCGTCCTGTAGGCCAGATTTTCTCATGCAGTTGTACACGTTGCCTAGTCCTCACCCAACATCCATACTGATTTATTTGCCATATTCACTTGCATTTTGGGGATGAAGACATCCTTGCTAAGCTTGTGCTGTGTGTTCTCAGATTTTCTATTCTTGTTCTTCTGCTTTCTCTGTTCCTTCCATTGCTTTCTGCAGGTATTTAAACCCATGGTTCAAAAGAGAATATAATGTAGCTAAGTGGGTAGAAGATGTGAATAAAAACACTGAAGGACCATACTTTAGGTATTTTGTAAATTAATTCTATATCATTTTTAAGACCTGTTCCAGCATATACAAATGTCTTGGGACTCCTACCTTGTATAAGTCAATACAAGTTACTGTAGGTGCAAAGGGCCCCTCTTCTTTTGCTGCATTTTGGTGTCTGTTTTTTGGCTTCACGTGCAACTTACAGTTATTTTCTGAATGTTTTAATGAAGCCATTTGAAAAGGGTGTTGTGTAGTGCATGCATTCCCACCATCATCTTGTAGCTTGTAGTAGCTTCCTCATCATTTTCTGCCAAGTAGTGTTTGATGGGCATGAGACATCTTTATCACTAATAAAGTAGTAAGTGAAATAGTAATTTACTAAAGCCAAGTGGTTCCATAACACGTTGGTTCTACCCACTGTCTTATATAGTGCATACTAAAATTGAAATGCAAAAAGAATTAAAAGTAGTGGTGTTTTACCCTCAGCATACAATGAAACAATCTATTGCAATTGGAAAACGAAATGTATGAGAATATACTCTGTGCTCTATTTGTCAAACTGCTAATGAATCTGTTACAAGTGAGTGTAGGGTTAACCAAAAATACCACCTGCTTTGTGAGAGGGGAAAGCGTGTGTTACTCGATAAATTCCAAGTTGAAGAAGCAGCATGATTGAGGCATCCTGTTGTACATGAGTCAGGAGACTGAGAACAGTTTAATAGGCTTCCAAAAGACACAATCCCACAGCTGAGGCAGAAGCTTGTGAGCGTGGGAGAGAATGGAAGGCGATTTACGACAAATCATCGCTGGTTTTAGCATGAGGATAGAGGGTCCAGTTCTAGTGTCCACACTTGAACAAGCATGCTCAAGAACTGGGGAGGTTTCAGCCCTGGGAAAATGTAAAATGGACTTCAGGGCCTCAAGCTGTTCAGTTTAATGGAGCAACTAAAGGTTTGCCATAAAGTCCACGTAACTGCACGTGGAGCAAAAACCTCTGTGGCAAGTCCTTTAGACTGAGGCTGGTAGTGACCAAAAATCACTGAAAGGTGAAATTAGGCAAACTCACACTAGAAATGAGGTGTATTTTTATTAGCTAAGCCTTTCCTTAAGCATAGCCTCTGGACCTTTGTTGTTCAGGTCAGGCTGTCAGTCGCTCGCCCATAACTAACCCCGTAGCTGCCTTTCAGGATGTTTGTATCAGAACCCCTGTGGCCTCAATAAACAAAGACTTTGATGGGATATGAAGACAGCACTAGTTTAAAATATATTCCTTCAGCTGGTTTAGTTAATGGGGTTTAAATTCCTGTGTGGATGGTCTTAATTTGGTTTTCATCTTTTAATATCAGCATATCTTGGTTTAGTAACCAGATTAAACTGATGGGAGCATTCCCAGCCCCTGATGGTTTTCAGCTGTTGCACTGAATATGTCACATTTTTAGTTGTATTTCAGATAATCCAAGCTGCTTTCTTTTTTTTGCATGCTGAGGAGGATTAAGCTGACCCATGTGGGTTTTAAGGGGTGTACAGCAGCAGAGATGAAACACAAATTAAGGACTTTACACCATAGCAGCCTGCTAATGGTTGTCTGCAGCAGTACTTTAATAAATGAGAGAAACTAGAATAAGCTGAGAAACCTGCAAGTCCCAATGAACTGAGGTGACCATGAGGGAAGTAATCTGCAGGCTAAGGATCACATTTTTTCCTGGGATGAGTTGCCATGGGCTTATGAGAGGTCACACTGAATAATTCCTCCCCAAAACTCAGCTATAGTTTTCCTGTCATTGAGGATTGTTTTTATTAGTGTCCTGTCATGGACAGGAAAATACTGTTCCAAAGAACAGTGTGTCTGAACATCAAGTGTCTGTCCTTTGAGCCTGTGAAGATTCACCACCAGAACAAACCAAATCTTGTTTGAATAACCAGAAAGATGGGCTGAAGTCAGCCAGTCTAGCTAATACCACAGTTTAGGAGCCATAGCCCAGGATGAGATCTTCACACCAGGTACTACCATGGTTGTATTTTTGTTGCTAGACTTTGAATTGTCTTTACTTTTAAAGCCAGCCTGAGATTAATAACATTCCTGTTTCGTTTGTCCCCCTCATAGTTCTAAGAGTAAAGTGTTGATGACTGGTGCTGTGGCAGGTAGAGTTCAGGCAGAATTGCAAAGACAGACAAAAGTGCTTCCTGCAAGTCCTGGGAGTGATGCAGTTTTCCAGAAAACGGGGACAATTGGTGTCACAAAGACTTTCCCTGGCAGGTTCAAAATGTGTGTATAAAGCAGAGTTTCTCTCTCACCTGGTGGCCTAGTTGTTAATTTTTTCTAGTCTACAAATCTATTGGGTATTTCTCTAAGTACTTTTCCTTGATGGGGATCATAACAGTAAGCTGATGTCTCTGGTGCCTGAAAGCTCCCAGCTGTGGGATTCCCTTCAGGAAGAAAATAAGTGTTATAGAGAAAAAATCTCATTCTCCTGCTCAAAGCATAGGCTTAGATTTTCATTTTCTGTGCCAGGCCATAGCTACATGAGCTCAGCAACCATCCCCAGGCAGGAAACCTTTCCCTGGTTGCAGCTTTGCTGCAAGGTGTGCTGTTTCAGCAGTGTGACACCACTGTTTCTTTTGTTACTGCTGGTTACAGTGGCTCCTGCACAGACTGACCTTAGGAAATATCGTGAAGGATTACTCCAGGTCCTCACTGCATCTTGAAGGGCTCAGGAAGCATGATGGTATCAGGAAATAAACTGCCAGAATCCTAAACTGTGGCATTGCTGTAGATGATTACAAACAAACCAAAGGCTGGGAGGCAGCTACTGAAGCAATGATTTAATGCAAATATTTGCAGTAACTTTGATTCTATTTAAATAGAAAAATAGTTTACAGGGAAAACAGATTTTTTTTTAGATGGGGATTGAGGGCACATACCCAGAAGGCAAATGGGTGTCCTGTATCTGAAGGGTGCTGGCAAGGGACGTGGAAGGCAGGTGATAACAGGCTGTCATTTCCTCCCCATTTTCAATGTGCTTTGGTGTTCTTGCTGTCAGCTTCCTCAGTTTCTTCTTGGCTTCCCCTCAGCTGACCTGCTCTGCCAGGTTCATTGCCTTTCTCTGAGCATCCAGCTGAGGCCAGAGCCAGGAGCAGCCATTAGTTCCCTGCTTGTGCTGAGGCAGCTTCGGAACGTGCTTAAAGAGAAAGAAAGAGAAGTTTTCCCCATGACAGCTGAAGCAAAGTACTGGCTGTGTTGGCAGACAACAAACAAAATGCCTGTGGGTGTCAGTGGGATGGGGATTTCATTTCAAGAGTTAGGGAGGAGAGTTCATGGAAACATGTGAATGCCAGCTGCTGGGGCAGTTGCTGTGCAGTGCTTGAAGTGAGTGGCTCAAGCCACAGCCTTGGCCTCTTCTGCAGCCCCCCACGAGCCAAGCCAAGCTGAGCTTCCCCTCTGCTGCTGCACTTCCAGAGGGGTCTTGCACACATCTGTGGTTTTTAAAAGGAACCACATTTCAAAGGTTAAAAAGTTTAGCCATGTGGGTGTATCCAGAAGATCCCAGCTTCCTAATGTGGGATAATTGAAGCTGATAATGTCCTACAAAGAGCTGAACGCACAGCAGCAAAGGTCAGGTTAGACTGATGGTATCTACATTTGGGCTTGGAATGCTTTCACCAGGTTGGATGTTATTAACTGAATTCCATTAAATCATTTCAGTCTGCAAAACAGAATTGAGCACAGCTTGTGAACAGATCAGCTCTGTCAGGGCCACCTGCCTTGAGGCCAGCTAAAATGATGCTCCAAGTCCCCAGATGATTAGTTGTGTGACCAGGTGATGTGTTCCACTTTGTCTCTTGTGGGCCAGCACTGTCCCTGTTCAGGTGAGAAGGTGAAGGAGGCAGGCACCTGGCTGCAGGAGAGTGTGTGCAGGGGCTTCCTGATGGGAATCACAGCGTGGTCTTCCTACACTCTTTGGTTTTGGCTTGTAGGATAGAAAGATGGGACACAAAGCGGTCGCTACACCTTGCTTTCTGGTCATAAATTGGAACTGGTGCAGCGTGTTGAGGTGCATGGCTTCATTTGGGATTGGCAGTGAAACCTCTGAGTGTCCACTGTGGAGCATACAGGGCAGAATGCAGGCCTAGTCTCTTGGATAAATTTCAGCTGGAAACAACATTTGGCATGAAAGCTAATGGATTGGATAGCAGGAGAACTAAAACCCCAAGTGAAAGCTCAATGGATCCCACCCCTTGACCAAAACTGCAAAGTTTTGCCTACCTTTAACCCCAGCATAACCTGCAAGTGTCCCTGAATGCTATCTGTCTTCCATCCTGTAAATGAGAAAGGTCATGTCTGGCTCTTTCTCATTTAAAGTATATGTAAATCTGGGATACACAGCACATACACAGTTGCAGGGTATAACCCGAAAGGTGATGCAAACCACCTCAAACAACTGCTCTTATCACACAAGATGCATTGTAAGACCTCTGAGCATGCACTTTGTGGTGATATGTTTTCACAGTCTTGGCAGACAACACAAAAGATGACAAAACCCAGCACATAACTGTAGCAGAAATAAGTGGTGAGGCCCTGTGAGGGGAAGGCAAGGTCGTTTCTTTAAGTGTGCAACTGCATTCTCCAGGTAGCGGCTGTAGCTTTGCCCGGACAGGCGAGCTGCAGCGGGCACATGAGGGATGCAAACTGTAGTGGAGCGGTTGAGAAGAGGGAAATGTAGGTGGCTATGCTGGAGGTCTGGGCTTCAAAATCTTTGGCAAGGGCAGCATTGTGTTTTGAGCTGTGGTGCAAAGCTGCCTGGCTAAAGGCTCCGTTAGGGATCCTGGTCAGAGGACCTGCTGTGCAGAGAAGAATGCTCCAGATGCCTCATCCTTGGGGGAGTTCTTACTCCTTTCAGGGTCACCTGCTCAAGCTGATGGACAGGTAGATTGACCATAGCTTTCCCTCTCACCATGAACTCCTCTTGCAGTGCCTAAAGCCGTGGGAAGAGCCTGTGGTGTGCAGGAGGGGATGCTGTGCCTGGTTGTGGCACAAGGGAGGGGAGATGCCTTCATTCCGTGTAGCACCATATCTCCTGGCTGTGGCACCTACTGAAACAGCTTTCTGACAGGACTTGCCAAGTCAGGTCTGACACCCCTAGTTCCTTGACTCTAATCTCCAGGTGCACTGTCATAAATTTAAATGTGAAGATTTCAAATTCTACTGCAGCTGTGGAGCAACATTGGTGAAAAATTGGCTTATAATAATAAGTAAAATCATCTCTCTTTGCATTCCTCCCTTCCACTTCTGGCTTTTATCATTCTGGATCCACTAAGAGTTCACTAGTGATCCTTCTCAGTCCGGGTGTGAGCAGAGATGAGAGGACTTGTATGAGCAGTGAACAGCAGGGCACTGTTGAGAACCTTTCCCTGCTTTTTTTCCCCTTTTTATTGATGTTTTTTTCTTGCATGTGCAGTTTGGTGCCCAAACCTGTGATGCTGGCCATACAAACACTTTCTTTTATCCTGCAGTAGCTGTTTGAGATTCCCTCCCTGAAAACATTCGTGTATGTCCAGCTCATCTTAATGGGTGATCAAAGTGCACGTGCTGAAGATGTGGGCTTCTGTGTTTGGACAATTGCACCAACCTAAAGTGCTGTTGAGCTTAGAAACTATTGCTTGAGGCATTAGGGCATTGTGAGCCAGAAGAGCTCTCACCATATAAGTCCCATTGACAGCTTACCATCAAGCACTGTTTGTATGGGAGACAAGAGAGTGTAGTGTTGCAGGGAGCTACAGACACAACAAACTGATAACTCTGGTCCAAGATGAGAATATAATTGTTGAAAGGTAAATGAGTTTCACTTAGTTATAGAGATACAAAGCAATTCCAGACACAAGAGGGGACCCTACCTTGGCTGTAATCTGCTCTAGATGAAAGACCTGATCCTGCAAACGCCAGAGGCAGGGATGTGGGGCTGTCTGCCAGGGATGAGGGCTGGCTCCTTGCTATCACCGATGGTGCCCACCACCAAGGTCTACAGATGCATTCCCCTGCTGCCTCTGGGAGGTGTGGAAGACCTGCCTGTGGAAGCTGAGGGAAGCCTGTCTTTAGGGATGCCAGTTCAGAAGACAGTAGGTAGCAGCACTCAGGGCCTGGTTGATGTGCTTACCCATCTTTTGAATAACGCCCTCGTTCTGCAAACCAGAACAAGAAGGCCAGGGTAGCTCAATCTTTCTACTTTGGGGCTTTTTTTTCCCACCCTTCTTAATGTGCCCAGATGTAGAGCCTGACAGGAACCTCTCCAGTGGGAAAAGTGCAGAATCTCCCCAACAGCAGTGTAGGAGTTTTCCTTGGGTATAAAATTTCAGTCAATAATGTGCTGCTGCCTTATTGACATGAAAAAGAAATGCCTTTCATGTGATACAAACATTGAATTGCTCCTGCTTACTCTACTCACCTTGTACAGAAATGCTGATTGCCATTGACTAATCAGTCCATTTTTGTATATTCTCATCAGACTCTTTCTTTGGCTGGAACAATATGCACTGTATGATGCTTGCATGTCTAATAATTTGTTCTTAGCACTTTGTATATGCCTTTGTTACCTCACAACTAACAGTTTGGCCTCTGAGTGCATGCATCTGTGTAAATGAATGTGTTATAAAAAGTGATAGCTTTATTTTCTATCTTTGTATCTATATGGGAGATGTGTAAGATACACCTAAAGACAGTGAGAATTGCCATTTAGTCACTGGCAGAAGAACATTGTTGAGCTTGTATTTATACAGCCTCTGTTTCTCTTTTGGCTTCACAATGCCGTGGCTATCTTTTAATTTGGTATTTATTCAGTTGCACATTTGGTTTGTTAATTTGATAATGATTAATTACAGTTCTAAGAGATCATTGTTGTCCTGCAATACAGTTCTAATAAGAAGTAGGAAATTGTAGGGTTTTTTTTTTCTTCCAGTGCTCCTGAAAGCTATAAACTCCTTTATTCACCTCATAAAATTATTAGACTACTGATCAAACAACTTTATTCCCTGATATTGAGAGAATAAGTTACATACTTGGTTCTGAACCAAGCTTCAGAGTAATGGCAGTTGCTGTTGAAGTGCTAGGACCCGAAGACATCACATTTATTTTGTGTGTTTCAACATCTCAGGACACTGTCTCCTGCAAAGTCTCCATCCTCCTCCACTGGATCTATTGCTTCCAGCAGAAAATACCCTTACCCGATGCCACCACTTCCTGATGAGGAGAAAAAAGCCAACAGGCAAAGTGCCAGGGTATGTGTCCCTCTTCTCTGTGTGTGTCAGTGACTCGGTTTCCTGGTAGTTCTTCAAAGGGAAAGTGTGGCAGATCAGCACCTTTGGCTAAGGCAAGAGCAGCAGTGCAACTTCCAGCCTTTAACTCCAGAGGCTGCTGCAGGCTGAGATTCTGGCAGCAAACAGAGCAGATCTCAATGGCTGCGTTAACAGATATCCACTCAGATTGCTCTTAAACCCTGCAGAGGACGTGCAGCCTACCTCTCCTCCCTTACCCCTTCCAGGGGGCTGATGCTGCCAGCACCTCTCCTTCAGGCTGGGGGATAACTGCTTTCCAGCTAAGGGGGATGTGAAGGGCTTGCATCAAGCCCTCACAGAGCCAGAGGGACTTTGCTGCTGTGTGACCTGAGTCCCCCCAAGGTGAGCAGGAGCTTCTGGGGCAGGCAGCGGGTGGTGATTTCCATCTGAGCTATTGCTTCCTTTGTGCTAGTTCAGACATAGCAGATGCTTGTGTAAGTCTGCCCTTTTTCCTTCAAACTCTCTGCCCTCCCAGCCACAGCCATTTGCTGTGCTGACTGCGAGTCATCATGCTGAAATGCTCAAGACTTTGTGGTCTGAACAGAGACCCACCAATGGCTGGGAGAGGACCAAGGGCATAGCCTTGGTGACCCAAGTAATGTAGATGCAGTTCCCCAAACAAGCTCCTCACTCTGTCTGTGTAAACAACCCGTTTTACCTTGATGTTCAATATGTGTTTGTGTTCCTTTTCCCCCTTTCCAGCTATGGGAGACTTCCATTTAGCCACACTGTTTTCCTGGGGTGACATCAGAACTGTTTACTTCGACTTTTATAGGAACTCAGCACCACTGAGTCATTGCACATTCATCTGCTCGTCAGACAACTCAAAAGATCAAGAGAGACGCCCGTGATCGCAGTGAGAGCTTCCTTTCATCCAGAAGGGAAGGAAAAAGCAGTCTTTTTTTTTTCCCTCTTTCTTTTTTTTGTTGATTAGTATTTTGCAGAATTGATGAACAACCAAAATGGTTAATTAATGGGATAATTAGCCCGGCCGTGCCAAGGCTGTCCTGCATGATGCCAGATACACTTCCCTAGAGTCCCAGCTGCTGTCCCACGTAAGAGAGGTTTTCCTCTGGGCTGTTGCAGCCCTGAGACAGAGCAGAGTGGAGCTGGGAGGAGAGGTTTTCCTCTGGTCTGTTGCAGCCCTGAGACAGAGCAGAGTGGAGCTGGGAAGAGAGGTTTTCCTCTGGTCTGTTGCAGCCCCGAGGCAGAGTGGAGCCGGGAACTGCCGGAGAGCCCCGCCGGTGTAAACTTGTACGCTGTGTGCATGAACCTTGTGTTCTTTCCTTTTCACATGTAAGGGGTAAACAACATACTGTAGTAGAAACTAGCATGCAGGAATAAGAAATACAGGATTTTCTTTTGGTGACAGCTTTTGAAAGGCAACTATTTGACACAAATGTCAAACAAGGGTTATATCTTCTTCTTTTTTTTACCTTACGTGTTTATAATCTCAGTATCCAGACTGTATATATGTAAACATTTGATAATGTCAGGAATAGCTGTTATACATAAGTGTATTTTGCCAAATGCCTAAAGAAACAGTCACAACTAACATCATCACACTTCAGATTTTCTACTATGACAAGCAGGCATCTTTGGACATACAGAAAGGACGGTACTGTAAACCCGTGTCTCAGAAACTGGTGTTGACCAAAATCTCTGCTGTCCTTTCAGTGTCTTGACAATCTCAATTGTATGGTAAGACTGCAGAAACCAGTACAGCAGCACATTGTCTTAAATCCATGACTAGAGGAACCAGCCAAAATCCATTGTTAAGTGAGGTGACAAGTGTATCCTATCGCAGGTGTAATCAAGGATGATGCAGCAGGCAACAGAGAGCCTTTAGGTGAAGTACAGTCCCAGCTTCCTGGACATTTGGGAATACCTCTAAGTAACCAATTCAAGATGTGGTGATGTGAAGTCCTTCTGGTGAGAGTTGCTGTGTATTTTTGATAGAGCATTTCAGACACTGTCTTAGTTGGCAAGGTGTAGCTGGTGAGAAGCATAATGATTCCACTGCTGACTAACGGTGCTGGGCAAGAGGCCAGTTTCATTGCTTGTCTTTTATCTGTTACTGGAATCGCCCTTGCTGTGTGCTTGAATGCTGTGCTTGCTGCCCTTGACAACTTTTTGGAGGCATTAAACTGAGTATAAGTGAGTTTAGCCTAAAATATTGGGGTGCAGGAGAGCAAACCCTTTCCCATGGAGATGTTAATCTTGTGTCTAAGCGGGCGGTTGGATTTCTAACACCTGAGACTTCTAAAGGTTGTTGTAAAACAAATGTCTTCTGACTGCAAATTTTCACTCAGTGAGAAACTGGACCATATTAAATCAGTTTCCAATTCTCCAGCTTTCCAAAATGGATTAATCCTTAGCTTCAGGCAGTACCACTGCAGAATGAAACACCTGGTTCTGCGTGGTGCAGAACACCTCCCCCGAGGGCCGGTGATCCATCCGATATTACGGTAACGGGAACATCTGTGGTGTTTCTCAATCTTCTACCTCTTTCCTTATTTCCTTTAAGAAGTGAAGCCAACATTGCAGCCATTTAATATATTTTTTTAACTTTTGAATCTCTGGGTAAAGTCAGATGTATGTAAGATTAAGTGAAGAAATGTTTCAAGGCGTCAGCGACTGTAAAGTATGTGAGATTTATAGAAGCACTATATTTTATCATTAGGCTATATATGCTGGATTATGACAAAATATTGGCCTTGGGTGTTCACTTTCCTTCACAGCTGATGGGTTCTGGTAAGTATTTTGCAGAAAGACAAATATGAGTGAGCACAAGTGGCTATAGACAGCATCTGGAAGGAGCCAGTGGCTTGGAATTGCTTTAGGAACAGGTTCTGTGCTTTTGTGAAGAGGAAACACCCGCTGGCACTGAAGAGTATTTTTGCAAACGTTTGAGTGTAGGTAACTGAATTAAAGAGAGTTGGTAGTGTGTAGCTCATGAAATTAGGGTCTGAGGCATAGGCAGAGGACATCAATATGCCTTTGATTTCACTGGACTTTGAGCAGGGCCCTCAAGGAGTTCACCCACGTTAGGACATCGTGCTAAGCCGATAGCCCCCGTGTTACCCTCTCACCTGGAAGCTGGTTTTCCCTCCCTTATTAGCATCCTGTCTTTAGTAACTGGACTGTTCATCACATGCCTTTGGTGGTATTTTGTTTGGATACAAAGTGGCATGTAATGTTAATAATCCTGTGAGATTGGTGTGCATATTTCACGTGTCTCTTCCCTTTTGCATTCTGCGTTACCATGCAGCAGCAAGGTTTGGGGGACAGACAGGCTGGCTCTTTGTGTAACGTTCACAGCATCTTGTTTTGCAAACAAGTGGCTCTCCTGACTGTATTTTCAATGTAGTATGTCCCTTCAGCTTCTCTGTTTTGGTGTGATTAATTTGTGGGCAGTGATGTGTACAGTGGAACGTTAGCAGTCGCTTTCACGTTAGGTAGTGACTGCAAGCCTAGGCATGAGCACTAATAACTAATAAATACTGACTTTCACTTTGGTCTAAGGTGAGAACATTTGTAGGATCTGGGTGATTGGAAAAGTTTTCTGCAGAGAATTCTGGATCAGGTCAGTAACTCAGAGACCTTGTTGCTGCAGAAGTTGTTGGCTTACAGTCAGTGGCTTCCTACTTTTACAGCGTAGCGTGTTGGGAAGCTGCCAGCTTAATAACCTTGCAGCTTGCAAATGTTTTCATCCCGTCATTAGTTACACTGGCAATAGCAATACAACATTGCTGCATAATACCTCATCCAGTCTAAAGCAGAGGACTTGTACTGTCAGTAAGTCAGCTCAGTCATTTCGACTCATTGAAATGCTTTATGCTTTAATTTTGGGCTTATTTCCACTTTAATTAATTAACTAGTTATTTGCAGTTATGCTGTAGATGCCTGTTGAATTGGGGAAGTGATCAGGTCTTCTCAAATAGAAGTAGTTGTTCATAGGACCCACAGGATGAGCTGTACTTAGTGTATTTCAAAAGGGGAGAAGAATCTTGTGTCGCTTAAAATCAAACTAATGTGACTGACTGATGGAGAGTGGAAAACAGAGATTGTATCCACACAGTGCTGCTGCACAGTGATGCCACAGTTTTAACAGGTAAAAAATGTACCTGCTGATAATGGGTTTGTTGATGTAAGAACTTCAGTAACCCATTCTGCAGACTTTGGGTAAATCTATGTGGGCGATATACCAGAAAGGATAGTGATTGGTATCTTACATATAGTTTTGTTGTATTTCAATAAGAGTTTTAAGGAGGTTGTTAATTTATCCTTGCTTAAGTTGTGGACTTAAGTCACTGCTTGCCAGTTGTCTGAGGTGTGACTTGCCTTTGAAGGTATCTACTTCCAAATGATTGGAGAGTTGCTGATTTATGAGATGCTGAACCTGCCAAGCTGATGTGCTCGTAATTATGATTGTGCTAATGAACAAATGGGCCTTGTACTGAGCTATAGCCTAAATTAAAGTCAGAAAGAAACTGTATCAAGAGCTAGTGTGCTGAAGTCCTCTCTCCAGAATACTTGTTGCTAGTTTTCAAGGAACTGAGTGGTCTTTTCAACACCAATGTGACAACCATTGTCAAAAGCAGAGCTAAGAACAGGCATGCACAGTTACAGGCATGCAGATACTACATGTTCTGACCAAATTTACAGCCATTTCATTAATTAATTAGTAGAATAGTATGCAACTTGAAAGAATGGTGAGCCTCCATAGTCCTGTGGGATTGCAAGTTAGCTGTTAAGACTTGCTCTGCCGTTGAATCTCAGACCTACCTGTTGTGAGCAGAATTATCACACTCCAGTGTAAAACTCAGACAGCTTCTGTGCCCCTCCACCCTCTTTATACTCCTGCTGAAAAGCATTTCCCTGAATGATAATTACATCCACAAACAGCCTCTTGCTTTAGTTGGCCAAGATCAAAAGCTGCTCAGTCAGTCCCCTTTCCATGCAGTCTCCTGGGTAAGGCCCTTCCCGTGCTGTTAATACCTCTCTTGCTGCAGCCTGGGTGATGCTGGTGTGCTGCTTTTGCCTAGGAGAGTTTATTTTCTTCGTGGTAGCTGGTATGGGGCTGGCTGTGTTTTGGATTTGTGCCAGAAACACTGTTGGTAGTACAGGGGTGTGTTTGTCATTGCTGAGCAGTGCTTACACTCAAGGCCTTTTCTGCTTCTGCCTACCAGCAAGAGGGCTGAGGGTGCACAAGAGGTTGGGAAGGAGCATGGCCATGACAGCTGAGCCAAACTAACCAAAGGGCCATTCCACACCATTGGACATGATGCTCAGCAATAAAACTAGGGGGAAAGGTAGCGAGGGGGCTGCTTCTCACTGGCTGGGCATTGGTTGGTTGGTGTGAGCAACTGTTTCCATTTGCATCACTTGTCATTCTTAAGTTGGCATTGTTTCCATTTCCATTACAAGTTATTATTTTTAAATTCCAATTATTAAACTGTTCTTTCTCTCAGCCCATGAGTTTTCTCACTTTTACCCCTCCACCTCTCTTCCCCACCCCATGGGAGGACAGTCAGCGAGCAGCTGGGTGCTGCTTAGTCGAAGGGCTCAAACCATGACAACTGCTAGAGCCATGCGGTGTCTTTGTCAGCCTCTAGCATTGCTGAAGGCTAAGCCTCTGAGGCTGGCAACCCAGAAGTTATGCTGTGTTTCACTTCACTTGCCCTAGGTCTGAAGCTCATGCATTTCTTTCACTAAGCTATGTGACTGTATCATTAACAGACTGTTTGGGCAGCTGGTATCCACGACGTGAGTTAACTTACCTCGTTTTCAAAGAGCTTGAGCTTTCTGGTCTTTGAAGCCAGTTTTTTGCCCAGAATGGATTATCCTTAGGCTGTTGAGCTGATGACCTGCTCTTTGCATGGCTTCCAAACCATGTGACATCAGCAATATGGGATTTGCCTTTGATCAGATCTCCTGAAGACACATATGAGTAAACTGCACCCGTAAGTACAGCTCATCACCCCGTGACTGCGGGGCAGGGTAACGTTCCTCTGCACACATAACTATTGCTCTGACAGGGCAGGAAAAGAGGGAGCAGTGAAACTGAGCATGTAGACATCACTGCAATACACACAGGACTCTTCAGTGTGATTTCAATAGGAAATTAAGTCATGCTTCCTATTGCCTAGATGAAAAAAAATTCATTACAATTTGAGCTATTTGCCAAGTCAGCTTATGAAAAATATTTGATGCATCGAGTGTGGATGGAGCTGTAAACTAAAGCTTTGGATGCAGCAGCTGGGACACCCAGCAGGAGGGATGCCCACAAGTTTTCTGCAGCTAATTAGAAGAGCACTGCACCAGTCAAGGGTAAGATGTTATCTCTGCCAAGTAACCAAAACAAGCGGTAAAAACGAGCTCAGAACACAGAAATGCGGTTGTCTGCCCACACCTGAGAACCTTTGTACCCCACTTCAAAACTGGCTCACCTAGCCAAGTCTAGCATCTCTTGTTCTCTAAATTCCAATCTACAGCAGTTCCAAAATCCCTTCAGCCAAGGCAGCTTTGGAGGGGTTATAAACTCGTGCAGTCAGTGAGAGGAGGTGGCTGGGAAAGGGAAGCACAAAGCACTTCTCCAAGGGAGAAGCAGAGGTGTCTTACGCTGTTTTTAATGACTACAGCATAAAGCAACAAGCTCATTATTTTCTGCTTCTGTATTCCTCTGAATATAAAACCGAAATTTTGGTTGAAAAAGACAACCCCAACCTTAACATGAGGCCTTAAGACCTTACCTGTTCCAACTTCAGCATGGAGAATCTATTTTTACAGCCACGCTAGAGACTCTGTATATAGGCCTGACTGACCTTGTAAGTATAGTGGTGCTAGCAGCTACTCATGCAATATTGTAAGGCTCTGTACAACAGTAAATGCTGATTTCTTTTGATTCTTGGTACAAGGACTCCTGCTCACTGCCTGTGTAGAGACCCTGCATATTTTATGCTTGGAAATCCAATCCAGAACATAAGCAAACTGTGAATATATAACCTGACTTTTCTTTTCTTAAGGTAGATTACCATAGGTAGTGTTTTATAGAGAATACAGTACTTATTTTTATTGTTGCATAAATGCAAAAGTATTTTTTTCAGAATAGCAAAGCATTACAGTTTTTAACCTGCTGGAGGAGAAAAAAAGAACCCCACTATTTACAGTATGACCAGTTGTCTGAGCAAAGCTTTTGGGGTCGGCTACTACCAGTCGGCTCTGCCAGCTTCGTTTTGTGCTAATGTTTCACTTGGGCATTGCTGTTAAAAATGGAAGATTTAAAAGAAACCCCTAAAACTGGTATCTATTTTTTCACTTATCCTAGCCCTTGTTGGCAAAACATTTAGAGAGGCAAGGAGAATTGTGTTTCACTGCAGGGGTTGGGCTAGCATTGGTAAAACCAACCAAACTACATCCTATTGTTGTCTTTGCTAGTTTAAGAACCGTACCTGATGTAATAGAACCAGAAGATTTTGACACCACCACAATGAAGCATTGCAGTTTTACAACTTTCTAGCTTTGAGTGTGGTCTTTTTGTCATCAGCATTACAGGCATTGGGGCTGTTGAAGTGAATGAATTTGGCTTTCACGTAGCTAAACAAAATGTTGCTTTTCTATCCAATCCAATCATTGTAATTTGGGGTTCTAAATTCCTGCTCACTTTTAATAACAGCATCGTAGTATCTTCACTTCTATGAGAGTATTTAATACAAATGCCTGTGGTTTTCAATGTTACTAACATATTGTAACATCAGTAAAGTGACTTTCAATGATAAAGGCTGGTGTGTGTACTCTGTTCTCAGAACGCCTTACACTTAGCCCTTCTTTTATATAGGTCTCTGTCAAAAAGAGATGCATGCATGGGGGGAAAAAAGGTTAATTTAGGCTAATAATGCCACTTTTAATAGACTACACATCATCTTTCAAATTCCAGGGTTAAAACTGATGCTGTGAGCATCTCAATCTTTGTTTTAGGGTCCTACTGTTCTCAAGGCAAACCTAAAATGACTGGTCCTTAGGTGTGCAAGTCCAAGGACAACCTAGAAAGAAACATCTCCACTCTATGCCCAATTTTTTGCACAAAGGACAAGAGCCATCCCCCAACTTACTTCCTACCAGATCAGCATTTTTCCCACCAGATCAGCATTTTTCCCAGTGTGGCTTGTGGGAAGAAAAACCTCTTAATGCTGAGTCCTAGATGACCATTTCTCTAGAGCAGGTAGCTTGCTTGCATATTCAACTTGCCCACTGCATCTACAGTTTATGTTCAAGCATAAGATGATGTATCCTATCAGTCCCTGTGAATCCTGTGGATTTCTGAAGTGAAAGAACAAAAAGCAATTGTTTCTTGGCAAAGCTAGAGTTTGCTCCTGGTTTTGGAGCAATTTGTTTTCCAGTTTGGTTAGTGTTTAAAAGTTCCCTGAAGAAAACTATAGGTTCACACTTTTTGTCCTCACACCATTTCACTGGTTGGTGTTAAAACACTAATTCAGTCTGGGGAAATGAATTGACAAAGACTTACGAGTGGTTGGTGTTGCTCCTCTTCTTTCATTGCTCCAGCCAACTGTTAATACCTCTCATTAAATAAAAAAGGGTTAAAGAAATGAAGTATGCACAGCAAGCTAAACACATTTTCAATCCAAGCTTTCATTTGTAGGTAGATAAATAGATAGAACTGTACTTTACATGCAACCAAAGTCCATTGCTAAAGGGAAAGCTTATACATGAACTGACACAGCATAGTTTTGATATGGTTAAAAGTGTTTTATATAGTGACACAAAGACAGCAAGAATCTGACTGGAACAAAAGCCCCTCCAGTGTAAAATGATCATGCCCAAAGCTCTTTCAGTTTGTACACGTGTCTTATGCTATCAGAGTCATGTATTGTCTTACATCATACACATGATAAAGACAGAAAAAGGAAAGTTCTCTCCAGGAACTGGTTTCAGTGAATCACATGAGAACAGAAAAGCTGCCTGCATCATTTGAGTTGTACTTAGTGAATTGCAAGTTAAGAAAATAAAACCGTCTTTTAATTAGTCCCAGGTTGGAAGTTAAAGACAACAGCACATAAGCATTCGATACTCATTGTCCAAAGTAAGAAAACACAAGTGTGTGAAGCGATGCCTTCATAAAATATGTGCTTTCCAATATTGAGATACACAGTCACAGGAAGGTTTGGCAAAGCAAAACAAACTGGAATGTTAATCACGGTCACCTGCTGCTTGCTTCCTTTTCATTTAGATGCTCATAACACACTGTATGAACTGAAAAAAGAATAATCACTTATTAGATGTATAGTATAGAGGAAGCTTTCACTTTTATCCCTCCCTCCTAAAAGACCCATTGTCACTACCCTTTCCTGTAAACAAATTCAGTCCCTGAGCAACAAAGCTTTGAAACTAAATACGAAAATCAGCTAATAGATAATTAAAATGAAGCATCTCCTAATAATGTCACCACCACACAACCCCAGGAACACCTGAATCCAGCACTCCCCTTTTCCTGCACAGATGCAGCCAGAAAGCCAGGACCTGCAAGCCTGTCTGAGTGTGATTTGTGCCTGTCCCCACTGCACCTCCCCAGCTTACATTACAGAAAGTAATGTTAGCAAGTGATGGAGCTGTTTAGATCTTCCTGACCTGTGCTGGTACGAAGTCCAGGCAAAAAAGTGCTGAACGTCATCTAGGTGCAAACTTTGAGACAATACTCAACAAAACCCAGAACCTTTGTGCTCTCGTGTAACACCAAAAGCGTGGGGAAGACAGGCACAGACTCAAATCATTACTGTTTGTCTTCAGTTTTAAGCTTTGCTTTAGTTTTACCCTGTAATTTTAAAAGATTCTTTAAAGTTCACTTACATCATCATATTGGAAGTTCACAAAACCCTGCTGAGATGCATCCCTTCTTCTAAAACATTCTGCATTAGGAAAACAAAACAGAAGCCAGGTAAGAAGAATTAGAGTTCATCAAGTTAAAAATGGCCAGTGCTTTCATAGAATCCTCCAAGTCACAGGAATGAGAACTCATCGAGTGCTGCAATTCCTTCCAAGAATTCATTTCCCATTCTTAATTTTCCTGTTTATCATAAGTGACCCTTTATCTTCTGTTTACAGCTTCAGAATTTTGCTAACATGACTCTTCTAGTCTCTAGAATCAACCCTGAATTAGTTTTAAGTCTATTTTTCAATGATAATTAAAAAAACCCCCATCCTTATCTGTAACTGTCCCAGTTCTGCCTGTAAACTATTGAAAGAAACCTATTTTGTGGTATGTAAAAGGTCAAGTTGAACTTGAGGTGAGGAATCAGATATCATTAAATAAAAACCTATTCTGGAGCTGAGAGTAAGAAAGCTGTAAGCCAGCATACCAGTGAGAGCTCTGAGTTTCACACAGCAGGCGATGTAATCATCAAAGGTAATCTTGCCTTGAGTGCTGTACCGCTTTGTGATTGCAGTCACTGCCTGTGGGCTCAGTCTGAATCCTGTTTGAAAAGAGAAAGTCCCTTTTGAAAACACAGGTAGGTTACCAGAATCCAGCCTGTTCTACATTGGAAAGATCATGTGTCAGTTACTGCAGTAAGTCAGTCAGAAGCAAGAACATTTGCCAGCTTACCCATATTCATCAAGGCTTTCTCCAGCTCTTGACGATCCACTGTACCACTTCTATCGTTGTCAAAACTTAGGAAGTGTTGCTTCCAGCCATTAACCACAGCCCAGAGTTCTTTAAATTCATTAAATCCCAGCGTGCCAGACATATCTCTCTGATTCCAGAGCTAAGGAAAACATTTCTTAACTTCTCCCCCCCAAAAAGCCCCGTCTTCAATGGAAATTTGGGCTTTTTAGCATCTATAGTTAAAAACTCTTTCTTGAAGGTCAATGTTAACAATCATTTCCTTGCTTTTCTGGCAGAAAACTCAAGCATCTCACAGCACAGAGATAATACTACTGACAAAAACCAAAGGTCAGAAAACTTGCTCTCCTTGCTTCTCAGTGAAACCTGATAAAACTATTTCTTCTTTGTGAATTTAACTTAGTTCACGCGCTTTCTCCCTACCACAGTGTAACTCTTGCCAATGGAATACATACCCAAATGAAAACAGATGCCAAATGAAAAACTGCTTCAAGTCAGAGCAGAGTCAATTCTCCCACATTCTAAGCAGTTTGTCCAGGGTGAGCTAACAGCCCTTCCAGTTTCATTTCTGCTTTTTTCAACAGCAAAACATCAGAACATGATCATTTGAGTTTTGACTAAAAGACTATGAAGAATCCGACATGGCACAGGATACCTGAGTCATCCATTGGTCTTCCTGCTGAATGCAATCCACCATCTCATTACATAATCAAACCTGACTCATTCAAGGAACAGGATTTAGGGGGACTGACTGTATTCAAGCTGCTAGCACAAATTCTTCCTTATTAGGAAGGATTACATTAGAAATTGAAATGCACAACAAGCCATTTGCACAAAACTCTGAGCTGCCAGACTTGGCTCTTCATACCCTCAGCAGAGACACAGTCCCTGAGGCTTAGAGAGATACCACTTGTAGGGACAAGACAGTCCCAAAAAGCCTCATCTACAATTATTATTTCATCTTGTAAAACAAGTAAGAATAGGACTTTGTAGGACCATGATCTCAAATAGGAGCTGAATGGGAATTACAAAGCATTTCCCAATTTTTTTACACCTTCTCATCTTTGCTTCCATAATGCCCAAATGTTTCCATTTCAACAGCAAAGGATACATCCAACATTGAGATCATAAGTCTGCAAGTCTCCAGGTTGAAAGCTGTTTAAAGTAGAAAAAGGCAAAAATAGGTAAAAGATTTTCAGTTGTTTGTCTAAATGTAACATTTTATCATTATATACTGAAAAGCAATTTAATGTATAAAGTAGCATATAATTGCTTCCACTGTATTCAGCCATATCATATTTTGATCCAAGTAAGAGCTCTGAATCATTTAATCACTGTTAGAAAAACTGACAGCAGACAATCTGGAAGCAGTTCAGGCTCTATTTTAAATTAGTTTGCTTCTGTCTCAATACATAAAGGTTTGTGTTTCAGGCAAAGTGGACATGAATATTTCCCCATAGTCACCACTTGACCTAAGCCACAGTTAATGCAGCTCAGTTTTGTGAGCTGAGCTGAGTATCCCAACGGAGGGATACTGCCCTACATGTTTTCGGTCAATATCAAAGCTCAATTCAAAACCAAAGCAAACCACCTTTTTAAGAACAGGCTGGCCATTACAAAACAAATCCAAACACTTCTCCAACTCCAAAGCCCTGCACCAGGCGACTAAGGAGGCTGAGAAAGGAACCCAATGCAGAGGATTTACATTTCAAAGCAGCCCATATGGAAAGCAAGCCCATTTATCATGCAAATACAAAACCCACTCTGCAGAAGGCACAACTGCAAGCATGTTCTTGTAGATGGCAGAATTAGTATGCTTTAGGGCTGGGGGTTTTTTTTTTGGCTTATTTAAATCAATAACTTACGTTTATAGGCTCCTGCAATCCCTGACTGGGTGAGACATCTCTGTAGCTCATCAGCATCTATTTGTCCATCCTTTCGATAACAGAAGATGTATCAGCTATTGTTTCAGTTCCCTCTCCCAGGCTGGTTATCCTCAGTACCCCACTCCCTTTTTTAGTGGCACTACATTAGTTACCCTTTTAAGGAACAACTGGTTCTGTCTGCTGTATGACAGAAACTGCCTTTTATATCTGTAATGATGTTTCTTTAGTTGATATTTTTGCAACATGCATTACCTTTCCCACCTAGAGATGTACTAAAAAAGTCAACAGGATAGGCATGTTTACTCTAAACTTAAAACAAAAACCAACAAACACACATCAAATATTGGGAGCATGTACTTGAGAGCCAGCTGCACTGAAACCAAGGTGCAAAACCTTGAACAGAAAGAGTTTTCCTCGAAGTTCTAATTGTAATTTAGTGGGTATTGTAGTTACTTGAGATTGTGTGTTTCTGATCTCACTGCTACAGTAGGAATCCAGAGCATCCCTAGCCTCTTCTCAAGACAGCTCTAAGACATACAAATCTAACTCCCCCCTGTTTTGGGGGGAATAGCAAGTTGTTAGCAGAACAAACAAAAGCAGAAAGCAAAGAACGTTTGAAAGAAAAACAAAACAAACACAGAAAAAGATACCTATCAGCATAGTTTGAAAACGACTCACTTCCAATGCATCCTGCTCAGGGCAAAACAGAGAAAACAACTGCCAACTCATGGGAAGCACTGAGCTGTCAAAAGTGGAGCTGGAATTCTTGGGTCACATTCCTCACACACCCAACAAGAAGTTCGGTTCAGAGAGAGTTTATGTATAATTTAACCTCATTCGAGGATGGAACATTTTATCTGTAGATATAAAAAACGATGTAACTTTTGTAAAGCATTAAACAGCGACAAGAGAGTTGCTTTATATTTGAAACAAATTATTTGCTCAGTGTTTTTAAATCCAGCAACCATTTTTTTCTTCTTTGAAAAGCAGAGTTATGCTACTAAATGACATGGTGGGAATGGCACAGCCAGGTAACTTTCAGAAATAAAGTGTCATTATTTATAGGACAAATATCAGTTAATATGTTAAATGATATTTGATGAGGTCTGATAAAAACAATGCTTTGATTGTAGGTAAAACTAATGGCAGCTAAACCCAAAACTGCTAAGAATCTACTGCATCAGTCTTAATTGTACAGATGCATTGAAAGCTTTACATTCACAGGAGAACTTTTTTTATCAATAGAGATTTGAAAGAGCCATGCACATTAAGCAGCAAATCTCTTCAAAGCCCTCCTGCCTTCTGAAACAAAGGCAAGATCTGGATAACTTTAAAAGCATGACTTGTAATTGTGATTGACATTACCAAAAAGATGCTTCATTTTGTTATGCTTTTAAAGTTATTTTTTAGTGGAACTGAAGCAGTTGAAGTAGACAAGGCACAGGGGCTTTGTGAACAAGCTAAACAAAGAACATTATTGCTTCCTATGAAGACAGACTCAATCAATTGAATAAAGAAACAAGACTTTCTTCTGTAAACAAATTCCTCAAATCTAAGACAAGTTCTCTGCTGCAAACTATTTCAAAGAAAGCTCAGAGATAATGTTTGTTATATAGGCATAAAAACAACAGAAAGAGCAGAAAAACTTCACTAATAAAAGGAAAAACTTCACTAATTCTACAGGAAGTACTTATGGAAAACTGTGAGATGTGGCTTTTCACAGACTTGCTCCGATGGCTGTAAAAGCAACTGTAACTTATCCCTTCTGTTTCACTGGCTCCTTACAGGGATTTTACTCTGAAACCAACTCTTCCAAGGACAACATTTTGAAAGCTACCCAGTTTATTTCAATAAGGACTGCTCTGTGCTTTCCTGAGGTCCTGTTTCTGCCACCTCTCCTCCACAGCACTGCATCCCGTTTCCTCTTTACACTAGGAGCTTACTCCTTCTTATGTCAGTTACTGGCTCCACTGCTAGGACTTGGGGCACAGATCCAACTGGCACCTGGATGCAGAGGAATCTCAGCTGGCAGGCAAACTGTCAGCACGTTCAGCAGAACTCAGCTTGGGCTCCACCTTACCACAGAGGCCTGACTCACTATACATAGGTCATTCCAAGGTTCTCGTGTACTACACAAATAACACAGACTACATAATATAGTAAGACTGTGAGATGCATTATTAATTCAAAAGAACATGGTAGAGAACATAAATAACCCAAATTACAGTCTTAAACCAGGCATTTAAACATCACTTAATGTTGAATTCAAACTTTCACGTTGTGTTTATTGTCTACCTGTGGACAACAGATCAGGAGCAGAGCTTTAGATCTGCCCACACCCTAGCAATAAATAGCTACACATATGGCCAAAGACAGAACTTCTGCTCTATAAAACTAACTCCTTTGCTCCTAAACTTTGTAATATAGTTCAAGAACCACTTATTTCGAAATAATCATGCAAAACCAACAGAGGCCACAAAATTACAGGAAAGAAATGAAAAAACGAAGTGCAGAACGACAGGAAGGGAAAAAAGAAAAGGCCTGTATCAAAGTTGTGAATGCTTTTCCCTCTAAAACAATAATCAGTAAATCCCACCAGCAAATCCAGGCATTGGCACAACTCAGGACTGCTTTGCCATTTTCGAGTCTACTTAAGACTGTGTAATGTTCTCTCTTAGTATTTCCTGCTCTTTGCCAGGCCAGCTCCACAGCCCAAACATCCCATTGTTTCTGGCTTCCTTCTTGTGAAGCTGACAGCATTCCCCATCTCAGAGCTGAGCACAGCATTTCATGTAACTATATAGCCCCTGCATATACTTACAGAGGAGCTATAGTGCTTACATACATCTACACACTATACAGAAACTGACAGCACTATTCAAACTGCACAGTAACAGTGTGTGTTTGTAGCTACATAGTATAGCTCCACAGCCATATACAGCAGATGGGCTAAGAAAAACCATTCTGATTGGGGGTTTTTATTGAGAACTTGGAACAACAGTTTTCCTCACTGCAAATATGAGACACTGCTCTTTCCCAAAGCTAAGGTAGAAGTTGTGCCCCAGAAAAAAATCATCCAAGAAATTATAAAACCAAAGTTTACCTGCCCTGCTACTGTAGCAAAATAGCCATACAAAGGATCCTGAGCTTGTCCAGGGAAGGCTGGTCCTCCTGGAGCTCCTCCATACTTAAGAAAACAAGAGAAAAGAACTAAATCAATGACTCAGTTAATTGTTAAGAAACCGTTGTGTTTCAGAATCAACTCGTGGTTTTATATACACACCATACCAACAAAAGTCAGGCCAATGAAAAAGGAAGTTCCTTTCTTTCTTAAATTAAAAGGACACAATCTTGCAATCAATATATTTATTCTGATTTCAGCAGATCCCTGTAAATCTTTGCACAAGAGCAACCCAGTCATGTAGATACAGTACAAGTATCTCATCAAGACTGAATGTTAGTCTACTACTACAAGGAAACAGTGAAGATAACACTACTAGGGACACCACAGATTTTTCTTTCTGCTTCAAAAAAAGTCGAGCAAGACACATCTCCGGGGAAAACACCTCGAAGAATAACCACAAAGCACCGAATTTGCGTGCACCGAAAAGCACGCAATGACACAATTTGTTTGCGTGAGCTCCACCAAGAGCCTTGCCGAGAATGAGAATACATCTTTTGAAGCTAGCCGAAATCGGACCAGCTGTACCTTGCCGCTTGGCTACTTACGGATCCCATCAAACGAAAACGGCTTCACGCTGGGTATGAGACACAAGGCCTCAGCCCGGGGCATCGTGTGGGGAGCCGACACCCCCACAACTGACCCTCGCCACAACCTCTCCTCTCCCCCCCCCCGCCCGCTGGGAGCCCCGGGCCGGCTCCAGCAGCTCCTCCCGCAGGGGACCCCCGGCCGGGACGCGGGGAGAGCCGGGCAGAGCCTTGACGCTTACCGGTGCGCGCTGGAAGAGCGACGCCCAGCCTCGCCCGTGCCGGCGCCGCGTCCCTCCGCCTCAGGGAGCCCGCGCGGCCGGCCCTCCCTGCGCCGCTGGGAACAGCGGCTCCCCCGGCCCCGCGTCCCGGCCGGGCGCCTCAGGGGCTCCGCAGCCCGGGGGGAAGGGAGGAGGAAAGGCACTGGCCTGCCCCAGACGCCATCGCCCCCGCATCCCAGGCTCACCCCGCCCTGGTAGAAACCGCCGCCGGGCGCCGGCTGCCCGGGAAACGCCATCTTCGCCTGGCACTTGCCTCTGCTCGTCCGGCCTCGCCCGGAGGCAACCACCCGGCCACGAAAGGGAGGGTGAGGGTAGGCGGGCCGGGCCGCCGGCCTGGAAAGAGCCGGGTCTGCAAACTCCGCCACCTGTACAGGGCAAACGACTGCCTCCAATCACCGAGGCAACCAGGCAGCGGGAGGGAGTGCGGTCGGGAGCTTCGCGACCACTGCCTCCCAACCCTTCCACCCCCATGGGGGTGGTACAGGCCGCCGGCCCGGAGGCGGCTTTTCCTGCCCGGGGTGACGCGGCGCCCCCTCGGGGCCGGCTGAGGCAGCGGGTCACGGTCACGGCCACGGCCACGGCCACGGTCACGGTCACGGTCACGGTCACGTCCGCCACACACAGGAGCTGCGCCCATGGTGGTGCGTCCCCCTTCAGCCAGGAAGGGGCTGCAGC
Source organism: Colius striatus (assembly GCF_028858725.1). Lineage (NCBI taxonomy): Eukaryota > Metazoa > Chordata > Aves > Coliiformes > Coliidae > Colius > Colius striatus. Next base: position 55,763,861 of record NC_084763.1, read on the forward strand.
CCTGAGCGAGCCCCGAGTGCGGCCCATCCGTGACTTTCGAAAAGCCCATCAACTCCGCAGCTGACGCTCCGCACTCGCCGAGCATCATCAGGGGTACCACTGAAGGCCCAAGACAAGATAACCGTTGTGGATGGTGCAGCTAGTGAGGTTCTGATATTGAGGTTTTTGAGACTGACAACCAACTTTTATCCAGTGCATTACAGCAGCACAGTTCACCACAGCCGTTGAGTTATAAATACAGCAGTTTGTGCATTCCACATGTCCTGGGTTTTTCAACAGGAGCCGAGCAGGCTGAATGAATGCAGACGGTTGGAGATGGCTCCCACAGGCGAGCTGCTAGGAGGGTAGCACAGTGCTGGCTGATGGGCTTCCCTGGGACCTCTCTAAGAGGAAAGTTGGAACTGTGGGCTTTCCTGTGACTCTCAGTGTCTCTGAACAGCACCTCTGCATTTTTCAGTCTTTGTTGGTTTACATACCGGTCTCTTCTGCTCTCTGCTGGCTACAAGGGCTAACTGCACACGACTGAGCAGAGGTCGCACACATAAGGTCTAGGAACGTAGCACTGACAGGCTGCCCTGGGACCTCTAACAGAACCCGGGGCTGCAGGCTTTCCTACAGCTTTCAGTGTGAACCGTATGTCTCTGAGCAGCACCCTGGATTTCTCAGTCTGCGTCGAGCAGGCTGAATGCATACGACTCAAGATAGCTCCAGCATAAAAAGGGCAAGGACGTTAGCAGTAAGCTAGCTGACAGGTTGCCCTTGATCTGTCTAATGAAGTAGGAAACCTAGGGCTGCGGGCTTTTCTTTTATCTCTCACAGTAGTGGTTTAAATACTAGTCTCTTCTGCTCTCTGCTGGCTACAAAGATCAACTGCACACGATTGAGCAAAGGTCCCATATGATGGTTGGATACAGCTCCCATATATATATTTGAATTCCTTGTGCTCCAACTTTCCTGTCTGAACAACAGAGAAATCAGTCTACACCCATCTGGCAAAGAATTCCCAGGGGTGATTCAGCATTTGAAATATGCCCATCTATGGGAGGCTTTTAAAGTGCAAAGGATATCTTCTCCTTTTTCGTTACTCAATTTTTAATGCCTTAGTGTTTCACCTCTAAATTCTGTGGTTTAACTGGAATAAGCTTGCATCAGTCTGCAATCCAGTATGGTTTTAGTTATGCTAGTTTTCCAGCTGCTTGAAGCCTGCACATGGGTTTATCAGGATTCAAAATTCATCTAACAGGCAAGCTGAACTCCTTTATGGTTTAGGATAACTGTCACTGTTTAGTCTTGTCTAAGCCTCCTTGGTTTTCTCCTCTACTTTGTCACACAGACTCTCTCAATATGTAACTCCCATCCCTTCACCTGCAATTTTACAGGGACACTTTCCAAATCCAGTTGCTTTTCCTCACCTCAAAAATTTCTGCAGCTCCACTAAGCCCAGATGTTGATGCTTGTTGTCCTTCATCACTCCTACTTCAAGCTTTAATGCTCATGAATTTCATTACCTCTCTTAGCACTTTCAGAGAACTTTTCCTCTAATAAAACGTCACAGAATCATTTCTTACCCTCTGGCTTGATGAGCCACCTGTGAAGGTGATCAAACACCACTATGATGGATTTGATTTCATTCAAACTTCTTTCTTTTATGTTTTGTTTTGAATTCAAGGCACACCACCTGTATCCCTGTCACCTTGCAGCCTTCCTCTGGTTCTCACCAGTGCTTCTCTTTCTCCCTCTCTTTGCCTACACATCTCTCAAGGCATGGAGTGAAACAGGACTGGAAATGAAAAGAGAAAAGGAAATGGACTGAACAGTCAACTGCAGCTCAAGGATGAGTATGCTGTGCAATGGGTAACACTAACACTCCTAAGCCCACCATTGGAAGAATGAATCTATGATTAAAAAACAAGAAAAGCAATCAAATCCATATATTTCTCCACATTTATCAGCTGGCATCTCTGCAGGACATTTTCCTACCCCCAACAAACACTGCCCAGTTTTCAATCACTTTGTTTTCTTTACCCAGAAAGGGAAGGAAATGCAGATTTACATGTAGCATAAAAAAGGCAGAGAGGGGTGTTTTTCAAAACTTAGTGTGAACAAGTGTGACTTTTCTTCTTCCAACTGGCACTTTGCAGCCAGAAATGTAACTATTGTGTTGATCAGAGCAGCTGCTGCACTGGGGAAAAATTTCTGAGGGATGATGGAGACATTGAAAGACATAAAAATATAGGAGGAGCATCTCTCTAACTAAGGCTTCTGGCAGTCTTTCTACTAAGAAGAGCTTTTGAGGAACAGCTGGCTTTCACTGAGAAAAAGACAATCACAAATGCAAAGCTGATGCCACTCTCACTGCCAGCTGTTTCATTCTGTGGACACTGAGCGCAGCCACACTCCTCTTTGCCTCTGTTTGTGGACTCAGATGTCTGTAGCCAATAAGCTGTTCCACCATTCACTGTCACACAAATCCCCATTTTCAGCCCATGTGTCATGACAAGGCCATGCTTTAGAATAGAGAATACCTGTCTCTTGTACAGCCTGGGGACTTAACAAATATCCACAACACCAGCAAAATTCGAAATACCAAGCACCCCACAGCTTGAAGTACAGCTAAGACACTTAGAGGAAAGGGTAGAAATAGCACCATTAAAATGTTGTGAGATTTAGTTAGCAAGGCCATGACACTGACCTTGCAATACACACCAGATCTCTCACAACAGGAGTGAGAGAATGATCCATAGACTAGAACTACAGAATTAAACAGTAAAATAGGCCACAGACCTTTCTCTGACCTTGAAAGTGAGTAACGTAGCATGGCTCACATACAGATAACTGAATTCAGTTGTTTACCCCAGATTAATGTGGTCATATTATCCATCCTACCTGCTGGGAACAGTTCCAGAACTGTGCTGCTCCTTAGATGGTGACTGGGTACAGCCTGGGAATAGTTTTGTATAGGACAGAGTCACCCCAGGAAGATGGTTGAGAAATTAATGGCATTGGCTATCATATGGCTGTGCTCAAGCCTAATCCTGAAGCCTAACACTAAAACCTAAATAAGCCCTATTTAGTTTGCTAGTTTGACATTAGTGAAATAGACAAAGAAATGCTTTCCCATCCTTTTGTAAATATGATCAGACCAATCTTTTCCAGTGTGTGACAGAGATGTTTCTGTTTTACCTCCATCTGTCCTGTTACTTACCATTGCTTTTCTAGTTAGTCTATGCCAGCTGATGTTTTTGTGCTATATTTCTCAGTCATACCTGTTTTCACTCGACAGGGAAGACTAATTCTGCCCACCCCAAAAGTTACAACATGTAATGCTTCAGTTTGGGGTCAGCCAGTGTTTAGACTATATGAGTACAATGGGCTTGCAAGTACAAAATGCTGACTTGAGGTATCTCCTGAACTGGTAAAAATGTCTTTGAGTCAAATGGATACTTGTTTATTATCACCCAGTATGTTTTCTCTTGCTGTATGAGGATGATTTATAGTGCACCATCAGTCAGTACAGTAGATTACCTCAGCTTGGAAGAAACACAATAAAAAAATGAATAAATTCATGCAGCATAACACTTTTGCAGTATAATAAGAGCTACTATTTAAATACCTTGATTTAATCAGGCACAGGCTATTCTGGTTTCAGATGAACATTGTGTTCTTTCCTGAGGCATGTTAAGAAACCCTTGCAATGTATTAAAAAAAAAAAGGCAATAAAACCAAATCTCCACTAAGCAAACACTTTACTTATGGTCAGCTTTACATGGTCAGAAGCAAATTGAGTTGTTTTGTTGTGTTTTTCATTAATAAAGAGAAACTAAACTCCAACAGTGAAATTATCAAAGCAAAATACTCAGGTTAATATGAATGCTTTAAAAAATATTTCATAAATGAAAAGCAGGGAAGTGCCACCTTCTTGGATCAGATTTGGGATGAGAAATGTCTTTATGCCTAAATCTTACAAGATTTATTCAGAAGGAAAACTATTTTCCATAACATTGCATAGATGCAATAAATACAGCACGTTACCTATAGCAAAGGTAACCTTTGGAACCAAGATAACTTGCAGCTACACTAACAGTGTACATATTCTAGAGGCATTCATTGGAGTTAGTAGAGCATCTGAGAGGTGAAAAAGTGTAAGGTTTATCTCATAGAATCACAGAATGGTAGTGGTCAGAAGAGACTTACAGAGTCAGAAGAGATCATTTAGTCCAACCCCCCTGTCAAAGCAGGTTCCACCTAGATCAGGTCACACAGGAACACATGCCAGGAGGGGCTGAAAACCTCCAGAGAAGGAGCCTGCACACCCTCCCTGGGCAGCCTGGGCCAGGGCTCCCTCACCTCAACAGTCAAATAGTTTTTCCTTATGTTTAAATGAAGCTTTTTGTGTTCCAGTTTCTTTCCATCATCAGCTACAACAGATAAAAGTGCTGCCCCAAAACCCTGACACCCACCATTTAGATATTTGTAAATATTAATGAGGTCCCCCCTCAGTCTCTAGATTAAATCTAGACTAAATCTCACTGAATTTTTTCACCTGAATCAGACCTAACATTGCCAAAGGAGAGAAAGCTTAGCTATCTCCAGAAGGTCTTTCACCCAACCTGTCTTGGATGGCCCTTTTAGGGTAATACAAACCACCTTTGGAGATGCCTTACTCCTTCAACAAAACAGTGTGGTGGGGGGACAAGTTGGAGAGTTAATATCAGACACCTATACTAAGAATCCAGTCCCTAAGGAAGGAGCAGAAACCTGTCTATGCATGAAGTTATGTATTTTGTTCCTCTTCATGTTGAAGAGGTTGTTTCACTGAAATATAATCAACAACATCAAAGGAAAATAGTATGTGGGGGAAAATAAGGGTATAACTCCAGTATTTTTCTGCTTCTGTCAGCTGAATGCTCAGGAAGCTTTTTCCTTTCCACATTTAAAAGTGGACCACAAGTAGTTGCTAAATCTTACTGGAAGAAACAGTTGAGGATCTGTGGTGTATACTGTTAGTAGATTATTTGGAGGTCAAAAGCAATCAATTTCCAAGTCAGCAGCAGGACTGCTACGTTACATAAGACACAAAAGGCCTGAAATAGCACAATCACAAGGACTTTGTGAAACTGTTGTATAGAAAAAGCTGTGTAAAGGCAGAGCATTATTTATTTACTATTTTGATTCCACTTGATTTTGCTTCAATTTAGTTTTTCAAAATTAGGACAAGAAGGTAAGTGCAAGGAAAAAACCAATCCAAGCCATCTACTCTGAAATCCTTCAGAGGAAGTTGTTTCTCTGCCTTGTCAAGAGCAGTGATTTATATTCATTCCTCATATGGACAATTTTAAGGCAACAAGCCCTGACCCAGAGCTGTTATAGTGCTGAGATGGTTGTAGGTGTACCTGAATGTCCTTGAAAATTCTCACTAAAAACTCACAGATATTCTGTTTATGGTAAGCTGAAGGTGACCTACAATATCACACCTAATACAAGTCTAATAAAACTGGACCCTGGATGGGTCTTAACTGCTATACAAGCCCAGGATATATGCACAGTGCATAGTCAGCAGGACAGTTGGACAGTAGTATGACAAACAGCAAAACCACAGCAATTTTCTACATCCAGTGACATGAACCAACATTTCCTCTGGAAGTGAATTCCTTCTCCTCACTAAGAATCAGCCATTTAAATAACTTTATACTCCAGTTTTACCATTCCTCTTACTGTATTTTGGCCTCTCTAATAGCATCATCATAAAATTCAGGTTGCTCACAGATGTACCTACAACAACCTCACATCTGTAAGAGCTAGGCCAAGACAGTCTAAGGTAAAAGACATGGCAATCACAGCAGGACTTTTCATACTACACAGAACAAAAAAGGGAGCTGCATTTTCCCTCTCAATTACTAACACTCTCATTGGGTCTGACTGATCTCTTTGCTTCCTCAGTCTCTTCTGCCTCACCTGTGTAAGACCTGTGAGAGCTCAAACACTCAGAAGTGTACTTTATTTCAAGGACTCCAGAATTTATGTTGTCTTTGAGGACAGCAAGCTTAAGGGTTCATTTCTGCACAGCAACTGGTTAATGGAAAGCAGAAGCTTATGTGGGTAAATTTTTCTTAGGTTCTTTTTAGTGCCCAGAGCAGAATACACAAGAAACAGCACAGAAACAAGGTCAGTGCCTGTAATTCATGAAATCCAATTGTTTTCAAAGCAAGGAAAAAGCAGAAAAGAAAATAAATACATAAATGTTTTAATAAGAAGAACAAAGTTATGCTTTTGAGTATTGAAAGTGATGGGAAAACACAAAGGCCATGATTAAAAAAAGGTCCAAGAAAGATATTGACAAGAAACTAATTCTAAAACACTTTAGAGTGGTCTCATCTCCATTGTGATAATTAAATCCCTGATTAATAGCAACCTAGTAGTAAAAGCACACCAGATTCAAGAAAACAAGGTATCTACTTAGATACATCACCTGCCAAGATCTCTACACAGGCCTAAAAGGAAGTTGGCTGAAGTAGTGAAGGTCTTCAGTCTTGAAATGGTGACAACGTGGATGTCACACAGCAGTGAGGTAGGTAGCTGCACATCATTAGTTTGACAAGAGTGTGTTATGGTTTTGAAGACAGTCTTTTCCTCTTTTTCTTCTTTTTAACCAGAGAGCAATCATGATATGTCAGATTCAGTGGGGTTGGAACACAAGGAAAAGGTTACAACTGTGGATGTTCAGGCTGAGGTACCTAACGCTACCTGTTGTTGATGCAACACATCTCTCCAAGTATCTCTTTAAGAACCAAAACTATCAAGGCTTATCATTAAGTCACTTGGGAAGTCATTAGTCAAAAAAAAGTGGAACTGGAAGCTCACTTGAAAAAATGAACATGTTTCATGGTGAGCCCATCACTCGAGGAGACAAGGCTTTGAACTGTTGGTCATGGGCTTTTAGATCCAAAAGAGCTGTAGCTCACATCACATCACTCTAAAGTGGCAATTTGAACATATCCTTAAACTATTACTTCCATTTGTTTTCCTTTTGGCTAAAATGAAAATAAAACAATCTGGAAGAAAAAATAACAGAGAAAATTCCACTGAGAGATACTGAGAGCAAGAACTCAACTAAATCGATAGGAGTTATGTACCATAGCATAGACATTACTGGTTTTCTACCTTGCACAATGAAAAAGGAAGAGCTGTTGGACATTTAAGGTTTCTCAAGAGAAAAAAAGAAAAGGTAAGAGTGTGTGAATAGCTCAAGAGTATTTAAATACAATGCAGCCACTCAAGCAAAACAAGAATCACATATAAATAGGGAATGGAATTTCTGTGGTGCATTATCTAAAGCTGGGGTTACAGTAGCTATTATCTTGCTTAGCTCATTTTTAGACACTAGCTGTTGCCTTCTTGATGACATAATTATTTTGAGCTGCAAACTTACCATGTATATCCAAGATATTTTACTGCAGCATCAGTCTGGCAGAATAGGAATTCACGAGGATGGACAATTACTTTGACCTTGCTGTGGTAATGGAAAATATGTCAAGTGTATTGATTCAGCTGCTTTCCTGTTACAGTCCAAGGGAACGAGCCAACTACAGCAAGTGTTTTTAACTGCAATAAAAGACAGTACAATGTGTTCTGGTACTAGATAAGAGCTTTACCTGTTGGGATGCTTGAGTGCCCATCCTGCTGGATGCAATCAATAGCAGACTCATTCTCATTTTAACAGAATCCACAAATATTGTAGCACACTCAGAGTGGTTTATAACCATTAGCTAACCAAGCCATGAAGCAGTCCAAAGAGGAACCTGTGTTGTAGAAATGCATGTAAGAAAAATATCAGGGAAAAGGATTGCTATGAGCATTAAATCCAGCAGTGCAAAGCTAAGGACAGAACACAAAAGGTGCTGGTGCCTACCTGGATGCAGACCACTGTTCTGAACCAGACTGCTTAGCTTGTTTACTGTGAATTCCTTTTGCTACCTACTTCCCAAAAGTCTGTTAGGTACCAATCAAAACAGGCTGAAAGATGCTATAAGGAATTCATTAGTATTATAATGAGCTATCTTGACCAACTTTCTCCCTTGTAGCCAGGATACATTCAGCCCAGAATTAAGTTGGTAATTCTCAGCTGTAGAAGTCTGGTCAATGTGATGATGTGGTTCATACAAAAAGGGATGAAGGTTTCTAATCAGTTAATGGTGAACATGGAGAAAAAGAGACAATGATTTCTAGCTGATATTTAAGCTTTTAAAATTGTAATCCTGAAATCTGAACAAAATGTTTTTCAAATCCTGCCAGAAAGTTCATTAACTCTCAGATGTCAAAATGGGAAGAAGGAGAGGAGATTGGAAGGATTAAATTACAGATAGAATCATCTTGTTAAGCTGCATGCAGCAGAGTGGAAGGAAAAATGACATTTCAGAAGAGAACAGTAGTGAAACAGATTGTTTAACCTGGGACAGATTCTTTATCTTCACAACAACATATCTATTTTCCTTCAGCTGACTTCATTTCATGGTATTTCAGGGTACTATTAAAAACAATCTTACAATAATGCTTTCCACACTCTGAAGTATCTCATGCAAAGGACATGATATACCCAAGTGCCTGCCAGAGGGTGTCTGCCTTGTACAAAGAATGAACCAAGATGTACCTGCTACTGCAGGACACACTTAACAGGGTTTCAAACACCTCTCCTGCAGCATTTCAAAATGTTCCCCCTGCAGCAAAGGTAGCAGAGCAAGGATAATAAGTTACCTCTTGTGCTCACACACCTTTTTGCAGGGTTGTATCTGCAATGAGAAATTGATTTCAGCTATTAGCAGGAGAATGTAGATTCACATCCCTTTCAGCTAGGAATTAAGTGCATCTCCACTGAATTCCTGCTGCTCCTAACACCACCACGCTTAGCTGAGAGTTACTAGGAGAAGCTAGAAGAAAACTAGCTTATCAAAGAGACATTCAAATTCAGAGGATCATTAAGCATTAGTTTAAAAATGAGCATGTCAGTTATGAACTGAGAAATGTCAGCTCTAAACAAGATGCATCATTTTTTGGGAAAGAAAAAACTCTCATTGTAGATGTTTTGCCAGCAAGAATGTGGGAGAGAACTGCATGATCTGAAGTCATTCTCTCCCATTTTCAGTGATCTGAAAAGCATTCCTGTTTGCTGACATTGATAGAGACAGCAGAACAGTGAATTTCATAACAGGAGTAGCAGGGAGCATGTCACACTTGTGGCAGAAAATAAGTAAATAAATAGAAAACTTGGAAGTGATTTCGTGTCTCATTTGGAGGGAGACCAATGAATGTCACTCTTGCAGCATGAAGGGATCTTGAGAAAATGTGAATTGCTTCTACACCAAGGTTAAGGCCTCTTTAGTTAGACAGAATGTCATCGCTGAGCCTCTTTGTGCCTGAGAATCACACTTTATAGCTGCAAAGAGTACTTCTCCCACACCATTGAGATGAATCAAGATCTTTTAGCCCAGAGTGATGGAAGAGCATAAAGAAGCCCAATTCCTTCAAGGATGGGATAAAGTTAAGGTCAGCATTGTGATGGAGGCCAACCTGTATTAGAAACAAGAGCCTTCACTGTGGAACTTCAAGTGGAATTGTTGGATATAAAGCCTCAAGAAGTGAGTCCCCATTGACACATTGAGTGTATACAGGGCCGCTCAGGCAAGAGGTGCAAAGTACTTTGACCTACGCCCCCACTCTTAAGAAGATGGGAAAACCCTATCAAAACACTCAGGATTAGTCATAGATGTCTTCTCAATTCCCCCTACAGCTGTTATTCAGTTGCCTATAAGACATATCTATGTGCTACTGAAAATCTCCATGGATAAATTCAGCATCTGCATGGGGCTGAAAGGTGAGAGACAGAACCAACAGGACACTTGTAGACTTCGGGGCCCAGAGCAATATATTAGATTCTCCCTGGTGGAACAAGCTGCCTGTTTTAAGGAAATGAATCTATCCACAGTCCACCTGCCTTGCTGTTATGATCAAGGCAATGAAAAAAAAAGCCTTTTAACACATTTGTTACCTTGTGTTTCACCTGCCATGTTTTAGGTGTCTACTTTAGGATGGGGTAAATCAGCAAACTCAATCTACAGCTGTAAATTTGGAGGCATTTACATATGTGGCAAATGTACTGAACCAGATACAGAAAAGCTGGTAGTATATTTCTTTGCAATCTAAATATGAATAGAGCTCTTACCAAGTTATCTGTGGTGGATTTCTCTTCTTTTTCTTTTATCTAGATGATATATCAGTCCAAACAATACCTAGCAAAAACCTTTCTACCATCATCTGCAAAGCTCCTCAATAACAGAAGATGACATTTGATTTTGGATGAAAGCACATATTTGTGTTGATTCACAGACTGCTATTTTAAAATGGAACTTAAATCTTTATTAAAAGTACCTTAAATAAAGAAACTCTTCTGACAGTGACAGAAGCAAAGACATTTGACTCATTCTTTCACTGCTAAAGTACTGCTTAAGAGGTTCTCTATGTACTCTTAAGGAAGCTTTTCAGTGCTGGCACAGCATTCACATTCACCAGGCATTCACATAACCCCTTTAAAATAATGAGTATGGGTTACATCTAAAGTCCTCCTATAGATGGCATAAAAAGGCAGATTAGATAGTCAGACTTGCTAGGTACAGGAAGAGCAGAGGCAGTGACTGGCTTTGAGTAGACTCCTTTATGAGTAGCTGCCACTAGTCTTTCCTCAAGGAAAAGAAGTCACAGCCAGTTGGCTTTCTACAATTCTGCAGCGAGCAAACTAGCAGAAGGACCATGCTATTTTGCCAGGGCAATCCTTTACCTCTTTCCAATCTGTTTCTCAAACCAGTTCTGCCCCAGACTGCAGAGTTTCCATACAGCAAATATTTTCTACTCACTGCAGTCAATGTGTTTCCATTTTGTTCCTCACTTAATAGGGACTGCACAGATATTTATAGGAATCATCATCAGGGACTTTTTGTCTGTCTCACTCTGTTTGTCCCCTTACTAATTTTTAATGACAATGTGTGAATGATTTTTTTCCACAGGAAGGAATGACATCACTATCAAGACTCGAGTGCTACCTCCCTTCCGAGTTTAACAAGTATGAGTATTTATATGGAAGGTGAGAGTACATAAACCTACAGACGGAGGAAAGAAATCAACTTCATCTCTCACCTCCTATGACTAATGAAAATCAAATCAACTTCTCACACCAGTGTCCTAATCAAAAAAACCTCCTTTCTCAGATTGAGATCTTGTATCGAAACGGAGCTGTTTGTTTTCATTGAATTGTTACATAGAATATTTGGGAAGATATTGCTGTATTTTGTGATGATTTACTTGGAGAAAACATACTGGATGAATCACTCAAGATAGAGTTTTGGAGGAAAGCCCATCCTGCAGCTCTGGGCTGGTTATAGGAGAGAAAACCAGATTTGCTTCATTCTCACAAGAGTAGGACACTTGCAAGCCCACTAAGTAGAAAAGGTTTGGCATCTGCAAAAAAGTAGCACTAAAATGCTTGGCTCCCTTGGACTTCAAGAGTTAGATGAGATGGTTAGAGCTTAAATGTGAATTTTTAGGGTTCTTTTATACTTTAACAAACATAAATCACACTTACATTCCACTTTAAAGAACCTACATGCTTTTGTGAATCCAGTCAAAAGGAAGGGATTTGCAAATCCTTCATTATTTGAACCCTTAAACTTTTACAGCTTTACAAACCTCTGTCCAAAGACCTGCTTTATTCCTCTGGATACAAGTAATCTGTCCCATCTAAAAAAAAATAAGTTTCAGTTGTTCAAACAGACAACACTCTGTGCTTTCAGCAAGCTGACATAAGGTAGCAATGGAATTTGGGGTGTCATTTTGCCATTAAGATACAAGCAGCATAAGAACCAACATAACACATGTATCAAACATGTTTAATGACAATATGCAGAAGTTATAAAGTGAACCTCTAAGAACAGGTTAAAACTAATAATTGATTTAAATGACCATTTGTTTTGTGTATTTCTTTAAAGGCAAAACATGGTCACACAAACAATCCCTTTGCTATCTTGCTCGTGCAAAAATGTCTTTATGGGCAGTAATTTTATCAGAATAAGTAAGGAGGGGCATAAAAGGCTACAACTAACAAGGATATCAAGATTAAATCAGCAACAGGGTGGAAATTTGTTCTAAAGTAACTTTCTGAAGTCAACTTTTTGGGCCAAGTTGCCTTTTTTCCCCAACGTGAATCTAGAAACCAATTGGAAGAACTAAATTGGGGGATGTGAGGGACTTCAGGCACACACAAAAATGGATGTTTTAGTTTCATTAATTTGGGTTTGTTTTTTTCCTCCTCCTCCTAAATAAGTGCTAACTGAACAGGAGTTAATTTAGGAAACATCAGTGGTATATGCTATGTAGAAAATGAGGTGAGAGGACTTCCATGGTCTTTGATTTGATAGTCTGGGAAAAGGTTATGCTACATACATATAGAGAATGAAAGAGCCAAGCATCTGAGTTAACAGCAAAGAAACCTTCCAGAACTTCCTGAGGCTGGGAAAAGACAACTCATTATAACATATGTTGTCTGTCACACTATCTGGCATGTTAAATTTCTTCACCCATCACATGATCCAGTACGTGTGTGTTTGAGAGAAAAAAGTCTGATGTGTCAGAGATTTACAAGCTGCTTCTCTTCCTCAAGTGCATATGTGGTTATACAGGTCTGTGTGCTGTGCAGGTAGAGGGAAACTGCTGGAATTATTAGCCAGCTCTGCTCAGAGTGCCATTAAGAGGAATATTCAGATGAAGTAAAACACAGAGAGGAGACTCATCCTGCACAATTCTAAAACCAAAAAGCAACAAAACCATCACAATTTGAAAGCCTCAGTTGCCTCAACCATGGCTTCCCTGGAAAGCAACTGAGCACACTCTCACCTGCATTCTCCCACTGCAGAAAGCAATATCTCCAGGTTTTAACAAGACCTACATACATCACCAAAACACTCTGTTAAATCCATTCTGATACGTGCTTCATGCACATGTCTGGAGAAGACACTGACCTCCTTGCCCATACTATACTCAGTCATCTGTTAGTTATTTTCTCTAGAAAGTGGTAAAGGAACTCTTTGTAGTACCCATGTTAACCTGAATTTCTGTGTGGACATCCTCACACATCCTGGTTCTGAAGGGTTCATAGCTTCTCCTTGTTGAAAAACATTTCTGCTGGGACTGAGGTGAGGCCAAGCACTGGTTGCGTTCTCCTCCCACATTTGTTTGCCAGTTGGCAGTTAACTTGTTTCTCCTCATTTATAATGATGCCAAATGCAAAGCCTACCTATCTGTCATGCAAAGCCTATCTGTCTCAGGGCTTTAGCCCTTTGTTCTGTTGCATTGGCTGAAACTCTCCTGAAACTTAGGCCACCTTGAGCAATTCACCCCTGCACAGACAAATACTACTGATGGCAAGATGTTCCTGACACTGTAAAATGAGGAAAAACTACAGATACCTGCAGTCTTTCCTAGTTATACTGCTGCAGGAGCCCTCATCCACTCCTCCTTAGCACCTTTGATTTAAGGCCAGTTTAGATATTGATATGAGAAACTTCAGAATAACCATGTCATGTCCAAACTGAAACCATTTAGAGATGTTTTCCTGGGCTTTCAGTCACTGTTTGCTCAGCATGAGGCAATATTGGGGTATTTCATTCCCTGATAAAAAGCCTCACACACGTATTGATAATAACAGGGTGGAGGCATAGCATAGGTTGCAACAAGTTCCTATGTGCAGGTTCTCTGCCAATATTTGTCTGTGCATAGAGGCAAACAAGTCATCACTATTAGCTCAATTCTGGAACAATTTAAGGTCATTAGGGGAATTTAAAGAAGAATCAAATAATTCAAGGGTTGAGAGAAAAATAAGAAGAAATTGGACATCTAATGAAAATTGGCAATTCATGCCTTCTGATTGCTACTCAAGAGAAAGATTGTTTTTCCTTTGAGTCCCTGGTGTCTCCCTGGAGTCCAGGAACAAATGCTATAAGAATGGAGAGTATTAACACCACCAAATCCAGCATCTGTGTTAGCATCGGTTAGCAGTTAATCTTCTAAATTGGCTCTTCCTATTTGTGCTCTGTAAGCATTTAATACTTGACCTTTTCATACCAGCCAAATAAGGACCATTAATTTTAAATCTATCAGTGTTGCTATAGCTACTAAACTGTGTGTGTGAGCTAATATTTTGAAGATGTGAATAACACAACTATTACATAGCTTTTGCTGTTATCATGACAGTGAATTTACACACCATAGCATAAAACTTTGTGGCAATTTGAGGAATTACTTAAATTAATGGTGCTTGTTTTATCCTTTTAGATGGGGAACAGCACTGGATGACTTTACAGGTATTTTCTGCACTCAAAGGATGAGAAATGATTATCTTTAGGTTCACTGAACCTGAAATACTAGCTGGGTAGAGAGAGCCAAGGAGGATTATTCTCCTAAATTAAGTGTGAAATGAGAGTAAATTTAGGTGATATAAACAGTTCTCATCCCCAAGTGGACACCCCCAAGTTTTCCCCACAAGTAGACATCAGGTATTTACACTGACCATTTGAGAAACCTGGGTGGACAAATGAAGAAGATATTCTCTGTACAGTGAGAACACAGATCTCTCAAAAAGCCTTCAAACAGCTGGGAACATGGGTTCTTCTGGACTCTATTCCATCATAGATGCCCACATTCATGTCCTCTCTCCATATATATGTAACACACTTAATCCTTCCTTACATTTAGATAAATAAATGTATCTGCTGTCACACACCATTATACTGTACCTGTCATTTTCTGACAGAACTCTTTAGAAAGCAAACACTTAACAGGCTGGTTTCTGCATACTCAGTCACTACACATCATATGCTTTAATTTTGGTATAGGAGAGTCATTTTAACTGTTTAGATCCATGGGCTTTCCTCACAACACTGTCACAGATATTCCCTCTTCTCACAGGTATAAATTACACTCCATCAAAGCATTGCTGATTTGTTTGAAATGTTGGCAAGGAGATCTCTTTAACTTCATAAATTCACCATTTTCCAAGAGTTCTACATAGTAGCTATTTGTTGTGTTCATTTTCTGTAATAGCACTTATGACTTAGGCAAACTTCATAGAGCAATGCATATATATGCTACCTCTTTAGCAGATGAGACATTGTAAGATAAAGCTCAATCCTGTTGCTAACTGGAGGTGATCCTTTCACACACAATGTTTGGAATCAGCACAACTAAGAGGTAACAACTTCTAACTACATAAAAATCACAGTCATTGTATGTGCATGTATGTAATTTCATTGGTATAAAATAGATGTGTTTTCTTGCTTTACAATTCTGATGATTTTTAATAGCTTTTGAACTAGAGGATAATGGCTAATATTCCTCTATCAGGAACTGAAACCACATCAGAATGGTTTTCTTCAGAAAGTTTTAGATGTTCCTAGAAGGAATGGGAAGTTTCCTTTCTGTGCCATACACCCAAACATGTTTGACACTTAACTCTTCATTCACTAGAGGGAAATGGTACAAGACAGGTAGTTTGCATAGGCTGAAAAGAGTCCTGTTACCTGCTGAAAATCTAATGTCACCTTACTTTCCTCTAAGATAGCTCTGTCTAATAGGTGGCCCATGGATTTCTTCCACCCAAATGCTTCTTGGGGTGTTTTTTTTCCCCAGAAAATGGAGAACAACTTTCAATGAAGGGTAAGTAGTCCAGAAAGCTGAATTTCTTCTCTCACATCTGCCACAGAGGCATGTTGCATCTGCTTCTACCACCACTCCCAAGGGCAGGAGTCATGCTTCATCATGAACATGATAGCCAAGGGCAGAAGGGAGATATATCCCAAAACTGCTTTCTAGTTTGCATTTGGTACCATAACCAGAGCAGACTCACAGAGAAAGAACCTATTTCATTTGTAAATACAGAAGAATACTCAAAGCTTCCCGTTAGAGCAAGGTCACTTCAGTCCTACACACCTTGTAGAAGCCCAAAACAAGTCTATCAAACAGAAGACTGGATGAAGAAAAGAGTCAAAGAATTCAAAATCTAACAGATTTCAGCAAAAGGAAAGACTCAAAGATACTTTGTAAAAGATGCCACATGGTGATTTCAGAACTCACACTTCATTGATTAGCAGGCAGGAGTTTGCTTGTTCATTCCTCCCACACCTCACATCTTCCACACAGATAATCATTAAATGTGGTGTTTAGTAGAATTAAAACCAAACAGATGCCTCCATGTGGAGCTCCTTGTTTCATTGTTCACCTAGCTCATAAATAACCTAAGCAGATCGAGGACAGCTGTGATAGTGAAATATACACAGAGAAACTGACTTCAGAAGGTTTAATTTCTGTGTTTTAACTACTAAAATGGATTTGGATTTAAATTTGAAGAAATGGGGTTACCTAAGGGTTACAGGGAGCATTTACACACCTCAGTGCTCTGCTAGTTCTCAGATATTTTTGCTATTTGGCTTCAGATAAACTGCAAAAAGTGGAATCAACCATAATTGACTTCAGGTATCTTCAGTGATGACATTTACAGCTGAACTGGTCACACTGAGTTTTCCTCATAGGCTTCTATTTAAGCTGCAAATTAGCTAATGTACATTGGCCATCTTCCTTTCCATGAGATGGATTCTGCTTTTCAAGTTCCTTTTGCTTTCCTTCTCTGCTCCCTAGCAAGGAGATTCAAGTAGAGAGATTCATGGAGATCTCAAGTTCCATGAGAATTGTCTGTTTCAGGTCAGATAAGGTTCATCTCTATCTAAGTTATGCCTCTTCAGAAGTAGTTTAATAAACATAATGGTAATTAATTGATAACCAATTCTTCTCATGTTCCATCTTTCACCTTGCTCTTTGGAGTTTTTTCTTTTATATGTCTCTTTATGAATGGAATAGGCTCTCTGAATGAATTTAAAAGGTTACAGGCATTTTGTTTTCAATAGTTCTTTCAGGTATTTTGCTCTCAGGAAATCAACAAAAAGACACTCTGAGTGTGTAAAGTATTTTTACCTTAAATGTTACACAAATTCCCACCTTCTAGAGGAACCATCAAGGTTTACCACATGGCTCTGTAACTGGATTTTGAGGATGGTATGTTCATATTGGTATTCATTGCCCAGAATATAACATTTATTTTCTGTATCTCATTCCAAGCAAAGTCCTGATCCCAATACCAGTTACATCTAAGTTTAACTGTGCAGTCCAATAACTGCCAAGAACTTAGTTCATTCTTTGTCCTTCTTATTCCCTCTTCTAGTATACAGAACATAATTATACTTCTTCTACCTTTAAATTAGCAAGTGTTTTTCATTGCCTTCAAGGTCAAGATGTATTGCAGAGTGCCATGTGCCAGACACATGCAGAATAACTGCACACTCCATGAGCAACTCAGGACACGGTTGCTGGTTGTTCAGGAGAGCAGAACTATTGAATAGACTCTTCAGATTTTTCCCACACAAGGTACTAAAATGGCAAAAGCAACAAGAATACACATTTCTCGAAAAATAATGACACATGAGCTACAATTCATGTGCCTCTGCTTATTTATTGAGGTCTTATGATGATCTCACTGCTGTGCCATAACTTTTCACATCATTTCAAGTGGCTAAAAGGTCTTGGAGCATACCAGACACGTGCATCACCTCTACACTGGGCTGACCTTGGCACCAAAGGCAGATGAGTGTGTCAAAGTGTGCCTAAACAATAACCTTTTGCCCTGTAGACTTCAGCTCACCCAAATTTAGATGTCCATGGTTTAGATGGCAACAGCTGAACAAATACCCTTATGCAATCTTCCCAGTCATTGCAGAGACAGAGATTTGTTAAACTATGAGTCATCTGCCCTGCTCCAAATATCTGCTTTGAGATGAGAGGATTTTCATCTTTAACTCTATTGAATAGATTAAGTACACCTTCAGGAAAGAGAAATTAATAATAGAGTAACAAGCTCAGGTGTGTTTCAGGTGGCTTTCATGCCTCCTACATCCACAATCTTTCCTCCAAGAGATGATTCTCTCTTCCCACTTTATACTTCTTTGTGCCGAAGCAGAAGAAAACGGAGAGGTTTTGTAATGATGACACATAAAAGCAGAATGTTGCTTTTAAATAACTACATAGATAATAGAGTAACACATAAGCCTCTTGGCTGAATAGAGATGAATTGATCATTAAAACTTCATTAAATACAACTGCTTATAGCAAAGAAAGGGTCAATGACTGATCTGCTATAACACCAATTCTCTTTCTGTTTCCTGAAGAGTACATGCAGCTCTAGGAAATATAGATATGCAGAGATTCTTCTCTTTTTTGTATTGTTTCATGGTTGCTGTGCTGATTATTGCTTCCAGTCACAACTACTGTATTGTCTCTCTTTAATTGTTTGCAACTGAAACAGCTTTTTAAGGCTGAAAGTTAAGAAAAACATGTATTATTCAATATTGCTTACTCATCCAAAAACCATGCTCAGCCCTGAAAGACAGACTTGCAAGGAGACAAAGATAAGACTACTCTTATGTTTTCATTGTATCAAGATGTTTACAGCAACATGTAGAGGTGCAATGACTTGTCATGTTTAGCTTTAGTGCTCAGATAGCCTTCACTTACATCACAAAGTCACAAGTTCCTTTATAACGATCTTCAGAGAGATTGTATGAATGATGCAGTCCTGATAGGGCTGGAGTTGAAACATGGAGAACCATAGAATCACACATCTGTGAGGGGTTGGTGAGATCTTATATCAGCTCTAAAGGCTTCAAACCAGTGAAGGAGGAGGAACTCACATGTATGATCCCAAGAAAGGATTGTGAGAGCACAGTGGCTAATGAACAGGTTGAGTACTCTTCACTGAAATTTGCCCAATAGCTTAAATATTTTCAGTACTCATACTGCTACCTACCTCCTAATGGACTGTCCAGACTGAGAACAAAGTTCATCTTATCTCAGGCTGGCTATTTGTGGGTATAGATGGCAACTGTAAGGGTAAAACCAATGTTACATGTGGAGTTGGCTTTGCTCTGGTGAGAAAGGCATCAGTCTTCTGAAGTGGGAATCCTCTGGATGAAATGGAAAAGTAGGGCACTCAGGATCCTAACATCCCCAAAACAGTTCCTTTACTATTAGAATAACCTGATCAAACCCCTTGGGAACTTCTTTACCCTGAATTGAACGTTGCCACTTTGAGACGTAAGGATGAGGATAAGAAATGGAAAACTTGAAGCACTCTCCCACTCTGAAGAAGATTCAGACTATTTTTTAGTCTAAATAAGAGGCAAGAGTTCATATTTTCTCAATACAAATAGCATTAAAAGAATAGTTACTGTGGTCAGTTAGACCATCCATCCATCTAGTCATGATACAGCCTTCCTTTTAAAACTCAGACTGGAAGATAATCTGTCGTCACAGTCTATGAATCACAATGTGTAAGAGAAACAGTCCTTTATATAAGGATTATGTATTCAAACTATGTGAAAAGACAATCTAAGCATAAGTTTAGCAATAGAGATACTACTTACCATACTCCTATTCATCAAAACTTTTCTGCTTATATCCTGGTAACCACACAGCCATGCATGGAATAATTCTGATGCACTTAGACTTTAGGGATAAGGATGGGTTCATACCCGTCTATCTGATTAACAGGGGCATTGCCTATGTAAAAAAAAGTTTCTTAAATACATGGGAGCTTCAGTAAGTCAAGAAATATTTAACAAACACCAAATCATCCTTGTGTTCACTGGTAACTCTTTGCACAAAGGAAAGAGCAGGGGGAATATGGCAAAAAGCACTGACAGTGTACATGTTAGAGAAGGCAATAATTATTTGTGAGAAGACTGAAATCAAGATCAGCTTGTGAAAGTGATGGAGGTGTTTTTGTTGTTGTTTGGGGTTTTTTTTTCAAGGAACTTTTAAAATGTTCATCATCTTCTTGGAATCCTGTGGGTTGTAGCCAATGGATGAGCACGTGTTTGGGAAAGTAAATGACTGATCTTCTGAAAACCTTAAGACTGAATGGAATGAGAACTTTTAAGAGACACATTCCTGTAGAAGAACATTTAATGGTGTGTTTAAGCCTGATTTTACTAGTGAAGGACATTTATTAGTGCTGAACCTTATCATCACAGGGCTCTAGACATGAAGAATGGGATATCAGCCTGAATTTTCAAAGCAATAAACTGCAAGCCAGATTCTCCATTAATTTTAAAGGACTCTGCTCCATCTGCACAAGTGGTAGTTCTCAGGGTATATGAGAGTTTGAGGGTTTTCTTGAGGTTTTTTCCACTGACCTTCCTTTTTCTTTATTGTTTTGTGAGACAATGCTGCAGGTCTTCCCTGTTTAAGTGCTCTGATTCTGGTTCTTAAAGCCTATAAATGCTCCAAATGTTCTCAGTTTTAAGATAACTCCATCTCGTATTTAAGTCAAGGGGCAGGGTAACCTGAACCAGTTTCTCTAGTTAGAAATATACTTGCAGTTTGCAAACAGCCACCCTGACAGCAGAGTTTGCCACTACTGTGATCCTGCTGTTTCCTCAAATCTGCCAATGAAGCTCTGCAGGTGACAGTAAGAACGAGGAGACCAAAATGCTGGTCTTGATTAAATGCATCTCTTCTTGATAGAAACAGGTTAAGGAGCACTCAGAGAGTTGGAGCTTTTAACAGATCTGAGGGTAAGAAACCTCCAGAAAAGGAGATGCCTGACCATGCATCCACTGTTGACAGAGAAATCAGAGACATCTTAATTCAACTATGTAAAATTGGAGGTGAGGAGAAGAAAGGAAGAAAGAAAGGACATCAGTCCATGCCATCTATATCACTACTGTATTTCCAAGCACATCTAATCTCACACTGTTTTGTAGATGAAGTATTGAGTAGTATTCCTGAATGCAAAGTGCTGCTTTTTGCTTCCTTCTAGGTTGTGAGTTAAAGAAGATGGTTTGTTTTCCAGTTCTTCATCCTTTAAGCCAGACATGTCTCCAGAAAACTTACTCCAAGACCTTGTATTCTGAAGAAAAATGTCAAACAGGCACTATTGCAGTTCTCTACCATTTCATGTCTCTTGGCTTGTGATTATTTTTAGCACACAGTTCTTCCCTACCCATTGATTGGAGCCATTGTAATTGCTGGTATACATGTAAGACAGATTTTATAGCCAACACATTGTTTTTGTCTTCATGCAGCCTCTGGAAACAGAGGGTGGGGATTTTCCTACACAGATGTATAATTAAATGGATATTTAAACAGATAGAAGCTGCTGTAGAAGTATTCAGAATGCTTCTGCCATTGTGTTTTAACACCACAATGTTCCTAGTGATGTTGCATCAAAACCTCATTTTCTTAAACTGCTTACTTTTGCTTCTCTATTCTGCAACTTCCAAGTGACTACGGAATGGGGTATTTCCAAGTGTCAGTCTTCTTGTCCATCCAACTCATTACCCCATGCATTTGTAGTCAGTGTACATCAATCTTTTGTTCTCTCAGACCAAGGAATCTGCAGCTGTGCTGTATTTCTGTAAGCATGGCTTTGATTCTTTTGTCTTTTTTAGCTCTGGCTGCTTTCTGTAATTTGGAAAGTTACTGGGCAATGCTGAGAAGAATGATCCCTTCTAGATACATCCAGAAATGTGTTCTATTTGCAGGTTGACCTTGCTCCTCATTCCAACCAAACAGATGAGATGTTGGGCCGATGGAGAAAGAAAGACAGCAATACAGACTTAACCTCTATCTGGTATTAATTTGTTAGCCTAAAACAGACAAAGGATTTTTCACATCTGATAGAGTCTACAAAACATTTGATGTCTCTTCCTTTTTAATGAGTATTGTCTCTGTTATATTGATGGGATACAGAGATTCTCTTCTGTTTTATTTGTGTTATGGTTAGAAATGGGCAAGTTTGGAGTTTGGGGTTTTTTTTTTGGCAGAGTAACTGAAAAACATAGTTGGAAGAAGAGGTCTGAGGCTCAGAGAAGTTCCCTAAATGTCTAAAAAAGTGAAGGAAAAGTGAAACATTTGTTAAAAGGCAAACATTTTATTTTGACGTTTTGAGAGCAAAACAATTCTTTTTGGTTTAAAGCCATTATTTGTTTAGAAACACATCCTTAAGAAATGGGTTAAATGGTGCCTTTTTAACATTCCATTTTAAGCTGAGTGTTTAATTTTGGATGAACTCCAGCTGCAGTTTCATGGCTTTATTTATAATTTGTTTGTTGCATAACAAAGCATAAAATAAGACCATTTCTTCTCTGCAGACAAGACAGATTAAGGGCTGGGAAAAAATATTGCAATGGTTTTGAAGAGATTTAGGAGCTAGAGCAGTGAACTGAACAAACTGAGATAGGCCTGACTATATATAACATCTACAGTGTGGGTGTTCACTGAAATAATCACCCTGGTCTCCCTTTAGAGTCAGTAGAGGTCAAATCATTATAAATAATGCTTTCCATAGTGGTGTGTCTCATCACCAGGCAGACCTCTAACATGGGACTACCAGATCATCATCTCCCCTTTCCCTCCACTGACTACAAAGGGATGAGAGAAGACTGTAGAAAGGTATATTGCTAAAGCCTGAAGATGAGATGCTGCTTCTAGGCTTCCCTCCAGCTCTCAAACCAGCAGTAAGCAATATAATGAGGCATGACCAGCTGATAAGGAATCTCAAGTAGACTTTCAGATGGTAGGAGTAGGGTAGTTACTTTTTGTAAGGACTCAGAAATAAGGACAGGAATAAGAAATAATAAACACTGCAGTGTGACAGAACACAGTAAGGAGGAGGGTAACAAGGTGTTGGAAACTCAAAGGCAGCGCTGAGAAACACATTCTGTCTTTTTTGTGCTTTGCTGTCTGATCTCCTCAACTGGGACAGACGCGCCTGGCAAAATTATGTGGGAAACTGGCTTCATGGCATAGAAATGATTCATATAGGAAAAGGGATAATCTCTGTAATTAATGACAAAGCAAACAAGTTTTACAAGAAGTCTTCCATCTTCTCCTGTGAAAGATTGTGTCATGGCCAACTGGACTGTTTTTATAGGGCGCGTGTTACAGTTCATCGGGAGTTAAATCAAAACTTTGATTCACTGTGATATAAATGCATGTTCAGGAACTCTTTGCACACTGGTATTTTATGGGCTAAATATTTTAGAATGATTCACTCTGAAGACATTAGTTTGGGCAGATAGTAACTTTTAGAAACATTTAGTATTTCTTAGTCCCTGGTGAAATTTGGCCCTTAAATGCCTCAGATGTGTAAATGGACTCATGTTTAATAATTGATGCTAAGTTCTGATCATTAAATATGAATCATATTCACTTTCTGAGCGGTGGATATTACTGGTCACTGTACATATTTATGTTACAGTGTTAAAATGTGTTAATTTCCACTTTTCAGGCCACTTCAATGTATTCCTACGTGAATCTTTTCAATATTATGATAAGATGACAACTGGATGCATATCTGTGCTAATGGGTATTTCATATGAGAAACTACTCGAGAGAAAATAAACTAGTGGATGAGATTTCCAAGTTACTTCATCACATCTGGATATCACATCTACCAGCTCCCTCAGCTGCTCCCCATCACACTTGCTCTCCAGACTCTTCTCTACTTCCAGTGCCTGCCTCTGCACACACTCCAGCACCTCAATCTCTCTCTTGTAGTGAGGGACCCAGCACAGCATTTGAGGTGCAGCCTCACAAACACCAAGTACAAGGTGACAATCACTCCCTTGATCTTGCTGACCACATTTGAAAAGCTGACATGTATTTTTGTTTTATTATTAAGTCATTCCACTATCTGCTGTTTCAAAGAGAAGCAGCAGACAATAATGACTACAACAAAACCTTAAATCAGGGTCTTAACAGTCTTTGAAAGAAATATTAAGAGAAACATAAATGACTAAGAGGTTTTTTATATAGGCAATGAAGAAAGCTGCTATTAAATCCTGCCTCAAGCTTCCTCAGGTTCTCAAATTTCATATCACATGCTGCTTTGTCAGAGTTGCTGTGACATCACTGTTTACACTTATGATGCAGGCAAGAACTTGTGTATATCCCAGCAGAATGGTTCCCATATGTGAATGGAAATTGATGGGTGTTAGTGCAAACAGCTCTCTTCCAGCATACAAAGGAAAAACCCTACAAATATGCCCTAAATGACTGGAATTTGTCTCTCCACCATAATTTTTCCAGGCTGAAAACACTGAAGGAAACCACTGAGGAATAGGTACATGAATTAGACCAGTCTTATCTCATTTATTTTAGTATTTGAGAGCCTATGTTATGTCAATGACCAGAGCCCAACAGAAATTGCCACTGATGTGACAGTGAACCCATCCTAAAGACAAACAAGCCCAGCTTTAGATAGTTCATCATCTCACTTGTGATAGTTTGTTTCCTAAATGCCTATATGATATGGCACTTGGCTATCTAAAGATAAGTGTGAATTGCTACTTTTAAATCTCCTGTATGATCAATGCAGCATCACTGACATTATCAGACAGAAATATAGCTTCTCCAAACATGGCATCCAGAACAGCCAAAAAGCACCCTCCAGTCCTATATAATCTAGACAGGTAATTGATACTAACCACTTGGCTTTTATATAAGCTTCTTCTGTTGTGTTAACACATTCATACAGAATTCATTGCAAATCTTAAAGCCAGAACATGTCCACTATCCCATGGGAAGTTGGTTTGAAACATTTTCTAGACCTCCTGACATTTGTTGTTGTCATCTGCCATTCACTGCTTATATTATAACTGTTGAAAGGTTCAGCAGGTTAGAAAATACTGTAACAATGATTACTGGATAGTCTGGTTATGATTTTGCTTGGAAACAAAATAATCCTGATAGAGAAAGCCATGTAGGCTTAAAATTAAAAGTGAGAGTATAGTTAGTAAGGATGATTCTTACCAACAGAAGTGAGAAGATTGATGTCTGCCCTTGTACAGCCAAAATAGTCAAAGGTCAGTTCATCAAATCAAGCAAAAGTAAAATTACTCCAAAAATCAAAATGTTAAACATTTGGAACACAATTCTTCCATCAATTCTGCCACATTTTTTTTCTCCTAGCAGAATTAACTGCTGTTCCATGTGTTTTTACTCAAGTTTTGTTTCCCACTGTTGCCTGTTTTGCCTCTGTAGCCATTACAGACGTTTTTCATAGCAGCACTAGCTTGACTTTCATTACCAGCAGAATGTCAAACTCTCACAACTGTATGAAGTGAAAAAAAACCCATAAAACATTTAGATGAATAGACTAAAGGTTGGGGAAATTCATCTGGAAACTCAAATGTGTGTCAGCAGAGAAAATTAGGATAAAGGCAAACAGGAATTACTGAATGAAAACTCCTCTTTGAGTAGTTATATAGGAGAATAGAAACAGGACAGGATGAAGATACTCTGGGAGGGAGGGATTGCCTAAGAGAAGAGTTCTTGTTGGTGGACACTGGGTGGGACAGTTAGAAGCTGTGAGTTCAAAAGGAAAGCATCCTATCTGGAGTGCATCAGAGCTCAAGTGTATTTATGCAGAAAATAGTGAGGGATTGTGGTCTATATGTGCAAGCTGTGGCAGATCCAGTAAATCTCAAGTTCCAGGAAGGATTTGAATAGAAGTACATGGGCTCTGTACCAAATTTTCATACCAAGATAGTGACTCCAACTCTTTTTCAAATTCTTTTTGAAAGCAGCATTTTTAGCACGTTTCCCAATGCTTGTGGGTTGAGTATAGGAGACAGCTGGAGCTCAGGTTCCAGAGTATGACAGCTTTCTGTGGGCTCCAAACATTAAACTGCCTTTAATCAATGGAGATTTAGGGTTTAAGCTCTTTATTCAAACAAGGGCACCTAGAGCCAATAGAGAGAAGACTGGGCCAATAGAAAGAAGATGGTTAAAGGTATCTGCAGACAATTGGACTTATGAGGTCTGACATTTGGAAAACCTATGTTCCTTGATTAAGGCAGCTGAGGACACCTACCTTTAAGGCATTTCAGATGATATCAGGCACTTTTGTGTCAGCAGCCAAAGCAGGATGTTTACTGTCAGGTGGTATACTGGGTGCTTAAACAATCAGCTAACATTTAGACCTTCCCATCTACACACTTAGCTCCAGGCAAGTTATTCTGTAGGCAAAATCCTTTGCTGAGCATTTTATGGCTCATTTTGTCCTATGGCAAGGGAAATATATCACCAAGAGTATCAGCATACAGAACTGGTTTCAATATGTTTGATTTTGATATCTGTAACAGGATTTACTGATCTCCTACAAAGCAAAATCAAAGTTTCAGTAAGCAGCAGATCTTTTGCAGACTGGTGGACACCTATGAGACTGGCAGAGCAGGTTGAATGATTGTCCTTATCCCCACAGAGACTTGTGCTGATGTACAAATATTCTTTCAGTGCAGACACACAAAATCATTTGTGCTCCTGAACTGAGACCTCATCTCATGTCTCTTGGCACCTGAGTTGGGACACCAGTCATTTTGACTGACATACTGTTATGCATGTTGAGTAGTCCAGGTGAAGATTGAAGATTATAATTTTTCAACCTGTTTCCACTCAATGATTGTTAAAAGACAGCCTTAGGCTAAAGAGGATGGAAAAAGGGTTGAGGCAATTGGATGCCACCTGTGCCACTGCACCTTAGGGCAAAGAGCAATACCTGAGCCAGAGCCTGCAGCACACTGTCCCCATCCTAAGAGAGTTCCCAATTGTGCTCAAGGCCAGCTGTCTGGTTGGAGAGAGCTGTTTGACAAACTTTGGCCAGCACTGGAGTTAGAGAGAAACCTGCATGAAGCTTTGATATTGACTCCCATGAAAAGCTCTGCTAAGGAGGTTTTTAATTGCATTTCTTTCTGTTTGCTTGCTTGTTTGCTTTCTGTGAGTGAAATAAAAGGATTCTTCCTTACATGGAAAATAACAGCTGAAAAAGTAGAAGAAAATGCCAATTGGAAAGCTCTGGATCTCCAACAGTCATGCAGTCAGTGCAGCCCTGTTGTTTCTCAAATGGAAGAAGGTCACAGAATGACTACTTCACAGAATCACGGAATGGTAGAGGTTGGAAGGGATCTTTAGAGATCTAATCCAACCCTTCTGGTAAAGCAGGTTCCCCTTGATCAGAGGGCACATGAATATGTCCAGGTGGGGTTGGAAATCTGCTGAGAAGGAGCCTCCACACCCTCCCTGGGCAGCCTGGGCCAGGGCTCCCTCACCTTTAAGGAAAGTTTTTAAGTGGAATTTCCTGCATTCCAGCTTTTGCCCATTACCCCTTGTCCTGTAAATGGACACTACAGAAAAAATATCACTTCATCCTCTTGACAAGGACCTTTTAAACATTTGTGTTAATGAGATTTCCCTCCTCAGCCTTTTCTTCTCCAGGCTGAACAGCCGTCCATGTGTGAGGCTGTGCATGTGTGAGAGGCTTGCCCAGTTGTCTTACAGTCTTATCTTTTCCAGCAGTTAAAACAACTTACAGGAAATGTGATATTTTTAGTTCAGGGTTTTGAAACATTTAACAGTCTTGAGGATTAACTCTTTGTGGGGCTGGTTAGAAAGTTCATGATTACAGCTGCCTAATACTTCCACTTATATAAGCCCAGATTTGATAGCTCATAGCTTTGCAAGGCTAACCGTTGTGGTTCACTCCACGTTTCTACCTCATGATGGTTTCTCTTTATCTCTTCACCTCTGTTCTCCTGCACCTCTGATGCAAAAGATGATGTGATAACCAAAGGGCATGAAAGGGCAGAAAGACTGACTTTTCTGTCACACATGACTTGTGTTTCTTCTGAATAATGATCCAGTATAAGACAAACAGCTCTGAAATATCACCATCTGCCCATAGACAGAAGAAGGCATTCAGTAATCTTGGATACCTTAAAATGCTACAGCAGGGAATCTAAGCACCCTAAAATTAGAACAACAACTAACTGAATGCTCACCCAAACTGAATTAGCATCCAAAGCATTCCAGACACTATAAGAGGAAGCAAGCCTTCTCCAGTTTTGTCCACCTTAAGGTTTTCTATTTTGTGTGTCCTACCCGATGGGTTTGAACTCAGCAAGAGGCCAACCTTGGCATGTGGGATCAAAACACATGTCCAAGAGCCAACTTCAGACATAGCAATAGGTGAGAGCACATTTGAGGTCTATTCTGTGCTGCTGAGTGAGCAACTATGAGCAAATCAAGGGTCTGAAGAGAATAGCCAGGAATAACCTTAAGTCTGTGTCTCAATGATCACTTGCCTCAGCTAAGAGACAATTATCAGGCTGCAGTTCCTGTTGCCTTCATTATTTCAATATCATTTGCAAAATCTCATAAGCAATCCCTTCAGAAAATGTTGTTCCCAGCTCCTCAGTGCAGGAAACATTTCCATTCTCTGAACACTGGTTTCCAAGAGGCACCAAGAGAAGCCCTGGGAAAGAGATGGAGGCTCATGAGAGACTCAGGATGAGGTCATGCTTGCCCTTGATTTAGGTCAGAAGCTTAGACACCCTGCATTGTTTCTGGAAAGACCAAGCAATTTATGATATTCATTTAAAGCAAAAGAAACCCTCAGGTTCTGTGAACTGTCTTCTGGATGGGGGTATCATGCATCTTTGAATAATGAGATGTCCTTATCAAGCAGTTGCCCAAAATTAGACTGTGTGAATATCCTTCAGAGCTTCAGCTGCACTCCACTTTCTGCCTGTGACCCCATGATGCCTTAAGCCCCATGTTAAACCCAGATGAGACTCTCCTGTGCCCAGTGTAAGGAGTCTGACTGCATTTTTCCACAGAGGTGTGCTGTACACAGTTGTCTTTTGTCTTGGTAGATCTTAAGTGCTTTGAGAAGCACATTGTCAACATCCTTTTCCAACACAGCTGTGTTTCTTTTTCATTATCTCTGCCAGTTCCCAACCTAACCTGAGTTAGCTTATGATAGCCAAGAACAGTCTCCTTTTGTATGTCTTCTTAAAGTGAGAATGGATTTGTCTTGGAAGCAGATCGTGTTTTTTCTCTCAGTTTTGGGCAGGGGTCCATCCACTGACACTGAACTATCTGTAACCTAGCAGCTGAGATGGTAGGGCTCTCGTGCTGCAACTCAAGAGTAATTTACTGCAGTTGGCTTAAAGAGAGGGCAGTCAGGGTTTTAGTATAGCTCACAGCCAGGAAAAAAAATACATGCACATAAGTTTGGACTTCTCTGAAAAAATTCATTTCTCACAGATAATCTTACCATATTCCTAGCTGAAAATTTACAGAAGGGTTATTATATATGTTACTGGAAACAAAACATCAGCCTTCCTGCTTCTAAGGGTTAAGAAGCCCTGCTTATTCTATTGTTATAATGATATATATGTGTGACAAGTAGCATTTTGATACTGTTAGACATGCAATTCAAAAGAATATAGTGCCAAAAATAAATGGGGGAGAAGAAATCAGCATAAGCTGGAATGTTATATGGGTTCTCATTTAGGGAAAAAAAATGATGGGCAGTCTTGTGGTTAATGTATCACATTGGATTAAATAATTAAAAGCCATGTATATGATTTTCTAATGCAATAGAATTCATACTCATTTCAGCACTTCTCACACTACTAAACATCAGGGTTTAAGCACAGGGTTTTTTTTTCCTTGGTCCTCTTGTAAACAGAGACAGAAGTTCCTCCAGGTAAACCAGGCTTAGATTAGATGTCTCTTCTCTTTTGATCTTTGAGGGGGCTTTTCTGCACAGAACAAGCAGTTGAGCTAGCTGCAAAGATAGCTGGGCCAAATGTCCCCAGCTGCCACTCTATGGTGGTTCAAAATTATTGTATAGGAAATACTAAAAGATCATGAAGTGCTGAGAGCATGAAAGATGGTGGAATACAAACTGCAAATCACTGCACACTGGCTAGGATTCAAGTACCCAGACTGGAGTAATTTAAATTGATCATGTTTAGTATAAGATTGATGTCTAGCTGCAGCTAACAGTCAGCCCATGTTACGAGTGTGCTGGATAAGCTTCGGTGCAGTCTTGATCCTTGCTTCCTCTCCTGCTCTCATGGGCTACTCACACATAGTTCAGAGCCAATATGCAGATGGAATAAGGTGGGCAGATGTGGGGGGAAGCTATGGGAATGCAAAGTGTAGCACTGCAGCTCCTCACAGGTATGCAGAAAGGGCACTGGTTCGTTTCAAATGCTTGCATGGAACGGCTGTTGTGATTATGGCAATAAAAGAACAATAAAGCCTACATTTATATGAGACCCAGGACTAATCATTAACCCACTTTGCAGATTTTTGTCTGTTTCCCTATAGTAATCATGCCTTGACAGCAACATGAGGAAGCAATAAATCACACTAAAATTGCTTAATAATTGTCAATCATTAATCAAACCAACAAACTACTGTTCCAGGCTCCGCTGAATAAATATTTAATCCTTATTGGCCTCATTTCTCCTCCTTGAACTGGAAATACAAGAGTTTCTTTCTACAGTATGCTTTCATTGTAATTGCTGTGAATGATCAGTTCTTCAGGGGACAAGGTGTACTGCACCTGGCATGGCAGGGACCTGGCAATCCATTCAGCTTTCTTACTTCTGCTGCAGTACATCTAAAGAGGCAGCACTACTGATGCTGTTGGTAGAGCTGATCGTCCCTGAAAAACTGGATTATATGCTTCTCAGATGTGGCAGATGTATTGCATCTGCCTCATTGATTTGTTAAGCCTTGTACCAGGCATGCAAACAATAAGAACCTGGTTTATGATTTAGCAGACATAGAGAAGTCAGCACCAATGTGTATGTTTAAGAAGACCCCTGGCAGGAAATTTGTGGCTTAACTACACTCTGGTTGAATAATTGGCCAAACCCTTCAAAAAGCAATGCTATCTGGTTACACATCTTCAAGTATATTATGGCTACATCTGTCCTAGTAAATCAAGCAGGACCAGGATTCATTTACTACTTCTTCAGTCAAGAATCATGCAGAAACCCTTGTCTTTACAACAACTCTTTCAACAACCAAACGACAATGCCAAATACAAGCTGCTTGTTGGGAATGACCCCTGGAGTTCTATAACCTCTGAACCACAACCAGGAGCTGTTGTTTTGTGGAGTGCTGCTGGAAACTGCTGGCCCAGAAAGGCTGCTGCTCATGCTGGGAATGACCTTAAAAAGTGCTTGTTATCCAGTTTCTAAGAGAGCACCTTTAGTTTTCAGATGCCTAAATTAAAACGAATATATCCAGTCTTTAGTGAGCTAGAAACCTCAGACATGGAGTTTGAAGGATGTATATCATAACTGCTAAACTGAGAGACAATGAGAAGAGGAAGGAAAGAAGGCAACTGATCTCTGACTGCCTTTAAATAAACCCCTTCTTCATGTTTGCCTGGATGTACTCTTTGTTCTTAATGTTTCCATTTACCAACCGATTTCAAACCTTTTTATGGCTTCTGTTTTCATTCAACTCAATCAAGAACTTGCCTCTTGAGGAGAAAAAAAAAGGCAGAAACACAAACATCTGAATTTCAAAACAAAGTGTTTTCTGAAGAACTCAAGCCCAGAACAGCAAATTTGACTCAAAATATTCCTCTGCTTTTGGCTTTTCTCATATGCTTCATATATCCACCATTTCAACGACAGATCCTCTAGACAAGAGCATTTCCTCCACAGGTTTATTTGAAGACCATACACTTCTCCAGAAGATGACTGAGTCTTTTGTAGGATTTGCAGTTGGTAGAAGATTGTGAAGGAACAAGAAATGTTAAATCCACCTTGCCAAGTGTATTACACAAGGGATTATTTCTTCTTCCTACTGAAGAGTACATGACCAAGAAAGTCTCAGACTGTTGAAGATGTGAAAGTAGCAGACAATGAAACTATTGATTCCATTTATGCAAGATTTTAATACTAGGATGGATAAGGAAGAAAGGAGGAAGAGAATCAGGAGAAACACAGGAGCTTATCCAATGAGTTACAAATTCTTTACCTGAAATAATGAGATTTTGACCCAAGACAGATAAGCTGGATCATTTTTCCTGAATTTTGCTTGGAGATGAAGGAGATTGTTCAAACTCAACTGCTCAGAGATTACAGGCAAAAAACCCCACACTTCTGTGGCAAAACCTAATATTCTGCATTTTATGCAGAACTGGTTATTGTCAGGTTTGAGAATCCCTGTAGCCTAGAAGCACACAGCCAAGAGATGTTAACGGAATAAAAGCACCAGATGTGTCATTCTAGAATATTTTAATGTATAGAAATTAGCAAGTGGGGGAGAACAGAGACAGGCATGATATCCATGCTTTGTGTCCAGTGTAAATGTGAAATGCTGTTCCCCAAAGGAAGAACTTAACAAGCTCAATGAAGATCTAATTGAGCCTTTTAATGAATGTTAAAGAAATAATCTTGTGCCACTTGCCTGCAGAAGACTCACGGACCAAAAACACTGATGCTGTCATTACAGCTCACTGAGAGGCATCTGCTTTCTCTGGGTGGCATTTTTATTGTGTTTTCCATGCCATTAAGCATACAAAGGGCTGTGTATGATTAAGACGTTTAATGATTAAGAAGTTTGGAAGTTAGTAAAAGTCTTTAAGAATAGAAGGGAGATCTTTATGCGTCAACTTGTCGCCAGCCCCTACTACCTCAACCCATCAAGGGTAAGTATTCTTACCCTGTAGTACCTTCTAATTCAATTTCTTTTTAGTCTGAAACTCTTCAAACCATGCTTATGCTGAACCGTGTCAGAGCTGTCAAAACACACGGAGATTTGATGGGATTAAATCCAAAGCAGTGCTGCACAGAAGGATGTCACAGCTAGAAATTGATTTCTCCCTTGTAATATAGACAGAAACAAAAAAAAAAAGCTTTTTTGTGGTGGTATCCTGCATCCAAAGCTCACTCAAAACACAGCTATGGCCAGCAATGCTCATAATGTTAATGAATTTCTTGACTGAGTAATACCACCCTTCAATAGAAGTATTGTTCTAGACACGTCCTGCTGTTCCATTGTGTTCTGCTTATGCTGCCATGGAAATTCCTCTGAAAAGAAAGGGAAAGAAAAAAATCCTGGTTGATGGGAAGAAACTGGAGACTGACAATTCCAGAAGATGCAAAGGGCATCCCTAAGTCTAAAGTAAAAAAGGTGACAAAAACCTCATTGAATTATCCATTTTGTCTCTCTACAAAGCGTAGACACACTAGTGCACAAGTGGAGGTCTGGGGGCTGTTTAACTCAAAGGTTGGAAAAGACAAAGATGCTTTACAAAAAGAAAAAATAAGAAGATCAGGAACTCTCATATAGGTCTACAGATGGCTTTGAGGTGGAGCCATTAAAGGGATTCAGATTCAGGTATTTAAATGTCAGAGTCTGCTTGTGGGCTTTTGTAGGGGATTTGGTCAATAATCTCCCATTACAGACAGTGAAGGTTTTGACAGATTAGAGAGATCTAAAGAACCATTCAGTCCAATCTGAAATCCCATTAAGTTCAACTAAAGCAAAGACTGATATATGGTCATTCATTAACTCTCTCCATTGGCTATATGGCCTTGATCTTCATAGACTTCTCTCAAACACATTGTCTTAGTAGAGTCTTTATATTTAAAGAGCTGAATCTGGATCCAGATGACCCTACTTCACCTTTCCTGTCAACCTCATCTTGTTTGCCTTATCCACTTGCATTAGAAGATTCTGAGGATAGGTTTACCCTTACTGTGTTTGCTGAGAATCTTTTTTAGGGCCAGGCTCACAAGCCCTGGCTCAGCTTTACAGATGCTACCAGACTGTAAAAGATCAGGACAAGGATGGAAAGTCAGTCAAGAATGACTTTGCAGTTCAGATGTGATTCTGTGATGCCTCAAGCAGCTGCTTACAGCATGCACAAAGGCTGATGTTGCATTATTCAACCTTCTACAGAAAGCTTTGGTTGACATTAACAGCTTGTATTTATTTTTAACCTAATATGAAGGGTAGACACCTGAATGATCATTCTGAACAAAAATATACCCTGATCAATGCCTAAATTAGAAACCTGGGAACAACCATATTTTTTTCATCCATATGCACTCAGCTCAAAGCCAATGTGCATTTTCCTGAGGCTATGTCCCATTATTATTTATTAGCTGTACCCTGGAAACATCTTGAACCTCCAGACTGAAGTCACTTGTGCTAAGTGCTGTAGGACCATAAATTAAGAGATAGATCCTGTCCTAGAAAATTAGTTGTCTAAAAACTAGATGTTCTGAGAAAAAGTGTGCAAAGATGAAGGGCCAAAACGGAGTTAATACTTTTCCTAAAGATGACCTAATAGGTGGAGCCAAGGACAGAATCTGTGTATGTCCACGCCAGAGACAGTTCTAGGCCTGTAGCTAATACAATACTTCTGTGACATCAGAAGAAACAAACCTCACATTAAAATGAAAAATCCCCCATCTGATTCAGGGATATTTCCTGAAGTAAAATGCCATCAGATAAATAACTTGAGAACAAATATTTCTATTAATAATGCTAATAACTAATATCAACCTTCCTCCAATAAAATAGCACTTAATTGATTACATCCTCCCTTTATTTCAGAGGTGTACTTGAAAACATTCAAAAACAAGAACAAATTTGCTTGAAGAACAAATCATTCATAATTGTATGTAATTACACAAATAAACTATGCACCAAATTCACCATTTATCAGTCTATAATTATATATAGATTATGTATTAATCATATCAATGAAAATATATAAAGACAGAAAAGAGAGGAAAATAAACCTCAAACTTAAAGCTTTGCCCTTTTCTAACAAATGTTATATCTCCAATTTAATAGATTTATAGTTTTTATCTTAGAAGAAAGTGTGAAAGCATTTTTAAAATTCAATTTAACTATCTTTCCCCCAACAATATGAGAGAAGAGTCGTCTCAATCATGGATTTACAGTTCTAATTTTAATTGGAAATGTGTAGCCACAGGCTTTACTTGGGTTTGCCTGGTGACACTTTTCATAAGCCCATCAGATGTTTTCCAATCAGATAATGGCATTGCTGCCATAACAAGGACTCAAAGAGGCATAAAATGGCCTTTGGGGATGTAGAAGTAGCTCTTGTTTTCCAGATTCACTGCTTCCCTATTAAATCCAGGCACTTCCCAAGTATAAATAATGCTACAAAAGCTTACCTTTCATAAAGCATTTTACCAGTAGAAATAAAAATGATAGTTATCATCCTCTATAAATCTTGCTTTAAAATGAGCTGAGTTTGCCCCTGTATTTTCAATGCTGTATACATCCTTGCAATTAGACTGTAATATTTAATCAATCGTTAGATGTCAGGACATAAAAACTCAGAGGTTTGAGTTATGACTCAGAAGCCTTTAAACCAATTTGCTTTTATTGGTGAAAGGGAAAAATTAATGCTCACTTCATTGGTATGGTGAGTTCCAATAGTGGTGAACTGATTTGAAGCAAAAATATAATAAGCTACATAAAATCAATCAAGGAGAATAAATTACCAGCCTCTGGCTAAATTTACCCCTGTTGCATCCAGTTCTTTTAAAATGGGATAACAATGATGTAATAAGGTTAGAAGAAATATGATCATCAGGGTAGGGAAAATATTGACTCCTCTTAAGTGTTCTCTTCCTGATTGTAGAGAAGATAATTTAGAAGCATTATAATTAGTAAAGTTAACTAATGCAGCCACAAATGCTTCGTAATGTAATGGTAACAATTTTTTGAACTGTAAAAAAACTTGATTTACATTGTATTTGCCTTTCCCTGTAGAAACAGTAAATCAGAAAGACAGACTTTATTACAGAACTGAAAATACAAGCAAGCAAAAGCCTAATCAGGCAGGCATGCCAAGAGCTCACTGATCTTATTCCTTCTAGGCAACTCTCATATTTATGAAGAGAGAAACAACGAGAATGTCACACACGTGGCACAGGAAAGTTAAATTGCTATTTAGGGGGAAAAAAAAGGGTTGTGTCATCACATTAAGCAACTAAAGTGATGTTAGTCAGAGGAATTTGGATGTAAAATTAGTCAGAGACACCATACACCGAGAAACCTTTTTCAGAAGGCTGAATTTAACAGAACCAAAGCAAAGTGTTAACCTGTCTTTTTTTCTTATATCTTCTAAAGGAACCTTCATGAAACTTTTCAAGGAGAATACAGCTTTTCAAAAGTTTTTCCTCTTTTTTTCTTCATTTTTTTTAGTGGTAGTTTAGTTGAAAAAAAACTTAAATATACTCTGAAAATTGAATACATATTCTGTATAAAATGAAGGGTTTTTTTCATGTCCACTAATACAGAAGTATAGAGAACCAAATACAAAAGAAGCCTTATAAATGTAGAATATAGCTAGAACATACAATTTAAATGTAATTACAAAAATAATATAGGACAACCATGCATGCTTAGAAAGAGAACTCTGGTATACAGAACAAAAAAGACAGAAAAAGAAGAAAATAGCAAAATGTGGGCTAAGAAAATTTTAGGAAATCCTTCTAACTACTGAGATATTTAAGCCAGCACTCAGCTGATTTACTTTCAGAGACTTAATGTGATATCTGAGTCTGCACTCATCACCCACACACCTTTAATAGTGACTGGAGATGAGACGATGCATTTGGATCAATAGCATTCGTCCCAAACTTCCCTGTTCCAGCTCAGCAAAACTCAGCTGCATCTATCTGAAATTAGGAAGGAGAAAGTAATCCTGCCTGCAGGATTGTACCTTGAAACTAGCTTAAAACATTTGTTTACTAATCCCTGTTGGTTTAAAACCATCTGAAGTGCTATTTTATTCATTATATCTGACTCATCAACCCTGCTCATCATAAAAACATCCCTCTAAGAGCAGTATGTCTTGTCTTTGTGCAAGGAAAAAGGTCCAGAAAAGTGTCTGCAGGTGTGGAAAAGCCACAGTGTCTGATGGACACAGTATGTGTGGAAAGTTTCTCCAAAAGCCTCTCTCTCAGACCACTATGGACATATGTGCAAAGCTGTTATCTACAATGTAGACTTGCCCCTCTGAGCTGGTCTTAGCCTCTCTGTGTAGCCCACATTGATTCTGTGTGGTTAGCTCTGCCCTGAAACTGATGTCTGAGGTAGATTACATAAAGCATTGTCCAGAATTAATTCTTTATGTACTGGGAAAGCAGGATAATTGTCCCACTGCAGACAAATTCTGTCTACAATCAGAGTAGGTAACTGTCTCTTAGAATTTCATCCTACAAATACCTCTGATGGCTAAATCAAAGCTGTCCATGCTGCACTGTACTTCTTGGAAACTGGCAATTTGCCACACCACCTCCAAACATTTACCCCTTAGAAGGAAAGGCCATCTCCTAAAATGATTGAAATTCTCTCACTTACTGACATTTGAGAAAGCTGAAACTAATCCAGAAAACTCTTTTGTTCCATGTGTTGATTCACCTCGATCTGCAATCCTGACAACCCCTAACAGACATTTTATACCTTGTATGTGTGTTACTGACACAACCAGAGAGCTTTCAGTGCCTTCACTGGGCTTTAAGTTATCAACTTGGACACTAGCCTAAAATTCCCATCCACTAAGTGCTTACTCCAGTCTGAATATTCCATTTGCCTTCTCTGAACTTTGGCTGGATACCAAGTTGAAATTGGATGTTTTAATTGAAAGTATACTTAAAAGCTTTCATTATTTACTCTGAATCCCCAAAGAAAAAGACAATTTAATCTTGAGAAGTCTCTGTGGACAGTTAGTATGTCCAGGAAAACTGTTAAACCTAATCAACCAGAAGTGTCCTGCAAATAATTTGATGGGTTTATGGATTTGGTTTTAATACCTCTGTAAAATACACAAATAGTCAAGTGCTTTATTTTGCTTTGACAAGCAGTTATTTAAATGAGAAACCTTTTAGTTTTGATCACTCAGTTCAACACTAGGCAAAGGCTGTGTTGATAAAAAAGAGCTTTTATCCAGTTTTGGGTATAAAAACCAGCAAGCATTCAATTCTTCACCAGCTAGACATGACATTCTGTAAATCCTGTGACTGGAAGACATGGAAAATGAAATTTGATGAATGTTGACTATACTACACTTCTTTATCTGCTAATTAGGTGCTTAATTATTATTTATTGGGTATTTTCCTAAAAAACCACCTTCTCATTATTAATCCCCGTTGACTTTCTTCACTCTTTTTCTTTCAACAAGCTACTCATGGTGTATTTCTTGTTTGTACAATGTCAGCAGATCCCACTAGTAATCACCATTACAATTCCACTCTCATTCAAAATGGCACAGAGAGGCATCTCTAGACACTGACTCCTCCTGACATCTGTCTTGCAGAGGGATGACTAGTTCTTCACTGATAAGGGAGATAACTGTGAGACATTTTAGGTCAGATGAGAAGTGATGCCAAGAGCCAGTGTCCATAGATCAGATAAGCCAGTTAAAAAATCAACATTTTCCCAGAAAAAGTGTTAGCACAAGATGCTACAGTCAACATTTCAAAGCAATCTGTTAATATTTGTTGTGAATTTCAGAGATTCACAAAGCAGTGATTTTAGAACTGAAGTTGCTTCCACACGGTGTCTGTCTGGAAGAGTCAAGTTGGGCTTTTGTCTTATATAGAATAAAATCCCTTCAAACCCTCTGAAGCTGAGGATAGGTGACAAACAGATACATTGCCATTCTCACTTCAAATACAATGGATCTTCTGGGCTTGGAACTGTGTAAGTGCCTGAGAACACAGTGCATTGGTCTGCTTTAGAGCTGGGATGCTGGCGTGGAGAGGAAAGTCATCAAATAATACCACTTAGTAAGTGATATTTAAGGTACCACACTGCTACCAGTCCTTTTTGGTTTTCAGACAAACAATTGATCCTGTGCTTCATGCCACTTAAAATTAACCATCTAAAAACTGATATTTGACATCTCCCTCCCAAGAGAAAAGTGTAATAGCCTGGAGAAATGACTTCATCTCATCTGCTAAAGATGACTCATGCTCTCCTAGTGACTAGACGAGTATCTCACACTGCTTACCAAATTACTGGTGGCCAGAGTTATCCAAGGTGAATCTCAGCCTGTGTGCAAGAGTGGGGCAAGACCTTAGCTGGTCTTGCCTGTGCTTAATGGAAGCCTGGGGAAAGTAGCGTGGAGAGAACATGTCAGGACATAAACCTCCTTGGGTATGGGAGCAGTCCACTGGATTGACATGTGTCACTTGTGTAGGCACAGCCATCTCCTGAAGTGTGCAACTGCAAATGAGACACTGGTACTGAAATGTGAACCTCTATAATGAATTATGACTAATATACATCAGGCTGCTAACAAGATAAATAAACGATGTGGAATAAACTACTCCAGAGCAGCAGATTGTACTAAGTGCTCCAAAAAAGAGAGTATTAACATCCCCCAGGTTTTCAAAGCTCTCCACTGCCTATGTCTGTTCTCTTCCTCTTTTCTTTTTCATGAGTCTTCCTGGCAAAGAGAAGCACCAAGTTTACCCTTTTCAAAGCCTCCAATTTTTCAGTACAGTTTCCAGTTTACTCTAGCATCTTGCTTAGGCACTTGCAACCATCTTCTGCAAGCTGGTTTTTTTAACACACAAGGAGGGAAAAGCTCATTGTTAAATCAGTACTGGGAAACTGAGAGGTGTTATCTCCCTCTTCTTTCTGGACAGAGCTTAATTCTTACCTACTCTTATTTTTGTTGTGAACACAACTAGTTGCAAGTTATTTCTTTCTGAGAAGTGCCATATGTTGTACATTTATTCTCTGCATTGACAGACTGCTGACATCCCTTAAGGCTCTAATAAATCCACAGAGTTTCATGCAGTATAAGTATCTCCCAGGCCAGCACACCTGATCTCTCTCCCTATCTTTCCAGCCCATCATTTTTTTGTCAAATCTCTCTTTTTATCTTCATTTTTTCCCCCATTAGACTATTTTATTTAGTGATTGGCAGAAAAAAAAGGTTCTGGTGATTCTTTCTTTAGGGAAATAGAATTGTTCTATTCATTTGTTTATTTATTTGCTTATTTCCCCTGGATTTCAGTTTAGGATTTGGTAATATTGCATGTGTTTAAAGCAAATAAAGAGAAAAAGAGAATCCCTGAGAATGAAGTTAAAACAACCAATTTCCTTGACTGATGCCACCACTTCTTGGTTGCCCTGACTCAGTTCTCACTTTGGCAGATCTCATATGTCAACCTTTCCAGTTGATATGTTTGAGGTTCATCAAGATGTAAAGATGTCAACAGCCTTAAAGCTACATCTCAAATCCTCATGGTAAATGAAAGAAAAGACTGGACTTGGCTATATGGAAATAGTGAACTGTTTTCATTTCACATTTCTTTGTCATGTATCTCAAATGGTTCATATGTGATCTGGACATATCCATACAAGATATATAGTGTTGAGTAGTATGTATAAGCATGTGCAGCTCTATATACATATATAATTTGCTTCAAATACAGCAACAGGGCTATTGCCATAAGTGTAAAGGACATCAAGGGGGAATTTGGGAAAAATGTAGCTAAGTAACAGCATTCACTCCTGCATGTGCAGGTAGAAAATGAGACTTTCCATGTTTTAGATCTAGAGACAAGATTTTTTTATGCTTTAGATCTGACACATGTGATCTACACCTCTTGTCCAGCTGGAGTGATGTGATTGGGCTCATAGGGATGGCAACCTACCCAGAGAGGTGGTTGCTCCTAGCCCTGGTGGCATCACCTAGACCAAGGTTAGCATTCACTTTCCAGTTGTGAGCTCAAGAAACTCCATTGAGTCTAGCTCATTCTCCTCCTCTTCCTCATTGCTACCCTCTTCTTGGAGGAAATGCCATTGCCTTGGTGTCATGGTTTGACATGACAGCCTTTTCTGGTAAGGGGGAAGGGGCTGCAAAGATGGCTCCTGTAAGAAGTTGCTCACAACTCTCCCCAGCTCTGAGCCAGACCCACTTCTGGGGCTGAGCCAATTAGACGCCTCCACGATCACTTTTTAAGAAGAAGCCGGAAGGGGAGGTGTCTTCCTCCATCTTCTTTCCTTCTTCTGCCCCTTCTTCTCTTCTTCTGGCTGGTGGTGGTGCAAGGAGTAGGAACGGTGAGAGAAACAACCATGCGGACTCCAAGGTCAGTGATGAAAGGGAGGAGGTGTACTGTAGCAGAGACTCCCCTGCATTCTATGGAGAGAACTGGTGAAGCTGAGATTTATTTTCATTTCTTTAAAGACCCTGCAACCGCGGTGAAGAATCCACGTCAGAGATATTCACCAAGGACTGTGTCCCGAGGAAGGGACCCTGTATCGGCAGAAGCCACAGCTGCTGGGAACAACCCACACCAGAGAAGTTTGTTAAGGACTGTGTTCCGGGGGAGGAACCCCGTGTTGGAGCAGGGGAAGAATGCCAGGAGTCATCCTCATCTGAGAAGACAGAAGCGGCAGAGCCCATCTGTGAGAGACTGACCACATCCCCCACTCCCTGCCCCCCTGAGCCGTTGTGGGGGGAGGAGGTAGAGATATCGGGAGCAGTGAGCTGGGCCCAGGAAGAAAGGAGGGATGGGGGAGGGAGATCTTAAAGTGCTGGGTGTAATTTTCTCATCATCCTACTCCCTTTTTGCTTTTATTCCGTTCTGTTTCTTGTAGAATAAACTTTCCTACTTTCCTCTCTAAGTCGAGTACTGGAGTCTGTTTTGCCCAGAACCATAATTGGCAGTGAGCCCTCCCTGCCCTTGTCTCAATCCACAACAATCTTGCTTATCTTTTTACTCCCATTTCACTGGGTCCTCCGCCATCTTAACGAGGGTGGGGGTGAATGGGGGCATCGAGCAAGAAACTGTCGTGGTGCTGTTGTGCTAGCTGGGCCAAACCACGACACTTGGAATAAATTGTACAACTGATATTTTCATGAGATGTTAAAACTGTTTCATATGAGACCGATACGACTTTAGTCTCTTATACAAGATGTTATGTACTTGGATATTGGGGGTACCAAGGCAATTGTCTCCAAAACCAGATATTTTAAAAGTATCTTACTCTTTTCCACGAGTTACCTCACATTTTAGAGCTCTATAACTGTAGAGAAGACATCAGGGTAGTAACATAACCACATTTCTTTTCAAGTCCCTCAGGGTTAGAACTGATGGAGTAGCATTGGTCTGAAGTAAAAAAAAACCCCAAAACACTGCAACACCAGATGTGTCATGGACAAATATGTAAACTAGACTGGATAAATATGACGTTATCCTTCTAATTCAGACATGAATGTTATGAGCCCTTCTCTATCTTACCAATCCCCAAAACTGGAAGTCCAATGAATTTGGGATATAAGAAATTGTCTCTCTTTCTTCTCTCATTC
This sequence comes from Colius striatus, assembly GCF_028858725.1. Classification (NCBI taxonomy): domain Eukaryota; kingdom Metazoa; phylum Chordata; class Aves; order Coliiformes; family Coliidae; genus Colius; species Colius striatus. The sequence continues at coordinate 55,806,201 of NC_084763.1, forward strand.
ATTCCTCCATCTCAATTTCTCACCCTCAAGCTCTCCAGCTCCAAATCTTTGCTGTAACTTAATTAGAAGCTTCACTGAGTCAGAAATACTAATGCAGAATCCTTCATCCTCAAAAAAAAAAACCTCAACAAAAACCTTGCAGAATCAGGAGATGTTTTTTTTCCCTAGGAGTTAAAATTCTGTTTAGATCTTTGTTTATAACCATCTGTCTCAACCAACAAATAATAACAAGGTAGAGGGATAACCTGTACAACTAAAATAATCTTAAGTCTTGATTTTGTTTTGACACACTTTCAAGATTTTAGGAGAGGCATCAAAAAATTCCTTTGATTTAGGTTTATTTCTTAGGGAAAAGGAAAAAAAGTTCTCAAAGATGGTTGATATGAGCTCAAGCCTCTGGAAGGACATTCACTTTTTGAGACATTTGATAAAGTTGAACAAAATTAACAGATTAGTTATGGGTTTGTTTGGGTATGATTTGGGGTTTTTTTTAATTACATATCATCATTTAATTATAGTCACACACTACAAACAAATGTATATGATTTGTCTTATATCATCTTGTGTTGCTGGGAATTTTGTTGCTCCTGGGGACATCAGAACACTTCACGTGTGCAATATTTTCTAATACCTGTTGTTAGTTATAAAACCACAACAGGAATTCACATCTCCCTCTTCATGACTGCAGTATGCTTCCAGTTGTCCCTCCCCTAACGTGTTACTTGTCTAGAGAAGCAATTTGTACTGTTATACGTCTTAGTTTTGTGTGGCAAGCTTTTTGGGGGAGGTCACAGGGTGGCTTCTGTGAGAAGCTGCCAAAAGCTTCTCCTGTGTTTGATAGAGTCAATACCAGCTGGCTACAAAGTTGGACCCACCACTGACCGTGGTATTGTCTCTAATAACATCAAAAACCCTTAAAACTGTGGAAGAACAACTGTAGCTAGGAGAAAGGACAGACTATGTGAGAGAACAACCCTACAAACACCCAGGTCAGTGAAGAAGTAGATGCCCTAAGAAGGAAGGAGCAGGAGGAACAACATGTGATGAACTGACTGCAATTCCCCTTTCCCATCCCTCCATGCTGCTGCTGTCAAGGAGTCAGAGAAAACCAGAGTTCAGTTAAGCCCAGGAAGCAGTGAGGGGTTGGAAAAGGGTGTTTTAAGGTTTAGTTTGTATTTCTCATTACCCTTCTCTGTTCTGATTGGTAATAAATTACACTAATTTCCCTCAGTCAAGTCTGTTTTGCCCATGATGGTAATTGGTCAGGGATCTCCCTGTCCTCATTTTGATCCAAGGAACCTTTTACTACAGTTTCCATCCAGTGCTGTGCTGAGGAGAGGGAAGATAGAGCAGCTTTGGTGGGCAGCTGGCATCCAGCCATGGTCAGCCAACCACACTGCAATATAATCATATCCACACATTTTCAGGTCCTCTGCAAAACCGAGGCACATCTCAGTCTGTGGTAAAATGACAATTCCTTGTGCCATTCTCTCACTAAAATGCAAGAGAAGATAAAAGCACATTTCTGAAACATAGGATTAATTATTTTCCTTGTCCATGGCTGACCAGAGAATCAGAGTCTATTTTACCTGAGGTAACAAAGTGGGTCAATTGTTTTGTTAATGAACAAAAAACCCCCCTCAGAATAGTGACATTTTGATATATCTTTAGAGCATTGTCATACAAATAAAGAAACTGATAATCCAATGCATTTTTCATTCTCTGACATTTAACAGGGAACAGCATTAAGGTGGATCATCAGCATTTGCATACTGTAATTGTTTTTGCAGGAGGTTGGGAGGGCTGAGTTAACAGGGACCTGTCAGTATATCAGCCTTTCAATGACTTCATTTCACTACTGTTCTCAAGCATCTAAGCAAATGAACTTTTAAGTAACTTCAGAATAGATTAGGGCCTTAAACCAAGATATGAATGCAATAAGCCATATATTAGCAAAATATAGATCATTTAATTGAGACTAATGGAAGCATAATGATTCATATCCATTGAAATAAATATGAACCAGGGCAACTAAGGAGCAATTACTCTTTACAGACTGGAGTCCATTAAGAGTTTAGGCACAAAACTTTGGCTGGTGGGCTAAAGTTACCCACTTCTTTCTGTAAATGGAAGATGAGTAATCAGGCAGCTGGACTGGGTGATCCTTGTGGGTACTTTCCAACTGAACCATTTATAGAATCATTTAGGTTGGAAAATATCTTTAAGGTCATTGAGTCCAGCCATAAACCTAATACTGCCCAGGCTACTGAACTATGTCCTTACTAGGGTGCATGTTTCATAAATCTAATCAGATGAATCCCACCCTGTAAGTTAATGGTTGGAGGAAGGGTGGAGGAGCGAGACATAACTAATGAGAGTGATTTATAGGACCCATATCACTGACTGTAGGAGAAACAGAGAAACTCAGCAACCAATTCAAGTCAAACATCAGCTCTTAGACAACAGATTTGGTTTGAGGTGAAACCCAGCTTCTGATCAGAGGGTTTGAGCCTTAATCTTGAAATATCCTTCTTCCATTTTCCCTGAAAGGCTGCCCTTGAGGGATGAATCTGAACAGCAGTGCTGGTTGGCAACACTCAGCATACTTAACAGGAAAGAGGAGGAAGAAGGTGGCATCATCCTGGAGCTTGAGATATTAAGTGGTATGAAAGGTTTATCTCAAAAACTTGTGGGCCTCATTATTTAAAAATCAAAGAAAGTACCAGTGGAAAAAAGCCACAATTAAAACAAGAAATGTAAATCATTAAAAAGAGAGGACCATCAGAAAAGGCTGAATGTATTGTATGGTATTGTATGTATCATATGGTATTGTATGATACTTCTGGTAACTGAATTGCTCTCAAGATAGGATGGAAGAAACAAGCCAGTATACCCTTGTTGTTAACATGTTCCAATTCCACATGAGGAAAAGTAAGCCCAAAGATATCCATGTCCACCCTGCCTTTCTTTTAAGGCCTTCAGAGAGGTGTGGCATAGTGGAAGGCAGTTCTGTTCTTTTGAGCACTACATTTCATAGGCTGCCTCATACATAGAAACCCAAATAGTTCTAGGGATGTATCCCATCTTCCTGCCTCCACTCTGGGAACAAAACCATCTGCTACAGGCATGGATCTTAAATCATATTAAGGTGAGCCTCGTTATTCTGTGAGCTGAAGCTTCATCCAAGAGATGTATATCATATTTTCAAGTACTGGTTTAAACCAGAAAGCAACAGCCTTGTGAGAAGATGGCCATGTCTGTTGTGACAAGACACCAGTTGCTCTACAACAGCAGCAAGTGTGTCAAGTCCACTTTATGTTCATATCTCTGCCATTCAAATGATGGAGTTTTGCTGTTCTGGTTGAGTCTCATCTAATGATCATTTATTCCTGCAACACAGCCAGACAGATTTCTGACTGTAACTCTAAACATTCACAGCATCAACTAGGAATATTTTAATCTGTTTTACTTATCTTCTACTGTTCAGGACTCACAATACATGCCTGGTGCCTTTTTTTATCTGTGACCAACAGATCATAGGGATTTCACACAGAGACCAGCAAATGAGATCACAAGATGAGTTAGTTTCTCACGTTTGTGTGACTTACAAAAACTATAGATCCTTGCAAGGCTAATATTGAAACCTAAGCATTTCAAAGCCTTACCTTTGATTGCCTGATGATTTTTTACTTACAGCTCATTCATAAGACAGACAAGAAAAATCAAAGTTGATATTTCCAAGAGTGGAAATGAAAAGGCTAAGGAATATTTTACTAGAATGAGACTCTTTCATAAGCTTGCAGATTTTATCAGTTTGAGACACGATGGGGATGATGAGATATTTGTCTTGCTGGGAGTGATTGCCAGGTGAGATTATTCAATAGCGATCACCAATGAGCTCATTAGGCTCTTGCTACAGCTGATTGAGGTGCAACGATTGAGTTCACCTATTGTGTTCAAGAGCAGATCATTGCTGCTTGGGAAATAAGGTCAAGATTTCCTCTATGGTAACCTTAATCTTTGAGCCTATTGGTTACAATAAAAACCCCAAACATTAATTACTATTATTATTACAAGCAATCTAAATGATTTGATCTCGTTTTCAGTATTAGCTTATGTATTCAGGCTAGAGGTTTAACACATCTGCATCTTGGCAGAAGCTGACAGTGCTAAGAAAGGGTAAGACAAAGTCTAAAAGGATTTCTTTCAGAATTACCAACTACCAACTCAAGTTTGCCAGGAAAGGACTTAAGGGATAGTGGGGAAACTCACACCAGTAAAACAGCTCATTGTTTAAGTGTTGAATGACTAGCTCAGTGCAAATTCTTTTCCCTGATGAACAAAGAGGAAGAGACATGTGCTGAAGGCCTGAACACAGTTGCCATGAAGGTTAATGTGATTTTCCCCATTAACTGATGCAACAGCAGAAAACTGAATTGGTACAGATTGATGGGTAGTATTATGGGAAATAATTGCGCTGACCTTAGTGTAAATAGGAAGATAAACATTGGATTGTCCCAGTTATTACCATTACTATTCCCTTCTGACAGGAAGGGGAAGAGAGAAGTGTGGGGGGTCTTTGGAATCCCCTAAGGACATGGAGGGCTCACCTTATAGTCCCAGGTAAACCACACAGACTACTCCACTTGGAGAAGAAAAGGAAGCTCAATTGAATCTGCCACCAACCAAACACACAACAAACAGAAACACTCAAGCAAAAACAAGACAGAGTAGGGCAATGATGAAAAATACAGTCAGGTCCTTTAAGATTCCCTTCTCCCCACTGCTCCCCTCTTCCCAGGCTCAGGTACCTGGGCACAGCCTGTGTTGTCATGGGCAGCAGAGCAGTCCCCAGTCCCGTGCTCATCCTCCTTTCCTCCTTCTCTGGCTACAATGTCCATGGGGTCACATCTGTCATGACTTACTCTTCCACAGCCTCTCATCCATCACCAATTTCCCTTCTTAAATAGTGATGGTAGAGGCACCAGATTGGCCCAGCTGGGCCAGAGGTGGGTCCAAAACCCAGAGCTGGGGGAAGCTTTGGGAATTGTTTACAAAGGCAACAGTGTGGTTCCCTCCCCCTGTTAACAAGCTCAAGCTTCTCCACACCAACCCATCTCAGGTGTAAGGGAAAAGGGATGATGGTGCCATAATAAAGCAGAACAACCCTGAGATACTGAAGGGAAGATAATGTCTATGGTGATTACACTTACAGCTTCACCTCATCCACTAAACCAGCCTATAAAGCAAATGCTTTTCTTTTAGCTTTCTCCATTTTGAAGAATTTAACTTCTTGGCAAGAGCTATAAATCTTATCATCATGGTTTGCCTTCCTCACTATTGCACAGCTACCCCTTTTAGTATCCACAAAGGAACCTGTGAATCTCTTGCAAAAGAAATGTAAATGCAAACCCAAAATAACAGACCTATTCCCACACAGTTTTCAAGCAAGGCAAAGTATAGACTCGTCTGCAAGCTTTCAATACCTAATTTTAGTCCTTATTATAAAATAAAATGAGATATATAAACCAGGAACACTTTATTTACTCTTGCTGATGTTAAGTAAGTTCACCTCCTCCACTTTCATTTTCCTTGCACAAACACATTCAATCATCTGACACAGAAGTCCCTGGCTTCTCTTGGTTAGAGGTTAGGTGTTCTTTCAATTAGATGTAATTAAGAAGTGTACCCCAGTCTCATAGCACACTCCTAAGGAAATGGCATATCTTCATTTCCTTTGCTGATTGAAAATAGCATTTTTTTATTCACCACAGCCAACACACAAACTGTTCATTTGCTGGATTATAATTAGTAGCTGAAGGTCAGTAATTAATCTCTTTGTTTGACAAGATAGCCTGCACTTAGCTGCACTGAGACACAGTGGCAGAGAGGAAGATATACAATAAAGCTTTCTCTGCTACTGTATGCAGAAGGAATTTTGCTATGCATGGGTGGTACCAAGCTGCAAATGAGACCCAACCACCTCATTTAAACAGAACGCTCTGGAAACCTTGGAGCAGACTATCATGCTTTCACAGACCTCAACCAGCCATGAGAAGATAACTTTTCTTAAGAAGCATTTTGGGAGCAGGTCAGAATTCACAACCCAGTACTTTCTCTTTCCTTTTATTGTCCTCAGATGGTGCCAGCCCCTGTGCTAAAAACATTTTTCTCCACTTCTCAGGCGCTTACAAACTGCTGATGTGGGGAAAAGTGAAACCCACATAAGCAACGTGAAATCTAAATTCATCCCCTCAGAAAAAAATCATCCTGGAAATAATATCTGCCTGAAATACCTTCTGTACAATGAAATAGTATTGAGAGCTTCCAGTCTTCTGAGAGGGAAAAAACGTCAGGCCACTTTTTGCATCAATAAGGGAAAGAACTGAAGGGCTCAGGTTTGACTCTAAAGAGATAACTACAAACTGCTTTTCTAAATCCTTGTGTTTTTTCTCAAGATGACACAGTGTTTTTCACTCAACATGAAATAATTAGGGCACTTCCAGTGCTATCCCCAAGAAAAACTGAAAGCTGTTGCCTACTTCTGGGGGTTTGAGTGTCCAAAATAGAGCTTGTTTTTAACTTGTCCCTGCCTTAACTTGATGTTATGAATTTTAATGTTTGTTTCTAGCATAAGGAAAGCTTCTTTGCTTTCTAGTTTGCAAGGTGTGCTCTGGAATGCCAAAAGACAACAAAGGCCTTCTGCAAATACTGCAAGAGTGGGGGATTAAGCAATGCTTTTTGTGTATAAATGGGAAGTCAATGAAAACATGCATTGTGGTGCTGCCAAAAAAAAAAGATGTTGACAAGGCAAACAGAGCAGAATTCATCACAGCTAACAGCTCATGTTGCACCTCTCCAGCAAGATTTAATCGACCTGCAAGAATTGTTTCAACTTTCAGGACAGATGTAAATTAGACCTTTTGACCTCATACAGTACTTTTCCAAGGTGACTAAATAAGCTGCATTACTTCCTAAAACTCTTTGAGTGTTTGTGGAAACTAATTAAGGGTGAGAAGTTTGCAATCCCTGCTGTTTGGTCCAGATATATGCCCAGTATAGGCATCCTCAACACTAGGAGATCATTAAAGCATCATTAAAGCCTTTTCAGAGCAATGCCCCTAAGTGTGAGGATAAACACACAAACTCAGAATATTTCAAAGTGAGGAGAGAAATCAAACAATGAACACTAAGTGTGATCCAGATTTACTCCATGAGTAATCATCCTGTAAAAACATACACTTGGGTAACTAGCCCAGACCAGATGATTGTGACCTCTTCTCTCCTGCTCTGTTCAGTTTTTGCTTCTCCACAACTTGTATTAGAATAAAAAACCCCCATGTATGTGCATGTTTCCATTCTCTTTTGGGTTTTCTTCCCCTTTCTTTTTTCCTCACTTGGCACATTTTTGATCCCAGTTACATTACAAAGAAACAGATAGACTGCATCCCAACAAAACCACTCAGCTCTGAAACTTGATGTAACGAGCAGCTATGTTTCAGAAACAAACACTCTTTCTGATTTTGAACACAGACTGATAAAAAGATTAAAAACCTATTAAAAACCAGGGAATACAAAGAAGAAGCCTCAAAAGAAATACTCCTCCAGCAAATAATTTTGCTCTCTGGATTGTTTCCCTTCCATAATTCATTCTGTGCTCTGGGTAATACACATGACTGTATTAGAAATGAGCATTTAATTAGTGCTTTGGTACAAATATCAACCTCCTCCTGTGTTAATAACAAACATTTGGGGCTGTAAATGTTTATCAGGTAAATATCATGTAATTATAAAGCTCCTTTGGGCAGAGAAAATGAGTGTGATGAATTTGCTGGCTTCATCACCCAGCGAGCCAGAGAGATCAATTGATGGCATAATATAGCATTAGCAGAACATGCCAGAGGTCAAGGAAAGGCCATAGACTAGTTTATGGGGTGCTGAGGTTCAGGCATGACTGTGACAAAGCATGACAGTGATTTTTATGCAGTTAAAAGTCACAAAGAAAAGAGTTTCACGTGACCACACAGCAAATTTTGTTGGAAATGTAATGGTGGATAACTTCTGTGAAATAACCTAGCTCAGTGCTTTCCAACAGGAATTTGGAGACTTGTCCTCCCAGAGGACTCAAGGAATGTTTCTGGAACCACCAGCTTTTGAGTATGGTGTGGAATGAGACAGGACCTTACACAGGCAGGAGTGCAAGGTTCTGGAGCCCATAGAGAAACACTGCAAGGGGGAGCTTGGTTCTATACTAAATAGTAAAGAATGTGGCTCTGGAGGCCAACAGATTTACAGAGGCAAATATTTCTAGTGGCTTCAGACTTCTGAGTTATTTTAACTGAAGCATCCATGTTACCTTAAATATTTTTCTTCAGATGCAAGCTGCATAATAATGTGTTCTGCATTCTCTATTCCAAACAAAGGCATCACTGCATTGCCTTTGTTTGGAATGAAAACCAGATTCTGTTGCTACACTGAAGGTTTTGGAAACCATGTTCTGATTCCAAATTAGAGCACAAAATTTTTGCCATCTGCAGGGCATCAGAAACTCTGCAAAAAAAAAACACCAGCTCTGTTTCAGCATTCAAGTTGGTAGTTTTAACTCCAGCTTTTTCAAAATAGACATTACAATTATCTCTTCAGGAATTAAATGGAATTGGAGGTGGGAAGGGAAAGGATACTTAGAACTAGTTAGGTTTAAAAAGGATTGTTAGATTCTTTTATTTCTCAAAAAGAAATGTTGGAAAAAACCTAATAAATGTCTTTTCAGTGTCACTGGTGTTGATCTTCACTTAGTGAAGTACACTTTCGGATGAGTTCAAGCTTCTTCATCTTCTTTTGAAGGCACTGGAAAAATTCTTGTTGATTATGTAGGATCAAAATATATGCCAAAATATTTGGGATACATATGACCAGATACACTCTGTGTCATTGCTGAAAGGTTTTTGTTGTTGTTGACAGAGTGTATGCTATGATACAAATAATACACAAAATATATTCCTAATAGGATTCACAGAATCACAAAATGGTGAGGGTTGGAAGGGACCTTTAGAGATCATCTAGTCCAACCCCCCTGCCAAAACTGGTCCAAAGCAGTGAAATCAGGAAAGAAAGATTTTTTTTACAGTGATTTGAAGCCAAAACTTCCACATTGAATCTTGGCAGGAAATCTCTGAAGTTTGTCAGGCTCTGTGCTCTTGGTGCACAGGGAAGAAATGCATTTGTCACATGAAATGTTTATTCTAAAAGCTGCTATTTTAAAGGTCAAGGGAAGATGCTAATGGGTGGTGATGGCTGGAGTTAGCTGTGACAGCTAGCAGATACATGCTTCATTGACAAGTTGTGGGATGGAACCCCAGTCTGCAGCCAGCTCATTCTGTCTAAGTGATTGATATTAGCAGGAGCAGCAGAAAACTTGGAAACCAGGTATCCAATGGCTCTCAGGATGGTCAAGGATGTGTAGGTCCAGAACCACTTTCAGACACTTCCCACGACATTACCTGTTCAAGTCCTGCCCTGGGAGATAATCCCCCCTGAGGGAGGGAAACATGTCCTTTGACATAGGGACACTCTGCACACTAGAGCTATCAAGATTATCCTTACAGTTTCTCTACCTGTCAAACCTTTGTGTGATATGGAGAGAATATTTGTTTTATGGGACACATGAGGTGTCGTCTGACATTGTTTCTGACAATTACACTGCACAGGAGAAATTGTCCCTGTTACTAATCAGCCAGCTGGCATTAAAGAATTGTTTTTCTTCATGAAAACCAAATTGGAGGATTATTTTTCTTCCCTCCATCTCCACACACTGTGCCTCTCTATTTCAACAGACTGTCAGACTAGACTTAGTCAAGATGTTTAGTAATTAAAAAAAGAAGATGAGAGAGAAAGCAGAATGTGTGATTAAAAACATTCTCTGAGGAGCATCCATTCCTTAACTTCATATTTGTTCAGAAATAGGAAGGTTCTTACTTAAATGTTGGCTTATTCTTTTTATGTTCTTGACTACCAAGAGGCACACAGGCTACTCATGGCTTTTGACTGGGGACATGTCTGTCCAGTTTGAAGGATCAGTCACTAACATTAGCAAGAAGTTACCAAGAGTGCATATTTTTATGATGTTCTGCAGTATAAGTTTGTTTTCAGGATCACAAAAGCACAGCTTCTTGTGAACTTCAGTCACAGAGCCATAGCTCATAATGGTATTTGCTGCAAGAATCCTTTTTACCCAGTAGACTTACACCTTCTGAATGAAGCAAACTTTCTGCTTGCTGTCATCGTATCAGCAGCTAGTAATCACATCTCTTACTGTGATACCCAAGAGGTATTCATATGCTTTTAGTGACGTCAAAGGTCAAGGTAACAAGTGTTTTAATCTGTCTGCTATCCATGCTTGTCAGAGCCTGATTTTTGTGTACACTGAACGGAGAGAAGTAAAGGTCAGATCCAGATAATCTATTCAGATGACGTGCGTATTCGCCTCCTTTGATTGCTTAAAGTGTCCTGATTACAATGGTTTGATTCAACTCCTGTATCATTTACTAGTTGTAATGGACACTTACTCATGAGACAGTCACCCCAGTCTCTCCTGTAGTCAGTCAGTCAGTGGAAAGGAATATAAACCTCAAGGATGTAATTCACTGGGTCAGTTTTGGATGTAGATTTTAAGACAGGATGAACTGTGCTCTAGACCCCATCCCCAGCAATAGGGAGCTGCAAGGGAGTCTCAGAGAAACAACTGAGATAAGACTACCTCCATCACAGACATCTCTGGTTTTGCAGTTAAATCACACCACAGACATTTCAATCATTCATCCCTCTCTCAATTTCATATACTTCAGCAGTACCTGATTTTATTTGACACACCACATTAGTAGGGCTGAATATAATATGAACAACTCTGGCAGGGGAATTGGACTGGATGATCTTTCAAGGTCCCTTCCAACCCTTGAGATTCTGTGGTTGTGTGACTTACATCCATCGCTGCCTGTTACTGAAAGCTGTAAAATCACACGTGGACTTAAGAGCAAAGCCATAAATTCTGCCTGACGTAAACCATGCTGCCTCACACAAACAATCCACCAGCTAAGACACCCAAGGGTAAGAGTGGCCTTCCTCTGCACCCTGTTTCTGGACATCTCAAAGTGAGCACTTGCTCCATTTCTCCAGATGACCCACAGTCTGGTAAGCCTCTGTTTTGAGAAACTATTCTTTGGCACATCTCCATTTCACTACCCACTGGATGTCATTAAGTGGTCATCTCCTGCCTTGTTACTCATCACCATTCTAGTAACAACTGGATTAAACAGGGGCCCAACAGGTTCAGCTCGATCTTCAGCCTCTAAACAGAAACCTCTCAGGGGAAAGCCATTCATCTGTCACATTACCTAGAATCATAGAATCATTTTGGTTGGAAAAGACCCTTAAGATCCTCAAGTCCAACTACTAACCTCACATTGCCAAGCTCACTGCTAAACCATGCCCACAACAAAAAAACCCTCCCTCACCCATTTTCTGATCCTTTTCCTTCACTTTAGTCTTTCCCAAACACCTTAATCTCTCTTTTCATGTGTGTCCCTTAAAGGAATAGCATACAAATGCCTGGTTATTGCAGAGCTGCAATAGTTTTGTTTCGTTTGACCTTCTTCTGCAATTGTTTTAAGTATAGATATAAGTAAAGAACATTACTTTTACTGAAGCATATTGTGATAGCAGAGCAGTGCTGCTGCTTCATGGGAGAGAACTGTGTGACAGTGCTAAAAACTGTGATAGCTTGTGTAATGCTCTCCCCTGTGTCACCTAAAGGACACATCTTTATGCAATGCAGATGTGGAAAAATTGTGTCCTGGCTTCTTTCACGGCTGCCTTCCCCTTAATCTTGTCTGACATGCCTTTAAGACCAAAAGATCTGTACAAATCATCAATGAAGGCAGCAAAAAAAAAATAGGGGAAAGATTGGAAAACAAAGGATGTAAAGCAAGAGGAAGGAACTTTTGGTCAGAGATGCGTGGCAAATGCCATTTTTCCTGCTTAGCAGGGTTTTGAAGTGCAGCACTAACCTTGAAATTTTACTTTGCTGGGGAGGAATGAAAGATGCACAGTGGTTTGGATATTTCTTTTCCCTTTCTCTCTGAAAGCATCTCCCAGAGACAAGACTATAAAAAGTCAGGACAAGGTCAGGTATTCTGAGATGTCAGGTTGCTTCACTCAAAATCTTCTACTGTAATAATTTTTCTGAGCATTGGAAGTTCATCAGGGTAAAGTCTTTGCCACAAGACCATTTCCAATTGCTCTGTGATCCCAGGTGTAAGAGAAGGAACGAATTACTATCAAGATGGCCAGTAAGGTGATGCCAGGTGCATCAAAACAGATTTGGTGACTACACAAAGGGATTTTGACTCTGAAATTCTTCCTCATATTGTAGGCTTTGAATCAAATGGAGAGATGACCCAAGTTGCTATTCAAAGTGTAGACATCTCATGGTACATAAGTACTATACTGGGCTACCCAAAATGAAATTTATTGCTATTCAAGGTGTGTTCTGTACAGCTTCTTTGAATCTTCCATGAGAGATGGAAGTTTGTCCAAATAATACATATATATATCTATATATGTAAAGATTTCTCACTCACAGTGCCTTCAGTGGACTTGCTTATCCTGGGATGCCTCTTCCAAAATATACCAGTTATCCTCATTCATCTCTAGTCCAGTTAAAAAAAGACAGGACAAAGGATCTGACTTCAGACTCTTGTCTGAAATTAGGGACTCTAGAAAGCTGGTATGCTTTGTCACAGTCATGTATGTAATACAGCCAGTTTGTAGGCAATGTCCATGCAATAAGCAGCTTTCTTGGATAAACATGTGCAGCTTGAAAGATGCTTTATTACAAACTCCAGCAAAGCTCTCAGAAGATTTCTCACTCACTGCTGTACCAATTCAGTTTAGTACAATGATATACTGGCCACACTCCCACAGAAGTCACCTTTGGGCAGTCAGATAGAACCTATCACCCTCTGATCTCAGCCACATCCCTTTGTACTGATGCTATGTGCAGTTGAGCTGTGAACCAGATGAGTGTACTGATCTGGCTAAAAGTAGCTTCTTATCTCTTTTAGTGGGTTCCCCTCTGACCAAGTAATTATATACAAAAGCATCTACCTGCAAATACATTTATTGACAGGAACAGAGCTGGAGACTCTTGCTAGTGTAAAGTGTTGAGGTAACAGGAGCTTTAAGGTACATCTACTCAATTATATCGCTCATGCTTAGTAGGGATGCATGATAGATTTTGATGTAACTAGCTCAAGCACTACAAGTAAGTTAATCTCAGAAACACTGACATCCATGGGAAGGAACCTGTATCCCAAACCATTAATTTTGTAGTTCCATTTTGGCAGAGACTGAAGGGACAAATCAACAAGTGGCCACAACCCTTTCTTACATTCTTGACCTTCCATGTTAAGAAACCTTCATGGATTTATTGAGAAAGCTGGGAAGATCTTGATTTTTCCCTTCACTAATGAGTTTTCCCCTATGATATGTAAAGAGGACAGGACTCCCCATAAGCAGTGTCTCATCCTTCTTTCTATGAAGGAATGCAGAACACAGTATGGGTTAAACTTATTTAGATATTTGCCAAATGTTATAGATGTCAAGGGCTATTAGTACAAATAAATCAAGGTGACCCTGGTAGCCTCACCTCTTGGGTTTGTTACAAAGCAAGCCTTCAGAAACAAAACCAACCAAACAAAAATGGTTTGTAATCTGTTCATTTTCTTCAATATATCTTCATATTATCCTGCATGTTCTGATTACTCCTCTGTACATCAGTTAAGGTTGTATTTTCATTCAAATCTGTTACCACTCTATCCATAAACCTCTATGATACTGAGGCACATTCTTCAGTGTTACTTCATTGTATTACATTAATGTGATTTTTTAGACCTGATTCTTTTTTCATCTCATTATATCCAATTTAATACTTGCCAGTTTCTGCTCAGAGTGTGAATTGATCTTTGGCTTTTAAGTTCCTTAGCATTCCTAGCATCATCTTCCTACTCTCTTTTACCCCAAGAGAAACCAGAGCTACTGTCACTATCCAAATGCAAACAATATACAGCATAAAGATGTAGTTACTGCCCCACTTCCCACCCCTGGAGATCTTTGGATGAGGTTTCTTTGCTATGAAAGGGTGATGGAAGTCAATGCAGCAATGAAAAGAGGAAAGCAAGTGAATTATAGATGGAAGTACACAGCAGAAAGCAATGTGCCTGTTACACAAAGTGGTGTACATCCCTCGAGACCTTTTAGGTACTTGGACCAGCTTTGATTTGACTGAGTCCAGAACTACAGGATAAATGTCAGAGTCGTTGTATTTGGAACAAGGATCAAGGCACTCAGGAATATGTGTTGACTGTGCTTCAGTTCTCCCTGGACTATCTGTGCTCTACTGAACTTCTTTGCTGCAAGGGTTGACAGGCATTGGAATGGGCTGCCCAAGGAGGTGCTGGAGTCACCATCCCTGGAGGTGTTGAAGAGATGAGTGCATGTTGGACTTAGGGAAATGATCCAGAGGTTGATAGGGCTGGGACAAAGGCTGGACTTGATCTTAAAGGTCTCTTCCATCTGAAATGGTTCTATGATTCTGCAGGGTTCCAGCAGATTAACAAATGATGCTATAGGTCTATGGTCAGTTCCTCAGGTTGTAATTTAGGGATATGAAGACCCACTCACAGCTTCAAAATACTTTTGGATTTAGGAAAAAAAAAAACATGGTACATGTGTAAAACTAATTTAAACCAAACAGATTTTTGATGAAGGGACTAGAACTCATTTGCATGTACATTAATTACTACCTTCTATTGTAAGAGTAATTAAGTAAAATTCAGTAATACTAGCCTGACATCTGAATTGTCCTGATTTTCAACAAGGGACAGATGTTTTGGTTTTTCCTGGGTCTCTTCTTCAATTCCCCTTTCCCAATCTGTTTTAGGACTAATAAGTAAAATGAGAAACAGGATGTGCCTGTACTCAGTTCAAAGTGATGAAACGTTTAAAATGGATGTTTTCATGCAAGTTGAATATTTCAGGTTGTATGTTCAGTGAAGATCTAGGTGTTTAGAGACCTGTTTTATTGACAAAATGTAGAGATGGAATTCAATTAGCAAACATAGATATACAGTACCACTTGAAATCTCAAAGATACCCAAGACATCTGCACAAGATTGGCACAGGTGACTTGAGATTTAAGGACCCTTTCCTTTTTCTGGAGCAGATGGAGGCAAAGCAAAACATCCTCAAGCTCCCTAAATGTCATCAAAAGTCTCTCTTCAGGCCAGCCAGTCAAGCCATTGGAATCTACTCAGGATGAGCTCAATAGCACTCCAGGCTCCACTAATCGCACTGGTTACCTTTCAGTAGACTTTAATGGGAGATTACTCATCTGCCCATCTGGCTGGACTGGTTATAATAGGGGTTAGGCATCTGCCTCACATGCCAACAACAACATTTCAGCATTTTAATCTGTGAGCTGAATCACATACTAGAAGAGAATCTCCCCAGGCATTAGTGGACCACATCTGTCCAACTCTTGTCTTCTCTCAAGTTACAGCATTTGGCACAAAGTGCTTGCACATAGCCAATTAGTTAATGACAAATTTATGGTAATATTGTGTAAAATAATAGCTCTCTGGCACTGAGATCCATATAACACACAGAAGCCAGCAGGACTTACCCTTCTGAAGGATGTAGGGGAGTTATGTGCTGCAGGCAGGAATGGGGTGAAGAAGTTGAAAGGACCTCAGACTGGAAAGTTCTTTAGACTGACTCAGACCTTGTATGTAATTTTTGCTGACGATAGCAAGAAACACCACAGCTTTCTCTAATCTTTCTATTGTACTAATCACTTCTTTAAATCCACCTCTTACAACTCCTATTTGTGATGAGCAGTGCTGAGAGACAGAATTATTTCAGTTAACATCAACAAAAGGATGCCTGTTAGATAGAGGATGCTCTTGGTTGACAACTACCAGGCCAACAGTCATAAACAACCTGTGTATTAATATCCTTCTCATAAGGACCACTGCTGTAACAGGCTAATTTCTGTGTCCTTGTGTCACCTTCAATGCTTGGGTATTGTCAGGAAAAAAGCTTATAAAAAGAGATGGTTACTAAATAGGTTGACTAATATTATCTGCTTAATTAATTAATTATTAGCAGCATTTTTTGCCATCGTCCAAAAAGATCAATGATTAAATTGCCTGGATTATTAAAATGAGCATGCTAGAGACTTGCTTCCAGGAAGAGCTGTAGTATAGGTCAACATACAAGTAGTTAGAATCATAGAGTGGTAGGAGTTGGAAAGAGACCTTTAGAGATCATCTAGTCCAACTCCCCTGCAGAAGCAGGGTCACCTAGATCAGGTCACGTAGGAACATGCCCAGGTGGGTCTTGAAGACCTCCAAGGAAGGAGACTCCACAACCTCAATTACCTATAAAAAACGCACTGTTTCGATTGGCCTGTACTGAATTTTTCATGTTAGGAGTAAAAAGGGTTAACTTTCATCACCAAAATTTTCCCATTAAAAAAAGCTAAACAGTAATAGCATCATCATATATATTTTTAGTGGACTATCAGGCAAAGGAAATCCTGACTCACTCCTGAAACAGCTTCTGATCAATCCAGAGGTGTTTCCACAGACAGGGTATTCAGAGGAGACATAAAATTGTTCAAGCTTTTGGGAAACTAGGACACTTTGCTCTCAAATCAGGGATTTAAGGTTGCAAAGAAACTATTCTTGCTCTCTGTAGATCCCTTTGGGGAACTGCAGAGAACAACAGATGTGTCCATATCACATGGTATCCCTTGGCATAAACTGCCAAGTGCTAATGAATGTGTCTGACTTGCAAGGAAATTGTGTTGATGGACTTCTCTTTTCACAAAAGCTCAGGAAGGAGGGGTCTTGAGCTCTGTGACATCCAGTTCAAGAAGAAACTAGTTATGGCTTTGAGGCCATCAGGCCAACCTTCAGTTATTTAAACCAATATAACATTAAGAGGCCAGAGCTGGCTCCAGTCTGTTTTCTTCTGTAAGCTCCTTAGTTGCTGTACCTTCAAACTATTCTTCAACATCTTCAAAACCTTAATCTTCAGTCTTAAAACCTTCAGAAGGATAATGGGGTTGAATGTGGGATTCAATGTGCTTATCATGTACTTTTTCTCTCACATCTCAGATTTTCACAACTTCCCAGCCTGAAGAAGGTGTGCCTGAATCTTAATCACATGCTACAAATTTCCCTTCATACAGAGATGATACATGCATGAAACAGCCTTCTGTTTTTTCAGTAACAGTAGCTGGGGAACAATTGCATCCAGTACTTTGCTAACATCAGCCTTTTAAATCCTTATCAATGGCTGGATCAATTCTTATTAGCAAGCTTCACAGGGCGAGTCTCCCTAGCAATTGAGTTCAATCAGAAGATTAGTGTCTAACATTCAAGGAGAGCTCTTTGCTTACTCAGTAAATTGAACTATCCATCATGTTGCTGAACTCAGGCTCATCAGGCATTAGGAAGACACCATGGCAATTTGCATTAAGTTCAGTGAGACATAATCTACATTCTCTCTAAATAAATGGCAGTTCAGCATGCAATTAAAATTTAGGATGCTTGTTTGTGATTATCCTCCTCTTTGCTATTCATCTGCACCTGATATTTCTTTAAGCCCTTTATCTTTTACTGTGGCAATGCCTAACAAATCTCTCTGCATCGCTTCCACTGTCATTCAGGAGCTCTGGGATTCCTGTTTTACAGCAGATGACTACTTGAAATGAGGTAATTCAATGTTATTTAATTCAAAGGGCAGGTAGAAGTCTCTGTGGGATGTTTCCATAGATCTCTGTGAGTTTCATTTCTCTTCAATAAAAAAATTTAAGGTGAAGGAGAGCACGTTAGTAAATATTTTTTCCTCCTTTTCCTTCCCATTTTGTGATGATTTTTTACTGTCTGACTGCCTAACCACAGGCTTTAGTACTGCATCATTTCTCTGGTTACAGAACTGCCTCTCTCTGAAACTGCTACACAAGGTAAGATCAGAGAAAATGACATTGCCTGTAGGAGCATCTCAGTGGACAAACTCTACTCAAACAAATGCAAGAAGTTTAATATATCAGTTTTTTCCTGTATGGGACACAGGATTATGAATCTGTATTTTGGGATCATTTCAGACTTTTGGCTGGGTTTGAGGTCCCAAGCCTTGCTAAGCTGTTGTCTCTGGTAGGCAATGGCTATCAACTACCAGCACAGATTAAAACCAGTAGCCTAGAGGACTCTTCCAGTTCCTACCATCCTGTGATTCTCTGTAATCAGGACTAGCCCAGAGGAAAAGTCAGAACTATAACAGGATTAATGAGGAAGAATTGCATGATCTCATCTGTGTTTTCAAAAGTAGCCACACATTCTAGATGATAAAATAATACCAAATGTCAACAAGCTCCTCCTCAACAAAGTGACTCATCTACTCTTTTTCCTGCATCCTACACAGCTGCCATGTGTTTATGATTAGCTATGAGCTGCCATTTGAGTACTTATCTCTGCTATGCCTTTTCAATACATGCTTCTGAAGTGTTCAAAGAGAATCACAGGGAGAACTGAATCGAAAATGTATTAGCAACGTAAGGACAGAGTCCCAGGCTTGTTTTCCCATAGCAGCCACTCAGGTGTGAAAGCTTTCACATCCATCCAACCATCAAGACTTACTACCCAGGCAGTTCTCATCACAGGCTCAGGGTCTGAGAGAATTTGGGTTTCTTCAAGGCTATAAAAAAGTTCTGAAAATAGAAAAGAAGATAAGAAAGTGAGAAGCAGCTTTCCTTCCTTTTCTCACCTCCCAGGACATCTGTTGGTAACCTCTTCATGAAGCCACATGTAGAACTGATCCTTTGAGAGCTCCAGCTTTTCACTTAGACATCAAGACAGCCACAGTAACCCTTTTAAAACCCTTTCTTATAGCCTCAGAGATCCTCCTTTTCATTCTCTTCTGTATAGTGCAGTGTTCAGGTATGATAGTCAATGTCAATAGACCTGCTTTGGGTGTAAAAGGGAGAACTATGTTGTTAAAAGATCCTGTGTCTGAGCATATGCAGAGGCTGTATGGCTGTAAAAGGAACTAAGAGAAACCCATGCAGTTATGTATTCTTTGGGAAGTCATACTGCCTCTCCACTCCCTTCACTGCTACTGAAGAGCTTCTGCATCTCACAATCTCATCACAACATCCTTTTCCTGCCAACTCAAAACAATGTGTTCTAAGCCACTGTGTCTCTCTCTCACTCTAATTGCACTTTTCTCTGGGCAATTTGTCCAAAGCTTATTGTAATGAAAGATGTCACTGCTGAAGTACTTACAAACCCTTTATGCTAAATAGGAGATGAGCAAAGAATAAATCATGAATACTTCTTTTGGAAACTTAATCATTTAGGGGGATATAAGAGAAAGAGAGATAGAAAAGAAACAGGAGATCCCACACTAGACATAATGATGTCTAGAAATAGAGATCTTAGTACTTTCTTCACATTGCTAACCTTTTGGAGACATCTAAGAGAAGGACACTTGCTGAATAGGGTTAAAATGTATTAGGAGAGTCAGAAGAATGGAGTGTTTTTACAGAGATCTCTGTGTTCTGGAATAAAAACTTTAGTTGAACGTTCTACTTCATGCACTAAATATGAACAGTGATACTAATGCTAGTGATCTTCCCTGATCTGTAACCATAAAAATCTATCAGTCAGGGAAAAAAGATAAAGCTCCTGCCTAGAGAGACCTCAAAGATCTTGTTTTATTCACTTGCAGTGGAACTAATATTTCTTGTTGAAAGCTCAGATGTAACAGATTGGCTTGAGCTTCACAGATTTGCATTCATTTGAGAAGGTCAAAGCTTTCAGTCCTCAAAAGTATTTGTCAATAACAATACGTGAAGAGCTGACCAGTGATTGATCTGTGGAGCTGAATGATTTGGTGATGCTGATGTGTTTATGGTTTCCAGTTCTTACTCAATTGCATAAATGAAACAAGAATAAAACACAGAAATACTACTGGGAAATATATCTATTTTGCAGTATAAAAAGGAAAGGCTAAAGCAGATGCTTAGAGGTGTAATGTCTTTTTATTGCCATTGAGAGTGCACAAACAGGTCAGTTAGGTGCCATTTACTAAGGTAATTTTAATAACTTATATACCTAAAACAGATTTTGGATACTTTTAGGAACTCCATAGGAAAAATAATGCCATAAATTTGAGATATATTAACTTGAGGTGTGTTTGAAGAAACTAATCAGTCAGGATTTAACTAGTGACTAGTTGTCCTGGTAGAGAAAACCTTGACCTTGGTTAGCTTTATTCTGCTTTAGTGTTTACACTACTGTGGTCACTAAAAACCTGCTGTAGGTCTCTCTGGGAAAATAAGGGAAATAACAACTAACCAGAGGTGGCTCAGCATCCCATGAGAGAGATGGGATATGAACATCTTGGGTGAGGGTGCAAAGGTAATCTAACAGAGTTGCCCTGACATTTGTATAAAAAAAAAAAGAGTGAGAAACCATGTGTGCTTTAATTTAACTTAGAGGAGACAGGACTGTATTGTACTGGTACCATGTCACAGATAAACAACTGCTAACACCTCATGTAGCACATAGGGAATATAGACATTTACTATACTTCTTGAGACAAAAAAAAATGACTTTGGTGTCTCTCACCAGAGAGTGTGAGAGCCCAGAGACTCCTGAGATTATTAGTTTGCTCTAGAAGCACTGTAACAACAAAGACACAGAGAAAGATATCTTCACCTTGTTTCTTAGGACCTCCACCAACTGCAGCTTCAGGGTGGAAAATCCTTTCCTCATTGTCTGTCTTCATGTTCTTGATACTTACAGAAAAGTTATTCTAAAACAAGTAAAACTGAAGGCAAAGGTAGAAATAAAGCTGTGAAGGACAGAATTGCTAGGGCTTTCTTTCCTTGCCAGTCATGTCTAGTACTAGACTTGGAGAACAAGTTGCTACCATACTTCTGAAGGAATATGATGTGATGATGATGAACTGAAAAGCACAGAACAAATATTCTGGTTAAATCAGCAAAAGTATCACGGGCTAAAGTCAGTTGGCCCTACACAGTTCTTCAGAGGTAACATTAGGTTAGGCTTAATGGGCTTGTTAAAAAATAATGGGATTGGTTTATTCATCCCTGTAACTACATCAAAAACAGCTGCTTAGGAGAGACAATAAAAAGTAATCCTAGACTCTTCTCATCCTTGATACATATGTGTCCCTGTTAGTGGAAAGAAGAGAGATTATGAAAGATAACCTTGATGAGCTGTTATCATCACACAAGGATCAAAATATATATCCAGAATCATACATTTGCAATCATGTTATCACTGAGGTTAATGATCTGACAACAATTCAGAGGCAACGAAGCCATTCTAAAGCTCAGTGGGCTACAGCCTTTTCCCTTTGAAAATATTACAGTTATTCCTCAGACCTATGTAACTGAGGTTTGAAGACAATCAAGATTTCTCAGCAGTCTATGATGTGTACACAAATTAAGTTCACAATTGGAACATGAGGCTTACTGATTGAAAATACCTTCCTCCAGGTGTTATGTATGACCTTGTGATTAAAAGCCATCACTCCATTCACACTGAGTCACTTTCAAGTAAAACGTGTCTGTAGAATAATAGAGGCAGCAAATTCAAGGCCATCTCCTTAAGCAGTACAAATTAGTGTAGCTCTTCCAACAATGATATTATATAGCTCCCCTTTGAGTGATTGAAAATGCAGGCATGGAAAATACACCCTTTTGGTGGAGGCCACTGGAATCTCTCTTTAATAGTGGCAGCATATGTGCTGGTGAACATTATGTGTCATTCCTCTTGATGCAGGGGCAAATGAATATCTGTGTCTGAAGGGATTAGATCAACTGTTGGTGAAAGTATGTAGCAAAAATCATGTTAATGTGGACCCACTTTTTCTTTTATAGATAATTGACTCGTGCTGCTGGGAGCTGAAAATCTACATGTTGCAAGAGCTATCAGTCTCCTGAGCACTGCAGACCTCAGTGTTCCTATTCACTGATAGTCACTGATATGTCTTAGATAATATTCCAAAGGAAAAAAGGTGTAAGTAAAACTAAGTTTCTTAATCTGTTCCATGCCAACTCAAATAATTGTTTTGGCCTCAGCAATTTGTACAGGACACACTTTTAAATGAGGTTGGCTTGAAGATGATTCTAATAGTGCAGTTTTGAATAGATATTGATTGATAATCCATTCAGATCCATCACAACATCTGACTGTTGATGGTGAAAGAAAGATGAAACATGGAAATGAAACATTAAAGATGCAATTCTGAAATCAAGAAAACTGTCTTGGACTAGAAGCACTTTAAAAATTATCAATGCATAGGGTTCTATATGCCATGAGGAAATCACACTTTATTCTCCCCTGGATTGTGCCAGTTATCTTTTACAGTAAAGAGAAGGAAAAGAGTGCTACTGACAGAGCAAACAATTCTTATCTCTAGCAATATTCATCTCTTCCCTGAGAGTGAAACTGTTCTTTTCTCTCCTGTCCCATATTATGTCTCCAAATTTGTTTTGTAGGGCTTGCCAAGGTAAAAATTGGGGTTATCCATAATATATACAGCATTTTAAATAAAATCAACTAGCAACACTATGGCTGTAACAATATCATGGTTGTAATAAACCAAAGCCTACTGAATTTCATCCAGTTTTATGAGTTTTCCAAAGATTATCATTTTAATTACTTTGGCATTATAAACACTGATTTGACACGTATTTCAACATGAGCTCTCTCAGATGAAAGCACAATGATTCACTGGATGATCAGTTTTGCAATGATTTAGATGGATTTGTTATTTATTTAGTATTTTGAAACATTTTGAGGAAAGTTCCCAAAGTGCTTTGGAAACAGAAGGCCAATGGTTACCTGCAGTGAAGTCATGGTGAATTGCAGTTGATGACTACACAGAATCACAAGAAGGAGCTTCAAAATATCACCATGAAATAATTTGGAGCTAGTTCAAAGAAAGCAAAGGGGTAAAATAATTTGTTTGCAGTACAAAAAGAATTTGCCTCCAAGCAGGAGTCTAGGAACAGATTCCCTTGTTTGCCAGCCAGCAGTTTTACCCATCTGAACAAGCATTCTGGACACAAAATATGGACATTGAATTATTTTGTGCATCGTATTCTTCAGAGGTGTAATTTCCACCCACCCTGTGTTTCAGGGCTGCCAAGTTGCTATTTGTCTGGAAAGGGTTGACAGTTGTACCTCAGAAGGTGAAGTTTGCTATCCTCATCCTCCTAAGTGTCTAAATGTGTTCTGACTGCTGCCCTCAAAGTGTCTTCAGACATTAGGAAAGGAAGCAGTTTAAACTCATTGTGTAAGCAAGACACAGCTATGAAATTGAAAGATGCTGAGAAAGCAAAAAGTACTCCACTATATGCATTTGTGATGAGCTCCATCCAAATCCAAAGAAGCTTTCTTTTGGAGTGCAACAGTTCAGCAGTACAGCACATATGTTTTACTTATGCAAAATGTAAAACCAAAAATGGGGGGGGGAGGATACAGTTAAAGGCTTGTTTGCAGAATGGGAAGAGAGACCTAGGAGATCAGCATCTTCTGGAAGAGGTCAAGGAACAGACCATGTGAGCACTTAAGGACCATTTCAGTGAAAAGTAAAACAACCTGACTGCAGCTTTGATACACTCAAGCCCAGGAAGGTTCAGGTCTGACTGAAAACAAATGCTGTTTGTCTGATGTACAGGACTGTATCAGATTCTGCTCTTCTTATTTCGAGTGCATCTGTGTTTTGTGATATTTTTTCTTGGGTTTTTTGAAGGAAGGAGATCTGGAGATGAAGAAATTTGTTTCTTACCCTAACTCATTCTCTGAGTATTATTAATGATGACATGAAGACATCATTATTTGCAGCACAGTCATTTCTTAGGCATCCAATTCCTGGCATGACATCTAGAGTCACTTCAGCCTGATCTGCTGTGCTCCATAAATTTATGGAGATCTGGTGTCAGACCTGAATCCTGAAAGGATATACCAAAGTTAGGATTCATTTTGCAAAGTGAGATGGTAAACCATTTAAACTACACAAGCTGGTTTAAGCTTGCATTATACCCATTAGAGTGATCAATAAAGGCATCAGAGCTCCAACAATTCAGCTTATGCTAAGGAAGACACATATAATTCAGCTTGAGATGACTTGGGGTATTCAAGACAAGCAAGTGGGATGTAAGGGAGACCTAAATCCTCCTTGAATGGAACCTAGAGGCCAGAAAAGATATTACAAGACATCTCAAAGAAGCTGATTCCCTCAGCCTGATAGGTCTGTAGGCTCCTCTGACTTCACTGGCCAGATTTCCAATGACTGTAGTGAGATCTATGACACTCAGAGTCTCACAAGTAGATATCTAAATCTTAGTCAGATCTACAACTTGAAACACATCTTGTATAGCTACACTGTTCATGAACCTTATGTGTTTTAATAGTTCTGCAGAAATTATCTGGCAAAAGTGAATGTTACATAGCAAAACTACTCTGGGAGCTGCAGTTTGGGATTGTTTTTGCAGAGGATTACAGGTTATACAAGGAGCCATTCACTGCTGTTACTCAGGTAGGACCAACTCCATGCCAGCTTCTCTAGAAGTTATCTGAAACAACTGAAATTACTGAGAACTGTGCTGATTTATTCTGGATGAGGTTCTCTAACAAGGATAGTTGTATACATAAACAATTACTGTGATTACATATCTAATACTTCTTCTCTTTAAGACATTGACTATCTTAATCCAATTTTCATTCATTTTTAAATTCCTGGATCTGTTTGGGGGTTTTTTTATACACAATGATGGTGAAATGCTGTGAAACTGCTCCCATGTTTTTGCTTTAATATTGTAGAAGTTGATCTTATTGAACTACTTGTGCCAAATGAGAGCAGCATTTGGTATGAAACTGGAGAGACTTGAAGGAACAAAACAGTTCAAAGAGAAACAAGCCACTAAATGGGATTTTGTGACCTTTCCACAATTGCTCCAAAACCCATCGAAGGTCATTAAAAATCTTCCAATAGATTAGTATTAACCTTTAAGAACATATCCCAAGCAAGAGTGAAGGCAAAAAAAACCCCAAACAGGTAGTCTGGTTTGTATGGGGCTGTAAATCTGAAAACACCACAGATTTCCCCTACAGAGCTACATTTCACCCAGTTTATTGCTTAATAAACTCATACTCCATTCAAGACAGATAGGTTTTACAGAAATGTGAAGGAAGATTTCCATTGTAACTTCCAGTTTTTAGTTATTCCTAACTTTGTCAATGTTTGCTCCTGATTCAGACTCAAGCCAAACTTCAATTTACTTGTTTCTTGCTTTCTTATTCCTTTGTGTTCATTTCTTTGTTTGTTTCAGCAAAATTAAACCTTTTCCTTTCTTTGATCTGCTTTTTCATAGCCTTATACAAAGCACAAAACCAAACTCAAATCATGTGCATTGTGTCCTTTTGGAGACTCAAATGCTAACAGAGGTAGATGCTGAACATTAAAAATCCTAGATTAGAAATAGCCACAGCAAAATATAGCCCTTGTTCCAAAGGAAACTGATTCTGATTTGATTTCACGAGGTGACTTTGACATTTTCATGCTGTTCACAATCACTAGGTTTTTGTAGGGGGTTATTTGTGGAACAACCTGAGCTGTAATTCAGGGTTGTAAAGAGGCTGCTTGTAAGTGTTGCTCAGGAGACCACAGCTTTGTCTTCCCCTGGAATGGCAGAGCATATACCTAAGGAAAAGAGTAAATTCATTATGGACCAAAAGCATACTGGGAGAAGCTATCCTGGGCTTTTTGTAAGGGATTAGAGGTTGTAGGTGAAATATTTGCATCTCATTCTTTCCTACAGCCTAAATTCCCTGATTACACTGTATGCCATTGTGAGCTGGCAGTGAGTCCCATCCTTTCCTTCATGCACAGCAATGCCCCATGGTGATCACATGGGATCTGAGGTGTGCAGAGGAGTCCTGTTCTTTTGGAAGGAGGACTCCTCAATGGGAGAAGAAGGAAGTTTAGCAATTACCAGTTGCCTCTGCACTACATGTGAATAACTGTTCCCCCAAAGGTTTTGTTGTGGATGCCCTTGATCTTTGAAAAGCTGAGGTAAGGTGCACTGAGCTCATTTCAGAGCTTGAGAAAGGAGAAATGCAAACAAAATATGTGATACAACATCTGCATTGATATCAGACTCTGTTTTCATCTCTGTGAACTGCTGCTCCATGGACACCAAGCTACCCACCTCTCCTACCTGCTCAAGGTTTTCCAAGCTTCATCATTTAAGAAGCTTTAATGATAGAAATACTTTTACTTGAATTTATGGACAGGGAGAACTGTATTGGCTGAGCACTGACCTTGTGAGTTTTTCAGTGTGTAGGCTGCAGGATTTAGCATCTTATCCATCTATCTGAGCTCCCAATCCCAGCAGAGTACACTCTCCTCTCCAGCTGCAGGCAGGAGGCACTCCTGCATAATATCAAATACACCACTGGGCTGACTCCACTCCAGACCACTACATTTACCTCCTGAGAAAAAGTGAGGTTTACTATTTGAATATTATGTAAGGATGATAAACCTTGAATGCTAATACTCACTCTTGGCTGTAGCATTTGCCTGGTGTTTGCAATTCCCTGGGACTGTGAAACAGTCAGCACCAGATCAACGCCAGATCAGCACCAGATCGGATCACTCCTGAGGACATGTAGCAATGGGCATCCAGCTGTGAACCCACTGGTGCACAGGTGAAACTCTAAAATGCTCCAGTCTCTTTCTTAAAGATGCTGAGAGATGTTTATGGGTTGAAAAACACTTTCCAGTCATTTTTTTTCCTGCTGTGTGCCTCCTCACTTCTGTAAATAGGATTTTGTTCACCAAGTATCTTCCACCTGTGATGGCAGACACAAAACTGAAATATGTGTGTCAGGTTGGAGGAGCAAAACTATCCATTTTTAATCATTTTCTTGATCCTTTTCCTGTTAAAATGTTGCACTGCACTGCAAGAGAAATGGTATAATTGCAAGATCAAAGAGTAAGTTTGAAGTTCTGGGGTAACTCCCCCTTCTGTACTAGCCCATATCATTTCTATGCTATTGTAGAAGAAATTCACGTGTGTGATTCTGTTTCCCAAGTCAGTTGCTGGATTTTACATGGTATTTAAATGCTTCTTTCAGTCTCAGGCACAAATACAAGAAAAGTAGTAGCATTTCAATTCCCAGTCTCAGCAAAAAACATCCAGGAAAATGTTGCCCAGAGCTACCACTAATCTAAACAAGATGATGAAACCTGAAAACAATGCATATCTGTTTCTGAAGAACTGAAAATGAGATGGAAAGTCACACTTCAGAAGCACTTTGCCTTCAGATCCAGATATCTGAGATGCCTGAAGATGTTGATTGGTCTTGGAGATATCTAAAGTCCTCTCATTGCCAGTGGAGATCTGGGATAGAGTTTCTTAAATACAGACACAAGGTTTTATTCTGGAAATTATGGTGAATTTTGCCTGACTTTCAGCTTCCTCCTCAAAAGGATGTGGATCCCTTGGAGGTCCTTTGTGATACCTGACATCCTCAGGCATCCATTTGCATATCCAAGAACAAATAACACTAGTCATATACATATGAGCAACTGGCTTATCTCAAGGTGTCTACTGGCACTTTAGAAGACAAAGTAAACAGTAATTCCTTTCCATGGGAGTGACATTAGGTAACATTTATACTACATAGAGACACAAGTCTCTTTAGATTGAGGTTTAGAGATGATTACATATCGAGTGAGGAGGATCTCAACTGAAAGTGTGATGCCCAGGTCTATATTGACACACTCCAAGTCAAGTCTACATAGTCATTTAGGCATATGTGTGAGTTTCATTAACATGCTAAGGGTCTGCAAAGGTCTTGAATTATGACCCAAGTCATCATGAAACGTTGCCTTTCATGTTCTGGAAGAGACATAAGTCCCTTTCGTGGTCCACTCCCACATCCTTTTTGTGGCTTTTTATGGACAGGGATTCAAACCAGAAAAGACTACAGCTGCTCAGGATAGCTCTCCCCTCCTTTGCCCAGGCATTGTGACATGAGAACTGCAATCAAAGCTTAATGCTCCTACATTAGCAGACAGCTGAAAATGTGATGGTTAAGCTACAGGACTTTGGACTGCCTTGAACTCAGAATCTTCATGTTTTTACCTTGCTGACTGTGCTGCAGGAGTTTGTATATGGAAACCATAACTTCCTAAGGTCCTCTGAATTAGATCATGTAGAGCTTACTGTGGCCTCACCCCTCTCTTGTATCTCAACATGGATCAATCTGTGTGAAGCCCATCACTAAGAGTTTTAGGACTGTGAGAACATCATTAAGATCTGTTGTGATGAGATAGGACCTGCAAACCATTGTGTTAAAAGACTATACAAAAGAAACAAATGATCACTGTATTTTCTAAACTACAAGAGTCTCACCTACTGAAATCTGCAGCTACACACAGCATTATTTTCCTTCAGACACATTTTAAGACCTACTTGCCTATGAAGCCTGCAAATCACTAGGAAATAATTGATCTATTTGAGAGCCAAAATTAGCACAGTGTGATTGAATAACTTTTTTCCAGTCCATTTGTAATAATAATAATAATAATAATAATAATAATAGTGTTGACATTTTCAAACCAACTGAAAACTTGCAAAAGCTTTTGAGACTGGAAAAAAAACGTTGTGTTTGAATTGAAAACAAAGTGTTCCATTTCTTGGGGTATTTTGTGATTTTGTAAAAATGCATTACATCCCAAATAGAAAAACCATTTTGCTCTGATAAGTGAATATGGTTTTGTTTTGTACAAACACATCAGGTTCTGTAGGTTTCAGGGTTTGGGTTGGTTTGTTTTTTCTTCTGTTTTCCCCAGGGAGTTCAGTAAATGTGAGAAGACATTCTTCTTGGACCTAATTGTATTTTTAGACATAAGTGGGTGTGAGAATCTGAATAACTGCTATCAAGAGTTTCACCAATTTCTGTCTGCAGCTACTCCACTCTTATGGTTTTAGCAGATTAAATTGGGAGAAGAGGAAAGCTGTAGTTGCTATAACATCACTGCTATCAGCACATAGACAATGAAGCACAGCAAACATGGGAGAGCCTGGCCGACTAGACAGCTAGACTTTGCACATACTTGGAGCATAATTAGACCTTGATGAGCTGTAGATATTCATGCAAATTGCTGAGAGTTGCTGGAAGAATTAATTTGGACTATTTAAAATAATAAGTTTCCTTTTTTGCTCTCAACAATAAGAGTTCTATTTCCTCTATCTCATCCATCTGATGCTCCCATTACATGCTTAACAGCAGACTAGTTCTCCAGTGACATCCAAGTGTAAGAGCTCATTTTACCTTTGGGAAAACAACCTGAAAAAGAAGGAACTACTTTCACTAGCAGTAGTAAAACCCACTCATCTGCATTATTCCTGTGCTGAAAAATCCTGTTTCCTCAAATTGTTTGGAACTTCATTAGAAACCCTTTTGAAACAAACCAAAGTAGTATTTATCTGCCTTGCAAACTGCATCCCCAGATATGTCATTGCAAAGTACAAAGCAATCAGGTGTATGGGATTAAAATGATGCAAATAAGTGCATTCTATTCAGTGCAAAACTTGTAATCTGGAGTACAGGCTTGAAAGGATGAGTGAGACAAGTTGGGGTTTTTTTCTGAAGAAAAAGAGCTGTGTTGTCAAGTACTGAGGTGATTCATTCAACCTTAAAAGGAATGTTAAGTCTTTCCTGCAGCTGCAAGTGTGTACCTAGTCTCTTACTAAACTCATCTGACCAAGAGAGTTATTTAAGCAACAGTAAAATAATTGTGAGTTTAAATGATCCCATCAAACTCTCCCCTTGACAACCAAGGAGGAGACTGCAGCTAAAGGACAAGCACTCCTAGCCTGGCAATGCACTGAAATTTAGAGATTTATGATAAACTTTCCATTTCCTGATGTAAAGAAATCATTCACATGCATTCCATAGTCAGCTTCTGTGGTAGGGATGAAGTGACACTGTTGTTTATGATGAAAGGGATCTGTGCTGTAAAGGCTATTTATATACTTTATAAAGCCCAACTCTTTACATAAGCATGTATAATTCTCACCTCTGAATAACTATGTATTGTTTATTCTTTACCAACTGTTATATGCTGACAAAAAGTCTCTGGTGAGTCCCTGTCTTACCTTATGTTATTTCTATTCCTCTCACTTCTTCAATCCAATCTGAATGATGGGTGAGTAACAGGACATTGTTCAATGAATCACAGGGTCACAGAGTGGCTGAGGTTGGAAGGGACCTCTGGAGACTGTTCTGCTCAAGTAGAGCCACTTAGAGCTAGTTGCCCAAGACTGTTCAGATGGCTTTTGAGTACCTCAGGGAGTGAAACTTCCCAGCCTCTACACTCAACCTGTTCCAGTGCTCAGTTAGCCTCGCAGCAAAATATTGTTGCTTGATGCTCTAAACCTCTTGCATTTCTCTTTGTGCCCATTGCATCCTATTGAAATGAAAGATCTTGAGGCCATAGCACGAAATATCACGTTCAAAGACTATTGATCATTTTGGAGGTTAAAAATCTGACAGTAAAGGAAGCAAAAAAGAAGAAACATCATAAAAATTATCTGCAACATCTCTTGAAAGTGTGTGTTGCTGGGAAGTGTTTTTGGAGACTGGTCAGACCATTCAGTGATATTTTTTGTTGTTATTTTTAAGTGTGTTTTTTTGCCAAACTGACTTTCATGTGTGGATGCTTTGGTCCTGATGTGCAGCTCATTCAGAGAATAATATGATGATGTAGTGCTATTAATGACATAATATGAGATCACTACAGAAGGGATTTATTAGTATGGAAGAAGGTAGTAAGAGACAATCTTTTTGAAAGCTTAGAGTCTAAACAGAGTAGGAAGGGAAATAGGGAGAAAGAGAAAATACCACTCAGTCACTCCTAAAAACATTATGAAAGAGTGAATAAAACAGTTCCTCCAGCTGTTCAGAGTTCAGTTCATGCAAACTTCCCATTCTGACAAATGTGTTTCCCTTGAAATATGTTCCGTGTTTGGATTTGTAACTGTAGGGACACAATTCCTCATCCTTAGGTTTTCAGTGCATTGGGAGGGGGAATAGAGTGAGATGAAAGATTGGCCACTACAGTACAGATGTGATTTTTAATTAAGAGTAAATGGGGTGCAAAACCCTCCAAACTCTTCATGAGTTCAGATTTCCATGTTCTTCTCATCTCTTAATTTAAATGTCATATACCAACAGCATCTCCTGTCCACTCCAAAAATCATTCGTTCTCTACCAACCATAGAATTTTCTCTTTCATATATTTTAGTATCCACATTTTCAACTCCAACCCAAATAAAGACTTCTTTTGTTTTCCTGTTGAGAATATCAGGGAGTGCATTTGAAGAACTTCAGAAGTGTGAAACTTTTGTAAAGAAGGACCTTTGCCAGGCTTGACCCTTTGTTTAGAACCATTTCCATTTTGGCAAAATTTTAAACCAACCTGACTCTGTTGGATAATTTTCACATGGTTCTAATTAAAACTGTTCCAAATTACTTAGTACAGCTAACCATTGTTTTCTTGTATTGATGTCAAGGAGACAACAGTGATTGGAGCACATACCACTTGGATCATCCCAAGCTCTCATGGGCAAAGCATGCTCTGTTGCCTAAACACATGACAAGTTCTACTGATTAGTAAGGTCTCCTGAAAATAAGCACTTGTCACATTTGAATTAGACAGGCAATAGTGAGACCTGCACACCATAAAGGCTTTTCCATGAAGATTCACATGGATCAGCAATGCCCTCAAAGATCTGATGTTGATGTCACTGCTTCAGACTTCCTGACAAATTTGGCACAAGTCATCTAGATTCTCTCCTTGAAGACAGATTATCTCAAAACTTATGATGGTCTCCAAAACTTCAACATGTTTGAGGAATGCACCTTTATTAAAACTAAAAGCAGTCCAGTATAAAACTGCAGGTTTTACTATCTTTATCTTTAAAAGATTTTAGTAGCACACACAGCAACTGGAAATGGCTTCATTCACTGGGGTTTTGTTACAATCTGAGCCTAAAAAAAAAGAAGCTTTACCAATCCATCCCTCAGGTTGCTGCTGCCCAAAAGTGGTCAAGTACAGACCCTGTGGGATGTTTGTTGGTAGTTAGGGAGAAGGGACACAACATCATTCCTGATAGTAGTAAATTACCCTTATCCCTGCTTACTCAGACACAATCTTCCATATTCTTTATATTGCCACTTAGACTATTACCAAATTTTCCACTTCATGGTTTGAAAAAGAAGGTAGAAGGTGAAAAAAACCCCAAGTTTTATGGACTGAGGCTATAATTATTTTTGCTTCTGTGAGGAAAATCGTGTTCCAATTGTTTTATTTTCTTCTTCACAGCATGGCAGTCTGCCAAATTAGGGGCCATTAGCCTAAAGAGCTGCTCTGCTCCCACCTACTTATCTGTCAGATGCAAGAGGGAGGTATTACATGGGATCTCCAAGGAGATTCATCTACGTCAAAGACTTCTAAGTGACACGACCAGAGATGTTTACAACACGATACAAAGATTCATCCACCAAATGTTGAGCAAATAGTTGTTTGTAAGGTTTTCTGGAGGAAACAGACTCTCTGGTCTTGTAGTTGTACTGATGTGGCCTGACAGGTGACTTTGCCTTGGTGCTAGAAGTTGAAACAATTAGCGAGATGCATTAAGTTCACTAGTGGCCATTTAACATCAGTGAGAGTGGCTCTTTGTAGTCTTTTATGCAGCCTTTTTCTTTTAGACACTGTGTAAGTTTCACACAGGGTCCCAAAGGTCCTTTAAATTCCAATTAAGGATTTCAATTGCTCATAAAATGTATAAATATAATCATAGATTAATAGAATAACATAATTTGGAAGGGACCTCTGGAGATGACCTGGTCCAAAGCTCTGCTCAAAGCTGGGCTGATTTAGTTCAAACTGCTCAGGTCCATGTCTGGTTTGTTATCAAATATCTCCAAGGATGGAGAATTCACAGCCTCTCTGTTTCCCAGTCCTGAACTAGCTGTGATAGGGAAACACTTTCCCAACTGTATCAATATTTCCACTTCAACACAGTTACCATGGGATGCCTTTCATCTTGTCACTGTGAGCCTCTGAGATCCTGCCTCTATACTCTTCACTCAGCATTTCTTGGAGTCAGCAGAGTAAGTTACATATGCAGAAAGAGAGCATGTGTCCTTAAAATCACAGGTACTTACCACTGCATGACTGCACTGTTCTGAATTTCCTTACCTGAATAGTTTCTTTGTTCAGCTAAGAAACACAGTAAAGGAAACCAAAAGGCAATGACTAAACATTTACTCTTTGTCAATTAAATCCAGAGATAAAAAGGAGAGAAGAATTTCTGTTATTGTGCCTTAGGAACAGGAGCTTGGATGGTAGGCACAGGCTCTGTGACATCTCAGTCTTCAGCATCAGGACCCACTTCCAAGTGTGACTGTTCTCACATATCTTCCTTCTTTAAAGCAAGACAACTCTTTATTATCTACAAGGGTGGCAGATGAGTTGTTTTAGGAAAACCAGTGTTTTCATGACTAAAAATTGTCTTTTAAGTTTCAGTTTTAATGTTTATGTGTTTGCCATTAGTCCCTCCTGCTGGAACAGTTGTCTCCTTCTTGGTATTTACCACAAGAGAGTCAGGACTGCCAATCTGTCTCCCACTTGCCTTTGTTACAATGAACAAGTCATATCTCTTTGCCTTAGTTTTCTTTCCTTCAAAATTACTCCCCAACCACATTTTCAAGCTTTGCATTGTAACCAGAAGAGCTAAAGAATGGATTCACTTATCTTTTTCTCATTTCTTCTGTATTCTCTTTCACTACTTCCAACTGTAAACCTGAAACCAGTGAAGCTGAAGATCTGCTGAGCTTTATCCATTTGCAACACCTAAGACATGTTTTTCCAAACATTAAGAGGCTGCAACCTCAGCAAAATCCTGGCTTGATTGTTAGGGACAGACTATGGCTTTAAAGATCTATGGGAGGGAACTAACAAATATCTTTTTTTTCCACTCTCTCCTCTCATGTCATATTAATAAAACATTATTTTCTTATTACTAACAGGTTCATTCTACTATGTTATGCTGACTATTCAATTTCCTGGCCTCGATAGCAATGCAGACAGAAAATAACATATCTTAGTCCAAAGCCAACTGAAGCCTTTGGGGGGAAAAATAATAATATATATAAGCAATTCTGTCCAAAATGCAAGCTTTTAAATTTAATTTGTCTTCTTCCTATGAGAGCTGAGTCCTCATTTCTAATACAGCTTTCATTTTTCCCCATAAAAATGTTTGCTTCATAGATTTTCATACACAAGAATGTACAGCAAAACCAATTTTATTGGAACACCAAAGCAATTATCTGCTGATTGTGTTTGTTTTTAATGAGAGGCAGCCTGTACCAATTACACCAGAAGTGAATTATTAATACAAATGGGATAAAAAAATTCCTGCTGTCAAAATCTTGACTGTGCTTCAAAATCTAAATGTGCCTCTCTCATGTGCCTGTAGATCTATGGTTAAAAGAGATGGATCAGTTTGTTTGATGAAGAAATTGGTAGATATTGCAATAATATGAAATTAATAGGACTGAGGGGAGGGAATTGTATGTCCAGGAGACTGTATAAAAAATGTCTGATTGACTTCATGGCAGGTTCCTGGCTCTTGTTTTGGAAAGTTTGCAATAGTCTCTCAGTTATTTCTGTGACAATATGGGGAACAAAAGCTTTGGCTCCACCAAAACAAAGTACAAGGTGTTCTAAAACACATATTTTGCAAGTCTTTTAAACTGTAATGTAGTTAAGCACTCACACACTGTTTGAAATAGTGATTTTGGTGCACCCATATTAAAAAGAGCTATCATGGGCATATACATCTCAGTGACCATACATAGACATATTTCATTTAACATCCTATAAAGCATCTTGCAAGTGTACAGGAGCCATCTCAGAGCTTTCATTTCTAAGGCTAGACAGTTTCCTCTTAGCTGGACTTCCCTCTGCATAACCTGAACTTGTTGGCTATGGCCTTACCTTTGTTGCTGCTACTTGGCTGTATTGGGTTTGTGTGGTAAGGTTTTGGTAGCTTGAGAGGGGTTACAGGTGTGGCTCCTGTGAGAGGCTGGTAAAAGCTTCCACAACTCCAAGTCAGACACACCTGAGACAATCAGGTGTCTTTGTGATAACATACTTAAGAAGGGAAAGCCTGCAGTAAGAGGAGTGAGATAAGACAGAGACTAACCTTGAGGATGCTAAGGTCAGTGAGGGAGGAGGTTTTTCCAGGCCTGGGGAAGAGGTTCCCCTTCAGCCTCAGGAGGCCCCTATGCCTGAGTGGATACCCACAGGAGGCTGTGATTCCATGGTAAGTCTGTGCTGGAGCAGCTCCTGGCTGGACGCGAGGACTGATAGAGAGAGGAGCCTAGGCTGGAACAGATTTACTGTCAGGACTTGTGATGTTCATGCTGGAGCAGTTTGTGAAGAACTGCAGCCTGTGGTAAGGATGTATGTTGGGGAAGTTCATGGAGGACTGTTTCCCATGGGAGGGATTCTATACTGGAGCAGGG
The DNA here is from genome assembly GCF_028858725.1 of Colius striatus. NCBI lineage: Eukaryota > Metazoa > Chordata > Aves > Coliiformes > Coliidae > Colius > Colius striatus. The sequence goes on from NC_084763.1 coordinate 55,841,966, forward strand.
GAAGAGTGTGAGTTGTCCTCTCTCTGAGAAGGAAGGAGTTTCAGAGCCAATGTGTGATGAACTGGCAATGTTCCCTGATTCCACGTTCCCTGCATCATTGTGAGTAAAGCATTAAGTCTGGAAAGAAGGGAGAGGTGGGAGGAAGGTTGCTTTTAAGATTTATGCTTATTTCTCATTCTCCTACCCTAATTTAATGGTTGACAACTTTTCTCCTGAATGTGTTTTGCCCATGACCATAAGCAGTAATAAGGATCCTTCCCTGTCCTTGTCTAACCTATGAGCCTTTCTTGCTTTCTCTTCTCCATGCCAATGAGGGGGATAGGAGTGAGCAAGCAGCTGTGTGGTGCTTGATGCCAGCTTGCCTTAAGGTGTGACACTGAGCTTGTATTGCATTTCCACCTAAAGCATTAAAGTGACAAGAAACAGATGTGAAAACTGTGTTTGAATCTTCCCTTCTAAAATTGTGTCTGTGTTTCTCCTTGCTCTGCATCTCACTGCTCATTTTATCTTTTCTGTGTTCATTTTCCTCATAGAGGACATGTTCTCTCAATAAAAAGGCTGAGTTGTATGTTCTTCTCCTAGGAAATACAGCCTCACCTGATTGCTTATGCTTCCATATTTTAAATAATGGTGTAGGAAGGTTTTCTTTTGCTCCTTCCTAATTTTAAATGCCTTTCTTTACACATGCTGTCAATTTTGCCTTCTGTGATACTCTGCTTTGGACCTGTTGTAGTGTTCAGTTTGGATCTTGATACTGTTGCCATTTTCTTCTTGTGTTGATTTCTTTTTCCTTCCATGTTTGCCAATAAGAAACTTCTACAGCTGTGGTAAATATTGAAAACTTAGTGCCTAAAGGTTCAAAGAACTGTTGACATGGTCAGATTAGCTGATGTTAAGCAATAGCAAGTGCTCCCTTGCAATCCTTGTGGCATAAATGAGGCTGTAAATGAAATTACAGCTGATTGTGGTTTTCTGAAAGAAGGATAAAGGAAAGGCAAAGAGCTAAGGAAATTCAGGAGGAGAAAAAGGAATGAAATGATATGAAATCATATTATGAAATCATATTATCAACTCCTAAGTACAATTGTCTCTGAAAAGTGTAAGTGGGGAGAAAGCAGAATAAAGACAAACAGCCAAAGGGGATGCTGAGGAGAGAATTCTGGTTCCTTTTCTAATGTGTTTCAGACATATGGAGTTTTATAGATCTTTTTCTCAGCCCTCCTATTGGCTCCACAGTGAAACCTGCAAAGGTCTATTTCTGTAACTATTACAGCAAGAGAAAAGGATAATGAAAGCAACATCAAACACAAATGTCTCCTGTTTATAGACAAAAACCAGAAAGAGAGGTGAACATCTCCAAAACTAGTCCTCCAGTAAAGCCTAGCAAATAGAATGAGCAATCAAGAAACAGAAGATTTGGTTTATGGGCACTTTTTAAGGTCCTATTTTGAGCAGTAGTGGACATAACTTTATGGAAGTGTTGCAACAGCTATAATGCAAATAATACTTTGAGCACCCAAGACACTTCTTTTTGCCACACACTTGTGTCTTCCTCAATGTGTAGTTAATCTATACAAGAACTTGTAGGACTTAATAAGCAAATTATATATGTCATACAGCAGTGAGACAAGCTCTCCTCTAGGGACACTAGCTGAATTTTGGTGGTCTGATTGGTTAGTTATTGATCAATGTAGTAATATCACTTGAAATAACACAGCTGATAAGTATATATACTTAAAATCTACCTTTTTCTGGTTTATGAAGTCACAGTCTTTCACTACATCTTTCTTTTCTCATTACATTCCACCAATATCATCTGAGTTTCTCTCACCTCTTTGCAGTACAGGCATGTTAGAGCTCCACAAAGTGTAAGTCATGTAGTAGGAGCTGGGATAGTTCTTGCTCCCACTGAGGTCAAAGGCAAAAATGCTGCTGGGATCACATGACAGCCAAATAGCATCTTTTGCCACACATCTGATCTCTTCAAGCTATTTTACCTCCTTAATAAATGCTACAACCACTGTGGATCTGAATGGGGAGTTTTGTAGGCTGCAACAGGAAGGTCTGGTCTTGCAGTAGCCACAGCAGGTAGGTCACCATGCCTGAGCTCAAGGAGACCTCAGGTTGTTTCCCAGTGGTAGCCTGAAATATAGAAATGTTGATTTATATGCTTCAGACATAGTTCAGCACATGTCACTTTCATTTCTCTGCCTTCCTTCTCCTAATTACCTGTGCCACAAGCTTGCTCACTCAGGAACTGTCTCTCACTGTGAGGGGTTTGGGGATTTTCTGTGATTCCTTAGAATATGAGCAACATCTTCACTCTGCAATTAAATGCTCAACTTTGTAAGGAAGATAAGCACCAACCCTAGACAAAAGTTCCCTCTAGCTAAGCCTGAGGGTTTGTAGCATAGATTAACAACTAATATCTAAGGGTAGCTGCTCTTTTCATCTCTGTTAAAACTTCTTGCCTGCATCCACAACTTGTATAAATTAGTCTCAGCTGTACCTGATGTGTGCAAGTTTGGATCTGTCATAGCTCATGTTGCATTAGCTAGTCACATCGATACCTGCTCATGTTTCATTGCAGCTTAAAATTTGAAGTGCATGTTCATTACATTTTTTAACATGAAAATACTGAAACCAGGAAATACTTTTACACAGGAGGGCTATTATTTTCCAAGCTGTGCTTTTATAGGAGCATTTCTGTACAGTTTCCATCACAAGTATTTACTCTGCTGTAGTTTTCACACTTCACAGTAATCCCAGTTAACATCTCTGCCTCCAAGAGTCTCATGCCCTTCACTGTTTTGAAACTCAGACCTCCTGAAGGTCTTGGGTTTGTTTTATGTTTGCATAAGTTTCATGTACCCCAGTCACCATGCATTTTTGCTTCAACATAAACCCCACAATCAGCTGTGTAATGAGTTGTCATAGGTCAGCTGGAGTGTAATAAATAACAGCACTAGTGACCTGTGTGGCTCCAGCCAGTGGTTGGAATATTTCCAGGTGTTGTTCCACTTCTGCCACAGGCCATCATTTCTGTAGAGGAGTTGGGGAAAAGGGATATGTTAAACTCATCAAAGTGAACAAAAAGCTGTGTCAGACCTTGTGCTGGAGAAGATGAGGCTTTCTGGTCTGGTGATGCTTCGTGGGGTTGGTACTCCTCACCAACTAAATGAAGAAAGCAGTTGAAAGTGGTAACACTTCAAATGGAATGCATGCAGCTATGCTCACCCAGCTGATAGATGATAGATCCTTCCCCTGTAACCACAGCAAAGGGCTTTACCTGACTTTATCTAGACATGCTTTACATGCTATGGTTACTCTGCTGCAAATTGACAATAAGATAGCACAGCAACCAAGCCAGTGAGAGACAAACCAGATAGGAGCAGGGCAGAGACAAACATTCATTCTGTCTGCTGTGCCAAGTGATTGAAAGGACTTTTTCATAAGTTTCTCAACCAAGACTTCAGAGGGATCACATTTAGGAATGACAGATGCTCCCTAGAGAAGTGACTCCCCTCACCCCAAGGAGCCTGCTGGTTTTGAGACTTGGAATGATATATACACTGATGTGTGGGAGGATAATGTTGTCCTTAGGGCAGAAAAGATTCTTTTTACTGACTGATACCATTTCATCATCTTGGAGGGAAAAGTGAATCAGAGTCAATTCATTTTTCATAATGACCTAATTTTAGAAGATTGACATTTCTTAGTGTAATAAATACAACTTTGAGGCATCCTTGCACATTATAGCAAATTTAATCCACCTTCTAAAATCATCTTTTTGGCATCTTTGATTACTTGTTGTAGCTTGAACATTCCTTCTGGTTCTGTCTTTCAAGTTTCATGATGGAAAACAAGTAAAGATGAAATAGTTCCTTATATGAATCCTGCAAGATGAGAGCCTCCTGTAATGGTGTTTCCAAGGCAGCACTAACAAGATAATTTGGAGAAATTGTTGTTGGAAGGTTTCAAATTTAATTTTTTTGATTACTTAAACTGACTAATGCTAAAAAAAAAGTTGGAATAGTTCAGTCTAACAATGGCTTGCTTTCACAATTCAGGCTTTAGAAATGACTGTCCCTCCTAGTCATGCTGCCTCCTAATCTTTCATCCTATAGATGAATAAGCTTTTTAAATTCCTAATTTGGTGATTCTTCTCATTTATTCTTTTTTTTTTGCCTGTTCATCAGCTGATAAATCAACTTAAATGTAGCTTACAAAACTTCTGATGCCTCCTAAGTGATGCCTTTTGGGCAAAACTGCAGATGTTCTGATGTCAAATAAGTACCTGCTGTTGATTGAGTTGCATCTGTAGACACAGTGTGAAAAAAGCATAAACCCCAAAGATTAGAGAGGACATAGATTACATGTGAGCAAGCCATCTTGCATTGTGCATCTCTTGCTTAGGTTTTACATCTCTCTTTTTGTTATCTGTGTTTTCTTCATTATTAACAGTAGTGGAATTGAAAATGTCAGTTATGAATCTGCTCTGATCTCAAGCCATGAGTTTCACTTGTTTTGGTTTCTTCTCCCCATCTCACTGGGGGAGGGTGGGGAGAAAGCAGCAGTGTGGTGCTTGGGTGATGGCTGGAGTTAAAACACAGCATTCTCTTATAGGATGGTAATTGTGGAGTGCAGGAGTGGCCCATTCAAGTTCAGCCTTGGCTCATGCTCATCACTGAGTCCTGTGTAATAGAAAACACCATCTCATTAAGGCAGAGTGCTACATGGGTAATGGGATTAGTCAAACCATTGAAATAAGGCTTTTCACAACTGACATTAACTCATCATTTTCCAGTTACAATATATTTACCTTTTTTTTCCCCAGAAACAATACAATACAGAAACACTTTCACTGGTATCATTTTACTCCTGTGATCTTCATAGAAGACAGTACTAAAATGTCTTTTAAAGAGTAGGGATGGAGGGAAGGAGAAGTTTCCAGACAAGAAGCACACTTACTATTCAGTGGATGCTTCATACCCAGAATCTCTTTCTCGGGAAGTTTACAAATCCACCTTACTCTACTGAAATGACCTTTACTTGTCATCAGGAAAAGAGCTACTGGAAAGAATACATGACACTAAATACATCTCCCAAAAGTAAATGCCACTTCCTCACGTAAATGTCAGGAGGCAAATCCTTTGGAGCAAAGTCAAGTCCTATTGCACCACAGCACTAGACATGCTTTGAGAATTCAAGCTATGTCAGTTTTACTTATGAAAGCCTCCAACTATTTCTTCTGTCTTCTTCCAGGAGTCTAAATGATTGACAATCCCTAATTAGTGTCTAATGGAAACTTGGAAAATAACAAGCTCCAAGATAAAGATAAAATTAACAGCATATATTTAAGGATAAATTAAATAACCTAAACTGGCTGGATACCTTTTCCCCTGTCTTATATATGTAGAAATTTTTTCCAGTAGTCAGCTTAGCCCAAGTGTGCCTGTAAATTATGAAGTATGGAATGTATCCTACTCCAGAAAAAATGTGACACCTGGGAAAATCAGCTCTACAGTGGGGTTTTCATCCTCTACACCCCAATATAAATGAGGAAGCAGCATGGTTGAATGTAATCTTAGCACATTACTTTGAAAATGGAAGAGAACAGAGGAGCTTTTCTGTAACTCCTAGATACTGATACCAAGTATTATCATTCTTTGCACACATTTAATTCTTTTCTCATGGACACTAATTACCATACATACTGTAACGAGCTGAAAGGCAGATTCTGTCCCCGGAGTCCTGCTGACCCACATTATCACATCTCTTTATTCAAGAGAGCTACAACAATTTAAATCAGCTGTAAATCTAGTCCCACAAATTGTTCAGTGCAGTAAGATGTAAGATACACTGCCATTCCTCATCTCTAATTAACTTTCTCTGTCACCACATTAGTGTGGAAGCATTGGAATAAGGAAAGAACAAGATGCTTCTGCTTTAAATCCTTCCAACAGATTTCTGTAAGTGCTGTTAAGGTAACCTCTGTGAATTTGTGTAATTCATAGGAGAAATTATTCCATGTTTGGAATGAAAAACATTCAAATATGAGCTAATATAATAAAACAAAGTCAATCTCTGAGTAGCTTCCCTAGAGAAAGGAAAACCTCAGCTAAAGATACAATTTCAAAGGAGTAGGGAAGATTGGCTCTGCCTTTCATGATCTTCTTATTGACTTCCACATAATGAAAGAAAATCTCAAGGCAAAAAAATTGCCTTTCCTAGCACACATACACACTCCATTCAGTTATGTCTTTGTGCTTTTATGTTGTCCCCTTTCTCAGCTTGAGAATGATTGACTGTGTTAGTAATTTTTCCTAATTATTGGGAAAAGGCAAGAGTGACGTTTCTGGTACAAGAACAAATGGATTTAAACCCATCTCCAGCAAACTTAAGCTATGTTTGTTGGGTATTTTTAAACCACAGAACAGATTCCAGACCAACCTTTTAGTAGGTTGGAGAGGACAACCAGTCTAGTCAATTTTAAGATATAGTTTACGTGGTTAACACAATGGTTTCAGTAGCAGAAGACTAGATGTGGAAGGAAGTTCTCTCAATAATCAGTAGAGAGAAATAGATTAGATCCTATATAGGAAAGAGAACTGCTCTCCAAAGCTGCTCATTTCTATCATTTCACATGAGACAGAGAAGCCTGCCTTCAGATAGTATACAGTATTTTCTTGAAGGAGAAGATAATTCAGCTCCTCTGGAGACTTATAGCTGCTTTATCCAAGGCTGAGTATGCAACTCTACTCACATTGAAAGCTGTCTGACACTATCTTTCCTTAGTACAGGATATTCAGTGGTAAGACAAGTAAAAAGACCAAATAACAAGAGTGTCTGTAAGTGAGAAGCTGATAAAAATCTGTAAGCTAGCCAGCCTACAAGCCTGATAAAAAGGGTGAAAGCAGAACCAACAACCCTTTGATACACTTAGACTGAAGCTTGTAATCCTTTTGTTCAATGTAATGAAAGAGTGGTCATATATCATGTCATGTAAGGATATCTCCCTACTTGCTTAGTCCTCTACTCATTCCTCCTTTTGATGGCTGTGCTGTCAGATGGAGTTGGCATGACTGATAGAGTATAAAACACCTAGATGGGACTGGAATAATAACTCCAAGTGCTGAAATTAGGCAGTAGAACAGAAGCAAGATATTCCTGAATCAAAAAGCCTATGTAAAACTGGAGAAGATGAACAGGGTTATGAAAGATGAAAACTCTGCTGAGGTAAAGGCAGAGAGGATTAGATGTCAGTTATTTTGTTATAGTTGATCTGGGCTTAAATATCCTTCAGGCTGGCCTGCCATGCCATCTTTGGGGTGCAACAAGGGAATCAGTAGGTAACTGAAGGTTTCCATTGTGTCTGAGAAAGTATGGAGGGAAAACACTTGGCTTTTCTCTGTAAAACAGGGCACAAGCAAAGAGTGCAATCTTCTCTAGTGCAATCCAAATGCAAGACAGCAGCTCCTGTAAACACATCCAATGTAGTATTAATGCAGTATTCTCCAACACTAGTCTCTCTTGTGACTCGAGGTCAATAGTTTTCATTAAATCTTGCAAAACCCTTCCAAAAGTTGTGAATAATACAGATCTCAGCTCCTGCACTGATACCTCTGCCAGATATTTTAACAGTGCCCTGGAATTATGTACAGTCACTGCAAGATCACCTTTGAGTTGCACTGCCAGCATAGCTTTAGCCTTACTTTCCAAAAGATCTGGGCATTTAAAATGATTAATATCCAAGACATCAAATAGTGCAACAGGACCTCTGTGGCTCCATCAAGTGATTATTCCAAGAGTGAAATGTTTGCTGGATACCAAGGCTTACAATGACCCCCTCTCCCATATACTTCCCCCATCTTCTCACTCCTGACGTGTGTTCAGAATTCATCCATGTGGCACTTTGATCATTGGGCACAAGCCTCACTGAAAGTTCAAAGGATTTCCATTCTTAAGTGACTAAGTAGCTTTTGAAAATACAATGTGTTCTTCTCAGGGTCTTGGATCCCTTCAGAATAAAACACCACAATTAAATCTCTCATCCTAATTGCAAAAAGATGAGTAACAGGCAAGTTTGGACATGTCAGGGGGAAATTATATCAGCAAAGTTTACTTTTTCTTGTGCACTTTGTGAACAGGAAAGGAAAAAATGATGCTATGGCATCAGCAGGGTTTACTATTTCACATAACACCCTCAGAGAAATTAAGGCCAAACTGGTCTTGGTGAAACTATTACAGACTAGGAATAATGCCACTCTGCCATTCTGAAGGAGCAGTTATCAAGAGTGTAATATCAAAATCCAAACAGAGCTCACCTAGATTCCATACAGTTATCTTCTGTATTTGAAGGGGTTTTTATGACCTGACTGATCAAAAGGAAAGTATGTTCATTACACTGGGAAATATAAATTAGGGGGATTGGACTGGATGATCTTTCAAGGTTCCTTCCAACCCTTAAGATTCTCTGATTGGAAGAATGCTTTAAGGAAAACCCTGAGGATCTTTATGTCCCAATGTAAATGGAAAATAGATCAATGGGACCATGGTTAAAATATCAAAATCTACCCTCAGCATCCTTGAGCTTTGAATGGGGAAAACTTTGCATTTAGTCCTAAAGCTCTTAGTTTAGATAAAATAAATGAGAATTCAGGACTACAAGTTGGAGAAGGGACCTGTTTAGTTTATGTGCAACCAAACACTGCTCTTTGTGTGATATTTGCAAGATTTTGAAGATTTGCCAGAGATTTTCAAAGACTTCAACTTAAAGTAGATCAGATTTATCTTTCTAATAGGGCCTGACTCAACTGAGTTTTCCACTAGTCCAAGGAAAGTTTTTTGTGTTGTTTTATGTTCTCTAGAATAACTATCAGGCAAAGTATTCATAATTTAACCAAGTAAAAAGGGCATTATTGGCTGTCTCTTGCAGTTAAATTGTACATCTAACCCTCAAAACTTCTTTCTAATATAGCTTATTAAATAGTCTCCAGATTCTGTGTTGTAATTAAATTGGATTTCCAGGTACTCAGTTTTACCTTGTGTTCCACATTCCTGTGACTCTCATATTTTGCAGGATCCACCATAACAGGGAAATTGATTCAAATCCAACAGAGTCAAATAAGGTAAAGAAGGAAGAATGCTACCAGGATTCCTGCAATATAAATATGAGTACATGAAAGCAGGATGGGAAATCTGTCTCTTTTTAGAGGAGCTAGCTGGGTATGTTGTTCAGAGCTGATTAACCTCTTCCCCAATAATCTCACAATGTGGAAATGAGAAATCACGGTATATAGATAAAAGACATTTTGCCTATATAGTGATCCAAATCTGAGCTGTTTGCCTTCAGTCAGTGGGAAGAAACAAATCTATTCAGAAGACAGTTTCTCCTCTAGACATCAAAGCATTTCAGGCAAATCCTGGCCTAAATATTCCTTCTTCTCTCCACTGATTATTGCAGAGTTCTGCACTGTGACTAACTCTGTAGTCAGCTAAAGTCCAGTGAAATTATTGCCACTTGGTAGAAGTGGTTTTTCTATTCCACTTTCTCCTTGAGAAAGTCTCCATACTAACCCAAAATATAACTAATACAACTGTGAGTAGCTGTGGGGCTGAGGACCACGGGTTAGTGGCAGTGCTGGGAGGAGAGCAATTGGGCTTGATGATCTTAAAGGTCTTTTCCAACCTCAATGATTCCAGGATCTACAAGCCCACTGACTAAGAAATGTCCAAGTGTTAGCAAGAGAATTTAGTCCATGAACATATTTGGATTTAAAGCAGATGTGTAGCACATCAGGCTGTTGAAGCAAATATTAGGCAAAGCAAATTACCATCTGGTGAACTTCACAGTTATCATTGGAACCACCTTAGGATATGATCTGGAAAGCCTTAAACTATATCTGCACTGCTGGATGAATTCACCACAGTGAGATTTCCCTGGTCCCAGTCCAAGTGATGGAGTGCAGCTCTTGTCCCTCCTGTTTAAGGTTAGCCATCACTAAAGCACACTGTTGTATCCACCTGACATAGCATTTCATCTGTGTCTTCTCTGAGCTCTGTAAAGTGCTCTTGTAGCCCTAGGAAATAATTACCATTTTTAAAAGCATTTGGTTATTTTTTCCAACTAAAAGTATCCCTAGAATATGAAGGTTTGTGACACAGCCCACAGGGCAAATGATTTTACAGCATGAAACTAAGGAAACGCATTGCATGACCAGCAGTGAGACAGGGGATATGTGGTCATTCTAATGACCACAATGATGTCTACTGTTTAACAGAAACAGATCTCATCTATTAGCTTTTCACTGTGACTTGGTGCCAATGAAATCACTGAGATGAAATAACAATATCAAGAAGGTCTCCCAGCTGAAACCTGTTCCTTTGGTTTTTTCATAGTGAAAAGAGCACAGAAACGTGTCTTTTCAGTGCAGGCAGAAAGACAGTAGACTCATTTAGAAAGCTAATCTTTCTTATTTGGAACAAAATGAAACAAGAGTCACTTTTGCACAAACAGAAGCCAAACTTTGAGATTCGGGCTGTGGAATAGTTTTGCAAACAGCTGCTTTGCATAAAAAGGTGCCTTCTACCTGTTGTTTAAATGGCAGTTGCACTTGGCCAAGACACATGATGTTAAAAAATGAGAGATACAAACACCATTGCTTGTCAGTGCTACACACAGCATGTTTTATTTTTGGCTTGCTGCTAAGCTACAAAGTGTTGCCTGCCTGACATGGTTCAATGGCTTCAAATAAACAGCCGGCAGTTCATCTCTAACAGGGACTGGATGTTGAGTAATGTTTGCAAATAGCGAATATTAAAGGGCACAAACACGGTTGAACTTTAGAATTCAGCTCCAGTGTTTGTCATTTATTTTGTATTTGCTTTGGAGGAGGGATTGAACCAAATGCTAATGATGATGGATGAGGCATTGAAGTTTCAGAGTGACAACTTTAACTCGCCTCTGTACGTGCCACAGACCAAATACAAAATGTCACCGTGCTCCAACAATCAAATTCCCCTTTGCAAGGGAATTCTTTGTCTTTTCTGTAGGTGTTTACAGATCTCATAGCTCTGGCTTAAAATTCACTCCCTGGAGGTCAGGCAGTGGCAATCTTTTTGCAGATTGTGTGACAGCTGATTGAGTGGCTGGACGTATTTCCATGCACTGTTCACGTGGTTATCACGGGCTGTTAACGGTACCCAAGTGTTCTCCTTGTTGCAATAGCAACTCCCACAGTCATTTTTACTTAGGGACTAGATAAGAGTAGGATGATTGGATTGATCTCAAAACTTCACTGACTCCAAAGGTGCTGGAGCACTAAATCAGATGTACTAGGTGCTCATGGAATCAGTTGTGCCCACAGGCACTTGTGTCATGAATATTAACCATCAATGAAAAGACTCATAACTTGGCCATCATCCAGACATGGTGCTGGTCAAAAGAGCTCTGAGGGTTTCATAACTGAACATAGCCCTTCACACAGCTCGTTTTGTCGACAGTGACAGTTGTCCAGCCTCTGCCTTTCCACACCAGGCTGGTCTTGGACCACCATCGGGTCCCACCACCGTGAGGGATGCCGAGAGTGGTGTTAGCCAGTAGATGTCACTGGAGCAGCACTTGCTCATGCGACACACACAGGACTGTCCAGAAGCTGAGCTGCCGGCAACTAAACCGGCTAATTATCTTCTGATTGCACAAGGATCAGCTGCACACACACAGAGGCAAAAAGACCCTGGGCCTCAGGATTTCTCTTCTTTTAAAAGTTATTCTTGCTTTTTTGCTTTGTCAGCAATACATTGCACCTGCGAGAGGGAATTTTCACACCAGCATCTGTTTGGAAAGTGATGCAGCAGTTTTCTTCTCTGACACACTTTTGTGGCTATTCTGGGGAAGAAAGAAATTGTTAAGAGAGCTGGTACAGCCTTCTCTGCTCATTATGCATTCTGCTCTCCTTACTGTGAAAGCACACAGTGTTAGTCTGTGCAAAAGGTAGGGGCTTAATGGAATGTGTTATGGGTGAACGATGCCCAGAGCAGGTCACTCTCTTCACTTCCACCTGAATAGCAAGAGCCAGTTTCTCCACCAGAAAGTGCCACACAATGAAAGATTTATCTAGGTGGCAGTCCAAGATATAAGAAGACACCAGTAATGACACAACCTCAGCGAGGTGTTGCTCAGCACAGGAGTCCATGTGACCTTTAGTTAAAGCTCAGTTCATCCAAAGAGGCACAACTACCTCCAAACTATAGGCTCCAGACTCAGAGGTTTGCTGTGATTATTGTTTTGGTGCTAGTACTGTGGAAACCCACAACCCAAAGGTGTGCTTCAAGTTATTAAAGAAACCAGAATTAGATAACAATCAGTAACAAATGAAAGAGTAGCAAAAAGAGGCAACAGCATGGGATTGATCAATGTAAAAACAAGTGTGGATTGTCTCCGAAGCTGCCTTTCAGGTAGAGGAAATCTAATCAAGATATATGGAGTGCAAGACATTACAGATCCTAAAATAAGTGTCTAAAATAGACTGAGTGAATTGTGCCATGGAAGGCTGAGGCTTTTGTTCAATCTGGTTTTTGAGCCCTCCAGCTTAGCTCAGAGACATCAGTACAGAAGGTGTCTAAACTCAGAGAGGAGCACAAAGAAAAGCACATCCCTGAAAAGGGAATGCACAGGAAAAAAAAAGGAATTACCAGCAAAACAAGCCCAAAAATGTCTACACACAAATTCAGATACAAGCTGTTAGTACCTCTAGCTATGGTAAGCAGGACCTGCTCCCAAACATAAAACTAATCCTAACACTTTCATCTAAAGCTCAGATCCTGACAAGTCATCCCAGGAAGCAGTTTCATTTTATCGATAGCTTTCCAATATTCAGATGAGGTATTTCTTTTCTAGGTCAGTAGTTTAACTCCCATTTTCATTTGCATTAACTTTGGTTTCACTTCAGAGAGTGGAGAGGGAGAAGTTTGGAGAGTTAAAGATGAAAATCTTGTTTTGGTCTGAGCACCTCATGCCACGCACTGCTTACCAGACTTTTGATAACCTGTTTCACACACTGAGTAGCCTCACTTTAAGGGCTGGTGTCTTATTCCTACTTTGTCTGGATTCACCTTTGGGGACAGAAATCATGCAATGTTTCTGATTCTTTCCCCTTATTTAATAAGGAATTCAGATCCAAGTAATTTGTTTCCATTAGAACTTTGCAAATTATGTCTCTCTAACTAATAGAAGCCATCTGATTCATTGATGCTGTTCCATAGATCAGAATAATTGCTTGGAGGTGGAAAGAAGTAGAAATATACTGACTCATCAAGACCAAGGTTTTAGTGAACTATGAGCCAGGATTTTTCCCTCATTTATACTAATAAAGTACCTTTTAAAGTGCCTTGCACGCAGCAGGGCACAGAAACAATTATGAAATGGATTTGATGTCCACATCCTTAAGAACACTCATAAAAAGAATACTGCTTCAAAAATAACAACCCAGGCTCATTTTTTTTTTTTCATCCCTGGCAGGATATAACCTGTTTCTAAAAATATCTCCATAACATATACCCATGATGTAGGCTCCAAATCTAAGAGTCGTGTGCCTTATGAGGCTGTAAGACAGGAGGGGAAACTTGGCCTTTCCACTTCAAAAAACAGTGGAGGTAAAATTATGACAAGGCTTGCTACATGCCATTAAGCACAATAAATGGAGAAATTTAATTATGCTTTGCTAGCTGGTCTGAAAACCTCCAAGGAGAGATAGGCTGTTCCAGAAAGTGATGTTGTGTTAGAGTGTAACATGATAGAGGGCAAGCACCAGGTTATCGAATCACAGGATTTGTAAGCTGCAGGTGCTTTGCTTCCACTTTAGATTGTGGGTGAATTATAAGGTGGCATCACTGCAACTCCAACCAACCACTGCAAACAAGAAAATTAAACACTTAAAGACACTGAACAACATATACTTCCTTTCTGATTGATCCTAACTGCTTTGGGGTTGATAAGGTGTTAGGGTGGATACAATTATTCCGTGTGGATTTGAGCAATCCCAAACTTTGAATGCAGAGAGAGGAGGAGAAGGAAGTTTACATTCTGCATCTGAGCCAGCATGCAAGCTCTGTGGCTTGTAAATCCTCTGTATAGTATATCCAATTAAGACTTTGGATGCCATGACTCCATGATTTTTAGCATTTGGATCAGGTGCTCCAGCTTCAGACAAATCATATAAATATACAGTGGAATCATTTGCTTTCTTATTACAGCTACAAGCAGAGTAACAGGCAAATAAATGAAGGCAATCAAACTGAATGTGCTCTTAGTTATTTCATGGGAGGTAAAAATCATCTGCAAACAAAATCAGATATGTTTTGTGAGTTTGAGATACACAAGTCTTTTGAAAGGATAAACAAGGTAATGAAACCTGGCTAGCATGAAACTCATTTTAATCCAGAAGAGGAAAAAGAACACTGTATATATGGGGAGCTCAGCAAGACAGACAGCAGCTCAGGGAGAAATGTGGTGAGAATTTCAGTGGGCTGAGTGATGTAGGATCACAGTCATTTGGGGAAGGAGTTCTTCTGTATGCCCAGTTCATCATCTCAATAGTGGACAGTGGTCTACAATTGGCACAGCTCTTCCAGTCAAAGATGCTTCAGAAATTCTTGCCACATGTCATTTTTTTCTCCCCAGCAAGTCATAAGGGATTTTATAACACCAAATGAACCATCAGGACATGGTTCAGGTTATTGTGTTGTTCTGGAGGTAAAGGACACGTATATCTGGAGGTACCTCTGTGTGAGGAGAGACTCAAGACCATTTTCCACTCCAAACTGGCTTCTTTGGTTCTCTGTGCTCCTTATGAGGGAAACCAAAGTGGCTGGAGATGGTGAGAACTGGAGTTTTCATATTTACTTTCATAAATAGCCTATTTTTGTCATCTTTCACATGGAAACAGAATAGAGCCTTTTAATTATTCATCTTTAACTTAACAGCTGAGAGCCATGTAAGAGAAGAGGTCAGGGAGTAAAAAAGGGAAGAAGCTTATCTTTCATTTCTGCCTTTCATTTAGTGATTGCCAGCTAATAAAACTGTCTGAATCAGGATGCTTCAGTGGTACCACATTTCAGCCTGAGCCTTAAAAGACCAGATAACTGCACTTAGCACCAGCAAAAACACTTAAGGATGTCTACCATTGGGATCTTTCAGCACTGGTAACGTTAGCTGGCAGCTCAACAGAAGTGTCAGAAATGTCTATTATTTATATTATTATTATTATATGTCAATTATTATTATTAAAAAGGGAGCTTGGAATCTAAACCAACACATTCAAGGGTCTAACACCTTTTCCTATCAGGGGTTTGATGTGCAGCAAAGCAAGCTGAAAACTCACGCACACTGTTTTGGAGCACTCCCTGCAAGCATATATTTAGTTCACAGTAGAGTGCAAGGCAATTTGCTTCTCTTTAAGAAGAAATAAACTGTGCACTGCATGGCCAAATTAATAAAAGATTCCTCCAAGTGAGAATTAAGTTAAACACATCAATCAGTTTGGACATAAGAGAGTTCACAGGTGGAGAAGGCGTGTTTATCTAGGGGAGCACAAAACCTCACACACACATGATCTCTGACCTCTATATGTGACCCTAACTCTGAATCTTAGAATCATACAATCATTTTGGTTGGAAAACACCTTGAAGATCATCAAGTCCATCCACTCACTTCACACTGCCAAACCCACCTCTAAACAATGTCCCTCTACACAGCTTTGCAGTATCTCCAGGAATGAGGACTTCCCCAACTCCCTGGGCAACTGGTCACACTATTTCTAACACAAGTGTTGTATTATCATTGGCCTTCTCGATTGTATTCCCAAAAGTATGATTTCTTGAGCTTAAAGACACCAATAAATGCCTTGGAGATGAATTCAACAGGCTCAGCTTAGAGACCTGGAGCCCAATCCTGTTCTCAGGATTGTGAGTCACAGTGGGGATGGGAGAGCAAGGCAAAGTGGTCAGCACCTCCAGGGCTCTGTGAGGACTCTCACAGATGGCTGCATCCCTTGAAAATCAGCAGCTGAATAGTGGAAGTGTGCAGTGCTGTGTTAAAAGGAAACTAAATTTGGTGACAGCTTTCTTTAGAAAGGCTTTTATGCCCCCAGGGTGGAATAGAAAAACAAAAAATGCTTTCTAATTTGTTGTCTCAAGTGAAGCAAAGTCCTTGTGTGCATCTAAGGTCTCCACTGCACAGGTGCTAACCTGAAGCAAATGAATGGATGCCAGTGGATGGACAATATAGCAAATAGATTTGTTTTGGAGTGTAACAGAGAAATATATTGCCCAGAAGCTCGTTGCAAACTTGGAGCTACAGGACTGCCTACATCGTGCTTGGTGGCAGCTTATTTGCAGTCTTCTTTCACTGACTACAACAGTGAAGCCAGCTATGTGACTGCTTAGTGACTGCATTAAATGTGGCCCTGATTGATTAAACCCAATAGATTTACAGGGCTCGTGGCTGGAATAGGGATTTTGCATGACGCCAGGGAACAAGATTTAACGGCAGTGGCATTAGCGGTGTCCTTTCGCCCCATGCACATATTAGATGTGTAATCACATCAAGGGGAACAAACTCAGTCAAAGGAAATGCTGTCAAAGATAACCAGCATTAGGCAAACTCATCTATGAATAAAACTATTGCATGCCTTCGAGTCTGATCCATGGCCAGTGTGGTTAGAATAAATAAAGGTCTCCAGTCTCGTTAGCATTAAGCTGATTTTCATTCAAAGGGCAATGGATGGCTCTTCCAGGGAGATATATCACTAGCAAATGTTCCCATCTCCTCCTCCTTCAAGGAAAACTTTTGCCAACATAGAGGAAAATCAAATCAGTTGTGCTAAAAAGTCCTGGCTGGTTTATCTTCTTTTTTACTCATTCCTAACCATATTCTTCTTTCTTATCTCAGCATTTTAATTCTTCATGAAGGAGTACAAGGTCCTACCACAGACAGTAGCAAATATCTACTTCACTGAGAAATCAGCCTTAACTAGATGTTAAGCAAAAGTGTTCATAAACATCCTTCTGTGCACACAGTTTATTCTAACGTGAGATTTCCTCCTTGTGTCTGATTGTTGTGAACAGTTGTAAACTCTAGAGCAGGAGACTTCTGTCACTAATGCCATTTTTCTCCCATTCTTCACACCATACAACTGTTCAGTCCTTTCAGAAAACCTGTTAAACACTTAACCTTGAAAATGCCCTGCATCAAAACTACATCTACACAGGGATGTTGAATCTGCTCAAGAACGTTCCAAGGTTCTGAGTTCAGCTGCTACAGAATCACCTGAGTGTAGTACTGAACTCTCTCAGCCAGCAAAGCAATGTGACTTTTTAGACAGCCCCTGCCCTGTACTAAGTCCTCAGCTATGCTAGAGAGAGCTGGCTGGACAAAAATGAAGCAGTACAGAAGACCAATACTCTTGTGCCACCAAGCAAAGGATTTAAGGTGCTGTTTAACCTACCAGTATGATGTAGCTAGTGAGGTCAATGGTCTAATAATGTGTTTAATGAAAATTAAAAGTCCTTTCCCTAATTTTGTTCCATTCCCTTCTGTACCTGACTTTATGAAAACACTATTAGTTGCATTCTCTAGCCTGTGCTTCATTTTTACTGCTTCACTCTTATTCTGTTTCTCATTGTGAAGCTACCAGTCTTTCCCTAGAATTTTGCCTTTTTGCTATGTTCTTCCACTGTCCCTTTCTCCCTTCCACCAGTCTCTGAGTGTTCATTGTATCCTTCTCTGATTCATTAATGTTCTGCAAATGCTTTTCAGGAGAGTAACCAGTACTGTGAAATGCATCAAGAAGGGACCAATCTGTAGTTCCCTCTGGACAGATTAAAGCTCTGTCTGCAGCATAGACAAAACAATAGTTACAGTTGCTAAAATTAAGGGTAACAACCTATAGGATAAGTCAGTATATTGAAATGAGGAACTGCTGTCATTTGAATGGGGGGTTTGCATTACAGCACACTTGAGTTAATGAGGTCTGCATGGGAAAGTCTCAGCTAGAATATACTCTTAGTTCCATCATTTCCCTCTTCATTAGAAAAAAAATGAGCACAACAGAAAGAGAGAGCTGTGACATATAAGCAGTGCTTTCTTGAAAAAGGAGAGAAACAACTCCCACCCATTTAAATCCTTTAGGATATAAGATGGATTTCAATGCATCCCTCTCAATCCCTTGAAGGTCAGCCACTGCTCCACCTGTGAGTATCACTGAGGCTGCTGCTTCAGATCCTCCACTCTTCCAATAAGAATGAACTTTACAGGTTTTCCTACTTTTTGTCTGTTATTCAGTCAAGGTCAAACTAATCTTAAGCATCTGAAAGTGATGAAGTTGATGGAAGGCACAACGATAAAAGTATTACAGTTTCAGGGGAAAGCGTAAACTATGTTCAGGATAGAGCTTGATCAGCTTATGGAAGGGCTGTGGTTGTGTGTGATAACAGGAGACTGGAATCATTATTTGAACAGATGTCTGACATTGCCTTCTCTCTAGTCTCTCTCTGCACAGAGACATGCTTATTCTTCCTACAAAATGATTCAGGGGACTGGATGGACCCCAGTGGAACTCAGTCAAGGCTAAACCACCACTAGCATCGTTCCCATCAACTTGATCAGTTCCATTTCCACTTCTCTCTTGCAACACATCTGGGGACATTGCAGATTTGCTGGAATACTTAATTCTCTGAAATTCCCTGAATAATGTGCCTGAGGACATTATTCATACATATAAGGAGCTCATTCCATTGTCTTTTGGAAAGACACTACCATTCTATACACAGCTCCCACATTTCTCTCTTGTTCTCCATTCTGGGGAACTCCCAGGAGAGTTTTGTCCTATTACAATGACTCCACACCTTATGTTGAGATGTGAACAGAAAAGCACAGAGTTTTCTATTTTGAGTACATCTATCAATTGTTCAGAACAGGATGCAAAGTGGGGGCAAAATGCTGTGAATGGCACAACTCCATTGAAGCTCTCTCATATGTTCACTGCTTTATCTAGTCAGGCTTTTGAATTATTTACTCAACTAGATAAAAGTGTTCTGGTGGTTATTCTTCCTTTAATCATCAGTGCAGACATCACAAGTGACTTTTGCATGTCCTGGTGTAAACTTTGCTCTGCTTTTTCAAAAAGAATGATTGATGTTAAGCTAGAGTAGCTCTTTCTGGAAAGCAAGGGACTGGCTGAAAGGATAAACAATGACTATCACTTCTGCCTTCTTTTAGGATAGAGAAAAGATCGTATGACATTGTACTAGTGACCAAGACTTGACTTTACACCAAAATACTTACTGCATATCCCACCCCTCATACTACACATTAAATCAACACACGTAGTTGTCAGGAAATACCTGTTTTACAGGTGATGTTGCTAGAGTTCAATGCTAACCATGCAAAAATAAGATATAAAGAATGGGATGGAATGGAATGGAATGGAATGGAATGGAATGGAATGGAATGGAATGGAATAGAATAGAATAGAATAGAATAGAATAGAATAGAATAGAATAGAATAGAATAGAATAGAATAGAATAGAATAGAATAGACAGAACTACTTCAGTTGGAAAGGACCCACAGTGACCAACAACTAGGGTCACCTGACCAATTCAGGGTCACCAAAGTGTGTTATTAAGGGCATCATCCAAATGCCTCTTAAATGTTTCACTTACTGTTATCTGAAAGGTGAAAATAAAACATGATTTATTTTGTTTTTGCTCATGCAAGATTTTAATTCATTTGACATTCAGGATCTTTGCCTGCCCTTATGAAATGAGAAAGAAAAATCTTTCTGAATCAGACCCAAGGCTCAGTGTGGGGATAGAAGGGTTGAAACTAGACAAATATGCCAAGTTAATCACGGTTGGTGCTTCAGGCTGCTGTTACCCAGTGTCACTTTACAAGATAACTTTGCAAGGCTTTCAAAAAGCAATGAAATTAACAGAAGCATGCATCTACATGATATTTGAGGATGTTTCAGAAGGCATATTGTGCCTGAATACAGCTTCTCCTAGCCCAAACTAATTACCCTTTGACCCATAAAATAGAGAAACAGAATTTTAACTAGTTAGAAAACCAGCTTTCCACTGGATTAAGGGGTTTGTGTAGAATGTTAGCAAACTTGATCTTATGGTCTCAAGATTTTCATTTGAAAATAACTTATTGCCATTCACTGAATCTCAATTATATATTGAAAAGACTTTGCAGGTAACATTTTCTAAAGGATTTAGTAAAACTAATGGTTAAAAGAATATATTTCCTGCAGAAATTTATGAGCTTCTCCTTATACCCTGTTTAAATCATTGTACTTGATGTAGTCAGTCACATATACTCAGTAAAGCTTCAGGGGAAAAGGGAGGGGAAAAAGGTGGAAAAGAATTGCCTATTAATGGTAAGACAAAGGAAGAAAACTGCTGATGCATTTTAAACTAGCTAATCTATCAAGGAGACAAGGAGGTTGTGAGCCTGTGAGCAGCCATGTGCAATGATACTACCAGAATGGACTCATGAGCAAGGGTCAAGGCATGCAAAGGTGAGGAGCTAGGCTTTCACTGAAGCAATTAAGATGAAATAGTAGGTAAGCTGAAACTCAGCAATTACCATATGGACAAGTTCAGGGTGATGGTAAGTTAAAACCAAGAGACATAGTTTGTTTCTGCCAAGTGGTAGCAACTCTTCAGTCTGTGACAACCTGCCACGTGTCATATCCTCAGCCAGATTCACTGGCTACTCCTTCCTGAGCTCCCCAAGCACTTGAGGATCAACATCCCTCAACTGCTGCCAGATCACAATGTGCAGACTTTGATTATCCAGATGAAGCTTAATGGAGGTCAACAGAATGGGAATCTTGGGTGGAAAATCCAAATATGTTGCCTGGTTTTCAGGAATCATCTTCATCCATGTCAGCAGGAGATAAAACCTGTCTGGAAGCCATCTCAAGGCATGAGCTGTGTTTTAAATGCAAACTGTCTGGCCTTGGGAGATAATTTGAATCATAGAGTAATTTGAGCTGGAAGGGACCCCTGGATGTAATTTGGTGTGATCTCCTTGAGTAACAGGTCAAGCACTCTGTGAAAGAAATAGAGTGGCAGCTCTGACCTGCAGCCCTCTGAGCATGTACTGGTTTTATAGAACAATTACTCAAGTTAAGTCTGAAATTGTCAGTATGACTGTAGCAAATTTAAGTTAATGTCTCTGAGCACAAGAGTCATTTTCCACAGTATGTTCACATCTAGGTGTTACCCTTTTTTCCAGTTTCTACGTTTTCCACTGCTTCTTTTCTGACCTTTTCTGGCATTCACATGTATGACACTGTGCTTAGCAATAAAAGACTGGGGGAAGCTGCAGGAAGAGAGACATTGGTGGTTATGGCACTTATCATCTCAAGTAACCATTGTGTTTGCAGAGGCCCTGATCTCCAAAAGGGTGCTTGAATCTGCCTGCCCACGGGGAGGAGACAAGGATTTGTTCTTTTTGCTCTACTTGTGTGTGCAACTTTTGTTTTCCCCATTAAATTGTCATTATCTTGATCCATGAGTCTACTCATCTACCTTCTGTTTTCCTTCCTATCCTGCAGCACTTCTATAGATAAAGAAATTTATTCCTTTTAACTGACAAGCTCAAATCCATCCCACAAAGTGACAGTATTCAGTCACCTAAACATAGCCATCTGTGTCTTCTGTGGTCATGGCATACCTGAGACTTGATCCAGGCTCACAGCTAGGATGTGGAACCCACAGAGGATCAGTACTCTTGGCAGCTGGTGGCTGGGACTTATCTGATAGCATCTCACAGGACATTAGATGACTGTGAAGGCAACCAAATTGTATCC
Organism: Colius striatus; assembly: GCF_028858725.1. NCBI lineage: Eukaryota > Metazoa > Chordata > Aves > Coliiformes > Coliidae > Colius > Colius striatus. Next base: position 55,863,848 of record NC_084763.1, read on the forward strand.
TAGCCTTTTACAATTGCAGTTTGAAAACAGAGTACAGCTTGTCTTTGTAGGTGTATCAGTCTGGCTCGCAGCTTTTGCATGGGAAAACAGGATATACAATGTTTGGCCAGTAACAGCAGTATGAAATAAAAGCAGAGGGATAATGGGATTTGGCATGAAATGTGTCCTGCAGAAAGAACAAACAAGACTGTACTCAGTCACTGCATTTTCCTCTTTCGTTTCAAGTTAGGAGCTACTGAAATAGAGGGAAAAAGTCAGAGAAACAAGGCTGTCAGCATTGCTAACAGTTTGGTGAGTGTGAGGGTTTGATCTTTCTCTAAGAATTAGCATTTAAAATTACCTGGACTTTATCATACAGAAGCCTGCAAAAAAAACCTCTTGGTCATAAAAATACATGTATTTACTACTTAACAGTGAATCACCTAAAGTCTATAGTCCCTTCTGTATTTGGGAGTTTTGTCACATCACTGCCTGTTGTCTTAGCCATTTTTATACCTTTTTTTTTGTTTAGTTTGAATTGGGTTTTTTTCCTCTAATTGAATTTCCATGCCTGGCTATTATGAAGGAACATCATTTTATTGCAACTCTTGATGACACTAGAAATGTTTGAGGATTACATATTAAGAGCAGGGACTGAGTTCAGAATGATCTTTTCCTTCCTGTGGTGGAAAAAGTCTATATGAATATTTACTTTTCCAGCTCTTAAAAATTTTCTGAAACTGCAGGTATAAAGTGTTTCAAAAAGAGCTTTTTATTGTCCTTCCTGAGTATTTTCTGCATTCCACATCCCAAAGCTCCTCCAACCCCATTACACCATTAGTTTATGTCTGAACCTGACAGTAAAAGCAGACATCAACTTGAGAGAGGAGCTTCTCATCTCTCTAAAGGCTACAGTATTCAAAGCTTCCTGATTCATAGAATCACAGAATGGTAGGGGTTGGAAGGGACCTTTAGAGATCATCCAGTCCAACCCCCCTGCAGAAGCAGGGTCACCTAGATCAGGTTGCATAGGAACATGTCCAGGTGGGTCTTGAAGACCTCCAAGGAAGGAGCCTCCACAACCCCTCTGGGCAGCCTGTGCCAGGGCTCCCTCACTGAAACACTGAAATAGCTTTTTCTTATGTTTAAGTGGAACTTTTTGTGTTCCAGCTTCATCCCATCACCCCTTGTCCTGTTACTATCTACTATAGAAAAAAGGGATGTCCCAACCTCCTGACACCCACCATTGAGATATTTATAAATGTTAATGAGATCTCCCCTCAGTCTCCTCCAGACTAAACAGCCCCAGTTCCTGCAGCCTTTCCTCATCAGGAAGATGCTCCAGTCCCCTGATCATCTTGGTGTCCCTGCACTGGCCTCTCTCCAGCAGTTCCCTGTCCCTCTTGAGCTGAGCAGCCCAGAACTGGACACAGGACTCCAGATGAGGCCTCACCAGGGCAGAGTAGAGGGGGAGAAGAATTCACTTGAATTCAGCTGTTTGCAGAACACTGCATGGATGCAATTTAGAAGCAGAGCAGTTGGAGAGTGAAAGAGCCATGACACACTCTGTGACGCCAAAGAAACTGTTCCTACTTCAATAGCCTTTGCGTTGCTACCTATAAAATGGCAATAAGGGCACTCCTCTTGGCAGTAACAACTCTGAGCCTTCTGAGGTTGTATCTGTGAAGCAAGAAGAGAAGAAAAAACGAAACATTGGATGGAACCTACAGCAGAGGTAAAATGGTCCTGTTTAAACTGGGTGTTCTAATATATCCTGCAGGCTATGTAGCAGAAAATGACACCATTAGGAAACAAAAACTCATTCCAGAAACATTTATTCAGTCATTCAGCAGATTGAAGAGTTAGTGTTGAGTAAAATAGTCCATCTTCAGTGGGTCTATATTTATGCTGATGTTAACATGGCTGCTCCATTGACTTGGTTGCATTAAAATGTGTACATACTACAAAAGAACATTTATAGGCTTGTGCCTGTAATGATGGTGCTGGCACACACAAGCAGACAAATTCTAGCCAGCCCTGTAACACAAATAATAAACTCAAAGTATCAGAGGTTCATGTCAAAGCTCCCTATGTTCTTTCCATTCTCTTTGGAAGCAAGTGGACCAGGCTATGGGTCATCTTTTCTGCTCTTTAATTATAGATTCATAGAATCATTTCAGTTGGAAAAGACCTTTAAGATCATCAAGTCCAATCACTCCCCTCACTCTCCCAAGCCCACCACTAACTCACGGCCCTCAGCACCTCAACTCCACAGCTTTGCAACATCTCCAGGGATGGAGACTCCCCCACCTCCCTGGGCAGCCTGGCACAGGGGCTGACAACCCTCTCAGGGAAGAAGTTTTTTCCTAATCTCCAATCTAAACCTCCACTGGGGCAACTTGAGCTCTTTTCCCATTACTCATTACTTAGAAGACAAGACCAACACCCCCTCACCACAACCTCCTGTCAGAGAGTTGCAGGGAGTGCTCATGTCTCTCCTCAGACTGCTTTTCTCCAGACTAAGCAACTCTGGTTCCCTCAGCTGCTCCCCATCAGACTTGTGCTCCAGACCCTTCCCCAGCTTCATTGCCTTTCTTTGGGATGTTACTCTTCAGCACAGGATTTGGGCTTGACTTTTAGAGGCAGTGATCTGAATGAGGTAGGCGATATCTTTGCAGAGACAAAGGACTTACATAAGCATAGCAAGACTTAAATAAGTATATAACATATATACATACATATATACTTGTATATACACATCTAGATAAACTTACACACACGTGTACTTACTCCAAAGGTAGTGAGGTAAAGTACAGCATCTGCTTAGCTGCCTGTGAATTCTCTCCTTCTTTCCCATCTGTTTCTAGATACTCCCATGCTGCTGGGAAATAGTGGGATGAAAGATGCAGTGAGAGCACCAGGCAGTTCTGTATGTTTGCCATGAAAGGTCATTTGAGAAACACTTGTGAAATTGTGATGATTTGTAGACACACATTCCAGCAAACAAGCTCCCTTTCTCACATACTCTGTCATGTACAGAGATCCTTACCCAAAAGTGGTGTGTGCTCAGCATTTCTCCAAGCTGTAACTGAGCCTTTTGAACACATTCACAGTGAATGGATATACAGGTGGGGGTTTTTGGTATATCTGAGGTTTCTTTGGTTGCAGAACTTTGGTTTAAGTGGAGGCATTTAATTTTGTTTTTCAAACCTTCTGCTTATTTATCTTCCCACCTGCAATCTCTAATTTAATGTATATCTTGTTCTGTTCCTATAATACTGGGCTATCATTTGTTGCCTTTTACTATGCAGTGGAAAAGGGGGTCCAGCTAAAAAGGTGAGCAGTTGAATTTAATGTTAACTGAATCAATAAGGAGAAGACTTTGAGCTTTATCTAAATAAGGTGTCAATTACTTTAGGTTTGCAGCTTGGCCCAACCCGTGACCTCACTGGTAATTAATGCCACAGTTGTGGTATGCAAGGAGACAGAAGTGTTATTATTAACAATTAATATCACAACTGACCCCAGCTCTAAAGGTTTACATGTGGCCTGAAGGGACTTTTAAATGCTTCATGGTAGCAACTGAAAGCTTTATATATGCCATTGTGTAGAGTCAGAACACTGTGAAAAACCTTAAGGCGCTCAGAAAGAGGGCAATAATATTTGAATCTCTGCATCAGCATCTCATGCAAAGTACGAAGTCTCATCTCCACATCCTGGAAGGAAGATAATACACAGGCAATGCAATGACAAGTTGCATAATCTTCTATTAGGAAAACACAACAAAATGGGTAGATGAGGTAAAATGACATTGAATACTTTCCTCATGTCCTCTTTTCTTTCATAACTGCTCTTGGTCTAAAGAGATACTAAGCAGTCTTACGTGACCCCTGTTGCACTTAAAATGAGAATCCAAACAGGTGTCAATACTGACATCCAACACACCTCTCTCAGGAGTCATCTAACCCCAAAGACAAGCTCCCACAATACCATCCCTTTTCCCCTGAAAGCTTTCTAGACACTTGTGGTGCGTCTCATGCCTTCAACTGGACTGACTTGATTAATTAAGCCCCAAACACACCTGCTTATAAAGCAGTGGAGTTCAAACACTAGCTGGAGCAGCAGAGTGAGCCCAATCTGCTTGGCTAGTTCAGAGCCAAACTACCCCATGCAGACCCCCTGACTGGCATCTTGTGATCTGCACAGGTAATTATTTCCCTTTTGACCATAGTAGGCGTGTTAGACCTGTTTTTGATGCAATACCCTGCTGTTCAGAACACAGCCTAAGACCTTTTAGGCACTCACCTGACCAGAAACAACAATCAAAGCACATATGTGGGAGGAGAAAAAAAGGAGAAAATATGTGTGGCTACAATTTAAATGGCTACAGTAGCAATGCCACACTTGTGGGGCTAGAGGACAGAAGTCCAGACATCAATAGGCCAATAGCAGTTCATTAACCTGCTGTCCATGAACCTGCATTGCAAAACACCAAGGTCTAAATACAAAGTCACTAACCTGCAGACCCCTATATCTTTTTCTTTGGCACATCTTTTACTTTCCATGTATAAATTTTATGTTTATATTAGCTCTGCCAGTACAGAGATAAACTGATTCATTGCTAACCCTCCAAGAGCACCAGGTGCATGGCCTCATAGCCTAGGTCCCCTGCTCTCTCCAGCTGTGCCCTGTTATCTCCTTCTCAGTGTTGTCATATCTCTGTGTCCCACCACAAGACCTTTGGGCTGCTAAAACACTCTTCTACCACCATGTCTGCTCTCTGCAGGTGTCTCCTGGAGCACTACCTGCCAGGTAGAAGATTGATGTTGTGTTGTAAGGTTTATCTCATGAGACAGATTATCTTTATAGTCCTGCACTTCTTTGGAGAGAGGATGGTGATGTCCCATGTGCTGAGCCTGGGGAGCAACACTTCATCCAAGAACTAGGGACTCGGTTTAGTGATGGTCTTGGCAGTGTGAGGTGTGTGGTTGGACTTGATGATCTTAAAGATCTTTTCCAACCAAAACAAAACTATGAATTTGCTATGAAAAGGACTGCTGTAAGCCAACATGTTTCTTAAAGGGGTGGTGTTTATATCACAGTTATTTCTCATGGAATTACAGCCATAACCTCAGGATCCACAAAGTGAGAGCACAACCTGAACAGTTTTTCTCTCCACCTCCCAAAAAAGATGCATTGTATCCTCCACAGTCTGAGGATGGTAGGAAGGTGTGCTGGAGGCTGAAGCATCTGGGCATCTCTCTAGATTACATAGGCAGGTAGGCATGTCTCTTTTCACCAGCTGCCCTTCAGTCGGGGTTGTTAGATCCAGTAGTGGGTGAAAGCAGCACTGATTGCTCTGTTACTCTGAGGAAACGGCTCCCTTCTGGTCTTGCAGAGATTGTGAGGATTTACTGGCCCAATATTTTACTCTGTATTTGCCATAGGCTAAAAAGCTATCTATGGTGACTCACAAAGTCTTGGAAATGTAATTACCTGTGAAAGCTCTTCAAGTGACCTCTAAAATTCACCCCTTTCCTCTTAAAATGTCAGGAGAAAACGCAAAGGCAATAAACTTTGCAGTAATAAGGAAACTTTATCATCTATCAAGCCCATAAAACCTACATTATCTTAAATAGCCTAAAGTTGTTTAGACGAGTCACCACATAATGAATGTTATTAGCACGGAGAGGAGTGAATTTGTGCGTGCAGATGGTTGTAAAGAATTTGGATGCATTATGAGATATTAAAAGAAAAACCCAATGCTAAAAAAACCACACCAGGCTGTAGATAAGGGACTTTTTGTCCTGGTAGTGCTGAGGAGCAGAGGCACGAAATTATTATCTCTATTCAGAAAACAGCAGTAGACAGACATTTCCATTTCCTTGTCATTGTTTCATAGTAAAATGAGGTTGCTCCCATGTGGAAATTAACATTGAGCAAATTGATGAGTAACAGCAAAAGGAGGGAAAGAATCTAGCAGTCAAGATGAGGACAGGCAGTTCTGAAAATAAGCATGTGACAATGGCATTTTCCTCTGTGAATCCTGAGGCATTTGTCAATTAAAACAATGAAACAATTCTGTTGGCAGTTGTCAAGTCACCTGAGTTTGCTCACATAATTAGCTATGCTCTTTTGCTATGACTTCACAAATTAATAGAGTCATAATGTGAACAGCAGCCTAGGAATTGCCTCAAGAGTTCTGTTTCTTGACTTGGCTTATATCATAAAAGCAACAAAGTGAGGCAAAAAATGGTATAACTTAGAGGATAAGATACATGAAGGAACATGTTTCTAGTTTTCCTGTGTGATACTGATTAATTATGCCCTACTGGAATTAGCTTTTTGAGAAGGCCATATTTCTACACCTTTTTCTTCTTGTGTAAAAAGAGGGATTATGTTGTGTTTTCTGGGAGGAAAATATGTGTGTCACAACCAACATTTCTAATTTCCATTGGGATCTTCCAATAAAATAAAGTGAAATAAATACAAAGGACACTTGGAACCTTAAGTGAGGCAGCAAAGGACCTGGGGGTGTTAACAGCAGCCTGAAGTGTGTCCAGGTGGCCAAGAAGGCCAAGGGCATCCTGGCTTGTGTCAGAAATAGTGTGACCAGCAGGACCATTGATTGTCCCCCTGTATCAGCGCTGGTGAGGCTATACCCTAAGTACTGCATTCAGTTTTGGGCCCTTCTTTCCATATTGAGGGGCTGGAACATGTCCAGAGGCGGGCACCAGAGCTAGGGGAGGATCTGGGGCACAAGTGTGAAGACGAGAAGCTGAGGGACCTGGAGGTGTTTAGTCTGGAAAAGAGGCTGAGGGGAGACAGGAGCACTCTGTGCCTCCCCGACAGGAGCTTGTAGAGAGGTTGGAGTCAGTCTCTTCTCTCAAGTAACAAGTGATAGGACAAGAGGAAACGGCCTCAAGTCACCCCAGGGCAGGCTGAGGCTGGAGCTGAGGCAGAACTGTTCCCCTGTGCCAGGCTGCCCAGGGAGCTGGGGCAGTGCCCAGCCCTGCAGGGATCCCAAAGCCGTGGAGCTGAGGGCCAAGGGGTAGTGCTGGGCTTGGCAGTGTGAGGGGAGGGCTCGGACTTGATGATTTTAAGGGTCTTTTCCAGCCCAAGCGATTTTGCGACGACTGTCCCTAAGGCGGGAGGTCGGGGCCGCGCGGCCGCTCTGGCTCTGTCCATGGTTCTGGGCCCGGCGCTGAGCGACACCCGGCAGAGACGGGTTTGCAAGCACATTTCTCACTGCTTTTATTAACACATCAGTGCCAGCGCATGTGGTTATCCATTGCGTTTTCTTTGGCAAGCACTCACCTCTGAACTGCTTTTATACCTCGACATCCCGGCCATTCTCTATGGCTGTGAGCCTGTGAGTCACTGCAGTCATTGAATCATACAATGGTAGGGTTGGGAGGATGAATTTTCCTGGTCTAACCTGAATGCCTAGAAGGATGGCTTCACAGGCAGCTAGTCTCTAGTCAGCAGAGTCCAGAACAGTAGTAATCCAGTGATAAACACGATGTCTAAATAGGTTGGATAGATAGTGACTTCACAATAGCTGTTTCCTTTTTGGACCAGCTGTCTTGCATTGCTGCAGCTGTTGACACCAAAGTTACTGGAAGCTACATGAAGATGATCCCACTCCATTCAAAATCAGCCCATGTTAAACCACTCTGAGTCGCAATAGTCTCTGTTACTCAAGATGAGATTCATCTTCTCCAGTATCTATTCAGACTTGCCTTACTTCAGGCTCCTTCTGAAGTCAATGAAGAGAGATGAGCACATTCAGACCGTGATCCTAAAATAGTTGCCTAATATAAGTGAGATGGATCACCCTCACCCTCACAAAAATTGTGAAGTTCATTACCTAAGCAATAAGGGAGAAGGCTGTGGCTTGTGTTAGCATTGCTGTGGCTTGCTTGTCTTCTGTGAATTACTCTGGATGACTTTACCTTTGACCCATGTGCCCATATAAGCTACCCATGTGCCACACTTGGTCTTGCTTGTGTTTTATTTTCGAACATTCATTTGCTTAGCTTTTTCTATCTCTACAAAAATGCCTCTTGTTGCTTTCTATTGACCCTGAAGGAATTTCCTGGATATTGTGTTGGCAATACCAATATCCCAAACCCCATTACAACCAGGAATATGGGTTTTATCCTACTCTGGCTCTCAACAAAGCAGACATTTGTAGCTCTTGCTGCTTTATTGTCTCAGTAACACGTACTTGACCATCATGAATTTCAGCAAATTCCCTTTAAAAGCAAACAGATTAATTAAAAGTCTGCTACATATCCCCTCCCTAAGCCTCCAGGCTGTTAATAAACAGGAAAAGAAATTATTTTAATAACCTCTCTTCTAATTAACATTCTTCTCTGCTTTTCCCTGGATACCTTAGATGTCTAGTGCCCCACTGGGACTCAGTTGAACAGTGTCTTCCTACAGACAGTGAATAGCCCTCTACAATGATATTAGAAGTATCTAGTAATAACAGTAATAAGAAAACCAGTAATGTTCAATTTAGGTTAAAAATTAAACATGCATGGAAAGACCATGCTTAAAGTTACACACTGTCTTCCTTTCAACTTTGGCTGTGTTTATGGTTGATTTGTTTGATCTGATTACCTTAGGTACCTCAGTTTAGCTGCCTGATAATCTCCTGCCTGAGTACATTCATTGGTTCTATCAGAGGAGATCATTAGAAACAGATGAGCAAACAATAAAGCAAAAAAAAAGCCTAATAATTTACTCTGCTATTTAAGAAGCACAGTACTGAATGTGTTCAAAACCAGTGTTAAATATAGAATCACAGAATCATTGAGGTTGGAAAAACCTTTATGATGACGTCCAGCTGTTTATCTAGCACTGTCACAGCCACTATTAAACCATATCTCAGCCCCACAGCTATATGGCTTTGGAATCCCTCCAGAGATGGGGCCTCCACCACTTCCCTGGGCAGCCTGGGCCAGGATTTGACATCCTCATATCCCTCAGCTGCCCCCTCATAGATTAAGAAGTCTCTGTGTATGTGTCTGTTCCCCAAATCTCACATACTCTAACTGAAGATGAAAGTGGTGCCAGGTTTAGAGACAGCCACCTCAGTGCTTGCTGGGACCTCATGTGGTCTCCTTATTTCACTTGATTATCTTTTAATAATTCCAAGACAATAAATCTTACATATGCATACATCCTGACAAGTGTAGCACATGCAAGTCAGCTACCAAATGACCAGAGTCAAGTATATAAAGGGTAAGATGCATATATGGCAGACCTCACAAAGACTGAAGCATATAACAGCAACCAAACACTCCTTGATTATGACGTAATGATATTCTAGGGGGGAGGAGATGTTTGTTTGCTTGTTTACTTTTGTATCAAATGCAAGTGCTATGCTAGTTGAGTGATGGAATGAGAACGATTAGAGACAGTCACAGATGTGGTTTTTTAATTTAACAACTAATTCCACTCCTCATACCCAAAATGAAAAGAACAAGAGAACGAAACATTAAGAACTGCTGAAATGAAAAGAATCACAGAGGAGCAACCCTTTTTCTTTCACATGGACCCACTCCACATGATTGTGATCAAACAAAACACCCTGTTTCATTTTGCATTTGTTCAATGCTTTGGTACTAATTTAGATTTCTTTATTAAAATGAAAACTGCAATAAATCAGCCACTATTTCAGTAACATTTACATAAGCATCACCAATTTCAAGCTCTTCTCCCACTACAACTTCATGGTTTGTTTCTGCTGTTTCAAGCACAATGGTCAAAAATCTAAGCTGGAACACTACTTGTCAGTGACAAAGTGTTGCCTCTGATTATGGGATACATGTGGACCTCTTTAAAGACAACTGATTCTGAAGTTCCCTTGGATTTGAGCTCTTTGAAAAGGGAACTTATTGTCATTGCAAAGTCACTGGAGGCTCCTTGGTAAGGAATTTACCCGACTTATGTGTTAGCAGCACATTCCAATTCAATCCTTGAGAAAATATCCACAATTATTAGGTTATTTTTGGACATTCCATTAAATTTGAGGGTAAAGATGAAAATACATTAGTCAGATGAATTCAACTGGCTTTGGAGAGAGAATATTTTCTATAGGTGTTCTGATAAAGTGTCTGTCTGTGCTCTGATAACATATTTGTGTTCTTTCATGTCTTTACAAACATTTCTGTCATAGTCTTCTCTGGTGTCTCACATTTTACCCATAGAGTCTGTTGTGGGCTGGAGTTCTGCTTCATTCTTTTTCCAGACTATTTTAATGCAACTATTTCTGCCCTATGCTTATTTATTGAGCTCACATTTTAAACAATTCCACAGGGTCTTGCACCTCAAAACATTAATTCAGACCTTGTCAATCCTGATTTTTTGCTGTGGAACTGGTGATGCTCCTACAATTCCTTTTTTCCTTCCTGCATAATTTCCACTCCCTTCTCATTAGCTCTGTAAGTCTTCCAATTGCAGGCTACTCTGACAATTTTGGAATGGGGATGTGTTGTTTTCTACCCTGTGCAATTCAGTTAGATGCATTTGCATGGAGAGTTGCTATAATTTCTACAAATGATTCCACTTTATTTGTGGGTTTCACAACTTGAGATGAACACAGGTTCATGCTCATGGACAGCTTTGCTTCTAGGGTTTTTTTATAATCAGAAGTGTTTCCAAATCATTAACCAATATCAGTAGTCAGTCAGGATCTGGGGAATGAAGATGTTTGCTGAATGCATGGTCCTTCTGCAAGCAGACCTTGCAACTCCTGGATGTCGTAAATGCTTTGTTGTTCTGCTTCACCTTAGCAGCTAATGGATTCTGCTTAGACATTTCATGTTTTCTGGCAATGGTGACAGCCACACTGCCTTCTTTTCTATTAAAACCAAGAATATGTATTTGAATTGACCTCAGTTCCTTCCATTTTATTTTGTTTAAACTTTTTTTTACCCTAGATCTAAGTGTCAATAACAGGTTATCTGAGGTTTTCCAGTGAGTCTACTCAAACATGTATACATCTGTTGTAAACTCTTGTTCTACCATATGAAAACACATGATAGAAATTCACTTCAAAGAAAATAAAAACAATGACTGTTTGAAGCCTTCTCCTTTGTGCAAAGAAAAAAATCCACCAGATTCAAACCTGGAGACAAAAAAACCCCCTTGACAATCCATTTGTCTTCTTTAATACACTATTTAGAAACATGTATTGCTTTCAGAATAATGTAGCTGGGGCACTGTGGAAATCCAGTAACTCTCAAAATAGGGCTGACATTTTAATCTTGGCTGACAGATAATATGAGACCTCCTGGGAATGTAAGATCTGGGTAATCCCTCTTAAATCCAATTCCAGTTTAATATTCCAGATTGATAATGATGATTTTTTGAATCATTTTTTCCCTACTTCTCACTATGTCCTGTAGTAACAAAAGCTTTCATAAAGACTCTAGAAGGCTTTTGTGCAAATGTATGTTGGTGCCACCTCATTCCATTCACTGCCTCCCTCAATCATTTAATAGCCAGGGTGCTGCACTTTTCCAGAGGCAGATTTGAGCAGTATCTGTAAGGACCACTGCTGAAGACTGGAAAGAGTCTCTGATAAGTGATCCCATCTGCCTCAGAACTGGTTTTGCTAGGATTTTTTTACATGCACACATTCTGGGAACATACTAGCAGGTAGTTTAGAAGCTTCATGACAATATTGGGCTTGAGGATGAAGGCAGGTGCCTAAGCAGAAGTTTTAAGGAAATCAGAAGAACCTACACATCTGTGGTGATGTGCTGTGACACAGCTTCCTCGTTTATTCTGTCAGAGACTGAAAACTGAAGCCACAAGTGTCAGACAGATAAAGAGGAGGTATGAATATGCTGTTAACATCTTCATGCTGAATTTGTCAGATTAAATGATGGATTTAAGAGCTGCATTGTAATCTCAAATCTGGTAGCATGGCTGTAAAAAGGGAAAGCTGTTACTAACATGTTTTATGTTGAATAAAATAGGAGTCATTCAAATGAGCAATTCACCTCTTCCTCACCTGCTCTACTGACCAAGCCATTGCCTGTAATGTGTCTGTTCTGCTCTTGTAGCCCCGATTTCTGAATGAGACAGCGAATTCCTTTGAATTGTGTGCTTTAATATCTCTTTTACTCTGTTGTCAGGTGTCAGTGCTCATCCAAATTTAAGCAAAGTCTTTTTCCTCTAATGTATCTGTGCTGAAGTCTTTAGCACTGTTGCCATTTAACCAGATTAATGAATTAGGGAGCTGAAATCACCACTTCTGGGTAGGGTTCAATGCCCACTGCACAGTGAAAGTTTTCATTAACCACAAACTGGGCTTCAGGTCATATTCCTTATGATGTACTGGAGGCTTTGAAGCCTGCCCTCTTAGGATAAACCCTTAATGCCCACCAGATCACTAGAGTATCCCTCTGTTTACTAAAAACAAACCAACCTGTAATGAAAAGTAGTGAGGCCAGACCCATGAAGGGAAGTAATCAGCATTCCTCCAATTGACTTCTGTAACGATTTCAGGATATCAACTGATCATCAGTTCAGTGGAGCACTAAATCAGTGTTACATAGGAGAAAAATAATACCCCTTATGGCATTATTATTGAACAGGTTTATACAGCATAGTGGGTATGATGTTCATTTGGTAATGCAGCCTCAATTCTGTTTCACAATAGGATTGTTATTTCCCAGCACGGAGTCATTCAGTAGCCTGTGTGTTCAACAAAGGCACCTCCTGCATTCCAACCCCTTGCCAACAAGCCCATGATTTGTGTTTGGCTTGGTATTTCTGGTTGGGGTATTGTTTATGTGATTTAATGATATAAACAGTGCTGATTGCACGGACAGAAATTGAATAACTGCATTCCACAAGTCTGAGGTTTGGATGTATTTTTAGCAAATGTCAGGTGTTGGGGGGTTTTTGGTCTGTTTTGCTTTGATTTTGCAATTGGGATGTAAGTGTTTAGTTAACAAATGCAAAACATTGACTTTCCAAAATTTCAGATTCAACTTGGGACTCCTGGATTTAAAATCTGAGCATTTACTGCTGGACTTCTTAGTTCCATCTCTTCTTTCTGTGCTAGCTTGCCATCTGTTTTTGCAAATGTACCCAAAGTGACCAGAAACTGAGGCTTTGCTGAGTCCTCACCTATCCCAGGAACTCAGTAAAAACTCTGGCACCATGCCCATGTGGACTTTCTGCCCTCTGCAACAGCACCATTGCCACTATCCCCACACAGGGTGTCCCTGCTGAGCTTGATGCTAAATCTGAGGCATTGGCAGGCAACAGAGAGGTGTCATGTAACATCTGTGACATACATTGACTAAAAGAGGAAGAAAAGAGATTTCCACTGAATTCTGCTTTCATTTTTTATCACTAGTCAGTGCAAGATTTGAAATCAGAGGTTTTCCTCCTAGCTTCATGCTCCTCTTGTGTATAGAAGAGGAATGCTGCTTACTTGTAAAAATTAACATCCAAGGACAGTTTAAAGGATTTATATCAAAACAGATCTCTTCAATGAGAACATATCTTGAGACCCTTTTGCTCTTCAACCAGCAGTTGGTTACACATAAGACAATATAACTGTTATTGACTCTACTGAACAAGAGTTATTTTTTAAGGTGAGTGGGTGAGATGTGTGTTTTTTACTGAAGGTCTGCTTGCTTTGCTATTAGTTTAAATGATGTATTTTCCTTTCAGAATCCTTCTTCCACTCTCACTTTACCAAGTACTGAGATAAATGTATAGAAAATTGCAAGGGAGAAACTTTCCACGCAGTGATAATATTTATCATTGAAACAACTTTGTCCTCTTAAATAAGCACCCCCCACGTCCAAAGAAATATTCTCATCCACTCTATGCACTTAGCAGGGTTGTACCATGTGTGCCTCACTTACTTACACACTCACACCATAATATCAGACACAAAGAGCTGCAGAAGCTGTTGGGAAAGTTTGGGGGTTCCTGGGTCCTGCATTCACATGAATGTGTTCATAGATAGAGATTACAAGCATGGCTTTGAACTTCCACACTATCTGGTGTTGGTAGATGCAAAGACAAACTCTAACTCCAAAAATGAGGTAAACTTGCTCCTTATATGTCACAGATGAAGGGTTGTTTGTGTCTCTCAGCCTCCTACATACATAGTCAACAGACATGACGGAAGCTGCAGTGGTTTTGACTTCTTTTGAGTCCTCATCAGGAAGAGTCAGGCTGCAGTTTGAATCTATTATTACTGCAGAAATAAGGTCTTGAGGTAGCAATTCTCTCATAGAAATGTCAGTCCATCAGCAGATAGCAGTCAAAAAAAGCAAATGAGTGTTTAGGAATTGTCTGGGAAAGAAATGGAGGGAAAAATGGGAGGAAATGCTGTGACACTATGGGTAATGCACTTACATCTTGAGAACTGTGTGTGATTTGGCCACCTTGTAGTACCTCTGGAAAAAAATGCTGGGATAAAGGGATGATCCATCACTGATGGATGACATCTGAATGAGGAGGAACTGAACATCTTGGTAGCCAGCCTGGCAGTGGGATGACTGAAGGGAGTGTGATGGACACCTGTAAAATAAAGGGTGATGTGAGCAGTGGCAGAGAAGATGAATATGCAGCAAATGCTCATACTGTGGGAGGCTGAGACAATATACCAGAGAAATCTTTCACATTCCTGTATCCATCACTGGGCAAGTGCTTTGGGCATATTGGAGGCAGGATACTGACAGAGATGGATTGGGGGACTGAATCCATAAGGACATTCTTACAGCTTTTACCTTTTCAGTGCACTTATTTTTGGTGTTTATTTGCTGCACAGGGTAGCATTAGAGTGGGAAGTGAGCACATGAATATGTTTGGCAGGTTAAACATATAAGATTGAAGTGTGGGGAAAACCAGCTTAATATTCCTTGAATGAGGGTGTGCTATCTGACCATATGTGGTTTATGTCTTTCCAAATAAATAATGATAGAGGAAAAAATCTATCAGAGGTGGTTTGAAATGATACTCCCCATAGACTGGCAACTGGAATGAAAAAGACAAGCTTCATATTTAGAGGAAACAGCACAGCACACTCAGTGATCTGCAAAGCTTTTGCAGGAAGGGTTATGTATTCAAGCCATAGACATATGAACTAAGATGCACCAGAAGTCTCTTGGAGGTAGGGTGAGTTAGTGGGTGGAGCACAGAGCTGGAAGCCACCAGAGTCCTGTCTGCACCTTCACGCTACTGAAATTGTCCCTTTCAGTTCCCTTGTTGATACAGTCTCTGTTGCTTGCAGCTCTATAACCCAATTTCCAGGTTTTTGCAGTGCCAAATATAAAGTAACAGAAGAAATATTTTGGGTCAGCTTCAAAACCTTTAAATTCTTAATGAGGAAAAAGAAGGGAAAAATCATTTTTGAGGCAGCCAAACTATCAGTCCCAAGTGACCCTTTTTATTGTAGTTTTTATGAGGAATATTTTAATATGTTTAAAATGAGAAACTAAACAGAGACTATGCAAAGGTATCAGCTTTTTATTATTACCATTATTGCTAACTGGACATGAGCACCCTCAGTGTTCCAGCTGAGAGAGATTTTTAAGGAAAGAAATTCCTTTGTGAAACAGCATTTGTGCAAAAAGATCTTTTTCAGCTCTATTGCAAACAATGTAAGCCAGGATTATCTCCCATAATGAGTTTGTACGACACCTAGCATCGTTGTGGGCTTGTAACCACTGCTAATTCTAGAATAATAATGACCAATATTGAAAGTTTGTATCTGATTTTACCTAAGCCTTCTGATTACTTGGAGATTAGACACAGAACTGGGATGCTATGAGTCTCTGATTCAACAGCTGCAGAGATAAAAATAACCTAAACTTACCAATCTTTTCACATTTTTCTGCTTGCCCCAACAGCTGGTGCCAGGCTCAGAAAGAACAGAAGATGCCAGAGATTGAAGGTGGGCTGAGCTAAACATCAGCAGAGTAATTTGACCTCCTCCATGGGCTGGATTCTAACGAGGGGTAAGACTTTTGAAAGGGTGCAGCTGAAAGGAGCTCAATTGAATAGGTTGAGATTTCACAGCTCACTTTCCAAAATCATTCATTTATATCAGATTTGAGCCTCATCCAAAAACCTAGATCTCACACTCCAAACATCAAAAAGCAGGGAAAGGCATTCAGCCTTTTAACCTCACCGTGCTGATCTTTACACAGAGGATAACCATTAACCACGGCTCACTCTCTATTTCCCACATATTTTGCCCTCAGAGTAGAAAACTAATTTTTCCTGCTCTCCTGGATTTGGGTTTATATGTTTCCTTTAGTCCCTGCATGGTTTGGAATTGCAAACTTTCTCAGACAGGTATTATTAGATGGGTAAAGCAGCTGTACAGAAGCAAAGCTGAAAGCTTCTGTCCCATTTTTTGCCCTTTTCTGCTCACCAGGGCTGATGTCCTCCTCAGATTTCTTTGCAACAAATGCAGACTTTTCACAGCTGGGTATGATAATCCAAATATATCACTCTGATAATAAAGCAGCATCTGTGTTGCATGCTAACCACAGATAAGCTTGCTGGACTAAGGTTGAGTGTGAGCTGGAGAGACTACCTATCTTCATTCATGGTGTCTACCTGCCCTGTCAGAGTTTCCATAGCTTCTTTACAGTAAATGGCTTCTTTTACCCAGCTGGTTTGAGGAGGCAAATAAAAGCCCCTCTGCCTCTAAATTCTGAGTGATGGTAAGGTCTACTGTTGGTTATGTATTAGGCAAAGCCATATGCAAACTGGATCATGCCAAAGTGTGTTTTGCATATGCAAAGCCAAAGGTATTAAGAGTAAAGGTATAGTCTGAAGCATCATCCCAGTAAGGAAATCACAGCTCTTAGAATAAGAGAGGACTAGGACTATAAAGAAGAGACTTCTTGTTTCATGCAGTCAACATCCTGTAAGATTCCATTTAGACTATAAGTGGGACTTCTCTGACTCCCTAAAACCCCAGAATCTCTCCCCAGAAGACAAACATGTTAAGGATATTAAATAACTAGTGTCAATGAGAGTGATATTTCTTATAGCCTCTTAGAAACACTAATCTACACATCCAACTTTAGATGTTATGAGTCAACTCAGATGACTTCTAAAAGAGCCCAATTACAATCTTAAGAGAGATCTACTCCCTCTAAATTCACAGAAGGAATCTTTTGTTTGGGAAGTATCTCACCTAAGGTTATATATCCCCAATAAGGGAACTTTCTACAGGATTTATCCTGCTTTCCTTTACTGTTTGTGGAGAGAAATAGGCTTTTGGAGCTATTGCTGATCTGCCCAGATTTAGACAGCTACTTTAGAGAGAAACAGATCATTCACTGCACTTCACACACAGTAGTCACTAGGTGTCTGTTGCCCAGAAAGGAAGCTGAGGTTTGTAAGCTCATTGGCAGAAGACAGATGCACGTCACTCTCTGTGGCCTAAGCACTCACTATTCCCAATGTACTTCTCAAGGACTCTTTATTATTTGCCAACAAACTTACTGGTTCTGTTTTCCTTGTCTGGATGCCTGATCTGCCAGGGATAGCCTCAGGGGGTTTTGCTTTTTCAGCAGTTAGAGCAATGGGTCTCTCCTGTCATCCAGAACCTCTAACCCAGCAGCTCCCAAGCTTTTCTCCCCTCTTCTCTCTTCCATAACCACAGTACACTACCAGGCTGGCCAATTTACTGAGCCTGTGTTTACAGCAAAATGAAATATATGCTCCTTTGGATAAAGATTACAATAATCCTGCCCATCTGCTAAATTTCTTCAGCTGAGCCTCAAGTTTCTTCCTCCTGGGCAGTGCTTCTCATGACCAGCTCCCTTATTAATGCACACTGCCATGTGTCCTTGAAATTGCATTGTCTACATTTTTTGGAGGGGGTTACACTTCTCTTCAAGAAGAGAACACACTGGAGCTAGGAAAAAGCAAGTGGCTCTCTGTCACAGCTTACTGGTATCCTGCTTCTCTTTGTTGCTATATGTGTTTCTCCAAATGGTTATTAAGCAGATTGCTTTCCCTTCCAAGTAGTTGAGAATGTGAATTTCTTCTGCCAGTAGTGCTCCTTCCACCCCGTGGATTCCTCTTTTTGGAGTCATTTATCTGTAAAGATGGAACTCACTGACATTCATTGTCCTCTTTCTTCTTCCCAGAGGGGAGCTGGCACAGACTTCAAACAGCATCTCTAACTGCAACAAGCCAGCCCTTACCACTGGTATTAATATGTATCTACAAAACATCTCTCTCAGATCTTCATTATTAGCTCCTACCTTGTGCTTTCCTCAGGAGAGCTCAAAATTCTTTGCAAAAGCGAGAAGACTACCAGCACTGCTGTGCAGATGGGAAAAGCTGAGTTCCCAGATCAGTCAAGCTCTAACCTGAAGTTCAGGCAGTTACCAGCCAGACTGCCTACTCTGTTGCTCTGCTGGGACTTGTCTTCACAGCAGAGCTGGTGGAAACAGGTGTACAAGCTCTCATAGATCACTTCAGGAGCTGAGATAAAGCTCTTTCCAACACCCCATGCAGACTGTTCTGCTGTGTGGTCTGTAAGTGCCACCAAGACAGCAAGGACAGACTTGGCCATGGATGTGAAGTCATCAAGAGAGACTGACAGGCTGCTGCTTGCCCCTTTTTAGCTCCCTCCAGGAGAGACACATGGACCCAACAAAGCCACATCCCGCATCTAGTTGCATCCATCCCACAGCTCTTGCACTTATCCTACCCTGTCTCTACCCTGCTACTATCTGTTCAGTATACCCAGGACCTTGCAATGTAAACACAGCAATGCACTTTCTGCCTTCCAAAACATACAATGTGGTGGGCACTGCTGCAAACTTGGCAGCTCATTCCAAAGGAAGCAGTTCAGGTTCCTTACTGTGGCACTGACTCGTACATCATTTAGACTACATCTCTCATTCCTTTCTTACCCAAAACCATCACCAGGAGAAATCCTTCATGCCAAATAAGGTGTGATGCTACCAGAGTGTGACTCAGCTGGCATTTTTCAGTACTGATTGAAGCACAGCCTAAGAGGTCCCTGGGGAAAACAAGTCAGACATTGGTGTCTAGAACTACCTCATCTTTAGGCTGGCTGTTTCCACATTTTATCTTCTCAGTGGCAACACTGTTGTTTCACCAACTTTCCATTCTCACTCAGGAGCATAAAAAGATCTGTTTGCATCTTCAGTGTGCACATCTATGTGACTTACTATGCAAAGCAGTCAACTCCCACGTGCATCTGCTGCTTTGGGAGTGTAACCCCCATCTGGCTTTGTGCTCCTAACACCTTTAATCACATTTGAATGGGTTTTTTTCCTCCAAACAATGAAAACCTCAGTCCTGGGGAAAGTATAGTTAAAGCACATTTGAGAGTGATCACAGGCACAGAACAGGGATGAGACAGAGAGATTCTTCACCATGAGGCAGAAATGACTGACTGACTTCTCAGAAACACTGTCCAGGAAAAGAGCAGAAAGAGGCATTTAAATAAAGCTACCACTTCTCTCCATAAATCTTTTAGTAATACCCTTTGGTTAAATTTGGTCCAAAGCTTCTCGTTGGAACTGCTGATGGCTTCCAATTAGAGGCATCCAAATGGATACTTGTAATTTACCTTTTTGTCATGTTGCAGTGCTAAAAGAGATCTAAGGCAGGCAACATCAGAGGGGATCAGTGGTGTATCCAGAAGCAAATACATTCCTTAGAGTGTCTTTGTGACTACCTTTTCAAAAGTTCTTGGGAAGTTATTTGAAGGATCAGAAGAGACCAGATACTATTACAAATGGTCAGAATATGGTTTGTTGGGCTTTTTTCATCTGAGTTAGAGCGTATGAGGAGGAGATTGAGGGGTGACCTCATTCATGTTTACAAATCCATAAAGGGTGGGTGTCAGGAGGATGGAGCCAGGCTGTTCAGTGTGATGGCCAATGGTAGGATAAGGAGTAACAGGGACAAGCTGGAACAGAAGAGGTTCCAAAGAAACACAAGGAAAAGCTTCTTCCCTGAGGTGAGGGAGCACTGGCAGGGGCTGCCCAGATGGGCTGTGGAATCTCCTTCTCTGGAGTCATTCCAAACCCAGCTGGATGAGTTCCTGTGTGCCCTTCTCTAGGTGGTGCTGCTCTGGCAAGGGGGTTGGACTGGATGATCTTTCCAGGTCCCTTCCAACCCTTAAGATTCTGCTATCCTGTGCCCCAAAGCTAGCAGCTGTACTTTTAAGAAAGGGACTGAAGGAATCCTGTATCTTTTAATCTCCTTCCTCGGCATTTGACCCATCAATACTTCACTCCAGTCATTGAATTCACCTGTGCCAATCTGGCATCCCAGAATGATGAAGCAAATGCTGAATTGCCAAGGAACCAGGTGTCAGTGCTGAGGATCAGTTTTGTGCACTTGTCATTTCTTCTCTTGCCACTTGACAGGTGAATCCACGAACGCGAACAAGACCCAGCCGAGGTTGTAGAGCATCATTTTGAAAACATATTGAGTCCACAGGCAGAAATGGTAGCTCTTAATGAATCTTCATGTTTCAGTTGTGTTTACTTTTGCTTATTAAATCAATAGTGCATGCTGTGACAGCTGGAGGATTGCTGCCTATGCACCCAGGCTAAATCAAAAATGTCAAGACAAGTGCTTAGGATTCAGAATCATACAAAACAAGCCTAGAAAAGATTTAAAGAAGTGATTAAATCTATTCCCTCTCCATGCTAGCCAAGCCCAGGCCTGAGAGGTGTTTTGGTTGGGTTTTTTTTAACATAGACTCATAGAATGGTATCATAGAATGGTAGGGTTGCAAGGGACCTTTAGAGATCATCTAATCCAAACGCCACGTGCAGGGATCATCTTCCACAGTCTCAGGATGCTGAATATGATTCCTAAATCTCAATATAACCATACAACCAATACAAACTGATTTGGAATTAGAACCATAATCTCTTTCCCTTTTTTTACCCTCACTGTCTATAGAGGATGTGTCAAGATGGGGAAGTACAACTCTATATGGGTGGGTGTGGGAAAATCCCATGGACCAGTACAGGCTGGGAACTGTCTGATATCTGTTGTGCTGAATGGAGCCTGGGTCATACACTGTCTCCCTCATTATGTTTGAATGAGACTTATGCTCTGAGCCCCTTACAATTTTGGTAACCCTTTTCTCAGTCCCTCATAGTTTCCTCATGTTACTCTTGAGCTAGAAGGGGTGAGGGAGAGCAGAACTGTCTACAAGGTTTCAGGAGCGACCTCAGGGGAAAGATAACAGCTTGGCTTGATCTGTAGGCCACTCTGACACTCATGGATGCTGAATAGGGCTTTTCCTTCATTTCAGTTGGAGAATACACTGGTTTGTATTCAGTCTGATGTCTATCACAACACCCAGACACTGTTCAGATATAGACAGAGATGTATCAACTTCAGTGTTAGTTGAAGCATACACATAGGATTTATCAGGCTGCACTGGATATTATATCTCATTCCATACACAAAAAGAAAGCTTAGACAAGTGATTAGGACTAAGAAATAGGATTTGAATGTATCATCCTCAACAAACTACATGGAATCCTTAAAGGTTCTAAGCAGACCATCTGTTACAGGTATTCAACACCTTAATTACAAATCCCACGGCTTTTTGTTCAAGAGATCAAAACAAATGACCCAAAGTTAGGGTTCCTATTTCCATTTAACTGTATAGTCAATGACAAGAGTTAGGCATGTTATCTGAATTCATCTACATCAGGATAGATGAACACGTTCCTTACCTTGTTCATGGCTTCTATCTGTCTGTGTAGTTATCTCCTAGTCTAAAAAGGTGTCATAAAAAACCCCTCTTCATTCACACTGTGATATGCTCATGTAACATGACAGAGAAAAATAGCAGTTACACAGGCAGATCTACCTCAAACATTGACCATAGCACACATTTCAGGGGAAGCTGCCAGTAAAAGCACAGATCTTGACACCTTTCTATTGCTTTCTACTCTGTCATTGCTATTAGTTTGTATTCTGAAGCATGAAGTATTCATTCTATTCAATGCCATTGCAGATACATCCCGTTATCCACCGACTTTCGGTGGAACGTGGTCATCCATAAAAGCCACCCACAGCTATGTGTTCTCCCTCTTAACCTTGCATTTGGCTTTAAATTCATCTGGTGGTAATTAACTGCTTGGGTTATTTATTGTCTCTATAATTAAAGAAGCTTTCTTTCTCTAACTTTAAATTAGTTGCCATTCATTTTTATCAGTGTTAGGTTTCAATATCAGAGGGTGCCTGATTTTTATCAACATGCATTTTCCCAATGCTCATTTGTATCCTTCCATCAGATCTCTTCACATTCATCTCCTTACTCCCTGCATTACCTCTGCCTCTTGTGGAAATATTTCTTTGTCACCAGTCATTGCTGCCACCTTCCTCTGAAGCTCTCTCACTGTCTACTCAATCTTTTGGGAGGAGGTGGCCAGAAACAAGGAATGAGGATGAATTCATCACACTGGAAGGTACATATGTCCCTTTGAGATACTTACACAAAGTTCTCTTTACAGTCAATGTCAATGCAGTCATTGATACCTTTGGAGTTTGCTTTCTAATAATGAGGGTGAGAAAGTAGCA
The DNA here is from genome assembly GCF_028858725.1 of Colius striatus. Lineage (NCBI taxonomy): Eukaryota > Metazoa > Chordata > Aves > Coliiformes > Coliidae > Colius > Colius striatus. The sequence continues at coordinate 55,886,435 of NC_084763.1, forward strand.
AAAGAAAGGAAGCAGTGGATTCTCATCTCTTGACACTTTCAGGCACAAACCACTCACCTTCCTTGGAGCTATGCCTCAGACAAAGGCTGTTAGTAACTCACCATAAAAAGTGAGGGTAATTTACATAGTCAGAGTAATTTATATATCCTAGACCCTATCATAGAGAAGAACAAATTACTCTTTGCAGGGAATAATCCCTTTCCATTGACTGTAAAAGGAGCAGAGGGAAAACAGCTCATTTTTAGAGGAGGTAGTCTAGCTTCACTGTTTAAATAATGGTGAGCTGAAAGTCATCCCACGTACTACGTAAAGGACCAGGATGGATGAGCTAATGATCCCATCTGGCCTTTAAATCTGTGAAAATCACTGCAGTGCAATCTGATTCAAGGGACTGTTTTCCCACAAAGTCAGCCAACATAACCAATCTCTTTAAGAAACTTTAAGCCAGCCAAGATTTTTAAGCAGCATATGCAGAGTGTAATACTGTGATTTAGACATACTGGTCAGTTTTGGAGAAAGGATTTACATTCTCTGCTTCAGAGATTAAACAACCAAGAAATAAGGATCAGGAAGAAACTACCTATGTGGTTAAATTACTCCACAGCTGACTGCTTCATGATTCCTACCTGCAACCTAACCAGATCTAATCAGCTGTATGTTGTAATCATAATATACTTTTTTAATGCTCTGTCTTTGTGGTGGTGTGTTCTACTCCCACTGAAGGATCTCATACATCAGGCACTGATATCAACAGAACAGACAATTGTTCCCTGCATTTGTGGTCTCACTGGATTAAGGAGACCACAGTGATTTGCTACACAACAAGGAACATGACATTTAAAACCTCATTCTCCAATAGTGACCTGCTGTTATGGGTTTTACCTTTGCTATGTGACCAGAAAGTACATCCACCAAGTAGCTCCATACAGAAAGTGTATATTCATGGCATGAACAACTATCTCCATGCTACAACCCAGTGTATATCTTACATCAAGCTTTGACAGGTCTGCCACATGCTTGTCACAATCAAAAGACCAGGCAGCCTACGGATCCCAGAGCATCCTTCTGGATATATGGGCTGTCTGTGGCTTTAGTGGATGTATTCTTTATTGTGTGGAAAACTGTGGATGGCCAGGCCTAGAGAGTAGTGGTGAATGGAGTTAAATGCAGTTGATGCCCAGCCACCAGTGATCTTCCTCAGGGCTCAGTGTTGGGGCCTGTTCCCTTTAACATCCCTATCAGTGATCTGGATGAGGGGATCAAGTAGGCTCAAGTTGCCCCAGGGGAGGTTGAGATTGGAGCTGAGGCAGAACTGTTTCCCTGAGAGGGGTGTCAGCCCTTGTGCCAGGCTGCCCAGGGAGCTGGGGGAGTGCCCAGCCCTGGAGGGATCCCAAAGCCCTGGAGCTGAGGTGCTGAGGGCTGTGGGGTAGTGCTGGGCTGGGCAGGGTGAGGGGAGGGGTTGGACTCAATTCTCTTAAAGATCTTTTCCAACTGAAATGATTCTATGATTTGATCCAAAATAGTAACATCTTATTACAATGTTACTGAGACAGCTGTAATTGAAATGGAGCCTCTTCACAAGGCAAAACTTCTATGCTGGATTTCTCTAAAACCCAGCATCAAAGGAGAATGTTCAATACTACTAAATTATCCTGAAAAAAAAATGAATCTAGGGACACAGTCTTGCATTTCTCCTCCCAAATGAGCATGTAATTAAAGATTCTTTTTGCATTTGAGTAATTTCTCTGAGTTTCAAGCCTTCAGGCTGTGTTCTGAAGCAGAAGATTGATTTTATAGAGGTTTGGATGGAAAAAAACGGACACATTTTTATAATTTATTCCATTTATGTACCATGTCTGAGTGAGATTCATCTCCCTTATGATTCCAGTGACTGCACTGGAGATTGATGTAAATTAAATATGACTGCTGATGCCTCATAAATTTTCAGATACCCATATGGTAAATGCTTCTGCATGTTTACAGAATTCTACAGGAGTTTGTGATGTCATATGTGCTTGTGCAAATGATGCAGGTGAGGAACCAGCCCCTGGCTTATTCTGCTGCTGGTGTTGTCACGGGTATTTGTGTGGCTAGTTGTTAGAAGAGGGCACTTGGCTTCTTCATGTGCTTGTCTTTACAGGAGATAAGGACACAGTGGGCCAGTGGCTTGTGCAGGTGCTTGTGATGCCATCTGTACCTGCATAGGTGACAGGGCTGGAGAGTGTACATCACAGCACCCTTCCTAGAACAGACCCACCTTGTTAGTCAAGGGACATCATGGTCTACCATACTCAGATCAAAACAGGATCATCCTCCAGGAGCTGATTCAGCTCATTGAGGAAAAATACATGCACTTCTGAGGACTCAATCAGTGTTTCCTAAAGCCTGGCCAGATTTGGAGGTTGGGTTCTGCTTTGGATTCATTTCTCATTATGTTGGTGTGAGGTTTCCCTGGTACCTCTACTATAATCAATCTTTTTTGTCTGTTGATCTAGCTTATCAATGTAGTATACTCATGCATAATTGCCTGAGGATATAAATAGTGTGCTGATTAGATTCAGCAGTTGAATGCTGGCTGTATGTCTGCATGACAGCCTAGCTAGCTCTTAAACTCCAGATAGCACTTTCTTTAAACCACCTTCTGTACAATTCTGAAGGACTTGAAACTTTTCTGCAACGCTGGAGCCCAGCCTGGTGGGATTACCTGGCCACCATGGGAGAGCAGAGTCCTGGCACTCCCTGATATGCCATATGAATCAGCCCAGTAGCCAGAAATCAAGCCCTGAGCAGACACACCTTGTGATGGTGCTGAGCAGCAGAGCTGGAAGTCACACGAGTCGAAAGTATTTTGCCCCACAGAGCTCACTGCAAGTGCATACAAAGTTCATTGTGTCTAAGAATAAAAGCTGTCTCAGGTTCTCTATAGCATACCTAGGCAAACATTATTGCTGTTATGAGATACATGTGAAAAGATACAAGAGGATCATAAGTACAAAGTATCTCAAGGTTTTATGGTTTGGCCTCGATTTATAGGTTTCACAGATTGCTTTCACAAAGTGACTATTAAACCACCTTGGCTAGGTAAGAAAATGGGTTTTTTCTGCTGCCTGTCTCCCTTTTCCCCTTCTCTTTAAACAGTGGAGAAATGGGGAGGTCTCGATAGGCTTTGGAAATGAGTTGGAGTATAAAGTGTTACACTCATCTATCTAGATAATGTATCATTTTTAATTAGGCAGCAAAATCAAGGTCTTGTGCTTGTAGCAGTGTGTCTCAAGCTGATGACCATCCTTCGAAGCAGTCACTGGTTCCCAGCTCAAAGCAGAAGTTAGATCAAGCAAATAATTCCAGCTCAGACTGTTATTGTTGGTGTAACCATTGTGCTTATGGGCTTTGTGGATTGAACAAATAAGCCCAAAATCTAATCAAACTAAAGGGATTAAAAATAAGTGTCAGCTTGCTGAAATAGCTGGAGTAAAGAACTGTACCAGATTTCAGTTGAGGGTCCCAGCTCACAGGCTGTGCTGTTTCTCTCACTTAAACCCTTAACAACACAATGTCTGAGAGCATTTCAGCATCAAGATTTCCATTCACTCCACAATTTAATTGCCTGAAGTGACCTGCTACATGGCCAAAACCAGAGCACAAGGCACATTTGGAGGAGGTGTCACTAGCCTTAACCAAGCACTGGTTAAGAGAGCATTGCCAAGAGGAAAGGTCTAGACTGTGGTCAAGATGAGAGGGTCCCACGTGTGTTTCTGTTAACCTAATCACACATGCAGTCAACAAAACCCTGAATCTCAGTGAAATATATGTCATCCATCTACTGTCTAAGCTTCTACACCTGGATGTTTCAACCCCAAGCTGCTTTACTGTTGAAGGACAGAGACAAGGCTTCTCTTGAAAGGAATCTGCCTGACTTGTTTCAGATGTGCACCTTGGGATGAGCTACATCTTTCCATGGACTGAAGTGATCAAACTCCCAAAGGTTGTTAAAAGCCTGGGGAAGCATATGAATACCAGTAACATGATGCTCCATAGCTCAAGAACTACAGCCACAGTTTGAAAGAGCGACTTTTCTGTTGCAGTACCCACGTCTCCCCCAGCCTTAGCTGCCTATCCAGAAAAACATAGAGGTCTTGCAAATCCTGTAGATCCTGTATTGTGTTTGCCACACTCACACAGGTATGATGGGACATGTCAAATTACATTGTCTGTCTGTGTTTAAGCAAACAAATTCCACCCAGAAAGCCCAACAAAGAGCTTGTATAAGGGAGCAATGCTCTTTTTTTTCCATGTACAAAGGACACAGTGGCTCCAATAAAACTGGGAAATGATCTAAAGGTGCAAACTGTGGTGCACTGCTGTTGTGGTTTAACCCCAGCCAGCAAGTAAGTCCCACATAGCTGCTTGCTTACCCCTCCAGTGGGATGGGGGAGGGAATAAAAGATAGCTGCAGATAAAGGCAGTTTAATAGGTAAAGCAAAAGCTGCACATGAAGCAAAGCAAATCAACACAAGGAATTCATTTCCCACTTCCCATGGGCAGGCAGATTTCAGCCATGCCCAGGAAAGCAGGACTTTACTCATCATGACATTATCCTTTGGGTCAGATGGGGTCAGATGTCCTGGCTGTGTCCCCTCCCAACTCCCTGTGAACCCCATCCTACTCACTGGTGGAGTGGGGAGCATAAAAGGCTTTGATGCTGTATAAGAACTGCTCAGCAATAAGTAAAACATCTCTCTGTTATCAATACGGTTTTCAGCACAAATCCAGAAGACAGCCCAATACTAGCTACTAAGGAGAAAATTAACTCTATCCCAGCCAAAACCAGCACAGCTGTGATAACATTCCACTATTTATAGGCTGGGTCTTCAAAGGAATTGTGCTTGCTTTTGTGTTCACAGTTGAACACATTTACAGAGTCCTTTTGCTGTCCAGGAATAGACCAAACCTTGCACAGCACAAAGAACACGAGTGATGTGAACATGCACAATGCTCCATTTCGTTATCCTGAGCACTCTTGAGGTTCTCCACTGCGGAAAAGATCCCTGGAAATGAATGTGGTAAATTGCATTGAGATTTCCTTGCAATCAAACTCATCCTGCTGGGCACTGACTCAGCAATGGCTCAGCTCTATGGCTTTATTATAAAATCATAGAGCTGTTTGGGTTGGAAAAGACCTTTAAAATCATTGAGTCCAATCCCTCATGTCACACTGACATGCCCATCACTAAACCTGATCCCTCAGATACACAGCTTTGTGATATGTCCAGAGATGTTGGGAGGAAAAACCCCATGCACCAGTACAGGATGGGATAGACCTGCTGCAGAGCATCTCTGCAGAGAGACACCTGGGAGTTCTGATAGGTAATAAACTAAATAGAGCCAGCAATGTGCCTCATGGGTAAGAATGCCAATGGCATCCTGGGATGCATCAAGAAGAGTTTGGGCAACAGGTCGAGGGAGGTTCTGCTCCTCCTCTGCTCTGCCCTGGTGAGGCCTCATCTGGAGTCCTGTGTCCAGTTCTGGGCTCCTCAGCTCAAGAGGGACAGGGAAGTGCTGGAGAGAGGCCAGTGCAGGGCCACCAAGATGATCAGGGGACTGAAGCATCTTCCTTATGAGGAAAGGCTGTGGGATCTAGGGCTGTTTAGTCTGGAGAAGAGGAAACTGAGAGGGGATCTCATTAATATTTACAAGTATTTAAAATGTCAAAAGTATGGGTTAGCCCTTTTTTCTGTAGTATTCAGGATAGGACAAGGGATAATGGACAAAAGCTGGAACACAAAAAGTTCCACCGAAGGAAAAGCTTTTATACTCTAAGAGTGAGGGAGCCCTGGCCCAGGCTGCCCAGGGAGGGTGTGGAGGCTCCTTCTGGGGAGGTTTTCAAACCTTACCTGGACACACATTCCTGTGTGACCTGATCTAGGTGGGACCTGCTTGTGCAAGGAGATTGGACTAGATGATCTCTAAAGGTCCCTTCCAACCCCTACCATTCTGTGATTCTGTGATAGAGACTCCTCCGCCTCCCTGGGCAGCCTGGGCCAGTGTCTAACAACCCTCTCAGGGGAAAAGTTCTTTCTAATCTCCAATCTAAACCTCCACTTCAGCAACTTGAGGCCATTTCCTCCTGTCTTATCACTCGTTACTTGGAAGAAGAGATCATCCCCCACCTCACTACAACCTCCTGTCAAGATGTTGTAGAGAGTGCTCCTGTCTCTCCTCATCCTCCTCTTCCCCAGGCTGAACACTCCCAGCTCCCTCAGCTGCTCCCCAGAAGACTTGTGCTCCAGACCCTTACTCAGCTCCATGATGTTTCACTCTTATCTAGGCCTGACTGGTTGCTCTGATATACATTCCTATTTATCTGATCTGGGTCTCTTTTGACCTAACTCAGGAAAGTCTGTAGTCAGGAAAGAGTTTGAACAGACAGGAAACAGTTTGAACAGACATTTAGCTTTAAGCACTTCCTACAACCCCGCCAGCTTCAATAGGATTTGAGTAATGGAAATTTAGAACAAGCCTACAGGGTTTTTTTCCTGACTGTGGATAATTTCTTGTAATGAAGACTTAGCTGATTATAACCCACAATTAAGACATTTCTTGTTAGCTTTACATTGTTCAAAATGATTATTTTCTCGCTTGTAAGCAAATTGGCAGACTGGATTTCATTTTGGAATTGATTACAGTCTCATATTTTATAGTCATCCTTCATAGCTGAGAATCTTGGTTTGACCTGGGCATGGATAAAAGGATCAATCAGAATATCTTTAGATCTGCAAATTGCATCTGCCTATCTGATGCTGTGAACAACTTGGATGGAAAGTGTGGAGACTTGGTGCAGGAAGTTTCCAGAGCTGCATGCATCATTGATCAGATATGCCTGGAACTCACACGTAAACAAAAGAAAATTGGTAAGCTGCAGTTAAACAAGATGGGGATGACTCACTGCAGAGTGAGTACAGCCCACTCACCTCCCCAAACAGGATGAAATATGGCACAGCTGCCTTTTGCATTTGCCCTCAGAGTGGTATTAAAGAGGGGAAAGATATTAGAGGTTTTCTAGCCCAGCTGCTCTTGTCAATGGGTTGTTTTAAGTGCAAACTGCTTCCATCACCCACAGCTTCTCATGGGAATCTTGCCTGAAGACAGCAAGACCTCAGTGGAGTCAGCAGAGGTTTAAAAAGGTGAGTCCTCTGCCTTACCTGTGACCAAAAAGGTGAGTACCTGAGAATGAAATGTCCCATATCCAGATTTCAGAATGCTTGATGTTGTCCTCAGCGCTTGCATTAAAATATTTGTTCCCTTTGCCTACTGCATCCAGTCCAATTTTCAGGCTCTCTCCAACCAGGATGAACCAGCACACTGATGCCACTCCCACCCTATATGAAATTGTGGAGCAGGAGTGATTGCTCTTTGTTATTCCTAGCCAAAGTACTTGTTTACTGACCAAACCGTACGTGACCCAGCATGCAACACAACTGTGAAAAACTGCTCTGCTCTGAAGGGTTTACAATCCAAGAGGTGGACACAGAAAACAAGACACTATGAAAACAGAGGATTGAGTGTAAATAGATAAGGTAGCATTTAGGGAAAAGATTGATGTTGTAAATTCCAAGGCTCATGTTTTTTGTTGAAGCAAATAAAACTTAATTGACCCTCGATGAATCTCACTGGGGCTATGCCATACCTTTAATACAGCAGGAGCAAACCCAAAGCACAGTGATGTAGCACCTGGGAGGCTAAATCCAGTACCAAACCCTTGTGCCATTCAGAAAGGCTGGCCACCTCTCTGTGAAATCCCTTTCAGAGTCACCAGGTAACGCAGGAGCCACCAGCACAGAGCCCACACGTCAGGGAAGCTTATTTAATTCAATGCCATTATCTTAACTCCAAAGCACTAGAGCTTGGTGTTTCACTTCCCTCAACATATAGTACGTGATGTTCTGGGATAATGTTTACCTCTCCATGGGAAGTGTGTGTTCTTATGCCTGACCTTTTCTAGATGGCTACAGCAGCATCCACAGCTTTATCTTTCCCTGGGAAAGACAGTGAGGAACCTGGAGACGGCTGCAATTTACAGGGATTAAAGTGATGCACTTGAACTCCTTCCCTGTCATTCATCCCTTGATGCAGAAAATGAGAACAGGACCTCTCCAGGGGGATGATTGCTTCTGCAAAATCATGGTGTGACTGGCATTTACACTCTGTCAAAAAATGACAGGCACTGTGGAAGATCTGTTGTTGTCAATCCAGTTAAATGTAACACGATTTAGTCTGCAAACACCCCTGGATTAGAAGAGGGTTTCCCTGGTCTGTATAGTCAGTCTGGCAGGTTTTGGGCACAAAACTGTATTCTGTTTACTAGGAAAGAAGGGTTGTCTGGCAAAAACGGTCTGGAAAATTGCATTTATGTCAGAAAAATTCTTCCCACAGAGCATTCATTCAAGAGAATGAACTGTCATTTCTTATTCCTGCCAGAAACTGAGTTCTGCTTTTCACGTGCATTGAAGGCACTTTGAACATAACACTTCATTAGTAGATGCAATGTTTTGCTAACATATAGTAATGGTGCTTAATTTGATTGCCCAAATGTATCCTGGAGGCTGCAGATATATAGGAAATGCATCAGACAAGGGAATCAAGCAAGCAGCATAAACCTTTAACTCTGATATTCAGCAGCACAACCAAGAGACTCGGACTGCATCAGACAGTAAGTCTTTCTTTAAGATATGACTCTTACTTAGGGATGAAGGAAGAGCTCTCAACCATAGTACCTGGTCATACTCTTCCTCTCCAAGAGATTATAACTCTGAGTGAAAGGGGACAAGCAGAGCTGCTTGAATTTCCTTGCTGCAAGAAGGGTTCTGAATAGCAAGTTTGAGTTGGAAACAAGGGATAGCCCAGCTAAACAAACAGAAGAAAAATCAATAGTCTTACAAAGGATTCTGTGATGTTCATTGATGGCTGAAAGCAAAATCAGGAGGCTGCAGAAATTGATTCCTCACTGATATGACAGAGGCATTGGTTCATTTGCAGTACAGCTGACAGTGAGCTCATGGGATTCCTCCAGGCAGGCAGATTCCTTCACACTAACCACTCAGAGAATCTCTCATTTAATTGTCTTTTAAATCAATCAGATTTGTATGATAGACAGTCAGCAAGTGTCAGACTCAGGTGGTTTCCTACTGAGCTGCAATAAACCCACTGTCAGTTTAGGGGGAAGAAGGGGCCATGTTCCCCTCTCCCTATTCCCCATGGCTATGCCCAAGCCCCAGGTTCAGGTAAGACCCTGTGATCCACACAGTTTGCCTGGCAGATGTCACTCAGCAGCCCAGTGCTACTGGGGAAAAGCCCACATGGCCCAGGTGGCCTCCACAGCTGACCAGGCACCAGCCAAGCCCACCCACCCTCTGCAAGCAGCTGGCTTCAAGACAGCTGAAAAGGCTAAAGCTTGCTTGTCTGCTGAAAGAGCTCCCACTTTGCATGCAACAGAGAGGAAGGGTTGGGTTTGCTGTTCATTCTGGAGAAGAGGTGCAGATAAAATTAACATTGCAGAAGTTCTTGTGACAGATAAATCCCTGTGAGTGTCTTGGCATATGTTCAGTGCTTTGGATGTCAGCTGGACCTTTCCTTATGCTGGGGTTAGACTTAGGAAAGAGAAAAAACGTCTTTCTGCTAAGCAGCTGCAGTGTGGCCAAAAAAGCTCTGCTGTGCACTGACTCATGTGCTTCACCTCCTTCTCAGAGGCTGGGTAGCCAGAAATTAGAGCCCACTGGTCCCCAGGGCTCTGCAGACCCCTCAGCACTCACAGTGAGCAAACCAGCCAGATGGACCACGGAGATCTTCATTAGTAGCACGAATGCAATGAACAATGCTGGCTTTTGAAATGTTAGCTTTTCTCCATTCTAATTCTTGCTGAGACAAATGAGACAGTTCAGACTTCTCAAAAATGCTTTCAGGCTCCCAGTAAAGACAGGCACATCCAGCTTCAGAGGCTTTGGTAAAGTCAGAGGGGGATGAAAGCTAGGATCTTGCAGAAGCAGGATGAGCAGACAGCTTGGGAAGAGCCCCAAATCCATCATTGACTCTGAATTGCACTTTTCAATTTGCACCATGTCTTACATTTATTTACAACATAAACCAACATTTATCACAGACAACTCAACAAAGGCAGATGCAGAATCCTGCACTTGTTCCAGGGTAGAAATTCCTGTTTTCAGCTGGAAAAGCCTTAAACTCAGTTCAAGACATTAGCCACAGAGGTTCTCATCACCCAGGCAGAAACTGTTTGGGGGTTGATCTACGGCCACCAGCAGCAAATACTCTCAGTACAGAACAGCTTCGTGATGCATTTGACCAGGCTGTGTAAAATGTTCTGTTTTCTGCCTCCTCCACAGAAACATCATCCGTGTCACATCCTCTAATGATAAGGTGGAGCCTTTATCTCAGTCTCTAGAGCTCTGTGGCTTAGTCTAAGCTTTTAGCTTGTGTAATCTCTGCTGTCAACCAATAAGTTGGTTGCCCCGCTTCATGTGGCTGCTGCTGCCACACTCTGTGAGGGTAAAATGTTCCATGGTGGCTGCAACCTGCTAGGGAACTTAGCTCCTCTGGATAGAGTTTACAGTAAGAAATAAGGCTGTAGTGATGCCAGGTGCTCTGCTTATCAGCTTTCTGTGCACATAACTGCCATTACTGCCTCCTCCTCTCTTCCTTTGCTTGAAGCTCTAAGGAGAAAGGAAGAGAGGGAAAGGTAGGCACCCTATTTCCTCTGCATCTTTAGCACATCGTGTACCCTGGAGCAGTTTTACCATGTTCCCAGTGTAAATAGCACTGTTTTAATAATGCATGGTTTTCTACTCACCTTAACTCATTCTAGTTCCAGCAGACTGCCATCTTGAGTTCAGAGAAAGTTCTTGCTTGCTCGTTTCTTTATTTGCATAGTTGTCTCTGGCTTGTTCTCCCTGAGCCTGAAGAGCTTCTCTTTTCTCTGTGCAAACATAAATAAGATTGTCCTTTTTAATTATTTTTAAGACAACTGTTTTATCCAAGCACTTCATGAGTGAATGGTCTCCTGTGAATACATAATAGTAATTGCAAAGCTTATTTTCCTGCTCCCAGTGGCATTGATTGTGTGAAAATAAATGTTGAGTTCTATGAAGCAATTAATTCTTAACTCTCCTGGGAGTTTGGTAGGTAATTATTACTATCTTTATCTCACAGAATGAGGTGAGTCACAGGAGATGCATAATTTGCCCTTGCCCCAGAGACCAAGGACAAGACTGTAGTCTGCTTGTACCAAGCAGGTCTTTTTAACTGAAATATTCCATTCTTGCTCTTCAGATGCTTCACACTGTGCTCTGACAATACTCAACTGTGCTGCTCCCATAACTTTATCAGGATATGTCAGTGTACAGATAGACATTACTAGGAGAACATCTCCACTGAGTAACTGTTAAGGACAGAAAGGGAAGAAGGTCTGAGCTTTTAGCCCTAATGGATGATGGCCAACATGCTTTAGGTTTCTCCTAGGGCCACACTAGTATCTGCACACAAGGCCACATCACCCTGAACTGTGCTGCTGTACCAACACCTACCTCAAAAGACTTTGTGCTTCACTGAACAGCAGAGACATAGCCAGGAGTTGAACAGGGACCATCAGGAGCTGCTCCTCTGGATCTCAGAATAAACAAAGTCACTAAGTTCCTTGAATTCAACTTCAGATCCAGGCACCTGGATCTCAGTGTTGACACATGGCTATCTCAAGTCCCATATCAGTCAGTGGAGAGCCATCCAGCTCATCTTGCCCAGACATTTGCTTGCTAAATATCTCTTGAGGCATCATTCATCTCCTAGTTATAAAACCAAGGAAACAGAGCTCATCACTCATCACAAGAGGGAAGGGGTCTTCCAATACTCCCTTCCTTGTGTCTGAACCATTTGCAATGCCCTAGCAGTGCTCTGAATGATTGGCCACACAAACAGGACTAGCATTTCTGCTCCATAGGCAGTGGTCTTCATGGCTAAAGGTTTGTCTTTAAGGAACCTGTGTGGATGACATTTCCTTATGAGGGAAGGTGTCGATTCTTGGAGAGAATTCAAAGCAGATAATAAGTGGAGGAAAGTTGTTTTATGGAGGAGGCATTTAGGATTAGGATCACAATTAATTAGGTAAGAAAACAAAGAGGACACATTCTCAAAAAACATAACTTTGAATGGTGAGCAAACTCAGGCATGGCAAATTATCTTTGATCATTTTGTGCATAAACTAAATGTAGTGTGATGATTACATTCCTCTGTCTTAATCAAAGCCTGCAATTTTTCTCTGTGGCCCTTTCCTTAATGGTCTCATTTACTGGGATCCTTTTGCTCTTTTGCTCAATTCACGAAAAAAAACAACCCCTAATAAATCACAGTGACATGTTGAAGACCTCAATAAATATTTGTCCAACAGACTAGAGGTCTTAGCTACCCCTTTCTTATGCCCATGATGCTCCTTGCCAAAGTGTGGTTAGTACCACTACAAAGCTCAGAACTTTTAAAAGGGCAATACCTTGTTTTCAAGGTATTTTTCAGCCAGGAATAAAAACCACTGAGAATAGTCCAGGGAAGAGTGTTTTAACCTGCAGCCCATCACACTGGCAGTACTGCCTCACTGAAGCTGAGTCCACTTTATGTATCTTGTATTTTATTAAAACCAGAAGCTTAAGAGAGACTTAAAACCTATTGTTTTATTCAACATTAGTACAGCACAGGATGATCCTGACCCACAACTGGAGGCTGCAAGTGTTAAGAAGAACAACAGATATCAAAATCAATAGTAATTGGTAATAATCTCACAGTGCTTAAGCAAAAGGTTTTATCTGTATTCAGAGGATTAGACCTCCAGATGGTAAAAAAACCCCAAGAAAATCTAATGGATGTGACATGACATGACATGACATGACATATTAACATCAGCTGAAAATCTGGCTCACCCCAGTAGTTTTGGCTTGTGCAATTGCCCTTGCAGAGTCATCACATCAAATGTGGTTTTCCTACGTTCAGCCTCATCATTCATTCAATGAAGCAACTGGTTAGTGTTTCAGTTGTTTTAATTTCTCTGGTTTTGAGTACATATATAACATGGTTATGTGTAAGCTATAAAAGGGTTCACAATGTATATTTCATGGACTGTTCATAAAGCTGACAACTGTGTACAAATACATTAGACAGCTCGTTTCAGTTTTAGCACCTTGTTTATCCTTCTTCCCTTTTGAAAGCTTTTTCACCATAACATAATATCTCCCTATGCACACATGAAACATTTTTTATAGAAGTGCCATGGCCTTGATTCTTAACTCTTTTTGCTGAGCTTGGTACAGTAACCTGAATTGTGAACAGTGAGGACAGAGAGAGTTCAAGTTCAGATGGATGTTTGAAACCCTAACTACACTGAATGACACCTCATGAGCCATTTACATCTGCCAAGAAAATCATTCAGCAAAGAGGTTTTAAAGATACAGGCTGGATTCAACTGATGACTGTAGATGTCTACCTATTAACACCTACACCTCATGCTTGGCAGAAGAAATCCCTTCAGTAAGTAGAGATCTAGCCAATGTAGTCAACAGAGTCCAGGCCACAAGTCACTTCATCCCAAAGGATGCAAAATAGATTAGATGTGCTCAGGTGGTAGTATTTAAACTCTGAGCATCCACAATTAAATGAATTGCATGCATTTGATAAGCTGAGAGGGGATTGATAAATCCCATACTCACGCCCCTCTTAGGTCATCGTATTTCACTCAGCTGTTCAGCTGCCCTGTCCTGAGCTCATCTTCCTTGAAAGGCATCAAGTTGTTATGCCAAAACAGAGAGATGGAGAACACTAAACTGAGTGGAGTTTGCCAGGATCATTAATCACCTCTATTAGTTTGAGGAGGTTGTAGTTCTCATTCCTCTTCCAAGTTTTCCTATTTTCAACTAACAACCATTGCCTTATGCTAGTCTTTTGCTTTCTGTTTCCCACTGCAGTGTCATTTAGTACCCAATGCCTTCTCATGAAGCTGCTGAAATTTACCTCAGGAATCATAGAATCATAGGTTGGTAGGGGTTGGAAGGGACCTTTAGAGATCATCCAGTCCAACCTCCCTGCAGAAGCAGGTCCATCTAGAACAGGTCGCATAGGAACGTGTCCAGGTGGGTCTTGAAGACCTCCAAGGAAGGAGCCTCCACAACCAAGGAAGGAGACTCCACAAAGCCTGATATTAAATCACAGAATCACACAATCATAGAATGGTAGGGGTTGGAAAAGACCTGTAGAGCTCATCCAGTCCCACTCCCTGCTAAAGCATGCTAACAATGCTCCATTCCCCTGATCATCTTGGTAGCCCTGTGCTGGACTCTCCAGCAGTTCCCTGTCCCTTTTGAGCTGGGGAGTGCAGAACTCCCAGGTCTCTCTCCTGGAGCTGCTCTCCAGCAGGTCACCCCCAGCCTGTCTTGGTGCATGAGGTTGTTCCTCCCCAGGTGCAGGACTCTGTCCTTGCCCTTGATGAACCTCATGAGGATCCTCTCTGCCCAACTCTCAAGCCAGTCAAGATCCCACTGGAAACTTAAATAAGTCATCTGCCAAGTTTCATTAATAAACTGGAACATTAAATATTTCACATTTTCCACTCCTGGTGTTGCTCTGTGGAGTGGATTTTGCTCTGATGTAAGAAAGGTATTGCAATTAAAGACTTGGAAAGCAACTTTGGCCAAGTGTCCCAAGCAGGTTTACAGAGAAGATGTTGTGTGGGACCTGAGTGGACACCTGTACTTTTTGGCAGAAATGGCTGCATAGATCAACAGAACTTAGTTTTGAAAAGCAGGGCTTCTGAATTCATATGTTCATTATTACATTGGAGGAGGAGATGGCACTGGATATATGTTTAGAGTAAACTGAGGGATCTGTCTATATAGCAGTGGAATGATGCCAAACCAGCTCAAGACTTGGTCCAACACATTCATAATAAATCAATACCTACCAAAAGAAATCCAGGGGGAGGGCTGGCATTAAAAAAAAGCACCTTAGATCCATCAAACCTGAAAGTCTTTCTTTACTGATTGATAAATAAGGAGACTCAAACCACAAGAAACAACCACTTGTTTATGTTACATTTTGCAAATAATGAAGTTCTGTAGGTGGATGTAATTGTCATGTTTGCCAAACAACACAGGGAATGTTTTCTTGCCATTAATCCCAATGTAAATAATACATAGGAGTAAGTTTCACAGTTTGTTTATAGAATGTGTTGCTATTCCTTTAATTTAAATAAAGCCACAGAAGTGGAAAGCAGAACAGATGCAATGTGTTGGGTTTGGAGAAAAAGCTAAATGGAGAACATAACCCCAAAGGCACAGAACAGCAAATCCAGCCCTCAACGAACTGCTGCATGAATCAGCTCTCAAATATGATCATTCTAGACACTGCTGTTAATAGCCTTTGTATTTCTGAATGCCAGGTGCAGAGAGGAAGAAAAGCACAGACAAGAAAGAACCCAGATGCTTTTATTTACTTCTATCGTCATTCTCCACCAAAACCTCTTGCATTTGAGTGATATTTTCCCAAGCAATATCCAGAAAGATGAGGAGATCACCTCAGCTCAGGTGTTAAGTACCTTTCAGGTGGAAGGTTAAACAATGATAAAGAAGGAAGGCAGCCCACAGAGAAGATGCACTAGCTCAAGACAGTGATAAGTGTCCTGACTGACATAACTGTGCTACTACTCATGTGAAGAGGAATTAGATCAAGACTTTCTTGAATTGTTCATGACTGAGATGAGAAACAAATGTCTTCTAGTCTGCTACATCAGTTAGCAGAGTGTGTGTTCTCAACCTCACACCACACCTGAAGCCTAGCAAATCATCTGCAGAGAGATGTCAGATGGAAGCACAGTGAGGTGAGTACCAACCTTCCAGCAGCACAGCAGAAGCTCAACTTGAGCATGGTTTAATGGAAAATGAGCAAAATCTCCCTCAGTATATCTGATTGGTTTACACAGACATAAGCTCAATTCAGAACTATCATTTAGGGGAAAGACATCTCAGTATTGTAGTACATCAGGAAGTCAGCTTAATACTTAGAAATACTCCTGTCCTCATCCATCCAAGGCAAAAAATAAGGATTTAAACCATGATCATCACTATACCACTCCATAAAACCACAGTGCACCAACATTGTGAATCCTTCTGCTTCCCATCCTTGTCCCAGAGAGAATATACAGAGACAAGAATATGTACAGAAGAGGGCAAAAAAGGATGCTAAAGGATGTGACCTGATCTAGGTGGACCTGTTTCTGCAGGGAGGTTGGACTGCATGATCTCTAAAGGTCCCTGATGAGGGGACACGATTCTATGTACTGCATAGCTTTCAGGCCAGAGAGTGTGAGGCTTTTCAGCTTGCAAAAGAGGGACACACACAAAATCTTGAGCCACGTGGACAAGGGGATGTGTGTTCACTCACAGTGGCAGTGTAAGGTTTGGGGGCATGGGATGAAATGAGCAGGAGGTGGGTTCAAATCAAACATGAAGGATGCTTCTGGCAGCAGACTTGTTGGACCTTCACCCAGTACAGTCCTCAGGGCAAAAGACACCATTTGAAAGTGGTTGAGACTTGTCCTGTAAAATCACTATCACAAACCCTTCAGATTCACGCTCTGCAAAGAAACGAAATAGCAACATCTGCCAATATCTCAACATCTTCGCCTCTCCCCCTCGGCTTTAACAGGTTACTTGAAAGCATTCAGGCTGCATGAACAAATGAAATAAGCAAACACAAAGAGGCTATTATTAGCAGGGAGATGCAATGACCAGCTAATCAGCCATTCCCCTGTCATTTTACAATCCAAACTGAGCTTTATATAGCTGTTGCGTGCTCAAACCGTTGTACAGCTAATTGATGTAATTAACATCTTGTCCTTCTTTTTACATTGGCAATTATAAGCCACCATCAGGCCTAGGATGAGAAACAAGAGATAGGACTGGAATTGTTCACATCAAGTGCAGAGGAAAAGGGGGGGTAAAGCCTTTAAAATAGCAACAAAAGCACAGTTCTTTCCATAAACGGGGCAGAAAAGGTGCTAAAGTTTTTTTCCTCACCCTTTCTGTGTTATCTTTAGGAAGTGGATGGTTCAGTGATCTGTCAACAAGAGATATAACTTTATATCCAGATATAACTGGATATAACTTTAGGATTTGAATGATTAAGCCCTTTCCCTAGAAATGGCAGGTTTCCTGGCTGTGTCAGTAAATCAGACAGCCTGGAATTAAGGAGCTATATCCAGGGTCTCCCAAATACAAGGTTTTTGTGTTCTCTCCTTGGCAAGTGGTTTAAAAGACAACAAATCTGTCCAGTGTTTTCAGCTTGAAAACCAACAGGACTGGGGAGAAAAGAACAGTAAGGAGGATATTATTTTTCCTATTGTTATCTTTATTTATGGGACTTTGGTGGGTTTTCATGCTAAAGCAAGCCTATACCTGTGGGGAATCACAGAACTCCAGATGGTAGGGGTTGGAAGGGATCTCTAGAGATTATCCAGTCCCACCTCCTGGTAAAGCAGGTTCCCCTCAATCAGAGGGCACAGGAACATGTCCAGGTGAGTTTGTAAAACCCCTGAGAAAGAGCCTCCACACCCTCCCTGGGCAGCCTGGGGCAGGGCTCCCTCACCTCAACAGTATAAAAGCTCTCCCTTAAGTTTAATTGGAACTTTTTGTGTTACAGCTTTTGTCCATCACCCCTTGTCCTGTCACTGGGCACTACAGAAAAAAAGTGTTGCCCCATCCTCTTGACAACCACCTTTCAAATACTTGTAAGTACTAATGAGCTTCCCCCTCAGTCTCCTCTTCTCCAGACTGAACAGCCCCAGGTCCCTCAGCCTTTACTCTTCAGAGAGATGTTCCAGTCCCCTGATCATCTTAGTGGCCCTGTGCTGGACTCATGTTCAGTTTATTATCAACCAGCACTCCCAGGTGTCTCTCTGCAGAGCTGCTCTCCAGCAGGTCAATCCCCAGCTTGTCCTGGTGCATGGGGTTGGTCCTCCCCAGGTGCAGGTGCTCCACACATGCTGGAAAGGGGAGGGATTTCCACATTTGCATGACAAATTCAGGTCAGTCTGGTCTTGAGCTGTCCTTTCCCAAAAGAGAAACCCAGAAATATCATGTCACTGACCTGCATCTTGGAATTTTTCTCTTTCTATCTGTGGAGAGGGACAGAGAGAGGACACACACTGAGCTGGGATGGGATTTGCAGACTTTTGTCCACCTACCCTCCTTCTAACCAAGCAGCTCTTTCAGGGGGAGTAAGGTGCTCCCACCAAACATTTCTCTCCTTCTGCAGGGGATCTCAAAGAGTTCCAATTACACTTAAGGAAAAGCTTCTTTATTGCTGAGATGAGGGAGCCCTTGCCCAGGCTGCCCAGGGAGGGTGTGGAGGCTCCTTCTCTGGAGGTTTCCAAACCCTGATCTAGGTGGGACCTGCTTTAGCAGGGGATTGGACTGGATGAGCCATAAAGGTCCCTTCCAACCCCCACCATTATATGATTCCCAGCAGTGCTGGGTCACTTTCCCAGCACAGCTCAATCCACTTGCAGAGCTCAAGGCAGTAATGGGCCATCTCCTGTACTTCTAATACCCCTAATAACAAGACCATTTCCTATCACCCTGCCCTCAGTGTTTCTGAGGGTTGAACCCGAGGATCTGTAATGAGGTGAGATGATTTTACACTTCAGGCTGTGGACCTGCAGGCATCTGCTCTGGACCTAGAGGAGATCCCATAGTGATTTTCCCTAGAGGAAATCCCATCAGCTGGGGAGGTGAAAATGGAAACTCAAACTTTGCTGGTTTCCTGAGCCTTGGTTTCTCTCCACCCCATTGCAGGGCTTTCAAAGACTTTTTAAAAAACAAAACCCAAAAGAGATGTAAAGGTGAGAAAATGTCAAAGGAAGTTAAAAGGAAAAGAAAGGCCAAAGGAAAAAGGAAGTTAAAAAGGGGGAAGTAAAAAAGGGAGGGGAAAAGGGGAGAGGGGGGAAAAGGGGAGAGAGAGAGGAAAAAGGGAAAGGGAGAAAAGGGAAAAAAATGTAATAAATAGTGTATGGAAAGTGAAAAGAAAGATGGGAACAGGGAAACAAAAAAATGAAAGGGGTAAATAGTGTAAAGGAAACATGGGGACTAGGAGAGAAAGGTGGAAGAAAGGAGGAAGAGAGGGAAAGGGGAATGAAAAAAGGAAAAAATGGAAGAAGAGAAAGGAAAATAATAACAGGAGGGGAGGGAACAGTGAAAGAGGAAAAAAGATGAGGAAAGCAAGGGAAAGAATGAAAAACGGGAGCTAAAGAGGAGAGGAGAGGAAGAGGCACAAGAAGATAAACGGAAAACGAACAAGGGGCAAAAGGGAAGGGGGAGGACACGGCAAAATCGGGAGGGGAGAAAGATAGGACAGGGGGGAAGGAGCAGGACGGAGCGGACCCCGCGCAGCCGCCCCGGCAGCGCTCGGGGGCGGGGAACGGGGCGGTGCCGTCCCGCCCCGCGCGGGGAGGGGGAGGCGGCGGGGGCGGCGCGGAGCGCAGCGGAGAGCAGCGGAGAGCAGCGCTGGGCTCGCATCCCTCCTTCCCTCCCTCCTTCCTTCCCTCCCTGGATGCGCTCAGCCCGGGACCGGGAGCCGACAGCCGCCTTGCCCGCAGCCACGGGAGGTTGCCGTACGGGGGTGTCGGTTGGCTTGAGGCGGGCAGAATGGAGTCCGGGGTCCTGAGCGTGCTGGTGCTGCTCCTCGGCTGCCTCTTCTCCGCGGTGAGTGCTCAGGGGGATGCTGCGAGGACGAGCCCCGCGCCCGCCGGGCCGCGTCCCCCCGCCGCCCGCTCTTTACGCGCCGGGTTTAGCGCTTTAGCCTCGGGCAAACTTTGGGCAACTTCCAAAGTGCTGTTGGATTAAGGCAGGTGGATCTCCGCAAGCGTCCCTTTCCCTCCCTCCCCGATAAGCTAGACAACAGCAATCGCTTAGTTTTCTTCTTCATGAGGAGGGTGAGGATCTCCTGAGCTGGAGGATTCACTTTGGGGCTGTAGCGCTTTATTTCAGGACCGGCTCTGGGTTTAGTTGTCATTCGGATTTGTAGCCTGGCTTTCGGTTTGCTTCGGTTTCTCTTCTATTCGTGCAAAGCTCCCCCACCAAACTGAGGATGAAGGGGATGAAATTTCCCACAGGTGACTGGGAGGCTGAGCAGGGGGGTCTGGGATGGGACCCTCCCTCTGGCTGAAGAACAACTGCCCATGAGAAGTTCAGCAAAGTGCTGCTCTCTGACCCTAAAACCTCATGTGGTTGCACTGTTTGGAGGAAAGAGCAGAAGCTGGGAGCATAGGATGTCTTTCCTGGCTGCTTATGATGTCCATGCTTTCGGGTCCCTGATTGGGACAGTGCTGGTGCCTCCCTCGCTGGTAGCACAGTGCGGGGGGGAGCAAACGGGGTCGTTTCTGTGTCTGTGCACACACACACACACACACGTGCATGCAAAAGCTAATGCCCTGTACAAACACTAAACAGCCAAACTACACGTTTGGCTCAAGCTTTGCTCTTGGCAGCTCTTTTCCTTGCAGCATCCAATTTCAAAGTGAGACCGTTTTGGTTCAGCAGGCTGGGATGGGGGGAGAAGACTTGATGCTGGCTGTGCTGGGGATGAGTTGCCCTCTTCATCTTCTCCCACCCTTGTTCTCTCACTCTGGAAAGTGCCTCACCAGTATCTTGTGGAGTTGGCTGAGGCTGCCCACAGGAACTAGTTTGTGCCATTGGTACTTCTGTTTGCTCTGCTTGGCTGGTGACAGGGATTCACTGGGAGCTACTCTATCCCAGCAAGCAGAATCAGACCAACCAGGCACTCCCTGAGCCTCAGAGAGAGGAAGCTTACCCAGATTTGTCACTGCATCACTCATCTCTCCTTTCTTCTCCTCTTACCTCTTAAGAAATGAGACAAATGGACTGATGTCAGGTTTTTTGGCTGTCACCATGAGCTGCCCAGCCATCAGTGTCGCCAAAGACTATTTTTTTTGCTTTGAGGAAGAACAGGCTGGGAAAATGGATTAAAGTATCAAAAAAAAAGAGCAGGCAATTATTTCCTGGAATTCTACAGACTTTGCTTTAGGGAAGTTCCAAAATAACTCAGGTCCAGGGCTGGAGCTGGGGAAATAAGAAGGGGGCAGAGCTCCCATCAGCTGCTGGAGCTGCTCCATCACCTGGTTCCATTTGAGCCCATGGCAAAAATCCTGTTTCTTTAAACATTGTTGGCATGAAGAGGTCCTCTGGGGCCAGAGAGTTAAGTCCCATAATCTGGTGAAGCTCAACATGCAATGGTGGCAGAATCAGGCCCTTACTGGTGCTCATGGGTTGATTGTTGTTGTCAGTAAGCACAAACCCCCAAAGCTTTGAGACCAGGCACAGCCTAAGTGCAACCCTGTACTGATTCCTTTTCAACTTCTTTATGGTCATGCTGTTTTGTCCTTTATCTCCCTTCCTTATCCTTGTTTTTGTGGAACCAGTGGTTGCTTTCTCATTCTTTCATGATGTTAAACGTTCCTGGGACCTGGTTCATACTAGTGGGTTGAAGAGATTCACATGCTCCTTCCTTATCAGCGTGATAGGCAAGGTGACTAATGCTGAGGTGCCTCAATGCCTGAGAAAATCCCTGTTGGTTTTGTTTCTCAGTTTAAACCTGGGCTTTGCATGCTGGTTTTTAAAGCAAAGGGAACTCTGCAGTTGTGAGAACCTGGCTCAGGGACTTACAGTGTCTCAGCAGAATTATTTTGCTTATAATTTGTTGAGATAATTTTTATTGGTACGTCCTTGGGAAAAAACTCTGAACAGGAACAATTGGCTGATCCAGAAGTTCACTGCCATAAAGCTGTTGTGGCCATGTGGTTTCTAATTGCTGTTATAAACTTTCACCTCTGCCTCTCGTGATCTACAAATGTGGAAGAAAGGAAACTGGGCAAATCTCATTTGCTGTAGTTCCTCAGACCATGCTCACCAGAGCTCTGCCTCCTCCAATTGTCAGCTTTGAACATGTTGAAGAAGAGGGCTAAAGTGGGGCTGTGGTGTAAATCCAGATCATTCCTGTTAGGTCTCAGTGGATTGCTTTGCCTTTTCAGGGGTGTAAGGGAGATAATCTGACCTGCAAAGCTGTAGATTGGACTATGGGGTTCTTTTTTCAGTGTGTATCTAGTAACTGAGATGTGGATAGTTGGAGCAGTTGGTGGATCCCACATGCCTTCACACTGCAAACTTGTTGAATTAGCCAAATCTCTCCAGCTGGTGTAATTTGTGCTTTTCTTCAGAGTTTTATTCTGCTCCAGCCAAGAAGTAGATGCATGATGGAAAGGACTAAAAAACTCCCATCTGATGCTTCAACAATCTGAGTGTAAATCATGGAATCATCACAGAATGAGTTGGAAGGGACTTGAAAGCTCATCTCATTCCACCTCCCTGCCATGGGCAGAGACACCTTTCACTAGATAAGGTTGCAAAGCCACATCCAGCCTGGCTGTGAACACTACCAGGGATGGGGAAGCCACAGGCTCTCTGGACAACCTGTCCCAGTGCCTCACCACCCTCACAGGGAACAACTTCTTCCTAATACCTAATCTAAATCTCCCTTCTTTCAGTTTTAAGCCATTACCCCTTGTCCTATCACTACCTGCCACTGTAAAGTTCAGTGGAGATGTTAAAAACAGGATCATTGTAAAAAAGAAATCACTTCTATTTAGCCTCATGAGACAAGCACTTCAACTGTACCTGCATCTCTTTCATCCTGTCATTGACTGAGAAGTTAGATAAATACACTTAACCCCAAATAATCAATGTTTTTGGCAAAGGGACAAGGTACTTTTAACCCCAAATAATCAATGTTTTTGGCAAGGTGGTGAGGTACTTGCTAGAATCCTCTAGCCTGATTCCTGCATCCAACACAGAGATCCCTAAGCTGTGACAACTTGTGTTTAACAAAGGCTTTGCCCCAAAACCTCGCTGTGTTATTTGGTCTTCAGTTCATTACATTTATACACATATAAATGCATGACTGGCTTTATTTAAAGTCATCTGGGAGAACCAGTTGCCCAACCCTGTATCTGGGTAGCTCAAAGTGCCTCCAACACTGAAAGTTTTCAGAGAACATGCATTCAGCAGTACATATCTTTTAGAAGCTTTTATTTAGGGCATAACAAGGCAAAAGAGCAAATTTCAATGCTTAATAACATTCTTGGGGGGGAAAAATTCTTCCTAATGTGCAATCTAAACCTTTCCTGTCACAGCTTGAACCTGTTTTCTATGTTCTATCATTCGTATCTGTGTTCTGTCATTTGTTACTGGAGAGATTGACCCCCACCTCACTACTACTCCTCTTCAGATAGTTGTAGACAGTGACCATGTCTCCACTCAGTCTTTTCTTCTCTAGGCATCCCCCTCCCTGCAGCCAGGAGGTCTGTCTCCCAACAGGAAAAGTCCAGACAGGAGGAGAATTTGTGATGTATTGTGGAAGGAATAGTTGCCAAACACTGAGCATCAGGAGGCAGATGGGACCATGGACAGAGAAAGCTGCTTGGCTCATGAATGTGGGTGTGTGTCTGTTTCCCCCTTTTCACAGCATTTTACAACTGCTTTGGTTTAAACTCCTTCCTGTTGTAACATCAGCAGTGGTGTGAGAGCCAGAGGGCTGCAGCAGATACAAATGCAAAGCAGGGTGTGCTGTGGCTGGTGCTGAGTCCCTCCAGTGCTGACTTGTGAGGCTGCCCTCACGTTGCTTTCTTGTTTTCATTGTTTCATAGCAGTGGGATTTTGCTGGGTGCTGTTTGTCTCTCCTCACTAGAATATCTGAGGAGAGGTTGTGGTAGTTGCTGGATGCAAAGCAGGGAGGTTCTTTGCACCATTTGCAAATGGGCAAATGATGGGTGCTGTGACATGAAAGAGGTCTTTCAGTTCTCCCAAGGCACTGACTGTGAGGGTGCCTTGGAAATGGCAAACAGACAGAGTTTCTATTCTTTTCCAGGGGGAAAAAGAAGCCCCACAACTTTTGGCCAGTGGTCTCCAGCAGAAACAGCTGGAAACACTGGCATCTTATTGAAATCAGTCTTCCACTTGCTGACTTAGCCTGGTAGAGCTGGGAAGTTAGCTGGTATTTGGAGCACCTTGTAGACACAGACCTTTGTTGGATGGAGAAGGCAGGGAAGAGGGACAGGAAAGATATCTCCCTGTTCATCATCATGTCCCATTTATTGACAGTTCAAGGAAGCACACCAGACACTGTGTAGATCAATGAGCCCCAAGACAAAGATGATTTGTTATTAAGTCAGATACGACTGCACAGCGAGGGGATTTGTCACGCTCTGCGTGGCATCTGTGGCTCAAGTTCAGGAAAGGAGTCAAATGGTTCGTGCAAAATTAACACTGTTGCTGAAGTTTTGCTGAAGAGCAGGATTTTGCTTGGTTTGATGGAGATGGTAGGTCACGTCCTGCCCTCAGACCAAGTCAGGGTTAGTGTGGCAGAATCATTGCACTGCTGTGAATGGGGTCGCTGCTGCATCGGTGGCAGTGGATCTGTGGTTTTCCAATGCCTGGCAAAGGTGGTGTGATTAAATAGAGCCCCATTCTCTGGTCTCATCAACTTTCTCTCCTATGTATTGGAAAGAAAAGGGAAATCCTTTGTAAGAAACAAAAGTTAGGAAATGTTGCCAAGAAGAACCCTCAGTTGTGGGACAAAACCAGAAAAACATGGGTCAGAGAGCTGAAGGCCCAAGGGCAGGAAAAGCTGGAGTTCTGTCCCAGCACATGGGATAGAGCGTGGCTGGATGGACAGACAGGCAGGTCAGAAGCTCCCACTCCCTCCATGAGACTTGCCTGCCTATGCTGTGGCACTGGTTTGTCCTCCTGCCCTTTGCAGCTGGGCAAAGTTTCCTTTGGTGAGTGCTGAGTGCTTTGCAGTTTCACTTCTCCCTCTCTTCCACACTCCCA
Source organism: Colius striatus (assembly GCF_028858725.1). Taxonomy (NCBI): domain Eukaryota; kingdom Metazoa; phylum Chordata; class Aves; order Coliiformes; family Coliidae; genus Colius; species Colius striatus. The sequence continues at coordinate 55,911,433 of NC_084763.1, forward strand.
GATGTTTTCCAGAAGCCACAAGCTCTTACAGCTTCATTTGAGTGAGTACTGAGCCAAGAGGGGAGATGCCATTGCCTCTGAAAATGAGATCCCAGAGGACTGCAGCGGAAGGAAAATCACACCCTTTCTTTTGAGGTGTGAGAGGAGCAGAGAAGTGATGCCAGCTATCAGACAGACCTCTGTCCAGAGCTACCACAGCTAACCCTGTGGCTGGGAGGTCCTGTGCATGGCTAGGAGAGGCTGTTCACCAGCTGAGTGCTCCTCTTGTCACCATTCCCTCTTGGAGCAACTGACAGCATGCTGGCTGGTAACCCAGAATTCCTCTGGGATGATTCATCTCTCTGGGCAAGAACCTCACCTTTGACATTACAAGACCCATAATGTAGGGAGAGTTCATTCACTAATTCACAGCAAGTGCCTTGGGGAAGGTTTGAGAAGAAGATGGGCTCCCTGAAGCCACAGGTTGCTGGATGCAACTTGCATCATTATGCAGCCTTTTTATTTGTTGAATGGGGCAATACCAGACTTCTTCAGCACTGGGGGGTTTAGAAAACATAAAGGCTTCTGGAGAAAGCTTCCTTTTGAAAAGAATGTTGTTAACAAAGTACCAACATTTTCTGTCCTGAAACTTCATCTTTATTAGAAGCATCTCCTGGCAATTAGCTGTGCCATAAATCACTTTTAAACTGCTTAACCTCATGCATAAACCCAAATGACAGAACAGCTATAACAGGAAGAGCACTTACATTTAATAACTGCCAATCTAAATAGCCCTTGTGAACATGGCTTGGAAGAGAGCAGCTAAGGTTAAGAGGTGGAAGCAGGTGTGGGATTTCTTTGCTGTTACAGTCCCTGCCATCAATATTCTTTCCCCCATTCACCCCTCAGTCATGTGGATCCAAAGAAGATGTAGTGTCCCAAAGTCAGGGCAGCCCTGGGACCAAGTTGGTGACAGGTGACATCAGAACTCTGTTCAGTCATGTTTAGGTGGTTGGTTTATAAAGTGAATGTAAGGACATTTTGGTGTGCAGGGATGTGTGTTGTGGATTGCTTAAGGCTGGAAAACACATTAGTTCTGCTTTACTGGAGTTAATTGTGCAAGATACTACAGCACTAAAACCTTTATAGATATAGTATATCCAGGATTAAAGACCTCTTTTAGCTTCTGAGCTGAACGTGAATTTTAGAGAGACTTTACATTAATAAACTCACTTTTCCAGTCAACTGAAACAATGAATGTTAACAGCTTTAAACCCCTCCATTAGTCCCATTAGGTAGATTTCTTGCCCCCAGGGCAGTCAGTAACTATCCATTTCACTGTTGGCACTGCTGGGAGATGGAGATTCACACTTCTGTCACTTGCATTTAAATTCAAGTGTCAGAAGTGAATTGGGATAATATTCTTAACTCAGAACCAAACTGGGTTTATTTTCTGGTGCATTTCACTAGTGGGCTGGACAATGGACTGAGGGGTGACCTCATTGATGTTTACAAATATGTAAAGGGTGGGTGTCAGGAGGATGGAGCCAGGCTCTTCTCACAGTGATGGCAAATCAAGGGGCAACGGGGACAAGCTGGAACAGAAGAGCTTCCAAAGAAACACAAGGAAAAACCTCTTCCCTGTTGAGGTGAGGGAGCATTGGCAGGGGATGCCCAGATGGGCTGTGGAGGCTCCTTCTCTGGAGACATCCCAACCCTGCTGGATGAGCTCCTATGTGACCTACTCTAGGTGATGCTGCTCTGGCAGGGGGGTTGCACTGGATGAGCTTTGCAGGTCCCTTCCAACCCTTGAGATCCTGTGATGCCTTTTTGGTAAAGCATTCTGGAGGTCACACCTTGAATTAATTGAATTGCATTGATTTAAAGTCAAGGAGAGACCGAAAGAACTGAATACAGAGACCCCCCCCCAACTCTGTTTGCAAAGCCATCATCCCTATGATCCCTTCTTGTTTTTGCAGCAGGCTCAGGGATGTTTCTGCTCCTGACAGCTGGGAAACTTGAAGATGAGCTCCATGGTTTTTTTTAATCTTCACCCCTTTGACATTGCATCTCATCAAGAAGGAAGGGAATAAAAAAAATCTATTTAAATACAATTCTTGTCTGGAGGGGAAGATATCAATACTTTGTGTCTCCTTTGTAAGGCTGAAATCCATTGGGGATCTTTTAAAAAGATGTTTCTTTGAGGCTTTGACCTCGATTCTGTGTTTAACAGACGTTTCAGTTAATACCTGGTGATCTGTAGCATCACAACCAACATCTGAGCAGCAAGTGTCTCCAGGGCTCTTATAAATGTCATTATCTACCACAGGTAATCAGTCTGTGAGCTTCCTTACAGGTGGCCTAGGGGTGGGATTCTCTTTGCAGATTAGGGCAGCATTTCTCTGTGGGTGTCTATGTGTGACCCAGATGGTCTGAGCTCCCATTTTGGTCAGTAGTGTTGTCAGGGTAAGTTAGACTGCTCACTCTTGGGCACCTCAGGCCAGCTGGGATGAAAGAAAATACCCCATTGTCCCATGTCATCTCTTTCTGGAGAGCAAAGCCCCTGCAGATGCTGTGTTATCTGCCAGCCCCACATGGATGCTGTGAACACAGAAAATAGAGTTATCTCAAATGGCACCACGGGCCTCTGTTGTGCACCTTTATGAACACTCATTGGCTGCAGTGGCAGTTCAGTCCTCAGGTAGACACCTACATTTAGAGATCTTAAGCTGCAAGCTTAATCCCTCCCCAGGTTTCTCTTGTGTTGTGTAAGAATGGAAAAAAAAGAGAAGAAAACCTGCTCATGCTGAGCTTTTCCCTGCAGCCTGCTTTATTCATTACTGAAAAGCAGCTTTTATTTCATCTTTCTTAAGTGGCCAGACTGCTGAAGTTCATACTTTAAGGGACATTTGCCTTGCAAGGCAAAAAGGAATCTAAATTAAATCTACTGAATGCTGTGCCCACCTCCCCAAAACATTCATAACAGCTCTGTACATTTGCAACCAAATGAAAAGCTGCTTCAGTGCTGACACTCTGCATTTTTATGCATTCAGCTAGGAAACAGCCAGAATCCAAATCCTGCTGGAGATTATACCTTCACCACCTTTATTTTGCCATAGCCAAATTCAACCCTTATTTTAAGTGAATGTAGTGATGCTTTAATGGCTTCTTTCCCATTACAGACCCAGAGCCATTTGTCAGCAGAGAGGTGAACTCCTTTAGAAAGTTCACCCCATTCATGGCTATGTAATTGCTTGCTGGTCTTGGGCTGGGTTTTTTTGAGGTCACCTTTCACAGCCCTCAGGAGTTTGCTGAGCAGAGGTTAAACCCTGCTGCCTTGGCAGATGTGCTGTCTTGCAGAGGGAGGGAGTGAATAAAGTCCCTCCTCCCTGGGACTGTTCAGCCCTTGCTGGAAGGAAAACCACTCAGCTATGGAGCTGCAGCAGCACTAGCTGATGGGGTTGCAACTTTCCTGCTGCTAAAGCCACTTCATCCTCCTTGCCATCAGTGATTGGACTTGACCTTGACCTGTGCCCAGTCTTCTGGGCTTTTTTCCCCCCTGTAATTTAGGGTGATTCAGCAAGGAGTGCAAAGGGCTGTGTCTGCTTTCTTCCCCTTGCTGAATCCAGCTGTGTACTGGGAGCTATGCTGAGGGGTCACAGAGCCTTCTGCTGGATGGGGACCCATTTGGGACTCCCCTCTCGGGGTGGTCACTGGATTTTCCTATTGCCCCATTGTCATTTTAAACCAAGGTGAAAGTGCAAATGAGCCACCAGTGAAACAAGCCACTTGTTTCCTGCAATGTCTGCATCCATCTCTCTGGGTGTTTTTCACTTTCATCCCGGCTCTCCAGTGAAGTTGGGCTTTTCCAGCTTTACACACAAGAGAAGTAGGTTTTCTTTTGCTTGACATAATCAAATGCAGAGAAGAATGTCATTGCTGAGATGGTTCCCAGCTTCCCAGGGCACCCAAAGGAGCCCAAACACTACCTGAAGTACTGACATGCTCAAGTGTCAACTGCTAGGCTACTTGCATTTTGGGGGAGAATGACATTAAGCACAACTGCAGAGCCATGTGGGTCTCAGCTACACTGTGCATGCAATTCCAGTGCTGCAGGGATTTATCTCCCAAGTATTTTCCCACCCTTTCTGCTTTTCTGCACTCACTGACTCTTGTACAGTTTCATTTTTGTGGTTTCTCTGGGCAGGGCTTTACTTCACCTGCTGGAGCCAGTGGTTTGCAGTTGGGGCATGGGCTGTGTTTTTGAGCATAGACTTTGTCAAGGGGAATAATACCTTGCATTGGGGCAACTAAAGTATATGTTTCAGTGTTTTATACACACACACACACATACACATTAAAAAGAATACTTTCAGGCACAGCAATACTTCCTGATGTCTGAAGGGTAAGCAAACTGGAGTAACAGTTGCTCTGGATTTAGCCTGAAGAGACTTACCAGTGGGAAAACAAGAAAGAAAAGTGTACTGGTTGGAGAGAGTGACATATTGCAAAACCATCTCTAGAGGTCCCCTCCAACCTCTACCACTGTGTGATCCTGTGTGATTCATGGCTACCATCCTTCTGTGTTACTGCATCTCCAAAAGCCAAGCCCACAAATTAACATCTGTGATTCTGCTGGGCATTAAAAACCTCAGACTAAGTGGGGACATTGATTGCTGTGATATCCCACAGTTTTCTTCCCATCTGGCCACCTGCTAGTTTCTTGCTGTCACAGAGGTGATAACTCTTACCCATCCCTACAGCCCTACCAGGTCTGGTGGTCCCACCAGCTCCTCCCTGGCTTAGTGATTTGTCTCCTCTGCAGGTGCTAATGACTCTTTTTTCCCTGTAATTAGCAAACTTGACTAAACTCATAATGTTTTTTTCAGACCTGTGCACAGCCTGAAGTTTCTTGAGTGTGTTTCAGAGTTAAAGAGCTTCAAAAGCTTTTGTTTTCTATCTCTAGCTGTACTGGTTGGTCTAATTAAAACCACAAAATGATGTCTCATATATCAGTGGTCGATCATGGCTGTGATAGCAGTTACTACAACCATGGTATGGGATGTTATTTTTGGAGATCTGTGCACCCCTAATGTTCTTTTGGTCCCCAGTTCTTTTGGAGATGCTGGGCTGGATGTCTGTCAAGTGGCTGAAGTTGCTTGGACCCCCACTATCCTTAAATTTACTCACTATGGATGAAAGACTCCTAATATTGGCTTGTCAGTCTGTGCCTTTCACCTTGACTGTTGTTTGAGTCTTGAGTTGTTGTTTGAATCTGCTTGAATCTTACAAGCTTGTGGATATAAGGCAGGAGTCTCTCTGTTTCCTTGAGTTCCTTCCCAACAAAAGGCTCCCTCCTATTGTATTCATGTGTGCTTTCCACTTAGTTAAAGTTCACATTTTTGCTGTGCTCCTTTGACTAGGAAGCTGATCCCAGAGCCAGACAGCTCTGCTGGTTAAACTGTGTTAGCCAAGCCCTGATGCTTTTGTAGATGCAAAGGAAATGAAAAGCTGAAGCTTGCTGCCTTGGGTCTACTTGACCTGAGACTCAAAAATGTCTTAAGGGACCAATAAGCTGCTGGAAATATTTTTCAAGCCAGCTATAAAGCTGAAGTTTTGGTTATCTGTTTAACTTTTTTTTAATCTATGTATTATTTTTACAAGCAGATAAAACAAAGCAAGGATTTATTAAAGGGACATCTTCCAGAAACACTAAATTCAGTTGTGGGAGAATAGGACAGTAAAGAGCTGAGTAAAGGTTGTGGTTTTCTAAAGGAAAGACACTTGATGTGCTTGACAGCACTATATTTAGTCTTTGGAGTAAAAGTGCCTGGGGATACAGTGGGGACTGGGATGAGGGAAAGGAGGAGGTTACAGCAATGTAGGGAAGGACAGCTGGAAGCAATGGACAAGAGAAATGCTAAGGAAGCAGCTATGAACTCCAGCTGCAAAGGGCTTGGAAACAGCAGCCTTTAGGTAGATCCATTGTGAAACAATCCACACATTTGACCTGAATCTCTTGTGCAAGGTGATCAGTAGCTCTGCTGGTCTCACTTGATCTGCCACTCTTGCACCCCAGAGCTGTAGCACTCTCAGAGACAGCGTGTGCTGGGTGTAGTTGTCTCTCCTGTACTGCCTTCTTCCAGCATGGCTTTTTCTCTCTGCATATTGCTGTAATAGTGTATTTCTCCTCCTGTTCCTCTCTGCTGCAGATCTGACAGGATTTGCTATTGCACAACTGAAATCACCACAAAACAGCAACTGTGTCTTTGATTCAGGCTTGCTTTCTTCCCCACGATGGGACTGCTGAGAAGTCAAGTCTCCTGTCTAGGAGCATTAAAATACTTGGCAGGTTGACACCCCTCTACATTGTAATTATCTCTTCTCTGCCAGTTTGCCACTCAAGCTTCCTGGGCTGTCAGCTGTAGAAACAAGTGTTAAGTATATATTGCAGCCCTGAGAGGAGAACCCAACCAGAATGCTTGTTTCACTTGCAGAGTAACCTGGGGAGAAGCCCAGACAAGGAACACTGTCCACCGAGCTAACCAAGAGTAGAAGCCCTTCCTGTGCCAGCCGACTGTGTCATCACTCAGGCTGTCCTGAGATGATGGCCATGAAGGGAAAGAAGTGTTTTGTTAGGCAGCAGAGACAGGGAAAGGTTTCCATCAGGATGGCCATGTGCTCACTGTTCAGCCAGGGGCTGGACTGGCAGTCCCAGCACAGAGCAGAGGAGCTCTGTTCCTTGTAAGTTACTTGTTTCAAATGGGAGGGAGGGGAGGATTAATGATTTTCTGATAGGTCTCATACAAGCAATAGGGAATTTCTCCCACAGTCTTCCCACTGTACTAAAATAACAACAACTTGGGTGCTTTTCTGCAGACAAAGCTGCAGTCAACCACCTCCAACTGCACGTGCACAAGGGCATGAGCTGCTTACTAGGGGTGAGAAATTGAGTGAGAAGGAGACAAACTTAAAAGTCAATATTGTACACCAACAGTGAAATCTACACTGGGGAAACCATTATATTTCTGCACAGCTCACCCAATTAGTGGCTACAGCTGACCTCTGAGTGTGGGGAACATGGTTACTGTGAGAAGAGACTTAATTAATCTCAAGGCCAAGAGATAAAAAGCCTTGACTGATCTCTTCATGTTAGACCTTGCTGATTGTTTGTCTTTCAAATGTATGTTCATTAACAATAAAACCTAACCTTGTTCTTGAGGAATATTTTTAAGAAGGTGGGGTTTTTTTTTGCTTATGAAGCTGTGGGGCTTGAGGGAGGTGTTGATCCTTGGGGATTTCAATTCTTGGTTGGTTATGGGAGGGGGAATAAAGTAGATTTTGCCTTTTTTGCTTCAAGAAAGTGGAAAAGTTCACAAGTTCTGAGTTCAGTGGATAAGGGATTTTTATCTTTCCTATTTGGGGCAGAAAATGGCCAGAATGTGCCACACCTTTAAATGATGGCACAGCTGTATCTGGGAAGCAGGGAAACAGCACTTCCCTGATTTGCAGGTCAGAAGACTGGCATACTCAGAGAAGGGATAACGACCTGTATTTTACACCATAGATCAGATAGTGCAAGAGTTTCAGTTGTTGTTGGGTTACAGTTATTAGTTTGAAGCATATTTGGTCTTAAGAGTCTCAACTCCAACAGCAGCAGATTTAATTGAGGAAGAAAATCTCCAGGCTTGGACATACAATATTAGACTATGTCTAGAATCCAAAGGTGTTTAACAATCTTAAGCAGTCTAATGAGACCAGGGTTTTGGTGGAGTGTATCAGTGGGTAGCCCCCAAGTTATGATCCCTGCAAAGGGATGGCATTTAAATGACACCCAGCACATCTGAGTGTCAGAAGGAGCTGCAAGGGTAAAACTGTGTGTTCTTCATTATGTGGGAGACAGTGATTGAAGTGTCTCTTCTTGGGTTTGTCTGGGAGATGGTTATTTCAGCCTCTGTAATCCAGCACCTTGAGGTTGCAATGGTCTTACTGGGGCTAAAAATAGAGTAACTTTCCCAATCAAAGTAGCTTCTGATCTCCTTTCTGTCTGTGAGGAAAATGCTGAGTTCCTATGACAGTGCTATTCTGATGGACAGTCCCATAGGATCACTGCAAGCAGAGTGGGTTCAGGACCTCAATTCTAGCATCTGCCTCAACATCCCTTCCCCTAGCAGGAGCTGGCACTGAAAACAGAGAGATAAAAGCATGCCAGCACTCGGTCACGTATCCATTCAGCCCCAGGAATTTAACTAATAGTTGTGCTTGGGAAAATCCTACCCTGCAGTTACCATCCTCAGCCAGAATAAATCAGCTTAGCTTCACTGACGTTGATATTGCTGTGCTGTGGCGTCTGAGGATCAGACTGGGAGATTAATGCTTCTGAAAGTTGTTATGGGAGCAACCCTGGAAGGCTGAAACTCAAACGTAGCACAGGCAACAGCAGCCCTGCCCATCGCCCAGAGGCTGTGGCACGTGAGATGTCCCTCAAGGGGAGTGGGTGGCACAGCTTGTGTGGCCCACTCTTGCCCATATCCTGACCCATTTTGGTGTCACTTTATGGAGAGGCTTCCAGCAAAATAAGAGGACTCTGGCAACAAGCCTGGATGGCAATGTTTGGGGTGAAAAAAAGAGGGTTTTAACCGTTGGAGTGGGATGGTGAAGTGTATCTGCTGGGAATGGATCAGGTGGATGGTCTCAGCCTTTGGGCTGAGGGTGCTCTTGAGACAGTGGGAAACCTTTCAGTTGTCCATGAAGATAAGCAATGCACAGCCAAGGGGCTGAAATTAAATGTGGAGAGGTTCTTTACAATTTCCAGGAGTCAGCAAATTAAAGCGAGAGTGAACTCAAGCAGGTTCAGCCTGAGAGAGCTTTTGTAGATACCTTTTTGTAGAGGCTCTATATGTCCTGCATGACTTCTCCTGGTCCATAAATGGCATGAGGACAGCTCCTGTGGGATGGTCTCCAAAGGGTTACGCTTTGTTTAGCAGAGTGAGTTTGCTGCACAGCCTGGCTGGAGGATGGGGAACAGGGTGCCAGAGGTTTCCACGTTTCTTCTGTAATTAGTGAAGTGTCCTGACTCTGATAAGCAAAGTATGACTGTAATTAAAAAGCCATTCCAGCTGGATTTAATTTTGATGTTCTTGAAGAGGCAAATTGCTGTGGATATAAAGAGGGAGCGAAGGGGAAAAGATGGTCTTTTTGCTTCAAAGAGTTTGAACACAGAGTGGTTTGGATCCTGGGTCAGGACTAATTTCCCTGGAAGAAGTGTTGGGGTTTTTTAACCTCAAATCTCATCAACAGAAGCATCAGTAAGATGTCTCTGCTTTAACTCCACATGTTAAAGAGTTAATTGTGCCATCCCAGGGGATGCTGTGCTCAGGGAGCCACCCTTGACCTTTGTCACCTTTAAACAAGAGGTTTTTTTGGAGAAGAGCTTGAAGTTTTGATGTACTCTGATGCTGAGGAAAGTACTTGCCTTTATTTTCTGTCCCTTCCATAAGCTGTATTTAACTTTGTGGAGCAAATACTGGAGCTGGTTCTGGGCTAAATCTTGGGGATATTTAGCCATATATGGTAGAAAATGGATGTACACCTTAGAGAAAATAAAGGTGTTATTCTCATCACTTAAATAGTTTGGTTTTATCTGGTCCTGCTGTTCAGCTGTAGCATGAGATGCTGCTGTTAAATAACTCTGAATAACATCTGTCTGATAGCAACTCTTATCACTGAGGATAAGAATGACATCTCTCTCTCAAAGGCTGATGTACAAAAAGAAGAGCTGGACCAGAAATGCAGCGAAGTGATAGTTCCAAACTCCATCCTCAAGAACTCTCAAAGTCCTTGCAGGTTTATTCCTTAAAAGTGATTTCATTTGTTCACCCACAATAGTATTTCCAGTTCATATAATTACAGTCTGGAGTGTGGCTGTAAATAAATGGGGCAGGATCTGCCTACAGCACTTTGCACAGCTCAGTTTTGGATGTGTGGCTGGACAGGCGTGCTGGGAGCGAGCAGCAGCACATGGCTCCCTGCCCAGGTTGGGAAAGCTGTGGAGGAGGAGCACTCGCTGCTTGTAAAGCACATCACTTACAAGTGACAGCAAATGCAGCTGTGGTTATTGAAGCAATAGAGTCATAGAATTGTTTGGGTTGGAAAAGGCCTTTAAGATCATTGAGTCCAACCACTCACCTCACCCTGCCCAGCCCAGCACTACCCCATGGCCCTCAGCACCTCAGCTCCACGGCTTTGGGATCCCTCCAGGGCTGGGCACTCCCCCAGCTCCCTGGGCAGCCTGGCACAGGGGCTGACACCCCTCTCAGGGAAACAGTTCTGCCTCAGCTCCAGCCTCAACCTCCCCTGGGGCAACTTGAGCCCGTTTGCTCTTGTCCTATCACTTGTTACATGGGAGGAGAAACAAACCCCCACCTCACTACAACCTCCTGTCAGGTTTGCTCAAGTCTCCCCTCAGGCTCCTCTTCTCCAGGCTCAACACCCCCATTCCCTCAGCCCCTCCCCAGCCCCTTGTGCTCCAGCCCTTTCCCCAGCTCTGTGCCCGGCTCTGGCCACGCTGCAGCCCCTCAGTGTCCCTGTGGCAGGGAGTGAGGGTCCCAGCACTGAGCACAGCCCTGGAGCTGCAGCCCCTCAGTGTCCCTGTGGCAGGGAGTGAGGGTCCCAGCACTGAGCACAGCCCTGGAGCTGCAGCCCCTCAGTGTCCCTGTGGCAGGGAGTGAGGGTCCCAGCACTGACACAGCCCCGGAGCTGAAGCCTCCCCAGGGCCCAGCACAGGGGACAATCCCTGCCCTGCTCCTGCTGCCACCCCACTGCTGGTCCAAGCCAGGATGCCACTGGCCTTCTTGCCCACCTGGGTACGCTGCTGGTTCGGGTACAGGCAGCTGTTGATCAACACCTCAAAGTCCTTTTCTACCAGACAGCTTTCTAGCTTTAGATTAAAAGCTATACCTCATAATAAGGTACTAAGATTTTGGTTCAGGCTTTGTTGCTTCTTCTGTTTCCTCACCCTGTGTCACTGCTGTGTCTTCTCTGTGACTCCCTTGATCCCAAGTGTGGGAATGTAGGAATGAAATGAAGAGAAAAAGCTCAGTTTCCCCATTTAAGCCACTTTGTCTCAGAAAGATTCCTATCTTGATGGACCTATGAGGGAAGTACAAGGCACAACCATTTCCTGGTGCCAGTTTCACTGTGATTTAAAAGCATTCCAGCTTTCTGCTATGTCAAAGCACCATAAATCCTCATCTACAAATAGCAATCCACAGTAATGTGTGCCAGGCTGGGAATGGGATGTTCTGGGCAGGAAGCAACCCGTTGAGACAGCAAACCCAGTTAAGAGAAGTTAATGGCAAGAACCAGATGATGATGAACACATCTTTTCATTGTGGTGGGCAGGCACAGGCTGCTGAACAGGGTGTCCTCATTTTTAACTTGTCTAGCTGGTTGACTGTGGAGTTGGGAAGAGCTTCTTAAAGACTCCTGTCATCAAACATGGTCCCTGTATTACCGTGTCTGGAAGATCTTCCCTAGTTGCAGCAACCTCTGCCATTGCAATATGAGCTTGTGCCACTGAGAGGCATTTTCAGCTCTGGCCATAGATGAGCCTCAGGTTGTACTCTTCATAGAAGAATAAAGCAGTTGGTTTGTGAAATCCCAGCACTGTAGACATGTTCTGGATGTGTGTCCCCAGATTAACACCCAGATGAGTCTGATAAGCCACGTACAGTGCAACCCTCTTTTATAGAGATGGGGATACCTAAGATAACAAGATAACCGCTGTCCCACGGCACATCTGCAATCACAGGAGTTACACAATCTGTTTGTTTTCATTCAGTCAAGTACATCCAAACAGTTTGTAATTGGCAGATGCAGCCAGAGTTCAGTGTCCTTAGCTCTGTACTGCAAGCCTGGGCTTGAAGCATCCAGCAAACCCAGAACCGATGGCACGGATGTTCTTGCTTTGGAGACCAGAAGATAGCAAAGAAAAGCAGGAATGATGTCTCTTCCCTGGAGCAGCAGGACAGCTCCTTTGTTCAAAATATTTCTTTCTCCTGTACACTGGAACAGGGGAAAATGTTCTTCAAAAGACAGTAGACACCCAGCATCCTTCATCCGTTAGTGAGAACTGGATGCAGAGTCTCCTTTTGTCCTATAAAAACGGCCCCAGAGGTGGGACTGGTTTGCAGATTAAGGCATGTAACTCAGGTCATTTTATTATGGTCTCTAGAGCTATGAGGTTTGATTTAGCTGCCCACAGATAGGGCCTTGCACCATTTTGGTTAGCTTAGGGCCTCCACATGCCTGTGCAGAGGACAGAGGTCTCCCATATGCCCTTTCTTGTACCAGCCAGCCCACGTGCTGTCCCAGCTCTACTCGAGTGTTTCATGTGGGACTGGGCAGCAAACTGCACACAAATGAATTCTGCCTTGAATTGCAATATGTCTGTGTCTGTTTTGTGTGTTCAAAGACCAGCTCAGTGTCCCTAATCTGCACTGGTAAAGTAACAACAGCTGCTAGTCACTTTTGGCAATACCAAGTGCTAAAGAAGCAAAACCAGCAGCAAAAGTCATGGAATTATTCTGAAGAAGTTGGATTTCTCAACTATTTGTCTTTTGGTTTACAGATGTTTGGTATCTTTCTTTTTTTCCTGTGCAATCAAGATGACCAGAAGGCTGCTGCTGCCTGTTTGTTGACTGGGATGTACAAACCAAACCAGGACAAAGAGAAAATACTGCAAGCTTTCTGATGAAGCCTTGGGGATTAGCAGCATCCAGTGGCTCCAGCAGTATCAATATGACTTTGCTTTGTGTGGATATTTAGACCTTGGCCAGGCTTTCTCTAACAAAGAGGCATTAATCAAACAGGAACGCTCCTGAAGTGGAATTTGTAAGGACCTGTGTGCAGCATTTCCTCCTCTTGAAGTTCAGAACATTATTGAAACTTCATGATTTGAACGTGTTTGTTTCCAAACATACAACAGCAGGAGCAAGTGGCCTTCCATGATTAGAGGCTAGTAGCTGTTTGAGAAAATCCAAGTGGAATGTAACGTGTCAGTGCTCGGGCCAAGATGTGACATCAGAAACCCAGGAAGTCAGTGCAGTTGTAGCTATATTAAGATTAGAGCAATCCCTGGTGGGAAGGGTAGATTGTTTTATTTGGCTGGTTATTGAAAGCAACTAATTTGCACCAGTTACCTCCAGTAAGTTGAGTCCAACAACCTGCTTCTGGTAAGGCATAACTCACACTTTGCTGAACTCTTCAGGAGATGAGATGGACAACTCAGCACATCTGTTTCCCCTTGCCCCAGCTATTAATCTAGACACCCAGCAGAGAGTTATGTGTTTGCATAGGTTTCCATTTTGCATCCCTTTCTCTGCTAGATTGAATTGCCTTGTAGTAGGATACTTCCAAAGACATTCAACACCTGATTTTGCTGCCTGAACATAGGTGCCCAGTCTCTACTGAGTTAACCTTATAGTGAGGGCATGCAGAAGGATGTTGAGCTCCTCTAATTGCTTTTATGCTTCCTTATTCCACACCCTCCCTTGGTCTTTATTACCTCTTTAAAATGCCTGATGTTAGTGTCAGAGGTCTCCCCAATACCAGGTAGAAAAGGAGCATTACTCTTTGTTGCTCCTTGCTCTTCAGTTTATATAGCAAATAGTTGTGTTAGCCTCTTCTCAGCAGCATTTTCTGGCCATTCATGCTGAATTATTTACCTCTTTTAATCCCCAAATCCCCTGCCTCCTTATTTCTTTTCCAGAAGTCTGGCTGCCATACTGAAGGTCTGGTCTGAATTTGTTCCTTCTTGAGTCTACCTTGTGCATTTAGCTGTATTCAAACAGACCTTCTCAGCCAGCTATTATAACTGCTCTTAGGTGCAAGTTAGCCAGACCTGATGTTTTTAAATGTCTATCTCTCATGGATGTTGTTTAACATCTGCCTTTGTTACTAATGGACTGGAAAAAGCTTCTTCATTATTGTCAGACATGCACATTACCCTGCTGCTTTCCACATAAAGATCAAAATCACACATTGAACTTCCTTCTGCTAGACTCTACCATCTGTAAGGTTTTGCTTGTTGTAATGCTTTTGTTTAACAGAAAAAACCCAACAAACCACAACCCCAGGACACCAAAAAAAACACTCCACAACAAAACAAAACCCCAAACCAACCAAAAAAACCCCAAACCCTGAAAATAATCACTTCTCATTAATCTCTTATTCTTTCCAGGTGCAGATTATTCCTGATACCTTGAGGTTCCCTTCTAAGCTTCATGGTACATCATTCACATTTCTTCATTTATATTTTTCTTCCATTTAGTAAATATTGCTGGGTCAGGATTGTTGGTTTACTTATTTATCTTCACTTCCACTTCCCCCTTTTAATTCATAGTCAAACTGAGATTAGGTTTTACTCAATCATTTGGATTGGGAGATTAATCTTGGCTTGGATCATTATCTCCTTGGCAGTACAATGTGCAAGTGGTGGTACCCTATCATTGAGCTGGTGCCCAGAGATCAGGAGGAGAAGGTGATGTGGCAGGTGGGATGGACAGTTTACAAGAGGAGTGAAGACAGAAGCATAAATTGGAGGATGATGGGGATGTTTTAATAGGGCACCACAACATGCTCCAGTTTCTTTCTGGAAGACAATGATCAGGAGTTGGAGGTGGGAGAAAGATAACATCATCTTAATGACATCACTCTGAAAGTGTAGGTGTACATTCCCTGGGTGGGTATGAAAGATCCACAGAGAAGAGCACGTAAGTGCAGTGATCAATTGATCACAACAGTTCTAGTCAAAAGTCAACTTTTAACAACCATTATAATCAGTACAGTGAAACTTCCCATAGTTTGCAGAGAGGATCTGAAAGCAGAACTTCATTCACTCATCCAACTCTCTCATTGGGAGAGTTTTAATGTTGTTTTGAATGATTTAAGTGCTGTTTCATTAACAATTGTATGGTTAGTGCAGTTAATAATACCAGAGGGGGCAAAAAAAGACCCAACTCAAACACACCTTATATTAAACTCAGCTTTCAGTAGGTAGAATATAAGCAAATGGGGATCTCCTGTTTGGTCTCAAGGGATATATGACTCGGATGCCAGGCTTAAACACTTGGCTGCATTTTGCCAGTTAATGTTTTCCAACAATTCTTGGAATACTTTTGTTGTGTGTCCATGCTGGAGTTGTTACTGGGTTGAGTGCCTTCTGTGGGAAACCTAGGGCTTCCAGGAGTTTGTTATGTAGCCAAGAAACTTCTGCTCAAGAGAAAACTTTGCAGGGAAGACTGGACTGTTGGGTTTCTTTAGTGATGTCCGTTAGTTGCTTTAGAATGGCTTGGATTTGGTGGTTATTTTCTCTAAGGCATTTTGTGTCTAGAAACTTTGACTGCAGCTTGAGCTATTGCAGGAGGATGTTAAAAGGGAGGAGGGGGGAATCTCATTAACACAAGTATTTAAAAGGTGTGTGTGAAGAGGATGAGGCAGCACTTTTTCCTGTTGTCTCAAGTGACAGGACAAGGGGACAAAAGCTGGAACACAGAAAAAATCCACTTAAACATAAGGAAAACCTACTTTATATTGAGGGTGAGGGAGCCCTGAAGCAGGCTGCCCAGGGAGGGTGTGGAGTCTCCTCCTCTGAAGGTTTTTAAAACCTGCCTGCATGTGTTCCTGTGCCACCTGATCGAGGGGAACCTGTTTTAGCAGTGAGTTGGACTGGATGATCTCTAGAGGTCCCTTCCAACTCAAACCACTCTGTGATTCTGTGCAAAGGATTTTAAATCTGCTTGTACAGTTTCTACATACATCCAGAACTTCTTGAAGCTGTGAGATTTATCTTCCTTGGATGGATAGACTTGGCTGGAGTCCTCATTAGTCAGTCATTGTGTGTATGGATGGGTTAGCAGATGATGTCTTGTTTCCAATTGCATCCTGAATTAGTAGTCTAACAAGACAGAGTTGCTTGGGGTGGTAGGTGCACCGTGGCTGCTCCAGGGAGACCTCACGCAGCTTTGCTCACAACTCCCTGGAGTCCTGCACCACTCTTATCGATGCTCAGTGATTTTGAAATTGCACAGAGAAGTTGGGATGGAAAACAGCATTTTCATGAGCAGTAATGTACAGTGATAACTGGGGGGAAAAAAATAAAACCACAGCAGATGGAGGTGCCTCCTCTGCAGAATTGTTTCCCTGATTGCCTCCAGTCATTCAGTGTTAAAGCTTCTTGATGTTTGAGGGCAAGGCAATCCTTGTTTACAATAAGGGAAGTCCCAGGTGGGCTGTGAAGCCCATGTGTCTGAGGAGCTCTTAGTGAGGTTCACGTGCTGCTGGGCTGTATAAGTGGGGAGGAACAACCTTTTCTGATGGCTTCTCTGCTTCTCCTCCGGGATGATGTTATTGTTCGCAGGTTATTTTTGCTGATCAGCTGTGACTGCAACACAAAGTTCATTGGAGCGTGGCATTCACCTGCTGCACTGATATTACTGGAATTTACTGAAAGGTGATTTTGTTACTGAGATAAAGCATGTGGAAGAGTCTCCTCTTCTCCAGGCTGAACAACCCCAGGTCTCACAGCCTTTCCTCATAAAGAGGATGCTCCAGTCCCCTGATCGTCTTGGTGGCCCTGCACTGGCCTCTCTCCAGCAGTTCCCTGTCTCTCTTGAGCTGGGGAGCCCAGAACTGGACACAGGACTCCAGATGAGGCAGAACCTCCCTCGACCTGCTGCCCACACTCTCCTTGATGCATCCCAGGATGCCATTGGCCTTCTTGCTGTCTCATGTTTAGTTCATTATCAGCCAGAACTCCCAGGAATCTCTCCACAGAGCTGCTCTCCAGCAGGTCACCCCCAGCCTGTCCCTTCCCCTTATTGAACCTCAGCAGATTCCTCTCTGCCCAACTCTCAGCCTGTACAGCTCTCACTGAATAGCAGCACAGCCTCTGGGGAATCAGCCAGTGCGCCCAGTTTGATGTCATCAGGGAACTTGCTGAAGGTCCCTCTGTCCCCTCATCCAGGTGTTTGATGAAGATGTTGAACAAGACTGGCCCCAGAACCCATCCCTGTGGAACTCCACTGGCCACAGGCCTCCAACTCAACTCTGTGCCATTGATCATCACCCTCTGGGCTCTGTCATTCAGCCAGCTCTCCATCCACCTCACCCTCCACTCACCCAACTCACACTGCCTGGGCTTTCTGATGAGGATGCTGTGGGAGACAGTGTCAAAAGCCTTGCTGAAGTCAAGGTAGATGACATCCACTGCTCTCCCCTCATCTAGCCAGCGGGTTCTAGTCTCATAGAAGGCTATCAGGTTGGTAAAGTTGTATGTTGCCTATAATATTTAAGTTGAGCAGCTTTGGTTTCTGTGGTGCACCATTCCTCATTCAATCAGCCAACAGCCCTTCAGCTCTGCCATTTCCAGCAGAGGTTTCAGACTCCCATGTACCTTTTTGTTGCTCGCTCCTTCTCTCTTATTCTCTTTTTAATCACTGCATTTCATTCCATCTTTCATAAAGCCAATGGATCCTTAACTAATACCACTACAGAGCTGCCTGTGGCTCTGTTATTTCTGCCATCACCTCAATCTTCAGTCTTTACACTTACACTAGTCACTTCCTTCGTTTCCTTCCGGTTGTATTAATCCCTGCATCTATTGTTAAGGCAGACATTCCTTTTGCCATGCTGTCAGACTATTTACTGAAGTTAGGAAAGATTAGATCCACTGATTTTCCACTCCAAAAAACAACCCCAGGCAGCTTATCAAAAGAAAGCCACGGGTTACATTGATTTACTTCTGATAAAACACAGTCTGTGTTTTATCCAAATCTCCATTTGCCACCACGCTTTCAATTACCCTTCCCTTCAAATGGTATTCAAAAAGTCTTGTGTACTTTTGTGCTCAGATTAACTTGCTGATAGCTGTCTGGATCTTTTTTTTCCCCCCCCCTTCTTCCTACATATAAAAAAGCATTACCATTTGTTGACTTTCAGCCAGATGGTACCACTCCCACCATCCAAATTGAGCGTGTTGTTCTCTTTGGAGTGGCTTTCACCTCGTATACAACAGTTTCCATACTTTTGTTTGCCTTTGCTGTCAGCCTTCTTGTTGTTTTCAATTACTGAAGTGAAATCATTTTCACCATGTGTAACCATTCCACTTTGCATTGGTAAGATTGTGTTTTTACCTCCAATTCTCTGCAGAAGCCATGAACAGAAGTGGGGGGTAGGGCTGCATGTAACTTCTTTTTTTTGAGGCTATGTTTAGTTTTGTCTTGAATTTCAGCACTTTGTATAGCAACCTCCCTTTTTTTTTGCCTGCTGCTGTTCTCTTTTAATTTATATTGCTGACAGACTTTTTCTGCATAGCTGAGTTGGTCTTGACAGCGAAGGCTAGACTTCCAGAACTACTGAGAGGTTTGCTGCAACTTGTACTGCTCTAAACATTGGGATTTTCCAGAATCATCAGCTGCTCTATCCTGATGATCACTCCTAATGTCCATCTCAAGTTTTATCTCACTAATTATCTGACCTATTATTTTTCTTCTATCCCATATTCCTAATGTGAAATTCGAAGGGCTGACTCCACTCCCACTCTTTTTCATAGAATCATAGAATCATAGAATGGTAGGGGTTGGAAGGGACCTTTAGAGATCATCCAGTCCAACCCCCCTGCAGAAGCAGGGTCACCTAGATCAGGTTGCATAGGAACATGTCCAGGTGGGTCTTGAAGACCTCCAAGGAAGGAGACTCCACATCCCCTCTGGGCAGCCTGTGCCAGGGCTCCCTCACCTCAACAGTGACATAGTTTTTTCTTATGTTTAAGTGGCACTTTTTGTGTTCCAACTTCATCCCATCACCCCTTGTCCTGTCGCTGGCTACTATAGAAAAAAGGGATGTCCCAACCTCCTGACACCCACCCTTTAGATATTTGTAAATGTTAATAAGATCCCCCCTCAGTCTCCTCTTCTCCAGACTAAACAGCCCCAGTTCCCGCAGCCTTTCCTCGTATGAAAGATGTTCCAGTCCCCTGATCATCTTGGTGGCCCTGAACTGGCCTCTCTCCAGAAATTCTCTGTCCCTCTTGAGCTGAGGAGCCCAGAACTGGACACAGGACTCCAGATGAGGCCCCACCAGGGCAGAGTAAAGGGGAAGCAGAACCTCCCTTGACCTGCTGCCCACACTCTGCTTGATGCCCCCAGGCTGCCATTGGCCTTGCCCACGAGGGCACATTGCTGGCTCATGTTTAGCTTCTTATCAATCAGGACTCCCAGGTCTCTCTCTGCAGAGCTGCTCTCCAGCAGGTCACCCCCAGCCTGTCCTGGTGCAGGGGGTTGTTCCTTCCCAGCTGAAGGACTCTGCCCTTGTCCTTGTTGAACCTCAGGAGGTTCCTCTCTGCCCAACTCTCCAGCCGGTCGAGATCCCACTGAATGGCAGCTCAGCCTCTGGGGAATCAGCCAGTGCTCCCAGTTTGGTGCCACAGGGAACTTGCTGAGGGTCCCTCTGTCCCCTCCTCCAGGTGATTGATGAAGATGTTGAACAAGACTGGCCCCAGAACCCATCTGGAACTCCACTGGCCACAGGCCTCCAACTCCATTCTGTGCCATTGATCAGCACCCTCTGGGCTCTGTCATTCAGCAGCTCTCCATCCACCTCACCCTCCACTCACCCAACCCACACTGCCTGAGCTTTCTGATGAGGAAATCCAGACTCTCTTTTTCTCTGTTGGCCCTTTGCTGATTGACCAGGATGTTTTGAGGAGAACATCTAATCATTTCCCAGAAAGCAGGGCATCTCTGACAGTGGTGGACATCAGCATACACTGGCATATGGGAAGGTCTTGTAGAGACCCTTGCAAATGCTGATAACTCAGAGTGTGAAGTATTGATGGTTTTCTGTCACTGCTCTTGTCTATCTTTGGTGTAAGGAACAAGATTTGGGAGGCAGCCAGTCCAACCTGACATTTTGGTGTGGGGGTTTTTCTGTGGTTTGGGGTATTGGAGGGTTGGGTTTTTCAGCTGCTAACCTGCTGGATGATCTTGGGCTTTCTGCCTCAGCTTTTCCATCTGTAAAAAGAGCTTAGAGATACTACTTCTGTAAAACATTTTGAGATCCACATCCAGTGGCATCACCTGAGAGAGATCTGGTGATGCTGTGCTGCTAAGATTTGGCTTAAGGATTCATTTTCTGTGTCATTTGTGCCCTTGTATATTTTCCCTTTTAAACAGACAATGCAGAAGCATCTTCCCTCTAAGCATTTTCCTCCATCTCTGGTGTTAGCAGGCAAAGGATGACAAAAGAAAATACCCACTGCAATGAAGTAGAATTAATTATCTGCCTAAATATCTGGTTCTTCACAATCTAGTTGCACGGTGGAAGGCAGCTGCAAGTTGATTTTGCTTCAGGGACTGATGGGAAGCAAAGCTGTAGCTAAAAGCCAAGCTGGGACAGTGATGCCCTGCAGGAAGACACAGGATGAGATCTTTGCTTCCTGAGAGCCATCAGTAAACTCTTCCTTGGCCAAGCCTCGCCACGTTCAAAACACGGAAATAGCTGGTGGGTAGCTTTTGATTTGTAAGGCAGTTATTTCTGGCAATCTGACACTTCACTTTGATCATCTGCTTCACTTGACACTCAGCTGTGAGCTCAGCAGGAGTGGCAGTAGTTGAGATGTAGCCCTGTCACGGCATCCTTGCGTTCTGGGATCTTCAGTCTTTTCTGGGCCTTATTAAGAGGAAGGTGGTTGGGGCTGTCAGAGAAACTAGATGTGGCCCTCAGGCTCCTGGGAAGACATCAATGCTCTCTTCAGGTGGAAGTGTTGCATGCATGCCTGCTTTAGACAGCATATGTGAGTGGGTGTCATGTTGTATTTGTTTCATTTTCTTGTGTGTCTAAGGCTCTTAGGCTCATGTTGCAACTTGTTTAACCTGTAGCTTCAAGTCCCTTTCAGCCAGGAAGAGTGAACCATGTCTTGAGTTATTCCTGTGTTCTCACACTGACCCAACTCTCAGACTGCTCAAAACTGTGCAAGGGTGGATGCTGACAGCTTCAGCTCTTGTTTAGTTTAAAATCTCCATCTTCACTCACTCCACTAAGCCCTGATGAGAAGATGTTCCTCTTTATCAGTTGCTCAGATATACTGTGTTCTCTATGTAGACGAGCCACTGAGGCTAGTGAGGGTTATAGAAAACATGTGAATCCAGAGCTTCCACACCTAAATGTTATTAGCAGCTTTCCTCTAGGAGAGCTCTGAACAATGACACAGTGATCTCCAACATGTTCAATCCTTCTAACTCAAGGCTCTGCCTGTGTGCCCATCCTGTGCTTTCTTAGGTAAGGATCTCTTCAGTTGCTCTCTGCGTGGTTTTCCTAATTCTTGTGAGCCTTTGTTCTTCGTGGCAGCAATGCTCCCTGCAGTTGTCCTAACCTTACTCTCCCTCACACATTTTAGCAAGTAACATGCTCTTTTGCTTCCTTCCATCCTTGGCCAAAGAAAGGAAGGATGGCCCTGTCCTGATTTGTTGAAGATGGCAACTTGGAGTGCTCCAGATCACTGCAGTACTCTTGACTCTCTCACTATTAAGAAGAATGACTCGATCCTTTGTTCTAAAACACAGCCAAAGTAGGGAGCTTGTCCCAGTTCCTGGAAGACATGTCAGGATGTTTCAGACTATCTATGAAGATTTTTTTCTCTAGTGAACATTGATTCTTTAAAAAGGAGACTTGATAAATCCATAACATCCTCACCCAGAGCCTTGCTGACTGAGCCACTTCAGTGTCATTTGAAATCTCTGAATGAGCCAAGCTCACCTTTTGCCAACACCTTTGCGTTTTTTGTACTCCCCCTTGCAGGTAATTAGTCTTTTGAGGTGATCTCTTTGAAATGGGATGCATTTGTAGATTGTTCCAGGGGTGTACCTGGATTTCAATAGAAAGCTTTGAACGGTGACAAAACCAATCCCTGTTAGTGGCATTTTTTCAGGATGGGATGTGATGTATGAACAGTGAAGTTGTCCTGGAATTGATCCTAATGTTTTAATGAAAAATGTTGAAAGTATTGATAGTCAAAAGGGTTAAAACCTTATCACCATCTGTATTATGTAGAAAGGCATTGTGGTGACTGCTGGAAGACATACTCCATAGGAAGGATTATTATATGCACATCTTTTCTTATGTGTTCTATGTTTATTTTTCCTTTATCTCCTCCTGGTTGCACTTCTACTCTGACCCAATTTGCTTTTTCTTTTGGTTGCTGGATCACAATATTGGAAGACACACATCTTGAATTCACGTACTGTTGAGTAGCTCAGGAAAGTTTCAAGCACCAAGTCCTCCAAATGCTGAATGTGTCCAGTTTTGACTGTTCATCTGGAGGTGCTAAGGCTGCTGTGTGAATGGTGGACAAGCCTGGTGTCAGTCACTTCAACCTTTGGTTTACTGATAGTGCAGTAACACTGGATTAACACTGGATTTCTAGAAATTCTCAGAGCTTTCAGTTCCCCTAAAAAGTAAAAGGAGTTGCCCATGTTGCTAACCAAAACTGTTGTTCCTCCAACTAGACCACTAAAGTATTTCTGAGAACTAGAAATCCAGCTTGCTTTTTTTCTTTATCCAGCTCCCTGGTTATAAAAAATATCCAAAAGCCAACCTTGCAAGTGACTTTCGGGGTTGTTTTTCCCCAAGGTTTTGTGTACATGGTGTGTATACAGCTCTCAGGCAGTGGGAGAGGTCTAAGGGATGATTGAGAATGTGAAGGGTAGGGAAGAAACTACAGGGACTCCACTGTGATTAAAATCAAGCTCTTATTTTGTCACAACCTCTGCATTGATCTGCCCACTTGTCTGCCTATGGACTCTCCAGGATACTGCTCAAACTGCCAGTCTCCATTGCTTTGGATTTGGGAACCCTTTCTGCTCTACACCCCATGCAAAGCCTTACAGCTTTCTGGGGCCATCTGAGCAGATCTGAGTTCAGACCAAATCTTCAATGCTATGGGAGGTGGGCTTGGGTTTTAGGAGGAAAACTGGTGCCACAGTTCAAGTGAACTGGAGATGCAGTAGAAAGCAGACAGGACTGGGTGGGGGCCCTCTCTGGTTGCCCAGGGCAAGAATCAGAGCTGGATGGATAGAGGTTTTGTCAGCAGATCTGGCGCAGGGCAGAGGAGTCAAGGAATGAGCACAAGCACCTCACAGGTTTTTCTGAGGCATCCATGGCTTTCAAGTCCCTTCTGAGCCTGCAGTTGATATAAGGACCACTTCTGTCAGCAGTCAAGAGGTGGCTACTCGGGAGATGACTCAATACTGGCTGAGCAGCAATTGAGAGCAGTATTAACAGGTTACCTGCACATTCTCTTGAAGCCAAGTACCTTTTCTGAACAGCAGAATTTCAAAGTTGACATCTCTTGAAAGCAATACAACCTGTAAACAAGTCAGAGCACTTACTAGTCTTTCACTCAACCTCTTTATAGAGATCCTGCCAGGTACCATCTCACATCTGTTCTTGGTGTACGCTGGAGAAGGATGAGGCCATCTGGAGGGGAATAGTTCAGTTTAGACATGAGCCTATGTCTGTGAGTTTTATCTGTGAGTTTTATCTCATTTAACTTCAGATATTTGCAGTGTAGACTTGTACCCCTCAGCCATTTGCCTAAGGCTCTCTGGATGAAGCAGTGTAGGGTAGATTTCCTCTAACCTATTTTAGACAGTTCCTTTAGACTGAAGTGACTCATACCCTAAAAGTGTCTCCTTCTCTCTTTGGGTGAAGAAGGATGATCAGTGTGATGGTTTTTTTCCCATCAGTGTACTTTTTTTTTCTCATGGATCCTCAAATCATGTTTCTGAGTCCTGGGGATCAAGTGCTTCTGGATCTGCATTTCCTTTGTATTTCTGCTGTTATTGTAATTGCTTGAGCAGAAGCTCTGGAGGTGAATTTCCTCCAGAAGATTTGGTCATTTTAGTAGTTAAGTTTCTGAACAATCTTTAAGAACAGAATTTTCCTCAACCAGGCTTCACTCCTTAGACCCAAAGGTCATGTTCAGAGAAAACTGCAAGTTACTTTGCTGCCCTTCAGTTTCTACAGAAGTCAGGTGGTGGAGCCCACTTCTTTCCTTCTTTTGCTGCCTCTGTGTACTCTTAGGATAATCACCATTGTTCCTTGCTGATTTTTTTTCTCAACCATGAGAGACATGTTATAGCATTTGACTCTGAATCGTAGATCTCACTGATCTCAGAGCTGCAGCATCCCTCTATTTCTGCAGTAGCCTCAATTCAAATCCTTCATCTGAGCTTCCCTGAAAGGAAATTCGTACTTTAAATTACTATCTGGAGTAAGTAAGGAGCTAAATATGCTTCCCCAGCCATCAGAGCTGTCTCCTAGTCGATTGTAAGACTTTACTCAAGTGCAGCAGCCTCTCTTTTAGTTGCTGTATGTCATTACTCCAGTGCCAGGGTGTCTCTTCTTCCTTAACACCCTAATTTAACTCTGCTTTCCAAAAGAGGCATATACAAGCTTGTCACTAAGGAGTTAAGCAGCACAGCTGTTCAGCTTCCCTTTCCTTCTGATCCTCCAAGCTCTTTGCAAAACATTCTGCACATGTTTCCTTGATCTTCCAACCCCTCACACAGAAAGGGGACAATCAGACTAAATGAAGTCTCCATGCCTCCAAGTTGCTGGATTGGTTTGGCCAAGTTGCCTTTGTTTAACATGAGCCGAAAGAACCCATCTGCTTTTCTCATCAAATGATAGATCTGTTATTGGCATGCTTATATTTGGCAGGAACATGAAATGGAGTGGTTTGAACAGCAAAGGGAGAGTCAGAGCATTTGAGTATTTGCCTGGATCTCTTTTATTTGGAAAAGTCTCATAGGGACACATGCTGCTACCCGTGCTCTGAGAGTCCCTTACTAATGGCTGGTTGCAGAGCAGTGTGTTTACAACATGAGTGGAGGTCAGAGCAGAATATAACTTGCCTCTGCTTAAAAAGCATCACTTTTGAAAGTCCTTCTTTCTTGATCCTCCAACGGCCACACAGGGTGCTTGGTGTATTTTGGACTTGGTCTTATCTCTCAGTTTATGTCTGTAGTACTGGTGTCTAACATTTACTTCCCCCTGCTGTTATGACATAGTTGTGGATTCTTAATCCTTTAGAAAAGAATTAGAATACTCCATCAATACTTTCTCTTTCTCCCCTCAAGACCACCAGAGCTTTTGCAGCTTTTAACAGTGTTATTGGTGGAAATTGTGTTACCCATCAGTACAGATAAAAAAATCCTGTGTCAATATCTTCCTTTGGTCCACTCTCTTTGCTCATTCCTACCCTTGTACACAGTATTTTTTGTCTCACTGCAAAGGTTTTTAGGAATAAAACTGTGTCTTCAGAGGATGTTTGAAAGGAAGAAGCTAAAAAGAAACTGGAAATGTAGTTTGCTGATGGAAGTTGTGGCAGAAATAAATCAAAGCCAGGGTGGTTGTGTAAGAAGTTCCTCCAGTCCTGTGTTCCTGCAAATAATGAGCATGAATGAGAGCCCTTGGTCTGAAATTAATGATGAGCTTTTCTGGCAACTAGCAAGAAGTAGCTCCTTGAGGTTATGCTGCTGAGGCTTGAAATAAGAACTGCCTGCTAAAATCTTTCATTTCTTTTTCTGTCCACGTGAGTAAGGATTAAGAAATTCTGTCTCCACCTAGAGCAGTGACTGAAATCAAGTGGTAGAAGTGGTAGGAAGGCAACTAATGCTCTTGTCTTATACCATTACTCCCTTCACAGAGGCTGTGGGGACGTAGTAATGCTGTAAGAAGTTTTCATTCAGATCCTATGGGAACGTAATACTGATGTAAGAAGGTTTCATTCAGATCACTAGAAGTGTATCCATGATTCACTACTGTGTAGGTTCTAGGAGCTGAACAGAAACAGGTAAGGGATGTGATTTCATCACCTGTAGGTTTTTCTAATTCTCCTCTTTCCTTGTTTGACTCCAAATCCTATTATCACTATGATCATCCTCGTCCCTGTCTCTGGTGAAGTCTCCGTATGGTGAGCTCCAGTTGATCCCAGGGACACTGTGGAATCAGAAGGGAATGAGGTACTGAGGGTGGCATCACTTCTTGTGGGCTCATATGCCTGCTTACCTGCAGATGTGGCTTCGGTGTGAATCCCACCTGCCTTCCAGAAGTTGCCATGTGAGCAAAGGACTTGCCCTGTGCTTAGCTTGGCCCTGCTAACAGCAGACAGCACAGATGAAACTGAACATTTCTGCAACTCCTTCAGTCTTTGACAATCCTGTGAATTGTATTTAATCAGTGTACCCAATGGCTTTCTTTGCAGTAGCAAACTGTGCAGTAATCCTCTAACAATTGTTGGGATCCAGCAGGAAGGAAAACTCTCATTAACAGAGACTTTGGGGATAAATCCTTGTGAGAGTTGCTGCAGAACTCAAGAGCTACAGAAAATCATATCCAGAAAAAGCATTCCCTTTGTCTTTCTGCTCAGGGCTTCAGGGGGTATGTAGGACAAATGACCACTCACAAACCCACCACAATGTTTACATGGAATCTTGGACATGCTAGGAGGGATTAGCAAAGGAGAGTTTACTGATTGTTTCACCCACAATTGATATGCCCAGGAAACTGGATAGCTGTCCATGGGCTGAGATTAATGTGATCTAACCAAAACTGGTCATGCTTTTCCTTTCTCTATGCATTTTGGGTGGGAAGAGTGAATTGCTGTAGTCCTCAGCCCCAAGCCTGTGTGGCCAGTTGCCTACTGCATTGAAAGACAGCAAAGCCCCAAATCTTTGCCTTTTAGACAGGAAAAAACAATCAAGCGATACAAAACAACACAGAAAAAAAAACCCATCCCAGAGCTGGGGGGGAAGTAAAATGAGTTTGTACCAAGCTGTCTATAAAGTCTACTTCAAGCTTTTGTAGGAGGAATACACCAAGGAAAGAGAGTTTAGTCTGTCATCCCAGGGAAGATGCCCCTTGGCAGACAAAACTCTCAGCTCTTGAGGGATCTTTTCAGCCATGTGTGTTTTGTCAGCTGGGAGGTGAATTAAGGCAGCTCAACTTGTTACCTTGCTTGGCATCATGTCAGATGAACTGATGATCTACCAACAAAAAAAAAGGACACTTTTCTGTTTCCTAATGATGCTTGAAACTGGGATGTTTTGTTTTGTTAGCCCATAGCAATGACAGCTGTGGTATGTGAGGGTTATTAATGTTATCACTAGGGAGGTAGAAGGAGGGTTGCAGTGATTATTTGGGTTATTTATTTACTTGCTTAGTTAACGTGGAAAATGAGCCTCCAATGTGAGTCTATTTGTTGACCTTGATGATTCAGTTAAAGGTCTTTAGACATGAAATTCACACATCACTGACCTTCTGCTGCTAAACAGTAGGTATTTTAGTTTGGTCCAACTACAGTCAGTCAAGTGGGATGAAAGCCTTCAGGGCTGATGCTCACTAGCTCTCTGTGGACTAGAAGTAATAGTAAAAATCAGCTCAGATTGAATATATAGCTTTTAGCCTAATATCCAATCTAAACTTCCCCTGATGTGGCTTGAGGCTGTTGTCCTGTCACCGGTTACTTGGGAGAAGAGAGTGAAGCCCCACCTCACTACAACCTCCTGGCAGGGAGTTGCAGAGTGCTCCTGTTTCCAGTGCTATTTCCTGATACAAGCCAGGATGCTACTGGGCTTCTTGGCCACCTGGGCACACTGCTGGTTCATGTACAGGCAGCTGTCAATTAACACTCCCATGTCCTTTCCCTCCAGGCAGCTTTCCAACCATTCAGGAACCACCACTTGGCCTTGTTGAACCTTGGCTCATTGATCCGGTCTGTCCAGATGCCTCTCTAGAGCCTTCCTCCTCTCCAGCAGATCAACCCTCCCCTTCAATGTGCTGTCATCTTACAGTTTGTTTGCTTTTAAGTATCTAGTACTCTTTTAGAGAGCTAAATATATATGAGATTGATGGGTTTTGAGGGTTGACAAATCCAACATATGATTCACACAGGCCTGTGCCTCCTGCAGTCAAAGCCATTGGCTATCTCATTTCAGACTAAATTCCTCTCTTTGGGAGACTGTATCCCACCTCAATGTCTGTCTCTGCTTGGAATCAAGGGGGATAGGGTACTTAAATACTCCTTCAGTGAACTGAGCCATCTACCTTGCTTAACAGCTCACAGCAAGTCAACATCAGCTCTGCAAAAGCTAAGATCACCTGTATTTTGGTGATTGGCACACTTTTGCCACTAGTCTGCCTATCACAGATGTCTTTCCTCTTAGACTGGAGTCCAAAGAGTTGAGATTTTTGGAATTACATGTATAATCAAGTTTACCTGAATCTAAACATTTAAACATTTACTCAAAAGTAAATATTGGGCTACTGAGGTAAATACATAGTCAATTTAGGTGTGTATTTTTAGGGAAGGGAAGATGCAGCAAAGAAGTTCTTGCAAATGGGCTTGGTAGAAAATCTACTGTATTAAAAAAACAAGGAAGAAATTAAAATATGTTGAAGTACACAGCACTTTGCCAACCCTGATCAAAGTTAGAGCTGTATGATTTCATTTCCAAAGCGAAAACTTGAGATATTTATAGATGTGAGATGCATTTGGCAGCAGTTGAAGTCCAGAGAGTTACAAGTTTCCTTTGAAAAAGTCAGAATGTTTTGAAAACATTTTGATCTCTGTTTTTCTAGCAAGTGTTCTGCAAATCTCTCGTGCTTCCCCTTACACTTTTGTAAGGTTAAAATAAAAAGGCAAGAAGCATTGTAAATCAAACCAAAAGAAATCTATGGTATTTTAGATGGCCCAACATAACATTTCCAAAGACCTCTTACCCCTTGGGGAAAAGAAACGTTTGAGATGACTCCAAATGACTCCCCTCCTGTTTGTTTTTATTAGTTTTAATTTGACTAGAAAAACACATATTTAATTGTTTACACACTACAATCTGAACAAGACATGGGGGTGTAACTGGGAAGGGGAAAGGTTGGGTTGATAAGAAACAGTGAGAATAAATTGCATGTGCTCAATAGTTTGAGAATTTTAATCCAAAGGGCAATTTCCATCAAACAATTGTTCCTTCAAAGGGTTTCTGGCCCTACTGTCCTCCAGACTTGTAAAAACATGTGTTGTGAAATGAAACATGAAAAGATCTTTTCTTTTTTTCCCCTTTCTTTGCCTGTTTCTGATGAAAATACATGTTTTTTCCATAATTGAGCAAGAGTGAACAGTGAATCGCTGACTTCTTGCAGGCAAAGGCTCATTGCCTGTCCTCAAAAGCTGTCCTTGAAACTCACCCGATCCATCGTTTCTCCTGCATCACTTTTAACAGCGAGGGTACAAAGCCAAGCCAAGACTTCTGCTCTGTTCACATCATTCCCCTCTCACTGTCTCTTTGGGCTGGCTTCTCCCTGCTGGATGCTGTTTCAAATCCCCTTGAAAGAAACAGGGGTTTATGCAGCATTGTGTGTAATGGGACCTCAGTTTCTTCTTGCGATTGCCAAAGCAGTGAAGCAAGGTGTTCCCTCCAAGTTCAGAGCATGTTGATGACAAGAGGACACTGTCATATGACCCATTGTCCAGCTCCTAGTTCTTTTTTTTGGAGTGCAACTTATACATTTATACATGTTATGATTGAGGCAGTTCATGAATTCCATGTTGTAAGGAGCCCACGATTAATGACCTGAACGTTTATAGCCACCCTTGTGTTACAAACACAACATAATTAGGTCTGATTGAGGAGAAACCACGTGGGGGGAAAAAGTCTTATCACTGGGAATTTCCTACGTTTTAGTTTCTTGATCTCCTAATTTACATCAGACATTTCATTCTTATTTGATTTGGGGTTTGTTTTGCTTTGAATTAGCATGGACCAGGCCGTGTGAGAACAGAGGGAATAAACCATGTAAGCACAGATCCCACTGCTCCTGGCATCAATATAGCTGCCATCTTCCTGCCCTAGATAGCTGTTGCTGTTAGGTTACCCAGGCAAGGTATCTGGCACATAAAGAAGTGGAATTGCTCCTGATCATCAGAAAATAAAGTGGGTTGGTTGGGTTTTTTAAGGCATGGAAGGAAATGATGGTTTTTTTCAGCAGGGTCTGAGTTACACTCTGTCTCTCTCAAGCGAAATAAAAGAAGTCTGGGAGTAGATCCCCATTGTGCATTGGATCAGGAGAGCTGAGATGGCTGCAAATCCCCAGGAACACAGCTCAGGATAGATGGCTTTTGCTCACTGTCCCCTTCTCTTCCCCTTCTGCAGACATCCAGCACACGTCCAGAGTGCAGCATCATGCAGGAGATTGAAGAGGAGCGCAGCCAGTGCTTGTCAGAGCTTGTTGGGGATAACCAGACTTCAGGTATGGAATTGCTCTCTTCTGTCTCTGTCCTGCAGGCCATCAGCCAGCCTCACTTCTGTCTTGCCCATATTTCTCACCCCTTCTGCTGCTAGATCAGGAGGATGTGCTCCAAGGCAGTAGTGTATGTATGAAGTTGAGTCAGGTGGCTGAGATTGTCTCCTTGTTCACGTGGCACAGAGCACACATCACATTGGGCAGTCCTCCTGGAAGGCTCTGCAGACCCCTTAACCCACTCCCTGCTTCAGTGATCAAGAGAGGAAGCCTAGGTCAGTGATGCCACCTTTGCTCTCCAGCCTCCCAGCTTTTCTCTGTCCATGGAGCTGTTCCTCTCTTGAGGAGCAGGCAAGACAAGACACAGGTGGCTGCTGTTGCTAACACAACCCTCCATGGGCAGCCTGCATGGAGCTTGGGAAATTTTGACACAGCCACCCATGCTCAGTCATAAATTGTAGAGATCAGTGTGGCAGAGAAAGAGAGCTTTTGGTTTTGGTTCATCAAGTTGGACCTCTCCCCCTCTAAGTGCCTCTCTGGAGTTACAGGTCCTGGTTTTGTGAGTAAAGGAGATACAGGGACCACATTTAGGCTATCAGGCTCTGAAAACAAAGCATCTCATTGCTGAGGGAAGGAGTGGGAAGCTGCATATCCCTTTTGACTTTTGCAGCCCACCTCCAGAATGAGGGGAAAAATGGAAGAGGATATCTGCTCATTCTCTCTCTCTTGGCATTGCTAGGAGTTAGGCTGCAGACCAAAGGACTGTTCTGCACGATACTGCTTAATGATAGGATAGCATCCTGGGGCAAGCTGATCCATGGAGGAGCTTTACTGAATGGCTTTTGGCCTCTGCTTTTATCTGCTAAGTTACGGTTTTCTTTGATTTGGAAACTATTTCAAGTGTCCCTGTACAGTTAAATGGAGCTGTTTGAAGGAATGTTCCACTGGAATCCAGTAAAGAGAAAAGTCAGAGTAGTTGAAGACATTCTTCTGAAAGCCAACTAAATGCTTCATTTAATTTTCATGGGGGTTTAAATTAAAGGCAGTACAAAATCAGAGAATAAATACTTGAAGTGTTAATATGTTTTACTGCTTTTTTACAAATGATTTTTCTCACTGGAAGGTTTATTCCAAGAAAACCTTTTCTTTTTCCCTCTGCTGAATTAAACCATTGCAAATGTTTTCCACGATTCAGATGTAAAAACACACTCTGTCATGTTGTACCCAAGCACTAGCAAGTATATTAGAATCCTTTGGAGTTAGTTTTTCATAGTGAAATATTGGACTGGGATAACCCTGCACTTCCTCCAGTCACTGCTAATAGTCATTAAACATGACTGATTCAGATGACATCAGTGTGGAACAAGTGTATGTAGGGACGCAGTATGTGTCCAACCAAATCTTACAGTGCAAACTGTGTGGAAAACAATTGGCATCCTTAAAACATCAGCAGGTATTTCAGAGCTCTGTACCTGAATCTTCTCTAGACATAACTCAATAAATGTACCTGAGCATAGCTCCAAATAAAACTTTGAACTTTAGTGGTGGTGAAGGGAAAGTTTGTTGGGGAGAAGTCTGATGAACGTGGTGATATGAGATCATATCAGGATGATGACTGAATGTTGCTGGAAAGAATAAATCCTAGCAAAACTCCTGGGGGAAATGTAATTTTAGCACAGTTCAGGCTTCCAGAGAAGGAAAATGGGAAGCAATGGAGATTCCCTGCCATCTGAAATGTAAAACCTTGATTTATGGCCAGGTATGTGTGTTGCCTTCTGCACATTCCACATCCTTTCAGCAAAAACGGAATCGCTGGAGGTTTGCAACCCATTTGTTATCCTTGCTAATTAAATGAGTGGGAATAAGGAAACACACTGTTTCAGAGCAGTCTGGAAACAAAGCTTTGTTTAGAAGCCATTATCAATTGTATTGATCAGAGGGGCTTAATCATAGATGTAATTTGATGTGTCAGATAGATTAGTCACTTATTAAGAGCACCTGATGGTAATGCTGGGATTGATCACTGGCTCAGGATAAGCAGGTAGGCTTGCATTGATAAACAATAACATCTGTCTTAATGCTACTTTGTCTTCAAACACACATTTCTTCTAGTGGCTGGATGTGCAGGGGTGAAATCAATGCTTGCTTTTCAAATTAAATCTCTGTTTTCAGTGCTGGTGCCAATTAAGTGTTCCTGGTGTCAGCAGTCCTAGACTATTCCCTATTAGGAGTATGATTATATCCATGAAGTTACCAACAGCTGAGGAGACGTTAGCTGGGACACAGAGAGACGCAGAAGGTGATCTGGTGAGATCCTCTGATGAGAGGATGTTGGCTTTCCAGCCTGGGAAAGTGCTGCAGAAGATGCAGCTAGGGAGAAAACAGCAGGGAAGACGTGTTTAACCCAACAGTGTGTACACAGGAGAAGAAAACAGCTGTGAGAGCAAAGTCTGGACTTTAGAGGAAGTTTGTAACCATCATAGGATACTGAACAACCTTTCTGGAAGTGTGCAGGAAGGAATGGTTTATTGGCTTCATCACAGAGGTGATGAAAGAGTGTGGAGGATGGAGTTCTGCATTGTGGCACAGGACTGGATTCCATGAGCAGGACTGCCTCTGCAGTCCTCTGCCCTCTTATGCTTTTACCTTCACGCTGAAGTGACTGGTAAAGATGTAAAGTGGCAGCTGTGATTCAATGCAGAATACAGAAGTGAATTCTTTACCATTAAAATGAAGACCCAAGTAGACTGAGACTGGTTTGTTTCACTCAGACAAATAGCTGTTGCATGGGAAGGACTTTTGGTGAGGGATTTCTTTCACTTGATTTTAGGTAGCCCTAATGTATTCTGGCCAAACGTAGGCATTTCTTTTAGGATGTGAAGAATGGTGTTCAGCTTGTCTTGCTTGTTGACCAGACCTTCATTTCCTGTGAGAGGATTCTCAGTGAGCAGCTCAGTCCTGTTGGAAATACATCACAGATGATTCCAGTCCTGGTGTTCACTGGTGGGGGTTTGGCCAAATGAGGTGAAGTCCCAGTTCCATCATTAGGAGTGATGAATATGATCATTCACATACAGAATTGCATTTCAGGAAGCTGATATTTCACTTGGATGTTTGTTAGATGGTCTTTACAGCCTTTTTTTTGGCCCCTAAAGAGTGTCCACAATATAATTTGAGGTGTTATTTTAAAAAAAAACCCTTTTGGAAAACCTGTTACTGCTCAATGCAAGAGACAATGAACAAAATGCTTCATTTGCAGGACCCAGAACTCAGCCCAGTGAGATGGTACCTGCACCATTCCTATGAAGTGATACAGAAGACCCTTTTTTTGCTGGGTTTTGACATGTTGGGAAAGGTTTTCTGGTATTCCTCCCCTTGTCACACAGCTGAAGAGAAAGCACTGGTGGATTGCATCACACACAGACATAGCTGGGTGTTGGACTGCTGAGATTTGTAGTTTTCTTATGTGTGAGGTGTTTGGCTTTCCATGGCTGGGATGCACTAGATAAAACCCCATGACTGACACAGGTCATATCTGCTTGTAATGATGTCATGCAAATGTGAATCATTAGCTGTGGATGTCTTGATTTCCTACCCTAAGCATATTTTAATCTTGTTGCACGGTAGCCTCATAGGTTCCCTGCCAACTTTGCCTTACTTGATAGCCACAGATTGTTGCAACTACAGCAGCACTGGTGCTGCAGTTCAGGTGACTCCTGGGTCTCTTGGCCTTCATTTTTATCTTTTAAAATAGAAATTTCAATGTTTTCCTAGCGGCAGAAGGACAGGTAAGGACAAAAAAGTATGAAAAATGTCCAGCTATTATGTAGTTGGGACTTTACAGAGTCCCAGAAGGGTGGGGGTTGGAAGGGAGCTCATCCATTGCCACTCCCTGCTAAAGCAGATTCCCCTTGATCAGGGAGCACAAGAACGTGTCCAGGTGGGTTTGGAAACCTGCAGAGAAGGAGATTCCACACCCTCCCTGGGCAGCCTGTGCCAGGGCTCCCTCACCTGAACAGCAAAGAAGTTTCTCCTCCTGTTCCAGTGAAACTTTTTGTGTTCCAGCTTGTGCTCGTTATCCCTTGTCCTGTCACTGGGCACTACAGAAAAAAGACTGGCCTCATCCTTCTGACATCTACCCTCTAGGTATCTTTAAGTGTTGATAAGGTCACCTCTCATTCTTCTCTAGGCTAAACAACCCCATATCTCACAGCCTTTCCTTGTCAGAGAGATGTTCCAGGGGTACTGTGAGTAGACAGGAATAGGAAAGCCAGTATTTTGGCAGCACTCACAGTTTAAATTCACAGGAAGCTACTAGGTATCCAGTGAGAAATAATACCCCAAAAGAAAAAAATCATGTCATCTAGGTGAGGTGGCCACTTCCCTTTCTCCACATCTTCTCCCAAATAAGTCTGGCTGCAGCTGCAGGTTTTTGTGGATGATGTTTTCCCAGCAGCTGCTTGGGAATGCTCCAGTTACATCTAAGATATGCAATGCTACATTGCCCTGTATGCCAGTGCCAAGTGATGCAGTGCTGTAATGGACATGCAGAGGCAGGAGCTAATGTCCTGCCAGTGCTCCAGCATCCAGAAGAGCTGGGATATTTAGCTCAGCAGTATCTCAGTGCAGTTATACCACCAGTGACCCTGGAGTGCTGCTTCCTGTACTGTGAGCAGCTGGTGACACGTCAAGTTTGGGGGTTCAGCTCCATCATTCAAAGTTTCCAGGTCACCCCAAATTTTCAGCAGCCAATGTCTGTGGGGATCTTGGCTGTACCTGCAGTATCAGTTCAGCCAAGTCAGTCCCAAGAACTGAGTGCATTTGGTGAGAACTCACCCCACCAGACAAGTGTCTGGTAATTGCTTTGCAGAGAGCAGTTTGCTGGCTGCCAGCAGCTGCTGTGATAGCAGGCTGCAAGCTGCCCAGAAGCTGCTTAGGATGTTTTTCTTTCCCTTTCTCTTTGCTCTCTGGCTGTACAGGGCTGATTCTCTGGTGGCATCTCCCACCACTGCAAGGTAAAACAAATCAATAATTCGACATCCCGGGGTTCTCTAAGGCACTTGGTTTTAGGAGTTTGTTGTAAATGAAGCTCCTCAGTCCTCTGCCTTGTTTTGAAAATGCTTCCAGATGTATTCCAGAAGTGAAGAATGCAGCCCCACTGAAAACCAGAGATTTGCTCCAGATACTTTTTCAACCAGGACATCTGTATCCAATACAGCGACTGCTTATCTGATAATATAGTTAGTAGCAGTAGGGAAGCTCTCCCAAGGGTTAGGAGGGGAGGATGGCAGAAGGGGGTTTTGCTTTCCAGACTCACAGATGGTGGCAAATGTCTCTCGATGTGAAGTGTGGCAGAGCCTCTAAAGGCTTACTCTAGGGCAAGTCTCACCATTGCATTGCTTCTTGCTGATTTCCCCTGCCTTGTTTTCATGTGATGATCCTGGAGCAGAGAGGGGCTTTTTGTTGTTGTTCTTGTTAAGAAGGCTTCACCTCTCCATGGCTGTAGTTTGCAAACAGCTCAACTTAACCTGAAGCATCCAAATTAATATTAGCAAAAAACAGCTATCCTCTCTCTTTTTTCATTCAAAAGGCAAGAAAAGCAATCAGGTCTCAGTCAGTTGACTCTGCTCATTATGTGTTTATCCCATTATTGCTAATCATTTTGCTCTGCAATCAGATGTTCTTTCAGAAGCAGGAGAGTCATTTAGGGATGGCAGTTGACCAAGGTACTGTAACTCGTGTTTGGGTGGGATGAGCAGCTCTGGAGACCACATTGCTGTGAAAGACATGTGGCATCATAAACAGCCTTTTTTGAAGGGTGGTGGAATTTCAGGCAGCACTTGAGCACAGGAGTCCTGGCCCAGTTTTGGAGTTTATTTGAATGGCATAGAAATTGAGGTTGTGGAGGCTCCTTCCTTGGAGGTCTTCAATAGCCACCTGGACATGTTCCTATGTGACCTGATCTAGGTGAACCTGCTTCTGCAGGGGGTTTGGATTAGATGATCTCTAAAGGTCCCTTCCAACCTCTACCATTCTATGAAGGAAAATTATTCCAATGACAGTGAGAGTGGGTCTTTAAACCACAGTAGACTCCAGACACTGGAGCCTGATGATGTGAGCACATGGGTCGTGCATGTGGTTTTCTGCATTCACATAGTTCCTTGGCTAGGTATGGCAAAATCACAGAGGTTGGCAGGGATCTCTTGGTATCATCTAGTCTAAACCCCTGATTAAAATATAGTCAACCAAATCAAGTTGCTCAGAGACGTATCCGGTTGGGTCTTTAATATCTCAGGGGACAGAAAGTCCACAACCTCTCTAGACATCCTGTTCCATTCTTTGAAGTATGTTAACAGGGGGAAAAAATCTTGTGTTTAAATGGAATTGGCTGTTTTTCAGTTTGTGCCCATTGCCTTTCTGCTTCCTCTGCTGTTCCCTGGATGCCATCAGATACTTATACATATTGATAAGATCCCCTTCATCCTTCTGTTCTCTAGACTGAACAGTCTCAGCTCTCAGCCTTTCCTTGTGTGTGAAGTGGTCCAGTCCCTTAACCTCCTTTGCAGCCCTTTGCTGGACTCTCTCCAGTATGTCCATGTCTGCTGTGTACTGGGGAGCTTAGACCTTGACCCAGCACCCCAGATGAGTCTCACCAGTGCTGAGCAAAGGGGAAGGATCATCTCCCTTGTCTTATTGGCAACACTTCCATTAAGTGGTATTTATCTTGTCTGTGGCAAGGGCACATTGCTGGCTCTTGTTCAATTTGGTGTCTACCAGGATGCCCAGATCCTTCTCTGCAGTTGCTCTTCAGCCCATACAGGTGCAGGGCATGATTGCTTCCCAAGTGCAGGGCTTTACATTTCCCTTGGCTGAACTTTATGGTTTATGAACTTTATCACTTTATGGTTTTGCAGGACTTTCTTTTTAAAATAATTACCTTCTCCAAAAGGAAAGACCTTTGACTTGATTTGGATCCCAAATTCTTGAAGTCATGTGCGATTGAAACAAGCTCAGGACTTACAGCTGGAGGCTGTCAGCATCTCAGAGTCAGAGCAGCATATTGTCTGTCCATTACCCACAGTTCAGGAGCGTGGAGATGATTTTCTAAGTGTCAGTGAAAACTGCCAATAGCCATAAAGTTGCTGCTACAGTAGAGCTGCTTCTCATACCTGGAATACCTCAGCACTCCATATCACATTTGTGATCTAGACCTGTCTGTCTTGCAAACAGGATTGAAACCCAGTCAGAAAAGTGGGAAACATGAAACAAAATAGTGCCAATCCCTTTCCCAATGCCTGTTTATATCTGCTTAACTTGTACATGCTTCATGCTCATGGACAATAGAGCTGAGTCCCACAAACTCACCATCAGCATTGCCACATGCAAAGAAATCCAGATGGGAAAGGGCCCATGTTGTTTAAACTCTGAATGCTGCCTTTGCTGTTTCACAGGCCTAGAGCGGAGGCTGGCTTGAAAAGCCAAATTTGGAGCTTGAGGTTCTTTGCCAGTCTCCCTTGAAGAAGTCAAGGCGTGTTTGATGGGGGAAGAAGCACTGAACATATGGAAATTAAAAGTCAAGCTGGAAAAAAACATTAATGAAGTTTAAATTAGGAGTCTGTTTATTCATCACCATCTGTTTATAGTGCAGTAAGATAAGAAATAATTAATAGTTCCTTACTTGCAAAAGTTCAAGTGAATTCTCACCTTCCAGTTGCATGAGACCTCCTGGGATAGGTGATGTGTCTGTTGGATGTGTATGACAGTCCAGTTATCAGCAGCTCTCCAGGTGCTCCATCTCCAGAGCATTAAGTGGCTGATGGCAGCTCAAGGTAGTGCACACAGCAGGGTGGAGAAAGGGGTGGATGGACCACTCAATCCAGGCTGGGGAGATGCTGTGTTTCCTGAGGGCATCAGGGTGGTGGTGCATCCCTGAGATCTGCTGCCTTACACCAAGGTGATGGATGGGTTAGTTAGCAAAAAGCCACTGGTTTAAACTCAGCACTGGAGGGAACGTTCACATGAGCCACTGAACTGGCAAGTTCGTGGGGTGGTAGCTTCCAGGGGAAATATGCCTCTTGGCAGACATCCCAGAGAGATTTCAGGTTATAATGTAAGGTGGCAGTGGTTGGTGTAGCCACAGGAGAAACCTGTTCCCAGGCTGAGAAGGTTTACAGAGAGGCTTTCCTGGTTCGTAGCAGTCAAAGAAAAATAGTCAGACCCTTAGACAGGGATTGACTTTTGTGAGCCCTTAGCCACACATAAAGGTTCTTATAGATCTTATAGAAGCTCTTGAGTAACTAGTATGATCTACAGTTGACACTTCACAACTGTGAGGGCTCTCATGAGTCTAGTACAGTATCCACCAGCCCATCCAAAAACCTCATGTATCCTGGGACATCGGGAATAGCATTAAATGACTACTGCATGTCAGCTAAGTCAAGTCCTGAAGGTCTAGTGAACATAGTCTAAATGACTACTGCATGTCAGCTAAGTCAAGTCCTGAAGGTCTAGTGAACATAGTCTAAATGACTACTGCATGTCAGCTAAGTCAAGTCCTGAAGGTCTAGTGAACATAGCCAATGAAGCCCAGAGAGCAGTTTAGTTCAGTCTAAAAGAGACACCTACATATGATCTTAACGATCTCTTTAAGGGACCTGCAGGACTTCTTTCCCTGTTGTCTTTCCTTAGTTTTTCATTTACTGTTCTTTAGTATCCTGGACTAGGTGATACAAAATGTTTCTTGATTGCAGTCTTGCTCTGAGCAGCAGCATTGAGCCGCTTCCAGAAACAACACCATTACTTCCAGTTGTTGGCCAGGGGTTGTGATACTCAGTTGAGAGAGGCCACTACGTGGTACCTCCAAATGATGCTCTTACATTAATGCTTTCTCCATCTTCTCTGTGACTCTTCCCAGCTACCAGCACTTTTGAGGTGGAGCCTGCTCTTTGGAAACTCTGCCCTGTAATTTTTGAGAGGATAACCTTCCCTTGATCACTCTAGGAAAGCTGGCATCAGAAACGTGAGAAGGAAGCTCATGCTGCCATAGTGGTACACTGACCCTTAGATGTGAGCAGCCCCCAGACTTTTGTGTTGTCTGCTTTGATCCAATCTGAAGCCATTCTTCTATGTCATGAGTCTCTTTCTGAAGAAACAGTAGCCAAAGATGTTTTCCCTATAAAGCTGTTATTTGGCTGTCCACCCTTGATTGGTAACTCACTGCTCAAGAAGGGTGCACCTCTCCACCAAGGACTGATAAATCATAGAGTCATAGAAGCATAGAATGGTAGGGGTTGGAAGGGACCTTTAGAGATCATCTAGTCCAGCCCCCCTGCAGAAGCAGGTTCACCTAGATCAGGTCACACAGGAACATGTCCAGGCAGGTCTTGAAGACCTCCAAGGAAGGAGACTCCAAGGAGCCTGTGCCAGGGCTCCCTCATCTCACAGTGAAATAGTTTTTTCTTACGTTTAAGTGGAACTTTTTGAGTTCCAGCTGCATCCCATCACCCCTTGTCCTGTTGCTGGCTACTATAGAAAAAAGGGATGTCCCAACCTCCTGACACCCACCCTTTAGATGTTTGTAAATGTTAA
Organism: Colius striatus; assembly: GCF_028858725.1. NCBI lineage: Eukaryota > Metazoa > Chordata > Aves > Coliiformes > Coliidae > Colius > Colius striatus. The sequence goes on from NC_084763.1 coordinate 55,951,357, forward strand.
TAAGATCTCCCCTCAGTCTCCTCTTCTCCAGACTAAACAGCCCCAGTTCCCGCAGCCTTTCCTCATATGAAAGATATTCCAGTCCCCTGATCATCTTGGTGGCCCTGCACTGGCCTCTCTCCAGCACTTCCCTGTCCCTCTTGAGCTGAGGAGCCCAGAACTGGACACAGGACTCCATATGGGGCCTCAGCAGGGCAGAGTAGAGAGGGAGAAGAACCTCCCTTGACCTGTTGGCCACACTCTTCTTGATGCATCTCAGGCTGCCATTGGCCTTCTTGGCCATGAGGGCATAAATCCCAGTTGACTAAGTGGTACTCCCTTAGTTGCTCGTTACTGTCTGAGCCTACCCTGTCACCTGAAGCCCAGACACCTACCGGCAATGGGATGAAATTCAAACACAGCACCTCATCATTCTTCTCTGTAGAAGCTGTTTTTCTGCCTTGACCTCACCTTTCCACTGACAGAATCACGAGATAAGAAGTTATGACATCTGTTTTCTGCCTTCATACACTATAGGCGTGGAGACTCCACTTTTGTTTTGCCTGTTGCTCACGTGTCCTGGCTGCAAACTTTCGAACAGCAGTGTTTATTTGACTTAGAAACAGCTGTCTCGTGACTTGTCTGGATTAACAGTGATTTAGTGGACATAAATCTTGTCCTGGAAAAGGCATTTTTGTTTGGAGAATATGTAACATTTTTACATGCCATCAGCCTTTTTGGTTGCTCTTGTTTTAGCTTGGGATAATATATAAATGCACACAGCCTTAGTTATGCAAAGGTTGTAAAAGTGCTGTTGCTACAGACCAATGGAAAGCAAATTCAAAGCATTTTCAAAGCTCTGGATTGCTGCTCACATGAAATCCATCTCTGCAGAGCTTTTGTTTCTGTCCTGATGTCTTGTGTTTCTCTCCCTCACATCCCATCAGATTTAAAGTTAAGAAATCTCTCCTTCCTCATCTTTTAATTTCCAGCTGAGTAAAACTATTTCATTGTGAGAGTGAGGGAGCCCTGGCACAGGCTGCCCAGAGGGGTTGTGGAGGCTCCTTCCTTACAGGTCTTCAAGACCCACCTGGACATGTTCCTATGTGACCTGATCTAGGTGAACCTCCTTCTGCAGAGGGGTTGGACTGGATGATCTCTAAAGATCCCTTCCAACTCTTACATTCTATATCAGAGCACTTCCACGATGGCACTCACCCTTTTCACATAGGATAAGTACACTGGAAGATGTTAGATGTGCCATAAATTATGCTGAACTCCTGTAATAATATATGACTGAGATTCAAAACCTGCTGTATTTGATAGAGTTTTTCCCACTGATTTTTCTATGCACTGAACTTTCTGTAATCTACATGCTTTTATTTCTTGATGATGCAAACCTCTTTACATGGGAAAGTGAAATTGTGGAGATCCTGAGAAGCTGAGGTCAGAGGTACCACTCTTTACATCCTCCAGGCCTAAGTAGGGTTTCTTTTCTGGAAAGCTTTTAAATTATTGGTGTCTTACAAATCTAGCTTTTCCTTTTTCACCATTAAATATGCCTCCATGTGAAACCAAAACGTTCTAGTCCCTCTTGTCCCTTCCTACAGAGTTATGGTACACAACCTTTCCTGCTTCTGCAGATGCCCATCTATATTTCTAGGCAGCAAGCACATTTCCAGCACATTTAATCAGCAAAAGACAGATCATGAAGATTTTACATGGTGAAGCTCTCTCCAGGTTTTCATAAGGACTGCAGTGTCTTTTTAGTAGCAGGACAGGCAGTCTGTGGCATCTGTAGACCTGATTGCAACCTGATCTAGGTGACCCTGCTTCTGCAGGGGGATTGAACTAGATGATCTCTAAAGGTCCCTTCCAACCCTACCATTCTATGATTCTATGATAGAGGAAACTTCCATTTTACCCTTCTTTTTTTAGTGGGCTGCCCTATCTTGGCCCAATTTTTAGCATGACAAAAAGGAATATGGCACTGGCTGAAAATGACATTTGATCTTGAAAGTACAGGCTGATGCTTTAAAGGAGCAGTAGTGTAAGATTCCTCTTAATTGTGCCATAATTGTTATAGGAGAGACTTTCCACAGCTGAGGAAAAGTCTTCTGAATTAGCATTTGAACCATCAGTGGGAGCTGCTGCTCTCATGTCCCGTCCTTACTTGTCATATTAGCAAGACCCATAGAATTTCTAATGCTTTCCTCCTTGAAACATCCCTGTCTCCTTCTAGTAGGCAAGACAGAGAGATATGGAGGAGCTACATCCTTGCTGAGTCCCATTTGAGATCTTGCATTATCAGGGTAGTCACTCTTGCCTCCCCAGCAGTCAAAAAAGCATTGCCAGAGTTTGTACCTGATGATCTTCACTATGAACTGCTGTCTGGAGACGTCAACATGGGACAAGTTGTATAGGAAGAGTCAGTACCTAAATTCAAAGTCTGGGTCTCTAGAGATCCAATTCTCTACAACTTCTGGAAAAGCAAGGAGCTTGGGTTGTGGAGTCTCCTTCCTTGGAGGTCTTCAAGACCCACCTGGACATGTTCCTTTGTGACCTGATCTAGTTGAACCTGCTTCTGCAGGGGGGTTGGACTGGATGATCTCTAAAGATCCCTTCCAACCCCTACCATTCAATGATTCCATGAGCAAGGAATGAGGAAGCCCTGGAATAATCCTTAAAGTATACTCTGTGTCAGAGCACTAGAGAGCTCTCTCTTGTGTAGATGCTGGTAACTATGGTTTTGGCAACCCACTTTGTAAATCTTTATCTTAAATCTTGGATCTTTAGTTTCAGTTTACGTGGTCTGGAATTAGGGAGAAAGGCTCAGCTCAGAGACTTGATTTATAAGGAGGAATGATCTGGAGGGATGAAAAAGTCATTTATTTCGTTTGTTGGTTAAAGAAAGGCTTAAAGAGTAGAAACTATTCGTTTAAGAAACTTGTTTCCTAGTGGTTGCTGGTGATGGAAGAATTCATAGGATTTTGATGCTTAAAAATAATCCTCCAGAAATAGTCTCTGATGATCTTTTTTTCATGCTGTTTAGAATGACTCAGTCTGGGGGCTTTAAGGTGAGGTTTCCTTCGTATGTCTTTGAGTCAAACCTCTGCAAATGTTTAGGAAGAAAGATATCTTTTAATGTTTCCTGTTGAGTGCTTGGATGGTTTCTACTGGAAGCCACTGCAGGAGCACAAACTAGGTGTTCTTGTTACTCTCCAGCCTGTGCACAGAGTGGGGACAAATGAAATCTATAGCTCTGTCTTGCTACACACGAGGTAAACTCTTTCCACTTTCCCTCAGTCTGGGGATGTCTCTGCTTTCTGTGATTGCCCAGGTCCATTTTCTGCTGGACTGGGACTGCAGATCCCTCTCTGAAGGGTAAATTAAGGAGCATCAGTGCACTGCAAAGAGCACATCAGTGGTGGGAAGGAAATGCTCCAGCGTCAGGGATTTGCGTGCCCTGCCTGGATTGTGGTTTTCCTTCAGCTAAGTGGTTTCTCTGTAGCATCCTGCCTGCAGTGCTGCAGTGATAAGAGGGCTGCGTGACAGGGAAAAAGAGAGCCAAATTCAATGCAAAGCCAGGGAAAGTTGAAAGGGGAACTCTGAGGGGATGGGTTTGCTTCAGAACAGACTGTCAGTGTTGATAAAAACAAAGAAGTGATGAGATGGAGCCGGGGGGTAGAAGAGATGCCTGCAGGAGTGTGTGAGTGGGGCTAGGGGTGAAGATAGCAAAGCAGTGCAAACCAGAGGGAAAGGGTTGAGTAGAAGAGTTCATTTAGTGAAACCTGCAAGCCAAGCTAACCTGTTTAAACCCAGAGTCACAGAAAAATAAGGTGAAAGCTTGTTCTGCAAGTCCACAGCAGGGAAAAGAATTAAAGCCATAAAAGATACAAGGGAAAATATGACAGAAGCATGCTAGAAGCAACTGAATAGGCTAGGACACTTCAGCTTGAAAAAGAAATGCCTAAGGAGGAACATGAAGGAGGATTTTATGGTTTTTTTCCCCAGGGAAAGGGATATTGTGGCTGGCTTATGAATATTTCTGTCTCTGTAAAAGAACCAGGCAATTCCTAACGAAACCAGCAACGAGCAGGTTCAAAGTGAATTCAGAAAAGGTTGTATTTTTTCTTTCAGTGGACACTTAAACAGTTGGAACCCCTTGGCCCAGGGCCTTGTGAATTTTGGAAATGGCTCAAAGCCTTACCTGTGAACATGGATGCAAGGAGCATTAAGTCCTGTGTGGGAATGTCCTCCAAAAGAGACAAGGAATGACACCATTCACTAGGGAGAATTCAGTGCAAATGAGAGATGTTCTGAAAGGGATTCTTTTTTCTGCATTAGGAATTCATTTGGATCAAGAGAACCTGCTTCTGCAGGGTGAACCTGCTTCTGCAGGGGGGTTGGACTAGATGATCTCTAAAGGTCCCTTCCAACCCCTACCATTCTATGAAGAGAGTGCCTGGTACCAGCCCACTGCTGTTCATTTCTCTCCTAGGATAAACCTAGTCACACCTCAGAGCTCTGGAAGTCGTGTTTATTCACAAAGGGCACTTTTGATCTGTTGTTTCCTAGATAAGCTTTGACCATGTTTTTGCTGTAAGCTTACATATGACTCAGAGTTTTGTGCTCTTGTCTGCCTGGTCTGCAAACTACTGTATACCTGTGCCTCGTGACAATTGACCTGTTTTCTGTTTGTTAACCTTTTAAAGGGAGCTTTGATTCCCATTTAGCAGAGACAGTGGAAAAGGTTACTACCTTCTACAGCTCTGGTGAGATTTCCTTAACCCATTGCAGCCAGGACTGTGTCAATGGTCTACAGACACTTCTGAGTCTGAGTTTCTTAGAGGAGAGTTCTCCAAAGCCCAGCTGAAGCTGATGCACTTGGGGTATTTTGTCTTGCAAAGCGAGAGACTGAGCTGCTGGATGTAAAGATCTGAGCTCCAGCCTGTGGTCTGACAGCCTCCAGCCCATTCCTTGAGCAAGACTTCAGGAGCCCACTTGAAGAAGGAGAGAGGTGACAGCTAGCAATTACACTAATTGCATGGCTTACAGTACAAAGATGAGCATTTTGATCTGCTTAACTAAAAGACAGCTTCATTAGAATCATGAAGGATTTCTCCCTGCAGCCATCCCAAAGAAGGTGCTTAGCTCCAGAGAGAGCTTCCCAACCCACCTGGCAACAAACAGCAGGACAAAGCTCAGTCTCTGGAAGTCACAGTTAAAATAACTGAAAAGGAAAAGACTATTATATATATATATATATATATATTTAAAGTTTAAAGACAGTACTTGATTACCAGGGGATGTGGTAAATGCCACTGTTTTGAGGCAGTCACGGGCTTCTTTTTTACACTGATTGTCCAGACTCACTTGTGATCCTTTTCGAAGCAAAGCACAGCTCTTGGAAGTGTGTATTCCTTGGCTTTTCAGTAAGAAGCAAACGAGCAGAGCAGATGTTTTGATTGAGATGGGGATGAGGGGTAGGTGTGTTCATGGCTCATATACACCCACTGCCTTGGGTAAGGATTGATAAATACCTTTGCATCCTTCCTGCAGATACTGAGTGCAAGGGGGAAGACAGCATTTATAGCTAACTAATGGAGAAGCACTCAGCAATCACCAAAGATGATTTGAATCAGACAAAACAAATTGTCACCTTTATTACATCCATGAAGGCCAAGTGATGCCACAGAGAAGAGAGGGATTTCCCTTTTCCAAGGCATATTGCAGCTGTTTTCTGTGTCCTGGTTTGGATGGACAAGCACAAACTTTTGCCTGATGTTCTAAGGGGATGACTACAGGGTGAGCAGCAAGTGTTGGACTACAAAAGGTCTTGTTGGACTGCAAAGAGTCTTGCAGCTATTTAATCTTTGTATTGTTCAAGTTCACTAAACTCAAATTGATCATGCAGCCCTCTTCTAGCCATTGGAGAGGACACCTCCAAATTCTCTGAACTTTAGATAGCTGTCCTACTGGGACTTGAGCTCTTGTTTCCTTTGGCTTCTTTAGGTTTACATGTCTGACTTTGAAATGCAGAAATTTAAGGATATGAAGCCCACTTTTAAACCTGGGCACTTCCAGGCAGCTGCACGAATCTTGTCAGCTCGTCCAGGGGAGCAATAAGGAGTAAGAGCTTTGGAAGAGCTAATAGACAGACAGGATCAGTCTTTACAGAACCAACCATTTCTTACAATCCACTTTGTGTGTCTTGCAAGGCCAGTCTTATGTGCTTTCACTTTATTTTAATCCAAGAGAACTTTTGTTACCAAAGTGGACACCTACATCACTTTTTTTGCTCGTGTCACACCCAGTAGAGAGAAATGCTCACCCAGAAAAAAAAGATACAGATCACAAAATATCTCTCAGGACATTTAAAAAGACATCTGACACCATTACCTTGTGTTTTATTTTGCATTATAACCTGCCCTGAGGTGATGGGTGCACTGTAATTTATTGAGGTTGATGGAAGGAAAGATGTAGAACATGAAAGATCCTGTCATTAAATCATCTATTTTTCCTGGCCAGAATATCTAATATCTTAATACTTTTGGAGCTGCTGGCTCTTTGCTGGCAGATAAGTATGATGCTGTGGAAACTGAGCTTTGCACCTCGTACTACAAGCCTGAGAACTGAATTTTAATGAATGCCACTGAAGAGTAGGCACGAAGAAGATAACGTCAGTTATCCCATTTTTCAGGCTCTGGTAAACTCACCTCAGGACTTGATTTGAAAAGTTCTGTTTGCTCATGAAAGAAGGAAGGAAAAAACCTGTGAAATAACTTTGAAAGGGAGCTGAGGGTTCTTTTTCAGCTTCAAAGCATTTTGGTGTGCTCTCTTTATTGATCTGAGACTCGGTCTGAAGAGGCTGATGATGACACCAGCCTGTTTTTCTTAGCTCAAGTAGTAAAAGATGATACAAAAGAGGAATTTCAGATTGGGATATAGCAAGAAGTGCAGCTTGACAGTGGTTTTCTTAGTTCCCTTTACTTGCATGTGAAAAGTATTTTCTCAAAGCTTTCTTCTTGATATTCTAGTTTCCCTTGTTAGGCTGTTGACATTAACAGCAACACGTTAGTCACATTGGGGGAAGTGTTGCAATCTAATGGGGCATGACAAATAACTGAGAGCAGAGGTGCTATAAAAAAAGTGAAGTCTGTTGACAACCCATCTATCTAACCCAGGCAGCAACTGAAGTGCCTGTCTGTTGGAAATTTAAAGGGGAAGCAAAAAAAACCCACCATGTCCTCCAAATCCCAGTCAGAGGTCTGAAAATACGTAACATTTTGAGGCAAAAAATGTGTGATTTTTCTTTAACATTCAAATCTGCCAACTCCTTTTGACTGAACACGGTGATCTGTGATATTTGATGTCATTAGTATTATGTAATAATCTTGTTATAACGTTATTGTATGGCATCATTCATGTCTTATGAGAAAGCAGAAATAAAAGGGCAAAATCAGAACAACATAACTCAGTAGGAAGGACACCAGATTGGTTTTCTCCCAGAGTGGTTTTATTTCATCCAGAAAATCTTCACAAATACTCCATTTGAACAAAACCATGTGCTTTTCTTTTGAACTTGGCTCCATACCTTCATTCCTAGCTTGGGTAGCTAGGAGTGTACCACCTTGCACCAGCCTTCCCTAGAGAGCATCTTGTGTTAAGAGCACTGTCCCTTCTTGGTGTTTTGTGTCTCCTCCCTTTTTAAGGAGAAAAACTGCTTCTGGGGATGGAATTTGGTTCCTGATCTCTTGATTTTCACCAGTGTCCCCTTCCTGCTGAGCACATCTCCTGAACTGATTTCCAGGGGAACAATAAGCTGGTAACAGAAGTTTAGGGGAAGGGGAGCACCTCTCACATGCTCAGACCAGGTGTTTTAATGCAACAGGGAGAGATAAGGACAACAAAGAGAAATATTTAATGAGACATTTCTGCCTTTTTCATCAAAAAAAGAGACACTTCTGTATTCACTCTGATTTGTCTGGTTCTTGCACTGATCTGCCTTTCTTTCTGCAAAACTACAGACACCACCAGTGCTGAATTACAAGGATTGAGGTGGTTGAAAGCTTCATATTTGAAGAAAATATTCCCAAAGGTGCCTGCACTGAGGTGACAGGCTCCACGCTCCTTTTCATGCTCTGCTCTGCCTTGGTTCCTCTGCTCCATCCAGCAGATCTCACTCTTTCCCATTCTACCATCTACTTTTCTCTTTTCCCCAGGTTGCAGAAGGCAGTGGGACAACATCACGTGCTGGCCTGAAGCAGAAGTGGGAGAAGTTGTGGTACGGCCATGCCCAAAGTACTTCAGGTTCCTCACCACTTTCCTTGGTAAGCAAAGCCAGACACCTCCTCTCACTGAAATGGGTTTGTAGCTTCACTGCCCATGAGGTCTCACATTGTCTCATAGAAAGGGAAGCTTCTTGGTATAATCACAAGGAGAAACAAGCTCCTTGAACAAGGTAAAGAAGGTTTCCCAGTCACACCTGTGTGCCCAAACCATTAGAGCATCCTCTCTATCCTTCTTTCAGCACTACTCTGCATCATAGGGATGCAAAAACAGCTCCTGGTGAAATCCAGTAATGTGGATGTTGTGCACTGAAAATTGAATCAACCTGTGTAATAGTATGTTTGTTGTACAAAATGAATGGTTTAGCAGGATAATTAATTAAGTCTCTGACATAAAACAAACAAGCTGAAACTGCAAGTAATGAAGTGGGGTTTTCTTTTCTGCTGAAATGACAAATTTGGCCACAGGCCAAGAAATTAACCTGACAAATGATGGGCAAGGAAGGTTAATGGGAAAAGTCTCTTAACTCACTGTTCCTCATTTTCTGGGAAGCTTTGATTTAAAACTCAGGTCCCAAGGGCCATGCAGAAGCAGGACTCTCTGTCTCCTGGTAGTTTATAGTCATTATTTACCATTTTTATTATAGTAGCCCTCCACAGAGAATTAAGCTCATTTACACGGGAGATTTTGCACCAGGCTGATAAGTCTCCACTTTTACAGCCATACAGTCCAAACATATGATAGATTATGAATGGGGTTAAGGACACAGTTTCATCCCTATCTGACAGACCAGGGCACTGCACTGATTAACCAGCACGTGCTGATTGCAGGACTTGCCAAGGAGACACCAAAATTCTTTGCAGACCCAGAAGGGAAATCCAGAATCCCCAGAGTCTTACCCTTGTGCTCCAACCTCCCAGTTTCCAAAACACCTCAGTACTTCATCACTGCTGTGTCAACACCCAGGGGAAGCAGGCAGAAGCTGCTGTAACATGACATCTTGCAGGACAAGACCCCCATGCATTGGTCCAGCCGTGTGGAATAACTGCCTGCTGTTGTGTCCCCTTCTTTCCTGAGCACAACATTCACTCACTGGGTTTTAGAAATCCAGTAGAGTTAGTTGAACAGGAAGAAAGAAACTCTTTTAAGAAGCTTTTCTAACACTTCATGCCATCAAAGAACAACAGTGAGGGAAGTGTATACACACACACACACATATATGCATGTGTGTGCAGATATATGTGTGATAGCTACATACAAATTATAGATATGATCATATATAAGTATAATATATATCTTGAGCTTCATGGTTGTGTTGAACTTAAGCTGTTGAAAGTGGCCTGCCAACAATTGTGTGCTAGGATAGACTTCTAAGACTGCAAACAGAGAAACTGGTGCCATTTCCAAAGCAGAAGCAGCAGCTTTGGTTTTGTCTGAGCTGTGCACTTCATACAGTCCCATACAAATGTGGAAAGCAGATATGGCTTGGAAAAAAAGGGTGGTGAGATTGCTGCTTGTGTTATAGGATTTTTTGCAAAATGAATCCCCTTAGAGTTTGTGAAGCAATCCTTGCTTTGTAGTGAGTATCATTGAATGGCTTTCAAGGAAATCAATCACCTAGTTAATGTTTATGTCTTACTCTTTGATCCCTTTGCAGGAACGTGAAAGCTCATATCAAGTTGTGAGCAAGAGACACTATTTCATTTGTATCAGGGAAAGGGTGAAATAGTGGGAAACAGAGTTACTGATTTCCTGCCTAATGGAGAATATTCTCTTCAAATGACTAATATCCTCTCTCATGTTAAATAAAGTATCTCATGGCATTTAGAAGCCTTAAAATGCCTAGCACGGTCCTGATGTCATTTGACATTAAATTTTCATGCCATTCACAAACCCAGAAGATTTTCATTAGTTCATGACATTCTTCAGTTCCATAGGAAGGAGACAGATGAAAACACTTTTGGCACCTTTCATTATTAAAGAGCATTACTTCCTATCACTTGACCAGAGCGTTCTTGCTTTCTTTCACTATGTGGAAGACGACATTTGTAATAGGAATTTGTTTCCCACAGTTTCTCCAAAACCAAATTGCCCATCTTGCATAAGTTTAACGGTAGAAGTTAGCACTGACTGTATTTAAGCTTCAACTATGGATTAATTGATTTAAAGGGGCAGAGGAGGGAATAACTGAGTTCTAGAATCCCACTCAATGAGGTGAGATCCTTTCAAAACTCACCTGGATGTGTTCCTGCACCTCCTGATTGAGGGGAACCTGCATTAGCAGGACCTTGGACTAGATGGTCCCTAAAGGTCCCTTCCAACCCCTACCATTCTATGATTCTGTGATAAAGAGAGGCCAAGACTTAAAATATTGGCCTCAGGTTAATCTTGAGTTGTGTCAGCAAAATTATGCCCCTTCTTTTGAATATCATTGCTAAACATGCTGTCAGTCTGGCTCAAGATATTCCCTGGCTTCAAGCTGCTGCTCCTTGTCCTGTTTAGCAATCTCAATCCTACGTGCTGAGAAGAAAGTCCTCCAAGTCATACCTGACTTTGGAATATCCGTGGAAGCGATGCTTTCACTGTCTACCTGACGTCTCAGAGCAAGCACAAAGCTGTCTATGCTTCTTGTCAGCAGTTTTTACAGGCATTCACAGTTTGTTAAACTGATTTCCATGGTGCTTATTCAAAAGGTTTTGTGTAGTTCTTCAGGCAAGAACCAGAGTGGGATGAGAGTCGTGTAACCAGACTCCTGGGGCTAACAGCAGCCACAGAAATTGGCAGTTGTGTTGTGTGTCATCTCTGAGGTACATGTTTGTGCAGAGCAGCACAAAGTGTTCAGGTTACCAATCTTTTAAGTAGGAATTTTGAGCTGGCAAAGATATTTATCAGCAAGGATTCATGAAAACAGCAAGGTTTTCTTCTTCTGCATGGCAACTGAGATCTGAAAGGTCTAGACTGGATGAGAAAGATGATTCGATTCTGGTCAAGTGATTTACCAACTCTCATATTTAAACAAGATAGTGTGGTAATCCAGATGGGGTTTCTACTGATTTCAGCCTTGCTTCTTTCTGTCTTCATGGTGTAGGCAATCAGGATCAGTACCAGCCTTTCAGTACCTAAGAAGGATGAAGAGGGTCTTTTCACAGAGACAGGTAGTGATAGGACAAGGGATAATGGCTTGAAACTGAAAGGGGGGAGATTTAGATTATGTATTAGGAAGAAGTTCTTCCCTGTAAGGATGGTGAGGCACTGGGACAACTTGCCTAGAGAGGCTGGGGCTGCCCCATCTCTGGAAGTGTTCAAGGGCAGGATGGATGTGGCTTTGCAAGCTTGTCTAGTGGAAGGTGTCCTATGGCAAGGAGGTTGTAATGAGGTGAGCTTTAAGGTCCCTTAAAGCCAGATATATGGGTTTTCTTCTGCAGTAAACAGAGAGATCCTGGAGGTGTTTCTCTTGGGTTTGAATCAGCTTGTGATTTCCCCACTGTTCATGGAGGGAAGTCTATGGAATAATCCAGAACAGACACTCAGGATTTTAACTGCAGGTGGACCAAATCTGCTCATCCACAGACACTCAGATAAAGCTTTCCTGTGTCTAAAACACTCCTGTGTTTAATATGTTTAATGTGCAAATTGTATGTAAACATTGTGTTATATCTAAAGAACTTGGAGACAAATTCTTCTCTGGGTTTCAGTCTTTTAAACTGGAGTAACTGGAGTTTACACCTGCATTAGCATTCAGAATCTGACCTATGGTCATTAAACAAACCCTTTTCTGCATAAGCAGAGCCCTAAGACTTACCTGAGAAATCATGGATCTTGTTCTGTAATTGTGGATATTTTAAATCATAATCCCTCATGATGACTACATCTATTTATTTATTCTGTGTCCTCTTATCATTTTAAACTTGAATGTTCATATTCTTCTGTCACACGGCTTTTTCACTTCAATTCAAAAGGCATCTTTTTGTCTGTGGCACATTGCAATTCAGCAAGTATAAATCAAGAGGCCTTTTTGTTGTCTTGTCACTCACTTTTTTGCTATTGTGCCCAGAGTTATTTTAGCTACCTTTTGATCCTAGGTACATCTCGCTTGTTGTGAGCACTTACACACAATATATCATCCCTGGCCTCAGACTGATGGCCTTTTGGATAATTCAGTATGATGGACAGCAAAGGTCTAATTCTGTCTAATCTCATTTTTCTGCTTGATTTGTCTATAGAGAGATTTGGAATTGACACCCTCTCTCTGTGCCTTCACTTAGCAAGACATTGACTAATCCTTTGTAGCATTATCCAGCTACATTACAACCGAGGCAATCAAGTCAAATTCATTGGATGTATGTCATTTCTTGTCAACATCCAGGTCCTAATGGTTCAGGCTGAAGCAATGCCCAACTGTCACCACTCCCCACCCCTTCTAGTTCCTGCACACACACACACAACTCTACACAACTATCTAGAGCAAAGGGAAGGGCTTCCCATGAAATAACGTGAGAATGAGCCTTTTGTTGAAGCAAGTGTTTAAAGAGGTAACTCTACAGATTGCAAGGTCCTCGTGTGCTCTGTGTGCAACCCTCCAGACACACTGGAATCCCCGTTGGCTCAGGAGCTTGGAACAGAGTGTAGCCATGTCCTGGGACAGTCAAGTGAAATCTGTAAGCAGGATATTGATAGGGACTGCAGGGAGCTGGTATTCTGCTGCCTTTCTTTTTGCACAGTTAAACATACAGGTGAGACTCCTTCCACTGAACTGGGGGCACCTAACATTGCCTAACCTAAACTTGTCTAATTTCTCCCTCCAGCACTTTCAGGACATGAGTTATCCCATGACATTTTTTTTAGGAAGGGGTGAGATGCTTTGGTGCTCTGCTGTCCAAATGTGCCTTCATACAACAAATACAGAATTGCCAGGAAGCTCATTTACATGGATTTGTGCCAATTATTTACACTGCCCATCCTGAAGTGATAGAAAAGAGGAGGAGTCAGGCAATGCTCCTGCTTACTGTTCCCATCAGGGCAGCATCCCTGTCTGATGTTCAGTTTTCTCCTTTGTCATGGACAACAGAAAGTGCAAGGCAGAAAACAGTGCATGACCTCATTTCCACAGGTCACATTTGGATTGAAGAGTGCACCTTTCATGCTAGCCAGCTCCAGCAATGTGCATGGGGGTAAGCAAACAAGTGGCTTTCTGGATATACAGTACTTTTAAAGCTGGGGTTTTCCTTTAGACCCTTGAGGCTGATTTGCAACTAAGGTGTCACAATGCATGTACCCCACTCTTCTGAAGAGTCAGTGCTGAGAAGGGATTGATGCCGAGGCATGTGTGTCCAGTGATACCAGTGCACACAGTGTTGAGGTCCTTAGGTTGAAAGCTCACTGCTAACCAATGGCTTGTGGAGTTGCTACACCTCCACTTACCCAGAAATGTGCATCTTGTAAGTATTTCCTAGTGTGTTATGATTGCAATATCAAAAGATCTAATGAGGAATTTGTCTCTGCTTTCAGTGTGAGAAAACAAACAGGGTTTACAAAAGGTGCCTAATTAAGGGGAATATGTGATGTTAAGAGGGGAGGAATTATCTGTATTTATTAAGGATTGAGTTCTTCACACTTAGAATTGTGATGTGCAGGAAGGGGAAAGGAAGATAAGGGAAAATGGAGCATTTCCCAAAATCCAGGGTGCAGTAAGCTTCAGGAAACTGGAGGCTGTGTCTGTCGTGTGATGTGCTGACACCACACCACAGGTTCTGCTCTGGCCTTCAGTTAGGAAATACTGAAAATAGGACATAGCATTAAAAACTAAGCAGAAGTTGTGCTGGAAGAATCATCTTGTGAGATCATGACTGGTGCAGATAAATTGACTTTGGAAAAGGTCTTGTTGTGACTTACCCAACAAGTTTCTCCCAGATCTAACCACTTCAGCATCCAGTTTAGTGCACACTAGAGCTGTTTGAAAGTCTCAGGTGTTTCCCAGTAACACCAGCACAGATCAGTAATAAAAATGGGACTAGAGATGTTCCAGTGGGCTCAGCAGCATCTCAAGAAGAGTAAACGCTAAGAACCACTATTGCTTTAATAGCTTCTGTTTGAAAAAGAAATACAATTGATTTCTGACCATGGAATATCATGATAGAGAAGCAGGACAGATTGCTACTCTGAGCAGACCTTCCCCTCTCCTTTAGAAGCTGTTACAGAAAAGGGCAAGAGAAGCAAAAGGGAGACAAAAACATATACCCCTTAGCAATGACTGACCTTAGATTCCTCTGTATAAATTTAGGCTCCCATTGAATATCTATAAGAGGTTTTCTTCCACTAAGATCAAAGGGCTAAAACTTCACCTGTGACACAAACTTTCAGATATGTTTCTGAGTCTGATGTGTGTATTTGAAATAGATGAGGAGCAAAACCATTTAAGAAACAGACAAACCTTAAGAGCCAGACATAGGCAACAAATGGCTTGGGATATAGTTACCTGTCTGCATTTGTTCAGTTCATCTGTTTAACTCCTCTCTAGGTCAAACTTCTTGTCTGTAGAGATGTTCTATTTTCATCTTGGTTCCACCAACTCCTCACTTTGTTTCTGAAATGTCGTGGATAAGTCACATTGTTTCTATACCAGGCCCTTTACTGGTTGGTATAACCCAGTCTGCAAAGTCATTTTGATTCATATCCCTTCCAAATCAGTCCCAAATACATTCATAAAGCAGGAAACTGAGTGAGAAGCTTTGCAGGTGTTTGCTCCTGTTCCAGAAGGTCTCTCTCAGGTAATAAACTGTGTGTTCAGTCTTTTGCTGTAGAATAACATCTCTCCATTTTTCTTCTCATGGAACAGCGATGAAAATAAACCCTGCAGAGCAGAATTAGGCCCCTTGTGCAGGGCTATGGGGATGCTGGAGACAGAGGATGAAGACTGGAAGTCAACCCACTGCACTGTTTCTGTGGGCAGTGGAGGGACAAAGATCAAGGCCAAAAGACCTTGTGGGAGGTGTAACTGAGCAGATCCATCAGGTTATAGTGGGGGATTCACATCCAAAGGAGAATAGGGCCAGTATCATTGGAACCATGTAAGAATAAATGTATGGACAGACACTACACAAGTAGAGGGGTTAGATTAATGCTCTTCCATCTAAAAAAATGTGGGTTGAAAGGGTGTAAGTCAGAGGTAAATTCAGTCATGGGGAAAGTAGGCAGGGAATGGTTTCATGGTGTGTGAGAGAACAGGCACTACATGAAACCATTCATCAGCAGGTGTAAAATAAGCATATAGAGATATGTTTTGACACAACATATAAAGAAATGGTGCAGCTCATAGACCTGGAAGGCACAAGTGAAAGCCAAAAGTAGAAAGGGCCACAAGAATTCCTAGAAAGAGGTAAGAAGCTTTGAGGGTATAGGAATGAGATGAATTCAGTGGTTAAGATGTGTGGAACACTGTGTCATGCAACATCCAGATGAGAAAACATTTCCAGCTTCACCAGGATATGCAAAATGCAAAGCCATAAAGTTATTTAGCTGCTTAACCTCCTCTGCTTCCTGGGACGTTTCCATCATTATTCTACAGGTGTTGGTTTTAAAAATGTCTTTTACTG
Source organism: Colius striatus (assembly GCF_028858725.1). Classification (NCBI taxonomy): domain Eukaryota; kingdom Metazoa; phylum Chordata; class Aves; order Coliiformes; family Coliidae; genus Colius; species Colius striatus. The sequence continues at coordinate 55,967,220 of NC_084763.1, forward strand.
GTTTTTTTGGGGTTTCTTTTTTAATGCTTAAAGGAAACATGTGAGGGTTTGCAACCAAAAGTTGTCTCAGAATTTAGCCAGTCCTGCTTGTCGTTATTTAGAGGAATTTCCTTCCCTCTGCCATGGAATCATTGCAGTTGGAAAAAACCTTTAAGGTCATTGAGTCCAACCACTAATGTAACAGTCCAACCAGTAAGCAACCAGTAAGCTTCTGAATCACCCTTTAAGGGAGAGAAAACTGCTCAGAGTAGGTGCAAGCAATGGACCAGAATTTCTACAGCCACTGGGGCTGATCAGAGGGAAAGATTCACTGTTACAGTGAAACTCCCCCAAAACTGGTTGTTCAGGTCTCCAGCTTCACTCCTTGCTTCTCAATAGTGTTTTAGGCACTGACTGTCATAAACACTGATATAAATGAGCCAAAGGTCCAGCCTCATATTTACACTTGTAATTCCCTTCTGTAAGCAGTGGCTTTTATACCATAGCTTACTTTTGGAAAGCCATCAGGTTTCCCATCCAGGTTCTCTGACAGTACCTATAGTTTCCCTACCTTATATAAGGATTGCTTTTGCACATTGTATTTGCCATCTCTAGAGAACTAGCTCTGGGTTGTTGGGGCTTTTTTCCATTCATTTCTACACTGCTATTTTACTGCTTTTCTATATCCATCCCTTCCTACCTGGCAGGGAGCCTTATGAAAAGGTCACAAGCTTGTTCCCTTTGAAACCTCATCTTTCAACTCCTTTGTCCTGATACCTGCAAAAAAAGAAGACAGCACTGCAAAAGCTGGGATGCTGAGATCCCTCTAATTGTCTCCCCTGTGATGCTTTGCTCAGTACTCAGGTACACGTTTTAGTTACTGCACCTCAGCAATTATTATGTCTGCTGAGCTGTTGTAGCTCCCAACATGCATCATTTACATCTTTGGCAGTGGAAGAGAGATTTCACTCAGTTTTCACTACAATTAAAACATTTTGGTCTAGTTGCTTTACTCCTCTGCCACACACAGAGCTGCCATGGACAAGCTGGAGAGTATCTCATAAACACTATCCCATCCCCATAGGGCTATAAGCCTGCTGCTTCTGCAGAGATTGTGCCCCCCCTGAAATGGGAACCAGGGATTTTGTTCTGTATCCCTGACAGCACCCAGAAGAGGACTTCTGTTATACACAAGGCTCCCATTCACAAATGCACTTCTGAAGCAGTAAGATCCTCTTGCACATTCTAATTGCCTTTGTGTTTTCTAACCATGGCCAAACTGAAATGCAGGAGGCTCCATCTGAACATAAGAAAATGCTCTTTAACTGTGAGGATGACTAAAGACTGGAGCAGGTTGCCCAGAGAGTTTGTATGCTCTTCATCTTTAGAGGTTTCCAAGGATATCCAACAGGGATCTGGACACAATCCTGAGCAACCAGCTCTAGGTGATCCTAGAGCAAAGGCATTGGATCAGAGATCACTTCCAACCTCAACCACTCTGTGATTCTTTGAAAGCAGCAAGCTCAGTTCTGGTGAGATGTTATGAGGTTGTTGTTATCATAAATGAGAGTTTGGGCTTTTTCAGATGATACTTTTGGGTTGTTTGAGGTTTTTTAATGGAAAACCTCTTTGAAATGGACGTGGCTTTTAGGAGTAGATGCACCACTGTGACAGTTGTGATATTTCTCATCAAAATGAAATACAAACCTCACAAAAGGTGGATTATTTCATGGCTGTTAACCAATATCACCCTACTGAGGGCACTCTGTTTATACCAGGGACTTAAACCTCCTTTTTTCCACAATGTGCAGGAGAACCTGGAGCAAAAGCCTACTAGCAGTAGGCTTTCCAGCTCTCAGTGAATCTCTTCCACTGTGCAATGCTAAGTGTGTGTTACTGAGTTGCAAACCCCTGATCTCCATTCTTATTAATTCTCCAGGAATACAGTTTGAAAGGATTTCATTTTAATCTGATAGAAATGTGAAAACCTTTGAACTTTCAGAGGCTGGAGATACCATTTCCAAATGCAGAAGCTCTGTCTTTTCTGATACTGCCACTTGGTTTTGTGACTTCAATATTCTTCCTTAGTGCATCATTCTAGGGATTTGTATTACACTAAGTGGTGAGAAACACAAGTTAATGGGGAGATCTGTGGCAAGCAGCATATACAACTGCTGCTTTGAACACTTTGCCTTCCCACTGACAGAAAGTCAGACTTTATTAGCAAAGTCTTGCTGTTGGTGGAGAAACTGAGATGCAGGGAGATCACAAGATGTGGCTGCAGTTTCACTGGTGGTCTGTTGCAGAGCTGGGCTTTCACCTTGTAACATAAAGTCTTGTTTTACTACTTCAGTCTGAAGTTTGCTGCCTCTAAACCTCGGAGTAAGAACTCACCTGTGAGGTACTTTCCCAAATGTTATGTTCATTTTCAGTACGGAAAGTAATCTGGTAAGCAGTGGTAATTAGAGTGTTTGCTCTGAGGGGAGACATCATCCACCACTTGAGTCAAAATAGTGTTGTTGTAAAATCTGTATCTTCTAACCTTATACTTTTTGTGTCTCCCAGACATTTAGGATGGAACACGAGAGTTATGAGAAAGGTTTGTTGTGTCACACCATGTGCATGAATTCCTACATCAATAAGTGATAAGAACAGCAAAGATGGTAGAAAAACTTCTCAGGGAAATGAGTTTCCCTAAAGTCAGGGATGTTTTAATTGGTTTTGTTTAATCCTGGTGATGCTGTATCATTGTGGTTCTCTCTACTTTAGTTTCTCCCTCTGCCAAAGCATTAGGACAACTTGTGAAAGTATTCTTGAGTGCATTGGAGAGGAATTACAAAATGACTCGAGGAAATGTACTTAAAGGAAGTGTACTTAAAATGAATAGGAGAAATATGAGAAACATAAGCTGAAAGAAGCACCCCTCAGTTCACTAAGAAGAAAAGAATCCAAACTACCTTGAAAGCTAAAGGTGTCTCCAGAGAGGAGGAGCTTTGAGCAGGAAATAAGAAGCAGAAAAGTTTGGATAAAGACATCCATTGTAATAAAGAAGAAATAGCAGGAATTGCAAAACATCTCAAAAAAAAAGTACTGAACAGTCATGTCCTTGATTTGTTTGCACAAGATCCTTTATGATCCTGATATAAACCCTGGGAAAACCAAATGTAAACAAGGATCATGCAGGAAAAGCCTGGGGACCTGCATCATACCAAATTGTGCTAAAGTTAACTTCTTTAGAGCAGCTGTTAAAAAGAGCAAAGGCACCAGAGCCTTCATGGAGTTTAGATCTGTTGTAGTGACAAGTTACAGGAGCAAATTTTGTCCAGGGAGGATGTGGAGGCTCCTTCCTTGGAGGGCTTCAAGACCCACCTGGACATATTCCTATGCAACCTGATCTAAGTGGATGTGCCTCTGCAGGGGGTTGGACTGGATGATCTCTAAAGGTCCCTTCCAACCCCTCCCATTCCATGATTCTATGATTCTAAGTTTTAGTGTCAAAATCCACCTATCACAGGGATTCAAGGAGTGAATGAAGCCAGGGGAGAGGCTGCTGCTGGTTTCAGTGCAAGGCAGGTCTATGGTGGGGAAGATATTCAGGTGACTCAATTCTCAGAAATTCCTAGAGGTGAGCCTTGAATGTTTTCATGACTCAGAGCTGAGTAATTCATAGAATTGATTTGCTCCTGTTTGCAGAAGTTTTATTACTCCCATGTGCAAAGAACCCCATTGTTGGAAATGTTTGCCAAGCTCTTGAGCTTCACTGGTGTAATTCTTCATCTGAGCAGTGAGTTTTGACTACTGTTTGTTCATTGGGCTTTGTTGTACCAGCTTTCCAGTCAGGGGTGGCACACAGTTTTTGTGTGATACATGGCAACAAAGAAGTGCCACAGGGATGTGATTCACATGAGATGGACAAGGTTGGGACCAGCAGTCAGTGTGAGAGCTGGGAAAATTTGCAATATGCTACTGGGTGTATTGCTGCTTTGTTAGTTCTGTCTGACAAACATCAGTTGTGGCTTTTTAGACTGCCAGTCTTTTAAAGTAAGGCCTACCCTGTTCAGATTGTTGATCTCTCTGTCTTTTGCTTGATTAATATCTGTGCAGCCCCTAGATGATGTAGGTTTGAGGTCCAGCTGAGGCAGGAAAAAGGGATGCCTTACAAAGTGAGAAATGTTTTGCACTGGACAGCCCCTTTACAATCCTGGATCGACCAGGAAGTGCAAAGTACCAGAGGGACATTCCAACTCCACACTTTTGTCAGTTTTGGCTGAAGGAGAGAGGTGTCTTTATGTTAATCAAGGCTGGGTTTAGCCAATTGAAAGCCCCAGGCACTTGACTTGCTTAAGAGTCCAGGAAATCATCCTGTCTTTGGGGACACATGTTAAAACAGGCAATACAGGTTGTCAGTATCTAGTTTTTCACCCTTTGTCACCATGTTTTGAAGTGTTTGGTACTCAAACAAGAGTGCACTAGATTTCTCATGAATCACATTTGATCAAGGCTCGTCTGGTGAGCAAGGTCTGGGTTTTGTGGTCTGCATTCAGTTCCCAGACCTCTGACCTTACCTGAACAATGTGAAATCCCTGTCTTAGCTTCTCACAAGCAAAGTGAAAGACATAAATACCTCACTGTTCTGTTTAGATGAAAAACTTGCCAGGAACAAAAGCACTGTGACAATAACATGTGCCAACGATTATGTGCCAACGATTGAAGGTCAAGGTACAACTGGCATCATGGGACCATTAGAAGAGCTGTTTTGTGGGATTAGGAGAGATGTTTTGTGGGCACCTCAGTGTTAGAATGCACTTGGTTTTGAGACTTGAACTTCACAGCCCAATGGATCTCTCCCATTTCTGTGCTCTGTGTAATACAGAGAAGAAGCACGAGAATTTTACTCTGTTACAAGAAATGTGCTCTGACATTGGAATCAACAAAAGACAGACCTTTTTTTTTACCCAACAAGCTGAAAGGGTTTTTTTGTTTATTTCAAATCCTCCTTTTCTCTTTTCTTCCAGGGAATGTGACCAGGAACTGTACGAGCCAGGGCTGGACAGATGTGTACCCTGCGCCGTATGCTGTAGCTTGTGGATATGATTCCAACAGCACTCCAGGGGAAGAGGTTTGTAAACCTGGGTGGGTGGGCATCAAGATTTACCAGGGATGGATATCAGGATCACATCATCTACCCATGCTGGTTGGTTTTTTTCTCTCCCCACCCTGATTCCTGAAGAAGAAAGAATCCTCTTGAGGATCTCTGGAAGCAGAGGTCAGATGTCTAGTCAAAGAGAAGGTCCTCCCTTTGATTTCCAGGGAGGTGGCTGGAAATTAGCACCCATGAAGATCAGACCAACGTCTTTATGTTGCCCCCACATAACTTCAGGTGCAGGATTTTCCATGTTCAACTTGGAAACAAGCCCTCCACGTTTATATTTGTTGTTAAATAGAAACAGTGATTCCAGCATTTCTAGGCCAACACAAGCATCAAAAGATAAAAGGGATTAAAAAACCACAACTCAGTTGCTAACAGTGCTGCTCTGCTGATCTCAACCAGCTAAAGATCTAGAAAACTGTAGGGAACACACAGATTTTCATGTCACGTTACTGACTTTTGTAGGGAAATCCACAAGCTCTCTGGGATACTGACAATCTGTAAGCTAGTAATCACTTACCTAGGTATAATTGGCTTTGTAGAGTATTGTCATTACACAGGGAGTAGTTTATTGTTAGCTTGCTGCGTGCTGAGACGTGAAGGGTAAAGTCTAAAGGGGATAACTAAAGGGGTTAGAAGCAGGATTCACCTCACCTAACTAAAAGGTCAACATCTAATCTAAACCAGTCACCTATAGCTGTCCCATAGTCAACAAGAAAAAGCTTCTGCTGGCAAAGAATTGTATTTCACTGCAGTCATATGTTTATCTTAAAGCTATGCCTGTTGCATGTCAGTGTTTGTGAACGTTGGTCTTGGGAATCTCAGCAATGAACATGTGTATGGTGATGGGTCTTTGTGTATGGTCACACATTGCCAGGGCAGTCAAAGGGTTAACAGAGAATCTGAACAGAGCTGAGCCAGCCACAGCAGTAGAGGAATACAGAAAATAGCAAAGGGAAAAGCTGCAGAGAGGATTTCAGGGCTGCTGAAGAGAGCCTTATTCTGCTTTAGAGGCCAGACACCACTTCACATGCCCAGGTGTCCCGTTTCTCAGATAGAGCTGCCTGGCACCAGATGCACCTTGTCAAAGCCATTGTTACTGCTCTGCCCTGGGAAGGTTCTCCATCAAGAGCTCTGGTTTACCTCCCTGCTGCAAAGGGGATTTGGGAATTCCTGGGACCCAATAGACTGCAGTGTTGCCAGAGTGCTGCGTTACCAAGAGAGCACGCATTGTGCTCTTTTAATTCTGCCTTAATTATTTTTCTCCCCATTCCCCTGGTTTTGTCGTGTTGTTTAAGTCTGATTTGTGTGAAAGGTGGCTGAGGGGGGTGAACACACAGTACTAGCCTCTGAAGAAGAATAGATTGTTGTCGAATTGGCTGTCAGTTTGGGGAGGAAGAAGTAAAAGGAGTAGAAAACAAAAACGAACAGCAGGCTTTGTGGAACATGAGGTCCAGAACGGATTGATAACCTTCCAGGCTTAAAACATGATGCAATTTTTATCACCTACTGGTCTCGAGTCAGAAACAACACTCAAGGAAATAAATAAGAGCTGTGTGTTAAGAGTTTAGTTGTGAATTCAGTCCCTGAGAAGCAGATGATGTAGACATCAAAGCAATGAGCTTAGGATCTTTGCAGTGGTAATGATTCCTTCTCCAACCTGACCTTTGAAACTACATAAAGAGACCTCTTTGCATTTACTCTAGAGGGAGCCCAGATGACTTTAGGCTTGGTGACATGAACCCAAAACATGTTTGGGTGCAAGGCTACTGAAAGGCTTGATATCAGTACTTCTGTTCTGGTTTTTTCTCTTACAAATGTAAATGTTTCACATTCTGATCCCAGTTACCGAGGCACAAACATGGAGGTTACTGAGCAGAAACCAAGGAAGCTAATTCTCAGTTAATCTCACTTTAGCATCCACCTCAGCTAATTGTTCTCAGCACAGTCCTGTGACATTAACCAGAGGCTCTTAGAAGTCAAAGAGGGAATGATATAATTGCCTCATTTCATTCTTTAAACCAATATAGGATCTACAGCTACAACCCAGGCATCTTGGCACGAATTTCCTTCATTTCTCTAAACCTCTTTTTTCTAATAAGAATATTTTAGTAACCTGAGCTGTGAATGAAATTCCAGTTCCATTTATGATCTTGGGTCAAATTCTCTGCTTTGATATCTGTAAAACAAAGTGATTGTCATCAGCAAGTGCTATTGGAGAGTGAGAAGCTGTTATGTGTTGTTTCCAGAGGGGAGATGACCCCCCATGCTATGATTAAAGCTGAATGTAGACACATCTCTCTCTACACAAAAAGGATTGGTCATCATAAAGTATAAGGACGGGGAATTTACTTGCCAAGGAACACCAGGGTCTTTCTCCTGTGAATAACTGTAAGCAAAAAGCCTGTGCCTGGGGAGTTTCCAACACCACCTCAGTACTGACATCTTCCATGATACCTCTTAATTTCCTTTCCCCCACTTCTCTGCTCTCCTAAATACAGTGTGGGACAACTTCTTCCTTAAGTTCACTGCTCTAGCTCAAGCTCCCTCCTTCTGCTGGCCAGGTCTTTCCTGGAACAATTCTTCTCTGGCATCATCAAGAAGGAAGGTAGATAATGAGAGAAAGGCAAAATCAACATGAAGGCAGTTGACTGCTTTTATTGGATAAGTCTCAACTGCCCTTGGGAGCCAAAACTCAAGCAAGTCTGGAAACAAGACTGCATTTCTTTGGCTTTGGGTGGAACCTGCAAGACAGTGGAGTAGAAAGGTGGAACCTCCACTGTTCCTTACTGCAGTCCAAGTCTCTCCATGCGAGTGCAGATGAGCAAGGTGTAGGTATGACCATACCATACCGAGTGACCTCATCACCGTAGCAGCCTCCTGTCATTGTATGGCCAAGGTCAGGGAGATAAATTGGCCTGAAACACTTGCTATGTATTATGTATGACCCTAAGCTCTGGGTGATGGGGCTGTAAAGACACTCTGCTTTTAGCCATCTCTCAGATCTGGGGTCTAAGAAGTAATATAGATATGACCAGTGTAACCTTTGCACTCTCTGAAATCTCTGTCTTGTTTTAACACCCCTCCAAACTGGCTTGTGCAAATGCTAGAGGGTTACTACTCACCTCAGCCTCACTGATTCTGTGGAGTACCTAGTGCCTGTCAAGGCCTATGAAAACAGCATATAAAAATGTCAACCCTCGCTGTTATGAAAGAGTTTTCTCAAACAAGGTTGGGTTTAGATTTTCTGTCTAAGCTGCCCTTTGCAGTTTTGGTTGTTTGGATTTTTTATAGTGAATGGCAGGAAGAAGGGCAAGGGAGAGTCAGTCCAGGGCTGGAAAAATGAGATTTTCCACTAAGTGATTCTCACCAGATTTTAGATTCTCATAAAACCTTGGATATTTCATTGATAAAACAAATGTCCAACCACCAAATCATCTGTTGTCCTTTCTCCAAGCTGAAAAACAAAATGCATTGATTTAGGATGTTGCTGGAGAGCCTTAGGAGAGCTGGGAGTTTTCTCATCTTGCTTCTTCAATTGATTTAGACCAGGAATAAAACTGTGTGGTTCCCCATGCTCAGCAATTCCCTCTGTGTGCTGGCAAACAGAAAAGCCATGAACTAATACCAATATGTATTTCTGAGTTAACGTACCTGTGACTTCAGCAAGGAAGTGTTTAGTTTTCACTTGCTGAAACATTATGTCTAGCTTCCACAAAAGCAAACAGATTCCCAGACCAGCTCTGCCCTCAAAGTTCCTTAATAAGATGAAGCTCATCATAGCTGCCACCTCACAGCTGCTGTGTCAGTGTGCTCTTTAACTGCACATTAGTCATTCTTGCTCCACAAGGTTGTAACGGCGTAGCTGTCTCTGCAAGTGTCACATCAGCCTCCTTCCTGCATGAACTTTTCCCTTGTGTAACTGTAACTTGGTTTTGGAGTGATCCAAGCTCTACTGCAATGGGACACATCCCTCATACTCACACCAGTGGTGAGTCATGTATTCTACTGGATGTGATTTTAAAGGGTGAAGGAGTTTGAGATAAGAGGAACGGAGTAGGATGGTTCCCATGTCTCACCAAGAAGGTCAGTAAAAGCTCAGAGATGGTGCATGTTGGCAGCTCTTTGAAAAACCTGTTTTGTTTCTTTCCTTCACCTTAGCAAACGGCGTTTTATGGCACAGTCAAGACCGGCTACACCATCGGACACACCTTGTCACTCATTGCTCTCACGGCTGCTATGATCATTTTATGTCTCTTCAGGTAAGACCATGAGAGGAAAAAACATAGGGTGGCTCAAAGACTGTTTAAGTTATCAGCTAGGAGTGTTACAGATGGATACAGAAGTCTTCTGTCAAGTCTCAGTTGGACAGGGGGGGAATGTTCCTCCATCTTTTGGTACCACTGTTATCTGGGATGTGATTTGTGACCTTTATCATAGAATCATAGATTGGTAGGGATTGGAAGGGACGTTTAGAGATCATCAAGTCTAACCCCCCTGCAGAAGCAGGTTCATGTGACAGTTGTAACCCAAATCAAATTATTGAAGTGGGATTTGTCTCACTAAACGTAGATAGTTATGTGATGGGTCTCTGTATTAGAGACTGTTATCCCATAAGCTTGTTATAGTGCACAAAGACCTAGTCAGTGTGGTTTATAGGGATACTAAGGAATGATGCACCTCTGCTAAAGCAGGCACTCAAAGTGGTACATGTGAATCACACCTCAGAACTACCTCCCCAAGTCTATTTCAGAAACACTTCCTGCTATGGCAAGACACCCATCACCAGACTGGAGCCTCAGAGATGTGCACAAGGCAGCAGATATGATTCAGGAACTTCAGGAGACTCAAGCCCTTCTGGATTGATGATGATGCTCTACAGCATCATGGCATTAGATGCCCATATTGCAGCAAATGCATTAATCACAGAATCTCAAGGGCTGGAAGGGACTGCAGTCTTTATTGTTTGTAATGGATTCAGTCACCTAAATTAGGATGCCTCCAGCGAAGAAGTCTGCCTATAAGGTAGTCTCCTATTATAGTGTTGTTTATGTATAGGAAGAACAGCAAAAAGCAGATGTCTGTGAGATGGAAGAACCTTCCAGATATGATTCCATATCCTCAGGCCAGTCTCAAGTGGCATTTGAATGAAATGCATTGTGTGGTTGTCCAGTTTATGTCAGTCTGGTCCACACACCATCCCCAAAGGAAGCTGTAGGGAACAGCATATGTTGTAGGGTAATTCTCACACGGAGACTGGCCTCACCCTTGAAGATCTTTGCACTTGCCAGAACACACTTTCTCTCCACTCCATTTAGAAAGGAAGAGTGAATCAGGAACACAAGCACACAAGGCACACAAATTATCTCAACAAGGTACAAGGTGCCAGCCAAGCTGGTGAAATTGTCAGAGTTCACACTCTTCAATTGTGGGAAACAGTGTAGTTTGACTTGCCTTTGCCTGCAAGTACAGAGGGCTCAGCTCGGTCACATTATCAGAGATTAAGAGCATAAACTGCCAATGCACAGTGACTCATTAAGAGGTGGAAATTTGATCATGTTGCTGAGTGAGGTCTGTTGTGGTTCTGATGACTGTACAAAGTACCCGTTTCCAGAGTATTAGGCTTTTCACTTTAGCTGATGTAAAGTCTTAGTGCAAATAAAAAAAGACCTGCTTGATCACAATTAATCTTCAAAATATTAGTGGTCAAGGGACAGAAAAACCCTGGTGTTGATCTCAGTGTCATTAATAACTAGTCATTTTTAAGGAAAATATGGTTTGTGTTGCTCCACAAAGCCTGTAATATGTATCAATTTTGGCAGCAGCTGCTAAGAATTCATTTCTATTCCTGAAGAAACATTTCACTCTGCAAAGAATTATTGCAGTATAAACATTCTGTAGAAAGCAGACCTTTATCATGAACACAGTTTGCTCAGTCAAAAACATTTCCTTTTCAGTGGAGAGCAGTGGGATGGACCTGTTCTCTGTCATTCTGTATTTTGACTTCTTCTTTTCTGAGAATTGGGAAAGCTGCAGATGTATGGATTGCCACATGTGGATTTCAAGAGGCTTAAGTGGATTTGTGGTGATTTACATCAGAACATAGTCTGTCTCAGGCTTTCTAATGTTTAATTGTGAGTCCTACAGCTTGGCAGAAGAAACATGTAAATAGATAAACGGTGCTTTTGAGAAGCCTTGCTCTTCAGAAGTGTTGTCTCTTCCCAACAGAAAACTGCACTGTACTCGAAACTATATTCATATGCACCTCTTCATGTCCTTCATAATGAGAGCCATCGCGGTCTTCATTAAAGATGTCATCCTGTTTGAAAGTGGAGAGTCTGAGCACTGCTTTGTGAGTTCAGTAAGTAGCTGTTACATTGGAGTTTCCACTTTATTCTGTTGCCTCTCTCAAGCAAAAGTTACCTTACAATGGAGACAGCACTTTGGCGGGATTGCAGGGCTTTTTTTTCTCATTTGAAGGAAACAAAAACGTGGTTCCTGAAGTTTAATTTATGTGGAAAAGGCATAAAAGAAATTAGCAGAGTCAAATATTGATTATCCTAGAATGGTGGGAGTTGGAAGGGACCTGTAGAGATCATCCAGTCCAACCCCTTGCAGAAGCAGGTCAACCTACATCAGGTCTCATAGGAACATGTCCAGGCAGGTCTTGAAGCCCTCCAAGGAAGGAGCCTCCACAACCCCTCTGGGCAGCCTGTGCCAATTCGCTGTCATCCACTGAAACAGTTTTATCTTATGTTTAAATGGAACTTTTTGTGTTCCAGTTTCATCCCATTATAGGCACCTGCTCCCTTCTAATGTCAAACCTACAAGTGAGGCTCTACCAAGATTTTGGGGCTTCGTTCAGTCCTGTATCCATCTCTCAGTCCCACTCTAATTTCTTGGATATCCTGGTCAAAGGAGATTTGCTGTCCTATGTTTAAGGATTTAGTACAACTTTTCCCTTCTGTAGGAGTGGAAGTCAGATCCAGATTCACATAACAAACTTTAGGTGTCTATGGGGTAGATACCTACACATGAGCTAGCTGTGTAAAGCGCAACCATAGTCATTTGAGCTCTAATGAATGTACCCACTGGAGCCTGAAGAGCTGCTCACTTCACCTTGAAGAAGGCACCTGCCTTTGGATGGCTCTCTGGGCTCCAGTGATTGCAGCAACCAGATCTCTGCAGGATTTCAAGCAGGAAATACATGAATACATCATTGTCTGTTTTTCATCTGGATCTATATCCCACACTGGCTGCCTTCAGCTCTTAGATTTCCCCACTGGGATGATAAATGAGGGAAATGAAGGATTTAGTATAGGGTTTTTTTTCACTTTCAAGCTCCAAACTTTTGCTGGAGCAAACTTTAAGGATGGAGAGGAGCTGTTTATCTGCAGACCATATTGACGCAATGGGATGCTAGTCATGAATAAGTTTAGGGAGGAAATTGAAGGCAGCAAAATAGAGATGTCATCAGAGTCATCCAGAAAAAAACAAACCAAAACAAAACAAAAAAGGGAACCCTTCATAATAAATTCATAACATTAGATGAGCTGCTTGCTGGTAATAGCAGGGGACTGGGCACAGCAGTTCAGCAGATCCCTTCTGGACCTGTTTTTTATGTCATACAGCACCAGAAAAAAGATTCTCTTTTCCATCCATTCAGTTTCTTCCTTTCCTTCTGGCTTTCCCATGTTCTTACCCTGAGTCCTACCCTTGCTGTTACAATGACCTTTCTGCTTGAGCATCTCTCATTTGATATCAGAGAGCAGCCTGCTCCCAGCCTTTCCCCAAGAAGTGTCTGCAGCACAACACGTTGCTATTGCAGTGACCCCCTGGGGTATTTTTCCCCTATGTGGCTCACTAGGATCTGTATTCTTTAGCACTGGAGTTTTATTGTGAAGGTCCTTGAGTGGTTAGAATGACATATAAACTGGAATGAAGAACTGCCTGGTGTCTGCTGCCACAGATAACTGCCAATGCTAATTGGCAGAGGAACCAAAAACCCAATGAACCATGGAATTTGAACTAACCTCTCACTCCTGTGGGAGTTTGCACTGGGTTGTGACTGAGGCATGACTGCAGAAAGCCGTGTGAGAAGTGTATGCTTCAACTGTCCATCCAGAAACACTTCTGCCTATAAATACAAGACTTTGTCCTGCAGAATCCACGGCTCCCAAAAGCCAGTGTGCTTTCAAGCAGACCCATGGCTACCACCATTGTGTCTTTTTCTTCCCATCAGAGGACTTTCCTGTTAAATGCCAGCTCAGGGTGAATAGCTGGATGATGTACAAGGGTTATAAAAATGCTTGGAACAAAACTGTCTCCACCACACTAGGCTGAGCACACGCCTTGCAAAGTCTGCACCATCTTAACCCAGCATTCTGGATAACCTTTTAGATCATAGGGAAGAAATATACCTACATGAAAAGCAGTCAAAATGCCTCTCCAAATATTCATCTGTTTGCAGAAATACTTGTCAAATCCATTGTGTTTACATGGATTTAGTTGGGGTAAGGTTGGCTCGAGTTAGGTTAAATACTTGTTTTGTTTGTGCTTTGAATTTGGAGGATAAAGTTTTGACTTGGGACACCTGGGTACTAGTTCATAGACCCAGGATCTAATACACAATTTACTGAGGGTTTTGTGTTATTCAGTCTGAGGAGAGATTTGCACAAACAGTTCCATTTACTGAATTCTCTCAGTACCGTGCTGTTTCAGAAGAGGGCAAAACTAAAGCAATAACAGCTAGAAAAGTACTGCTTTTAGTATGTATAAGGAAAAAAGGATAAAGGCACCCCTCTTCCAGAACAAATTCAGGGTTATATGAGGGGCCAAATTCTTGAATTTGCCATTACCTGTTTCAGTAAGGAGACTTCAAATTGGCTGGTTTATGCATCAGCCACACAAGAGTATTTTAAGCTCTCCACCACAAATGTCTCAGTGCTCCCATCAAGCAGGAGCTCCACTACATGTAGTAAAAAATAACTTGTGCATAGGCTTTGCTGCTGTAGCATTTTTCCTTCTTGTTACCTAGTGCTAGAAACCTTAACTATGGTATTAACTCTGTATCATTTTAAACTCAAGTGGTTTTGAATTACCATTGAGTTCAAGGTGAACACACTCTGTGAGCCACAGAGCCTGAGAATGCAACAATAAGCATTTCAGGGCCAATGCAGCCAAAGTGCATGTGATGAGCATCCTGTGAGCTAGAACCATGCAGTGGGTGGTATTTATGGAGTGATGTGTAGCACCTGTAGCCTCCTTGAATCTCTTGGTGTTTCTCTATCAACCCACTCCTGGGTGTGGTAAAAAAAGTCTGGCTGCTTAGGGCAGAACCCCTGAGTTGGTAACTAAAGCTTGTTTTCATACCTAAATGTATCAAGCTTAAATGATCATTGGTCCCAGGATCTGTCCAAGGTGGCCCAAGCCCTTTGTCCCACGCCAAGGAAACTCAGCAGCAGTAGCTTTACAAATGTCCCTTGTGTCTTCTCTCTCCCTACACTGGCCAAATCAGTTAGTCTTGTTCTTAGGTGCAATGAGGATCCCTTGGCTCATGTAAAAGCATGTAGACAGACCTTCAGAGAAGGCTGGGCCTCCAAAAGTCTGCTGTGGGATTTTCCAGTGGGAAACAAGGTACTGTAGGAGTCTGATGGCCACATACAGACACAATATGTGGCCCAAAGTCATTAACAGATGAAAACCACTTTATCTCTCTTTCTGGCATGCCTTCATTCATGAAATATATCTGTAATTATATGGATCAGAATAACCCTGTTGGCTTAAATTGCTTAAAAATGGACATATACTCAAGTGTGTTAGTCATTTGGACATTAAGCACTGAGATGTAGAGACAACCAGGCTAGGAGGGGTCTGTGAAGTCACCTACTCTGACTTCCTCAGCAATTACTCATTTTGATTTGTCCAGAATGCATTCTGTCTCAGTAATCAGTCATTTCTAATGGAAGACTCATCACATGTGGCTTTATTGTGTCCAACTATTACTGATGCTGCATGAAAAATTGTGCCACTTGCCTGCATTCCTCTGGAGTGGTTTTCACTGCCAGACCCAAGGCCTCCTTACAAGTTTTAGTTTTTCACATCAGTTTTCTTAAGCCTAATGACTTTCCATCCTGGCATTTCAAAGCTTTGTCTTCCCCTTGCCTCCTCTCCCTAGACAGCACCTTGTGAAACACAGTAGCCAAAACAGCAAACCTGGGTAGAAGTATTGAACAGAACACTTTTCATTTCATCTTTTTATGGTTTTATGGATAGGTTTTGATGTAGTTTCATTGCTGTAGGATCTGGAGAGCACAGTGAGGAGCCACTTGCATTTCCAGCCTAGCTGAAGACAAAGAAGCTGACAGTTTGATATAAACAAAGATCAGGTTCTACAGATTAAATCCAGGCTGCCTTTTACTGAGCTCTGCAAGTTTGCCTGAGGATTCAGCTGGGTTAGACCAGACATTTGTCTTTTTGCCTTTTGCATTCCAGTAAGACAATCAAATGTTCAAAAGAAGGTGGGGCTTTGAGCCATTGTGAACATATACCCTTAACTCATCTTATCAGTGTGAAAAACTGGGCTTTTCACATCATCTCCCTCAGGCCAAATGGATAACAGCTGCAGGCTCCTAAATTAACTTTATATATGGAAGCTGAAGACAGGTTTGCTCTTCCAGTGCAACCCCATCTGAGACTATTCAGATCTATATTCTCTGCCCAATGTGAGAATGCCTTGGTGTGCAGGCTGTTGGAGAGAAGGAAGAGTAAAAGCCTTTTTACACACTGGTGTAGAAGTGAAATGAATATTAGAGATTCAGGTTGCATCCTCTGGGAAAGACATCTACTCCCACATAGGCAGAGAAGGGATGAGCAGCACAGTCCAATATTTGCTGAACTTTGGCTGACTGGCTTGGAAGGAAGAGCCTGGCAGAACTCTGAAGACAATGCAAATCATTCCCTTAACTTTAATTGGAGTTGGGTCAGTCCCCAAAATGTGTAAATACATCAGCTGACACTTTGTCAGTAGCTCAGCCCATTCCTGCAGAATTGCAACCCATCCACTGACCTCAGTGGGACCAGCCAGGCCTGAGGTAAGGAGGTGCTTTATGGTCTGTCCTGCCATGGAAACAGACCCAGTGTGAAATGAGGTTGACCTTGTTAGGCTTGGCTGTGTGTTGGGAAGGAGACCCTCACTCTCCCCATTTATTAGAAAGCAGTCACATCTGGTTCTCACCCCAAGGAACAGCACAAGGACCAAATCCCTGCTCATGCAAAGTATATGTTTCTCACCGTGCTCTTCCACTCACGTCTCAGCTGAACCACCAAACCCTGTCCACAAATTCCCATGAAACCCAGACAAATCATTCCTGTTTGCTTCAGGAGATGGGTATTGCAGTGAACTGGCTTCAGTGCTTCTTTATGAGCTTTTTTTGAAAGCTTTTGGTTTCTGCTCAGGATTCTTCTGAAGATCTCTGTGGTGTTGCTGGCACAACACAAACCTAACACACCCATCTCCTTGGTTTTTGTTTTTGCCATCAGGTTAGATAAAGAGATTTGTATCTGCCAAACAACTTCTGTGGACTGTTGTCTCCATGTCTGCTGATATACACATATCTGTAGGTACTTTTATAACTGCTGAGCTATCAGTGTAAACTACAGTTTAAGCTTTACAGCAAAACAAATGACAGAGGGGAAGGGGAAAAACCCTTCCTTTACTTTTGAAATTGGCCAGAGATCCCACATCCAGGGACATGTTATCATCTCTTCTAGAATAGAAGAGGTCTCTACCTGCCTAAACCCTCACTGACATTTAGGAAATAGGCCTATGTCATCTCATACATGCCACAGGGAGAGGGCCTGAACACAGGGGATTGCTGTGGAGCTGATGGCAAACAGTAACAGCAGTTGGTAGCTGCCATGCTTGGAGCTTTGCTTGCTGCACTGTATCCTTAACAGGGGCTCAACCACAGTCAGGCCTGGCAGTGGCAAATAATTGAAGGGGTTGGGAAGGAGGGTTGTAGTGCTGAGAACTGGAGCTCTGCATAAAGGATGTGGGATAAGAAGGAAATGTAGGCTTTGGGCTTCAGTTGGGAAAGAAAGGAACATGCAATGGCAGAGAGTGAAGGAAACCTTGAGTGTCAGAGAAGCTGAAGGTGAAATGTTGTCATTTTGAGAAAAAGAGACAATGAATGGCAGTGGGGGATGAAGCTAGGCACTTGCTCTGCAGTGCTGGAGGCATACCAGGCTAGGAAGTGAGGAAGGGTTGTGCCACTGAATTGAGACTCTGCTTTAGAGAGATAAGGTTTGCTAGAGAAGATGAGAGAAGCAAGGAGAAGAGGCTGTATTTCAGCTATGAGCTGGCCAACATGGGCATCCCTTCTCAGAAGAGAAACTGGATATACACTGACTAGACTCACAATGGAATCAACAGAAAGAACAAGAGGGAGAGCTTGATGGGAGGTCTGGCTGTGCTCCCTCCCTCTCGGCTGTCCATGGGTCAGGCCCACAGAGAATGGATGAAGTGATCCATCCTTCCAAGGAAAAAGAATCAGATTCTGAGTTATGGCCCTTCTGCTCCTTGGATTATTCACATCAGGCAACCCTTGAGAAGGTCTAGACCATGGTTACCAAGCTCTAACATGGTTTTTCACAGTTTTACTTGGATGAGTGATCTCCTTGTCTTCTTCTTTGCTCCTGGAAATAACTCAGGAGTGGAGCCAGAAAGTTAGACTGTGGAATTGTTCTTGAGCAGGAGCTTCCTTTGCCTACCATGCCTGACACAGTGGTACCCCAGTCATGGAGGCCTTCAAAGCAATGCAGTATTGCCAATGAAGAGAGAGAATGTGTTAGGGGTAGGGTAGAGCATTATTAAACCTCTGATTACCTTCTTTCTTCAGCTGCTGCTTTGTAGCTGCTTTGCATCGATACTGAAGATGTGTTGAGAAGTGCCACTGTTCTGCCATTGATGAGCATGAAATAGGTTCAGTTACCCCATTTACCAAGATAATTCTATTTTTATGTCTAAACTCAACTCTGAGTCATCTGATGCAGAGACTAGACCTGCTAGAGCTAATCATCATCTTAGAAACACTCCCAAGACTGCTCCTAAAAATCAGAGTGTTCCTCAGAGACAAAATAGAAAGGCTGGGTCCCTCACGGACTGAGTTAGACAACCTGTGTTCAAATCAGCAGGAGTGCTTCAATAGCCTTGAGGATCACAGCCATGGAGCTTAAACTTGTTTCTTATGTGAGGAAAAGGAGAAAAAGACTGCATTCAGTAGGTGGCATTTGGTGAGGAAGCCTGCGTGGGAAGTGGGCAAGGCATGAGGTGCAGTCACGTGCACCACATTTCTTGTTGGTGTAAACTGGTACAGCACTGTTTATTCTAATAGAGTTTGGAAGGTTTCTGCAAGGTCTGACCCTGCCATGCTCTGCTGTGTTGCAAGCACATAAAATAGATGTCTCATGCAGCTTCAGTGTTAGCAAAGACAAGCTCTTAAATGCCTTGCCATTTTCTGATGGCTTCCAAATGGTATTAGAGAGGTGAAAACAGAAGGGGCATTTATATGAGTTGAACTATTGCTAAGAAATGATGCTATAACCAGAGAAATAATACTCTAACCAGGTTCTACAGGCTTAGCCTTGATGCAGGTTGAAGTAGTGGCACAGAAAAGAGAGATGGAGATTGAGCTCAATAGCTTTTTCCTAGTCTTGATGGGAGCAGGCAAGACTTAGTGTGCATGTGTATGGCTGTACATCACAGCTCATCAGTCTAGAAACAGCATTTCTGCTTTATGAAAGCAGCAACAAATCAACTAGCTCAGACACAAATCCAGGTTATAATGACTGAATAAATTGCCCAATGGCAGCTGACATGGAGCAAGTATTCCAGCGTGTGCTCTTAAGCAGTGACAGGGGCATGAAAATGCAATGTGTTGTGACCTAGAGGAAAGTGGGTTCAGATAAATTGAGTTAATTTGCTATTGCCAAGGCTTAAGAGCATTCTTGCATAATGTTTCTGGTGTGCCATTGATGCAGAGCAGCATGTTAACAGGGAAAATGTGTGTTGGAGGCGTGTGCCTGTGACGGTGACAGTGAATTCAGTTGTGTTGTTCTACCTGCTGTACTTTTTGTAGGGTTGACTTAGAGTTGAAGCCACTCAGGGCAGCTGGACCTGAAAGGTCCATCATCAAGATATAAGATTGTTATTCCCATGAAGGTCTTTTCTTCATTATAATTCCTGATAGATGAAAAATGACTTTAACTGAGGCTTTGAACTTGACAGCTTACACCCTCACAGACTGAAGGGTACAGGCTTCAACCATAAGCCACTTTGTTTCTGTCAAGATGGCATGTCAAGAACTTCTTTGGTCCAATTTCTTTATTCATAGATAGTCAACACCCAGGATTCTTCCAGGAAGATTTGCAGAGCTACCCGCTAGTGTAGAAATTTATCATTTAAAAGTAGTTGTTTGTCAGATTCCGTGGTAGGGAGAGAGGAGAGGAGAGGAGAGGAGAGGAGAGGAGAGGAGAGGAGAGGAGAGGAGAGGAGAGGAGAGGAGAGGAGAGGAGAGGAGAGGAGAGGAGAGGAGAGGAGAGGAGAGGCACCCAGTTGATTTAGGAGGAGTTTTCTTGTTTGAATAGACATCAATTCCCTTTCACAGTAGAACATAAAACTTGTAGGGCTTTTTTATTGCTAACCTGTTTGAATCTAGTCTACAACTGCCAATTAAAATGGGGGAAGAATTCAAAGAGATGGCTTTTTGCCGGGCAGTGCTGTTTGCTTGGTTTTGATTTGTGTTTTCTATCATTGCCCAGAGGATTGAGCGTGCTGAGGATGAGTTAACACCTCTTTTTTTTCCTTCTTCCCTTTTTAAAATTTTGTGTATGTGTGTGTGTGTCTCAGAAAATTGATTTGACCTAAGGGCTCATTTCTGAAGGAACAGAATTGCCCAGGAAGAAGCTGTTTTATTTCTGTCAGCAGTTTCTATTGACATCATGTCAAATTTCTGCAAATTAGGCCCTCGGCACAAAACCTTCTTGAACACGGCAGGGGCTTTGGCATTGGCCTCCATAGGGTCAAACCATTACCCTGTGTAGCCAAATTGTCTGCAGAAGACTAGTCATGGTAGCAGAAAGCTGAGATAAGAACTCACTATTCACAGTTAGTCAAGTCAGCTTCTGGACGTGTCTAGTGTAGTTTTTCTTGAAGGCACGTGAATGTGGCATGCTCTTCCTCTCTTCTGTCAAAGCCAAATAAGTAGTGAAAAGATGCAAAAGCCTTGAGCATCGAGACAGAGACAAGAAACAGCCCAAGGCTATAATACAGCATTCTATCTCAGCCACTTTCTCATGAGAGGTAAAACTAGGATCAACAGTCACGACTGAAGAAGCATCTCTCTCCTCTCTGTGAAGGTGACTTGTGAAGGTGACTTGCTCTAGACTCTAGAGCAAGTTGGAATAAAAATCCCCACTTGAGTGAGTAAGAGAAGGTTTCTGTTTCCAGTAAACAATACTGGCTTGGGCAATGTCTTCCTAGGGCAAAGCTCACTGAATATCTTCACCTTTCCTTTAGCAGAGGCAATAATAACTTAGGCCAGTGCAGTAGATCCATTCCTCTCATCATCAGTTTTACTCTCTCAGTAACTGTATAAGAAATAAGACTTATTACTCACAAGCATAAGACTTGTGAGTAAAGCATAAGACTTGTGAGTAAAAAGACTTGTAAAAAGACACTGAGGTTCTGGAGTGTGTCCAAAGAAGAGCAATGAAGCTGGTGAAGGGTCTAGAGAACAAATCCTATGAGGAGTGGCTGAGGGAGCTGGGATTGTTTAGCCTGGAGATAAGGAAGCAAGAGGAGACTTTCTCACTCTGCAGCATCCTGAGAAGAGATTGTGGCTGGGAGAGAGCTCATTCTCTTCTCCAAAGTTACAAGTGACAGGACAAGAGAAAATGACCTCAGGGTTGGAAATTAAGAACAATTTCTCTCCCAAAAGTGTCTTCAGTCCCTGGCACAGGCTGCCCAGGGGAGTGGTTGAGTCCCCCATCCTTGAAGGAACTGAAAAGACATGTAGATGTGGCGCTGAGGGAAATGGTTTAGTGGTGGGCTTGGCAGTGCTAAGCTAACATTTGGACTTGATGACTTACATGTTTTTTCCAACCTAAATGGTTCAATGATTCTATAAAACAGAAGTTAAAAGCAGAGTAAAATACCCCATGAAGATGAAAAACATGTCTTTGGAAAGTAAGCCTATCCTGACATCTCCATGCAACATGCACAGAAATTAATGGAGAGTACACAACTACAAACAGTGCTGTACAATGCTTAAGGTTATAAACCAATCAGGAGTCTGTCCATTGTGTGAATTCCAGTGCCATGATAGTGAGATGGGGAATTAATCACACCATGTAACCGTACAAGCAGGGCAACTGTTTGGTTATTACATCATCATTACAGACTATGTTCTACTTTGGCTAAAGTGGGCATCTCAAGAGAAGAGCTGGGATGGGATTCAAGCTGATTTAGGCATGTGAGGAGCAAATCAGCTCAAGATTGAGACTCCTGAGTTCATTTGTGATTGTGAGTGCCTAAAATGACACTGTAGTTATGGAGGTGTAGGATTAGGCCAGTCCCTGCAATTGAAGACCTTAATTTGAGCATCTCCAAAGCAGGCAATGGTTGCTCAGTGCTGTCCCAACTTCCAGGTATGTCCCAGCAACAGAGTCATGAATGGGATCTATGTAAAGCTTTTAAATAACATTGAAGAAGCCTCCTTGACCAAGCTGGGCTGAAGAGCTGCTGTTGCTGAGGGCAAATTCAGCATGAGTCACTCAGCCAGTGTCCCTTCAGATAGGTCATGTCTTCTGGGCAACATAAAACTAAAGTACTGGATAAATCTTCCACTGAGAAAATGAGCTTTCATCTGTTTTCTGTTGAAAAGGCCTGCAGAAATCTCTGTGTAAATCTTTTCCTCCTCCATCAGTGGTGGTAGCCCAGGTAAAAGAACTTAAGTACCTTACAGGAGATTGTGAGTCCTCCAGTTCTCATGATTGATTGAGGCAAATCTGAGCCTATGTTTTTGCCAAAGGCACTGGGGACTGAACTGAAGGTACTCTCCCAGCTTCATAAATAATGCCAGGAGCTGCAGCATTGCCTGGGATTGCATGTGATGTCTTCAAGACATATTTAGTCTTGGAGCCCTGCCACAAACCTTCCACACTACAAGAAGCTGCAGAGTTGTAAGGGTATGAGGGAGGAACACGGGGTCTGCACGAGGGTCACATCCACGTACAGGAGAGGCCATACACAGGGAAGGACAGGCCAGGCCTCATGGTGGGGATTCCTGTGGCTGAGGCAATGAAACTCAGGCAGAATGTTTACATTGCAGTGTATTGCCAAGCCAGCTATGGTAGCACAATACTTGACAGTGCCTAAAATGACACTAGCTCTCTACTTTTAAGCAGCTGGCTCTTGCACAGTGACTCCTTTTCAGATACCCTCAGTTAAACAGTCATAAATGTAGATGCATACAGCATAGATGGTTGGACACACTAAAGCAAGGGAGGGTTGACCCAAACAGTAAGTCTAAGACGTGCCTCATCTCATCTTGAAGTAAACTTCTACAGTAATCAAGATTGTTGACTTGTTGACTCTGAGGAATTTAAAGAGAAGCACAAAAGTATTTGTTGGGGTCAAAGAGGTTTTTATGCCTCTGTAATAGGGCCTCTCAAAATCCAGGAAGGACTCTCCTCCAAATGTGTCACTGGTTTGACTGTCAGAGAGGGTTCAATGGAAGAACATCACTTCAGTCAACAGTGAAACTGCATCTCTCATAGAAATATCTCTTCTGGTTTAAACTCATCCAGTTTAGGCAACAGTAGCAAGAAGTAGTAAGAAAATACCATGATTTAATTTAACAGGGCATTGCATCTAAATCTGTTTCATTGCAGGACATCCCTTGTCTGCAATACATTATTTCCTTGGGCTTAAAATGATTCATAAAAATATCCTTCCTCCAGGTAAAATGGAAAATGCCTGGGATGGTAGCAACTGCTCAAGTAGCCAAATGTTCCTCAGTGTGGGGCAAAGAATTGCTTTGCCACTTCTCACAGATGTACATCCAAAACCCACGGAGAGCAGCACCATGCTGGTAGGGATGATGGTGCAGCATATCAGTCTGTTGCTGCTCAGCAGTGTTTCCAAGCTTGAGTGCATCTCCAGGTGCACACAGTCAAACAGCATCCAGAGCTGAGCTGTCTCTCTCCAGGATGCACACTGAACTCTCCATTGAGGGGTTAATGTGTGTCAAGCATGTCAACCTGCTTGGTGAGCCTTTTGACTTTTAACTGTAGAGCTCGGTTCAAAAGAGCTTCAGGTGATGCAAAGATCAGTCTCAAAGGTGTACACAGAGCAAGATTTACTGGTGATTTGGTGTGTTAACTATGGAAATATGCTGCAGTTCACCACTGTTTGTTTCTTTTCTTCCAGGTAGGCTGCAAAGCCATGATGGTTTTCTTCCAGTACTGTGTGATGGCAAACTTCTTCTGGCTCCTGGTGGAGGGCTTGTACCTTCACACCCTGCTGGTCATCTCCTTCTTCTCAGAGAGGAAGTACTTTTGGTGGTACATCTTGATTGGCTGGGGTATGCACCTTCTCAAAACTGAGCACCAAGGAGTGATGCTGACAGGCATTTTTATCAGCTCTTTAATCCACAGACCTGGGGGCTCAGACAGGGCAAAGATGTGTTTTACGTGTTGCCTTGCAGCCAAGAATTGTCAGTGAAACCAGGAGCAAGATCAAGTAATGGCCAGAGGAGTTTAACAGCATTAGCACAAATCTTCAAAGGTATTTAACAACTTAGCTTGTGCTGGTTTAATTGGTAGCTGAGCACCTCAGTGTGAGTGTCTGCAAGGACCATGGGTCTGGAACTCCTCATCACCTTTACAGTTGTTTAGTCCTTTGATCCTGACTGGGATCCCAAAGTTGATATTGTGCATTGACTTTAAATGGTAAGGATGGATCCCAGCAAAGCAAGACTGAAGCAGACACTGCAGTCTGTCACTCTGTCCTTGTCTCACTCAATTCAGGCCAACTAGCCACCCTGAGATCCCATCACCTGTGTGCTAATGCTGATAACCTGCTTACTGCATCCATGATTTCTCCAGCTTTAATGTGATTTGAGTCCCAGACATGAGAAAAAGAGAAAGGAAAAGGAAGGGGAAAGGGAAGGGAAAGGAAAAAGAAGGGGAAAAGGAAAAGAGAGGAGAGGAGAGGAGAGGAGAGGAGAGGAGAGGAGAGGAGAGGAGAGGAGAGGAGAGGAGAGGAGAGGAGAGGAGAGGAGATGTTAGCAGGCCTTGTTTCAGATATTAATCAGGTCAGACCTTCTTTAAACCTGCCCTGTGCATAGATGCCCTTCCTTTCAGCACGGTACAGAGTGCAGGTTTTGAAGAAAATGGTATGAAGGTAATGATTTTAAACCAAAGGAAATCTTTTGCTCTCATTAGATGTCCTGAGGTTGCTTGGGTGATGAAGGGCAATTCAAGAAAATGACTGGTGCTTGAGGATTCTTTTGGCCTTTCAGTCATCCAGCATTTGCAAGAGCATCACTCATGAATCTGGAATGGATCATGCAGGAGTCAATAATTCAGGCACACCCATTACAGTTCTTAATGTTTTTATCACCTGTACCAAACAGAATACAATACTCTGGCTAACACAGAATGAAGCAATGTGTTCTTCCTGGAGTATTTCCAGTATAAATCTAATCAAAGATGAGACAAAGAGGCACCAAAAGAATGGGACAAGACCATGCTAACCAGGCAGAAGATCACAGAGTGAGGAGCAGAGGCAGGTTCATCTGGCCAACTACAGACGTGTACATGTGAGCTTGTCACTCCAGGCTCCCCTTGTAGTCAGTGGAGATCCAGGCAATACAATCAAGGATGTCCAAGGGCATGTTTCTTGTCCTAAAGCAAACTTCTAAAGTAGCTCAGATGACCTATGTGTTAGAAATACATATTTCTGCCTGTTGATGCTGAAGGGAGCCCGTGGTGACTGGCTTGGATACAGGTTTCCACCCTGTACATGTCTGAAGTTATTCCTATTCCTTGCATTTCACCGTCAGAAGTTTCTTTGTAGGCAGTGCAACAGGAAGATAAGTCTGCTTGAAAGCACTTACAGGCAACTCATCTTACCTGGCCAGTGGGAGACAAAGGCAACATGTTGCTCGTTTAGCATATGAGCACTGAAAAAGTGAAGTGTTTGCCCACTCTTGAGGGGTGGCATCACCTGAGTCACTCAGGAGAGGTGGAGAGGAGGGGACAACAGCCCTGAAAACACTGCTAATGATGTATGACATTAACACCATCTCCTGTCTTGCCAGGTGCCACTGCTAA
This sequence comes from Colius striatus, assembly GCF_028858725.1. NCBI lineage: Eukaryota > Metazoa > Chordata > Aves > Coliiformes > Coliidae > Colius > Colius striatus. The sequence continues at coordinate 55,992,745 of NC_084763.1, forward strand.
TGATGTATGACATTAACACCATCTCCTCTCTTGCCAGGTGCCCCCTCCGTGTTCATCACTGCTTGGACTATTGTCAGGATTTACTTTTTCAATGTTGGGTAAGTACTTTTCCTTTCTAATTCTTACTTCCTTTGTCTTCAAAGAAGGTGAGGGAAAGCCCTGCAGCTTTAGTAACCCAGCCACCCAGCCCTAACCCCAGTGGCAGGCAGAGCAGAGGCTTCCCCCTGCCACCATGAACCAAGGTCTGCCTCAAGCCACAGTTTATGACAGCTTAGGCCAGTCACTCACCCTCTTTGTTTCCCAATCCCCTGGTCAGGATATTTGCAGGGAATTTGTGAACAGACCCTGATGGTTGTATTTGGCCCTGTGATCCTGTGTGTAACAAAGAAAGCAGCTGCCCTCTGCTCAGAGAAGAGCTTTGTATCTACAGAATGGACCCTAAATGTGCTCATGCAGCAGATACTTAATAAACACACCCATTAGCTCTCCCCCAGGAAAAGCCTAAAGACTGGGGATTTTCCCCCAGGCAGACCTTAGGATCTGTTCTTCATCTTCTTTAACCTAGCAACAACTTTTTGGTCTTTTATACAAGCAGCAGACAGAATACAGTAAATGAGGCAGATTATCAGCTATCCAAGGATATATGCAAGTAGATAGAATCTGATCCTGCAATCCTCCTTTCATGCTTTAACTCAAGCAATCCAGCTGTAGGAATTGGAAGGGCTTTTATGAGTAAATACTCCAGAGAGTTACAGAATCAGGTGTTTATTATGTACTCACTGTCCATGCCCTCACCTCTTGCATTTGCAGCAGATGGGTAACTCCATTTTCTCCTGTGCATTCCCCCTCTCCAAAATATGCCCTGATTTGTCCTTATTTCAGTAAAAGAAACAGCTCAGATGTCTCATTACTATAAATTCTCATTTATAGCCATGCTAACACATTTACTGAGAGCTACTGACTTATGATTTCACTCTATCTGCATGAAACTGATCTTATTTAGTCTGTTAATAAATAGCTTCTCCAATGAGATAGAGACCAAAGAATTTCACCCATCTGGATACCAATTCTTCTTACTATATATTCCCACTGAGCCCCAGCAATTCTTAATAAAAATACAGAGTGCTTTGCATTTTCTGGAGGCTTTCAAGCTCTATATTTTTGTGCCAAGCAAAACAGAGTGTGAATTTACAGGATATGCTAATACCTAAGATAGACTTCTTTCTTTTTGCATGCTAAAATTACCTACAGAGAAAAATTAGAGGGAATTAATCCAGATTAGATAAAACATAATTCTGCAAGACTGGTTAAACAGCATTAAGCCTCTATTTAAACATTCTAACTCCAAATTAAAGTGATCTTCATTCAGGCTGCCTGAATTTGCTTTAAAAATGAAGTGCACCAGATGTAATTAGGTCCACTTTAATTCTAAATGAAAGGGCAGCATGCACCTAAGTATAAGCATTTGTATGTAAGCAATTCACTCTAGTCTCCTTTTATAGCTAGTGGAGATTTAGTCACTGTAGTCCATGGAATACAATTCTTTTCTCCTAAAGCTGATGCCTAAAATAGGTCTCAGGAACTGTGCCCTAAAAGTGCTCCTCTCCATCTACTGTTACCTGCACTGTCAACATTTTTAACTAGGAGAGCTGAATCCAGGTGAAATAGTCAACAGGAGATTCCACTAATCTAGTTCTAACATGAGCAAATACCAGTTTTCATTAATGCTCTCCTAAAAACTCACCTTTATCACCTGAAACTTGTGAGGTCTACAGATAAATGTGTCCCAAGCAATATGAGTCATTTCATAGAATCATAGAATGGTAGGGGTTGGAAGGGACCTGTAGAGATCATCCAGTCCAACCCCCTGCAGAAGCAGGTCCCACCTAGATCAGGTCACACAGGAACGTGTCCAGGTGGGGTTGGAAACCTCCCGAGAAGGAGCCTCCACACCCTCCCTGGGCAGCCTGTGCCAGGGCTCCCTCAGCTCAACACTGAAACAGTTTCCTCATGTTTAAATGGAACTTTCTGTCTTCCAGCTTCTTTCCATCACCCCTTGTCCTGTCACTGGATGCAACACAAGAAAGTGCTGCCCCAAGCTCCTGACACTCACCATTGGGATATTTGTAAATGAGATCCCCCCTCAGTCTCCTCTTATCTAGACTCAACAGGCCCAGTTCCCCCAACCTTTCCACTTCATTCCTGTTCTATCATTCCCTTGTTGGCTTTAAAATATCACTCCAGGTGGCCCAGGTGAGTGGTGTGGTTTGCAGACAATTCTTGGCTTCAGGATGAAGCAGCCTGAGCACTATGGACCTCTCTGAATAGATCTGTAGCTCAGATGCAGTTAGCTAGATTTAGCTAGAGTAATCCCACCATAGGCTGTCAGTCCTCTTTTTGAGAAGGACATGGTTGTTTTGCTAATGGTGAAGATTGCTCTGTGCTTAACAAAAGCCCCCTCCATGATGCTGGATAGCATTAGAGGCCTGATGAGTCTGTGATTCTGATAGCATTTCCTTGTAAGAGACCTCAGTGTACGAGAAACTAAGTCAATCACCACCCTTCTCCACATTCAGCCTGATATAACACACTCCAGCCCAATCCATTACCACGGAGAAAAGAGCTCACAACTATCTGGGCCAACTATAACCTGCCAGTACTCAAAGCCAGGTCTTCCCAGTTCAAGCACATCAGGTTTAGTCCTCTTCACATATCCTAGCGTAGCTATCTTTAGCTTTTAGAGAAACCAAGTACCTGAGAAGGTTACATAGCTGCTTGCATGCTTTGCTTGATGTTTTAAGTCTGGTTTTGTTTCTTTTTAGGTGCTGGGAGGAAGTAGTGGAATCCCCATTCTGGTGGATCATTAAAACTCCTATTTTGGTGTCTATTTTGGTAAAGTATCAGCCCATTCTCCTGGCTGCAAAGCCATCTTTAATACTAAGTGTGGGAGGCGAAGGGATAAAGTCTCCCTGGATGTTGAATGTCTGTCTTAGAATGAGGAAGCTCACCTTCCAGATAAACATCTTTACCATAAGCATTGACCATGGGAAGAGTTTCAGTGACCAGTCAAACAAAGTGGAGCTCATTTGGTTTAACTTTGACCACTTCCATCACAGCTAGTCACTCTGGGCACTCTGGTGCAGTTGCCATGGATGTATGTAGCCAGAGGAGGTTGAAGAACGTGGTTAGAGATCCAGGAAAGGCTCATCATGTCTAATGAATCAGTGGATGTCTAAATTACATCAGATGAATTGTGCCATGAATGTTTCAGTTTCTTTGAGTTAACCACATGCAGAGCCCAGGATGACTGGTTCAGTTGTAGATGTCAACACTATAAAGTAAAATGGGATGAGTTTTACTATGAATTTCTATGTAGATAAAAAGAGATTAGATTAATTCCCCCAGATATTTGCCTCTCTTATAGCATCCAATACAAAGTTGAATTCCAGCCATGTGTTTTTAAAGTAAGTTCTGGAGAAACCTGGCTAATTTCCAGATGAATCAACTTCTTACTTCTCTGGATATGATCAATCCTGACCACAGAAATGATGACACTTCCAAGGAACTCAGAGTTGGATGTTGAATATTCAACTTGCCTCAGCCAACACTTAAAATCAAATTAACTTGAGTAGTTAAACTTGGCTTTGAGTCTTTCCTACACGAAGGAAAATACATGGGAAGGGAAGAAAAGGAATGCAACAGAAATCAACCCAAATATATCTCTTTTAAACAGAGGCGTTTTTCTTCTTTTTCCATGTACATTATGACCTTTATAAGATGGCTTTTTTTTTAACGTAGCATTTGTCACACAGGGATTCCAAACTGAAGCAGTTTGAATAATTACATCTTGCTCTGTTCACCTCAGTGAAAGGAAATACCATACTTAGATGACACATCCCAAAATGTTTGTGTCATCATAGAAAGCTATAGGTGGTATTTCCCTTTCCTGACATAACCTTTTGCTTGAGAAAGACACACTGTCCTAAGATCAATGAGTCTGTGTTTCCTTTTGGCCAATAAATCAAAATTCACACTGCAATTTCTGATGCTCCTCCTGCAGATGTTGCATCAGTTTGTCACAAAGGAAGGGCTTGATAACTGCTATCTGATGAACAGCAGGTTTCTTCAGGGAGAAATGCAGCATTTCCTCCACTGTCCATAGGAATAAGGTGTAGATCTCAATGGAAGGAAGGAATATGTATCTAAGATTTTTAGGATAAGTGTTTTGTGAGAGGCTAAGCAGTGGGAACAGCTCAAGTGCCTTTGATTATGGTCTAGGTTGAAAACAACTTCTACCTGATAGCTATATATTTTACCATGCAATGCTAAGGCTGTCCTAAGTCTATAGGTCACATTCCACTTGACTCCCCACTGAACCATGCCCATGTTTGCTCTTGAGCACTACAGGCCAACACAGTCAGCATTTAACTGCTCCATTCCTACCTTCAATCCTGCAGGTTGTGTGCTGTCAATGCTCACGAGTTGATCTAGGTAATAGTGGTTTGAACTAATAAATCTGACTTGCCACTACGTCAGCTGCAAACCATTTATGTAAGCAAATCAATATGAACAGAAATGATGATAAATGGCCTGGGGTGGAGAAAAGGTGATTAAACAATATGTCATAACACATAATACAATTCATTTCCAGTCCCTTGTAGCCTTTGACAAAAGAATGTCAAAATGAGAGATGTGTTTCAGTCTCTTCCATTCACCTGTCACTGAGATAAATGTAGGAATGGCTGGGGCAAATGGTATAGTCTGGTTTTGCAGGGAATCAGATTGTCTTGCTAACACCATCCCTTCCAGCCTTTAGGTCTTTAAAAGTCAGAGTAATTTGTGTGTGTTTGCTAACTGTGAAAGGATAAAGAGGTCATGTGGCAAACTTAAACAAACCCAAGTCCACAGAAATCTCTCAGCCCTTCTCTGCTGTATGTTGCATGAAGACCTTAAAAGCAAGTAGATTTGCATTCAGTCCATGCCATCTACTACATGCCATTAGGAAACTGCCATTCCTAGCTCTGCACCTTCGCTACTAAATAAGGTTTATGTTGCTTGAGTGTGTTGATGGAACAATTTGAGATCTTTGGAGTGAAAAGCACTATCTAGAATCTAGGTATTAGCTACACTCCTCTGGTCCAATGTCCTCGGAGAGAACGTTTTCTGCTGCATTGATGAGGTCTACCCCTTGCTCTATGAGAACTCCAGCTGTCTCCAAAGCAGGCATGCCCAACAGCACTGAGCAGAGGCCTGCTGGAGAGGATACTGCTTTGTGTTTCGTTTTGGTTTCCTTGGCTCACTGCCTCAGCCTTTGGCACGCTCAGCAGACAGCCTCATGTCACTGTCTCCCGAGGGCTCTGACATCCATCGCTCCGCTCACTCCCGAGGCTCTTTTCCCCACCCTGTCGTCGGCACTGCCCCCAAGCAGCAGGACGTCGTGCATAGCTGTGCTCTATGGGTTTGACATCATCATACTTGGGATGTATGACACAAAGTCCCAAGCAGGCTGATGTCAGGCCCAAGATGGCTGCCATCCTGTGTCGGTTTACTATGTACCCCCAGAGTTGGGGGGGATTCTCTGCTCATGGCTTTTTAACAACAGCTTGGCAAACATATTGCAGTGAAAGAAATTCCCCTCTGATGATGGGCTCTTTCCAGCAGAGAAAAATGCTGTATTTTTTGATTTCTCTCTCTGTTTCTCTCCATCCTGACAGGTGAACTTCATTCTCTTCATTTGCATCATCCGTATCTTAGTCCAGAAGCTGCATTCCCCGGACGTTGGACATAATGAAACCAGCCAATATTCGTAAGTCCTTCACTTTCACAGCTATATTGTGTGGTTTTGGGGAGACACAGCATTTTAGGTCAGTTTGAACAGACAAGTAAGAGCAGCAGTAGTGCTTGTGAAACAAAACAGGCTGCTTCTTTCTTTATGCAACATTTATTGGGTTCTCAAGGCAGAGGATCCCTGATGGAGAACAGAGAGTAGCTGCCCATGGTATATGGCCTATTTTTTTCTGATCTAGTTACCCTCAGCTCCTTTTTTCAAATGGAGAGAGGTCTAGAAAATCAGTACATTCAGTAGAATCTAGGGTAAATTTTCCTTATCCTTTAGCAGACCCCTAAACTAGATTGGATTAATTCAACACGTTTCATAGAATCACAGAATGGTAGGGATTGGAAGGGACCTTTAGAGATCATCCAGTCCAACACCCCTGCAGAAGCAGGGTCACCTGGATCAGGTCACATAGGAACATGTCCACGTGGGTCTTGAAGAACTCCAAGGAAGGAGCCTCCACAACCCCTCTGGGCAGCCTGTGCCAGGGCTCCCTCACTGAAACACTGAAATAGTTGTTTCTTATGTTTAAGTGGCACTTTTGGTGTTCCAGCTTCATCCCATCACCCCTTGTCCTCTTACTATCTACTATAGAAAAGAGGGATGTCCCAACCTCCTGACACCCACCCTTTAGATATTTATGAATGTTAATAAGATCCCCCCTCAGTCTCCTCTTCTCCAGACTAAACAACCCCAGTTCCCGCAGCCTTTCCTCGTATGAAAGATGTTCCAGTCCCCTGATCATCTTGGTGGCCCTGTTCTGGCCTCTCTCCAGCACTTCCCAGCTCCTCCACTGAGGAGCCCAGAACTGGACACAGGACTCCAGATGAGGCCACACCAGGGCAGAGTAGAGGGAGAAGAACCTCCCTTGACCTGCTGCCCACACTCTTCTTGATGCATCCCAGGCTGCCATTGGCTTCTTGGCCACGAGGGCACATTGCTGGCTCATATTTAGCTTATTATCAACCAGGACTCCCAGGTCTCTCTCTGCAGAGCTGCTCTCCAGCAGTTTGACCCCCAGCCTGTACTGGTGCATAAGGTTGTTCCTTCCCAGCTGCAGGACTCTGCACTTGCCCTTGTTGAACCTCATGAGGTTCCTCTCTGCCTGCTGTTGAGAAGCACCACTGTCTCAGAGGTTTTGCTTGACATAATGCTCTTATTTCAGGGATATAAGGTTGACCTTATTTGAGCTGTTTTGCAATGAACAACACACAGGTGAGGTCAGCGTTGGTCTCAGTGGCCAGGACAGACTGGTCTTAGTTGCAGTATTTTGAGAGCATGGATTTCTTCTGGCTTCAATGCCAATAAAGTAAAGGTTCAGACCCACTTATTTTTGACTCTTGCCACTGTCCTGGCTCAGCACTTCAACTAGACTAGATATTTATGAAATGATTCCTAGAAAAGAACTGAAAAGGTCCAGTGTCTACATGTGACTGCTCTTTAATTGTCTTTATCTTTGGAGGGAATAGTGCCCTTAGGTACCCTGAAGAATCTGAACTCAGTTCATCCTTCTGCAAGACAGAAGAATCAACACGGTCCTTAAATACTGACCGGCCACGACTCTGAGTCTTTCTCTCTAGTGATGGTAAATTATGCATTTCATCTGCCTGGAGAGAGTCTCAAATTTATGAAAGGAAATTCCAGTATTTGACCTTAATTTCTCCCTGCAGCAGCCAAAGCCAATTACCTCTTCTGTCACCGTAACACACTGGTGTTACCAGACCTCGTGCTTTCTGTCACCTTCCTTTATGTATTTCCAATTGGGCATTGTATCTCTGTACCCCCAGGATTGCAACAGCTTTGGCCAGGTGCATAGATTAAATCAGCATATTGAAATATGTTCTGGGACTAAGCAGCAGCCTGGAACAGTTGGCTCCCATTCATCTTGGTAGAGGTGCTGCCAACATGCATCAAGGGTTATGCCCCAGATTACCTTGGAGGTCATGCTGAGCTTTGGGTTCAGGGCTTTTTACTTCACAGTTTCCAATAAGTTGGGAGCTGCAAGAAAAGCTTTAGCTTGTAAACAGATGTGGCACAGCCAGGGAGTAACACAGACTTCCCTGCACTGACATTCCAAACAGGAGGTACCGATGAAGCTCAAATGGTCTTTACACCTACCCTTCCTCACTTTCCCTCTCCATCTGGAAAAACACCTTAAGTTCCCTTAGGGCATGAATCAGTTGCTCACCTATAGGTGACCAAGCCATATGAGATGCTTTAAGACATTTGAGATGCTTGCCTGGACCTGGCACATGGGACCCAGGACCTTTGGGAGACTTCTAACCTTGCACAGTGGCAGCTGGCCACCAGCCAGATTCTCTGGAGCATCTGGAAGTCTCTGTTGACTGCACTGACTGCAGTGGCACATAAGGCACCACACTTTCCTATGGAAATCAGTAGTAAGTGTCCCAACTTGAGTGCTGGATCCCACCAAGGAGAGTTCTCCACGTGGTCCTAGGTTTTTAATGTTCAGAGAGCTGGCTGTGGAGACATGTGGGGTCTAGACTCTTGCAAATGCCACGGGGCACGTGACCTGCAATTGTAGGTAGCTGATCCTTTCACATATCCTTCTCTTTTTACCTGAAATCCTGCTGCTAGTTCCAGGGGGTTTTGCCTGCAGGACCCAGAGAAATCTTGGCAAAACAACCTGCTGCTAATGAGATGTGTGGGTTCCTCCTGCCAGTTCTGAGAGAAATATATTTCAGATTAACAACACCAGAGATGTCTCATTTGCATTTCTCCCTCTTTCTCTTGTTTATTTTACATTGTTTATTTTATTGAAGTAAAAAAAAGCCCCAACAAACAAAAACCATGTTGGCATGTTGCCAGTGTCGTTCAAACTCCAGCCACTTTCAGTTTAGCTGCAGGCTGCTAGTTCAGGTGTGCTGCTGACTCATTAATGCTACAGACAGTGAACTGGGCTTTAATGTGTTGAGAATTGTGAAAACAAATCTCCCAAAACAGGTTTCTGGAAATGACAGAGACATATGTGAGAATGGGACAGCAATATTTCAGGCAAATAGAAGTTGCTTTTGCAGCAGAAACCTTGAGCGAAATTCATCTCTTTCTACTCTGTCGTGATTGTAGATCAGTGTTAGCATCAAAGTTTCCTGGGTAACTTTTCCATTATGCATTCAAGGGGCATGACTAAAAAGTTAGACCCCTCTCATCCACTCCCATTTTGAGGAGGAGGTTCAGTGAGGCTGGTGGAGATGTGGTTTTCACCTAAATTCCCTGTCACCGTGTGTATCTGTCAGAAAGGGTAAGTCTAAGAAGCACACCCAGTGCTGAGAGTGGAAGTACTGAGGTTTGGCTTCCAGCAGGTAGCTTCAACCAGCTTTGGACAATCTTTCAAGCATTTCTACCTCCTCCTTCTGCTTCCTGGGAGAAAATACAGCCATCTTCCTCATTGCAGTGTTTAGGGGCAGAGTCTTTTGAACGTCAGAGGGCCCTTGCCTTGAAGCCAAACTGAGATCTAAGACATCACTCAATGCTGTGGGGAAGCTCAGTGCTGAGAGCAGGAGACTGGTTTGGGGTGGTGTGCAGTCTGGGGGAAATGGCTCCTAAGATTTGACATTTATGCCCTTTTCATTGCCAAAGCCCATCCAGGAGGAAAAATGCTGTAACTGAGGCCCTGTTGTTGCCTGCAATTATATGGTTAAATTTTCTAACCCATTGGAGGTTGCAAACAGGGTCTCTTATAAATGTGGTACACAGAGGTAGCATCACATCCATCTCCTTCACCCCTGGAGATACTGAAAAGCGGCAGAGCTGAGGTGCTGAGGGACATGGGTGGGTGATGGGTTTGGCAGTGTGAGGTGAGGAGTTGGACTCAATGATCTTAAAGGTCTTTTCCAACTGAAATAAGTCTATAATTCCATGATTTGATTATAGGAACATCTTATTTAAATTTTACTTAGCTATAAATGAAATGCCCTGATGGTCACCAATGACAATGACAGTCCTCTGGCAGAGAAAGCTCTCCAAGAACACTCAGGTTTGGGATCTACTCACTATGAGTAGGCATGTGCCTGCTGGTGAGGGATGTGGTGGGAATGACAAAGTCCTGGAAATCTCCTTGGCTTTCTGTAGGCACTCATTTTGCCTGAAATGGGTTGCACCCAGCTGCCTTCCAGCCAGCAGGTGTTCCCTGAGGAGCCACAGCCTCCAAACACAGCCTTAATGTCAAAATGTCTTTGGGCCAGTCCCAGGAAGAGCTGGAAAGGTCTGCTGGGAGATACAGTGATTAGCATCATCTGCATAAAGCTGACATATCAGCCTTCCCAGTGGGCTTATGCAGATGGCAGATAAATGAAGCTGCTCTGAGGGGACTGAGCCTGGTGAGACTTTGGAGGTGAAGGGAAGTATTTACAACACCCCAGATGTAGCTTCAGTTCCTCCAGAAACCTCTGGGAGAAAGGGACGTGGAAGTTTGCAGGTGACCAAGGGAGCCAAAACCCCCCATCAGCACCCTTAGGCCCTTGATTTCATTTGATTTCCATCAGCTATATTTTAATAATGATCATATTTAATAAATGATCACCCTTTCCTAATTAGACCTCTGATTACTCAGCCTGATGCCGTTATGCACTAATGCTGTTCATCCCTCTCCTTTGGAGACACTCATTGTGCAGTAGCCTGTCATTATTCTGAGCTAAACATACCATTTCTCTCCCAGAAGCTGTAATTTTTCAGAAATCCCAAGCAAACAAAGACAGCACTAGATGATGATTTAGCTGATGGAGATGAAAAAAGATCTCCGGTGGGAGGGAAAGAAGAGGGAAGGGGGGAAAGAAATCTCTCCATTGAAATTGCTGGGAAGAAAGATGTCACATTTTATGTTGTCATCACATCTGAAACCACCAGCCATCTGCAAGCTGTGGGACAAGGAGAAATCATCTAGGGCTGATCACTCTGCCTTAGCTGGAGGCAGATGTGTTTCTGTATGAGAGCTGTTAACGAGGAGGAGGAGGAGGGCAAGCTTGTGGAGATGCTCAGCCTGCCCTTTGGTTAGTTTGAACTGCCTTACAGTGGCTGTCCCCAGCTGAGGGTCCACTTCCATTGTGCCACTGCATCCCAGCTCAGGTGGCCAGAGGAGTCCTGGGGATGTCAGGAGCTCTCAACACCCTCCATTTCGCTGTACCCCAGAGAGTTCTTCCCTTCAGCCTCCTGATGCTGCCTGGCTCCAGGCTGCTGTTGAAAGGCTGTATGTTCCCATGACCCCAGGGTAAGTGGGCTCATATCACATCTCCTGAGGGCAAACAAAGGCACTTGACATGCATGGCACTGGCTATACCATCATGATCTAGGTAAACAGCAAATATGTACTGCAGCAAATTTACCTTTGGGGGTTGCATAGGGCTCAGCTGCAGGATTTCTCATCAGCTTCTCCTTTAGCTCCTCTTCCCTTTGTGACTCATGTTTGTCTTTCCAACAGGAGGCTGGCCAAGTCCACCTTGCTGCTGATTCCTCTCTTTGGCATTCACTACATCATGTTTGCTTTCTTCCCTGACAATTTCAAAGCAGAAGTTAAGTTGGTCTTTGAGCTCGTGGTTGGATCGTTCCAGGTAAGCCACCCTAGTGAGCCAGCAGCCCTGGCAGCAGGGCTGACCAGCTTGACAAGGGAGGGGAGAAATGTGTGAGCTGAGTTTTTCTTGGACTTATAACCTATCCTGCTCTTATAACTTTGGGGGGAAAAGTTATTCACTGGAATTCCAGGAGGAACTCTCTCCTCATTTTAGGCACCTGTAAAGAAAATGCACCTCTGTAAGTTAGGTACCCTGGGTACTTAAGGGAGAAAAGATGAGCACCTCAGTTCAGTTTATATCTCATTGACATCATGTAAGGTGAGATAAATCACCTTTGGGAGGATTGTCTTTCTGGCTTCTAGCCTGTCTTAAACCAGTTGACCTGCATGAGCTTTCTCCAATGTTAAGAAGCCAAGTCCTCCCTGTAGATCCTGCTCGAGCAAGATTCCAGTTCATTGGCACAGAAGGCAGGCTCCCCACGAGGATGGATACTGGGGCTGTCCTCATTCATCTCTAGGAAGCCTTGATGAAGTCTGCTTTTTGAGACCCTTACACAGGCTTCACTCCAGTCAGTTCCAGTGTTGGGCTGTTAACCTTGTCCCTGCTGTTGCACGAGAAGAACACTTATTCCTGTATTTCATCTCATTGCTTCCATCCCTGAGTCAACTCTGGCCACTTTGTGTTCTCAAAGCCTGCAAGCAGGCCCTGCCTGTCACCACAGCCCCTACATGTGTCAGTGGTTTGCTTTGTTCAGTGGTGAGTGAACTCACCTCTGTCCACATCATCATCGCATCACATCTGGCATCTTTCCTTGGGGGGATAAATGGATCAACGCTCACTCCTTGTCTGCAGTGTTTGCAACCATAAGAGCTGGAGATAATTGTTTTGTGGGGGGGTTGTTTGGCAGTGAAGGCTGAGATTCTCAAAAATGAGGTGTCACTGGAGGGGAGATGGGAAGGAGCAGCTTAGAGCCCTGTACCATGTCCAAGATCATTCTGCCTTTGATGATGTACCAGTGAGCATGTTTAGTTTTTGCTGACAAGACCAAAGAGGAAAGTTGGGTCTAATATCCCACTCACTTGCCTCTGATGCCCCATTCTGAATGACCAAATGCCTCATAGAGCTGAGAGGTCTGCTAATGGCTTTAAACACCACTCTGGAGCAATCTTTGAACCCACACCCATACATCTGCTGCAAGGCACCTTAACCAACCTTCCCCTGCTCTTTTCCTAGGGAAAATGCAATCAAGCAGCAGCTGAGCAGTCTCCTCTCATTGTGCCCTTTCTCCAAGGCTGCAAGGAGCCTGGGAGGTGCTAAAGCCCTGTTCTCTTCTTTCCCCTAGGGATTTGTGGTGGCTGTTCTGTACTGTTTCCTCAACGGGGAGGTAAGATCAACAGTATTGTTTGGTGAATGTTTGCAGACAAGGAAAATTGAATGCTTGTGGAGAGTGGATTGCAGGGTGTCCCAATTCCTGATGTTACCATCTTGAATGGGAAGGGTCCAAGTCAAATTGCTCACTCCAGAAAAACAACCATTTGTCTGACAGTCTCCAGCACAATTAATAACTACATTAGGGCTTGTGTGTGCACTGTGGTATTGCTGCTGCTGAATCCATCCTTTATTCATGAGATGGCATCAGCAGAACTCCCATATGACTTGCATCAAAAAGGACCACCTTCAGCCCATCTTCTAAGCTCTACTCATGCTTAACACCTCAGTGACTCCTCCCCAGAACCAGACCCACTGCCAAGATGGAGCCTCGTTAGTGCTTTTGTCCCGTACTCCATCTGCCCATAAGAAATTCAGCAGGGACTGATTAAACCCCTATTGTGAAGGCTACCAAGGAGGTGTGAGCAGCTAAAAACTTGGAGCTGCTGTCAACTGGAGCACTTTCATCTCCATAAACTGAGCACAGAAAAGAAAGAAGCAGCTGTAATCTGGGTTTCTGTTTCAGCTTCCTAGGGAGAGGAAGAGTGTCCAGAATGACAAATTTGCTCTCTTAGAGCTCTGAGGCTGCTTTCAGCCACACTGATGCCATGTGCACATCACGCACAACAGAGAGCCCAGCTCCAGCACAGACCTGTGCCACTAAGCCTGCATGGAGCAGGGCACTATCACACAAGCTTAGGAATGATCCAAAACCAAGAGAGGCATTGACATGACTTGTAAGGCACAGACCAGTGCCAGGTATATATGTTCCTACCTTACAGGCATTATCTTGCCTTTCCCATGTTTCCAGTCCTGGGGTTTGCATCCTGGTATTGTGCTTGTTGATGCTAGAGACTCAGCTCTTTAATTGATACTATTAGCTAAAAATTTGGACTGGAAAGCTCCAGGAGGGGTCAGGGACATTGGCCAGATTTGTTCAGGACAATGTAAACCAGATGATGTCTGTAAACTCCCTGAGCTGCTGTCTAAGAAGCACAGCTGCATTGACAGCTTTACAAACAAGCTACAGTTAAAGCATTTGTGTTTGGAACATAAACCATTGCAGTGATAAAAACAATCCTTATTCTACTCACAGAGTGCAGGATAAAGTTAAGTGGTGTGGCACCTTCAATGTATCAGGTTAGAAGTTCCTTGTGCTCCCTCTTCTGCAGAAGCTCAAGGATTTCTGCTCGAAAAGTTCACTGCCTGGAGTGTCACCTCTTTTCTACGTGGCTCAAAGTTGTGCCTGGGTTGAGTTTAGTGACCTTTAGAAAAGAATTCTTCATCTTTTGATAGGTGGGTGGCCCATGGCTGCTCACACAACCAAGTCAGAGCAGCAGCAGATGCTCCTCTCTGCTGACCCGTTTGTCTTTCCACTACCTAGGTCCAAGCTGAGCTCAAGAGAAAGTGGCGCAGGTGGCACCTGGAGCGGTTTCTGGGCTCAGACATGAAGTATCACCACCCTTCCTTAGGCAGCAATGGCACCAACTTCAGCACCCAGATCTCCATGCTCACCAAATGCTCACCAAAGACACGCCGCTGCTCGAGCTTCCAGGCTGAATTCTCTCTGGTGTGATTGATGGGGAGAGAGGCTCTCCAAGCTCTGAGCATTCAAGAGAGAAACTGAGAGACAGAGGGAACCCCCTCCCCAGCCCCATCCTCCCCAAGGAATCAGCTATGTGATGACAAATCCTCGTGAAAGGACTTGCTCCAGGTGAGCCAACACAGGACACAAAACTGGAAAAGCCACTGGCAACCAGATCAGACAAGCCAAGAGGCAGGGAGATGGTTTTCCTCTCCCTCTTTTCAGACCTTTCACTCTCACGTTTCAAGGCTTCAGGGGCTGATAACTATGTGTAAAGGTCTTGGTCATTTGAGAAGAGCCTGGGAAATCCTCATGTGTCACAAATAATGAAGTACAGGGGGTAAGGGAGGGGGAGAACCTGTGCCCTTGGTGGCTTTACCAGAACTGGCATCTCTGAAACAGATAAATTGCACTTTTTAAAAAATGAGCCAGTAAAGGAGAGAGAGAGGCAAAAAACAGGGAGAAAAAAAGCCAAACATGAATGTGCCAAAGGTCCTGTTGATAAGAGGCGGTGAAAAGGCACCAAAGACAGAGCCAGGAAGAAGGGACAGGAGGAACACGAGCAAGAAGGGAAGACGCTGGTGCATGGACCCTTCCTCTCCTTTTCACACGTGTAAAGATGAAGCTGCAGCACCAGGAAAGCCCCAGTGCTGCAGTGTGTTCTGCTGATTGTCCACCACCCTCCTTGGCAGAAGTTTTCCAAGCCAGCTTCTCTGCAGAAGAAGGTCTCTAAGAAGGAGCAGGGTCAATGCCCTTCCCTGCACTGTGGTCACAACTTTGTGTTGTCTTTGGTGGGTTTCAATGAACAGCAAACTCAATTTGCATGTATAAAAAGCCAGGTACAGATGCCAAAAGCAGAGCCTGGCTGTGTTTTTTGAAGCTTGCTCATAGATCTTGGGTGCATTAATACACCTGGGGATCATCAGGGATGAGGGGAAAGCAACTGGTCCGTAATTCATTTGCACTTGCTTTAGCACACACTGCCTGAGATGTAGAACCTTGTAATCCTTAATTGAATCAGACCTGCCATAAGGAGCCACTCTCCAGATGAAACAAATGAGCGTCACAGCAGCAAGCAAAACTGCTTTCATCAGAACAAGGTTGTCTCAGCACGTAACTGGCACTCCAGGACTCGGGAAGGAGCGAGGAGCTATTAAATTGATTTCTTCTTGGGCTTTTGCAGGGAGCTTTCATCCTGTGATGAAGGCAATGTTAGATCTTGATGAGGTGCATGTGTATTTTTACCTCTTTTCTGAAGGCCTATTAGTTTCAATATAGGAGCAATCTCTACCTGAAGAATGCACAGAGAACCTGGAAAAACAAAGGGAATAGTCATGATTTTTATTTAGTAGGGGTTTTTTTTTGTGTTGGAGGAGCAAAGGAGAGGTGTGAAACCAAAACCTGCCCAGACTTGCCAGGCTGGCATCACATGTCAGACACTGGAGCTTGGAGGCAATCCCAAACTCAGAGGACAGACAGCCCAAGGATGCAGATACTCTTATTTGTGTCCCCTCCTAACTACATCAAAGAGGGTTGCACCAGTTTTACACTGGGGGTGGGAAATCCCCACCCAGCTCACGTGTGCACTTAGTAATTGGGCTGCTGTCATTCTACTATAGCATGTCATAGCCCTGTCCTGGTGAAGGAGAATCTGGGTCACCAATGGGTGTACATGAAGTTGGGCTTCCCTGCTGGAGTTGAGAGATCTCACCAGGAACTGACAACAACTGGACTTGTTTTTCTTCATAATGAGATGAAGTTCAGTGAAGGGAAGCATCTCTGACTTGATGGGTTTGGGGTTGGTTTTGCTTCCTTGTTTGCTTACCTGAAGTATCTGTGATTCACAACCACCAAAGCACATTGAGCCCAGGAGGAGACCTGTAGATCTGGACATCCTTTCTCAGTTCTGAGAGGGCAGTTGTTCCAGAGAATCACAGAATCATTTTGGTTGGAAAAGGCCTTTAAGATCATCAAGTCCAACCACTCACCACACACTGCCAAGCTCTTCACTAAACTCAGCACCTTAGCTACATTTCCTCTTGTCCTCAAATGCTCATTTCTTCTTGTCCATGCTGTAACCCTTCCCAGAGCTGTAGCTGTGGTCATCTGAGCTTGATGCTTCCAAACTATTTCCCCACATGTGGGACTGAGAACGGTGCAGAGGGCTGAGATCAGTAAGGAGCATAAATGAGGTACTCTGATACAACTGCCACGAAGGGTGGGCATGCAGTCATGAGTTTTCAGTGAGCTACCTCAGATGCTGTCACAGTGGCTACCCAACATGCAAAAATCTAAGAGGACAGACAGATGTGAAGATGATCACGATGAGCTCCACAGTCCTGGAATCAAAGTGCTGACAAGACCTCAGGCTTGCCAGGTGCAAGCCCTCCTTGTTATGGCTGTGTTACCCTGAAATCAAATCAGTAGCTGTTAGAATCCAACACTGATGTGCCATAGGATCATTAAAATCCTCTCTTAAGCAGCTCTCTCATTCCCAAGACACAGACAAACGAGGAGGATGCTTAAAACTTCTCTGTGTTGCTTGCAGTGAAGCCCTTGTGCCCTGACTCCCCAGGAACAAGGTCCCCCTTGAAACCTCCATCAAGCAAAGACCCTGCTGGTGCTGCTCTGGTCAGTGCTTTTAGATCTGGATTGGGACTCACAGAGAAGATACTGGAGAAGTCCCAGTACCACCAGTTCTTTGCCTGTGCCTGGTTCAAAGCAAGGATTTGACCTAGCTCTGCATTTCAGCAGGTGAATGGCTGGCTAGCTGCAAGGAAGCCCAGCAGGAGCAAGGGAAAGCTCCCTCTCAGCTTTCAAGTTGTTCCATGTGACTTAAAATGCTTTCTCTCACTGGTTCAGTTTGGAAGCAGCATCAGTGTGGGGAAGATCTGATTAATCAAGCTGCAAAGTCCTTCGCCCTCTATCATAGTAGCTATTCATGCCCAACGAATCGGTGCAGAGGGCCACTGCCTAATCTGCTTAATGCAGCCACTGAGGTGCCCAAGGTATGGACTCAAATCCCAGGTCCCAGCAAGCAAAGGAGAAGCTTGAGCACAGAGCTGTGGAGCACAAGTGAAGCACCATTGTCAGCAACCTCCTTTGTGAGATGTGAAGGAAACCCTTCCCATCCACATCTGTGAGCAGCAACAGACCTTGTGCATTTTCACTCTGTTGCCCTTTGCTTTCTTTCCCCTCTCCCTGTGCTACTAACTCCATTTGCAGGAGAGACCTTCTACTTTGTATTTACAGCTTATTTTCTGTTTCAGCCTCATGCTTACCTGTGCCAGCATCAACCACATGCCAAAGGCAGCAGGAACGGGCTTGCACTTTAGAGAGGTGGTGGGGAAAAATCTGGCTGGTTATTTACTGATGCCACAGGAGCTTCTGCAGCCTTGAGATGCACCACCAGGCTATTCTGCTTGGAAGCCTGGAGATAGGATGTGACTTAAACTGAGGGGTTCATTCAAAAAAACACTGTTTACCTTGCCAGGCCAGGAGCAGTGCTTCCAGGCATCCTGCTTGCAGTTGTTTCATCACTGAACATGCATCCACATCGCCATTGTGCTGTCAGGGATGTTGGAGACATCAAGGGAATGTGCTGCATGTACCTGCTGCGACAGGCATGGCAATGTTAGTGATGTAGGCAGTGCAGAGTTGCCAGCCCAGCTGCCTTGGCCTCATGTTTCAGGAGAACAGAGGATTCTGGGCTGAAATCAGAGCTCTTCACTCTGGGGAGATGAGCAATCAAGTAAACGAGGACATTCGGATCAGGTGCTTAAGTGGCTTACTGCAGGAATTTGGCCTTGATGACTTGGCCTCCTCTGCTCTGTTTTTCATCCAATTCATCAATAAAATGGACTTAAGGACCTCACTGCAACCCCCAGTGACAACCCAAACCACCTGGTCCTGTGCCCATGCAGAATTCACGATGCAGTGCTCAGGGCTCCTGCTGTTGTTCACAAAGCAGCTGTCTGACCCCCTTACCTCTGGTGCAAGGCAGGAATGACTCCAGTGAAGGCAATTGCATTCATTTGCTGCAAAAAACAGAAAGATGAAGAAGCATTCCTGGATGTGTTAGAAGGTAATGAACTCGGATTCTGAAGCTCTGCACAGAAATCAGGCCAGATTCTCACCGCACTTGCACCAGTCAGTTCACTTCAGCAACTCCTGAATTACACCAGCATGAAACTGGAATTTGCCTTTAGAATAACTCCCTTATCTTCAGCCTGGAACTGTTTACTCCTTTTTTATACCAGTGAGATATCAGACCCTCCTTGTTAATTAGTCACTCTGTATTTCAGTGGTTAAACTGTTAAACAATTATTAACAAGGTATGGAACAATTAAAATACAAAAGTGAAATTATTTTCTCAAGGTCTGGAGGTACAAGGTTCAGTGCTAACATTAGGCTGTAGGTAATTTGTGTTCAGCTGGGACCTATAGTGCTCTGTGGCCCTCTGATAAGCAGCAAGAAATAAGAATATGACCATGTTTAGGGTTTAAAGGGGGGAAAAAAAAGAGAAGCATTAAATCCTAGGCTGTTGCAGAACTTCAGGGCATTACATTGAAACTTGTTTTTAAAATCAGAACTTTATATGCAGCAGCATTAGTGCAGTTATGGAATGAAAAAGGGATCCCAAGAAAGCCCAGGAGATGAAACAATTGACTGTTTTATTTTGGTAAGTTGTAGTTGATTTGATTGTTTCATTTGATTTTTGTTTCATTTGATTTCATTATTTCATTTGATTTCATTTGATTTCACTTTGTTGCCTTGAAAAGTTATCTTTTCCTCAAAGGGGAAAATATTACTGGAGAAAAACAGAAATGTTCTGTACATTAACTAATCAGCAGATTTCTTTCTCTCTTTCTCCATATCCCACTTGGTGCTTGTTGAGCTCAGAAGCAGCTCGATGTCTGCGTTACAGGGCGATGCGAGCAGAAGGGATTAAAGCGAAATCTCTGCCCCAGTCTGAAGGGAATGCTTTCAGAGACAGATGCACCCCCTGGTTAATGAAAAGCTTGCCAGTGGTTTTTAGAAAAGCAAAATGAAGTTCCAAAGAAAGCTCAGGAGTGAACGTGGCTCAGCTCCGTGGATTAGTGGTGGGATTGTTTTGTTTCCGTCCCTTCCACCTTTACAACAAGGCATAACCCCACGTGTCTCTGCATGAAATAGGGACTCTTTTCAGACTAAAAGGGCATATCTCAAACTTGGAAATGCTAATATGTGTCTCTATATCTTATTCTGTCTGCACAAGTCCAATGTGGTTTGGCAGACAGTGGAAATCCATGTGAGATCAGGAGCAGAGAGACCGAGAAGCCGCGTTTCTTCTCTGGTAGGTGAATCTAGGTGTAACACCAAAGCCCGTGTAAAACACGTCCCTGCTGTGTCCCAGTCTCTCTGCTTTCAGGTAGGGCATTTAGCTGAAGAAAATATCTAGACTGGGGTGTTGACACAGCCCAGGCCCAGCCCTGTGCTTCCTCCTCTGTACCCATGAATGTGCCAGGCTCTGGGAGACGAGGCCTGTGGTGCCGAGCTCCCCGACTCGCAACGCGACTTTGCACTTCTCACACAGCGAGCCTTATGGTGACAACCACCATAATGCTTCTGGATTGTACATGACCCTCCAAGAGCAGGCCAAGCTCTTAGCCTCATATCTACCTGCATTAATCTGGAATGACTCTGCTGGTACCATTCTGGAGCTAAACCGGTGTAACAGGCAAAAGAATGAAGTCCCAGACTGGTGTGTGGAGTTGGATGCCTCGAACCCTTACACGGCATGGATTTCAACCCAGTGTGTTTCAGCCAGCCCACCTCCAAACCCAGGACTTACACACCAGTCTGATGAGGTATAATTACAATGACTGACCTTGTTGTTTCCCCTGGAGATCTGTACAGTTGTAAACTGGGCCCATGGACTGTCTCTTCCACCTCCTGTTGTCTGAACGTTCCAGCTCCTGCTTGCTTAGTGTTGCACTATATCCTGAAGAGCCCTGGGTTTGAAAAGCTGGTAATTTCTAGCATACTGTGAAATCCCAAAGGAAGAAGAGAAGTATTGGGACTGGAAACTGTAACAGGCCTGTAAGGGAAATGATGCCCATTTGGGTTCTGAGGGCCAAGCCTTTGGGACATGCAAATTGGCACCAGCAGAGCATTAGTATTTTATAGCCCAGTTTTGCAGATGTTGTAAATTTGTACATAGAGCAAATCTGAATAGCACATTTAAAAAACAAAACCAAACACATTTTTGATACTATGATGATGATAAACTAAGTCTGAAAGGGCACTTTTGAACCCAAAAGCGCGTTTTTCAGACTCTGTTTCAAACACCTCAAGCTTGTTCAGTAGCTGGTGCCAACTGTCTCTTCTCCAACTGTAACCACCTCTGTTCTGCCCTCCTGTATATAGGCTTTGACTGCAAAGAGTGACAAAAAGTGGCTGTGAGCAGAGAGTCATTGTGTCTGTGGACTTCTGTGTGCCTAGGTGCTTGTGAAGTGTTCTTCATGCCAGTGAGAACAGGCCTGCTTGCTCAGCACAAGTGAAACCTTGTTCAGTGGCCTTTTGCCTGGTGTTATTTATTTTGTTCTGACTCTGTACATATGCAATGAATTTGCTAATTTCCTTTTTCCTTTGTATTTGATTCGTCTCCTTGCTTCAGAGGAGGTTCTTCTCTGTGGTTGACACTGCTGAAAACAAGCAATAAAGCCATCGTGAAGATATTGTGTCTTAAGATGTTCCACCTGATACTTCAATGTGTTTCTCTCAGTCCTGGAGAAGGTACAGATAGAGGAGGAAAGGTTAAGAAGGAAGTAGTGAGCTGGTGAGGTGGTTGCCTATAACATTAGCCAGGTAGATGAACTAGCTCTCAAAATGGGAGACCTTCTTTGAGAACATCCATGTCAGCAGAAGAACCAGTACCAGCCCCAGCATGAGTGACCCCCAAAATCACCACAAACGAAGGCAAAACTGCTGCATGACCAAGGTGGCTGGATGCAATGCCCTTTGGAGGTCATACTCATGCAATTGCAAACACACTGGTTCTTTTGCCACAGTCAAGAAGTGTTAAGTGATTCCTGTATGGGTCCATACACCCATGCACAGCTACTGATTGCTACAAGCATAGGGTTGGGTTCTGGAGTATTCTACAACTGTCTGCTGTGCTGTCAGACACCTGTTCAAATTCACTCCCATGAGAATTCTCCCAGTACCCTGAATGCACAGACTCAAAGCTAAGGTCTATCTTTTACATCACGGACTGTAGCAGTTCAGAACCACCCTCCAAGAACAGGAAAAGCCCATAATATGTTAAAAACCACATTCATTCTCATTCCCTTCAGAACTGAACACACTCAGACTGCCAGTCATCCAGGCCACGTGGCAGGAGAACTTGTGAGCATCTTTTCAAGAGCAGACATAACAAGGCCATTTCAAATGCAGAAATGCCTCTCCTGTGCCAGAAAACCAAGTGCTTTAACTCATCAGATGCACAAGAGAGTTGCCATCCTGAAACATTTGCTAGATATATAATGACCAAGGGCATCTTGCAGTGCAGTTCCTAGCTCGAGCTGATGGTTTGACTTAGCTTGTCACAGCCAGATGATTCCACAGTGCTGGTGCTGTAAATTCATCATCTGAATGTCACAGAGCCATAGAACTGTTTTGATTGCAAAAGATGTTTGAAGTCACTGAGTCCAGACACTCACTTCACACTGGTGTTTGACCATGGATTTTGCAAAGCCTACAAATCTCCGCTAGTTGATTCTAAATCATTAGCAAGCCATTTAAATTAGATCTTCTTACAGGCACAGAATTGCCCTACAGGGCTAATGAGACTTAACACTCTTCTTTTCCATTTCCACCAGCCCTGCATGGAGCTGGTGGTACAGTCTGTCTCCTCAGCACACTGTGTCTGCCAAGCACTGGCGTCTTGTACCCTGGTTCCTGGAGCAGCAGATACAGCAGTAGTGCTCAGCCTCTGGGGACTGTTTGCTCATCCCTGGCAGCTTTCCCATGCTGCCAGCTGACCAGCTACCTCCTAAGCCTCATGTGGTGACCTTAGCTTTGCAGCTTCCTCCAGCTTTCCCAAGGGTGCTGCATCTGCCCCTGCATCAGGGTTGTGTTTCATCCTCCCCGGTTCAGTAGCACTGGCTTTTCTAGCTCTTATTGCTCAGAACAGAGCATCAGCCTTCCTCTGTGTTGGAGAAAAGCCTAGCAGGCAACTGCAAGTGAACAGTAATTACTTGTATAAAAGCCATGTTATTTAATGCACATGGATATTAAGCAGTAAAAAATAGATTGCAATGAGAGGTCAATGGACTTGTCCATAGGGCCAGTTCTATATCTCACCCCTTTTTCAAGCTGATTTACAGCCACTGTTCACACTACTGATAAAGGCTACATCTGCAACTAGGGATGACAGTTCTTTGCTGTGTATGTCCTTCCTTTCTGCATGGATTAACCAATTTCATTTAAAAGCAAAGGCTCTAAAGCTCTTGGCCATTCTGAGAGGCAAAGATGTTGCACAGACTTTCACTGGATCCCTCAGTGGATTAAATCATCAGAAAAACAGGATACAAAGGCTGAGGAAAGGGAAGATCAGCCAGCTGCATTTCTTTTGTGTCTATAGAGGTGGTGATAATCACATGCTGCTAAAAAAAAAAATGACTTCTATATGAGGAGCTCCAGTCACTGCCCAGAAATTAATTAATGTGAGTGGCTTTGATGAAGGTCACCCAAGGAATCTGAAGCAAAAAAACAACCCAATCACCTTCAACCCCTGCTGTGCATCCTCTCTGTGAGAGCCATCCTCCCTGGTTTACAGTGAGCATAGCATTGCTTGTCTTGGACACACACACTAGTATCCTGAATTTGCTAGAACATACCATCAGATATGCCTGGAAGTTTTTGAGTTTGGCTTTTAGAGCCTCTCTGTGTAAGTTTAGTGCTGAAGTGGCTTTTCATGAGTGCAAAAACATCGTTCTCTACGAGAGCCACAATTAAGAATGGTCAATGGCATCCTTTTCCTTTGATCCCTCTGTGGTTTCCATGGCAAAATGCCAGGAGGAGGACTTTTTGTGATCTCCATGACATTAAAGCAATTTCCCATGTAGAGAACCGATTTTAGCAGTTAAATGATGTTCACTCCACACAGCCAGTTGCATTCACTCTCTGCCACTTGGAATATAAAATCTCATCTGTGATCCACAAGAAGAGGCTGGGTGCCTTCAGATAAGTTCCAAAAGACTCTGGATTATCCAAAGGTCACCAGGGAGCGTGGCACAAGGAGTCTTGGCACTGTATCACTTTGAAAGCCTTCAAACCCCCTCTGATGCTGACACGTGCTCGCAGAGCAATCATTCCCACTCATACCACTCCCTACGTGGTTAGTGTTTGGTTTAAATGGTGACCTCAAAGCAGACAAGTTGAAATGTCATCTCAAAAAAGCCCTCTCCTAGAGCCCTTCCCTGCCCCATCACACTGCTGGTTGAACCTCTCTCCTTGGAAATACTGCCACTCTTACCTGGTTGAGATCAAAGACCTGAACCCTTTTCACACACAGCCTGTGCAAGAGTACATGAACTAACCTGGCATGTTGAAACCAGCCAACACCACTCTTGCTCTGGGTTTTCAATGTGCATTATTGCACATTGGCTGGGAAAGAAAGGAAGAGGATATCTGTCTTGTAAGGCTGAGGGTTAGCGTGCTTGTTGGGGAAGCCAAGACCAAGGCACTGGAAAACACACATTAAGAAGACAGTTACTTCAATACCTCAATAGTTAGATATCCTGAATGAGAAACAGGAGTCTTGTCAGTCACTTTTGAGCTCCAAAATAACAAGAAAGGAGATTCAAAGTGTGGTCTTTAGCCAAGATGTCATATGCATGAGCATTGCAGGCACTCCATTAGCTCTGGAGAGTTCTCCACTTTTCCAGCAGGTGACACAAGAGTCCTCAGAAACTGAGAGGTGTGAGTGTGAATTGGGCATCTGGGCTTTCAGAGCCAGTATGTGATGTGAAGAAACTAGTGTAGAACCATGTCATACCAACACCCATCTATCTGTATATCTACCCCTGCCTTCTGGCAGGTCCTGACAACTGGTTGCAACCCCTTGTCACTTCTTAACCTCAATCCATGTGTGACTTTTTACAAAGGAAAATACTGCAGCAGCCAGACCTCAATGCTGAGCTGCCAAGAACCTGCCTCCCTCAACCCTTGCAGATTTACTTCACTGGGCTGCCTAATCAATGGCTGTTTCTTATCAACCACTTAACTCTCAGCTCTTTAGCATAAAGCCATAATATTTCATTACATCCTGGCTGCCCCCAGCTAAAAACGTGTGAGGATCTGATAGAAACATGGCTTCAGTCTGCAGTGATGGAGGAATTTATTGTGTGTAATAAATGTGTGTAATTTGATTCATTGTTTGGACTGGGTGAAGCTTTTCATTGCACTTCCCCCACTGAGTCAGTTCCTTTATGATCTAGTCCTTTGCTAAACTCCCCTTGTGTCCCATTTAACTCACAGATAGGAGGCTAAACATCTCCTTGGGAGCTCTTCCAGCACTGCTTTTTGGCTTCTGAGAAAAATGCCAGGCACGGGAGAAGGTCCACACATATCTCACAGAGCTCTCCCTGAGACAGCAGTAGGCACAAGTGGTGGTTACTCAGCAGTTACTTGCCCCCTGCCAAAGCCTGTCTGGCTGAGTCTGAACTTGCTCCTTTCTTGATTCATGATGGTCACGTTTCTAAGGATCTGTTTGTAAATCAGCTTATTTATAATCACAGCTGTTTATCTGACCTGGGGAAGAAGACTGGACAGTTTTTTCCTGCTTCCATTACTGACCAAGCACCAGCAGTTTCTGAGATGATTGCTGTCATTGTGGCCAAAGCTGGACAGGAGAAAGCTTGGCATCAAAATTAGCAAGTGTGCCTCAATTCTGGGCTCTCACCAGCTTGCCCATCCCAGAGGGAAGCTTTGGCATTCATCAGCTGGCTTGGTTGATAGGGTTTGTGCGAATAACTGATGGCATTTGGCTGCTGAGGAGGGAAGGAATAAAACATCATTGTTTATTTTGACAAAAACCCCAACCAAAGCCACCACTGTGGTTTGATTTTGAACAGACTGTGAAGACAGCCATGCTGTGGGGTTATCCCTTGAAAAGAGAAACATAACAATACCATTTGAAGCAAAAAAAGACCCCAAAACCAAAAGTGTGATATGAAGTGCAACATCTCGCTTCAGCCATTTGAAGTTGCAAGAAGAACAAAGCAAACCCCAAACACAACACATCCATCCTTCCCAGAAAAAGGAAGGAAAGGCAGCATTGCTCTCCTTCCACTGACACACCTTTCAGCCAGAGAAAACAGGCAGAGGGAGAGCAACCTGGATCTTCAAGACTGAGTTCTGCTACATTGGATGCAGTTGAATGAGACCAAGTTATTTAATACAGTGTTTTTAATCCCTCAGTTCTTTCCAGTTGCACTGTTGTGACTTTCACAGAATCACAAGGGCTGGAAGGGACCTGCAAAGCTCATCCAGTGCAACCCCCCTGCCAGAGCAGCATCACCTAGAGCAGGTCACACAGGAACTCATCCAGCTGGGTTGGGATGTCTCCAGAGAAGGAGCCTCCACAGCCCATCTGGGCAGCCCCTGCCAGGGCTCCCTCACCTCAACAGGGAAGAAATTCTTCCTTGTATTTCTTTGCAACCTCTTCTGTTCCAGCTTATACTTGTGCTCTCCCATCCTTTTCCCAGTCTGATCAGTTCTAATCATCAGCCTGGGCAGCTGTGCTCTGTTTCAGCAGGTTTTACAAATGCTGCATCATTTAGATGCACAGTCTTCTTTCCTTGTGTAGGACATTACAGGTTTGTTTAATTCACAACTGAAATGAGACATTTCTTCAAGCTAGGAAAGACTGAAGGTACTGAAACAGAGTAGTATTACACAAACCAGCAGAACCCAAAGGTTTGGAGTCTGGGCCATCCTCTCAGAATACTGTATGGGCTGGGTGAGCAACCTCTACTGTCTAAGCTGGCAACTTGTAAGTAAAATTCAAGTCACTGGAAGGATTAGCAGAGTTAATCTAGAATAAATCTTTCTGCATGGGCAATGTTTCCAAAATGGTTATCAAATTTAATGTTATGGTTGCTGAAATATCCTACTACATCAGCTCACTTCTACCTACATCATGATTAGTTGGCATATGGTTTACAACACATCATTTTTGTGTTGGATCAGAAGCACAAGAGTCACACCTGTGGAGTTAAGCAGTGGTAAGAGCCAATGGGCACCTTTCCTAACCTCAACAAAAGGTATACAATAATTCAGCAGCTCTCATAAGTCAAATGCCAATCTAATTACACTGCAGAAAGCAAACTAATGGAACATTCTTTGGAGAGCTGCTCAGATCCATAGTAATGTTCCAGTTCTGGAAGTTGCCCAAGACTCGAACAAGGGTGAAATTCTTCAGATTAAATATTATCTGAAATGCTACAACTTGTTCATGGTGAAAAATAAGCTTTTTAGGTGTTATTAAGTCAAAGAGAAAAATGGTAATGACTCCAGCAATGGAGAAATTTCTAGGGAGCATTTGAGATGGATTCCAAATGGATCTCACACACACACAGATCTCTTGTCAGAAGGAAAACAAGTGCTTGAAAAAGCAAAGGATGTGCAATGTGCTGGTGTAGTGTGTCACACAGCTATGAAGCACCCAAGCAACAACATTAAATGACTGAGTCCTCGTTATTGTACACACAACCTGGTTACAGAAACCCGTTGCCAAAGTTCTTCCTTTACAGAAACCAAAAGAAAAGTGAATTAAAAACAGTACAGGGCAACTTGGTGAGGTGGACAAGGCAGATTCCCACTATTCTGAACTCCCATTTATTCTAAACTCCCACTTAAACCTCTTCTGATCACCTCAGATGTGAGCACTTCAGTTAAATAGGTTTGTTTTCCATCATATAACTTTAACAGGGCAGGCACAAATTCCCAGCATCAGCCAGGAAAATGTATCTGATAGACCCCACTCAACCACAGCTTGAATCAACTGTGGAAACCCCTTCCACCCAGCATCTCTGCTGGCCTGCTGTCAGCTGGGATAGGGTTAATTTTCTCCCTAGTAGTCAGTACAGTGCTGTGTTTTGGGTTTAGGATGAGAATAATGTTCATGACATACTGATGTCTTAGTAGTTGCTGAGCAGGGCTTTCAAGGGCTTTTCAGGTTCTCACGTTGCCCTGCCAGTGAGGAGACTGGGGAGCACAAGAAATTGGGAGGGCAAACAGCCAGGACAACTGACCCAAGGTGGTCAAAGGGATATTCCACACCACATGATGTCACCACGAGCAACAAAGCCGAGGGGAGTTGTCTGGGGGGTAGCAGCCTGCTGCACAAAGCATGAGTTAGCAGGCAGAGAGCAATTGCATCGTCCATCCCTTTATACATTCTTTTCTCATTGTTATTTTCCCTCCCTTCTCTGTCCTATTAAACTACCTTTACCTCAGCACAAGACTTTCACCTTATTTCTGCTCCTCTCCCCCATCCCACTGTGAGGCAACAGCTGTGTGCTGGCTGCCTGCCTGATGAGTTAAAGCACAACCCTCTTCATGAAGATGTTGTCTCTCTGCAGAGACAAAAGCTGAAAAGCTACAAGTGGGACAGCAAAACCATTGTCAGCTTTGTGAACAGAAGGCAAAGAGCAATTGTTGTTGTAGGACTGACTTTCTGGGTGAAATTCCTCTCACTCAGTTTTACTTATCTGTTATGCAGTTGTTCACATCAGAGCCACATGTTTGAACTCCTTTCTACAGAGCTCTTGTCAATGGAGGTAATTCAGCTTAGAAGGAAACTCCTGTAACCCCTGATTTTCTGATTGAGGACTTGGGAAAGCAAAATGCAGAGCAGACATTGAAATTACCAGCTCTTCTGTTTGAAAGGGGCAAAATGTCCACTGTGCACTTGCTCTCCCAGAGTGCCTTGACTTCAGACTGCAAAGAAGGGATTTAGAGATGCTCAATGGGTATGAACTGCTCTGCAAAGGTGATGACTATAGAGGCTTTGCCAAGGGGAACCTGAACGTTCGGTGAATGGATGGACCAACAGCATCAAAAGCTGTCCTTGACCTCCTGAGACACAGCTGCTCTAGTTCCTGTCAAGTCAGAGAACACAAGCAAATAGCAACAAGCTCTTGTGAGAAAAAAGATATGTGTATTGTGGGAGGAAATGCCAGTAAAGAGAGAAGATGATGAAGAGGAAGATGTTACACAAACTCCTTTCAATTCAGAGAGGGGAGGAAAGGGGTAACTATTGCAGTTTTGCTTGAAATTCTCACCTGCCTCACAGCACAAATAATATTCTTAATTTAAGCATAATTGCTGTTTTCTTCTGCTCTATATTAACACTGAATACAAAGTCTTGTAATAAGAATGTTTTAATGAGCACTGCCTATGGAAACCTTGAGCATCATAAAACAGAACTATACTGGGCAGCAGAAAGGACAATGCTGTTGTTAAGAACATCATTATCCCCACTCCATTAGCACTTAGTGAAGGTCACCATTTGTAAAGAGAATATCAATCCAGCTTTTTTATTAAGAGCAGAGGAAACATTTACTACCTCCAGTAACACACCCAAAACTCCTGGCCTCATAGTACTCTTTAGAATAATTTTTTTGGGCAACATGGGTTGAGCAGAGAGTGAATTTGACCATAGCTCCAGTAAAGAGATATGAACTGGGATAGAATGACCACCAAATGATCATTAATACAGTCATTTTCCTGGTGTGTCATAAAAAAGTCTCTCTCTCTCCCTCCAGTGATGAAATGATAACAAACCTCCACTTAAATACACCCAGTTTCTTTGCTAACAGAGTGGTAGCTTTTGTTTTTCACAGGGCTGTTTGGGAGCTTTTGCTTTAATATATTGAGATTGCAGCTGCGAGGATTTGAATCATTTATGCAGCCAGACATGTAGACTGTGATTAAGTTTCTTATTTGGTTGTAACATAAGGTTCATTTCTTCTGCTGGTTGATTTAGCATGGAGAAATCTTCCCTGCGGGCCTGCTTCACAATAAATTGCTATTGGCAGACAGAAATGTCAGGTTTACCCTCCAGATGGGAGCAACAACAAATCAGACCTTTGCTTGCTCTGTTTCTCCTTCTGTACATGGGATGAGATGTGTGCTTCTCTCTGCCCACCCTGTTCTCAAATGTAGAGTTGTATTAGAGCACTGTCACACATCCTAATTTCATGGCCACCAAATACTGAAGGGTTCTGTGAAGCTGGTTAAGTCTGGCAAACTTCCCAGGTCCAAATTTCAACCTCACTATTAATCCGTTGAAGCTGCAATAGTGTTGTTTTGATTTCCTGGATTGCACTTATCTAGTGAAGCTCTCTTTATAGCCACAGGAGATTTGGTGGATATAAGAAATGCACCAGCAATATAATCATTTCATCTCAAGCAGACAGCTAAATTGCATCAGATTAATTAGCCATTAGTAGGACTCTGGTGTGCCTCATGCCCCCCCCAAAAGTGTTGTAGATGTCTACATGGGAACTGGAGATGTAATCCAGGATTTACATCACTTTGTAAGGACAACTGTACTCATGGAAACTGGAAACCCACAACACAGCATCCAGAATCATAGAATGGTAGGAGTTGGAAGGGACCTTTAGAGATCATCTAGTCCAACCCCCCTGCAGAAGCAGGGTCACCTAGATCAGGTCACATAGGAACATGTCCAGGTGGGTCTTGAAGACCTCCAAGGAAGGAGACTCCACAATCCCTCTGGGCAGCCTGTTCCACTGCAGGAAGTCATTCCTTAATGACTCTTCAGGCCTGTGTTTAGGCAGCTGAAAGTCTCACCCAAAAGTGCCTATCTGTTGCCCTAACACAAAGTGTTTACTGGTAGTGTCTCAGCAGCACTAGCAATGAATAAGATGTGGGTCCAGCATATAGTGGTCTGAGTCATAATTTACTCATAGTGACAAAGGATAAATCAACAACATCATGGTTTCCAAGCTCAAAAGAGAAAAAACTCACCTCAAACTCTGGATAAAGCTGTCACTGGAGGACAAACGGGGCCATAGCCAAGATCTATGGCTTTCAGGATCTTCACACACCTACTGATTTCCTCTATCTTCCTGAACACAAAGGCCTGAAGAAGCTAAAGCTTCTTCACTAAGGCTCAAATCATTTTTTCCCTGCTCCTTCTGAATGCCTGTCTGGAGAAGGTAACTATTAACAGGTGCTGTTTGCTCCTGATGAGACAGGGAATGGTTAATTGCTGCCGCCTGCCCTTTTAGCATGTTTTCTCAGAGCCCCTCTCATCTCCCCCAGTTAGACTTGAACTGTGATATCTACAGCAACCTGGGAACACAGCAATTTTATTCCCTTGCTTATTGTTATGAAAGCAGTTAAGTGACAGTGCTAGAACTGCATTTTTTCCCATGTTGTACTTCCAGTGGAGTGTTTCTCTTAAGGAGAAGTAAATACTCTTGCACAGTACGTCACTGCCTGTAACCGCAGGAGACGGCGCGACGCACAGGGAAGTGGCTGCTCTCAGAAAAGATGACCCTGCACTGGCAAGTCACCACACTCAAAATGCTAAAGCCAGATAAGGACTTCATGCAACTGAAGGCAGATTTGTTGCTGGGAGTTTTTCTCCTGGCTCAGCTCCTCATGTTAGCTAGGAATGTAAGATGCCAAAGGGTCAACCACCTTGAGCAGCAGATGTCTTCAGAGAACAGAAATGGCCACAGTCCTTCCCTGCTTTTCCCTCTTGCTTCTCCAAACCAAGCTCTGGACTCAAAGCTATAACTCCATGGTGTCCACAAAGCTATGGGATATCAGAAAGCAGCACAGATGGGGAAAGATGCTCCTGCTGAGGGAGAAACCAACTGCACAACCTCACC
Organism: Colius striatus; assembly: GCF_028858725.1. NCBI lineage: Eukaryota > Metazoa > Chordata > Aves > Coliiformes > Coliidae > Colius > Colius striatus. The sequence continues at coordinate 56,024,038 of NC_084763.1, forward strand.
AGTGCCCTCAGCAGTATACTTATGTCTGTGCTACTAAATAGAAAGGTCAAACGCTCATTCCCTGCCCCCAGAAGAAATGGCCTAGGGCAGCTTGTGTCCTCACAGATAAACTTTCTGATCCTGCAGCAAAAAAAAAAATGAGCTCAATTTTCCACATTACCTTCCAGAAGCCTTTCCACAAATACACCCCAAAACAAGCCAGCTGTAAGCCAGACACTTGACGTTCAGATGTTCCCCACTTTCCTGGTGACTGGTGGCACTTGGAGCAACTTCTAGAACATCAAAGAGTCTCACTGCTACCCCAGGGCATTTTTGGAGGAAAGTTAGATATTTGCCTACCATGCAAAAAGACAGAGGAACAGGGGCTGTGCAGAGCCATTCACAAGTCACCATTTGCCTCTGAGATAACCAAGAGCAAAAAGCTATTTTTATTTGCCTTATTCCAGTCACCAACGTAAAAGCAACACTTCTGCTGACTGGCCACACCAGTGTTGTTTTCTCTGCAAACATCTGGACAAATGAAACCATTTGTCTAAGTCTAGGCAGCTTGCTTAAATATGACCTAATGTGCAAACAAACATACTGGATGGCTTTTTGCAGGGTAGGTTTGGGTTGTGGGGGTTTATTTGATTTCCCTGAACTCTGTGTACTACCTGTTTCAGACTGAGAAACACGACGTTCTTACTCCTGGGACAGTTGCAAAGGTGCATCATTAATTCATTTTACATCCATTAATAATAAAGCCTTCTGATCCACAGACATTGGGATGATTTAGAGCACATAGAGATGCACAAAGTAGTCCTTTTCCTTGTTCATTGAAGTGGAATAAATAATTCAAGTGACAGCACGAGGGGTAATGGGCACAAACTGGAACACAGAAAGTGCCATTGGAACAGGAGGAGAAACTCCTTTGGTGCTGAGGTGAGGGAGCCTGGCCCAGGCTGCCCAGGGAGGGTGTGGAGGCTCCTTCTCGGGAGGTTTCCAACCCCACCTGGACACATTCCAACCCCAACCTGTGTCCCCTGAGCAAGGGGAACCTGCTTTGGCAGGGAGTTGGGCTGGATGAGCCACCACTCTATGATTACATGAATGGGTTTTATTGAAATAAAAGCATTCAATCTTGATTTTTTCCTGTAACTACAAAACAAATTAAGGTGGAGAAAGTTCTTGACAAGTAGAAGAGAAGCAGCTCTGTAGCAAGGAGTCCTGCCACTCCAATATGATTTTACAGCGCTTCACTAAAAGGAGTTTGCACTCCACTCACTTGTACATCAGCTGATGTACACTATAAGATTGTAGTATTCATATTGTGGCACATGTACATCAACATGCTGATTCCCAGTTCTTCAACAGCTCAGAAGAAGTTCACTTCACCAAGCACCTTTTGGGACCTAAAACCTTTGTTATTGAAATTCACTCGTTCCTTCTCAATGGAGGAGCCATTCCCACTCACCTCTGTAGCTTTGCTGTTTCTGTAACATTGAGCTGGCATCAGTCTCCTACCCTGTGAAAGGATGTCTCAGTCCATGCAGTCAGGACACATCAAAAACATTGGATGAGTGTGTGCATCAAGTGATTTGGGACTGTGAACAGTTAAGGAAATGACCTCCATGAATCTTTGTACCAATGCTTTCTTCATTCTCCCAGAACCATCACAGTGTCAGGCACCACAGTTTCACTGTGACACTCCTCTAAGTCCATAACTGGAGGAGATTGAAAGAGTTTGGCATTCTTGGCATGATTCTTATGCCATGCATAGATACCATGGTGCTGTAGGTTATCTGAGACATCCAGAGGGTCACGAGGTTGTTCCCCAAGGAAAAGGCAGCTGGAAGCCAAGACTGATGGCACATCCATGAGGGTTGAAACCTCTGGTTCTAGGTGAGTGGAGTGTGTTGTGGTTTTGCCCAGCCAGCAGGAAGAGAGGAGGAGAAATGAAGTTAATGGAAGTCAGGAGTTGACACTCATCACTGACCATTGCTGATGAGATGTGAATACAGGGCAAGATCTACATCTGAGCAAGGCAATCAAAGCTGCCTACACAGGCAGTGAATGTAAATAAGAGGTTTTAGAGCAATTAGTCTCTTTTTAAGGTCAAAAAGCTATGTGCTAACATGGCCTGGTCCTCTCAGTGACTATAAAAGTTGCCTGAAGTAATTAGGGCTGATGTGGTCACTGATACTGTCAGCTCCCGAAGTGAATCTCAGTGAAAATGTCATTCCCCAAGACACAAGTCATCCCAATCCTCCAAGAACAGCTACTGGACAAACCAAACATTTTGGGCTGTGATCCAGCATTTACTGGTGACAGCAAAAAAAAGAGCAGCAAATTTTCTCCAACCCCCAATCACCTCAGGAAGAAAGGCTTGCTGTGTCTAAGAGAGCATCCCCTTGTGCCAGGCCAAAGGGCTCTGTGGCAGATGAGGCTACAGCTGTGGCTAATGTGAGTTTAGTGCTTTGTGGTCGAATCAGTGAATTTCTGAGGTTGCCTGTTGAAGTGAGAAAGGGTTTGCCAGCACTAGAGGAGCACACAGAGACTTCGTGATGATGTTTTGCAGATGACACTGGTAGAAGTGTTGTCTCTGTGCCAGGCTTCACCTCATCCAGTTTTCTACACCTCCTCCTGAGGTCAAAACAAGTCTTCCCATTTATTTCTCTGACTGCTGAATTAAGATCTTAAGGTGTTAACACAAGCTTTCAGGTACATACATGAGAGAAGTGAAACTGCTTCAGTAGGGAGGTCGGACTAGATGATCTCTAGAAGTCCCTTCCAACCCCCACCATTCTATGATTCTATACAGTGTAGCTTCATTTAAAGACTTTTGCTGGACTTATTTACAACTAGATAGAGCCAGTTGAATGCTACTTCACTATTGAATAGCACCTAATCCACCTGAAGATCTCATCACCAGCCCCATTCACAGAGCACAGTATTATTTAGCAGGAGTAGACAGTAAAGCCTGATGGTTTTTTCAAGCACAGGAGAAAATTAGAATCATAGAATGGTAGGGGATGGAAGGGACCTTTAGAGATCATCTAGTCTCTTTCCCTAGCCACACAGCATATCATATTCACCATCACTGTGTGTTATCCCATTTCTGCTCCCATGACATAAAGCATTTTGGCCATGAAATCAGGCTGAGAGCAGGAAAAGGACAGTACCAGCAAACACAGCAGAGAGCCTAAGTTGTCCCTGTTCTGAATCACTACCTGGGCATGGCTCAGACACAGCTAAGAAACCTCTGTTGACCCAGTTGCCCCATAAAGCTGCCTAAATTTAAGCCTAGAGATATCCCCCAAGTCTTTGAATCAATATACAGCAGATATCACCACTGAACACTATGCTCACTTTCCTCTTTGGCTCAGAAACGTAACCATTTGGGCTAGACATTATTTTCAGTCCTAGTTTTCTTCTTGAGACTAATGTTTTCAGAGAGACTGTGTTTCCAAACTTGCTGGGCAAGTTCCAGTAATAAGGGTAGCTTTTTCTTCTTGAATCTTGCAGTCTGTTTCTTTGAGGGATTCCCAGCCCTGCTGCAGAAGAGGGAGTAGAGCCTGAAGGGTGATTGATGCCACAGGATGGCAGCTCTGTCTCTTCCATCTCCTTTTCTTTATAGGCTAAGATATTACTCACTGAAGTGACAGCATTTCCAAAACACTTTTCAAGTTGCAAAGTCAACCCTGAGAAAGTTGGGCAATGTCAGAATTCGAAGGATATCTGTATAGGTTGGGACAACACTCAATAAATAAGAGCAGGGGTTGCACATTGGTCTATGTGAAAAGGAAACAGACATTTGAGGAGGCATCCAGTGATGCTGACAGCACAGTCTGTCCTTGCACTGAGTCAGGCAGGTGAGGAGAGACTGGACTTGGGAAGCATTAAGGCCAATATTTCCAAACTCACCAGCTTGAAATGAGTCAACCTAAAAGATATTACCAAAAGGACCTGTTTAAACATTTCATATCTTTCAGGCTGTTTTCCTGGATTTAACTCTGAGTTTAAAAAGAAAAAGAGGGGGGAGTTTGACAATCCCAAGAGGAAAGATGAGGAACAAACACTCCCACGTCTGACTGCTCATGCTGCCTCTGAGGTGAGACATAAACAATCAGGCTACAAACCAGACCAATTCATTTACATGGTTTTTTGTGCCTTGAGGAGGGCCTAAAAGAAAAGAGACATTGCATAAGACTGGAATGAGCCACTGCACGCCTGCAAGGCTGAACAGAGCTGGGATCCCTGTGTCTGTGAACTATCTGCTGCTAAAAGCAGATGGGTACACATATAAATATATAAATATAACATATACATATAACACTGCTGGAGAGAGTTCAGCACAGGGCCACCAAGGTGATAAAGGGAGAGGATCATCTCCCTTGTGATGGAAGGCTGAGGGAGCTGGGGCTCTTTAGCCTGGAGAAGAGGAGACTGAGGGGTGAGCTCATTCATGGTTACAGATCCATAAAGGGTGGGTGTGAGGAGGATGGAGCCAGGCTGTGCTTAGTGATATCCAATGATAGGACAAGGGGCAATGGAGACAAGCTGAAACAGAAGAGGTTCCAAAGAAACACAAGGAAAAGCTTCTTCCCTGTTGAGGTGAGGGAGCACTGGCAGGGGCTGCCCAGATGGGCTGTGGAGGCTCCTTCTCTGGAGACATCCCAACCCAGCTGGATGAGTCCCTGTGTGCCCTGCTCTAGGTGGCCTTGCTCTGCATTGGATGATCTTTCCAGGTCCATTCCAACCCTTAATACTCTGCAGTTCTGTGATCTGAATCATGTCCAAACCTGTTCATCACTGTGTCTCCACCATGGCTCCCTTCTCCAAGTGAGACAGTAATTCCTGCACTTACAAACAGCTGCTTGCTGCTTAGTTTATGAGGAGGAAAAAAAAAGTTTTTCTTCATCTGGGATGCTGTGGAAATAGATAATGAGGGAAGGACAATGAATTAATATGCTTTGATCTCTTTTTCAAGTGCTTGTAACAGCTGCCAGGCCCTCCTCCCCATTTTGGGCTCTCAGCCAATACATTGTACCTCTCCAGCAAGGAGAAAGCAGCCTCTTCTGAATATTAATGTCTTACAGCTTCTAGATGAGGCAGGCTGCAGTGAGGAGATGCCTCTCACAACATGCTTTTAGTTTCTATTCTGCAGAAAGGATGATGTGCTGTGCAGACTGATGGGTGACCACCTCTGTGGATCTCCTCAAGAACAAGGGCTCAAATACAGCCTTTGGCACACTAAAGTTCAGGTGGACCTTCCTGTATTCCAGCTTGCTCTTGTTACCCTTTGTCTTACCACTGGGTACCACAGGAAACATCAACATCCACCCTTTAGGTATTTATCAGCATTGACAAGGTCCCCCCTCAGCCTTCTCCTCTCCAGACTCAACAACCCCAGGTCTCGCAGCCTTTTCTCCTCACAGAGATGCTCCAGTCCCCTGATCATCTTGGTGTCCCTGCACTGGCCTCTCTCCAGCAGTTCCCTGTCCCTCTTGAGCTGGGGAGCCCAGAACTGGACACAGGACTCCAGATGAGGCCTCACCAGGGCAGAGTAGAGAGGGAGAAGAACCTCCCTTGACCTGCTGCCCACACTCTGCTTGATGCATCCCAGGCTGCCATTGGCTTCTTGCCCACGAGGGCACATTGCTGGCTCATGGTTAGTTTGCTGCCCACCAGCATTCCCAGGTCTCTCCTGGAGCTGCTCTCCAGCAGCTCACCCCCAGTCTGGCCTGGTGCATGGAGTTGTTCCTCCCCAGGTGCACATTGAGGCATCTCAAATGGCAACAGACACTTCTGTGTGGACAGTGAACTATGTTTGTTTCTTGAAAGTGGTGATGATGTCCATAACAATGCTCCTTATAGATGACATTCAGGTATTAATGAAGATACTTGAAGGCTTTCCAAGCCTTGGGAGGCTGGGCTGCCAAAGAGTTAAGTGGATTAACTCAGAGTTTTGTTTCTGTTGTTTTTGTTTCAAATGTGGCTGATTCCCTGAATACAAGAAGCAAGAGATTACACCTTTCTTTCCTCTGACAAAGAACCCACTTGCATAATTCAGCTTCATTCCAGAGCAGCTCAAACTGACAATTTCATCACCAAATAGTCATGACAATGCATAATCATGGACTCAAGTATATTTACAAATGCACAAAAGCTGAGACCTTTCCCAGTGAATAACAGAGGCCACGGATCCATTCAAAATTAATAGAGGGCATGGGTACACTCAGAATTATCCTGCCTTTCTGTAGATGTATGCTCAAAAGAGTCATCTTTATCCCAGCTCCTTTAGCATTCTATTCTTTTTTTTTTTTTCCACAGGAGAATCAGGGTTTTGCCCAGGCTGCTTGAATAAAGAGCTGTTTCTAACACTTGCATATTGATGCCTACAGCATTGCAAATGTAATGTATGCACCTCGTTGATATGAATCATTTACGAGCATCGCTCCATAGGGGAACACAGGACCATTACCCTCTATATTTCATCCAAATCCTAATGAGGCCAATGGAGAGGCTAATCTAGCATTCCTTCTAGACCATTTCTGCCTAATAACTGGAAAGGCTACTGCATAGTGGCTGCTGTAGTTGGAATAGCTGCAGAAATGCACCTTTTATTCCTGCCTCCTGGGTAACCTTTAACCAGTTGTGCTGTTTCTGTATGTCTCCAATTTCTCTGTCTGATACAGGAGAGAAATGTTAATTGATTCCTTGGAAAATGATTTAGGGGGAGTTCCCAACAGATGAGGTTAGTTAACTTACCCTTAAACTGAGGTCATCAAAATTCATGCCCAACCGGTGCTAACGCCAATCCCTGATGGATATAATCAGATGCTGATAAACCCCAAAGCCATATGACAGGCAGAGATGTTTCAGCTGCTCCATTCAAAACTGACATTGTTACCTGCAGAACACAGTATTTTACTGCAGAAACTTGCTCCAGATTCCATGAAGAAAGTCTTTGTAAAAGCCCTTGTTCTTCTGCTGGTGGCAAGGTGTCCAAGCTGACAAGCTAACACAGCCCTTCTGGATTCAGTAGAGCAGGTTTTCAATTGACTCTCACTCTTGCACAGCCTGATGAAGTTGGCACGCTGGGAAACTGCCTGCTGTCTTGGAGTTCATGTAAAAAGTGGTGGAAATAAGGCAGGAGAGAAAGACTAAGCACTGAGTGCTTTCATTGACCTCTTGGGCTATTTTTCAGTTGCAAATTGAACCTCAACAAGGACAAGTATTGCTCCAAATATTGCTCCATAGGACTCTCATTGCATCTGCATCATAACTTCCATCTCTTATGAATGTTTTGGATGCCTCCAGATGCTTTTTCCAAAGCACTCAAAGCAGACAAGAAAGGAAAACTCTTGTTCTCATGATTTCCAGCTGAAGGAATGGCTAATTATGTGACCTGGCAATTACATTAACTGTTGAGCCTGAAAGAGGTGGGCATTAACCCTGGATATCTCCAAATCATGTTCTGTGCTGCCACTAGACACAAACTCTTCTTACCTCACAAGCAACAAAGTAAATCCCTCCAGAGCAGTTTGGTGCACTGCAAAATCCTCAGCTGAGAAAAAAAAACAGCAACATTTTTACCAGCAACTAAACACTAGCACAGGCTTCCCACATACAAAAGGGCTTTGTATGTGTCAACACCGTGGCTAAAAACCCATTCCAGCCCCAATTATAAAGACAGCCAGTGATGTCATCAAAATGACAGGTTCAAGGTCTCAAGTTTCTTCATTCTGGAGACTCCAGGGAATGCAAAACCTGAAAAAAAGGGTTTGCATTTATCTCTGGCAAGCCAGGCAGACCTACCTGGACAAGCAAAAAACCTGCCAGGTATAGGGTTTTGTCCTAATTTCAACAGCAGGGGGAAAAAAGCTTGTAGTTTGCATCTTCAAACAGAAGTTTCTACCACTTACATCAAAATAAGCCACTTTCCCATATAAATGCAGCAGCACAAGGGGGAAGAAATATTTATGTTTCACAAGTATGTAGAATAATGTGAAGTTCTGCTTTTACAGGAGCTTTTCATCAGCTACAGCCTCCACTTATTAATAGACATCCAGGAGCATTACTTTCTCAGCTTCCACTTCATTCAAATAGGGAAAAAAACCACCCCATCATTTCAGGGTACAATAAATCCCATTCCTTTTCAAAGGAAACATGCAAGGTAATCAATGGCTCAAAAGCATTGTTTGAATGTAAATAACACACTCAAGTCTCAGCTTCAAATGGTTCAGAGATTCTTTAGTAAAGGGCTCTTTTTTTTTTTGCTTAAAAGGCACTGTTGAAAATCCAAAATTCGTTTCAAATAGAAAAGCTGAAAGATTTCATTCTGAAAAGCAGGAAAAGGGGCAATTCCAGTGCTCCTGGAAATTGCTGTTTGCCTGATTTCTGCACAAATAAACTGACAATAGCAGCAAGCAGCATTCTGGTGCCTCTAAACCTGAACCTCTCCCCTGGATAAAAGAGTTTTAGCCATAAAATGTCTCACGTTTTTCCATCACAATGTTCCCTGGAATCATCTCAGAGGAGACACTGCTGATCATACAGCACCCAGAGCTACAGGAGGACAGCTTTTCTGAGCAAATGTGATGATTTGGAACTGGAAATGGAGCCCAAATTAACTTCAGAGATATATCTCATGGCATCACTAGTATCTTGACATTTCCACAATAAGGTGTTTGCAGTATTGTCTCTATTTGGCAGAGACAAGTTCAGCACCAAAGTAAATGTTACAGCAAACATATAAAGTCCATGTAAAGAGTGGTTCTTAGTGTCATTACCTGAGTGAGAACCCAGCCAAATGGCCATTATCCTTCTCAGAAGTGTCTTGTTCCTTTTAATTGCCATTACACATCAAAGCTCTGGGCTGATGTCTGATCTGAGAGGCAGCACTTCCAGCCCATGCTCCCTTTGCTCTGAGACAGCACATCCAGCCCATGCTCCCTTTGCTCTGAGAGGCAGCACATCCAGCCCATGCTCCCTTTGCTTTGAGAGGCAGCACATCCAGCCTATGCTCCCTTTGCTCTGAGACAGCACATCCAGCCCATGCTCCCTTTGCTCTGAGACAGCACATCCAGCCCATGCTCCCTTTGCTCTGAGAGGCAGCACATCCAGCCCATGCTCCCTTTGCTTTGAGAGGCAGCACATCCAGCCTATGCTCCCTTTGCTCTGAGACAGCACTTCCAGCCCATGCTCCCTTTGCTCTGAGACAGCACATCCAGCCCATGCTCCCTTTGCTCTGAGAGGCAGCACATCCAGCCCATGCTCCCTTTGCTCTGAGAGGCAGCACATCCAGCCTATGTTCCCTTTGCTCTGAGAGGCAGCACATCCAGCCCATGCTCCCTTTGCTCTGAGAGGCAGCACTTCCAGCCCATGCTCCCTTTGCTCTGAGAGGCAGCACATCCAGCCCATGCTCCCTTTGCTTTGAGGGGCAGCACATCCAGCCCATGCTCCCTTTGCTCTGAGGCAGCACATCCAGCCCATGCTCCCTTTGCTCTGAGGCAGCACATCCAGCCCATACTCCCTTTCATTGCAATGGGTCGTCTTTGAACTCTCCCAAGGTACCAACCCATCAGTTAGCACACCCCCTGCAAATACAAACCTACCAGTTCCTCCATCGTGGGCCAGCCATAGCCCCAAGCTGGATACAAATCTTGCACTAGATGATCTCTAAAGGTCCTTTCCAACCCTGACCATTCTATGATCCTATGATTGATTCTATGAAATCCTTTCTATTAATAGCAGTAAAGCTTGAGCTGGTTCTTCCAAAGAAGGACCTGGGGAACTCTACTCTCCAAAATCCCCACCCCTTATGCAACAGTTCAGAGCAGCAGTAATATGAGGGTCTGGGGTCTTCCCATTCTTCATCAGATCCTTTCAAATATCTCTAGGTGAGACCTTTGTTTTGGGACTCATCATTCATTACTTGGGAGTAGAGACTGATCACTACAACCTCCTGTCAGGGAGCTGCAGAGAGTGCTCCTGTCTCCCCTCAGGCTCCTCTTCTCCAGGCTCAACACCCCCATTCCCTCAGCCCCTCCCCAGCACCCTTGTGCTCCAGCCCCTTCCCCAGCTCTGGCCACTCTGCAGCCCCTCAGTGTCCCTCTGGCAGTGAGTGAGGGACCAAACATAATATATGATATGCTGTCACTCCAAACTCCACAGGTTGTCCAGACATGTTTCTCTCATTTAACATGCACACATGTGTGCAGAGGCACAGATATAATTATGGGGATTTTTATTTTACCATCAAACTACAGGCAGAAGTGACCCCAGTCACACTGGAAATTAAATCTACTGCAAGCTCCTGAAATACTCCTTCAGCATCTCCCCCTCTCCCCACCTCCTTCTTGCGCCCCTCCTAAGGAAGTTACAAAGGAGATACTAATTAGCTTCCAGCACCAGGCAAGTCTGTATTATATGCTGCTCTCAGCTGACAGATACTGTACAGTAATTGGGTCAAAGGCACAGATGCTCAGAATAACCAAAGCATTGTGGGTTTGCCTGCAGCTGTGTTGGAGGATTCACAGTAAAGGAGGAGCCAACACAGTTGCTTGAAGTTTGACTGCTTTAAGGATGCTTGACTGGAGCTCTTTACTAGCATTAAAGATTTATGAGGATTTTTACAAGAGCTCCCAATATCTGACTGGTAGAAAAAAAACACCCATTTTGCCCTTATAGAAAGCCCATCAGGCTGAAGGATGACAAACACAGGTAGCATGCCTTTCCTCTGCCACATGCACCCACCCTTCACACCCTTCCTCTGCTCCCAAACTGGTACTGAAGCATCTCTTTTAGTGAACATATGGTGGCATCATGAAGATCTTCACATTTCTGCAGGAAGGTATTTGCAGTGTTGCCTCTACTTAGCACAGAGACCATCAAAATAACCACTGTAAACCTAACTAGTGTTGGCAGTTGATGTCAACAGCGTGCTGGGCTGCAGTGTGAGCCCTACACAGTCTGAAGGACCTGCCAGGAGCTGTGGATGAGCCCTGCAATTGGTTCATTACACTGTGGGAAGCTGGGAAGGGTACAGCAGTATGAAAGGATCTCTAGATCCTAAGATAAAGCAGCTCTGCACACACCAGTGTCCCAGAGGTATATGTCAGAGCAGCTAGATGGAAGTCACCTTGGGTCTTCACTGGAATAAATGCTTGCATTTGGTCTTCAAGCAAATGTCCTTCTTAGTGCAAATCAGTGCCTGCAGCTGCTGTTGCCCTGCACAGCCTGTAGAGTTGTGCTCCTTTATGTCTGCAAGGCTTTGGACCTGGATTTCCAGAGTTGGGACATTTTCAGACTGGGGTGATGGACATTTCTGTTGGCCATTGTGTTCAGTCACAGGGTGCTGACACTTCTCCTTCCTTCCACATACAAAGGTTCTGTGAGAACTCAGAGTTCCACGGGGATGGCTTCTGGGGCCAGTCTTGTTCAATATCTTCATCCACCACCTGGATGAGGGGACAGAGGGACCCTCAGCAAGTTCCCTGTGGCACCAAACTGGGATCACTGGCTGATTCCCCAGAGGCTGTGCTGCCAGTCAGTGGGATCTGAACCAGCTGCAGAGTTGGGCACAGAGGAACATCCTGAGGTTCAAAAACGGCAAGTGCAGAGTCCTGCATCTGGGAAGGAACAACCCCCTGCACCAGGACAGGCTGGGGGTCAAACTGCTGGAGAGCAGCTCTGCAGAGAGAGACCTGGGAGTGCTGGTTGATAATAAGCTAAACATGAGCCAGCAACGTGCCCTCGTGGGCAAGAGGCCAATGGCAGGCTGGGATGCATCAAGAAGAGTGTGGCCAGCAGGTCGAGGGAGGTTCTCCTCCATCTCTACTCTGCCCTGGTGAGGCCTCATCTGGAGTCCTGTGTCCAGTTCTGGGCTGCTCAGCTCAAGAGGGACAGGGAAGTGCTGGAGAGAGGCCAGTGCAGGGACACCAAGATGATCAGGGGACTGGAGCATCTTTCATACGAGGAAAGGCAGTCTGGACGTGTTCCTGTGTGACCTGATCTAGGTGACTCTGCTTCTGCAGGGGGGTTGGACTAAGATGATCTCTAAAGGTCCCTTCCAACCCCCACCATTCTATGATTCTGTGATTCTAAAAATCCTACACAGCTCTGGCCCCCCTCCAACTTTGCTGCAACACTACTACAGGATGGGTTGGATGAGCTCAGCAAGAAGGAAATGGTCTGTGTGATGGTGAGTGAGTAACCAGCTCCCTTGCAATGATTTTTCTTAAGCCAGCTACATCTGTGGAGAAAAAACACCATGAGTGCAAAAAAGCCTCCAGAGAACCAGACACCTTTTGAAAGGAGACACAGAGAAGCAGATGGCATCTGCTCCTGTTAATAGCTCTGCAGAACCTTACAATGTTTCAGCCAGGGAGCCTGGCAAGTTATCCCATCCCAGGGAGACCCCAAAGCACCTCATGCAAACAGACATCCATGGGGTTCCCTTTTTCACTATGCCAAGATGTTACTTTTGGCCACTCAAGAGAGTGACCTACATAACAATCAGCCCCACTTTCCTCTTTAGTTCTGTGGACTCCTCCCTTTCAAGCTGTTCAGCAGGACTGTTCCAGTCTCTGTTGTTTCTAGTCTGAGGAGTGCAGCTGCATGTCTGGCATACAATTTAACAGAGGCAGAGGAGCCCTTGATCCCAAGGAAAGGATCATCAGTGCTAGGAAGGCTTGACACACCAGGCACACAGATCCCAACTTCAAAGAGCAACGCATCATTATTTGCACAGCAGCTGGGGCTAGTGCTGCATTTGAAGATGCCCAGCAAAGAAATTCCAGCCCTAACCTGAAATGCAATAAACAAACACCCTCCTGAGATGATCAGTCTTTGCTGATCAAAGTCAGAGTGAGTGCTGGTTGTATTTGGGGAAATCCCAAAGCCAGGTTTGCTTCATCCACGCTCCAGCTTTTAGCAAAAGCAAAGGATCCACTGGGATTTTACCCACAGCTCAGCACAAAGGCAGGCTCCTCTCCAGGAGTAACAGCCTGCCCTGACCTGGGGAATGGAAATGAGTGGTGGGTCAGAACTGAAAAGCCCTTCCATAAGGGGATCTCCTGGAGGCCCACAGAGCCTACATAACCACAGAAATGTTTCAGGAGTTGTTCAGGTTGGTTATTTTGCTAGTCTCAGAGCAGAAGGCAGCTCAGAGAGAACTAGTTTCTGAGCAGTGAACAGCACTTAAACCCTCCAAACTCTTCCCATTGCTTCTGATCTGAGATGCAAAGTTCCCCGTACCACGGCTCTGAAGGCCTGTTTCCTTTGAATGGTCTGTTTGGGATGAAGATGGGAGAGATGCTGGTGGCCATAGGGCCTGATGGGAGCTGTACCATGCCACAGCTTCAGTCCTGCCTTCTCAAGCCCCTCTATCCCCTTAGTGCCACTGGCAGAAGATGCAGCTCAGCTCATGGACCAGGCACGGAGCCACCACTGCACGACATGAGGCAGCTCCCTTGTTGTGGATCAGTGTAGATCACATTCAGCATGGGAGGCTTGCAAGGATTGGCACAAATCAGCAGTGACCACTGGAGAGTCTTGTTAGACAATGCTGCTGACTGGAGCAGAAGGGACCAGAAAGCTCTGTCCTGCAGGAGAAAAGAGGGACAGCTTAGCATTGGATATACTCCCAGCTCTTAAGACAGCTTTCTTCTGCTGGAACAGTGCCTGAAGCTCCTGGCCAGGCTCTGGATGGAGACCTTCTCTATCTGCTGTGCCGAAACAGTGGCCAAAGCTGCTGTTATCAGGTCAAGCAGAGCCTCAGTAAGAAGGTTTGGTGTCTGGCTGTACCCACCCCACCTGGGCTCCTTACAGCTACCACTATCTCTCCACTCACCTTCCCAGGCTGACCTACAGCCCAGCAGCTGTTAAAGGCTGAGAGGATGCACCAGGAATTTGGCACCTTTCTCTGTGAGTAACCTTGAGAAGAAGCTTCTTATTCATGACACACAGCTGCAAAGACCCCACTGCAGCACTCCCATCAACTTCACTGCCCCTCTGGCATCCACGTTTTCCTGATGCTGCCAAAAACTAGGGCAGCTTCAGTCACGTTTCTCTGTCTGCACAACTTCTGCTGTCAGTCTGCAAAGAAGCATCAAAAAAAGGGCAGTTCCTGGTGCTGCTAATTGCCCAGGGAGAAAAAGAAAAGAGATGGACCTGTTTGTCTCTTGTGGCTGTGGGTTTGCAGGCAGTGCCTGTAGCTGGGGATGGCAGCTGCAGCACAGAAACACCTCGTGTGCCACCACATCACTCTGCTCTTGCCCACACAGGTGGGGTGCCTGCAGCTCCCCACTGCAGTCACGTGCAGTTGGCCCATTTCTTGAGAACACAATCCTAGAGGGAAAAGCAGAAGCTGGTGCTTTCTGCATATTTAATGGGCACCATACACAAGGATATAATATGCATATAATTCTGCATGTTGGACATGCAGCAGTGTCTGAGTAACTGAAGGATTTTGAATATAGAGCTGCATTTCTAACACACTTCATTTATTACCCAACACAGCCAGGGCAGCAGCCCCACTTTTATAAGGACCATGTACAAGGCAAGCCTGAGTTTATGACTGCTTATACAAACTGTACTTATATCCCCAAATGCCCCCAGGCACCTCCCAGTGCCACTGTTCCCTGACTCTGCCAACTGCTTGCATGATTCAAGGTAGGGGAATATCCAATTAGATAACATGAAATCAAAGGCATGTGGGGTACAGCAGCACATGCACACACACTGGGGAGCAAAAGGGATCTGTGACAAAGTGACTTTTGTCACTTTGAAGAGCAGCTCTGCAGAGAGAGACCTGGGAGTGCTAATTGATAATAAGCTAAATATGAGCCAGCAATGTGCCCTCGTGGCCAAGAAGCCAATGACAGCCTGGGATGCATCAAGAGTGTGGGCAGCAGGTTAAGGGAGGTTCTGCTCCCTCTCTACTCTGCCCTGGTGAGGCCTCATCTGGAGTCTTGTGTCCAGTTCTGGGCTGCTCAGCTCAAGAGGGACAGGGAAGTGCTGGAGAGAGGCCAGTGCAGGGACACCAAGATGATCAGGGGACTGGAACATCTTTCATATGAGGAAAGGCTGCAGGAACTGGGGCTGTTTAGTCTGGAGAAGAGGAGACTGAGGAGGGATCTTATTAACATTTATAAATATCTAAAGGGTGGCTTCAGGAGGTTGGGACATCTCTTTTTTTCTATAGTATATAGCAACAGGACAAGGGGTGATGGGATGAAGCTGGAACACCAAAAGTTCCATTTAAACCTAAGAAAAAGCTATTTCAGTGTTTCAGTGAGGGAGCCCTGGCCCAGGCTGCCCAGAGGGGTTGTGGAGGCTCCTTCCTTGGAGGGCTTCAAGATCCACCTGGACATGTTCCTATGCGACCTGATCTAGGTGACCCTGCTTCTGCAGGGGGGTTGGACTGGATGATCTCTAAAGGTCCCTTCCAACCTCCACCATTCTATGATTCTATGATTCTATGACTTTGCTCATTTTCTTTGGGTTTTTTCCTTCCTTTTTTACTTGTGTGTGTGTGTGTGTGTGTGTGTTTATCTGTTCCTTCCAGGTCATGATAACTATCAAAAAAGGTCTTTACTTTTATTTTCCTAAAAGGAAAATGTCATGATGATATCTCCCAACTAAACCCCTTTGGAAACCTACAGCATGTTTTTTCCCTGTGGGGAGAGCTGTTACAAGCTCTGCAATCCCTGACAAAGCAGAGGCATGGAAATGCTCCAAGTGCCATATAGCCTGTGATTAATCTGAATGAACATCAATAAAACAAGATCTGCTTCTCTTCAGCTGATAAAGACTCATAAATTATAAAGCTATAAGATGTGGAGTCCAAAGTGGAAAGAGTTTTTCAGTGTCAGAAACAGCAGAAGAAAAATCCCTGAAAATGATGTGGGAGAAGTAAATTTGGAAGCTCCTGTTGTTTGGTCAGTGCTCTGCTGCCCTTCATACCCTTACTGTAGTGTGCCACCTGCACAGTGCATTAACCACCCAGCCTTGGGCATCACCTGAGACAGCACTGACCCCCTGGGAAGAAGAGGTGACCTAAATTACATGTAGAGGCTTTTCCCAGCTCTGCTGCCCAGCTGCTACACAAACCCCTGTGCTCAAAGCTTGTGTACTGCCTGTCTTGCAGAACTGGTAACATCCACCAAAGTCTGTGTGTCACTAGACAAGTGCCACATTGATAGAATGATGTCGAGACAATTTGTTATACACAGGTTGAAAAGAATAGGTGTGGAGGAAAGATGCATGGAATCATAGAATGAGTTGTAAGGGAACTCTAGAGCTCATCCAGTGCCACCCCTTGCTAAAGCAGGTTCCCCTGGCTCAGGGGGCACAGGAACGTGTCCAAGTGGGTTTGGAAACATCCCGAGAAGGAGCCTCCACACCCTCCCTGGGCAGCCTGGGCCAGGGCTCCATCTCTTGCACAGTAAAGAAGTTTTTTCTTAAGTTTGAGTGGAACTTTTTGTGTTCCAGCTTTTGTCCATTACCCTTTGTCCTGTCACTGGACACTACAGAAAAAAGGTGTTGTCCCATCCTCCTGACACCCACCTTTTAAATACTTGTAAGTATTAACGAGATCCCTTCCCAGTCTCCCCTTCTCCAAGCTGAACAGCCCCAGGTCCTGCAGCCTTTCCTCATAAGGAGGATGCTCCAGTCCCCTGATCATCTTGGTAGCCCTGCACTGGCCTCTCTCCAACAATTCCCTGTCCCTCTTGAGCTGGGGAGTCCAGAACTGGGCTGGACTCCTCTATAACCAGCACGGAGAATATTAGCATCAGCAATGTATTAGTTCAGCATAGGTTCAGATAGCAACACCCACAGAGACTTAGGAGAATGTGAATAAATGTAGGAGATGATAGACACCCCCTTTGACTTTAACCATGCCAGCAGTAAACAGTCTGCAAGGTGTAAAAGGTCCAGGAGTGAAAAGTGAGGCAGGGACTTTCCTTGATTGTAGCTCAGAAAGCCGAATGAAAGAAATGATTAACAACCTGACTTAAACAAAATGAGATAACTTGGTGCTGTAAAGAGTTATATGGATGTGTTTTGCAGAGGTGAAGGTTGTGTGGTGTCAGTAACACCCAGTTGTCTTGGGTCTCTTCAGGAGGGGTTTCTATCTGTGATAACAAAAGAGGTGCTGTGGTTGTGGCATGGAACTGGGAACCCAGCCCCTGTCTGTCAGTAAGTTCAGGAAGATTGCTGCTCTGCTGACTCTGAATGATTTTCAAAGGAAGATTTCAATCTAAACCCTTGTTTTCAATCTAAATCTTTATTTCCTTTGGCATCTAGTTGAATCTATCTGGCAGTTCTTTTCTCCTGCTCTACAGAGAGGTTTCACAAGTGGCATTCACATGGCAGGTCCGTGCAGCCGTTCTTTGTGCCTTAGTTGAGTTACACCTCTTTACCAATTAGGAGATATCTCACATTTTAAGCAAACATCCCTTTCCTTCCTATTTATTTGAGAGACTGCTTTCTCTGGGGGTGTTGCTGGAACTCTCTGTGTTGCTGTTTTGAGTCTGAAGGGACAGAGCAAGACCCAGAAGCCTTGAAAATCCACTACTGCCTCTGCTGCTTCCCTGGTGTTTTCAACAGCAATGGCTGGCCTGGGGATGCAGCTTCACTCTCCCTTCAGACACACTGCAATGCAGGCTGGAATCAGCCACTTAGATCATTTCAGAGCAACCAAGAAGCTGCCCCTTTGGCTGTCTCCAGAAAGCTTTAAGTGCTGTGGTCAGCTGTGCTTGACATCCTATGCAACCTGATCTAGGTGAACCTGCTTCTGCAGGGGGGTTGGAATGGATGATCTCTAAAGGTCCCATTCCAACCCCCACCATTCTATGATTCTGTGTTGCTCCATCATGCTAGAAGCAAGTGGAAATTAAGGAAAACATAAATATGCCAAAGCAATGTGTCAATGCAAAGCAAAACAGCTGCAGGTACCTTGCCCCAGGAGAGGGAAATGATCTCTGAGCCCTGCTGCCCACATTTTGCCCTTTCACCTCACGTGATCGTCCTCTTGCCCACCACAAGCTACCCTTGCTGCTGCATAAACGTTCATTCTCCTCCAGCTGCTGGCTTCTCCTCATGTCTAATGATAAAATAGCTCATATGGTATTCTTTTCTTGAGCAGACCATTTCCAGGGAGGCTGTCAGGGCACCAGGTTGCCTCTCTGGTGTCACCTAACACATTCAGTTCTCATTATTACATTCATTCCTCAGACACTCCCAAAATCACAGGTGAAATGGCACCGAGGTTTTGATTCTTAATGACTACTGGGAATGTGTGCAAATTTGGAGGCACTCCAGGGCTGCTAAACAGGACAAAAAGACGTGGCTGATACAGCAAAACATTGGCAGAGCCAAAGACATGAGCTTGGAAGCAAATTCTGTCCATGCTGGGAAATCCTTTCTGGGTCTGGCCCTCAGTAATAAATGGGAAAGAGAATGAGCCAATGCACTCATCCATCATTGTGACAGGATCTACACAGACAATGCTTTTCATCTGAGGAAGCTCTATGCATTTATAATTGTAACTGTCCTCAGAATCTGCAGTTTGCTTCTTAGCCTGGTATCTACACATCACCCCCAACCCTCCCTGTGAGAAGCAGAGAGAAATGTTTTATTCAAAGGAAATTGGAGTGCTGAACAGTGAGGCAGAAAACAGCTACTCAGCTATCAGACCAGCCCTGAAATTAGAACACATTGGTTCAAAGAGAGCAAAAATCAGCAAGCTGAGGAGAAGAGTTCAACCCCACCTGGTTGCCAAGTGAGAAGGTGGGAGGAAGAAGAGTAGCAGAGCCTTTTAAGGCTGGACACAACTGGCTGGAGCCAGGACTGCTGTACGAGTTTTAGAGTGTGTTTTAAAATAGACCTTAAGCAGATTGCTCCAGCCACAAAGAAGAGTGGAAGAGGATGCTCTGGAGTTGCCACCTGGATTCATCAGCACTTCATTCATCAGCCTCAACATTGGGAATACACCCAAAGCCTCCTGGTTCTTTGTGCTTTTCAGCCTCAGCCTCAAAAACCTCCTGAACTTCATCCTCCCCACCAGAACCAGCAGAGAGAGAATTAATCTCTCCACCACTGGATGTCTTTAGGATGAACAGCTAGCCTGGGATCAGTCAGATGCTTCCTTGCTGAACAGCTGATAGCCAGACTCACACTCTGTTTCCCACCAAGCACATCATGAGGCTTTCCCCTGCTGGGTCTCAGCCTCCATGGTGGCCTAGGGGAGCTTTTTATTCTTCTCTTAGTGGTGCTGAAACAGCTGCTACAAGCAGATGTTCTACTGGAAGTCCCATTTTCTCTGGGTAACATCAGCTCCAATATCATAAGATCTGAATAATGGATCAGAGCTGTGGTGCCTGCAATCCCTTCAGCTCCCTCTTCACCCCAAGTTCCCTGTCATCCCAGCCTGATGCAATCAAAGAGACAGCACAGGATGCTTTCCTAGCTCCTGGGTACCACTGCTGAAAAGTCTGTGATCACTGTTAATAACATTGGTCCAGCAAGGCTCAAATTCTAATGCAATTAACAGGGGAATAACTGAATCAGCTTTATTGTGTCTCCACTGGGGACATACAAAAGTGCCTCAGGGCCTTTTGAGTCCACATGTAACTCCACAGGCTTAAACACCCTTCCACATACCCCTATATCAGAAGCTGTGAGAAGTTTAATCACATTTGTCTTCCCAAATTGCAGCTCCAAGGTGACTTGCTGACCCATGGCTGGAAATCTATTTTACAGAGGCTCTTGATTTATTTGGATGAAGATGGATCAGCCCATCTCATATTCCCAGCAGAGAAAGGCACTTTAGGATTGACATGCATCACTGTTAGATGTGCCTCTGGTGCTGTAATCACAATTTCCACCATGCAGCCAAATGCACTTTGAACAGCAGGCAGGAGAGGACTGGATGGAGGCTATTTAAACCCTTTGCTGATTACAGGTCTCAGGAGGGAACTGGTTGCTGCTTGTTCAGCATTTGGGATGTTTGGTCCCCTCTCTCTGGTGTTCACTTTCTCCTTCTCCAATTTTATCCCAGCTAGTGGGAAAATAAGGACAGGCTAGGAAGACTATAAACCTTGAACCTCCACCCCAGGATGGGCAAGGAACCTTCATTGCTGCATGCCTTGGCTTTTGGTTGCTTGATATCTGTACTTTGTGGATGTTGAAGGTGTGTGTGTGCACACAATCAACAGTGGAGAAACAGGAGTGAGCAAGACAGACTCTCTGTCTTTCACAGGAACATCATTTGTGGTCCCTGGAGGGGTTTCAGAGCCAGGTGGATGTTAGGGAAATGGGCTGGTGGGTGATAGGGCTGGCACGAAAGCTGGGCTCCATGAGCTTAAAGGTCTCTTCCAGCTGAAATGATTCTATGATAAATGTGAAAGTTCACAAAGCTACCACTCTCCTGTGCCTGGATAATAAACCAGCCTGAGTTTGTTTTCACATGCAAGGAGACACAATAAGAATGGAATCCTTTTTTTGTCCAAAATTATGCTCCAAAATCACTCATATATACCATATTCATATACAGCAAGGAGTGCAACTTACTGAGCTTTGGGAATAGCCAGTGCAAGTACTAAAAGGGATTGACTCATGTCAATAGGATGATGTCTGTACAAGTCTAGACAATGTACATGTCAAAAGGGGTTTGGCAAGAGGATAGGGTGGCACTTTTTTCTGTTGTATTGCAGTGACAGGACAAGGGGTGATGGGAAGAAGCTGGAACACAAGAAGTTTCATTTAAACATAAGGAAAATCTATTTGACTGTTGAGGTGAGGGAGCCCTGGCCCAGGCTGCCCAGGGAGGGTGTGGAGGCTCCTTCTCTGGAGCAGTTTCCAAACCCACCTGGACACATTCCTGTGCCCCCTGATGGAGGGGAACCTGCTTTGGCAGGGGGTTGGACTAGATGATCCCTAAAGGTCCCTTCCAACCCCCATCATCCTGTGATTCTCTGAAGGCATGACATAGCTGAAACACAAAATGAGTTAAAATAAATACTTCTTGGGCCTATGGCAAATGTGACCCTCTCAAGCAGCAAGTTACAGCCCATATTAAGAGGAGTGCTGCAGAGATTGCTCGCTCAGACAGGCACAGGAAGGAAACCCAGTGCACCACACCGAAATTCAGAGCTCACACGTGAGAGGAGGGAAAGAGACAGCAGCTGATACCTGTCCTCTGATGTCATGTTAGCAGTACAAAGCCCAGCATCCTGATGTCGGCATTTGAGACCATCTGCTCTAGGTGTGACCTGTCTGGAAGAGGTCCATAGGTTATACCAGGTGGGATTCAGTTTACACAACATTGGTGTACCTGGCAGTGTCAGATTTATGGTTGGGCTTGATGATCTTAAGAGTCATTAACCTAATGATTCTCTGATTCTATCCCTATCCCTATCTCCAGCTGGGTGAAGCACTACAGGTCCCTTCAGTGGAGGCAAACCAGCATTTTTAATGACTGCTTCTCCTCATCTGTTTTAGATGTTTCCTTCAAGACAGGCTGAGCTGCATGACTGCCTTGGCTGCTCTCCTCTGTTAGAAGCTGAAGCCCTGTCTAGACATGCACAGGCATCATCCAAAGACACTGTGGATATTTTGGATCCTGTGATGTGCTATGGGACAGATTCTCTTCAAAGTTTTGCTCTCCCAAAGACCTGGGGTAGGTGCATCTGTAATGGCAGTGGGGAACATAAGGATGGGAATCTCCCTCTGGGTTTGACATGTCTAAAACGAAGATATTTAAGCCTGAGCTGCTCATCTCAGTCTCCTTCTACAGTCAATGGAGAGAAATGGGCACATGCAGAGGGTAACTCACCCCACACCTAAGGTCACTCTGAGCAAGACCTTTTGGAAGGGCTTACTCACAGCTGTTGGTTCTAGGGGACCTCAGTGTGAGGAACTCAGTGCTTTGACTTTTAGATGTCCTAAATTAAAAGACAAGATTCTTGCTTTCAATCACCTCCTTGTCGCTCCCCAGCACATCCCATGAAGAGACCAGGCCCTCCTCTTCCACATCACTGTGTCCTCACACCACAGGACTGGGATGGGTGTGGAGGTATCATCCTTCTTTGCCTCTGAAGGGAACATCAGACTCTTTCCCACTCGCTGCAGTTGAGGCTGAGGAAGCAACCTGCACTTCTGTGCTGAGGGTGGGTGACCAGCTGCAACAAGAGAACAAAACTGAAGGTTAGTGGGAAGCAATGACCAAGTCTGAGCCTGATTTTCCCACAGGGACTTCACAGGTTAAGGCTGTGTGTTCAGGTTAATGCCAGAGCCCTGGCTCACATCATCTGATGAAATCCAGTGGGGGGCTTTTCTACCTCAACTCAGGAGCAGGTTTATAAGATCATCTCACCTGCATCAGAAGCTGACCTTGGCTGGGTGACACACCATCAAGGAAGAGCTGTTTCCTACTGCATGATTACAGCAGAAGCAAGTCTGAATCCCTCTCTGTGCAGGGAGATGATTTCAGCCTGAGCTGGATTCATTACAGAGTCAGATGGACTCCTCTGCCCTGTGCTCTGCATTCATTTATGCTCAGAGGCATCCACTGCAAGGAAAATCACTTCTCTTGTCAGCAAGACAGAGCCTTTTTGATCAACCTGAGACAGGGTGTCTTACAGTAAATACCTGGCTGCCTGCAGCAAGGTGCAATCTGCACTATTTTCTGGGCCTGATTTCCTTTGTTTTCCACCCTCAGGTTCTTTCTTTCACAAAGCAGCACTGCAGGCTGGGACAATTCACACTCTGTTGGAGCCTATTAGATGGGTTTTCAGCCTCTGTGAGTCTTTCCACTTTTGTTACCCTTCAGAAAGAGAGCCTAAGAGAATAACGTTTACTGGACAACTTGGTTTGCTTGCATTTGTCTCTACACGTGCTCTAGGGACTTACTTGTGTGTGTAGGGTGGTGGAAATGTCAGCAGTCAGACTTTGATCACAGACCCACACCAGGGCAACAGACCTGCTCAGATTGTACTGGGATTTGGAGCATTTGTCCTAGGGAATGGAGGAGAAAAGAGGAGAGGAACAGATGATGCTAACAATACGATACACCCATGTCACTGTGTTGTTCTCCTAAATGAGCAATTTCAAAACAAAAGGAGCACTCTCAAGGAGTTCAGCTGTTTTGGTGACATTTTTGAAAGGAACTATTTCCACCCACACAAGCTTTTCATTTGGAAAATTCCCTTAATTGCTCTATTGTTATCTCAGTGCTCAAACTTTGATCACAGCCCTTCGATTCAAATGAAATGTTTGATTCTTAAGAGTTGCCAGGAGCTCAAAACATCATTGCCTTTCCTAATTACCCTAATTGCAGAGACAGGGCTGTTTGCTTGCTTAGTGCAGGAGTTATCAAGTGGTCTAGGAGTCAGAGCTCAAGCACACAGGTCACCCTGACTTCCCAAGCAGGATGAAAGCAGCATGCAGTTCTGTAAAGGTTGCCTTTGTGAGACAGGCAATGAGATGGGCATGAGAGACAGGGCTCAATTCCAGCTGCTCCCTTAGGCATTCTGGGTGGCATCCATCTCAGTAGGCATCAGTGTCTCTGTCTGAGCTCCTGACCCCAGGTGAAATCAGTCAAGGAGGCAATTCACCTCATCCTAAAGAGGACATATAAATAGGTCAAGCATATTGCTCCCTAAATGTACCAACTTCTCCCCTAAACCCGTAATCAGAGGCTTGGGATATAATTTAGTTGCCCAAAAGCAGGTTCCTGGTGCCATTTGAGACCCACAGGTCTAGCTGCCACTTCAGAAGACTTTGAATACCTCATCAGCCCTTCAGCCCCATTCAAATGTCTCACACCAGGTCACTAAAAGGCACTAAGAACAAATGAACAGAGCTGATCACAAACCTCAGGAGGGAGAGAAAACAATCATTCCCTTAGGAGCTTGCTCTAGTAAGTGAATCACCTTCACCATTAATATTTTTCTCCTTGCTCTGTCGTGTTCTTGCCTAGATTAAAGAGCCCATTAGCATCCAATATTTCCCCCTCAGTGATGTGCTTTTTAAGGCAGTAATCAATCCCCCTATCAACTGCAGCAGGGAAGACAGAGTTTGTGAGGTCTTACTGTAAGATCTATTCTTTTCCAGCTCTGAAATAACTTCTACAGATGGCAGAAATAGGCAAAGCAGGGAAAAAAACAATCCTGCAGTGGAAAGAGGTTCTCAAAGACAATGAATGCCCAGCCAGTGCACACAATTCACAGGGCTCAGAACTTCAAGTGTGGAACAAAGCCTTCTCAAAGGAACACACCCGTTTCAGCTTCTTCACAGCATCACTTCTGGCACTGGATGTTACCCTTGCACTCAGGAAGGAATGTTGTTCCATGCAATGCAAGGAGTTTCCCCTCACCTCACACCTGCTCTTAGCTGGCACCAGGCAAACTATCAAAGTGAGCTTCCTGAAGGAGTTTCTAGAGCATTCTACATCCAGCAAAACCTTTAGCACATGAACCCCTGACTTCCCCTGAGGCCAAAGGCACTGGAGCAAGGGAGCTCTGCTAAACCAGCCTAACAGTTGCAGGGAGAGTCAGTCGTTATTCACCCAGCCTGTTGGCTTTATTACCATGCCATAGACCTCTACAGCTTTCACCAGGAGGAACAGAAACTCTTATTGCAGGTGTCAATAAGGCAGGGAAGTAATTGTGTTAATGAACAAGAAAAACAGAGACTTGTGAGGCTGAGACAAGGGGATGAGCTCATAGAAAACATCAGAGCCCGTTTTAGCAGGGCAGAGGTGACAAACATCATGACTGATGAATGAGAGATGTGAACCAGCAACCTCAGGGACAGGGGTGCAAGGTTATTGCTGCTCTGAAAAACAACAAGCAGAAAGAAGAAGAAAAGCTAAGAGATGAGGACTGTGGAATACCCAGCCAGAGATCTGTAAAGCATCCAGCTCATGGGTCCAGCCTCTCAATTGTAGCTGAAGGTCATAAACCTACCAATATATGGCAGAATCCCACACAGCAGCCTACAAAGCATCACCAGAGAATGAACTGGGCTCTGCAAGTGTCTGCTTCACTGGACTGACACAGAAAGAGCCTGGAGGACTAATTTAAAACTAGCAGCCATCTATTAAATGCCTGACACTAGGTGAAATGTATCCTTCCCCTACTGTTTCATTGGGAAAGATGGGATGGGCAGAGTAAAAAATGGCCCTGCTATACAGGCCACTTTGGGCATTGAAGCTGGTGAAGAGTCTAGAGAGCAAGTGTGATGAGGAGCAGCTGAGGGAGCTGGGGGTGCCTAGAGAATAAGAAGCTAAGGGGAGACATGATCACTCTCTGCAACTACTTGATAGGGGACTCATAGGGAGGTGGAGGTCAGTCTCTTCTCTCCAGTAATGAGCGACAGGACAACAAGAAATGGGCTCAAGCTGCACCAGGAGAGGTTTAGACTGGACATTAGGAAGGATTTTTTCACCAAGAGGGTTGTTAAGCATTAGAGTGGGCTGCCCAGGGAGGTGGTGGAGTCACCATCCCTAGAGATAGTCAAAATAAGCATAGATGAGGTGCTGAGGGACGTGGTTTGGTGATGGACTTGGCAGTGTGAGGTGAGTGGTTGGACTTGATGATCTTGAAGGTCTTTTCCAACCGAAATGATTCTGTGATTCTGTGGTTCTGGGGCTGCCTGAGCTTAAGGAATATCTTCCTGATTCTGTACCTGGTTTTGTGTTGGTTTTTGTTTTAATGAAACAGGGAAGATTTAGCTTCAGAATCTATGCTCAGTAAAGTCTTCCCTCATCAGACAGCTCTTCCCTCTCCTTGCAGAGGGACTGAAGACACTACTCTTCTTCAAAGAGCATTTCAGCAGCTCTCTGCTTCCCTTCTTTGCCAAGATCTTCCTGATAAAACAGATCCACAGGAGGCTGAAAATCATCTTTCTCTCAGCCTAACCCTCCATGGCAGGCACCAGCTGCTACAGCTGCTGATGGCTCAGGAGGATGACTCTGTGCAAACCCTGGCACTCACCTCCTGCCAGCCTATGCCACCCACA
Source organism: Colius striatus (assembly GCF_028858725.1). Lineage (NCBI taxonomy): Eukaryota > Metazoa > Chordata > Aves > Coliiformes > Coliidae > Colius > Colius striatus. The sequence goes on from NC_084763.1 coordinate 56,050,051, forward strand.
CAGAGCCAACAGAGCTACCTGCCATGCTCTCGCTGCCCCTACAGCTCCTCAAGCATCCACACCAGGTTGTGGATGTCTTAACAACCTGCCTTTCCCCCACTCTGGGATTTACTTGGCTGAAGGGGGTCTGCACATCAGGGGGGTTTGATGATAGATCATCTCTCTTGGTTTATTTTGCAGAAGACACAACACACTGACTGGAGGCACCTGAGAGCCAAGCAAGGAAATCAGTCATGGTGAAGTTCCTGCATAAGAGTGATTCTTTTGGTGGAGTTAAAGCTACACACTTGGTCTATTTGTGATGCAGCTGGCAATATACCAATGTGAATGCAAATGTAATATTGTAAAGTGTGGTAAGTTGTGGAGCAAGTTATCAGTCAGTTATCAGTCCACAGTTAAGCAATGTGTTCTTGGCTTGGTGCCTGTGGGAGTTGCCTTGAACTCCTTCCTCATTTCACACTTGCTTCCTGCTGAAAGCTCACATGTAACGTGTCACCATCACTCAGCTGATGGCAACTTGTCCTGGAGGCCTTGTGCTGTTCAGATCACTGCAATTAGAGCTATTAAATACCCTTAGGGCCTGTTCAGGCATAGGAGGGAAGGAATGAGCATGTCAACACAGCTTTATAAGCCTTAACGATGGCAGCATGGTTAGATGAATCATTTTAGAAGTGCAAATCTGAATGTCAATCCACTTCTACATCTTCATCTGCTGAGTGAGCTGTAGGTGAACATTTGACCCATTGGTTGGGAAAGACCCCCAAACCATTCTAGATGCATGATGCCACTGCTGATTACAGACATACACCTTAACCAAGCTGACACCTGGGGTTGAGAAGAGGCTTTAGACCTCTTTCTGTAGAGAAAATAACCTAGATGATAATGATGTGAAGGCTATCCTCTGCTCACCTACAGGCTGGATGCTCCTAGGAGCTGGACTGTCTCAGTGCAGGAGTGATCTTGGGTGACACATCACTGGTCCCCAGATGCCAAAGAAGGGGTTGATGCTAAATACTAAGCCATAGGTACATCATACTGGGTTTGGAAAGGCTGACACTACTAATTCACTGGGAGAGAGAAACTGGTGTCTTCCTGCCAGCACATCAGTCTTTGCTTCAGGTGCTGTAAAGCTCTCACATTTAAGAAAACATTACTTGCTATCCCAAGTGGCTTTACAGGCTCTGTGAGGAGCTGGTTTAAAGTTGGTGCTCCTGGATGGTGGAGTAGATTCCACTGCACAGCTCCAGGCCAGCCTGACCAGGCATTTGCAAGGCCAGGACATCACCTGTCTGGCACAGAGCCTCATGTGAAGGACACACACATGCTTTCTTCCTCCTGAGAAAGACCACACTATGCAGAGGCCCCTGGCCTTGCTCTCTGCTGGGCTCAGCACACATCAAGATGTGAATGCAGCTCCCTGTCACTCCAGAGTCACCCAGGAGGACAGCAGTCAATGTCTGGCTGAGAAACTGAGCATGATGACATTGCTGACAAGTCAGGAATGACCTGACATCAGGTAGCATAGCTTCTACCTCAGTGATAACTCCTCCTTGTTGGGCAGGATGGATGGGAGCTCTGATCCCCTGGACTAACACTAGCAGTGAAAAACCAGCTACACTGAGGTCCTTTCAACTTCCCAGGCAAAGGCATCAGGAGGTATATGCTTTCTGGGTGTACACAGGGGCAGGCAGCTGAAGCAAACAGCAAAAGGGGCTGCAGAGCTTGCTCCTGATGGGTTTCAGACACATATTCAGAACTGAAATGAGGACTAGACTAGTGTTCACTACCCAGAGAATCACAGCAAGGGCTGAACAACTGGGGAGAGCTTTGGATACATCTTGTTTTTTCAGGTGAAATAAGGAGCCAAGGCAACTGAAAGACCTCAGGCTATAGGCAAGTGACAAAAAGCACATGGCAAAGAGGAAAAGCCTTCCAGGTGCAGCTGTGCTGGTGAGAGATGACACAAACCACCGTGTTGCCTCCCTCAAGCTGGGTGAGTGGCTGGTGGTGGCTGCCTGTGTGGGCCAAAAGGTAAAAGCAGAAGGATTAGCTCAGCTCAAGTGGTTTAGCAGGGAGGTCAAGGAAAATGCATTGCTAAGCTGGAGCAGCTCAGCTCTCTGTCAAGATGGAATGAAGCAGGTAGGAGGGTGACTGTTCCCTTGCTCTGGGGAGACCTGAGGGAAATGTCCACCCACAATCTCCTTTCACAGCAGGGTCAGTTTGTGTCTGAGTCAGTGTGTCTTTTCACTGCAAAATCAAACCTGTCTCTTATGAGAACAGTGTGCAACATGTACCTGCACAGGCTGGGTTTCTTACTTGGGTAGGGTTTTCTTTCCTGGATTTGCTTTCATCCTTACAAAGTGCTTTTTTCCCTAGCTGGAAACATCTTTTACTGGAGACCAGCTTTTGTTACAGCCACAGTCTTACACCGTTGTATTCCCTGTGTACATCTCAGTCCTTTAACAGTATTCAAGCAGGAGTAACAGAAACCATCATGAAGGAGGTGCTGGGAGACAAAATGATCTCAAAAACCTGACCAAAGCTGACAGATGACAGAGGCACCTGAGGTCCTTACAGTCCTCACCACTGAGGCTTCACCAAGGTGAAACGTTTCACAGTCCCTCTCTGAAAGCAGTATGGTACCCATCTGACATAAAGAACCTGAGCTTATGTCACCTCCCATTTGAAAGAGGCTGTTTCTATACTAGTGAACAAAGTCAAGGCACAGGCATTTTCCAGCTTGGTAGAAGGGTTCTCAGGGATAATTTGAGGACACGTGGGGAACTGCAGGGACACATCTGGGTTAAACCAAAAGGAAGGAGAGCAGTGAAGATGACATTCGCTGCAGCAAAGAGGAGATGCACTAACAGTGCTGGACAACAGAGTGGAAAGAGAGAGGAAGAAAGCTTCCATGAGGGAAGGGATGGACAGCCCTGGTCCTTCCCAGAGACATCAGCTTGATGCATGTGTGTTGTCTCCCTGGAAGCACTGAGCGAGCTCACTGGGAGGATATGTGCTGTGTTTCAGGCTTGTGCCTTATGACTACACAAGCATGACCACAAACACCTCCACACTCCTCTGCTTATCTAAATGGTTTTGTTTCTCTCTCTGAGGTAAGAATTATGGCCTCAAATGCCTCATTGATCACGTTCCTGGTGGGTCAGCTGTTAGCATTGTGCAATGGGCAGCTTCTGGAACACAGAGAAGTGAACTGAGGAGGTGAAGACACAACCAAGACACAAGCACAGCTGTGGGGTGACAACTGCAAGGTTTCAGAGCAGTCCTGGAGGCATTTCCTCTGGTTGGGTTCTCTGACCACAACTTTCAAACAGAAAGCAGACGTCCTCTTGTGACAGAGAGAGGAGACTGTATCTTTGAAGACTGGGTGGAGGTGGAGGGGGGAGAAAGAAACAGCTCACTTAAAAAGCAAAGGGCAGCTGACCAGAACTGCTGTTGCCCAAGATACGAAGCAGCTTGCAGATGCTGACTGTGCTGCCAATGCTCCTGCTTGTCTCATTGCTCCCAAGACTGTTTGAAACCTCAGAAAAATAACAAGCCTGCCCCTTTTCTTGAGGGGATTGAAGGTGGCAGTGCCTTGAGTTCAGAAACAACATCCCTCCAGCAGTTCACTGGAAGGATGCTCCCTGTTTGGCCCCACAGCCTGCAAATGCAAGAGCTGAGTTCAGCACTGGGGCTTTCAGCTGCCTGCAGCATTTATTCAACATCCCTTGACATACAGTTTAGCTGGAAGAGGTTGTGCACTGCTTCCAAAAACCATGGTACCACAGGGACATAAATCAATATATCCTGAGACCTGGAGTGAGGGCAAACCCTCCTCACCAGCACAGCTGCCTGCTGTGGAATCCTCACCAGTGCTCAGTCCTCCCCCTGAGCTTTTCAATAGGAACATTTGTCTCCTGATGCCTGAGTGAGGGCTGTCTAGGGAAGCAGAAGGAGCAATCAGCTTCATGCTCCTTCCTTTCCCCATGGTGGAAGCAGCCTGGCTTTGGTTTCTGTGTGGTAAAAATCCAAAGAACCCTTGACTCAAAATCCATCAAAAGTCTTGGTCAAGATACCCTCACTGAGCCAGGCTGAGCCTTAGAGGTTAGAGAAGTGGTAGCACCTCTCTCTGTACCAGCCACAGCCACCTGGCTGGGATCCAAGCAACAACACTTCCAAGGGATTAGTGGACAATACAGAAAAGCCACCACCTGTCCTCTCAAGCCAGTTCTGATCCCTGGGAAATGCAATCTGAGGAGAACTAGTGATACCCCAAGTTAACTGAGCTGCAGCTCTCAGGGATTTCCTTCTGTGCAGAGCACAGCATGCCCCAAAAATGCAGGTGGGCAGATGTCAAAGGCATGGGTGCAGTAGGAGAACACCTCACTGTCATCCAACACAGCTAGTAATGAGTGACAGAACAAGAGGAAACAACTCAAGCTGTCCCAGGGGAGGTTGAGACTGGAGCTGAGGCAGAACTGTTTCCCTGAGAGGGTTGTCAGCCCCTGTGCCAGGCTGCCCAGGGAGCTGGGGCAGTGCCCAGCCCTGGAGGGATCCCAAAGCCGTGGGGCTGAGGTGCTGAGGGCCATGGGGTAGTGCTGGGCTGGGCAGGGTGAGGGGAGGGCTGGGACTTTATGGTCTTAAAGGTCTTCTCCAGCCAAAATGATTCTATGATTCTAAGATTCTGTGATCTAATGCTGCCCTTTGCCAGAGCCCTCTGCACAGTGCAGGTATAAAGGTTATGACCCAAAGCCACAGGGCGCAGACTAGACCACTGTGGACACAACCGATAACATTTCTGGCACTGGCTCTGTGCCACTGCATCCCTTCATCCCAGTTTAGAAACGTGGCACCAAGCCTTTGTGCTGCCCCTGGTTGTGGTGTAGGTCACAGGGCTTTCCAGAAAGAAAAGAAGATTTCTCTTTTGGCCACAGCCATCTAATATCATTAGCTGAGCCCTGCAGAGAGCCATTTGTCAGCACTTTGCCTGCCTTTGGCTTTCCCACTCACAAAAGGCTACATTCAGGCTACACTCCAGGGCTACAAAGACAAGCAAATCCTCTTCCACTCAGTCTCCAGCAAAGTCTGACAGGCAAAATCGTTTCCAGATCCAAAAATGCTGAGGACAATTGCTTTTTCCCTACCAGATTTCTTCTTTCTGGTTTTGCTAGAGAGAGCAAGACCAAGGGAAGCTTCTGAGTTGCCTCCTAAGTGAAAACTCTGCCATTTGTCCTCACAGCCACACACGTGGATGAAGCTCAGTGCAGCCCCCAGGAATGTCAAGACCAGCTCTCCCAAGTCACCAAGAGGAGTGGATCAGATCTGATTGTGCATCCTGGGAGCTGCATCCCAGCTGATGTAGAGGGAAAAAGGAGCTTGTTTCTGTTTCCCAGGACATCCCCAGCCCTTTGGCTTTCCCAGCGTGCCACAGTCTGGATGTTTAAGTCCCACCTCAGGCAGGATGATGTCAGTTGCCACAGGGAAATACTGGTAACCTGGGCTGGCTTCTCTTTTTACTTCAAAAAGGAAAACACACAAGCAGCAGATGCCTATAGAAGCACAGATGTCTCGAAGAAGTTCTTTCCATGGCCCCAAGGTCACAATTTGCAGCCAGAGGACAGTGATGCAGCTGTTTTTTAGAAGACTGATGGCAAAATAAAAGGCTATGGAGAAGATAGAGAAGATAACCCCCAGGATGATTCACAGGCATGAGAAAATTCCTGCAGTTAACAGAAGGAAAAGCTGAAGGAATGTAAAGGAATCATGGAATCATGAGAGTGGGAAAGGAGCTTTAAGGTCGTCGAGTCCAACCACTCACCTCACGCTGCCAAGCCCATGGAGAGGTAACTCTGGGGGCTGGGGGGCTCAGCAGCAGGACAAAAGATACAGAGTGAAAGCTGAGGCTGGGCAAATCTAATCTGCAAATCAGAAACACATAAAAGGGATTGGAGCTGGGCTGACTACGGTGGTAGGTTCTTTCCTTCTGATAGCTGCAGCTGCACGTAGGCAAAGGCTGAGACAACATGCACAGGTCAGGGCTCTGCTAAATCCCACTTAAGCAGAAGCAAGAAGGTGAAAAGCAGCCACCTGAGAGGCCTGAGATGTTGCAGCACTACCTCCACTGTACCAGACCTGCCTTTGGCTCACAGGAGAGGCACCAAAGTGTTGGGAGCAAACCTTTAAGAAGCACTGAGGCTCTTTTGACAGCTGCTGGGTTATAAACACGCTCCTGTGTTTACACCAGGAATAACCTGGTGAACTGCCCCACCAGCCATTTCTCTCCTTCACTGAGTGTTTGGCATTCTCTGCATAGTCCCCCTGCCACAGGAGGCTTCTGCCTCTCCAAATATTTATGTGGGTGTCATCACTAGAGTATCCAAAGATTTACTTTTCTTTAAACAACCTGCCCTTAGGTGAAGCAGCTTTGTTCCTGTTCCCTTTGGTCACGAAGAACATCTACAGGAGGATGCAAACTGGGCTAGAGCAGGATCACAACAGCAGAAATGTGGGGGGTTAATGAGAGCAGGTAGCCTGCATTTCTGTTTCATCCCTTTCAAGAGAAAGCAGGTCAGTTGTGTTTCAGGCTGCAGGGATTGCCTACAAAATGGGAGGGGGGAAAAGCAGCCCAGTGGTGAATATACTTAGTGCAGTGGTGCTGCACCTGGCTGCTCCTTCTGTCCTTTCTCTGGGGAGAGGCACTAAAAGCTGGCCCCAGTGTTGAGACCTCAATTAACCCCGTGGCAACCGAGAAAACTTGTGGTGCCTGAGCTGTGTCTGGCCACAAGAGCAGCATGGGGACAGTCTATGCCACTAACATGTGCCATAGGCACCATTTCTGCCCTCTGGCCCACAAAGGCTTCTAGGAGTAATCAGGAGAATGATGGCCATGGCTTGGTGTCAGCAAACACAGGCAGCACTAAATCCCTGCTGGGACAAACATTTACCCCAGCCTCCCAAAGACTGCACTGCACAGGAATACACACAGTGCACTTCTGGCTCTGCCTACAGTGGGTGTCTTAAAGGAAAAAAAAGGGTCAACAATGAAATGACAAGAGACCTGAGATGTCCTGAGAGCCTGCTGCAATTTGGTGTGACCTCTTTTGCTCTTGCTGCTCTCCAAATGGCTTTTGTAACAGCCAGTGAGAAAGACCTGGCCCAAGAAGAGATGTCCATGCCTCTGAAAACCAAGAGGAAGGTTTGATACAAGAGGCTTTGCTCTGAGAGAAACAGGTTAAATGAAATATGGGCAATTCCTAGCTTGAGCCTAGCCAAAAGCAGCAGTTTCTGCAGTCTGACTGCCCAGGGTCCACCACTGCTATTTCCAAGACCTGATCCTCAGGCAACATCTTTTATTCCCTGCAATTCTCCCCTGTCCCACTCACAGGCTGAGTTTGGTCTCAGGATTCAAGTATCACTGTCTGGCTCTAAGGGCACTTCACTTTTATACAGAGCAGCTTCAAACACTGAAGTGCAGGCTTGAAACCAGACAGAAGGCTCCTCCAGAAGCAAAGGGATGTTATTCTCTCACCAAGAAATCAGAACTCTGAGTGGGGGAAGAGAGGGGAAAATGCAGCATGCCAGCCCCCAGGACACCAGACCTACACCACTGACTGCTTCCTTCTGGACATTTATCTCTGGATGCTGAGAAATGCATCAGGAAGGAAATATCCATCAGGAAAATCTCCAAAGAACCAGAAGTTTGCATGTTCAAGCATTTGAGCTTTTCAGGCTTTGCTTGGATTCCTCATTGCTAAAGGCTCAGACAGGGATGCAGGACATGCTGCAGCAGAACTGGCTCCAGTGGTTTCTCCCCCTTCAGTCCTGGGGCTGGTTTTTCTTGGCATAATGTGACTTGATCCCACTGCTGATCCCACCCATCACCAGCTTAGCTCAGAAAGCACTATTTGAGGTCAGGGTTTTGCAAGAGCAGATGCCAAATGTCACAGCTTTGGAGCTCCTAGTCCTTGTAAGTGTCTGCAGGCCCCTTCCATGGACTTCATTGAGCAAGACAGTGAAATCTGGATGCACAGTGAAAAGACAAAAGCAACACAAACATCAGCTGCCACGTGAGATTTAGTATTAGTGGCAAAAGGAGGGTGTTCAGGGTCTAATCCCTCACTAAGTTAACCAAGGAGGACACAAATGTTGTACCCTACAAGACAGCTTTCCTGCAGGATGCTCATGGTACCCAGGAGGTCTCTTTGGCTGCTGATGTGACACCACCAGGCCAGTGAAGACAAGACTTTCCAAACCAGCTCCTCACAGACAATTAAGCCAGGGACAGCAAAGCAGTGCTGAGGGTTTTTTTGCATGTGGTTGGTTGCTTATTCTGAGTTGGCTTCTATGTTTTTTTCCCCCTCCTGTTCATCTAACTCTGAGTTTTCACACACCAACCCCCAAGACAGCTCGAGTGACAAAGGTTTTGTTCCTGAGGTCAAGCCACCACAGCCCTGCTTGGTTCACACACCTCCTGTCATCTCACTCCAGAGGTGTCTCCCACTCAGGGAGAAGATCTGCAGAGCTTCATCTCTGCTCTTCTCCCCCTCCTCCCCCTCTAATTTCCCCACCAAAAGCCTGAGTTGTGTGTCTTCCTCCTTGTATGCCCACAGGGTCCCCCTTCCTCATCTCTCCCTCTTTCACACACAAGTGGCATCACCCTCCCCTGTCCATGTCTCATTCCTCTGAGCAGCCAACCAAGGAACATTCCCTTTGTGAGAGGTTTAAGGCATTCTCTGATTTTCCCAGCTTGAAACTCTGCAGATTGTTTCTGTCTTGCTTCCTCCATCCCCACCTAATGGCACGAAAGGAAACAGCATTTGCATCCCGCTGCATTCTGCAGGAGCAGTGTCAGGAGAGGCAGGTTGCACAGAGGCACTTTGTGTGCAGCTCAATAGCAGAAACTAGTGCTGCCTCACCAGCCCACAGACAGAGCTGTCTTTCCCAGGGACACAAATCAAACACTAAAGGATTAATATGTCCATTTTATTGGAGGGAATTGAGATCCAGAAGGGTAAAATGACCAAAGAGTGGAGGTGATGCAGAACAGGGAGGAATTAACTCAGGTCCCTCGTCATTGCAGAACCATATAGAGCTCGTTCCCTGTTCCATGGGTGTGAGTGTACCTGCTTACACTGATGTCTGGTGCCAGACCAAGACTGCTGAGTACAGCCAGGCCCTAGATTTGTATAGACATTAAATGGTTCCAGGCAAGGACCTCCTGCCTCCCCCTTACCCCAAGGCAAAGTCACCAGCCATCAGGCCCAGTTCTTATACCATCTTCAGCTTGATCACAAGGACTCCACCTGCCCTCACTCACCTGCCCAGGATCAAGGCATCTAACACTGGGCTGCTTGAGCTTTGCTTTTCCCTAAAATATTACTCCCTTTCACATTGCTTCTAGATCCCCTCTAAATGTCTCCCTCAGCAACCATTCAAAATGCAACTGTCCTGACGTATTCCTGGGGACAGATGTGATGCTTTATGTGGTCTCTGACATGTACAGGGAAGCCTTGCATTTGGTTCAGCAGGGGCTTTTGGTGCCAGGAGGTATTTAGTCCTCTAAGACAATTCTTTAATGAGAAATGTGGTAAGTTTAATACCAAGAAGCCTGCCTAGGTTAGCAAGGAAATCAACAAGAGGCACTGTGAGGTTTATCTCCAGAGGGGATAATACTTGTGTCATCGAGAAATACAGAGTCAGAAGTTATTTCTCTTCACTCTTTCTCCCTGCAGGAGAGGGTAAGAGCATACCCTTTAGCAATGAAAGTTAAGACTGACCTGTGTCCCTTACCAAAAACCCCAAAGCTGTAGGCAGACAAGGCTGTGGACAAGGCACTCCTGACCATTGGCTCCCTCTAACCCAACACAGACACACACCTTGCCCAGAAAGGTGGATGTTTGTCTCCCTGGTTTGGGTGTCAGCCCAGGCTGGAGCAGTCACCAGCTGTCCAGACAGCAACACTTTGCTGAGGTGCAACTCAGCACCCCTAAACAGAAACCATCCTCTGGCAGGCACAAGGAGAGCTCTGCCTGGCTGATGTGCAGCTCAGATTTGCTCTTCTGGGAGGCAAGCAAACACTATTTTCCTCTTCACCATGCACATCAGCTAATTAGAGCATCTCCCTTCAAGAGATCACCCAGGCTTAAACATTTTCCTGGATTAGAAACAAGAATGTTGCTTGGCACTGACAGGCATGATAAAAAGAGACACTGACAGGTCTGCCAGAGCTGAAAGCCACTGGCAATGTAAGGAAAAAACTCAGGATATGTGCCATGTCAAGGATGTCTTGTCCCCTGCAAGGTGAAACACGGGTTGAGAGCTTGCTTTGCTACAGCTAAGCCTCATCCCAGGCCTCCAAAGGGGGAATGCAGCCACCCTCATGAGCCCAACTCCATTACACTCCATGGAAACTCAGTGCCCTGCTCCACCACCTTCCACACATCATGATCAGGATACTTCAGGATCCCCAGCTGATTCTACAGGAGGAAGAAACCAGCAATGTTTGGAGACTCATCCAACGCTCCTTCAAGAGAAGCCACCACTGGACACTTTTACTGCACACTCTCCACATCTCTGGCAAGAGAAATCTTGTCTACTCGTTAAAAACAAAATGCTTGCTCATGCAGAGGGGTCTGTCCACCACTCACACACAAGGTCAAAGCTGCTTTCTCCTAACAGCCAGTTCACATGGACTTTGAAGTGGAAGTGGCTGCAGGGAGGTCTGGCAGGCAGGGCAGGAGCAGGTTCTCCCTGGGTGTTTTCTCCTCCCTTATCAGGAACACAGAAGGAAAACAAGCAACACATTCACCTTGGTCAAATAAAAGTTCTCCCCTGCCTTTACAGAGAAGGGAAAGCACCAGCACCCTGGTACCTTTTGTATTCAATCTGTACAGACATAACCCAGAGTGAAAACACCAGGGCAACCCATTGCCTTCTGTGTGCTCGTGGCATAGGGATGTCTGTCACCCGCTGCTCTTCAGCTCAGCTCTGCAGCATTTGTGTGTAAATGTACATCCCCCTTAACAATGTTGCACAGAGTGGAGCCCCTGGTATATTTTAAACCAGTTTATAGGTTGTTTGGGGGCTTTAATTGCCTGCAAAGCTCCTCAAGGGGCTGCTGGGGCTGGTTTGGAGTTCAGCATATCCCTAACAGCGAGCCTGGGGATGAGAAGCACATGTTGTGATGGATGAGGTGACAGTTTTATCTGGTGGCTCCTGTTCATCCTGATGTTCTTCCTCACACCAGCTTTGAGAGTCCTCTACTCACAGCTAAGCCAGTCTTATGTTCAAAACCCAGCTGAGCACACAGTGCTATCTCCCTCCTCAACAGAAACCTTCTGAACCTTGATCCTGAGGCAAGCTGTGTTTCCCTAAACCCAGCACCCAGAGGGTGTCTCACTCAGCTTTCCTCACTCTTCCTCCTTTCTGAGGGGTCAAAGGAACTGGTTTTATTGTCTGGATGGCTATTAAGAGCCATTCCTGTTCACCCTTTCTGAAACACCTCTTTAACACAAGCCAAGTGACAAAACTGGGTGATAGTTTTCCCATGCAGAAGTTCACTTTTCATAACCAAGCACTTGCATTTTCCCTACCTCTGCTGCTGCTGTCCTCATGTGCTTGCACAGTGCTCCTGACATCCAGAACTGAATTCAGAGGTCAGCTTTAATCTTGGTTTGATCATGACCTGCCATGCTCTTCCCCAGGATTTCTCTCCTCTGGACAAAGATGACTAGGCAGCCCAAGGGCTTCACTCTCAAACAGCTCCAACTGCAAACACTGAGCAGCCAAATCCTGTCTCTAGCTCACACCTTCATGTGCACATCCAAATGAAGCTGACTCCATCTGCCATGTGTCTCCCTTTAAAGTGGAGTCAGTCCCTTTTACAAAAGTGGAAACTAATTCTGGACCTCCCAGATATTCCTTCTGGCCTCCAGCTGCCTTTCAGCAGGACAGTGGTGTCCTGTAAATCCTGAGTCACACCTGCCAGTCCCATGTAAATGCCTTAAACACCATCTCCAAGGGTATTTGCCAGCCACGTATAGGCAACCGAGTCACACCTGAGACTTGCAGCATAAGGGAGCTGAAGTGGCACAGAAACACAGAATGCTGGGGGTTGGAAAGAACCTCTAGAGCTCATCCTGATAAAGCAGCTTCCCCTGGCTCAGGGGGCACAGCAACTTGTCCAGGTGGGTTGGAAACCTCCTGAGAAGGAGCCTCCACACTCTCCCTGGGCAGCCTGGGCAAGGGCTCCCTCACCTCAGCACCAAAGGAGCTTCTCCTCCTGTGCCTGTGGAACTTTTTCTGTACCAGCCTGTGCCACTGCCCCCTTGCCCTGTCACTGGACACTGCAGAACAAAGACTGGCCTTATCCTCTCAGCACCCAGCCTTTAGGTATTTATCAGCACTGATAAGGTCCCCTCTCAGCCTTCTCTTCTCCAGACTAAACACCCCCATGCCTCTCATCACACTTGTGCTCCAGACCCTCCTGAGGTCTCACTGAAAGACAATGCAAGGAAAGAGAGAGACTAAGGTGGGAATGAGAGAGAGACTATGGTGTGACTGCTCCTGCAGTGAATTAGTCCCAAAACTCCACCTTGATCTTGGAAATGCATAGCTGGAGGTGCCCAAAGCACCATCAGTAAGCAAGCAGTTAAGGAAGCAGGATTCTCCAGCCTCTAGCACTCGAGTTCAATCCCTGGCCCTTGAATTTGCAGCCTAGAAGAACCATTTTGTTTACCAGCATGAATAGTTTTTACAGATCAACTCGACTCACAGTTCCCTTTTCATAAAGTAATCTCTCTCCTGGGTTCACACACCCCCAGGGTACACACACACACACTTACACACACACCCCCAGGGTACACACACACACACACACACTCACAGGGCTCTGGCACACACAGCCACCCACATACCAGCTTCAGCCAGCAACAGACAAACACACCCAAACAAAGAAGTGTCCAAGCACCCTCAGGGTCCAGTTGCTGAGTTCACCTCTTTTGCCAGCTTCCCAGTTGGATCAGATCACTCTCATTTAGCTCTCTCTCCACAGTCCTCATCCATTAGCTCATTTAACTGCTTCTGAATCAATGTGATTTCACTGATGCCTCGGGAGTCACTCTGGATCAAACAGATCAGAACCAGCTGGCAGTTATGTTCAATGTTCTCCCCACCAAATCAATACTGAACAGATAAGAGGGATACCTGAGGATGAACACAACTTCTCCAGAATGGAAGACAATCTGCTGCCTTTCAAAATGATGATGCCAAAGCACACATCTCATGTGACAGGTGACACCACGGGGCTCTTGGCCAGCCTCCCTAAGGGATGATGAATGGGTTTCATCACTGTTTTTAAAGGAATCATCCAAGCTCTAGAGACAATAGTTGTAATTCAAAGGAAAATTCAGCTGGTTTAAGGGGGACAGGGCCTTGGGCAACCTGCTGCAGGTGGCTCTGTTTCAGCAGGGGAGGTTGGACACAACACTCCAGATGTGGTCTCACAAGTGCAGAGGAGATGGGGAGGAGAATCTCTCTCCACCTACTGCCCACAGCTATTCTCATACACTAATATTGCTGCCCTTCAGCCTTACCTTTGGTTTTATTTCCCCAGGAACAACTCACATTTGTATCAGTCAAGTCACCTGAGGCAACCACAGCCTGAGCAGGTGACAGTGGGATCATTCCTTGTGCCATCAGTTATCCCCAAGCAGATATCACAACAGGGGATAAAGCTTCAGTGGCCTTGGCCTGCTGAATCTGCATCTAGTTCCACTCTTGCACAATTTCAAGATCTGAACCCTCAGGAGAACCACAGACAAGACTGACACAGATGCAGATGAACAGGAGGCCAACACAATGGATGGATGTGGAACAGGAGGCCAACACAATGCCCTGAAGGATGTGGAATTTTTCACCCTGTTAGTGTTGTGGTGAAGAAGTTTGAGCAGCAAAGGCACCCTCCAGACCTCTGAGTTCAGAACAAAGTGGGAACTCACTTTTAAGGTTGCTACAGGGAACTCCAGAGGGTATCATACTTCTACAATACACTTAGAGCCATGTATCAGTGAGGAAAACAGCCATTTCTACTAGCAGCAAGCTGACTTAGCTGGTTGTCACCATCACTGGTATCTCAACCAAGCAATGCAGCTGGGTTTGGCTCAGCACAGTCACCTTTCCTTCCATCCACTTCTCTCACAAACACAGGCTATGGGAAAAGAGACCATCTTCACACACAAGAGCCTTGCACAGCTGGGAGGCTTTGCAGCAACTCAGTTTGGCACTGAGACAGTGGGCTTGGCTTTGAGCAGAGAAATTGTTCCAAGGGCTGAAAACAAGAGTTATTCTGGGAAATCCACACAGGTTTTGGCTGTGGTCCTGAAGGAAGAAGGAAACACAAGGCAGGAGACTCAATAAAGAAAGGAGCACAGTTTCACAATGTGCAGGTTGGCTTCAAACAGAGCCACAGGTGGGTTTTCCTAGCTGAAGCCCAACTAACTAGGATGGATGGACAGTGGCTTGCCACCATCCCTAGAGCATCACTCTACCTTACAGACAAGGGTAAGCTCCTTAAAAGCATTGTATCCACCCAGACACACTGGTGGGGAACAGCACATTGCAGCCAGTCACAGAATCCCAAGATGGTGGGAGGTGGAAGGGATCTCCAGAGCTCATCCAGTCCCATCCCCTGCTAAAGCAGCTTCCCCTGAGCCCTGGGGAACACACTGGTGACCAGCTGCCAACTGGATGCACCTCCATTCCCCACCTCTCTCTGGGCCTGGCCATCCAGTCACTTTTCCAGCCATAAAGGCACATGTTTGTCTTTTCTCCTTGGATAGCAGCTTTATGGCCAAATGACCTGCAGTTGGACTGCATTTAGCAGACCTCTGTGGGTATGGAGAGAGCCATGGGTGACACAAAGACACATCTGCATTGTGTAGGTATGTAAAGATCCAGAGAGAGGTGTCCATAGGAGGCTGTGTTTGTGTGCTGGTGTGGACAAAGAGGTTGTGTGCATTCATGTTTCACAGGCCCATCATCTTGCAAACCTGACATAGCCAATATAAACTTGCTCTTTCCCAGTCTTTCCCATGTCTCCAGTCCCATTCACATCTTGACAGTAGCTGGGCATGTGATTTTACTAGGGGAAGTTAATTAATCTCTGTCCTTTCTGTTGAGCTGAAGCCAACCTGAAGTCATGTTTATTTGAAAACCTTCTCTCTTGATGTCTGGCTATTTTTGCAGCACACTCTGTTAATCTTTCACTTGTCTGTATCTGTTGTAGCTCAGGTCACCTCCTGTGTCTATAAAGGTCTATATTCCCAGCTGGGACACACCATGTGATGGGGCTGCTGGGATTTACAGTTGCAGTAAGTGAGACATCCAGATGGATGGGGCCAGCTTTGCAAGGGGCTGTGACTGGTGAAGTCTCTCTGTAGAGACTTCCCCAGCAGCAGCTCTGCAGCAAAGTCATTCAAAAGTAGCAGCATCACTTTTCATTGCTGAGAGCCTGCACAACCAGAGAAGACATCTCTTTGCAGTTGGGGTGAGGGAGCCCTGGGGCAGGCTGTCTGAGGAGGGTGTGAAATCTCCTCCTTTGGAAGGTTTCAAACCTGTTCTGTTTAATAGAAGAGGTTCCAAAGAAACACAAGGAAGAATTTGTTCCCTGTTGAGGTGAGGGAGCACTGGCAGGGGCTGCCCAGATGGGCTGTGGAGGCTCCTTCTCTGGAGACATCCCAACCCAGCTGGATGAGTCCCTGTGTGCCCTGCTCTAGGTGCTGCTGCTCTGGCAGGGGGGTTGCACTGGATGAGCTTCTCAGGTCCCTTCCAACCCTTAAAATTCTGTGACCTCAAATGCCATTAGAGACTGTTATTCAGACAACCAAAGCTCAGTGTGCCTAAATTAGGGGGGAAAAAATGCTCAAAGACACAAATGTACACAGTTCTTTACCAGAACATTAGCATTCAGATGTTTATCACACCACTTATGCCACAAATCATTTCTTTTTAAGTGCTGCTTTTGTATGCTTTGTACAAATCTCTTTGCAGAAGAAAACCACCAATTATGTTAAGCTCTCTTCAAGCAATTCAAGCCTTTATCAGCTCAGTCCCAGAGCCTGCTTGTCTAGGATGTGTATTATCACCCTCTGTTTGAATTTTATGAGTCTAATGAGCAATCTTCATACTGACAGGTATTGACTGAACTTCTGGATAAAAAGCAAGGCATCCACATCATCAAAGAGCATCCAAGATGCTTAAGAGACAGCAAGACTATCAAGCAACTTTTAAAGTCTGAGAAGCCTCCCTTAAACATCATCCAGTCCCTTCCCTTCATGTGTTAAACGGGGCCAAAGAGGGTGAGCTCATACCTTTTATTAGACAAACAGTCATATCTAAGAGAAGAAAACAGTGTGGACAGACAGTTCCTCCTTCAGACTGAGAGCAAAACATCAATATGGGAGCTAAACATGAGAAGAAATGCTCCAAAGCTATGATGGACTTTTGGGCAAGTTGAAGGAGGCAAGTTGTTAGCACCTGCAGGTAAGGCTACAAGCTTATTGGCCTTCATGAGACACAAAATGATGGGAAGGGGAGGGAGAGAGTAGAAACAGCTGGAATTATTTATGTATGGCCTGCCACTGCCAGGGGGAAGGAGATAGAGAGTGGTGAGGGGTGGGGAGTAACGGGCCATAAAATCAAGGGCTATTGATTTGCTACATCTACTAGATGTATCTTGTTTACTTTATAGGCTCATGTTTCAAACAGATTTTATAGGTCTTCCCTGGGGATGAAGACTGAGTGATCAGGGACAAAAGGGTCCTGCCTTGACAAATATTCCCATGTGGGCACCAGAAGGTTTGTGCCTGTACTCTTTTGCCCATCTGGGCTCATTATGGCTACTTTTTCCATCTCCACGAGGCCTCTGGCAGTACGTGGTGCTTGGAACAAAGTTGATCCCTTGCTGGTGTGTGCTTGTGCAGCAGTTGGATTTTGGCAGCCCTGTACTCGTGTGCATCTCATGGATAGGTAGAAAATAAGCTTGGGACTTGGTTCCTCACCTCCCTCGGGCTCCTGAGCCTGCATTTGTCCATGTGACATCTCTAAACCATGGAAGGAAGGATGGAAGAGGCACCTGGAGGCTTGGAGATGTTTGAGTGAACTCTCTTCTGCCATAGTTTGATATGCTACAACACAGACCCACACAGAGACACCTGAGAGTCCACTGCTGCTGGGTCTCTCTGCTTTGCATCACAGTGAAGGTTGGTGGGACGTTCAGGCAGCTCATTTGGAAGGTGAAATCTAATCCCTCAGACAAGCAGTTGAGTGGACTCTTCCTTTGCAGGCCAGAGAGGTGGGACCCACAAGTTGTCTCTGTAGAGTGAGATGTGGTGGCCTCCACAAGTCATGTGGCCTCAGCAGTTATTTCACAGCACTTGGTGGGGTTGAAGGTGTCAGTGGGATCTCTGTGTGGCTGAAACCCTGGTTGTGGGGTCCAGAAAGCAGATCCTGGGCTAGAGGGAGGGAAAAAGGGGACAGGGAAGATGAAAATGGGTCAGTGACAACCCAACAGTAATGAGAGGGACTGAGGGTAACCAACAGTTTCATTACTGTTGTTATATATCACATTGAAGATATAAGGTTGGGGTATGTGCTGTGCCCTTTATAGTGCAGTCCAAGGTAAATTTGATGACCTCAAAGCTATGCTCATGCTAGAAAGTATCACATGCTGCCATCCTGACTGCCTTTTAACTTCCTAAATCAGCTGTGCAGGAGGAGAATTAATTGCTGGAGAGGGAAAGCAACGACACACTGAGCAGTTGTTTCATTGGCTTTCTCCAAGCTACGAATCCAGCTCTGCAGTGGCGCTTTGCCCAGTTCATTTTACTTCAGCAGCTGCTAAATGAATCTGGGATCAGGAAGCACTTCCAATAAATGTAATGACTCCTCTGCTGGGGAGGGCTGTGGCAAAGGCAGCCCAGTAACATTTTATATGAAACAATAA
Source organism: Colius striatus (assembly GCF_028858725.1). Classification (NCBI taxonomy): domain Eukaryota; kingdom Metazoa; phylum Chordata; class Aves; order Coliiformes; family Coliidae; genus Colius; species Colius striatus. Next base: position 56,068,052 of record NC_084763.1, read on the forward strand.
AAAGGGAGAGAAGATGTTAAACAAGGAGGCTTTTCTCAAGAAGTTCTGGCTTGACTGGACTCTCTTGGGGTTAAAGGAAACCACCACTCAGGTCCTGGCCTGGGGCAAAGCAGGAAAACACCTCCCTCAGCCATGGAGAGAATTTCCCCCAGTGCATCTACACCCTCTGCTGTCTCTGATTTCTTGTTAGGGGAATAAGTTGCTGGTGGGAATAACAGTCATTTTATGGCAGCAACTGGAGGGTAAAGTCATTAGAGTTACTCAAATAACAGAATAGTTTGAAGGAACCTCAGGGCCTCTTTAGTCTGAGTCCCCCACTCACTGCAGGGACAGCTTCAACATTTACCAGCCTTGTCCAGTCCAGTTTTGACTGTCTGTAAGGATGGAGATGATCCAGCCTCTCCAGATCCCTGTTGCAGTTTGACCACTGTCACGCTGAAAAACGTTTCTTTACATACTGTTGGAAATTCCCAACTTATGGAGGTTGGTTCTCATCTCTTTGCTGGGCATCTCCAGAGAGAGCATGGCTTTGTTTTCTCCATAACTGCTCATTAGGTTGTTGAATACAGTAATTACATTCCCCTTAGCAACCCCTTATTCGGGTTGAACAAACCCATATCTCTCAGCTACTCCTATGCCATGTGCTCCAGACCCATCATCATCTTGCCTCAACTGGGTATGCTTCAGTATGTTAATGTCTTTACTGGGGTGTCCAAAACCAAACACAGCACTCCAGATGCAGTCTCACGAGTGCCAGGTGGAAAGGAACCAACCCTTCTCTTCATCTGCTGGCTCCACTCTTGCTGATACAGCCCCAGGATGCTGTTGGCTGTTATTAATGTGAAGACTCATTGCTGATACATGTTCAACTGGTTGACTAAAATAAACAAGTTCTTTTCTGCAGAGTTGCTCCCCAGCCAGCTGTTGTGGAATTCAGGTTTGGAACTCAAAACAGAGCTCACCTTGACCTTACTAAATACCCATGGTAAGGTGGAGGTCGACCTCTTCTCTCCAGTAATGAATGACAGGACAACAGGTAATGGCCTCAAGTTGCCCCAGGGGAGGTTTAGATTGGGGATGAGGAAGAACTTCTCCCTGAGAGGGTTATTAAGCACTGAAACAGGCTGCCCAGGTTGATGGTGGAGTCCCCATCCCTGGAGACATTGCAAAGCTGGGTTAGTTTAGTGATGAGTTTCACTCCCTTCACACTGCCAAGCTCACCACTAACCCATGGCCCTCAGCACCTCAGCTACGCAGCTTTGCAATAGCTCCAGGGATGGGGACTCATCACCTGCCTGGGTAGCCTGGGACAGGGGCTGACAACCCTCTCACAGTTGGAAAAGACCTTTAAGATCATCAAGGTTTAAAGAATAACCTGAAATCACATCATCACCGTGTCAGTAGCGTTGCAATGAAGCAGCAGTTGCTGGTGGTGATTTAGGGCTGTGCAAACACTCGGTGGACAGAGAGAGATGCAGCTACATCAATGCATGTCTGGGAGAAGTGCCAATGAAAGGCACAGAGGTCAGCACCATCCCCTTAGCTCAAATGACTAGTCTCCTAATAAAACTCAGACTTAGCAACACAGTCCCCAGCACACAGGCCACCTTTATACAAGAAGACAAAGGCTCACTCTTTGCTGTCACAATTAATGCCTAAAAGTAGCTGGAAGTCCTCCAGAGAGTAGAAGCCCTCAAGAGCAGGGATGAAGTTTGGGCTGATAGGTCTCTGGTACAAAGCACATTTGGGTCCTCTTTTGGAGGCTGAGGTGTCTCAACCATCAGAGAAAAAGAATTACCTTAGGACACAGGAACAAAATCCCCTTTCTCCCACACATAAACCACAACCAACTTGAATCCCACTTGGGGAAGACACTGGTGTTGCCAGGTTCTTGTAACTCTCTCAAAGGCACATTCTAAACATGTACATTTGAGCTTAGTTAAGCCTGACTGCTGATAACTGTCCAAGCCTTAAGATTCTGTGGCAATACCCAGACAAAAATAAAGATGGTGTTTGGGTTTGGTTTTTCTTCACACACCTGAGGCAACTTTAAATAACAATCCATGTGTTAATTATGCTGCTTCATTAGCAGCAGGCCCTAAGGTCACCTTTCTGTGTGAGAAGGAAGGTCGTTAATGCAAAAGCAATTCCCTCAGATGGTATCATAAGTCATAAATCTGATGTGCTGCAAGTCAGCATCATTCCAGCATGAGGTGAGTCAGAGAATCATAGAATCATTGCAGTTGGAAAAGAGGTTTAAGATCATCAAGTCCCAGCCCTCCCCTCACCCTTCCCAGCCCAGCACTACCCCATGGCCCTCAGCACCTCAGCCCCACGGCTTTGGGATCCCTCCAGGGCTGGGCACTCCCCCAGCTCCCTGGGCAGCCTGGCACAGGGGCTGACAACCCTCTCAGGGAAAAAGCTCTTCCTCAGCTTCCATCTAAAACTCCCCTGGTGCAACTTGAGGCCATTTCCTCTTCTCCTGTCATTCATTACTGGGGAGAAGAGACTGACTCCCACCTCACTACAATCCCCTGTCACGTACCTGTAGAAAGTGGCCACGTCATTCAGCCTCCTCTTCTCCAAGTTAAATAACCCCAGTTCCTTCAGCCACTCCTCATAAGACTTACTCTCCAGACCCTCCACCAGCTTCGTTGTCCAGCTCAACATGTTCCAGCACCTCACAGAATCACAGACTGGTAGGGGTTGGAAGGGACCTTTAGAGCTCATCCAGTCCAACCCCCTTGCTCAAGCAGGTCCCACCTAGATCAGGTCACACAGGAACGTGTCCAGGTGGGTTTGGAAACCTCCTGAGAAGGAGCCTCCACACCCTCCCTGGGCAGCCTGGGCCAGGGCTCCCTCAGCTCAACACTCAAATAGTTTTTCCTTGTGTTTAAATGGAACTGTTTGTGTTTCAGCTTCTTTCCATCACCCCTTGTCCTGTCACTAAATACAACAGAAAAACAAGTGCTGCCCCAAGCTCCTGACACCCACCACTGAGATATTTGTAAATGTTAATGAGATCCCCCCTCAGTCACCTCAGTGTCTTTCTTGGAGTGAGAAAGTACTTGAACACAGCACTGGAGGTGCAGCCTCATCATCTCTGAGTACAGAGGGACAACCCCTGCCCTGGTTCTGCTGGGCACACTATTTCTGATACAACTTGCTCCCTGCTGCTGTAACTGCCCAGGATGCCCACAGTAAATGTTTCAGAACCACAGGACAGACAGACAAGGGGTGAGTGAAATGATAAATGCATCCTCAAATTACTCTGTGAAGCTTTCCTGCTCTAAGTTACATTAATGTTTGATTTAGAGTGAGGGAGCCTTCATGGGGGTCAGTCAGATTTAGGGTTGTTGGTGGGGATTCTTTTTAGCATTATGCTTATACTTTGAGAGCCAAGTGCTGTGAAGTAGCTGAGCAGCACCCAGAACCCCAAATAACAGTGTGACATAGAGAATCACTGAGATGTTGGCTGGAAGGGGACTCTAGTCCAACTTTTTGCCCAAGGCAGGACTGACACCATCATTAGTTCACATCAGTTATGGCTTTGCCCAGCAGCATCTTTGCCTGTTTATTAGCAGAGCTTTGGAAACAACATTTTCCCTCAAATCCCTTTCCATCTGACTTAACTTTCCAAGCAGCTACTGCAGATGGATTAAGGACCAGAGATGTATGCACATATGCCTCCAGACTTCTTGCTAATTAAGTTGCTGGTTTCTTCTCTCAGAAACCCTTCATTCTCTTCCTCAATCCCTCAGGCCAAGAACAAAGCCCCGATGTTCAGACCAGGAGCACCAATATTTAACATAAAGAACTCTTCTTTGTTCCTTAAAGACTAAAGAGACAAAAAAAGAAGCTGCAGTGACTTTGTTTTTGACAAATTGGTTCCAGCCTAGCTAGGTAAGTAGATTTGTAGCCCTGAAGTGATCCCCCTCCTGCTTCTAGGGTGTTTTATCTCTGTTTCATGAATCCCACGGCAAAATCCACCGAGGGAACAGTAGCATTTGTACAAGCAGGTAAAGAAATTGCCACGTTCCCCGAGTCAGCCGCTTGGTTTCTCTGCCAGCCTGGGAGTGCAGCAGTAACTTGTACACTGGTGCCTCCCAGCGCTTGCAAGAGGGAGCAGCAGAACGTTAAAGATTCTTTCATTTTTTTCTCCTTTAAATCCAAATACTCTTTGCTATGTACCCACTTGTGCTCAGGGGTTCAGGAAAGCCTGCAAGGAACAGCCATAGGCATGTGTCCTGGGAACAGAGGCAGCCAGGCTTCTCCCTGCTTCAGCTTACAGTGTGACTATGAACTGCTGCTGCTTCTCAGCTGCTCCTGCTAACCCCAGCAGAGCAGGCCAGCCTTAGGGAGAAGCTTCAAAGAAAGAGGAGAAAAATGGCACTATGGACTAGATACAAAGCAGAAATTTCAGCACCAACACAGGGACAGATCATGAGAATTTTGGTGTGAGTCTAAACCACAAACTCAGCTGGACTTTGAGCTGCCAGTTCTTGAGACAAGCACTGGAGGTTTCTGTGTCATCTGAATGTTTCTCATGAATCGTAAGCTAGACTCATGTGTAGATGAAAGGCTTTATCTTGGGAGGAGACTCATCTTCTGGAAGGAGGCTCAAGTTCCTGGCCATGCTCACAGTAGATGTGCCCAGCTTCTGCCTTGTCCTGCAGGGAAGCCTGATGTTACACACACACTCACAGAATCACAGACTGGTGGGGGTTGGAAGGGTCCTCCAGAGCTCATTCAGTCCCACGCCCTGCTAAAGCAGGTTCCCCTCAATCAGGGGGCACAGGAACACGTTCGGGAGTGTGTGAAACCTCCCAAGAAGGAGCCTCCACACTCTCCCTGGGCAGCCTGGGCCAGGGCTCCCTCACCTCAGCATCAAATATGTTTTTCCTCGTGTTCCAGTGGAATATCCCATGTTCCAGTTTGTGCCTGTTACCCCTTGTCCTGTCACTGGCCACTGTAGAAAGGTGTCACCCCATCCTCCTGTCACCCACCCTTTAAGTATTTCAAAGTGTTAATGAGACCCCTCCTCAGTCTTCTCTAGGCTAAACAGCCCCAGGTCCCACAGCTTTTCTTTGTAAGTCACACCTCTTTAGTCACTTTCCTAATAAGTCACACCATTCAGATCACACCTAGTATATGAAGACAGCAAAAGCCAGGGTGAGGCAGAGCCACTGCAATCCCTGCCACACAGAGGCTGTAGCTGCACTGCCACATCATCATGCACAGCCTTTATTCTCCTTTGGCCAGGAACACTCCATAGCTCATTGAACACAGGCTGCTCTGCTGAAAGCCTGATGTGACATGCAGGGGCTTTATTCAGCATGCCTGGCACCTTCACTACAGCTCCACTTGGGTTTTTTGGCCTCATCCAGCAGGCAAATCCAAATAGTTCTGGGCTGCTCAGAAGGTCTGTGCCCTTAATTCTCACTCAAGGCCACAGCAGGCAGGAGGTGGCACTTCCCAGAGGCCCCTTTGTTTTGCAGGATGCATACCCATGGGCACTAATGGATTTCAAAGCTCAACTTTCTGCGTAATTGGTTTTTAGTGTTTCCTGAGAAGAGCCCAGGAAATAAGGGATTCTGTATGTTAATGTCTTCCCCTGCATAATGAAACAATAAATCTCAGCCATAGTCTGTGCTATACTAACTGCTGCTTTACATTTTAGTGGCCATTATTTCAAGCCTTTCTTAGCATCCTTACATTTATTCCACCAAAGGAGATTTTATATGCTTCTGTGTTTTGCTTCTCTTCTACTTTAAGTGGGAACAGAGAGCAAAGATTTTTAAGGGCTCTTTGTTTTGCATTACCATTTAATTACTTTTTAAATGGCTCTTCAGCCTTCCTGGGGCTAGAAAGAGTGACTCAGAGGAAGGACCTGCAGCCTCAGGGATGAGACACCTCCCCTTTTAGCTGTGTCTCCCTAATTAAAAATTAGCTTAAGCCAATCTAAGTTGTGCACAAGCTCAAGCTCAGGTTGTTACTCACCACCATCATTTGGCAAAAAAAAGAGTTAATGCTCTGTTGGTGAAGGGATATTACCTTTTCTCTCCCTGTCCAGTAGCAGGGGTTGACAATTTCTCTCCTTGAACAGCCTTTCCTCAAGTGCCTGATGAAACCAGTCACACGGTACTACACATGTGCAGCCTGGGAAAATGGAGCAGACACAGTTCACTCCCACTCCAAGGTCCTCATTTTTTTGGCAGACCAATACTTGAGAGGGAAAAGCATGCATAGGAACTGGTCAGACTTAAACATATCAATTTGTCAAGTGTTTTGGAAAAGAAAGACTGAGGGAAGGAAGATTAATTTCCACACCCCAAGGAGCTCAAACACACTTACCTTTCCTGTCAATGTAATACTGCTCCTGTCCAAACTGTTCTCTCTAATGTCATCCCTTTAGCACAGACTCACTTGCAGACAGCCATGAGGTACCTGCAAAAGCCAAAAAGCATGGAATAAAGAGTCCCCTTCATCTGTATCCTCAGCAGAAGCACCTCAGGTTAAAATCTGTGGTCAGTAACTTTTAAAACCAAACAGCACTAGAGAGAGATTGTTTGACTGTCCCCACCTCCTGCCTGCCCTGGGCTTTGAGCCTTGGGCACCAGAGCTGAGCCAACCAGCATCCTGAGCAGGCAACACATTTGAAGACAGAGCTGCTCTTTTTCTTGTGACCACTGTTTCCTTCCCCTCTCCAGTTTTTGCATGCAATTAGGTCACATTTGAAAGTCGACACACAGCAGAAGTTGAGTTACTTTGTTTAAAACAAAAACATGTATTTCTATCACCTTAGGTTTTGTTTCTCTTTTGGCACAGGGACATTCTGATCCTCCCACTTCCTTTTATCAGCATCTTCAAAAGAAGAAGGCAGTTCTAATTACTTTCTCCCCTTACCTTAGGAAAAAAAAAGGAAAAGGTTGCTGTTCTCTATTGGCATCATGAAAAGAAACATGCTTTGAGCAATCATTTATTTACAGAACAAAAATAGCATCTAGATTCCAAGGGGCAGAGCAGCTCAGAACAAGGCTCTCTCTCCTCCCTCCCCCATCATCAGCTTTTGCATATTACCACCTGCTGTCTGCACAACCCACTGTTCTGCCTCTTTCCTCACTCCAGGGGCACACACAGGTTTCTCTCTCTCAAGCACAGCAAGGAGTGCTACAGCACTGTAACTATGTCAAACCTACTGCTGACATTTCAGTGCCACCAGCCAGCTCCTGAGCAAGCTCCAAGGCTACAAGGCCAAGTCAAGGCAAAGAGTGGGATGTATCTTTAAAGCAAAAGAAGTAATGCTAACGAATCTGAGGTTCTCCCAGATCCACTTTCCCCCACAACTGTCTTCTTGGTAGAGACTAAGTCTCAGAGATCAGAAAAGAGTTCACTCTTTACAGCAGGAACCAGGGAAGAACCCAGCCCTTTACCCATCATGTTTTGCTTTTGCTACAGATATCTAGGTATCACTCCTGTGGAGGACCAGGGAGCAGAAAAATGGGAAGAAAGCAGTAGTTGCATATGCCTGGTTTCTCCAGGCTGTGTGATTTTTAGGCAACTCTTTGGCTCCTGATTGGCCGGGGTCTCCTGGAAGTCCTGCCATTCAAAGCATCACTTTCCCAAAGCACATTTGCCAAACCTGAACCCTCTACATTCAGAGAGTGGCAAAGCTGAACTTTCTGTCCCATTCATTTCTGAAAAGCCTGATGAATTGGTGTCTCTTGAGCCTTTATCAAAGTTGGCTGAAATGAACTCAAGAGTCGTTTACCTGTCGTGGTTTGGCCCAGCCAGCACAGCAGCACCACGACAGTCTCTCACTCGCTGCCCCCATTCACCCCCACCCTCGTGAGGATGGCAGAGACCCCAGTGAAATGGGAGCAAAAAGATAAGCAAGGTTGTTGTGGATTGAGACAAGGGCAGGGAGGGCTCGCTGCCAGTTATGGTTCTGGGCAAAACAGACTCCAGTGCTTGACTGAGAGAGGAAAGTAGGAATGTTTATTCTACAAGAAACAGAATGGAATAAAAACAAAAAGGGAGTAGGATGATGAGAAAATTACACCCAGCACTTTAAGATCTCCCTCCCCCATCCCTCCTTCCTTCCCAGGCCCAGCTCACTGCTCCTCAGATCTCTACCTCCTTCCCCCTCAGCAGCTCAGGGGGGCAGGGAATGGGGGATGTGCTCAGTCTCTCACAGATGGGCTCTGCTACTTCTGTCTTCTCAGAGGAGGACGACTCCTGGCATCCTTCCCCTGCTCCAACACGGGGTCCCTGCCCCAGGACACAGCCCTTAACGAGCTTCTCTGGTGTGGGTTGTTCCCAGCAGCTGCGGCTTCTGCCCATACAGGGTCCCTCACACGGGACACAGTCCTTGGGGAATATCTCTGGTGTAGATTCTTCACCACGGCTGCAGTTTCTGCAGTTACAGGGTCCCTCTCTTGGGACAAGGCCTCTTCTGGGCATAAGTTTAATGAGCTGCTTTGTCGTGGTTCTTCCCCACAGTTACAGCTGTGGATATTGGGTCCCTTCCTCGGGACACGGTCTGCTGCAGACATAGTGATAAAGGGCCCCTCCTTCAGGACACAGCCTGCTCTGGCCACAGTGATAAAGGGCCCCTCCTTCAGGACATGGCCTCTTCCAGCCATAGTTTTAAAGAAGAAAATCACTGCCCCTGGCTCAGGGTCTGCAGTGAAGTGGTTGGGTCCCTTCCATGGGACACGGCCTCCTCCAGCCATAGTCACTGTCCCTGGCTCGGGCCCTTTAATGAAGTGAATCACTGCCCCTGGTCTGGGGCCAGCTTTAGCAAAATCAGTCTCTGCCCCTGACATGGGCTCATTATCAAAAAGAGTCTCTACCACTGATGTGGGGTCTTTAAAGAAATGCAAATAAATCTCAGCTTCACCAGTCCTCTCTGCAGGATGCAAGGGAGTCTCTGTTCCAGCACACCTCCTCCACTCTTTCATCACTGACCTTGGAGTCCGCGTGGTTGTTTCTCTCACTGTTGCTACTCCTTGCACCACCACCAGCCAGAAGGAAAAGAAGGGGCAGAAGAAGGAAGAAGATGGAGGAAGAAACCTCCTCTTCCAGCTTCTTCTTAAAAAGTGATGGTGGAGGCGTCTCATTGTCTCAGCCCCAGCAGTGGGTCTGGCTCAGAGCTGGGGAGAGTTGTGAGCAACTTCTTACAGGAGTCATCTTTACAGCCCCTTCCTCCTTACCAGAAAAGGCTGTCATGTCAAACCATGACATTACCTTAGACCAGCAGCACTAATAGGCCTACTGCCATTAAGAGACTAGGGTGAAAACCTGCCAGTGATCTGCAAAATCTCCACTAGTCACTGTGAAACAACAGGAAAAGGACCCCCAGGGACATGTTACAATCTTACTTCACATACTTCAATACTCCAAAATGCAAGTTTTGCAGGAAAAGCCACACAACATGGGTGTTTAACTGTTAAAGCTACAAAGACTATACTAACAGCCTACCACAACCTGCTGCTTTGATAAGCAAGTTTCTATATACATATCTATAAATAGATTTATATAGTTCCACTGAAGAAATAGTCCCTTCTTCAGTGTGCTGATAGATTAAAACCATACCTAATGCTCCCTGAGCAAATAGAGGCAGTGTGCACCCAAGTAGGTTAGGTATCAGAGAGCACACTGACTCTGAAAAGCCACTCTGAGCTCATACTGCTAGTTCTGTAAGAGAGCACTTGCCATCACTCCAACAGCATCTGAGAACACTCTGATTTTGAAACTACTTGTTAGAGAGAAGAAACTGAGTTTATTCTTCTGAATCCTTTGAACGTTGCCCCATGAAACACTGAGGATGAACATGAACACGAAATGGTTAACCTACCTGATTTCCTATATACTCAGGTACTTCAAAGCTACAAATGAAGAAAACCATTACAAAAGAAAAAAGCCATTTATTAGGTCTATGTACATATATACATGCAAAATGATTTTATACACATTTACAAGGTTCAATTATTAATACAGTGCAAAAATGTCTAAAAAGGTACCAGCCCACCTTCTGCAAACTTAAAGAGATCTTTGGGAGAAAGAAAGAAAGGAAACAGAGCCACAGAAAATGATCAGCTTCATAAGGTGACTATGCTCTGCAAATCGTTACATTGATCAAGCTTATCCTTTGCCAACTTTCTTGTGCTGAGCCACTGGATGAGGAAAAGTTTCCAAAAGGCTTATCTTAACTGACAGAGTGAAGGAGATGCAATTCAAACTACATTAAACAGTTTGGAGCTGAACAAAAAGGGATGGAGTCCTGTGTGTGGATTTGATTCACTACAGGCATAAATCCCACGTTATGAGTCAGATTTTGTTTCCTCAAACTGCAAGTCATTCTCTTTTATTAAATCTTAAAGCACTGAGATCAAAGTAAACCATTCTGCTCCTCCTGTTGTTTCACCAGAAGGAAAAGTTTAACTGTATAAACACTACACAGATACAGAAGCCATTCAACATAGTCTGCCTCATCCCTGAATCACAACCCAAACCTACCGAGTGCACAGCTGTTAATGCACATGGAATAATCCAGGTAAAACTCATTTAGTTTATCCATATTACAGGGGCAAAATAGAAAACAAATGGAGGTTGCAAAGGGATTAAGACTAACAGCAAACCAGAGCTTTGTTCACTTAGCAGAAAAGATCTAGTCACATCCTCCATCTAATCCACAAAGCCAAAGAATAACTGACACAAAGGCAGAACTGAATGGAACCAAATGGTCTGGTTTGATTTCACTGAAACATTTTTGTGGGGAAAAAGGAAATGTTACACAAAAGCTGCATTTAATCATTATCTCCTCTAATTATGTTAATTACACCAGCTATGAGAGCACTTTGTGGTACTGCTCACTGCAGTAAAACATCACCTGGCATGGGGATGGGGTTGTTTTACCATACAGCTCAATACAAAGATGAGGAATAAATGCAAAGTAATGGCTCCCTGGCCTCATGCCCCAGTTGTGAATGCTCTGCATACCTTTAAGCTACAGCTTACAGGCCACCTTTACCCCAGCCTGCAGAGAAACTGCAAAGCTCTTTGGGACTCTTTAGCCTGCTAGAGGATACAAGTGGATGAGCTGGGATCAAGTGAAACTAGGACTGAACAGCATGGAAAGGGAAAGCTCATCAGTACCAAACCCCTCACATCTGTGGGGTCATTTGAGTGTCTTGAGCACAATGGTTGAAATCTGGCTTCATTTCTCCACTTACACTCTGGCAGAAAAGGGGGTTCATGACAGAAAAAACTATTTTAATCCTCTCTCATAGAATGGAATAGTGTTCCCTTATTCCTCCACTATTCTTACTAGAGTATTCCTCATAGAATGGTATTGTTACAGTAAATGGGCTAACATGGGATGGAAGAGAAATACCTACACTTCACTACTGGGTAAAGCTCTGGCACTAAGTCTCTTGATGGCCTAGAAAATGTAAGAGGCTGCCCATCAGTGCCACTGCTGCAGACAGCTGCATCACACAAGTGTTTCAAAGCTGCAGAAACACAGCTTTCTGGTCCAGCAGTGCACTGGTACTCGTGTTTGCATCATGAAAATTCACTGAGATGCGTGAAAGTGATTTTGTTAAGTGTTTCTGCAAACTCAGGAAGACAACTCTGCATCATGTTAACCCCTTTGCAACCACCAGAGGTAAAGACTATGAGAGAGGAAAAGAAATCTTTGGTGAGAGATGTCTGGTGACCAGAAAAGAGCTTCCTAAGAAAAAGGGAAAGAAAACCTAGGACCATACATCCACTACAACACACTTACAGTTCTCTACACCTTCTCAGTTTGAAACTCTACAATTCTCTAAGGAGAGTTGCATTGAAATGTTAGGTTGTTAACAATAATGCAGAAGTTATTCATGTATGTTCTAAAATGCCCATATGCACCTCCATCCACTACATCCAAGAACACCCAAGTGCAGCAGAGGTTAAGCATTTCAGTTCTTAAGTACTATACTCCAAAGTGCACACTCAGAAACTCACCTCAGTGTAATAACACCATTAACTAAAGGTGTTTCCTATAATAAAGAGAACCTGCTCTTGCTTTCCATTACTGGAGATTGTTTTCCACTCACCAGCTATAATTTTGTTTTTAAAAAAGGTGAAGGAGTCAGTGGCCTGTCACAAACAGGCTTGGAAGATTTATTACCCACACAGATCAAGAAAATATGGAATTACCCTTACATTAGGAGTGGCCTTAACCAAGGAAATAAGGGCCATTTGAGCTGAAAGATGGCTTATATTCACTTGGATTATTTTATGCTGCCTCAAGCATATTTGCAATTAACCAATGAGCACATACTTCACTACAATGTGCTGTTTAGCCAGGAGATATTTATAGCTTTAAAGGAGCCACAGCCTCTTCCTTTCCTTCAAAACCTACAAAAATTACCCTGAAGCTCATCCTAACAATTTCTTCCCACTGATATTGAACTCATCTAATCATGGCAAACAACTCCTTTACTTCCACTTATCAAGAATCTTGATGCTTGACAAATTACATAGACAAAAATGTTACCCCCCTCCCCACTTCATCTGCATTTTACTACACAATGTTCATGTTTTCAGAAGCATTGGTAGGGCAAGTCAGTGTCTTGCCAAACTGTTACAAAGCCAGTAAGGCAAACAGCAAAATGCTGTCTAGATGGTATCAGTCAAGGAGTAGAAGCCCATTTAAGGACAGCCTCCATCTGCTGATGATACCTGATAAGACCTGCCATGCACAATTACCACATGCCATGTTAAATACAACTCCATTCCTCACTGTATGTTTGACATCATTGCTGAATCCTACTTTACTTCAAGTTGCTTTGAAATACTCTCCTTGCAAAAACCGTTGTCACAGAGCTTTACAAATACCTCAACCTAGTTTTGGCCAGTTTAATGTAAAAAAAGTTGTAAAAATAGAGTAGCAAACCCCAAGTTCTTTGTCACACTCCACAGTCAGGCTGTTTCTCCACCAGTTGCCTTGTCAGGATCTGATAAGAAGAAAGAGATGCCACTCCTATGTGAAAGGCGATTTGCCAGAGGTTCCGTAACCCACACAAGTAAATGTTGCAAAAGCAAACCGAGACAAAGAGTACAAGTGTCTTCATCTTCCTTGTGGAGCTGTAGAACAGGTACAAGTGACACTACAAAAGGACCAGAGAGAGGGTGTTAGTGTTGAACTGTGTATGTAGAGACAAGAGACACAGCTGAGAACTGCTGGCATACTGCATCATGTGGATGTGTCTGCCATTGCACTCACCACTGAGAAGCTCAAAGCTCCCCTTCAATTCCTATGTCTGAAAGAAAAGGCAAAACTATTTCCCTGTTGAGGTGAGGGAGCCCTGGCCCAGGCTGCCCAGGGAGGGTGTGGAGGCTCCTTCTCAGGAGGTTTCCAAACCCACCTGGACACGTTCCTGACTTAGGTGGGACCTGCTTTGGCAGAGGGGTTGGACTGGATGATCTCTAAAGGTCCCTTCCAACCCCCACCATTCTGTGATTCCAAGTCCAAAAACTGAGCCAGTTTTCACAAACCACCTGCAATTTTTGCAGAACAAAGGCTCAGAAGCAGGAAAATGGCAACACCAAACCCACTTCTGCTTTATTTGTTCTTGTGGTAATTCAAAGACTTCATCCTCTAGACTAGACTTGGTAGAAAGACCATCATTTCTGTTAATAGGTCTAGCTGGGGTTTGGGGCTCTTCTTCCTTTGAAATTCAGGAACAGGTGGAACCCACTTGCTAAGTAAGTGTGAAGAGCAACAACCCTTACAGGAGAAAACTAAAAACTCACAAAGTGCTGGCAAAGGAGTTCCTTTTTTAACTCAGGCAGTAACAGATCAGGCTTTCTCACTTAAGGTCACAGTTTCCAACTGTGCTGATGACACAAGTAGAGATGAGCATGCAGAAAGCACTTCACATTTGAGCTCAATTTATGCACAAGTATTTTGTGAAGATAACTGCTACAGATCAAAAGGATAAGGGAGAACTGTTCTTTATTTAGCTTCTCTGACTTCAGGTACTAACTGCAAAAAAAAAGCAGGACAGAGCCTTTCTTCATAAGGAATGACTTGCATCAAGTATTCAGATCCAAATCACTTATCTCCACCTTAAAGCTCTGCAGAGGTGTCAGGAGGCTGAGGGACAGTACATTGTATCTATTGTGATATAATAAATAGCTTCTCTGCAAGTTTTAAATATCATAGATAAACAGAAGTCTTCAGATAGGAGCTCCCCAGACCATTAGCCAAGTGCAACAGAACTAAGCAATGAATACACTGTGGGCACTATGCTATTCCTTCTGTCAACTAGTAACACAACTACTACAGCTTCCTAAAACCTGGATATTTGGCAAACAACATATTGCCCTCAAGTTCAAGGTTGTGGATCACTGTTTTAGGCATTTAAGGAACCTGTCAAGAAGATCTCACTTGGAGAACACATTATTTTCCTCATTCAAACTCTTCTGCATATGAAGGTCAGAGAAAATAATCCATTAGGAAACAAATATGACACAAGTCAGGAGCCACGTTTGTGTCAAGAACTAAAAGTCATTTTTAATGTAAATTATAACATTTTTAACAATGTTGCTGTTCCACATTGTTTCTGTTCCTTTGGGAAACAAACCATCTTTGGCCTAGTACTCATTTATCATGCTCAGCCCCATTTGGTAGGTCACAACATGAAAGCACTGAAAAATATTGCAATGGCAATGTGCCAAGGGTCAAATTGTACCTTTAGCTGTATTTAATGATTCCATGATTAACTGTATAACTCAAGCTAGGAAAGGATTTGGAGCATGTCTCATATGAGGAAGGGCTGAGGGATCTGGGGCTGTTGAGCCTGGATAAAGGAAGGCTCAGGGGAGACCTTCTCACTCTCTACAACTACCTGAAAGGAAGCTGTAGTGAGGTGGGGGTCAGTCTGTTCTCCCTGGTAACAAGCAATAGAACAAGAAGAAATGGCCTCAAGTTACACCAGGGGAGGTTCAGGCCGGATGTGAGGAGGAATTTCCTTGCTGCAAGGGGTGTCAGGTATTGGAAGGGGCTGCCCAGGGAGGTGCTGGAGTCACTGTCCCTGCAGGTGCTTCAGAGCTGGGTGGATGTTGCACTGAGGGAAGTAGGCTGGTGGTTGATAGGGCTGGGACAGAGGCTGGACTCCATGAGCTTAAAGGGCTCTTCCAGTTGAAATGATTCTATAACTATGGTTCTATTTTTACTCCTTCACTGCAACACCTCAGAGGTAAGGCTGTAGCTAATAACCCAAATGTTCCTCTGCTTAGCTGGAAATTATTTTGTCTTGTATATCATAACACTAAATTAACCAGAAAGCATTTTATTTACAGTCAACATACCTGAAAAACACAGGCTAGAAAAAGCAGGAAAAAAGCTATCACATTTCCAATTCCTTCATGGTCCTCCTGTTTGGATTTAAAGAGGTGACAAACAGCTACAGTCAGGTACAGTTTTCACCAAGTACTGCTTGATATTTAACACGCTGTATTCCATCAAGTACCTCTCATCCCAGTTTATGTTGATTGACTAGTGTGAAACAGCAAAATCAATATCATTTGAATAAGGTACTAAAAATTGAGGCTGATGTGACAATTCCTGCTCAGTAAAACTGTGCCACAATGCAATTCAGGGCTTTTTTACCCTTCTGAAACTTGTTTACAGTTTCGTATTTGCATTTAAAATAGTTACACAAGAGCATCTAAAACAAAACACATGGATGGAAACAAACCCAAAACAACAAAATCCACACACAGCCTGGCAAGACTGAAATATTTCCCCACATTTTTATCTCCCTAGAAACGAACAAAATGGAATGTGCAGCAATATAGAACAAGACACATGAGGTCTGGCAGGTAAGCAATGAATCGTACCTTCCTCGGACAAACTAAATACTTCTGGTGGAAAGATGTTCTGCTTCTCTGAGAAGCAGAACAGCCACCCTTAATCTGGTTACTCAACTTATTCTCTCTCCCCTTGACTCATCTCCAGCTTTCAATTCAAGCAAGGTTACCTGAAATGAATACTCTGCTAGGTGAACTCCTCGGATGAGATTCAGAGCTCCGCACATGATGTTCAGAACAAGCGACAGAATGCCCAGGGGAGTCACAGGCTGCATTCGGTACGTAGGGACTAAAACAGGCAAAAACCAGATAAATTCAGCACTGTTCCTCTGAAACCTGTAACATGGGTTTTAAACATTTGCTAAACCTTTCATGCTTTCTCCAGAGAAGATCAATTATGAACAGAAACACCTTTTTTTTTGTTGCATTACACTGTTTAGTTCTTCAGACCTCTGGAAATCTACAAGAGCTCTGGAGTAGTTTTCAATCTCAGCAACACAATTTGTTCCTGAGACATGTGGCATTAATGTCTTCTTTTATGGTGCACATAGATATTCTTCAACTGTTTATTTCAGCAGATTAGCATACTTCACACTCTTCAGAGGTCAGTAGAAAAGCTAGAGGCTGTAAGTACCCCAGGAAAGCCAATTCTGACACCCATAAAAGCAAGACAGCAATGCAGCTCTTCCTCAACTGCTAATTCTGTATTTCTTCCCACTGACAGTTTGAGGGTTCATCCTAATATAGACAAATGTAATTTCACCTGCACAGTTTCCACACAGCATTTGGTGCCCTCATCAAGCAGTTGCCAGAATCCATCTGCAGCGGCCACGGACTTTGATTTCTGCCGCTAGAACAGTTGTTGTAGGAGTTGTCAAGATGATAGTACAATCACAGAGGAGAAACATCTGTGAGAGAACTGCTGCTGCTCTTACCTCTGGGCCCATCAGACTGACAGAACAAGGTCAACACTGGGGCCTAGGAATTCAAGTCAGTCTTTGAACCACAGTTTACAGATGGATAGCTTTCTGCTAGGCTGCACAGGTAGCAGCACATCACCTGTCTCTCTCCCACCACCATCACTACTACTATTTAACACCTACACACCCAAACACCATTTCTTTAGGATGTTGTGATACATATCTAACTAAAGCCAAAGCAATCCTTCTCAGTGTGTATGTAACTTTGGAATCTGCCACTTCTGATACAGGCTTTTGCTTGTCCAAAAGCTCATGTATTTCTTTTTTGCCCTAGCTCTACTAGCAAACTCAACAACCGACACCACACCTAGAAACTCACCTACATTTCATTCCCTCCCTGCCCTTGGATCACAAGTAGCACTCTCAGTGTAATAAAAGAAGGGTAATTTGCAGCTTAGGTGCCAAATTCAGATCCTTTCCTGCATCAACATCCATAAGATACAGGAGAGAACAAATGACTCCTCAAGAAGTCTCCCCAAGCCCTCACGATCTTCCGCCTCCTGTCCAGACATAGCCAATTCCTGACTCTTGGAGACAAGCTATGCAATACAGCAGAGATCATCTCTGGCTTTGTTTTAGTGACAGATGAAATACAATTAAGGAAAAACTCCTTCCCTGTTGAGGTGAGGGAGCACTGGCAGGGGCTGCCCAGATGAGCTGTGGAGTCTCCTTCTCTGGAGACATTCAAACCCAGCTGGATGAGCTCCTGTGTGATCTGCTCTAGGTGGTGCTGCTCTGGCAGGGGGGTTGCACTGGATGAGCTTTCAAGATCCCTTCCAACCCTTAAAATTCTGTGATTCTGTGAACAGGTTAAATATTGCAGTATTGCATGGTTTAAGATAGGAAAACACTTGTGTCTTCTCCTTCAAGACAAGATTTTGATAGATGGATGTAAAACTTTACTGCCAAATTTATACAGGGATATAAAGTATCTTTTATAAGTGCCTGTGTAATTAATTTACCTGGCATACACTCAAACCTCCATAATTTCATCTCCAAAGCAGCTGCAAAAGGAAATTGATTCATTCCATTTGATATATGACACATTATGTGGCATTACTTTACATTATTGTCACACACACGTTCGTGCAAATGAAATGCTGAAAGTCACCCAGTCATCCAAAGACAACTTCACTTCTCTTCTGCACAGTGAAATTTAAGGTCCAAACAGTGCCCTGAATAGCAGCTGTACCAGCACCTTTGCTCACTCACTGACCTGAGTATTCAGTTTCCTATTCTTTTGATAAATAATGGTGCAGCCAGGCATGTCTCTTGTGGCAATTTCACAATACAGGCTACTGCTGTTTTTTCTTCAGTTTCTAAACTTTTCTTCAGTTTCTAAAGTTTTCTTCAGAGGTGGCCAGTGTCTCTCAAACCAAGAAACATTATCAAGCATCTACTGTTCTTTGGAAAGGATGTTGCAAGCTATACATGTCAAAGAGTTTGCAGCCCCTAGGGAAGAACAATGCAAGTCTCAATATTCTGCTTCTGCAGGCTGAAAACCACATGGAATATTATATACAAGTTTTATGTACTGGTTTTAATCCAGTAGGATAAAAAGATTTGCTATCACAGATGCAGGGGAGATTCAGAGTTCAGATTCTGTGAAAAATGATCTTGAAGCTCTTTGCTGTGGAGCTTTATTTCTGCTGTATCATTCTGAGATTTAACCCACAAACTCAAATTCCACAAAACAAGTGAGATGGGTACTGCTAGGAAAAAAACTGTAAGGCTCCCTTGTGTGAATTCAATCATTTGTGTAAAGAGAATTTCATACTAGAATTGCTCATTACCTTAAACAAGGGAACAAGAAGCTACAAGCACCCTTAGTCCAAGGCAGCACAATTAAATGCTAAACGGGATCCAAACTGATTTCACTCTTCAAGTAGAAAAGTTGTGCCTAGAGTATAAGACTCATTAAGAAGATGTTTTGGGGACTGTGGATTATCTAGCACCCAGGAAAAATGCATCTGCAGGTTTGAACCTGTACAGAACAATTCTGTGAAAACAGCCTCACACAATGAAGAAATTGGAGCTTCTGCCTATAAAAGATTTTTTGAGCAGAAGCCTCTGGCTATTTAAGTGGAGACTGACACAAATGCCTGTACCAAGCTTCATTCTGTCTCTTCAAGGCATATCACAACAAGGGGTTGATAATGAGTCACATACTCAAAGCTCCAGATAAAGACAGCACCAGGAGCACAATAAAAAAATGAAATCAGACTCAAACATTTTAAGATAAAATATAAGCACACAAAAGAGAGAAGTGAGACATCTTCAAAGAATACCTTAAAAAGGGCTCTGTGAAGGACTCCCTGGATGCCTACAAGAGACTAAGAATGTTCATCAGCACAATGCTGCATAATTTAACAGCTTCCTAGAGGAAGAGCACAAGTTGTTCTTCTACTCCATAGAGCCAGTTCTGATGGGAATACTCTCCCTCTTCACACAAAGCTCCTTACACTTCACCTTTCTGTATACACACCCCACCATCCTCCAGAGCTGTGCTTGTATTGAGACACAAGGTGAGGCTTTTGCAAGAGCTGAGATTGTGAAGGTGGTGCTCAAGGGTACAATGCCAGCGTCTATGTAGCAAAAATTCGGATGGGTTTAGTTATCAAAGGAAGGAATCAACAGAAGAAAGAACTGTTCCTATATATACTAACCAGGACAAAATTGCCCTGCCTTTTTAAGCTCTTTTCACACTAAAAGGAAGAGCCAGGGGATGTGCTCACACATCTTAAAAGAAAACAGGAACTATCTACAAGCACGTAGGGAAACTGATGTTTTGATCAATCCCATGATTGATCTATCATCACTACAGAAGCAGACATGATTAAATCCCGCTCTCCTACAATCACAACACTTCAGTCAATGCTCAGAAAGTCTCTTGTATAGCAGAGGCAGAATATAAATAATATGGGAACAAACAGTATCCACACAGCAAAGTGGGATTCAGCTGGGAGGTAACGACAAGAGGAGAGACACGTAAGCCAGGAAAGCTGACTCCAGCTGAGGGAAACAGATGATCATAAACAGGATCCTTAAAACAAAGGCAGAACAATCTGTAAGAGT
Source organism: Colius striatus (assembly GCF_028858725.1). NCBI lineage: Eukaryota > Metazoa > Chordata > Aves > Coliiformes > Coliidae > Colius > Colius striatus. The sequence goes on from NC_084763.1 coordinate 56,087,971, forward strand.
ATCTGGGTTAGACCAGAGAGAACAGCCAGAAATACAAAGCCAGATGGAAAGCAAAAAAAGAAGCAATTAAGGATATGGAGGAACTGAAAATGTATTTCTGACCTGTGGACACAGACTAGCTTGCAAACACTTACTGGCACTGAAACTGTACACACTAGGGCAGAATTGCTAAGCCTTGTCACATCAGGAAAACTTTTCACCTTCAAGCATTTCAAAATCTGACTGATCAAATGTTTTCAGTTCTATCTTTCTCTTCTTTCTGGCTAATCTCTCTGTATTTTAATTTAAAATATCTGTGTCAAATTAGATTCCAGCTCATCCATCAGCAAATGATGCAACTGGAACTTAATTTTATTAGTGTTTCATAAGCCAAGAACAACAAGGAAAAAAAAAAGAGGAAATGCAAGCTCATGGTGCTCTAGATGCATTTAAATCACCATGCTAATATGATTCAAACAGGGATGTGGTTTAGTGGTGGACTTGACAGTATTATGTTTAGAGTTGTCCTTGATGATCTTAAAGGTCTCTTCCAAGCTAAATCATACTGATTCCATGATTTGATTTTGTAGAGGAAGTAGGCAGGACTACATAACTGAAACATAAATCACACGTCAGTTTTACAACAGATGGGTAGAGGTTAGTATTTCTAAAAGCAGGTAAATGTAAGTATTCATTACTAAAAAGCCCCTTGTCCAGCCTCTGTGAGTTGCTCATACAGACATACATATCCTCTCCTGGAATTTTAGTCAAATGCATTACATTTTAAAGACTAAGGTAAAAGAAGAAAGCAAAGAAGAGAGCACAATGTAAGATATAGTCTGGGTAGGGGAGTTTTACCCTCAGTTCCTATTCTTCTCATCTGTTCTTTCCTCAAAGATGAAGCAACTCACTCAGACTGTAATGATGTAGCTTCTGTGAGAGTTTGCAACCAGCAACGACTTATTGGAGCAATGACTTAATGTCACAGAAAATTTAGCAAGCAACTACTTTAAAAGCAGGAGAATTTCACATGGAAAATGCCAAGTCCAGTTACAACTGTCCATATAAACAAGCTGAACAAAAATCCCACTGTGATGAGTCCTTAAAGGCTCTGAGGCATACCTGCTATAATCTAAAGACCAAATGTTGTTTACCAGTCTAGAAAGGCAATCCTCCTTCTTGGGTTCCATCCATGTGATACACAGATAGCTCAGTACCAAAGGAACTGCTGCTGTTACATGTTTGCCTGTGGTTTGTAAAGTCAGGTTCAGGAAATCTACTGTCACCTGTGTGTAGTAGTAACTTACCAACCTCCACATGAACGCCTGTGTGCCCACCGTTGGCCATCCCATTCATCAGCTCTGTGTCCTCCAGTTTCAGCTGAACTGGGGGGTGAAACTTCAGCTCCTCCTCAACCTTCTCCCAGTTGGCCTTGTTTTGAGAGCCCCTCACACAGTTAAAATGGCATTTAACTTTCTGAATGATGTTATCTGAAACAATATAAACCCATGCCTCAGTTAGCTCTGAAAGGTTAAGTGCTTTAGAGAATTGTTAATCAAATCATGGCATTCTTTTTTGATTGTTTTTCATTTCTTCATTCCTTATTAGCTCCAGGTATAAATCTCTACCACTGGTTAGGAAACAAAAGCAACCTCTCCTAGGTTACTTCTCTCCCAAGCCCCAGATCTACATACAGATCACCTTGCTTCACCTCTTACACTTTAATTTTAATACCATTTGCAAGCAAATCCCTTCCCACAAATGTGGCTGCTGGTTTGACAGGAGTTGCACTGAGACCAAGTAGAGAATTTGACTACAAATTGCTCCCATCTCCAGAGCTGGAGTACCTCACTGTGGTACTGCTACTTCCTATTACTTGTGCAAAGATCTTGGCAAATTTGAGCCATTTCAAATGCTTGAGAAAAGAAAATGCAGAAACATGTATTTTACTAAGACAGCCTCAAGCAAAATCAGTATCATGAAGATGTTACACTAACTAGACGACTTGCATAGGTTGACCACAGCTACTACTGGATGTGATACATTTGGAATAGCTTGAGCATGACTTATGAGACTGCACAGGAGGAGGTTAGGTTGTGTTAGAATACACAGTGATATAAGCATTCCTTAGTGAATAATCCTGTGTTTTACCTTAAACCAGCCTGCTATCATTACCTGTAACTACCAGGCAAAAGGCCAAGCTCTTAGCCATCAAATTCATTCTGGGTCCAAACACGGGAAGAAGAAAAAAAAACCCAAAACAGTAACAAAATGGAGTAGAAAGAAAAGGATGGGGGAGTCTTTAAGAAGAGCCTTATGCAATTATATGAGGTTAAAAAAGAAACACCAGGCATGGTTATGAGCATTATGTGAATCTAAGTTACACCAGAAGCTGCCCATAATAACCTCTTCTGTCTCCCTTCCTTCCTGTACCCATCTGTCTCCCCTTGTCAGAATTCTTTTACATTAGAAGTGGTTTAGATGGGCATTTCTTTTTCTTCTGTGCTTGTTTATCAATCATCACAGCATTTTGTTCATCTATTATATGGCCCCTTAGGAACTGTAAAAACTAATAATCTGTTTAATGCAATTACAAGATCTCCCACACATGCATATGCACATACACAAATTCTCTCTCATCATCAGGTTTTGGCCAGGAGACATTGTTTAACACCACAAAAGTAGCAGACACGGTGTTCTTACTATTACAGAACAAAGTTACAAACCAAATTCAAGAAAAGCATATGGTCTGGAAGCTAAACTGATGCTTGTTGTATCATAGGAAGCAGCAAATTCCCACTGAAGCTCCTCGAGGAAGCAGAATGCCATGATGGTTGAGTAATTGCTGGAACAGATTGCCATGCAGGCAATATCCCCAGAAGAAAGGAAACTGAAATAGAAAAAAAAGGCAACATCAACTTAAAAAGGTGAAGAGAGTCATGCTGAACATGACAAATAGCTCAGTTTAAGTCTGAAAACAAAATACACAGACTTGTAGTGATTTTGCCTGGGCCAGGTTTGTTTTGGTAGCAGAGGGGCTACAGGGGTGGCTTCTTTAAACAAAGAGTTGCCAGAAGCTTCCCCTGTATCTGACAGGGCTCATGCCAGTCAATTTTAAGGTGGACCCACTGCTGACCAAGGCCTGGCCAATTAGTGACTGAGGTAATGTCTCTGTGAATAAGGTATTGCAGAAGGGGAAGAAGTTGCTGGGCAGTTGCTAAACTGCAGCAGCAACAGGGAGTGAGAATGTGAAAGCATCTCTGCAGACACCAAGGTCAGTGGAGAAGGAGGGGGAGGAGGTGCTTAGGCACTTGAAGAAAGTCTCCCCTGTGACCTGTGGTGCAGCCCATGGTGAGGCAGCTGTGCCCCTGCAGCCCATGGAGGCCACTGGGCAGCAGAGACCCGCTGGCAGCCCGTGGAGGACCCCACGCCGGAGTGGGTGGAAGCCTGAAGGAGGCTGTGACTCCATGCAAAGCCCATCTTGGAGCAAGTTCCTGGCAGCACCTGGGAGCCCATGGGGAAAGAGGAGCCCACACCAGAGCAGGTTTGCTCTGTGATCCTTTGAGGGACTCACACTGAAGCAGCTGGTACCTGAAGGACTGGTCTCCCATGGATCACCCACATTGGGGCAGGGTGTAAGGAGCTGCCCCTGTGAGAGGCCCCATGCTGGAGCAGTTCATGAAGAACTGTATCCCATGGGAAGTACCCACGTTGGAGCAGTTGGTGAGGGACTGTCTCCTCTGAAAGGGACCCCACATTGTAGCAGTGGGAATTGTGAGGAGGCCTCCCCCTGAGAAGATGCAGCGGCAAAGTCCATCTGTAATAAAAAAGTCGCAACTCCATCCCCCGTCCCCTGCGCTGCTGGAGGGGACGAAGGTGAGTCCTGGGAAGATGGATGGTGGGAAGTGTTTTAAGATTTGGTTTTATTTATCATCTCCCTGTTCTGATGGTTCATTAATAAATCAAACCTTTGGTCCCCATGTTGAGTCTGTTCTGCCCATGACACTAATCCCTGAGTGACCTCCCTGTCCTTATCTCCACTCACAACCACTAGTTATATTTCTCTCTCCCCTGTCCAGTTTAGGGAGAGTGACAGAACGACTTGGTGGGAACCTGGCACCCAGCCAGGGCTAAACCACCACAAGAGTGCACTGGAAGAGCAGATTGCAAAACATACATCATTTGCACTGATGTAATAGTCCTGCAGCCCCTGCAGATCTAGCAGTTATTCTTGGCTCATTCAACGTGCCTTTGCATACTAAAGATCAAAATACAGATTTCATTCAATTGCTGCATCAGTAAAAATTTAGGACACAACTTCTCAAGCTGGCCTTGTACCGTGTCAATAAGAAAAGAGATGGCCAGAAAACATCACAGGTGAGGAGGTTTTGAAAGAAAACACAGTGGCACTGCACAAGCAAAAGGAGAAACAAGCAATCTGGTTCACAAGAAGCAAACAGATGTATTCCTTGCTCCCTCTGAACACAGTAACTTCATATTGACAGCAAGATATATTTGTTAACTTGCATAAATCAAGATATTCAAACACTGCCACTGCTAAGTCATCCATTAAAAAAGATGAGTTTGTATCAGAAACAGGGCAATAAAAATTCTACTCCAAAGTAGAGCCTAACACCAAAGTCCTCCAACACCAAAGGCATCTTTCTGCAGAAGTTTCACCTTGCAAATGACCAAAAAACCTTTTAAGAAACTTAATAGGGGATTCATCTGCCCAAAATGTAGGTGTGTACTTAAGGAGGAAATAAATCACTCTAGTGTTTGTTAAATAAGATGGGGGTGAGGGCACCTAGTTCAGTTGTCAGCACTCATAAAGTAGACAGGTGAACTTCCACAATCCTCACCATAACTAGGGGTTTGTAGCTATCACCGAGAGAGAACTGAGGGAATCTTCCCTCACAGGTTAGCCATTTCTTAGCAATCAATCAGTATAAACACAAAGGTCTGAAGCTGAACAATTACTCTATTTTCTCTCTTTTCTCCTAGTTATATCTTTCATCCCTCTCCTACAGAAATACTTATGGCTTCTATTTTACCTCTGTACTACATATTTGGGATTTATGGTTTTCATTAGCCTTGCTACACCAGATACATTCCCCAAATTCCTTCTGTCCCCAGCTCACAGCTGAGGATCAACACCATGCCTGCATAAAACTCTCATTTCCCACTTGTCAATAATTTATGGCCTTTTTGCCACGTATCTGTTTACACTCTCCTCATTTCAGAGCCAGACTCAGAGCTGCTTCTGTAGACACTACAGAAGATTAAAAGCTGCAGAACACGTTACCATTAAAGTGCAAAGTTTGCTTTGAGGGAAACAGAATTAAAATGCTAATCTCTGCTTTTCCAAATGATTTGGTTTGAAGTTCATGTGTCCCCTTTCTTCAATCATTCCCCAAAAAAGAGATACTTCAGTTTTAGCTCAGGATCACTTATCTGTTAGCTAGAAATGCAACCACAAGCTAAAACTCATTTTTAGAACTAAACTAAAATCAATAGTGAATGAAAATTCTCATCTTTGAATTATAATAGTAAAAGAAGCAAATCCATTTCCAATAAATCAAAGCAAGTATTCAACATTTCTCCACACTGGGTATTGTCAGTATGCTTCAGGCTTCCTCAAAACACACCCATCAGCCAGAGCTTGTAGAGACTTGAATCCTGCTGGTATTCAGAAAATGGAGTGGGCAGCAGGTAGGAGGGAGTCAGGGTAGTTCTGCACAAGCCAGAGTCAGAACTGCAGGGACCTGAAAGGAGCCATCAGCAAGACTTGACAGTCCCTGAAGAAAAGGGTTTGAGGTTCAGACTGAACTAATTCATCAGGATGCCATCTCAGAAGGAATTTGTAGAAGTTCAAGGTACCCCAATGGCTAACAGTAACAAGTACTGCCCATCAAGCAGAAAGCATTTGCTACAAAACATGACACGTAAATGAAGCAACTTTAACACATGCTTACTAAATTGAGCTGTGTGGCTGAAAAAGAAGGTTTCAAAATACTGGAGGTTACAATCTAGACATGTATGATGAGATTTCAGACTGGTGTTAGGCAGTTGTTGTGGTTCTGTGTGGCCAGGTTTTGGTAGGGGGGATGGCTACAGCAGTGGCTTCTCTACACAGAGCTGTCAGAAGCTTCACTTGTATCTGACAAGGCCAGTGTCACTCAATTCTAAGATGGACCCAACTGTGCAATTAGTGATTGAAGTAACATCTCTGTGAGTAAGAAGTTGCTGGGTAGATGCTGAACCGCAGCAGAGCTGAGTGAGACCATCTCCACAGACACCAAAGTCAGTGGAGAAGGATGTGGGGCGATTCCTCTGTGACCTATGGTGCAGCCCACAGTGAGGCAGCTGTACCCCTGCAGTCCATGGAGGCCACAGGGGAGCAGAGATCCACTCACAGCCCGTGGAGTACCCGACGCTGCAGAGGGTGGATACCTGAAGAAGGCTGTGACTGTTTTGATAGTTCATTAATAAATCAAACCATTCCTCCCCAAGTCTGGTTTGCCCATGATGCTAATTGCTGAGTGATCGCTCTGTCCTTGACTCACAAGCCCTTTATTATACTTCTCTCTCCCTTGTCCAGTTGAGGAGGAGTGATAGAATGGAGTGATAGTGGGCATCTGGCACCCAACCAGGGCTAAACCACCACAGCAGTATAGAATACACCTAATCCTTCAAGTTCAACTAAGCCCCAGGACAATCATTTCAAGAATTAAAGTCAGAAAAACAACCAAGCAAAAGCAGGTTCTTACTGTATGCTGAGGTCACGTCCTTTTGCTGTGCCTCGGCTTGGATACTGTGCCAGGATTGAGGATAATGCCTTTAACCTCTTTCTGCATTCCAAAAAGTCTTGGTTGAGATGAAAATCTGTGGAGGCTGACAGGGGAAGGCCATCCCTCACCCGCACCACACAGGCAAAGAAGATCATGGACATTCTCCACTGGAGTACTCATGAGGACAACCTGGAAACGAAATGCTTTGCTTAACAGATCTGATATTAGTTACTTACAATCCAATAAGCTAGCCAGAAACATGGGAAGAGTTTATTCACCAATGCTAGTGAACAGTGTCTCTTGTAACAACACTGCTATTAAAAGGGAATCAAACTGTCCTCAGAGGTCACAGTTATCAGCCCTACCTCCATAGCTGGAAAGGTGGTGGAACAAGTCATCCTCAATGTTTTTACTAAACATGTGAAGGAAAAGATGGTTATCAGGGGGAGTCAACATGGATTCACAAGGGGAAGTCCTGTTTGACCAACCTGATAGCCTTTGACGAGGGCATAACTGGCTGGCTAGGTGAGGGGAGAGCAGTGGATGTCATCTACCTTGACCTCAGCAAGGCTTTTGACACTGTCTCCCATACCATCCTCATCAGAAAGCTCAGGCAGTGTGAGTTGGATGAGTGGAGGGTGAGATGGATGGAGAGCTGGCTGAATGACAGAGCCCAGAGGGTGGTGATCAATGGCACAGAATGGAGTTGGAGGCCTGTGGCCAGTGGAGTTCCACAGGGATGGGTTCTGGGGCCAGTCTTGTTCAACATCTTCATCAACCACCTGGATGAGGGGACAGAGGGACCTTCAGCAAGTTCCCTGACGACACCAAAATGGGAGCACTGGCTGATTCTCCAGAGGCTGTGCTGTCATTCAGAGTGTACCAGGCTACCCAGGAGGATGTGGAAACCTTCTCTGGAGGTCTTCAAATCCCACCTGGACGCATTCCTGTGTGATCTGATCTAGGTGGAGCTGCTTCTGCACGAGGGTGGGCTGCACTAGCTGATCCCTAAAGGTCCCTTCCAACCCCTACCATTCTATGATTCTATGAACAGGTCAAAATCTCACATGAAAAGTTATTCTTGGGATTTACCTGGCACATTCAGAACACATGAGAGATCTGTCCTTCAGACATACCATGAGTATCCAGTGCAAGATGTTAGAAGACTAATGCAGCAGCTCACATAATCTCTGAAAGATAACCATAACAAACATTTTAGAAAACTAACGATCTATATTATATATATTTACAGCTTCAGATCTGCCACACAGTGGGTAAACACATCCTAGAAAGTATTTTGCCCAAAGGAAAACAAACAACTCATTTTCTTATCTAATAGATCAACTCCTAAATGCACTGAGACTATGAAATGATAGGAAAAAATATTTCTGATGCCCCAACCATTCTTAAATTATTCTAGCTTCCTGTAAAACAGCAGCTCTAAATCTCCAGTTTAAGTCAGCACAAAAAAGGCAAAGAAAATAAAACCTCCCCTGATGCAACTTGAAACTGTTTCCTAAATGTTCTATTATTTGTTACTGAAGAGATCAACCCTCACCTCACTACAGTTCCCCTTGAGGTAGCTGTAGAGTGCTCATGTCTCCTTTCACCCTCCTCTTCTCTAGGCTAAACATCCCCAGCTCCCTCAGCCACTCCTCATAAGACCTGTTCTCTAGACCCTTCACCAGCTTTGTTGCTTATCAGTTGCCCATCAGAGCGTTTCTCTGTTCTCCTGTGAAAGATCTGGTATCATTCACCGTCAGGCAGATTTCCAAATGAAATGCCAGACTTCACTGGAGGAATAGTCAATGCTTGGAGAATACACCTGCTATGACACACTATCAGACTATCAACTATCACTGCTCTATTCATCCAAAAGGCTTGATTTTGATTTGTTTATGCCTACCTGCCTATCAAGTGGTTAGTTTTGCTGCCTGAGGACATGAGGCTTACACAATCAAGCTGTAATTGCAAATGGGATAGTTATCTTCTGTGCCTTTTGGTTTGTGATGATAGGCAAACATATAAAAGTAATGTACATTCCCAACAGAGAGAAGAGGTGATGCAGTGACTCAAATCTAACAGAGAGCATGTGAGCACAACCTCAGGGCACAACACGTGGAAATGCATTCACCGGTTCTGCTTCTTACAGAGCTCCCATTTACATGGTCCAAAGGAATGATTGCATCACTACCCCCCTACTCTCAAACAGAGCAAAAAGGTGTGAGATTTGAGAACAGCACCTGTAAAGGCTTCTGAAGAGCTTTAAAAAAAACCCAAACAACTTTTTCTTTATTGAGGGGTTTACTTGAAATGTAGCAGAGGTACAGCTAAAAGAAGCAAAAGCCAACATCACCTCTAAAGCCTAAAAACAAATTCATGCAACTGACTCACCTGTTTTGTGTTTAACTCTTACCATCAAACAGCTATCACTCAGACCCATTTAGCCCTCTCCTTTCCTTTTCCACATTCTCCTGCCTCTGGCACTGCACTTCAATAAGGCTTTGGGGTTTTTTTTTTTTGCCTTTACCACAAGCCTCTTGTCACTTGCACATCAGTGTTTTGTGCCAAGGGCAAATAACAGTCACTAACATCACTTCCCTTGAAAATTTAATTACTTGCAAGTCAATCTTGCCACATCACCAGCAAGTGAACACATACTATCACAACTTACTAGACTGTCCAACGTGTGCACACAACCAAGTCAATCTATAACTTTACTGTTTCAGACAGACCTACCCTTTCCTCCTCCAGTCTCTATTTGCACACGACTAGCAGCCCAAAGTGTCTGCAACTGACCTTACGTGGCAGGCCTTTGAACTCAAGTCCTGAACTTTGACAATGTACATGTGTCTTCTGATTAAGCAGAGAGCAAATCTTGTGGTATTCAGAAATCTTGTGGTATGTCAGGCCACCTATTCTACTGGCACAAAGCAGGCAAAACCTTGAGAAACATCTTAAACAACTGTTTCAGAAGAACAAGTTACGATTTATGACTGAACTACACAAATCCTGTGTTTTCATTATCTGAGGCATCTGTACAACACTTCAGCAGGGAAAAAAAAAGCTCTTTAGTGTAAGACTCATATAACAGTATTTATTTACCAGTCTTATAACAAACAAGAATCTTCAGGGTATGCCCACAGTAGGCAGCTAAGAAGCTACCTGAAGCATAGTTCCTCCATCCCTCGCTTCCTAAGTAGCAGCCAACTCTCCCCATTGACTATGCAGGGATTATTAAGGCAGTCTTAATCAGACCTCTTACACTTTACTACACAGTTACATAAGCTCCTTCAAATAAGATTAGACCCTATTCACAAGTGCCACATTTCTCCAAATGCTAGACAAACTCCTGCCTTATTGTCTGTACGGAGAAAACAATCTACTCCAAAGGCTAGGAGAGCAAATGCAAACCAGTACATAGTTCATGAGGGGAATTAATTTGATTTCTTGAAGACTGGTGATTTTATCTAACCATCAAAAGCAGAAAGCTTCCTTCTAAGCATGGCATAACACTAACAAGGAATGTCTTGTTACCAGCATCTCTCTCAAGCGTTTGTCTTCTCTCCCTTTTCAGAGCCACACTTCTGTTCCTTCTCGAGGTTGCACATGGGATAGTTTCAACCCCAACAACATCCAACTACTTTGTCAAGTTCTGATTTCCATATTGAAAGAGAAGCATAAAGCTCTAGTGAATGTTACCACAGTCCAGGAGGCTCCTGAAGCAGCCTATGAAGTTTTGTGTACACATGATGGCTTGATACACGATCGCAACTATTGCAACTAACGCATCTTTCCTCGAGCTTCAGAGGAAGTCACAGACAGCTACAAGTTGGATGCCAGAATACAAACAAAAGAGATTCATTTTGACTCAGTCAAACACAAAATATTTCACAGAGCTGCAGCTCAAGTGCTGGCTTCAGTCTCAACCAACAAGACACATGGTTTACAAGAGAAAGTTACTATTTCTCTGCAGGACCATAAGGTGGATTTTATCCTCTTCTCACATATACAAAGAGGCAAATGTGAAATGCTGTTAAATTTCTCATCTTCTAAGACTGCAGTAACTGTACCCATCTGTTCTCCCTCAATGCTCTCAGTGCTGACCAAGCTACTGCTATCACAGACCCAAAGTGCAACAAGAGTCCTTCTCCCTTCAGCAGTGAATTAAAACCAAAAAGCAAACTGGAAGCATGATGCTACCTCAACTTTTAAAACAGTATTTGTGGATGTCAACAGCCTATAGGCTCCTACAAACCCCACCTCCCAAACATGTGCTTGCCCTCACTAATCCATATCCTGAAGCCTCCTAAAGCCCACCAGCTCATCTCTGCCCCTTCACTGGCCCCCATAACTAACAACCCTTCCAGCTTCACTCACTGAATTTTACATACCTAAACTCTATTCCTTCCTCTTTCCCCTCACATTAAGCATCACAAAATCGCCAAAAGCACCCCTTTCCCACACTCTTCAGTAAACCCAGACACTTCGACAGTCAACCACCTTGTCAGGGCACTCGTTCATACTGGTAAGTCTCCCCACAAGCACTCAGACTCCCCCAAATCTTATCCCCATCCCTCGCCCCTGCACCTCTCAAGCGCTACAAGGAACCCAGAAACTCTATAAGACAAGATCCCCATCCCAAACACACACATCACTCCTTCTCATCCCCATCACCTCCCCCAAGACCCCAATTCCCCTCATTGCCTCCCTCTAATCCTCTCAAACACCGCAAGGAATCCACAAACCCAGCAACAATAAGACAGGATCCCCACCTCAACACACACATGCATATCACCCCTGCTCAGCCCATCCCTCAAGACCCCAACTCCCTGCACTCCTCTCAAGCACCATAAGGGATATACAAACGCAATGTCCATAAAACAGGATCCCCATGCCCAACACATACACATCACCTCTGCTCACCCCATCCCTCAAGACCCCAACTCCCCTCAAGCACCCCAAGGAACCCACACACCCAGCCGCACACCCTCACATTACCCCTGCCACCCTCTCTCCCCCGGCTCACTCCCTCAGGGCCCATCCCTCCCCTCACACTCCTCCCAGCGTCAAACACACCCCCCTCACACCCCACCTCGGCTCAGCCCCGCCCCCAGGGGCCCAGAAGAGAACGGAGGAAGGAGCACAAGCAGCAGCAGCCCCCTCCCCTGCCCCCCGCCGCCACCGCTCACCTTCCGCCGGGCCTGTCCCAGCGCGGCCGCCCCACAACGAGGCGCAGCCCAAGCCGCCCCGCCCGCTTCCGCCCACAGACGCGGCGGCAGAGTGGCGGCGGCGCGGGGCACGCCGGGACGGGGGAGGCCGGCGGTGGCGGGGCCGGGGCCGGGGCAGGAGCCGGGGCCGGAGCCGGAGCCGGAGCCGAGGCGGAACGGGAGCGCACATCGCGGTAGCGAGGGCCACGGCCAGGCCCGGCCCAGCATGGCACGGCCCAGCCCGGCCCGGCATTGCACGGAGCGGCACGGCGAGGCCCTGAGGAACGCCGCGGTCGTCTCGGACCTGCCCCCAGAAGAGGGGGAAACGATGGGGTTCCTGTGCAGGTGCTTCAGGAGGAGCTCTGCTGCTGTGCGTCCCAGGTGAATGATGGATGTTTCTCTGTAGGAGCTGCTGCAGAACATGAACTGGGATTCACAAAATGGTGGGGGTTGCAAGGGACCTCCAAAGATCATCCAGCCCCATCCCCTGCTACAGCAGGTTCCCCTCGCTCAAGGGGCACAGGAACGTGTCCAGGCAGGTTTGGAAACGTCCCAAGAAGGAGCCTCCACACCCTCCCTGGGCAGCCTGGGCTCCCTCACCTCAGCACCAAAAAGCTTTCTCCTTTCCAGTGGAACTTCCCACATTCCAGCTCATGCCCCTTACCCCTTGTCCTGTTGTTGGCCACTAGATAAAAAAGACTGTCTCAATCCTCTTGATATTCACCCTTTGCTTGTCACACTGTTTGCTTGCTTCACGAGTTCTTTTGAGGAGCTGGCTAAGGTACAGCTGTGGGAGGATTTGTTAGCCTAAGACAGCGTCCTCTATAGCTCTTCAATATTCAAGAGACTCATGTGGCCAGAAGACTCAGGCAGTGACTGAATTGCCACCAGCCCAGGAGGAGTAAGCAGACAGAAGTTGTGTAGATGGTGAGCACTGCTAAGCAGAGATTATGTTTGTGCAAAAGGACAGAAACGTTCCTGCTGCCCATTATGTCCTAATGCAATACAAAACATAAGGTTCCTGTCCTGAAGGAAGGTTGATCTACAAATCCATTGTATGTTCAGAAGTGAACTCCTTACGCTGTTATAGCTCAGCAGCATCAGTTTGTGCTTTGCAGGGCTCCAGCTAACCAGCTGCAACAAGGTGTAGCACAAGACTGACTCAGAAGACTGGGAGATATGAGTTCCTCCAGGCAACACTTCACAACTGCTTGTAGGCAGAACTACTGCTGTTCTTTCCCAGTACTTGTGCTCAGGAAAAAAAAAGGAGGAGCCCAGCAGGTAAAAATGCAGAAGCACTGCAACTCAGTAAGGCTGCACTGACCACCAAATGCTCCACGTCTTTCCAGTTGCTCCAGCAGTCACCCAACGTTGTTCCTCTTTGCAGTGGATCTGGGACAAGAAGCCTGAAGGCTGAGTCCAAAATCTATAAGAGAAAAACATTTCCATCTACATCAGCAGTGATGTAGCCCTTGGTGCTGAAAAGAAACAAAATGCTGATTTTTCTTTTGCCACAACTGCAGCTGTAAGAAATGAGAACACTGAAGCACAGCACCAATACTGGACTTTGAAAGAAAACAGTGGTACCGGCAGACAGGCTTGAACCAGATAAGCTAAGATGATCTGTACCCTGGGTGAGAAGCTTTGCCAGGGAATTGGAAGCCAATCTTTGCTTCCACTTTAAAGCAGTGCAGCCTCGTGTCAAAGACAAACTTATGGAGCATAGGCTGAGTATTTGGGGCAAAAGAAAAGAAAAAGCAATCATCCACCAGTGAATAGAGTGTTTGAAGAGTCCTTCTGTGTTAACCACTACACTGACAGTGCATGAGAACCTCAGTGTTAGGAGAGCTGGTTTACTTGCCTGAGAGATGCTGAGAGCAGCAGTTAGCAAAAACAAAACAGACAGAAAACTGCTTACCACTACTCAAACTGTTGCATTTTTTTTCCACTTCATGTATGGAGTCATTTAAAAATCTTTAAAAACAAAACCCAAACCAAAACAATCAAACACAGAGTACAGTCTGAATCAGCAGCTCCTGGTTTACCCTAGAGTCAGGATGGTTTACTGACACCCAGTGCAAGGTGATGGAAGGTGTTCCATTGATAAGAGGTGACAAAACAGGTAAATTGAATATCTTTCAAAGCTTCCTTCTGCAAGCTGGTAGGGAGTGGGGTTAGCACACATTAGACATGTCACATTCAAGGTCAGGCAGGCTGGCCAAGTGGATTATACAAAATCTCCAAGAAGCCAAGAAGAGCAGTGCCTTGCTCTGAAAATCACTTGCTGTTATTTCACTGAGTTCTTGTGCCTTTATCTCTTGCATTACACACAGAATCACAGCATGTTAAGAGTTGGAAGGGACCTCAAAAGATCATCCAGTTCAACCCCCCTGCCAGAGTAGAACCACCTAGAGCAGATCACGCAGGAGCTCATCCAGATGGGTTTGGATTGGAATGTCTCCAGAGAAGGAGACTCCACAACCCATCTGGGCAGCCCCTTTGAGTGCTCCCTCACCTCAACAGAGAAGTTTTTCCTTGTGTTTCTTTAGAACCTCTTATGTTGCAGCTTGTACCCATTGCCCCTTGTCCTATCATTGGCCATCACTGAGAACAGCCTGGCTCCAGCCTCCTGACACCTGTCCTTTATATGTTTGTAAACATTAGTGAGATGGTTAGAAGGAGGCAGGGAGCTCATCCACCCATTTCCCCATGGTATTCAGAAAAGCATGATGTTCAGTTTGAATTGTCATGCCAGCCACAAAACAAAGGACTGCTTTGTTAGATTGCTTGCCTTTGGGATTTCCTTGTGCATTAATGATCCAAGCCATGGCAAATACTGAAACTCTCACTGAGAAGTTTAAAGTAGAAGAAAACAAACTGACATGCAAAACCCTTGACAGCTTTCTGCATGAATGCAAGTTGGGATTTGACAGTGATGTGAGAAACAAAATAGACATAATAGCTTGTCAGAGCTCAAATGTCTTCACCAATACTTCCTGAGTGAGCAAGGGTGCTGGACAAAAATCCTGCTTGTAGAAGGCCACTGTGCTGGTTCCAAGGTAAACAATTGTGAATTGTCCAACTGACAGCACACAGCTCTGCTTAAAAAAGGTGTACTCTAACCTGAAAGAGAAGGCTGTTAGAGTCTTCATGCCTTTCACACCTTGTGTGAGTGGAGCTATGCCATTGTTGTGGATCTTTGTTATGCAAAGAGTGAATCCCAACCATTTGCAAAATGGGAAAGATGTGTAAGGTTAAAACTTCCTCAGCATGTCCAGTCATCATAGCCTCAGTGAAAATATGTTTGAGGAGATTAGTTGTGTTCTGAATGGGCATTTGATGTCCTACCTACGGTAGTGGACCACAGTGCTTACAGCTGGCAAGGTAAGTTAGCTCAAGGCCCTGGTCTGTAGCCAGTTTTTCCTCAGTACCTGCCACATTTCTCTCCCAGACTGTCAGCAGAGTGACAGGCTGTCATGAGAGACACCATTAAACATTATGCATTACCAACACATCAGCATGGGACACTGGTTGAGCACTACATTCAGAGAGGTATAAATATGCAGTAAAGCCAGTCTCTGAATCCCATCATGATGCTCACTTTGTTACCCCAAACTTCCATGATGGAGGAAGGTAAGTAAAGTCCTAGGAATTTGGAAAGTAATTTGTTAACTTCTAGAACAACTGATTTAATATTGTAACAGGAGGTAAAGCATTCTGTTTGCATTGTTTTAGAAGAACATGTCATCATTTGTAATCTAAATCCTCAATTTGGTGAGCATTTGGTGAACACAGGAATGGTTTCTTTGTCTGCTCTCGCTGAACTGAAAGCATTGAAGAAGTCTTATGTGGTTTGGAGAAACATTCTTGGGATATAAGGTTTGTTTTAAAGATAACATGAAAAGAGTCAATAAACTGGCTTGTTTCCAAAAGTGCCCATAAGCAGATGTCAAAGAAAGAATTAAGTGATACCTCACCCACCAGCTACAATGTCCAGCTACTTTCATCTCAGAGAATTCTGTGAACGTGATGTAGTTCAGCTACTTGGTAATCCTCAACAGATCTCTCTAAAATCCTTTCTTAATTTCCCTTTTCCTCCAGGTAAACTCTCTACATTCACAGCCTCTGACACAGAGTGGTGTAGCTCAAACTATCCACAGCATGAATCTCTTCTTCTGTATTTATATTGGAATATGTAAATACTTACTGACCTTCTTGCACTTTGTAAAAGACCATGTTCCAAGGGCAGTGACTATGCCCAGAGGAGGCTGTCCCCCATGTGAGGGACCTTGTGTTTGCAGAAGCTTTAAGTGTTGGGAAGATCCCACACCAGAGGAGTTCATTAAGGACTGTGTCCCGTGGGAGCGACCCCCTATTGGAGCAGGGGAAGAATGCCAGGAGTCATCCTCCTCTGAGAAGAGAGAAGTGACAGAGACCATTTGTGAGAAACTGACCACATCCCCCATTCCCTGCCCCCCTGAGCCATTGAGGGGAGAGATATTGGGAGCAGTGAGCTGAGCCCAGGAAGAAAGGAAGGTGAGGGTGGATGGAGGGCAGTGAGCAAGAGACTGTTGTGGTGCTTCATTGCTGGCTGGGCAAAACCACAACATTAGTGATGGCTTCAGGGGAGGTGGTTGCAGCTTTGTCTCTCTGTTCCCTCTCTCTCTTCATTTTAAGTCACAGCATCATCAGACTTTCCAAGATGACATCTGTCTGATGCTGGAGAGCACTGCTGCTTCTTGAGCACTAACAAGACACTCAGCTCTGGATAAATGTTATGACAGTCCTTCCTCCAAAGAGGCACAATTGCTTCTCTTCCTCAGGCATTGCAGTAGCATCTGAAAAACATTGACAGGAGGTAGTTTAAAAGCTCAGGCATTTTTTTGGCCCACAAATCATCTAACTGCCTGTATCTATATCCATAAGTAAAGTCAGGGCTCATGCTTCTACCTGAGATCAAAGACTGTGTCAGGACTCCTGTTTATATAGATGACCTCTGTTTCTGTTCTTCCCTAGGAGAGATTGACTTCTTTCTTCAGGCCAGGAATAGATGCTGGCTCGTGTCTTTGGACTAGATGATCTCTAAAGGTCCCTTCCAACCCCTACCATTCCATGATTCTATGACTTTCTATGACTTTCTCTATGACTTTCACTGTCTGGGTCAGTGAGCAGAAGCCCACACCATACCAAAAGCAATGCCAACAACTGAACAGTGCAGACACCCACGGACAAGTGTTCATACGAGTGTCTGTTCCTGTTCACAGGTTTGGATATGTCCATCCAGTCCACTGAGTAAGTAAGTGCATAAATCTTGGCAGGATTTGGTCCTAAAAGCTGTTTCATTTTCTCCTCTGATTCCCAGCTCAAAAAGGGGGAGTTTAATTTATCGACCATCAGTAGGTTGCTGACTTTTAGTTCCCCTTGAAATGACAAGTTACCAGGCTCTGGGGAGAAATAATTGCTGCAAAATCCAATCACAAATGAGGTCAGACTGGAGAATTTCCTTGTCCCTTTCAACTCTCAGTATCTGAGGATTTGGGTGCTGATACTTCTGCCTTTTTTGCACGCTTTCTTTGCCTGACTGGTGACACTCCATCGGTTTGGCTGTGCTGGAGGTCCTGCTTTTCTTTCTGTGCCACTATGTAGTAATGCATGACTTCAAAGACAGAGGCAGTGACCTTGGTTTGCAGGCACCTCGCTGTCCCCTGTGGCACTGTCAGAGAGCAGATAGAGAGGCTCTGTGCTTGATGAGCACTTTTGCCTAACATCTCTCAGCCAGAAAGAATATTTCAATCTCACAGCCTGTGTGTCATTCATTAACCCTTCCCCATCTGCTTGCAGGATATGTTTCTTCTTGCCAGTCTCCCAGAAGATTCAAACTGGAGGTTGTATGTGCCTAATTAGCAGTAGGCAAATATGCACTTTTATAAAGTTCAAAGAACCTTTTTCCCCTGAGGATCTCTAGGATTAGCCCTTTAGAGGAACACCATCATTCTGTGATTCTGTGATCATCCACCCTGTAAATACACCCTGCTTGTAGCACAGTCATGCTGAGTGCACAGGGATGGAGAACTTTTAGAAAGCTTGTCAAATTTTAAAAAGCATATCATGGCCAGTTTTAATTATAGGGAGAAATTAATCCTGACAGGATCAGCTAGGAACACCACAGTAATGCTGGACAGGTTTAACACAGGAGGAGGGCACCTACGCTGATACTATGGGGTGTAGTGCACATCCATTGAGAGAGTAGCAGTGGTGTTACTGCACATCCCACCTCTGCTTCATGCCCTTTTGTCTGCATTCAGTCCTGAGGGGAAGCAGCATTCAAGACATCATCTCTTCCTCCTGCCGAATATGTCACCAGCACTGAGAGCACGTTGGGGCATTTGGGGCACACTCAGAGTGCAGCTTCACAGCAGTTAGAGGCTGGATTTCAGCACACTTAGGTGAAGTGTGTATCTTCCAATGCAGCTTTAGTTTACCCTGGGAATAATGTTGCCTTCAGTACAGACCACATAAACACACCAGGGATTCTGGGTGTATTCTCCAGTTGCTAATCTCACCAAAAGTCAGTTTCACAAAACCACCTTTACCATCATACCCTGCTTAGCTGGATTAAACCTGTCCCAAGCACACCTACAGCTTTTGGGCACAAAGCCATTTGCAGGCACCTACAGGCTTTCACTGATGAAACAGAGAAAATTGCAGCTTCTGAGTATCCCTGGAGCACTTTCCTGTAAGATGCAGCTATGTTCTTCACCACAATGGAGGACTGGACGCATTTAGTGAGCTGCACTGAGTACACATCATCCCCAGGCAGAGTTTATAGAGGTGGCAGGGATGAGAGGTAAAGAAACTGACTGCCTTCCAGCAGCATCTCTTTCCAGCAAAGTCCTGCCTGTTGTCCACTCAGCCCAATCCATTTCAGTCCATAAAAGCTAAATCCCAGGCAGTCCTTATGGATCCTGTCAGAAAGATCCAGTCTGTCAAACAGTCATTTTCCTCTTCATCCAGTATTTAGAGAGAAAAGAGCTTATATAGCTTATTTTGGGCACTGTGATCATCAACTTTACCATGACCTGTGAAATACGAGGTTTTAAGGATCAAAGTTGTGGAATAATGGGAAACTGAGGGAAATCCCAGCTTGCTTTCCCAAAGAAAGATAATTTCTGGGTCTCATCGTAGAAGAGCAGAGCAATAATATGACTCCTTCAAGGCATTAAAAAACCCCAAGCACTCAATCATCTTTGCTTTAAAAATCTCACCTACTTCCATTCCATGTTAGGTTTATTTGGGGTTGGACTCAGGAGATGAGCATCTGAAGGTGATGGTATCATAGATGTACACTGGGAGTGGTGCAGCAGGAGAAGGTGACTCACACGCTCTCCAGTTACTACCTTTGCTAATGGGGAAAAGGAGCAGCCATGCATCAGGTTTATGGAGTGACTTGTCTTGATAAAGACATGCAAAAGAATTCTTGAGAAATATGCCCTGAACAATGAGACAACACAGGTTAAACCACTCACAGGTAGATTTTCTTGAGGGGAAAAAAAATCATTGGAGTGCAAAAGCTATACTAGTCTCATGATTTCCTGCAATAGGATTGTTATTCCGCTCTTGTTTCACTGTATCTTTTCTGCAAAACTTGCTTCTGCAGCCCAAAATCTGGATATGAACAGTGAGTGAAACTTTCACACCTTGCTTCCTCATCAGTCAAGATGTCTGTGTGTAGTCTGATGGAGAGGGCTGCTTCCTCAGTGATACACACCATTGCATGCTTCAGAAAAAATGCTGGCCAAACAGGAGGATATTTGGATGGTATTGAGCAGGGGAGAATGTAGATACTGACAATGCACTTGCACTTACACAAACCCCAGAAGTTAGGGAGCCACACTCAGAAGTGGTTTCAATTTTGTTTTCTCGATCTTCCTCCAAAGAGCTCACATTTCCCTGCCCTCAGCAAATGATGCTTGTGCTCATAAATAGTTTATCCTAGAAACCTGCCTTCTAGGGTAAAGCTTACCCAGCCATGGCACTACAGCACTCCTATCATGACTGATCCAAGCAAACATCACTCCAGTCTTCAAAAAGGGCAAGAAGGAGGAGCTGGGTAACTACAGACCAGTCAGCCTCACCTCCATCCCTGGAAAGGTGATGGAACAACTGACCCTGGGTGCTGTCTCCAGGCATTTGAAGGACAAGAGGGTTACTGGGAGCAGTCAGTGTGGTTTTACCAAGGGAAAGTCACGTTTGACCGACCTGATAGCCTTTTATGAAGACATAACCAGCTGGATAGATGGTGGCAGTGCAGTGGATGCAGTTTATCTGGATTACAGTAAAGCATTTGACACATCCCACAGCATCCTCACAGCAAAACTGAGAAAGTGTGGGCTGGATGATCAGGTAGGGAGGTGGATTGTTAACTGTTTGAAGGAAAGAATGCAGAGAGTTGTGATCAGTGGGGCAGGGTCTAATTGGAGGCCTGTTTCTAGTGGAGTCCCTCAGGAGTCGGTGCTGGGACTGGTATCGTTAAACATACTCATTAATGACCCTGAGGAGGGACCAGAGTGCACTGTCAGCAAGTTTGCTGATGATACTAAACTGAGGGGAGTCTCCTTCTCTGAAGACATTCAAAACCCAGCTGGATGAGTTCCTGTGTGCCCTACTCTAGGTGCTGCTGCTCTGGCAGGGGGGTTGCACTGGATGAGCTTTCCAGCTCCCCTCCAACCCTTGAGAGTCTGTGATTCTGTGACTTGTCTCAGTTTGAGAACACCAGATCCAAACATCGCTTGTACCAGCCCATAAAACTGCAAATGAGAGGCCAGAGCATTGGGGATATTATTTGGAAAGTGTGATCAAATAGGGAGGGAACAAAACAAAAGGGAAATCACTGGACTCAGGAACAGAGAATGGGCTGCGTGGCCTGAACGTGATGATTGCTGTAAATAACACAGTACACACACGCTGACTTCTGCAAACGCTGCAATTACTGTCTGACTGCCCTAAATCTTCACATTTATGGGAGATTTTCTTTGCTGTGTATGATTTTCACTGCTCTTCTGAGCTGTTTGTTCTCTGGCAGTGTTGCTTATGTGCTTGTTATTTTTCTGGTTTTACACTTCATTTTCCTGCAAGCTGAACAAGAACAAAAAAACGACCTAGAGAGAAGGGTGTGAGTGAGTTCAGGCCACGGGTCAGTGACAGTTCAGTCAAGCCAAACATCAGAAGGTGTTTTCTGACAGCAAGTTCATCCTGGGATTCTTTGAGACGAGTCAACAGCAGAGGTTGTCTTTGGTAGAGGAAAACGATTTATGTAGTGCTCTGACAGAGGGGAAAATAGGAAGAAAATGAAGGCTGGACCATAGGTTTTTTGTAAGAAATGGGGTTTTTTTCCACCTGAGAATTAAGTGATACAGTTTATTCCTATTTATAGTGCCAGGAAAATTTGACTGAGTTGCATCTTAATGCAAGGAAAGCACACAAGAGAAAACAAGGCTGTGGAGACATGATTAAATACCATCTCATGAAGTTTTCCAGTGATTTTCCTTGGCTTGCATGCTTTAACCAGACCTGAGTGTATCCAATGGGTCAGAAGCTGTGTTCAAAACTTTTTTCTACTGTGTGGACCTCAATTGACAGGTTCAGGCTGGATGTGAGGAGGAATTTCTTTGCTGCCAGGGCTGTCAGGCATTGGAAGGGGCTGCCCAGGGAGGTGCTGGAGTCACCGTCCCTGGAAGGGTTTAAGACACGGGTGGATGTTGCACTGAGGGAAGTGGGCTGGTGGTTGATAGGGCTGGGACCAAGACAGAACTCCATGAGCTTAAAGGTCTCTTCCAGCTGAAATGATTCTATGATTCAATTTTGTCAGCTCTGTTGGCCTGTTGCACTACAGCTCAACTTCACAGAATGTGGAAGAAACATTTTCTAGTGCAGCCAAGATCTAAAAGCCCAGGAGTACAGGTCTGTAGCTGTCTTACAGCTGTGTATGAGTTAGCTTATAGCAACTAAATATATACATTTTTATTTGGTGGCTTTCTATTATAAATTGAGCATTAAACAGATAATTTTGAGTTAGAGAGTTTTTTGCTTGTAGAGGGTTTTTTTTGTCTTATTTTCTACACTATCCTTGATTCAGTTAAACATTTCTTCTCCTAGAATACATGTATGTGCTCTCAGGAACTCAGTGCAACCACTGTCAGGGGAAGATACTGAAGCTTTGGTAGGGTATACAAGCAGGATGCTAAAGCTACAGGTGAAGTTAAACTTTGTAGCCTTAAAGCCATTCTATCCACCCTCAGAATCTGAGGCTAAATTTGTGCAGCCAGTGTTTTTATTGATCTTGCTTTGTGTTTATAGACACAGAGTGATTATATCACTCCTTCACTTACCCAAATACATTAAGGCTTCCACATTTCACTATCTAGTTAGATGGTAACTGGCAGCAATGGCTGCTTGGCTGGATTTTCTCTCATTCTATTCTTTAATTCACCATTAATGTAGCACTATTATTGTGACAACAAAAAGCTTAGTTATTCATTATTACCCTCACAAAGACCTGGCAGTTACCCCAGCTGAATACTTGACAGATTTGAGCATTAGGACTAAAACTAACAGGGTGTAGCAGAATATAACACAACTAATTTCCCAACTGATCTATAATCAGAACAGCAACATTTCTCTTTCTTCGACTGACCGATGCACACAGGTCAATCAGGATACCTTTACCAAGCTGTAGGTACAGAACACCTCACCTAGATGACACCTCAGTGGTTCAGGTTCATCCTACTTAACTTCCCCTCACAATGTGACTACAAGCCAACCACTTTATGCCATAAATATGACAGCCTAAAGGAGCCTTCTCTGAGCTCTCCCTGCTCAGCAGCGTGGCTGCATGGCAGTGATCTCCCCTCAAGCAGAAACACCTCTCAAGGTTAAGAAATACTAGTTGTTTAGCTTAAATAAATAGGTTTTCAATAGAATGAATCACTTAGAGTTATCATGTGTGACTTGGTATGCTGTTTGCTTAGCTTCACTTACTTAGCATGAGTAGCTACTTTTGTTGGAGCCTTAGACCATGAGCTGTAAACCTTCAGTTACTGAATGTGTACACATAGCCTTCAGAAGAAGGGTACAACCATCAACAATAGCTGCAACTGGACAAGATAACAGCCTGCCTGGAGGCACAGAAAGGATCCAGTGAGGATCAAGAAGACCCAGACCCAAATATTACTATTGAACCAAACCGTTGCATGACAGGTAGGTAAACAGTATAACTGCCTAGGGATTTCTCTGTTCAGCTGGACCCTCCCCAGAGACACCCAACTTGAGCTGATTTTGCTGCTGCATTATTAAATTATTTGGGTTTATATACCTTGATGCCTGTGACTGCTTTGGGAAACCTCAGGTTTGAACTTTAGAGTGAACTGACAGTAGACATAGAGGCAGAGAGACCCCTTATTGCATCAGATACTTGGTGAGTGAATTGGGAGTAAGCATGCTGCAGCTTTGAAGTCTTAGCTAGGTGATACAAAAGACTGAGTGTGCACATATAATCCTTCAGATGTAATCTTGACCAAGTCTGGGACTAAGACTGGATCCAGCCACACCTAGACTCCTCTTTAAGAAAGAGTTTAGAAAGAGGAGATCCACTCTGAACCCCGTGACCCAGCAGGAGGCTCTCTCTTACCGTTTTGCTTCTCCAGTCTCTGTAAAGAGAGATTTTCCTTTATATGTTTCCTCCATGTAGTAAGTCATAGAGTGAACCTTGCCATCACACTCTCTTCAATCACTTTTGCTAATACTTTTGATGGTGTCCCTTTAAGTGATCAAACCACATGGCTGATTCCTAAATCGGGATCTATGACACTCTAGCAGCTTGCTGCTGCCAAAAGTGCTGCTCCTGCTCTCTCCTCCTTCACTCCCAGCTCATTAGACTAGCAACAAACGTGTTTAGGGGGAGTCTTTCATGGGTTTGGTTTTGTCAGTTTTCTGCTGGTTTAGGTTGTTTATCCAGGGTCAAGTAAATGCCAGAGATGTCAGTGGCTGTGAAAGGCTGAGAGTCATTAGACAGGAAACCTATGACATGAGTTCAATTCAGTGCAGAAAGTTAGATGGAGCCTTCTCCTTTCATGGATGCTTTGGATTTATCAGAACAAAGGGTGTAAGCTAAAGGCTATTTATTCACACAATACCAAGGCTGAGCAATGGAAAGGTTGGTGCTCAGGGAGTTTCACTGGAGCCACAGAGTGGGATGGGATTGGCAGCTTCACCCATACTCCCATCGGGCATACTTGGCATCAGGATGAACAGCCTTCTCCTCTTCCTTTTTGCCACCATCAGCAATCCTACTCTGATTGTACCAATGCAAGTCTTGATGTATGTGCATAAACTTGAAGGCTCTATTTGGGAAATCCCTGTGTGGGTTTATGTATGACCACTCCTAATTTCTTACACTGGGAGGGCAGTTTGCTCTGCAGTCTAAGGGCAGCAGGGCTGGAGGCTGGCTGCTCCCTGTCTTAAAGCATTCTCCTGCTTCTCTTGGTCTTCCTTGCAAAACTGCCCTTTCCCTCTTATTTTCAGCTGAATCGTCCCTCAGTTACCCTCTTTATATCACCAAAGTTCAATGGTAAAAGTGCAATTAGGGTGTATTTTAAATCCCAAACAATTACCATTTGTTTATGGCAACAATTGCAACCCATTAAACAAAGACACCAGCACAACTGACAGTATATCTGCAATTAAACTAGAACAAGCCTATGACATTCTTGCAAGTGGGAGCTACAGTAAATAGCAAGCCATTTTATTTATATTTTGGGAGCTAGAATTTAGAGTCTAAAGTAAATACTAAAGCACTTTATTTATATGTTTACATTCAGGTTATACATTAAGCTCCTGCCTTAATGTAAGACAAACTCTTCTATGCAGGGGCATAAACAAGAATCTCACTAGATCACACTGGCAGTTTTATGTATCTCTTTCCACCAAGACTTTTAATATTGAATTAAGTGAGGCTAAAGCTCTGAGTTCCCAGCACAAATATTTTGCAGTTGTTGCAGAAAAGAGAAATTGTCATTCCCAAACAGATCGATGCAGCAGCCTCTCTCTGACAGTGGTCAGTGTTGAATGTCTCAGAAGACAATATGAAACCTCCCCTTCCAACCTTCTCTGTCTGTCAAGTGCACCAAATGCACTTAATTGTTCAATCCAGAAAAATGATACCTTCCTGACCTTGGCTGATGATAATTGCCTATAGCTTTCTTTATACCAACATTAACATTAATCTTGATGGTTAGTACTAATGCTATTACAGGGAGGCACTGCATGTTTTATTAATGCTCATCTCTAAACTCACTGTGCCAATTGAGGACTTCTGGCAATCCCAGTAAGTTCCTCCCACTTTTTTTTCAGGAACCCCCCGTACAAATCCATCCCTCACCTGCATTTGCAACGGTTCTGCCCACATCCACAAGCCAAAATCTCTCTGTGCCCTCTTTAGTTACGGGGATTCTCCATTCTCCCCCCAGGTTCAAGGGTAGGTAGCTGTTTCCTTTTGCCTACTCAGATCTATTGAGAATTACCCACCTCACAGAAGCCATGGTCATGTCAACAATTCAGCTTTTTTCCTTATTGGCACTATTCTTGCTATTATCCTCACTGCTCTTGGGCCTTAGCTGCAGATTCATGGCTTTAACACCAGAACAAAGTGCTGTATCAGTTAGTTTGACCTCCAAGCTCACAGGGGCCACTGCATTTCACCCAGTTACCTCTGTGTTGTGATTGGAATTCTTTATTTTTAAAGCACTGCTAGCTGTCTTGATTTAGATGTACCTGAGATGGCCTATTCTGGAGTCAGCTTGGCTTCAATATGATTTACTGGTTGAGGAAGAGCAGTGCATGCAAATGGAGCTCTACTTGTTCTGGGGCCAATTTAGGGCTAGGAGCGATGCAATTGCTTTGCAATAGTGCTGAGCCTGGGCTAGTAAATCCTTGGCATAGCTCAGATGGTTTTGCCTGGAAGCAGTTCAAGCATCTCTGTACCACGTCACACTCCTGGAAACAGTAACTTTGGGAAGACAATGACAAGGTGTCCCACCAGCACTACGTGAAATTGTTTCTCAGCAAAGCAAATTGTGTCTGATGAATCTCTGCTGGTAGTAGACGGGTCTGCAGAGCTGCTTTTCTGTCTCTGCTCCATGGTCCCTAATATGGGCAGGGCCCTGAACCTCTGCTGACTGCATACATCTGCATCACAGCTAAATTAACAAACCCTCCTGCAGTCCACAGTGCTGGCAACCACGGTGCAGAAACATCCAAACTGTCGGAGCTAAAACTAACAAGCTCTGAGGTACCTGAGCTGACTCAGTTTCAACCATTTCCAGCATATTGTGCTGCATAACAAGAACGTTCTCAGATGGTTCTTTGTGAGAACGTTGAGCTGGGGCTTATTTAACTTTAATGCAAAGGTAAAAAAGGTAAACCAAATTTGAAAGGAAAAAAAGGAAGCAAAAAGCTAAGGCAAAGGAATCTTGGTGCCATTTCCCCCTCAAAAAGCTATTAATCAAATATTCATTTGAATCAGAGTGATCCTGGGGTATTACACTTCATATCGAGCTTCTCCCAGGGTAGGTTAGCTGCCTTCAGCAATGTGTATGATTTTTTCTTTTGTTTTCTATTTGTGCAGCACCATTTTTTACTTCCACTCACCTCCTTCAGTGTCACTTCTGAGTAAAGTAGGCTTGCAGGCAAAATTGCCTTGTTTCTTTTACTGGCCTAAGATCACCAATATAGTTTGTCAAAGTACCTACCAAAAGATGTTTGTTTGTCATCCATTGCAAAAGCTCATCATTTAATATAAGACAAGAGACAACAGGCACAGAGAAACAGATGGGAGACTGCAAGAACATGGAAACACAGTCTAATCTGATTGTGAGGGTTTTTGCTGTTCCATGGGGTGGTTGCTTGGTCTCCACACAAGACTCCCCATGCAAAACCAGAGCTTTCTTGAAGCTCTGCACTTTCCTGTGGCACCAAGTTTCACCAGTTAAATACATCTGTATAAAAGAAGCTCTTTTATTAATCTAATTTAAGTATTATTGAATGGGTAAATCAGATCTGATATGAAGTAAGCTTCATCCTTTGGCTAAATAATAGTCTTGATTACTAGCAAGACTTAATTTCTTTCCATAGCCCTGAGTTATAACTCTCTGCAGCAGATGAAAAAGAAAACAATTCATTACAATGAGGCTTGGATCAGGTCAAATGTGATCTTGAGACCTACACACCACACCAACCCACACATCAGACATCTGGCATCTACTGGTTAAGGAAATATCATATCATCGACTTCTTTCTCTACAAGCAGTGGAAGAAGCCCGAAATTGAGATATTCCTGAAAAACTACCTTGGGAGAACTCAGATACTAAAGAAAGGAAGCAAATGAGCAGCCAGGTAGATGGAAAGATTGTGGAGGTGAGAATCAGGCTGGAGCAGCTGAGAGAATTGCATAGAAAACCACATTAAATGATGTTCCAGCTTCTGAACACATATTTAGGTTTTCTTGACAGCATTTGCCTTTGAATATTTTCTGGATGAGATGTTTTCTGGATAAGATGTTGGCACTGTGGAGATTTATGACACATCAGCCAGAGAGACTGAAGTTGTTTATTTATCCAGGGAGAGTGCAGGGTACTGTCTGACTTCTAGTCTCAGCAGGCTGTTGGTAATAATCTGTATGCATCATGTCCATTGCAGTCCTATATACCAGTTCGTATGAAATAGGGGTGCCAGGGCCTAAAGAAACCATATGTGCAGGAATATACCCTGCCCCATTAAGCAATTTAACACATATGGGTTCGTGGTTTGCTCAGATTTCTGTCACACTAGGGTGGTCATTAACAAATTCTTGTTGCTGCCTGGATAGCAGATGGCTCTACCTGCTTATGGCAGGGATGGAAACACTCCTAAAGCTTTAGAATCACAGAATCATAGAACGGTAGGAGCTGCTCTCCCCTCATCCAGCCAGCCAGTCATGCACTCGTAGAAGGCATCAGGTTGGTCAAACAGGATTTCCCCTTGGTGAATCCATGTTGACTCCCCCTGATAACCATCTCTTCCTTCATATGTTTAGTAACAATATTGAGGATGAGTTGCCCCATCACCTTTCCAAGGATGGAGGTGAGACTGACTGGCTTTTAGTTTCCTTGCCCTTGTTGCAGCCTGCAGTGACATTGGCCTTTCTCCAGCCCTCAGGCACCTCGCCTGTCCTCCAGGATTGATCAAAAACGATGGAGAGTGGCTTAGCAACCACATCAGCAGCTCCCTCAGCACTCTTGGATGCATGCCATCAGGACCCATTGACTTATGAGCCTTAAGCTTGGCCAACAAGTCTTTAACCTCTTCCTCTTCCACCCAGGGCAAGTCCTCTCCTGTCCAGACCATCTTACTATCCTTGCTGGACTGGGCTTGATCCCTTCCCAGCTCTAGAGAGATTCCAAAGCTCTTTTATCCACCATCCCTCAATGTTCAAAACTTTGGTGACCCTCACAAACAGCTCTGTGTCACTTCTCCTGGTGTCAACACTTCACATCCCTTCACACCAAACCAGAACCCGCTCTGAGCAGTGACAGAGCGAGATCTTGAATAAGCAGCCGTGAATTTGACTCACAGAAGTATTTTGAGCACAGCTCCCCTCACCCCACCCCAACCAAACACACCCCAGAAAACAAAGAGCAGTGTTAAAAATTCTTTCTGCTCCTTGTCTGACTAATGTGTGCTCAAATTACAAATTAGGTAAGAAAATATTCAGCACCCGAGGAACAGACCAGAGGTTTCTCAGATGCTAGGTCCCTGCATCCTATGGCAACGTATACAACAGCACAAGAAAGAACTGCAAAACAAATTAGTGCTCATTTAACAACCAAAAAAAGAAGCTTGTTTTCCATTTCAGCCTGTAAGGAATGCATGGAATGTGCAAAAAGATAAGGAAAAGCTTCCATAAATACCTAAACAAAAGCTTAGCTTGAACTTTGTGGCCACATGTAGACTAAGAATCATTAAGGCAATCCAAGACACTTTGGGAAATAAAGACTGCATCCTAAATTAAGCAGTTTCCCCCCAGCAGTGGCTTTTGCATCCTCCTGCTTTTCAAACTCCTGTCACCACGGACCCTCTGCTTCAGAAAAGAGTGCAACTTCCAGCCAAGGCTTGTCAACGTGAATTCTTGGGCACAAAATATGCCACTGAGAAATCTCAGGGGTTGATTTGAGGTAGAATAAAGTTGGGTCCGCTGATCTGGGTGCGTGCAAAAGCTGTCTGTGTGATTGGAACCTAGCCAGGAGAGGGGTTTTTTTTGCCTATAAAAGGGAGGTGTTTTGCAAATGGATGGCTTATCAAAAACTAGTATTGTGAAGAAGCAGTTATTCATGACTATATTGCTTTGCCACAAAGACCTGAATCCCCCTCAAACAGCCTACATCCATGGTCACTGAAATCAATGGGGACTTTGTCACTGGTTTCAATGGGCACAGGATGTAGCATCTGCAGCAGTTCCCAGATTAGGAACACGAGTTAAAATCTTCCCTTGTAACTAAATGTTTCATGTTTCCAAAGACTGGCCTCAGATATGCTTTGGCAATTCCTTTTTGGATGTGTCTTTCTTCCACAAAGCTGCGTATTTATCAGCTCTAGTGCTAGAGATGATCTTAAGAGCTCATCTCCCAGGGGATCAGAGCTTCTTTCTAATTTGCTCCTTTATTAAAATAATCAGGGCTTGAAATTACCTTTTCTTTTTAATCTCTCACAATCTTTGCTGCTTGCATAGAGTCAGTAGCATATCTCCATGTCTTTTTTGAGAATGACTTGTTTGCTCATCTGCCTTTAGCAAGTTCACGTTCTGCAAACAGAAAAGCAAGAGACTGCAGGTAAATGGGAACTGAGTTTATTTCAGCTTATGAGGGGAAAAAAACCCCTATATAACCATAAAAACCACAAACATATTCATTGCTTGGGAAGAATAAGGAAATCAAGGAGAGATGTGTTTTCAGCTTTTAGTTTTGGAAAGGAATGGCCGTGGACCTAACGTAACTCAGTCCCTCAGTACCTTTGTTTCTCCATTTACCATTTTAAAGTGAGGCAAATAATACCCATCTACTTTATATAGCTACATTTCATAGCTAACTAATTTAGTGCCAAGACTGTGCTACACTGATCCCCCGTTGTGTGATGGTTCCCCATGCAAATATCCCCAAAGAACCAGCAAACCTATGTGATAACTCCAAAGCCAGGCGTCCTTAGGGACAATCAAGTGATATTAGATGTAATAAAGAATGGCAGAATCTAGCTGCTAAAACTTTCTGGGATGCTCAAATACTATAGTGACAGCAGCCATAAAAGCTATAGATAAATGACACCTCAAACAATCCCACTTCGCTGCATTCCAGACGAGAACAAAGTTACTGCTACAGGAGTAATTGTATTGAATAGATTAGTATGAGGGGCTACAGGAAAAGCTGCTTTCACAGAATGAAGGGGTTGGAAGGGACCTCTGAAGATCATCTAGTTCAACTTGCCTGCTCAAGCAGGTCTGGCTAGATAGGTGACACAGGAACGCATCCAGGTGGGTTTGGAAACCTCCTGAGAAGGAGCCTCCACACCCTCCCTGGGCAGCTTATGTTCCAGCTTATGTGCATTACCCCTAGTTCAGTTTTAAGCTGCTGGACATCCTCGCTGGGAAGTAACTTGGTCTGGAGGATGCTGTAAGCTAAGCATTTATAGACTTAGTGCTCCTTCTTGAACTGTTTGACACTTTGGTGGTTGTTGAAGTTATCACTTCATGCCAACATGCCAAACTCAGAAAACACCCCACCCCCCCCGTCCCCAAATTATGGCGTGATGCTTTGGTTTGCATTTTCTTGGTCTCCTGAGCCGTGGGTGGGTAAGTTTAGGCAGGGCTGAGATGACCATCCCAGGCTGGCCCTTGGAGCAACCCTGTTCTGCTGAAGAATGAGAGTGGTCCTACCACAGCCCTGATGAATGCATCGTGGCCAACACTTTCCAGTACAAAATCATTCAGAGTTGTTGTACGTGCAAAAACCGTTTTCCCTTCACAGGTAGACAGGTCTGCAAAAGCGCTCAGGGCAGGGCGGTGAGGAGAGGATGCTCCCGTGCGGGGGTTCAGCGGGTTATTTCTCCTATAAAACACCTCCCTATTCTATAAAACACCACGGCAAGAGAGGATAGGACGGGGAAAGCTTCATCCCGCTTGAGGTGCAACACTCGGCCTCGCCGCTCCCGTTCCTCCTCCCTTCACAGCACCGCGCGGGCGGCGGGAAAGCGCGGCCGGGGCGAGGCGAGGCGGGACCGGGATGCGGAGGGGAGGGAGGCGGGACCGGGACGCGGAGGGGAGGGAGGCGGGACCGGGACGCGGCGTGGGGGGGAGGCGGGACCGGGATGCGGAGGGGAGGGAGGCGGGACCGGGACGCGGCGTGGGGGGGAGGCGGGACCGGGATGCGGAGGGGAGGGAGGCGGGACCGGGACGCGGCGTGGGGGGGAGGCGGGACCGGGACGCGGAGGGGAGGGAGGCGGGACCGGGACGCGGCGGGGAGGGAGGCGGGACCGGGACGTGGCGTGGGGGGAGGTGGGACCGGGCCGCGGCGTGGGGGGAAGGAGGCGGGACCGAGAGGCGGGACCGGGACGCGCCGTGCCGGGGCGGGGCGGACGGGCCATTGAGTCCGTCGGTTAATGGCGCTCGGGGCTGGCCGTACCTCCCGGCGGGGCGGGTGCGGGTAGTGGGGGCTGAGAGGGAGGCGGGCTGCGGCGCGGAGAAGGAACAAAGCGCCGGGACTGCCAGGTAAGGCTGCGGTCGCTGCTGCCGCCCCGTGCCCGGCGGAGGGGATGGGCAGGGCGGGCAGCGCTGGCGGGGCTTTCCCCCCTCCCCCAACCTTCCCAGATCGGCTGCTTGGGAGAGGAACAGATTCGCTTCGGGGTGAATTTCCCCCGCCCTCACGCACCCGCGGCCCCTCCGGCGCGGCGGGGGAAGGGGAGGGGGAAGGTATCGCCTTGAGTTTGTGGCGGAGCCGCGGCGGTGTCGTTTTACCCGGGGTGGGGAGGGAGAGAGGGCGGCGTTAGAGCGGGGCCGGGGGGCGGGAGGCGGCGGTGCGCGGCTCAGCCCCGGGGCGCCTCTTCTTTGTGTCCAGGTGGCGAGGGGCTGCCCGCGGCCATGGGGGTGCAGGACCGGCCCCAGTGCTTCTTCGAGATAGAAATCAACCGGGAGCCAGGTAAGGCTCGTGTCTGTGACACCTGCGCTCAAGTGGTGCGTTTGCCGTTGTTTCCTAACCACGGGGTTTTTTTGCCCTAGAAATTGACTTGAGCCGTTAGCAATGAGTCGAGTCATTGATGTGTTGTTTTTGGGTTAGTTTGTAGTAACTTTTGATGCTTACGGGGGTGCTGGATGCTGTGCATTCTTTCTTGCGATTGATTTTTATGGACATAGGTGGAGAGAGAGGTTCAGTGGGGTTAAGTAACACTCGTGAAGACGAAGAGCGTTCTGTATTAGAAGGGCTGTCTGCCATGTATTTTACCTTTACAGTTCTATAAACGCTGGAAAATTGGGGCAAGGTTGTGAGGAAAATGGAGAGACACTCCTAGAAGTGCTTTTAATCATGCAGTAATTAAAACCTGGAAGGGGCTTCAGGAGTTCATCTGGTCCAAATCTTTCCTCCTCCTGCTCAAAGCGAGTCTTCTGAAGGCAAATGAAGAATTGACAACAGAAGCAGAGAATATTTCACCGAGTGGCTTGTTTTAAAAAATAACAATTAAAATCAATCCCATCACTTCTGTTCAGGAAAATAAAAGTTTAATACCCCGTGAGTGATAGACTTGAGTTTTAATCCTGCCACAGCTACTTGATTCCCTCTTCCCTTTTCCCCACTGTAAAAATGATGGTGCGGATTTGCCTCCCCATCTTTTCGAGCGTGAATTCCTCGGTGCATATGAGCTGTTTCACATGTACTCGGTGCTTCCTATTGCTACTACTCGTGTCTCAGAAAAATGAATAAATGTGACGGCTTCATTATGCTTTCACTTTCATTTTCCGCTCCAGTGTTTCTGTGAAAGCCTTTTGAAGTAAGAGCTTATGTGTCTGCGTTTTCAAGTTCCAGTCAAATGTAACTGTAAACCCTTTGACTTGCTTTTTACTTCACCACAACTTCAAAAGAAAGATTCAGCTCGAACTCCAGTGACCTGATAGGGCATATGTATAAATCTGTTGCTATTGTAGCTCCTACTCGAGGTATTTTAATTAATGGTAATTTTCTGAGTGCTTTAGCTGAAGTCATGACAATGTCCCTGTGAAGGGAGTTGTAGCATTTTTTTCTGTTGCTTTAAGTTCAGA
This sequence comes from Colius striatus, assembly GCF_028858725.1. NCBI lineage: Eukaryota > Metazoa > Chordata > Aves > Coliiformes > Coliidae > Colius > Colius striatus. Next base: position 56,121,339 of record NC_084763.1, read on the forward strand.
TTTACTATGGGATCAGATGACTTAAAACATTGTAGGTTAGGCAAGTTTCCAGTTTAGGGATGGTAGTGTGATGGGATTGATTTATAGCAAAGACAATTCATTCTTCATCTCGTTTGCTTTTAGTCTTTGGAGTTTTTGCCGTGACTCTTCATTTGAAGAGTCTCTCCCTGCACTGTTTTCTTCTTCTCTTTCTTTATGTGCACCTTCCTGCTCCTGTTTCATAACACCTCTTGTTGCCTGCCTTGTCCCCTCCTCAGCCTTGTGCAGTGCATCACGAGAGAGAGAGTGAATTACCTTGTTTTCCCTTACATCTACTTGGGTTTGATGACTGATTGTGGTGTCAGAGAGGAATTGCAGCGTTAGTGTTCTTGCTGGTGCAGAGCTTTAGTTACCTGGAGTACACTGGGGGCTTTGCCTCTGTATCTGTCTCTATTTTCTCTGTGAAGAAACAGGAATCTCACAGCTGTGTATCCAATTCAGAACCCTGCTGTTCTTGTTGCACCTGACTAATGACTTGTATTTTTGCAGGAAAGCATGCCAATTTGTAGAATGTTGATATGGGGACTTGTGCATAATCTGGTTATAGCACTTTGTTCTGGTGTCTGTTTAGTAATTCACTGTGCAACTATATCTCGGGATTTGAGCTTCTATTTAAAAAGCTTGAATGTTGCTCTTTTAGCTGTAAGATGACCTTCAAAAGCTGAATCAAGTGTGAATGATAAAGCAGTGCTTCCAGATGACATGAAGTGCTAGCTCTGAGAAGTGTACTCTCCTCCTGATACTAGTGAGGTATTAATGTTAACTTTCAAAGTGCCGGCACATTTCCAACTTAATGCTGTGCTGCTTTGACTGGAATGCAATAACTCCATCTGTATGAGGAGACTGAGGGGTCAGCTCATTCATGGTTACATCAAGGGTGGGCGTCAGGAGGATTGGAGCCAGGCTGTTCTCAGTGATAGGACAAGGGGCAACGGGGACAAGCTGAAACAGAACAGGTTACAAAGAAACATAAGGAAGAATTTCTTCCCTGTTGAGGTGAGGGAGCACTGGAAGGGGCTGCCTAGATGGTCTGTGGAGTCTCCTCTGGAGACATTCCAAGCCCAGCTGGATGAGTTCCTGTGTGACCTACTCTAGGTGGCCCTGCTCTGGCAGGGGGGTTGGATTAGATGATCTCTCCAGATCCTTTCCAGCTGTTAAGATTCTGTGAAAAGGAACAATCCTACATTTTGTTGCTAGCCAAGAAATAAGACATTAGCTCCAGCCTGTCTATGCTGAAAAACTGAACTAACATCTCTCCACAAATGCAGAGAATAAGACATGCCTGGAGTCATCTCTCTGCCTGCAGAATACAAAGCTGTGTCCTTTTTAACAGTGCTTGGAGTCTGAAAACATTCCCCCATGCAGGTGCTAACTCTTCAGCTTTCCCCTTGCAGACTGTGCTCACGCAATGATTGTCAAGATACCTGTAGCAATTAAAGAGGAGATGGGAGGGAGCAGCACAAGGTGCTGTGTGATGAGAGGGAAGAGCACTGCAAAGTTGGAATCAGTTTCTCTCTTTAACTAAGTTCTTTAGAAACTACAGGAGTGAATATTATAGGTTTGGTTTTGCTTTCAGAAGCTTTATTACAGCTTTTCTCTTCATGTTTTATTCCAAGATCGTGTAGCTAAAATTAAAACATGATGCCTGCTTGTACGTGCCTCTTGCAGCAGGGCAAACTTGGTAGGCTGTGTGTCAGGGCTTTTTCACTCTAAACTTAGGCTTTTAATAAGTTGTCTGTGAAGTCTTTTTTTTTTAGGCATGCACATTGTAGTTCATCATCTTTAAAGATCAAAGGGAGAAGAAATCTGGAGTAAGCATTTATTTGGATCCTTGCACAGACAGCATCTCTCTTTTGGGTCCTACCAATGGATTTGGATGCATATAGTGTGCACATAGCAATAAACTGCTTACAGTATGCCAAGGATTTTGGGATGGCAGCAGATGCTTATTTAAATAATTCTGGCTTTACTGTGTGGTGCAAAATCTGTGTGGAGCTGCAGGCTTTCAGGTACTGTGGTAATTGAACAGATGTCTGATGAGGATATCGCCCACGTAGTCTGCTGCTGTAGCAGTTAGTGTGGCCATCCAAGATTTTTTTTTCTCCCCACATTTCCCCTCTTCACCCCCCTGACTGGCCTAATCCATCATCAAGTATGTTATAGTCACTCTTTTTTGTCTTTCTTTTGCCTTACAGAAGAGTTTTCCTTCTCATCCTTTTCTTTTGACCCTTTGCTCCCTTTTTCTCTCCACTTCAGTTTCTTTCCTTCCTGTAGTATGTCCCTTCCTTCATCAGTCACTCTGCCCTTTCATTGCTTCTCTTCTTCTATACACTTTTGTCTAAAGTTTGGTGTAGTTTGGGATTTCAACTGCTATAAACTTATGTGAAATCAGCTCCAACACAGAAGTCCTTGTTACCCTTCCTGAAACTGTTCTCACCTGGGTTCCCCTTAACTTTTAGCCTTTAGAAGGCAAGAAGTTGTAGATTGGCAGAAAATAGATGAGCACTTTGACTCTGGATGTGAACTGACTGACTGTCCAGCTGAGTATGGTACAACATGAGCCAAAGGGGCATATATATGTATGAGGAACCCCTCTTACAGGGCCTAAGGGAGGTAGGATACAGAGGAATTTAAGGGTCACTGGTTTAATAACAATTCTAAGTCACTCATCATATGGAATTGCTGTTGTCAGTGCAGAATCAAATACCTTGGACACTTGAGATCTAGAGTAAATTGGGTTAGTAAATGGCAGACCAAACTGAGCAGCCTCTACTACTATGAGCAGACAAGATGTAATCTCTCACATATTTCTGTGAAAGTGAAGCCAGTCAATTTATGTGCAGTGCTGAAACATGTTTGCCATGGAATATTGGAATGGCAAGCTTCAAGGAGTATTTGTGGAGGGACAGGGCTTGGTGGAGAGCTGGAGAAATAAGTTTATGGAGGTTTTCCTTGCAAACAGTGTAAGGGAGGATGTGGAAGCAGTAACAAAGTGTTAATGTATCAAGACTATTTCAGTTTTCAGGGACAGGGGAGCTGGGACAGCTTTTGTTTTAACTGTTTTCAATGAAATCAGTTCTTTTTCCACAGTAAGCTTTCATTTTTCTGTAGCCACGTTTCTAATTTAAAGCAGTCTTTTAAAATGTAGATGATTTAATGCTCCCAAATTGAAGGAAAAGGACATTAATCAAATGAACAGCTCACTAAAATGACTGTGTTGGATGTAAACTTGTATGCCCATCTAGCTAAGCCTTTGGGTCTCTGGCAGATGTCGTGGTCTGCAAGGGATGTGCATCACTCTTAAAGGTTACAATCCCTCCTTTCTTCTTCAGCAGCATTTTTACTGGGGAAGGTGCTGCAGTAGCTTCTTACTTCAAGAAACTGGGGGAAAAGACAAGCCCAAAATACTTTATTTTGAATAACTAGGTTTAGTTTGGGGGTGTCTACCTAAAATTGACACTTCATATGGTCTAAACATAACATAACTTAGCAAAACAGTTTGTCTTGCATGGAAAAATAGGTTTAAGCAGTATGTGTTTGGCTTCTGAGGTTGTTTCTGCAAAGTGAAGCAGCTAAGCTGAAGGAAATCAGTGGATAAACATTTGAAATGAAGGGTCATTTTAGTAAACTTTGCTAGGAGCCCTTGTTACAGTATAGCATGGACATTCCTACTCTTTTTACAGCTTAATTTGAGTTCTTTCTCAACTGGTAAATTAATCAGGGGATCAAAAACAACCAAAAAAGCTTTTCTCTCTCAATTTGAAAACAGAGTTCAGAAGTGGGATTGTGTCTGGTGTTTGTGCCTTCTGCTTTCTTGAATTGTGCAGATTTCACTTGATTATCAGTTGTTATTTCATATGTATGTGTTTGAGCAGGGTGTGAAAATGTGTTTGATTTTCTTCTGGCACGTTTAATTGGCTGTGAGTGGAAAATACAACCTTTGAGTGATTATGGTATTCATGCAGTTTAGGTAAAATACAAACAGTAACCCAGCAGATGGGCACACAGTATGTGGCCTGTGTCTTACAAGAACATTTTATATTGCAGTGTGTATATGTGTGTGTGTGTATATACACTAGGTAAGCAGTACTTTAGGTTAGATGGAGGGGAATCATCCTTTTAGACTGGATCTATAGGTTTTTGATGTTGGATATTTGTGTTACAGTTTGTAGGAGCTGAAAGGCATGAGAAACTATTGACAAAGCACTAGTGCAAGATGATAGAATGGTAGGGATTTGAAGGGACCTTTAGAGATCATCCAGTCCAACCCCCCTGCAGAAGCAGGTTCACCTGGATCAGGTTGCATAGGAACATGTCCAGGTGGGTCTTGAAGACCTCCAAGGAGGGAGCCTCCACAACCTCTGTGGGCAGCCTGTGCCACTGCTCTGTCACACAGTGTTGAAATCCTGATACTTTAGTTGTGAACATCTTTTCCCACATTCTGATCTTGCCATCTTCAAGAACCTCAGATGACAATCTCCCACTGGAAAACAGAAGTGACGGTGTCTGCTGCTAAAGCTGCTAAATGTGGTGGGGTTGATATGTAGGACAGGGACTTGCAACTAGGCTTCTGCAATTTATGCCTGAGTCCCTTCTGGAGGCCAGAGACAGTCACACCTATGAGTTATTTGGTAGCTGTCACCTCGGTACATTTCCTACTTCCTTCTTCTTGACCCTACCCATTTTCTGTTGATTTTCCTTCCAAACACTCAGAGAACATTCCCACTGCAGTTACTGTAATGCAGACATTTCAGCAACTGAAGGCACCATGGATTTTTAGGTAAAAGCACCAAAATACAGGCAGTCTGGAAGTGACTTTCTCTCTCCTCTTTTTGAATCAGCAATTCACCTTGTTGACAGTTGCAAATGTTTGGACCAAAACTTAACATTGAACATGATTTCTTGGCAGCCTCTCTGGGTTGTTCTTGATGGTGAAGGACTGAATAAAATACATTTTGAACTTCAATCTCTCTCTTTTTTTTTCCCTTTAAGGGAAGGGAAATAGAAGTCCTGTAAGTTTCCTTTTAGTTCCCTTTAAAGCCTTACCAGTGTACACCACTAGAGGGGAGTGCTCATTGACAGTTCATCACTGGTCGTGCAAGGCTGGCCAACAAAGTGGCTTTTATAGCTTGTTTCACAACCTATAAAGACTTTATTTTTGCTTTGCTAATTGTATATATTTAGGCATTTTGGGGGGGCTTTCATTCTTTAGTGATATACAAGCCACTGTCTTGGAAAACACAATAGAAAATGTGAATCAGTTCTAAAAGCGTTTTTCTGTTAAGCCACTCCTCATCACTAGTGTGATAGTTTTCCAAGGTACATGAAGTAACTACTACTAATAGCATGGGAGCAGCTGTAGTGAGAGTGAGAACTATTCTGCTCACTTGGCATAGAGGGAAAGTGGTATTTGCTTCATAGAAGTGGAGCATTAGTCCTGAAATTGCTAGTATTGTTCTACCCACCCCTCATCTTGCAGATTTGGTTCATCTATTTTAAGTAGTATTTTATTCAAATATCAGGATTTCAGGCCAAGAGTGGCAATGTGTCTGGAATCCTTAACACAGTATGGAAGTCAGTCAGTTGTTAGGTAATGATCATAGAATCACAGAATGGTAGGGGTTGGAAGGGACCTTTAGAGATCATCCAGTCCAACCCCCCTGCAAAAGCAGGTTCACCTAGATCAGGTTGCATAGGGACATGTCCAGATGGGTCTTGAAGCCCTAATCACAGGTAAAACCGTGGAAATGGCATTATTAATGTATTTATAGAAACATGGTTCTTGGGGGAGGGGAGGGAATAAAAATTGCCCCAGCTCTGTATTTTTGTCAAATCATTTCAAAACTGAAATGAATTGATAGGGTAAACTAGTTCAGTAACTCAGTTTGGCTTTCCAGGTTCAAATCAAAATGGAATGCTTAGGATTTTCAACACAGAAGTTATGATTATAGTACTTTATCTTCTTTTTTGTATGTAATTATGGTATTGTCCTTTGCTGCCACTTGTTTTTATGTGCATATATGAGAGATTTTATTAAACAGGATAAGAAAACAACTTAGTCACAGAAAGTTCTCTTTTCAAAACATGCAGATTTATTTCTATGCAGGTTTTCTTATAATAAAGAGTTACAAAACTATCAATTATTGTTCTGTCTTCTAGTTGGTCGAATCATGTTTCAGCTCTTCTCAGACATATGTCCGAAGACTTGCAAAAACTTCCTTTGCTTGTGCTCAGGTAAGTAACATGCTTACATTAAAGAATGGTAATGTTTCTTGTAAGTACTGTTTGTTTGTGCAGCTGTAAAACACATGCATAAGAATAATGCTGATCCCTTTTCTCCTTGTGGAAACAAGGCTGAGACTTGTTAGCACTGAGGAGCGTTTGAAAGCAGCACAGCAGGAATGGGTGTAGGATTCTATCCCTGTGATTGAGTAGTGGAGGTAATACATGATTACAGAAGGTGAAACTGAGCTCATGGAATAAAAACTTAGGGGTTTTCCTCCCTAATGTGGAGCTCCTGTAAGTGGAAATGATTGACAAAGCTGGGACTGTGGTGGAGTGATTGATCAAGTTACGCAAATGGGATCAAGGCAAGCAATTCCTGAGGATTTACCAGGAGGGATGTTAAGTATTAATGTACAGTATAGTGATGACTCTTAATGCACAGTATAGTGATGACTCTTTCCTTTTCCAGCATGACTGTCCAGGCAGTGTTTTCACATCTGGCTTTAGTGAACAGCTTTTAGCTAACTGATTACGTGGAATAGTTTTGTTGATATCCTCATGCATTAACTTCCTAAAGAGCTCAAATCCAGAATATGTGGTAGCACAGCTTAGAACTGTTGAACAGGAGCAGCAGGCCAGGCTTAGGGTTGTCCACACTCTTCACAGTAACATCCAGCAGTTTTCTGTTACATACTTTCCCTCTGTTCCCATGGACTGATGAAGCATTCCAGTTGGGTTACTTGTGTTAGAGGACCTACAAAGCTTGTCTTCATCTCCCATCACAGAATTGTTGCACTGAAGGTGCACTGATAAGGTTGTGTTGACCTCTAGCAACCAGAACTGAGATGTGAAGAGCTGCTTTAAGTTTTTAGATTTGTGAGATGCTCTGTCACCTTCAGAGACCAGATAAGTCACTTCTTTCCAGAAGCTGGGCTCCCCTGACTCCTGCCACTTCTCAGAGGTAGAACTTCAGTCAACATAAAAGTGTGAGTTCTTGTCAGGTGTATCTTTTATCCTTCTCGTTTGGTCTTTGCAAGCATGCTTTGAACCACTGAAGGTTTATTCAGTACAGCATCATTTTCTGGTGCTGGCATCTTCTTATAGCCAGATAAGGTGCATGGTTATCTAAGGAGATACATAGCTGTATAATAGAGGAGGGATGCTATCCCATTCTGGACCACGCATAATGCAATATCTTAGCAGCAGATTGTGAAGGTTGTGCACTTAAGTATCATGTAGATTCAGGGTTCTGCATGCTAGGCCAGTCCAGCATGTTCTTTTTCCTTAGATGTGTATGGGTACTCACCTCCATTGTTGCTGGTAAAGGCATCACAGCTGCAGAGCTGGCACCATATCTCCTTGCTTAGGCTCTTATGGTCCTTGTAACAACTTGAATCAGGCAGTGTACTTCCAGTGTGGCATTGTGCAGTGCGGTTTCACTTGTCTCAAGGTGAGGTGATATACCCTGAGAGAAAGACTAGAGGACAGTGTTAGAAATGCCATGCCCATCATCAGGCCTGCTGCTCCCTCCATAGTATCTGTGAGGCAAGCCAGGATGTTTTTGTCAGAAACAGATGGAGAAGGACAGGGTAATTCTGGCTGCCTTCCTGCAGTCTGAAATTGTTGACAGAAATAGACCTGGCTGCTGTGAAAGAATGCTGTCTGCCCTGACAGAGGCTCCTTGCATTTAAACTAAAACATCTGGTCTTGCAAACTGGCACTTTCAGGTCCTTCAGTCAGTCCACCTCTTGAATAAGCACGAGGCCCATCTGCTCTTTGGCACATTGTCAGGAGCTTCCTTTTTGAGAATCTCCAACTGAGACCACTATTGGGCCCCTGGTTCAAAATATCTCAATTTGAGTTGGCCAAAGGGAGAGAAGAGCACTTTCAGGAAGGACCTTCTGTTATGTCTTCCCCTGCTAATGGATCAATCTGTCTTAATCACTAGATGGATTCTTATCCACCATCCCCTTGCCAAGTGATTGCAGAAGATGGAAAGAGCTGCTTAAGCAGGAAGGATGCAAATAGATTGGGATCAAAGACATTTTTTTCCTTAGACAAAACTCAGGCATATTTAGGGCAAAAAGAACAAGGCTAGGATTTGGCCATAAACAGAAGAAGCCTAGCCCCCAGGCTTTGTACTGACTGTTGTGGAGAAACATGTGAGTGTAGGGAGCTTCAGGTCTAATCAGTGGAACAACTGGTCTCTTTCTGTTGCCTGACTGGGAGTCCAAGGATAGGTCTGAAAAATCAGAGTGACATAATGCAGGAAGTTATCCCTCTGCCATTTAGCCAGCAACTCAAGTGTGTTGTCTGAAGTGTGTAGCTGAGTTGTGATTTTGCCCACAGTTGTATTGTGCATGAAAGGAAGGGAACATCACAGGCATTAGCATTTATTACGATGGGACTATGCTGTCTTGGTGAGACTGTTAAGGAGAGCAGAAAATCCAGACTACAACTTCTGGCCATGATGTAAAAGTCACCTCTTGCCTTAATGTATCAGCTCAATTACATGGTCAAGTGCAGCCATTCTGTAAGGGGATTATCCATAGCCTGAGGGACATGCTGAAACATGACCAGAAATTCAGGCAGATATCCTTGATATTGACTGATGTGGAGTTTCCAGTGCTGTAGCAAAGAGGAGCATGTTTGGAGGGGAATGGAGGCATGCCAGTCTCTGTAATAAAGAACTTTGGATGACCTTGGATAAATGTGGTGAACCTCATGAGGTTCAACAAGGGCAAGTGCAGAGTTCTGCACCTGGGGAGGAACAACCCCTTGCACCAGGACAGGCTGGGAGTGACCAGCTATAGAGAAGCTCCAGGAGAGAGACCTGGCACTGCTGGTTGATGATAAACTAACTATATGCTTCCTTCAGTTTGTCCTGCAGTGGTGGTTGTATGCACAACTCTGCTCCCCTGATCTGTCAGTGCGTTCAGAAATGAAAGCAAGTTTCATACAGAGTTGGTGAGGGTGGGTGCTGAGCAAATTGGCCTGTCACTCTCCGTGGATTATGAAGATATGACTTGTACTTGGAGTAGCTCAACTCCACTTTGCCAAGAGTGCATCACACTGAAACTGTTCTGAGCTCTGATTTTTGTCCTGGCACATCCAGTGGTTTGAAAAGGACCCCAATGTAAGCTTTGACTAATGGAGCAGTGAAGCTATAACCACAGAAAATAGTGAAGCCATCATTATCAGAAACTCTTGTGTTCTTACAAATTGTCCCTGGTGGGTTTGTAGTAAACACCCTTCTGCTGAGGGGAGGAATTTTTTTGAGAAGAAACCTAATTGTCACTTGAAAATCTCCTTAAAAGAGGTGCCTTACTCTATTAACAGGCAGTGAAAGGGCAACAGGTAAGACTGTTATCACTTAGAGTTGTGCTATTCTGATGTCTTATAACCATTAGCACCATGGAAGTGAAACCCTTGGAATTTATTGAGTGCCAATCTGTAGATTCTTTTGTCTTTAACCTTCTTGCAGGTGAAAAAGGAATTGGCAAAACAACTGGAAAGAAGCTGTGTTACAAAGGCACCACCTTCCATCGTGTGGTTAAAAACTTCATGATTCAGGGTGGGGACTTCAGCGAAGGTAAAATCCACTTTGGAAATGGAACAGGAATGTTGTAACTTATGTGGTTGTCATGCAACTTTAGCAAATGCCATGGAAGTCTTAACAATGCCATAAGAGTATTCCATTTGCTGTGCAAGTAGAGATCAGCCATTACTTTGTTAATTTTTTTGAAGTTCTAACATGTTTCAGCTGAGTAAATACTTGTTAGAAAAAAAGTCTGAAAGAAGAAGAAACCCACCCTCACGGGAGTGAGAATGCCTGTCATGTTAAAGCAAATCAAATCCAAACAGTGGCATTAACTGCTTTCTACTTTTGTCTGCAATAGAGGCAACACCAGCAGTGCTCTACTGATACAGGGATGTAACTGTTTGGAGTTAAAAATAATCATAGAATCACAGGATGATAGGGGTTGGAAGGGACCTTTAGAGATCATCCAGTCCAACCCCCCTGCAGAAATAGGTCAACCTAGATCAGGTCACATAGGAACACGTGCAGGTAGGTCTTGAAGACCTCCAAGGAAGGAGCCTCCACACCCCCTGTGGGCAGCCTGGGCCAGCAAAAAACCCAGTAAAATAGTTTCTCACAGTAAAATACTTTCTCCTTCTATAGAAATGGAACTTTTTGTGTTCCAGCTTCATCCCATTACCCCTTGTCAATATTACCCCTTGACCAATATTCTTGGTCATTCCTACTGTTGTCTTGGTTTTAGATTGGCTGTTGTTTTGCTGTCTACTGCTGTTTAAGCAAATGCCAGTGAGGATTAGCCTTGGGAGCCCTGCTTCAGACTATCTAGTGTTCAAGGGCACTAAGGCAGTCTCCATTCTCAGTGTTTTGAGTATCAACAGGATTAGGTGCAGCTATGACTTTTAATTAAGGAGCTTATACTTTCAGGTGCTAGTAACTGGCTGGAGTACTCTGGTTTGTTATACACTGGTGAAATGTTCTGTATAGCTTGTTTCATAAAGGAAACAAAAGGGGTAATTAATGCTGTTTTTAACATGTAGGTAATGGAAAAGGAGGTGAATCTATTTATGGTGGCTATTTTAAAGGTAAGAGGAAACATGTCTTTGTGGATTCTTTATTCAGTTCTGAGATAAACCAGTCCTGATTACCAAGTTATTTAATGCAAACAGGTCTACTTATAGATCACCTTTTGCATGAAACTAATGTTGCATGGTAATTCTTTTTATATGCATGACTTTCAGATAATTACTTTAATATTAAACTTTAACTGAGAATTAATTAAGGCTAACGTTATCGGTTAAACGTGACTTTCAGCATGGAGGTTAGGCAACTTTATTCATGAATAAACTCCTATCTTCCTGCCTAAAACTGTCAACATATTCTTTTGTTTATAGAGAATGTGGTCTTTTGCAAAATGAAAAGGTAAGAGACAAAAGCTCAGTAACACACATTCAAACTCTGTTCCCTTGTACCCTCCCTAGTAAATATATAGACAACTGGTACGTCCGTTTGTAGATGGATATCTGTGTTGCTCGGAGAAATGAAGAGTTCTGTGTCTAACCTTTCTGAGGGTTAATGACTTATTCTGAGAAAATACTGCCATCATTTCCAGATCTAAACAGTTATTTCTTCTTTTGTTAATGTCCCTTTCCTCCCCTTCCCTCTTCAAGGTTTGTATGCTTAGTGTTTGTTTCTAGAAGTGTTTTACTTTGTTTATATGCCACAAATTCTTTGCAAGTGAAATAACTTCTCTAAATACATGTGCATTTACCTCCTACTTTAAAACCTGTTGAAAGGAAAATGGTGAGTTTTATAGAGTATTTGATTAAAGACATACAATTCTTTCTTGCCAAAAGCCATGCAGTTATTGTGGTATTCAAGGGCTAATAAGGCACTGTACATATTTATGTAACGGCCCCTGGTTCTGTATGTTCTGCAGGTAGCTCTGTGTGGTTAAGTGCATGCCATTAAGTTTGTCTTAAATGGATACATAGATTGGTGTTGGAGCATTGCAATCTTTAATCTGAAAGAACTTGAATACATCCATTTGCTCTGAATTTAATAAGGTTTGTCTCTAAAGGCAGCGAGTGGCAAACATACAACATTATGGTTTGATATGTTGTCTTAAAGTTAATGGCTTTATACACTCAAATAACTATTTTTTAGCTTTGAAAACAAACTTCAGAATCCTAGAATCCTAGAATAATTTGAGTTAGAAGGGGTCTTAAAGCTCATCTTGTTCCAACCCCCCAGCCATGGGCAGGGACACCTTCCACCAGCCCAGGTTGCTCCGAGCCCCATTCATCCTGCCCTTGTACACTCCCAGGGATGAGGCAGCCACAATCTCTGGGCAACCTGTGCCAAGGCCTCACCACCCTCACAGGAAACAACTTCTCAACATCTCATCTCAGTCTCCCCTCTGTCAGTTTAAAGCCATTACCTTTTGTCCCCTCACTACGTGTCCTTGTAAAAAGTCCCTCCCGAGCTTACTTGTAGGTCTCTAAGTACTGGGAGGCTGCTATAAGGTCTTCTCAGAGCCTTCTCATCTCCAGGCTAAACAACCTCAATTCTGTCAACCTGTCTTCATAGGAGAGCTGCTCCAGCGCTCTGATAATCTCCACAGCCCTCCTCTGGATTGCTTCAACAGGTCCACGTCCCTCTGATGTTGGGGGCCTGAGAGCTGAACACAGCACTGCAGGCAGGCTCTCACGAGAGCAGAGTAGAGGAGCAGTATCTTCTCCCATGACCTGTTGGCCATGCTGCTTTTGATGCAGTCCAAGATACAGTTGGCTTTCTGCAAGTGCACATTGCTGGCTCATACTTGGTTTTTCATCCATCCCCAAGTCCTCCCGTGCAGGGGTGCCCTCCATCCACTCATTGCCCAGCCTGTATTTGTGCTTGGGATTGCCCCAGCCCACATGCAGGACCTTGCACTTGGCCTCATTGAACTTCATGGTGTTTCACCTCAAGCTTATCAAGGTCCCTTTGGATGGCATCTCTTCCCAACGTGTCACATGCACCGCACAGCTTGCTGGAGGTGCACCCAAGCCCCCTGTCCATGTTGCTGACAAAGATGTTAAAACAGCAGTGATCCCAACACTGAGCTCTGAGGAACACCATCACTCCTTCCCACGTTGACAAGGAGCCAGTAACTACAACCATCCAGCCAATTCTTCATCCACTGAGTGATCCATCTGGTGAATCCATGTCTCCAGTTTAGAGACAAGGATGTCACGTGGGACAGTGTCAAATGCCTTGCCACGAGGCCAGGTAGATGACATCAGTCTCTCTCCCCTTGACCACCAGCCTTGTAACCACCTTGTAGAAGGCCACCAGATTTGTCAGGCATGATTTGCCCTTAGTGAAGAAACCAGAAGGGCAGATGTTGGAGGATCTGGTTTTAGATTATGCTGTACAACCACAAGTCCTCCTCAATTCACTGCATTAAAAAATGCATGTTTAGTTTAGTGTTGATTGATTTCATACTCAGGTTGCAGGAGGGGAGTTTGGTCTTCAGTTTCTCATTCAGGTATCTAGAGGGGTTTTTTTTCCCCTTGTGTGTTTTGAGATTTCCAGTTCTGAATGGATAGGTGGCTTATCTTTTAATGGGCCATACCAGGGAAATGGCTTTTTCTCCAGAGCTTTCCACCTGAGGTGTGTGCTGTGTAAATAGCAGGATCATTGATGTGAAGTCCTGGTTTAGGATGTCTGTATGGTTGTTCTCCTTCAGACAATGCTGGGTTTAAATTCAAGTTTTGTAATGTCTAATCTAATGTCTATCAAAGACCCTCAGGATGACTTTGTAATGTCTTCATTAGAAACGTTTGCACTGTTCCTGAACCTTTCCTTCAGAAAGAATGCTTTCTGTCTCAGCTGCCTTCTACTGTAACTTTTGAGAGGCTCGTTTCAACTTGCTTTGTGTTGTTTCCAACCTGTTGATGTTTCCTCAGCAGCAGCAGCAGCATTTCTCCTTGTAGCATCCATAAGTTACTAAGAAAACTCGACTTGCGTTGTCGGGGGAGGGGGGAAAAACCCAATCTGACAAACATGTTTTTTCTTCAAACAGATGAAAACTTTATTCTCAAACATGACAGAGCGTTCCTTTTGTCAATGGCAAACCGAGGGAAACATACCAATGGTTCCCAATTTTTCATGTGAGTAGATGGAATACGAGAGTTGAGCTTTTCTTACCCAGAGAAGCGCTGTTCATGAGAAAGATGGTATTGCTAAATTCTCTATAACCATGTTATCTGCCTGATTTTAACCAGGGGTGAGTGGGTACTGGCATAGGAAACCTTAGTTAAGCAGGATTTGCTTGTGGCATTGATTTGGCTTAGAAGCTTGATACTACATGGGTGGTTTTCATTGCTTTATTTTACCCTAAACACACAGCTTATGCAGTGAGTTCTTCATGTGCAGAAAACAGATTCTTTGGCTTTCTGTGTGGACCAACCAAACCTTAACAAATCTGCCAATTCCAACGTTGAGCTTTTTATGTAAGAGGTCTGGAGGTGATTTGTCTGCTTTTGCATGTGCTCTTTAAACTGTGATCCTTTATGATTTACTTGTGGGGAGGATCATTTGGGGTTTTGTTTATTGCTTTTTAATTGTTTCTTGATTTATTTTTGTCATTACTTTTGGAGTGTTTGTTCCTGACTTGCTTTTCTTCTCTACCTCTGCATAGTTCTGTTTACTTGTGCCTACACCAACTAGTTTGGTACCAACACTATGTAAAATTATGTGCCAATAATCAGATTTTTCCTTCATTAGCTTAAAATCCATTCCAATATGTAGCCATATTCTGTTATACTGTAGAAAATGCATGACTTTACCATCAACAAACACTCATATCTGATATGTCAGAGCCTTCAGGGGATGGTAGTTATATCCTAGATTCAACATCTTTTTAAACCTGGTATTTGTCATGTGGTGATTCCCCCAGTTAACTCCCTTTTGCCTTCTCTTAGTATTTAACAGCTTGTATTTGGAAAGAGCTGGGTTATAACTTTGGCCTTGTGCTGAGAAGAACTTTGTGAAATAACACTGGTGTTTTCAAAAGTGAATCCCAGGGTAGTTATTTGAGTAGGAAAAGTGTGTGTGGGGGGTTTTCTTTGCCATCTTTCTTGGGGGATAAGAATGAATGGCGCTTCCCTGTCTTCAGTAAAGGAGTAAATTGTCCTCAAGAATCTTTCTTTCTTTGCCTGAAAAAGATCTTTTAGTATGCTGAAGTTCAGATAAGAAACATTTTTAGGTCTCTTCCTAAAGAATGCCCTAAAAATGGAAAATGAGTAGGAGCCTAGGTGGAAGTCTTTCACAGTTACCACTGTTCTGACTTTCCATAGAGACAGAGCAGTGTCAAAAGCTTGTTTCCTTTTACCTTCAAGCCAAATTTGAGATGTTGTGCTTCCTTACAGTAAGCCTGAAAGGTTAATTAAGCACACTAATATGGAAAAGTGTCCATATATTAAAAAGGTTGAGGCTTACTAAACTCTCCAAAAGAAACTGATTGACTGTTTTCTACTTAGTGACTTATCTTTTGGTTCTCTTGTCATCGTTTTCCATTTTTAAGCTTATCTGAACAGTATACATTCAAACTGAATAATGTCACATCCGTCAAGAAGCTGTCATTTGAGGGCTCTAAAGTTTCTTTTCTTCCCTGCATTTGATTTAGAAGCTGTCTTCTTTCCCTTTATGCTTAGCAGACTCAGCTTGTTCGATTAAAGAAACACCTTGTCTCTCCTTACAACTCAAAACAACCTCAGGTTGTATTGAATGCTAAATTACAATGTCTGGGGGACAGTGTAGGGTTTAAGGGTGCTTTCAGCAAATACAGAACTATTCCAAAGAGACAGATTTCTTCAAATTCTCTACTTTGTCATAAAATTACTGTAAAGAGGAATTACCAGTTTGGGGGGAATTCAGGCAGATTAAGGTTCCTAAACATAACCATCTCCATGGAAGCTAGATTCACCTCAGCTGCTTTTTAAGGTCCTGGTGTCCTGCTTGGCCTTCAGCTGCTTGGAGAGGAGGATGTGGATGTTTGAAAGGTCTGTGTCTTACCTGTCTGCCCCATATCTTGGATACCCTGTTACACTTAAATGGCACCAGCTTGCCCTAGTGTCAAGCAAGCGAATCGAGCCCAGGAGTAAACTCCCAGTCTAATTGATGAGGTTGAGGTGGGCTGTTGACAGGTCTTCAAAGCATATTCTAGACTTCTGTACCCTGGGGATGGTGGTTTTGTTATTTTACTGCCTGCAGACATCTAGTGTTCTTTAAGACATTGTTGGGAACCCCAAGACAGGGTTTGCAAATATGATATTGCATCTGCAAGACACCCTGCATTCCTGGGACAGCTGCTGGAAGCCAAGCAGATAGAATAAGGCAGCTCAGGAGGCCTGTGTGATGGCAAATGAGCCTTCTCCCTAGATCTGCCCAAAGGCTGAGCTGCCTACCTCACTTTTGAATGTCTTGACTATATCTAAGTTTATGCATTTAAGCTGAATCCCACCTTAGGCCTCTGCTGTAGGACACAGCTGATGCTGGGAATGAATCCATACAGTTATAGAAGCTGTGCAGAAGCCACTGAGGCTGCTGGTAAGGGCACTCGTGTATGTATATAATCAATTGCAAAATCAGGTTCATGTTTGATGACTTAAGTTTATAAATAGGCAAGGATGGATGGTGAAACACATAGTTCAACAATCTGTCTTTCTGTACAGATTGGGTTGGCTTTTTTAATGGTGGTACATAGTTTCTGCTTCATAAAGTGGAGAGTGAATTTCAAGACCACTACTAAAGATTTTGCCCAGGCAGTGTCTGAATTCACTTCAGAATGCACTCTATTAAAGCAGTTAGTCTTGCTTGCTGACATTTGTCTGATTACTTCAGGGAGTGTGCTGGTCATCTGTACAGCTTTTCTTTTTATTTTGCTTCCTTTAGTGTTATACTTGAAGCTGAAATTGAAACGTGTCTCATTAAATGTCATTAAACTCCAGAGGATTCTCAGTTATTCAGTAGGTTAGTGCTGGGAAAATTATCCTTTAAGTGTATAACCTGAAAATTGGCAGTCTTCAGTGGCAGCCTTTAGATATCCTTGTAATGCTTTGAACATGTTTTATTGATTAGATTTATAGAAAGGGAAGTAGCTCATCTCCACCTGAATTGCTTCAGACCTCAGCATTTTTTTCATAGGTAACTTCAGGGCTGACAGCTGTGTTTGTCACACACATCTGTTGTAGCAGATGAGTGCAAGTCAGTTCCTTTTCTTGTCTATAACTATTTGTCCAAGTAGGGCTAAAATAATAACAAGAATTCTGACTAACAGTTGTCCTTATCACAGAAAAGCCTGAATTTGGAATCACTAGTCTTTACAGAAAGTAATCAGACAGTGAGTAGCTCTTTGGCAGATTTCACTGACTGGTCATAACAAGACTATGCAGCGCCTAAGAATGTTAAAATTTGAGCTACAGTGATCAGTTTTCCTTGAAACAGAAGCTTCAAACTAATATCAACATAAACAAGCATCTGACTAACCTGAAAGCATCATCAGCTTCCTTTGATTGTGAGTTTCTCTGGCATGAATGAGCTTGAGGTGATGGTAGAGAACTGGGCATGGAAAAGGCAATGTATTGTCAGGAAGCTTCAGTGAGGCCACTGTAAAAAGAATGACCATAAGTTAAAAGTACTTGTAGAACCTGGCAAGGTTAAAAGTAGAATAAAGAGTCAGAAGTGAATGTTTGTGTGTGTGTGTGTGTATATATATATATATATATATATATATATACACACCTGTAATTTCAGAAATGCTGTATTCAAGGCTCATTAACTAATTTTCCCCACTTTTTCTTCTTACTTGAACAGTTGAGAAGAGAATGTCTAGGTAAGGAAGAGTTTTGTTTCATGCACACATACATTAAATAGGCCAAGTCTATTCACACATGTCTAAAAGTTCCTAGTCTGAAGAAATGCATCTTGTTGAAATCCAGCAGAAAGAATACAGAGACCATCCCTTTATAGTGCTTGAATATGTGAAATAGTGGAACTTCAGTTTCCTTTACCCAAAAGGACTGGGTGTTACATGGTGTTGCAGAACTGTGTTGAAGATAGATGTAAGGCACCAGGTTATAAAGTGGCTGTTTGGGTTTTCAGCTAGCCTCTTGATTTCATTTCAGTCTTTTCTGTGAAGAACTTTTTCTAGAGCCATCAGTTATTTAAGTGATCTAAACACCACTGGAGTGTGTTAGTCTTTTAATGGTCATGTTTCCATCTTGATGCTCAGATACAGAATCCTTTGGGTAGAGGTTGGTTGGAACCACTCCATTTCTACTTACTCCAATATCTGTTTTGAACAGCTGCCAAGAAAAGACTATTAATTATTACTTCCTGGGGGGAGAGCATTGCACAAATATATCTAATGGTCCCTGATTTAAAGTTGAGGGGATGGGATGTTCTTCCTTACCAATATATTCTGCACCTCAGTCGAGCTTATTTGATAGTGATGTCTTGTCTCTTCATAACAACTCCTTCATGTGTGCCAGACCCAACCTGCTAGCAAGGAGAAGTGCATGTCTTGTGGAAATCACAGGATGGTAGGGGTTGGAAGGGACCTTTAGAGATCATCTAGTCCAACCCCCCTGCAGAAGCAGGTTCACCTAGATCAGGTCACATAGGAACATGTCCAGGTGGGTCTTGAAGCCCTCCAAGGAAAATGAGTATATACAAGTACTAGAACATTCATGAGACTCCTGATCCTGCAAGTGCTTGCAGAGGCTTACCTGTGCTATCATTGTCATACAAAATCTGTCAAGCTACACTTACTAGAAAAATAGAGGTGTCTGTGCAGAATGAAGCACAAGGGAAACAATAGGAGGGAAATAAAAAGGGAACCAACCTCCCTGTTGTCATTGGGAAGTTTTGTGTCATCGTTTATTTATTGCCTTCTTATTTAGCCATAGAGTTTAGTGAGGAATACATCCTTATTGTAACTTAAAGAGGAGTCCTAGGTTGTGTTCCTTAGCAGTTCAGATGCTTGGAGTTCTTACCTCTTGTTTGAAAGCTATGTAAAACTTGAAGCTGTTTTGCTATTACTGCTAGATTTCCCTCCCCCCACACACCAATATTGAGGGTGGTGTTGGTTTAATGTATCTCAAGCTCTGCTTTCTTGCTCAAAACTAGCTTTTCTGTGTTTGAAAAATGTTTTTAATGTGTGGTGCCATGCCTAGTTACTCAATTCAAACAAACTAACCACTGCTAAATGAAGGATGAAAGAAATTGTGAGGACTCTCTTGTTTTTGACTTCACAAATTCTCTCTTGAGTGTTACCAGCTTATTCAAAGTGGTTTATTTCTAAGTCTCTTTGGTGTCCCAAAACAGGTATTTTTCTAATCAATAGTTATTATTTTCTACCATGAATGAAACAACCTCTGAGCCAATTATTTAAGAGTTAATAGTAATTATTTTCTACTATGAATGAAACAACCTCTGAGCCAAATATTTAAGAGTTAATAGTAATATAAACATCTACAAATATCTAATGGAAGAGGCTGAAGTTGCATTATCCTTGAGCAAAAGTGATGTATGTGCCCTTATCACACAGGCAGGTCCCATTGGCTTGGTCAAAAGTTTATGTGAGGGTACAACTTGTGTGAAGACATTCCCAGGGTGCTTTTATGTGTAATAAGCAACACTCATGTTACTTCAGTGCTTGAATATGCAGAGACATGATTAAGAACTAATAGTTTATTGGGGGGGAAGGGGAGAGAAGGGAGTTGAGGGGGCTGGGATATAGACACAAAAATGGAGAAGCTCAATTCATAATGCATTTTTAAAACATTGCTACTGTTCAGGGTTATACCAGAGCAAAAGTATGGTGCTAGCTGGTGCATATGGTGTCTTTTGTTTTGCATGTGCACTGTGTGTGTTTCTCTATAGTTCTGAACACGAGTGGTCTGATACATGCATTGCCATTTTAAAGAGAACACCTGTTTTCCTTAGTTTTGGAGAAGCTTCATGGCACAAGGAAGGTGTCAGCTAATGGTGATCTGTGTGAAGTTGTAGACTTGCTGACTTAACTAGTCTGTAAGCCAAGATGTTGGAGGTGCCATTGGATGAAGTACATCCTTAGGGCTGGATTCAGTAGAGCATTTGAACACCTGTGTAACTGCAAGCACGTGAATAAACCCTTTGATACCAGTTATTCATTTGCTTAAAGTGGCATATGTGTTCTAAAGCTCTTACTGGATTGAGACTTAGGGGGGAGTGGGAGGATTCTATCCTCTGACCATTTGTCTTTGTACCAGTGTATGCAAGCAGGTTATGTCTGTAGGCTTCTTTTTGTTTTGAAGGAGAATTTACTGTAGCTTTCAAAGTACCTTTGTATTCTAAAGAAAATTTAGAGCCCTCTTTTAGGCATCCTTGTTCTGCATACGACTTGATTAACATTGACTTTAAAGTTGTATTTGATAAAACATAGACTCAGTTTTGTCTGAAAATGTATTACAATTTATTTCTGCCATTTTTGTGTAAAATTTACAGAAACAGTGTTACATCGTGCGCTCCAAAGGTAATGTCTCATTCCTCTAAGGCTGTGTCCTTTCCTTTTCTTCTTGCTGTTTTTATCTTTCTTGTGTTGTTTTTTTTTCCTGATCATATTGTAATGTGCATTGAATTCTTTGCTAGGACTGAGGTTCTTGGAGGGGGGTGGGTGATAACATGCTTTTGTCAAAGGTGCTTTTTTTTTTTCCCTTCAACAGTACCTTAAACCAGTTTAAATTTAGAGTGAAGAAAGGTGTTTATCCCCCTGTAAATAACTCTGATAATACTATCTATGAGAAGGCAGGTTGTTGAATGTTTTAGATTCTCCAAGTTCTGTATAGAAATGATTGAATGAATGACTATTCTGGGGGCAGAGGACACCATGACTTGAGGTTTCTATAATGTAAAAACAGTACACTGGGGTTTCTCCTGATTTAACCGCTGAAGCCAAAGCAAATGTTCAAGGATTAAAACTTTGAAGTGGTCTTGCAAAGTGCATGTTTGCAGAATAAGATGTGATGTTAGAACCCTGACATTTTGATGAGAACTTGGCAAAGCACAGTAAGAAGCTGGGTTTCTGGTTCCCCTAGGAAGTCAGTCTGTTGCAGTCACCCAACTCCTTGGGCTACATCTAAAAAGTTATCTTTTTGGATAATGCTTTTCCTTGTGTTTTCACTTCAAGAACAGTTAAATGAGACAAAATCCTATCCACTCTAGCTCTCAAATTGCCAGTGTAATGGAAGAAACCTCTACAAGGGTTTTCATGTACCAGCTGTCCCTTTCTTTGCTTATTGGGGACTGGTCTAAAGGATGTACATGCTTAGGTGATTTGCTCAATTGGTCTTCAAGTGCTGCTGCAGCATGGCAGCACATTACTACAGCATCCCTGTCAAGTGTGTTTAAACCCATTGCTGTTCCTAGCTAATTCTAAGCACTAAGTCTCCTTTATTATTGGCTTCATTAAAGTAACCCACTCCTAATTTTCCCCTAGTTTAAATCTGCTTTGTAATTAAGGCTGCTGAAACTGCTTCACTGAACAGCAGGTTGTTAATGCAGTTAACTTTTGCTTAAAGAACTCAAAGCTGTAAGAATTTTTTCAGTTGCTAGCAATATGCTGTGTTAGCAGAGAGGAAACAAAGAACACCCCCTACCACTGAGAAATGAAGTGTTGGCCTGATAGCATTCCTTTCCCCTGTGATAAACCAAATATGTTTTCTGTAGGATTTAATATTACAGAATTGGAAGGGCTGGTTGGCATTTGGAGCTTTAAAAAAACCAATCAAGAGTGTAAACACTCCTGATTCACAGTTCCATCCCTTGGCATCTGTTTGAGCACTGCAGTGTTTTGTGACCTAATAGTTCAAAACTCGAGCGAAGAAATGTGCTTAAAAAGTCAAGTTTAATTATAGCAGTGAAAAAAATGGCTTTGTAGCATCTCTGTGTTATTGTCAATTTAGAAAAAGCATCTGTGATTGATTTGTTTTTGAGAGAGAGAGAGAGGGCAGTTGATTGGAAGAAGGCTGGGAAGACAAGGCAGTGCCTGGGGAGGAGAGAGGAAGAATGTTTCCAGATATTTAAATAACTTCCAATGCAAATTATCTTGACTTCTATGGGGTTTTTTTCCCCTTCCCCAATATGTAAGAGAAATGCAAATTCTGATGATCCTTGTTGAGTTTGCAAAACATGGCACCCTGTGCAACACTATGCAGGCTTCTACAAGGGATTTCCCTTCTCTTTTTGGAGAGCAGTAGAGATAGATAGCAGGTCGTAGTATTACCATCAAAAAGGTGCATCTTAACATGTATTTATCTATTCACTGCCTTCAGGAGAACAATTGGAAGTCAGCTCAGAAATCTGGTATCACTCCAAATGCCTTTTAGGATAGGAGTGGGAAAGATAACACAGTGGCATTTCTTCTTCAGGCTGGAAACAAACAGCTAACCGTGGGAAGCTGAAAAATGGGCACGAAGTCTGCATCTATCACACCAGTCAGCTGTAGGGTAGCTACATGTCTGCTTGCACTGTGCTGCTGTTGCTTTTGGGAAGCCTGTGAGCTTACCAGCTGAAGTGTTACAGTCTTGATGGCTAAAGACAGAAATGTCACTTTATATTCTTGAGTCCTGGGGCCAATCGAGTAAACGGAGAGTCAGAAAGGTTCAGGGTGGGGGGTATGGGGAAAAAGCAAAGACTCTTACCACATATAACAACTCTCTTTTTAAATACACTGACTTTAAAGTGACCTTGTAAGAACCTAACAATTTCAGGAGCACTTAAATTCCATTAGCTGCCCAACATTTCTTGCCAAATTGTATCCGATCTGCGGCTGTCAGTGAGTTCTATTGAGCGTGTATTTAAAGGCACTTACGTGAAGATTTTGTTGCATGCATAGAATGATCCTTGCTACAACATTCAAGTATGCAGTTAGCTAAACCTCAAGCAGGAGTCATGTAAGAGTTGTAAAAAGCCTGTGTATAGCTATAAAGTTTCCTTAATTCCATGTATGTAACTGGATTTTTCACTATTTTTTGTCTTACCTTCACCTCTTTATGTTTTTTTTTCCCCTGTGCCATTCTCCTCTTTTACTTCACCTGAATCCCTGATTCTTTTTTGTTTTTTACCACCTTACCATCTTGCTGTCTGTCAAACAGAACAACAAAACCTGCTCCTCATCTCGATGGGTAAGAATCCTTTCTAGTTTCTCCAATAACGGGCTAAAATGTGAAGGCTTGGAAGTCTTTGTGTGTCGTATTGAAAGCACACAACAATGGGGAAGCAAGTTCTTAATGCTGTGAAAGATGATACAATAGAACAAGATGGAAAACAAAAGCTTCAGTTCTAGCAAAATGTCAAGTTGCAACTTATTTCCTGCAGCTGGACAAAAACTTGGAAGGTCTTAAATCCTAACGTTTGTTTCTTTAAAAATGGTTGCTGCCCTCACTCTGTAAATCACAGAATGGTAGGGGTTGGAAGGGACCTTTAGAGATCATCTGGTCCAACTAATGACAAGTTTATTATATTTGGATAATCCCCTTTTTTTTTAATGCCATGTTTTTATCCCCAAAATGTGTAAGTTCCTGAAAGTTTAAGTTAAGGGGTGAATGGAAGAAGGAGAAAAATGTGGTATGGCAGAGTCAAACTGGGCATTCCTTGATGATAACTGTCCCTGCAACACTGGGAATTGCTTGTATAAATCTATAAATGTTGCTTCTCTTGGGGGAAATTGCATTTCTCTGATGTCTTTATATATGGACCCTTGATCTCTCTCTTGAGCAAGACTTCTTCAAAAATAGAGGGGTGGTTTAGAAATGATCTATTTACCCACGTACAAGAGGGTGTAGAGACATCAAGCCTTTGTCTCCAGTTGAACTGGCATGGACCTCTGTTTCATGTTGCATGAATCTTTAGCCTTATTCTAAATGTAAAAGTCAGAAACCCCTTATTTTTAAGTTTAATCCATTTTAAGCTTAATCCATTTTAAGAGCCAGATGATGCCAGTGAAGCCGAATGTTTGTGTTTGAGTGACTTCAGAGATCTGTGATTCATTGGAAAACAGCTACAGCAACGTATGAATGTTTGTGCTTTCCAACTGTTTTATTTCTGCAGTGTCCATGTTGTCTTTGGACTGGTTATTTCTGGGTTTGAAGTAATAGAACAAATAGAAAACCTGAAAACTGATACTGCAAGTAGACCCTATGCAGATGTACGAGTTATTGACTGTGGGGTGCTTGTTACCAAACCAGCAAAAGATGGTAAGCAGAACACACACCTGAAGTTCATTGAGTGTTCTCTGTGTTTCTAGAGACTATAAAAACTGATGCCAGCATCTAAAAATCATTGTGATAAATCTCTAGGTTCTTAACTTGTACAAGCCTTTACAAATTAAATCCTGGTGTTAAGCACAGCAAAGGGGGGAAAAAGGGATTTCTAACCTGAACCTTTGTGCCTTGGAAAACATTTGCCTGCTTCCTCTTCTTCATCAATGTTTGGTGTCAATGGGATGGGATCAGAAAGTAATCAGACTTTTTTTTTCAGTGGGAAAGGTGAAGACACAAACAGATCTTTTTCTTGAAGATGAATGTTGTGGAGTATTTCCAAGTGGTTATTTTAAGAGCCCATGTAACGTTAATCTCTGCAGTATATGTACCTGACATAACTTTTCAGGAGAATTCAGAAGGGATAAATTGTCTTCAGTATCCATTTGAACAGTTGCTGTTGCATTTTCTACTTCACATTTGACTTTTCTTAAGGATCATGTGGTTAGTTATGTCCTTTAGAGAAAGTCAAGAGGACAGATCATGTAGAAGTATGAGGGTGCAGAAAGGAGAGGATGACAACACTTTAGAAATGAGAAATATAGAACTAACCCTTCGTTAAACTTTGTACAACATGGATATGACTTTGGAAATAAACTGTATGTTTTTTACTGTTGCTTTTTGCTGATCCATGTGTTCTATTCTAACCCAAAGGTGTGAGTTCAGTCTTAAAACACATTTTCAAAGGAGAAAAGGGGGGAAACCTTCATAGAATCACAGAATGGTAGGGGTTGGAAGGGACCTTTAGAGATCATCCAGTCCAACTCCCCTGCAGAAGCAGATTCACCTAGATCAGGTTGCATAGGAACATGTCCAGGTGGGTCTCGAAGCCCTCCAAGAAAGGAGCCTCCACAACCCCTCTGGGCAGCCTGTGCCAGGGCTCCCTCACTGAAACAGTATTTTCATATATTTAAGTGGAACTGTTTGTGTTCCAGCTTCATCCCATCACCCCTTGTCCTGTTGCTAGCTACTATAGAAAAAAGGGATGTCCCAACCTCCTGACACCCACCCTTTAGATATTTGTAAATGTTAATAAGATCCCCCCTCAGTCTCCTCCAGACTAAACAGCCCCAGGTCCTGCAGCCTTTCCTCGTATGAAAGATGCTCCAGTCCCCTGATCATCTTGGTGTCCCTGCACTGGCCTCTCTCCAGCAGTTCCCTGTCCCTCTTGAGCTGGGGAGCCCAGAACTGGACACAGGACTCCAGATGAGGCCTCACCAGGGCAGAGTAGAGAGGGAGAAGAACCTCCCTTGACCTGCTGCCCACACTCTTCTTGATGCCCTCAGGCTGCCATTGACCTTCTTGGCCACGAGGGCACATTGCTGGCTCATATTTAGGTTATTATCAACCAGCACTCCCAGGTCTCTCTCCTGGAGCTGCTCTCCAGCAGGTCACCCCCAGCCTGTGCTGGTGCGTGGGGTTGTTCCTTCCCAGCTGCAGGACTCTGCACTTGCCCTTGTTGAACCTCAGGAGGTTCCTCTCTGCCCAACTCTCAAGCTGTTTGAGACCTCACTGAATGGCAGCACAGCCCCTGGGGAATCAGCCAGTCCTCCCAGTTTGCTGTCATCAGGGAACTTGCTGAGGGTACACTCCTCAGCCTTTCTCTGTATCAGCTTGGTGCAAGTTAGTGCTCAACTTGGGTTAGAAACTTGATGATTTGAAAACGTTTTGGCTTTACAGTGACACATCTTATAGGGAGGAAGCTGCACTGGAAAGTTGTTACAGTTTACTCCATAGCAACTAGATAAATTCTTAAGACTGTCTTTACTGGAAAATATTTGTATCATTTTATTGGTGTGAATTTAGAGTGGACACAGTTCTATGACTTATTATTATTGTACTTTAATGCAACTCATTGTGAGAAACGTTCACAGAGCTCCCGAGGCAGTAAGTGTGTGTCTTTTGATATATGTCTATATTAAAGATAGTCTACTTTGTGCTGTGTAGATGCACACTACACACACCTGTACATGTGCACACTGTGACTTGAAAATATCTGTTTTAAGCTTTGGAGAAGAAGAAGAAAGTCTGTTCTGACTCGGAAGCTTCAGACTCCTCCTCCAGTGCATCGAGCTCTTCAGAAACTTCATCTGAAAGTGAAGCTGAAAATGAAAGAAGCAGAAGGAGAAAGCGCAAAAGAAGAGCTAAAACCAAACAGTCAAGGAAACGAAGAAAGGAAGAGAGGAAGAAAGAGGATCCAAGGTGCAAACGAACCTCCAGCCAAAGACGGTGACTAGTGTCTTACATTTGAGAATTGCAGGGAAACCTGAGGAATTCAGCTTTGTTTTCATGAAATGCTCCAGCAAGGGATAGGAAAATGCTTTTACTTGTGTTTGGGTTTTGATGCTTGACTTCTATAAACAAAAACCCAGCCAACCAACAAAAAAAATCCTAAAGCTGAGATCCTTGAGTGGACTTTTTTCCTGGAAAGAGTTAAAGATCATTGTAGATAGTCGTTTGAGTTGCTCTAGCTGGTGAATGTCTGCATGTTGAAGCATTTAGGATGGTATTCTTGCCTTAGTGAGACATCAGGCAAATCTTTGGTGTATATTTGATTATGTTTTGAAAGTGTTTCATGAGAAACGGCAAGTAGAAAACTAAATTAATAGCTGTCAAGTGAGAACTGATCTTTCTCCTCAATAACACCATCCTCCCTTTAGCCTGAAGTGGGCTCTTTGCTTGTTAAGCCATCTTAAAGTTGGAAGCATCACGTGGGATTGTTTTGAGGTTCGCTTTAAAAAGTGTCTTATCCCTTGACGGTTGATTTGGATTCACCAACTTGGTGTTTTTTTTCCCCACAGCAGCCTTTCTGACAAGAGTGATAAAACAGAAAAGGCAGTTGATGTTGGCACCAAGAGGGACAAACCTGTGGTACGTCCTGAAGAGATTCCCCCGGTGCCTGAAAACAGGTTTTTGCTCAGAAGGGACGTGCCTGTTGTCAACGTAGAACCTGAACCGTAAGGAGCACTGAGCTTTCTTCTTCACTTGGTGGAAACGATGCACAAAGTTTTCCTTCTAACATTCTGCTGCTAGTACTGATGGTTCTAGTGTCAGAATTTTTAAGTGAGGTTGTTTCATGGTGCTTTCTACAGTTTTCTTTGCAATATTCCTTACCACCAGGGTTGTTCAACGAGATGTATTGAGTTTGTTTCCTTGGTCCTTAAGGGTCCTGCACTTTATAAGCTTGAACTCACAGATGATGGAGGAAAAAAACACCAGTGAAATCACAAGAAACTTTGTGATGTAAACAACAGCAAATATTTGGTTGCAAGGGGGACTTTGGATGTAAAGGAAGTCTTGAGTTCACAAGTTGTTTTCCGTTTGTGTTTTGCTTTTCTACTAAACTGCAGTTCTGTCAAATTTCTGTACTTTTGGACTGGGATAAGCTAATAAGATGATGATCATTAACAAGATGATCAGGGGACTAAAGCATCCTTATGAGGAAAGGCTGCAGGAACTGGGGATGTTTAGTCTGGAGGAGACTGAGGGGGATGTTGTTAATATTTACAAGTATTAAATGGTGGGTGTCAGGAGGTTGGGACATCCCTTTTTTCTGTTGTATCTAGCAACAGGACAAGTGTAATGGGATGAAGCTGGAACACAAAGTTCCATTTAAACATAAGAAGAAACTACTTTGCTGTGAGATGAGGGAGCCCTGGCACAGGCTGCCCAGGGAGGGTGTGGAGGCTCCTTCTTTGGAGGTCTTCAAGACCCACCTGGACACGTTCCTATGTGACCTGATCTAGATTGACCTGCTTGTGCAGGGGAGTTGGACTAGATGATCTCTAAAGGTCCCTTCCAACCCCTACCATTGTGATTCTGTAATACATTACATTGCCAGACACCTAAAATCAAGAGGGATTTCAGTTCATGGTATGGTCTCCTGTAAGCCTTTTCTTGAAACATTACTTACTTCATGTTTCCAAAGCTTTAGTTTCCATTTCTTTAGAGGACATGCAAAACTGTAAAAGAAAGATTGGTTAGGAAAGAAGCAAGGCTTTAGAACCTGTCAACTATCAACCTGTCAACAGGACCCCTGGTTCTTTCCCCTGTACTACACTCATAGAGTTCATTCCCCAACCTGTGCTGGTACATGGGGGTTGTTCTTTCCCACATGCAACACTCTACACTTGCCCTTGCTGAATGTCATTGGATTTCTCCTCAACATCCTGAAACGCTTCTGCTCCTGTTATCTTGATGATTTGTGCACCAAATACAAGTTAAAAGTAACAAGTGGCTTTTCTAAAGAGTGCTTTGCAAGCTCTTTGTTAGCAAGAGCTCTGACAGGCTGCACATTTGTTGGAAAACAAGGATACCTTGATTTGGTTGCAGAACTGTGCATGTCTTGCTTTATTTCTCAGAGAATTCAATGAATTCTTGGTGCTGCCATCTCAAAGCAAATGAATAAAATGAATGTTTTGCATGATTAAGCTAATTTCAAGTTATGTTTCCATGTCAGTTCATATTTTATTAATCTGTGTAGGAAGCTTCTTGATGCCACACCAGTTCTGACTGAGCAGAAGCCATCAGTCTCTAAATCTGGACGAAAAATTAAAGGAAGAGGCACAATAGTATGTGACAGTCTTTTAAATCCTTTTTTCTTATGCAGACTACCTCCTCTGACCTTGGGCTTTGCATTTCCTTGGAGGTTTTGTGTGACACTTTAACTACTGTTGACATAATGTAGATTCTAGCTTGGAAGGCTGAGGTATTCCCCGCACCCCTCCATTTTTCTTACCACTGTCTTTTTACTTAAGGATTGATTGGGAGAACAAATGCTGACTCCTCAGCTACAAGAAGACTTCAAACGTTAAAAAAAAGTAGTTTTACTTGAAAGACTGAAATTAATTCAACCAGATTCATCCCCCATGAGCCACAAGATCTAAAGTAATGAGAAGTGACAAGAGCTTTTACTCTTCTCCACTCACTGGGTTTCCTTGCTGTTTCTGTTAAGCCTCAACGATTAACAGTAGCTAAAGCTGTTGTACAAGTCCAAAGGATGTACAGCCCTTTCTCATGTATATTGTTTGTCCTCCACAGTTCTGATATTTGCATCTTCAACAGTTTATTTTTGTTGGCAGCTTTGATGGAATCCCATTGTTCTGCTTCTTGAGTTAAATCAGCCTTTTGTTTCCTTTTAGCTTCTTAATGTAGTTCCTCAGTTTTTGTCAGCTGTGCTGGCTGAGGTCAAGTCTGTGTAATTTCTTTGACACCTCATGGGCAGGATGTTACTTCTTGGTAGTGACACTGCACAGCCACACTGTTATTTCTCAGTCAGTAGGAGGAGAAGCTAAGAAAAGCTGTCTTAATTGTGCATTTCATTCCAGTGTATTTCAAACTGTAGCATACCATGACTGAACATAATCTTCCCCTTTAGATTACTTTCCTGGGTTTAGTTGAGCAGGTGGCATTTGGGTAACTATAAACCAAACACACCTTGGTCCTGCCAATTTTTTTTGCCAAGGGGAAGTCCTCAAAGTGAAAAAGAAGTTGATGTCTAGAGATCAAATATCTCTGCAGCTGAAGACACTTTTTGTTAGAGTGGCCTTAACTGAGACTCCTCTGAGCGTGATTTTCTCATGAGAGCCATTGGATTTGGGATGGGCTTTCCTCCTGATTCCCTCATGATGCTGTTATTTCAAGCCACAAAATCAGCTTTAGGTGTCTGTAGCATGGGCCAGAGTGTTGTAGTGTTTGAGCCTCACCAGAGAACCAGCTCTCATTTGCCAGCCTTAACATTAAATCATTAAAGCTGTCTTGGCTGCATCTGACAACTTGCATTTTATGACACCTGTGATGTCCATTAAAGTGGAAAGTTTTGAAATACTTATATAAATAAAGACTTTTGGCTAAATAGGTTAAAGCTGAGTGGAATTGGCTCTTGCCAGGGATTTGATTTTGACACTCTCTTGGCAAAACTACGAATGAAAACCCGTAAGATCAGAAATAATTTAGGGCTTGCAATTTAGATGGAGAAACACTTTCTTTTTTGGCCACCTGTAGTAACTAGCTTTGATTAGCAACAGTTTCTGTCCAGAGTGAGCTTGTTTGATGCTTTCCAAAAGAGTTTAGAATCCTCTTATTTCCTGACAGATTCTTGAGTATAATATGAGAGAGTTAGGTCCATGAAACCCTCACAACGTATTCCATGTCATTCATCTGTAAAAGCCTTTTTTGTACAAGTAGTCATTGCTTTTAGCTCAACCCATAAGGAAGCTCTAAATCTTCATGACCAGTTACCTTTATTTGTTAAATGTAAACAGGATGTCTTAAAGACTTCTGCCTGTAATTAACTGAATAAACCAACTCGTGCATCTTCCTGGTTTTATTCTAGGGAGCAATATAATTGGTTTTTTTCTTCCACATATTGCTTGCTTGGTTCAAAATAATTGAGTAAAACCCAGATGTTTTTCTTTATTGAGTCAAGGAGCAACTAATTTCCTCATAGAATTTACCTAAGTGTGTATCCAACTGGGTAATGGAAAATAATGAGTTAGCAATATTAGAAGGCTTTTTTTTCCTCTGCTGCACAAGTAGCTCTTACTGCCTACTTAAATACTGTGCCTAAGCATGTTTTTAAGTGTGAAGCTTCATTACCCTTCTGTGAAAGGGCTTTTTTTTTTCACTTGGAAGGTGCCTTGCATTGATTCCCATTTCAGAAGAGCTGAACAGCAGTAACATTTGAAGTAGGGCTTGTCTTTACCCAGACAAGCAGTTAAGTGAAACATCTGTGCTTCGGTATCTTGGGGAAAAAAAAGTTGATTATCAGCAGTAATTGTGCTGTTCCTAAAGGTGTTATGTAAAGGGAATCTGTGACCTCTTCCCTCAGTCTTCCTTGAAACAAAAAAATGACTTCAGAGAAGATTGAGGGGGGATCTCATTAATATTTACAAATGTATAAATGGTGGGTGTCAGGAGGTTGGGACATCCCTTTTTTCTATTGTATCTAGCAACAGGACAAGGGGTGATGGGATGAAGCTGGAACACAAAGTTCCATTTAAACATAAGAAGAAACTACTTTACTGTGAGGTGAGGGAGCCCTGGCACAGGCTGCCCAGGGAGGGTGTGGAGGCTCCTTCTTTGGAGGTCTTCTAGACCCACCTGGACACGTTCCTGTGTGACCTGATCTAGGTTGACCTGCTTGTGCAGGGGGGTTGGACTGGATGATCTCTAAAGGTCCCTTCCAACCCCTACCATTCTATGACTTAGCTGCTGGCCTCCCTTAGGCTTTGTGAAATACTCTTTGAGTATGAAAAGATAGAGTTAGCTATGTGTTCTGCCCTCATGTGTGGGATCTGTGCATACCAACAGTAGGTACTTGTGGCAGGAAGCCTAGAAGTTGTCATGTCTTCGTGTGTTTGCTTGAGTGGTGTCGTCTGGCTTATTGGTACAAAGTGCATGCACAATCTGTGTGGGGAGGCACCATGCATTGTCTATATCATCTCCTTTAAAGGAGAGTATCTTACACAACCACCTTTCTTTGCTTTCACAGCGATATCACACCCCACCTCGATCCCGGTCGTGTTCCGAATCCGATGACGACGAGAGCAGCGAGACGCCTCCTCACTGGAAGGAGGAGATGCAGCGGCTACGAACCTACAGACCCCCGAGTGGGGAGAAGTGGAGCAAAGGCGATAAGTAAGAGCCTTACTACAAGTTGAAAACATCTTGGCTTTTTTTACACCAGCTTTAATAGCTTGTGTAGATGTACTGTGTCGTTCAGCAGGGCCAAGGAAGTGATTGTCCCCCTGTGCCGGGCCCTGGTGAGGCTGCGCCTCGAATGCTGTGTCTGGTTGTGGGCCCCTCGCTACCAGAAGGACACTGAGGGGCTGGGATGTGTCCAGAGATAGGCAGCAAGGCTGGGGAAGGGTCTGGAGAACAGCTCTGATGAGGAGTGGCTGAGGGAGCTGGGAATGTTTAACCTAGAGAAGAGGAGGCTGAGAGGAGACATGAGCACTCTACAGCTATCTCAAGGGGAACTGTAGTGAGGTGAGGGTCGATCTCTTGTCTCCGGTAATGAATGATAGACCATGAGGAAGTGGGTTCAAATTGCACCAGGGAAGGTTTTGTTGGGACATTAGGAAGAACTTTTTCACTGGGAGAATTGCTAAGCATTAGAGTGGGCTGCCCAGAGAGGTGGTGGAGTCACCATCCCTAGAGACAGTCAAAAGATGTAGAGTTGAGGTGCTGAGGGATGTGATTTAGTGATGGGCCTGGCAGTGTGAGGTGAGGGGTTGAGCTTGATGATCTTAAAGGTCTTTTCCAACTGTAACACTTCTGTGATACTTGTGTTAGAATAAAAACTGTATCTTTGTGGTTATTGCATTCCACTTACATTCCAAGAATCAGCAGTGGGAGACTTTCTTAAACCCTTTCTGCTTTGCTAATGTGACACCAGATAAACACGTGCTGGGAAGTGTCAGAAGGCCAGGACAGTTGTTTCCCATAGTGCCATCTTGAATAATTAAGTAGTAATGAATTGGCCTGTCCAGTTTCTTGTTGCTTTCCATACAGTTTGCCGTGTCAGTTTTCCTTGAGCCTCAGACTTAGTTATGTGGTTTCTTTGGTATAGAGTAAAACAATCAAATCCACCAATCCTGTATTGCTATCTCTGTCTGCAATTGCAAACTCTGTGAGGCCAGCCAGCTCTCCAGAATTTCTGATGACACTGAAAATGAACTTCTATCAAATGATCATCAGTGAACCTCAAAAGGAGAACTGGAGAGTGTTCTCTGTAACTGAATAATTGCAAGTTCAGTTTTATTGAGCTTAATTGCATTGGAAGTGGGGAAAATGCTTTATCTGAAGGGTTTTTTGGAGTTTCCACTTAATGTGAGGCATGTTTGTTGGGTTTTTTCCCCAGGTTGAGTGACCCCTGTACAAGCAGATGGGATGACAGAAGTGCATCCAGGAGATCAAGGTCTTGGTCGCACAACGGTTATTGTGATCCAAGTACTGTGAGATACTCTGGCCATCACAAGAAACACAGGAAAGAAAAGAAGAAGGTGAAGCATAAAAAGAAATCTAAAAAGCAGAAGCATTTCAAGAAGCACAAACAAGTGAAAAAGAAGAAAACGTCAGCCTCATCAGACGTAGAATCCTCTCACTCCTTCCTCAGGAGGACAAAATCATCTTGTGACCGTGAGAGGAAATCTCGGTCCTCATCGTCATCTTCTAGACATTCATCCAGAAGAGAATGGTCTAAGTCTGACAAGGAAGACCAGAGCTCATCGACTTTATCAAGCAGAGGGTCTCGATCACACTACAGGTCCAGGTCTAGGTCTAAATCCAGGTCTTACTCCCGAAGAAGCTCTAGATCAAGGTCAGCCTCTAAATCGTCACATTCACGAAGCAGGTCGAGGTCAAGCTCTAACCCCAGGCATCAAAAGACGGTTTCCAGTTCCCCACGAAATATTTCCACCCGATTAAATGAGAACAAGTTGGCCAAGCCCGCAGAGCCTGTGAGGGCAGTGATGCTCCCCACTGATAAAATTGTTGTAGCCCCAGTCGTCCCAGAAAACCTCCCCGTTATACCCTTAAGCGACAGTCCACCGCCTTCGAGGTGGAAACCTGGGCAGAAGCCCTGGAAGCCGTCTTATGAACGGATTCAGGAGATGAAAGCTAAAACGACTCATCTAATACCCACCCAAACTAATTACAGCTTGGTAGTCGTTAAAGAAGCCAACACTTCCTCCTCCTATCGAAAGCGCCGGAGGAGCTCGGACAGCGACAGGAGCGGTTATTCCAAGTCTCGCAGCGACAGGAGCTCAGAGAGTTGGCTGAGGTCCAGGAGCAGGTCCTCTCGAAGCAGGTCATACTCAAGATCTTACACGAGGTCCAGGAGTAGCTCGAGGACAAAGTCTCGTTCTTCTGGCAGGTCACCATCAGCGAGCAAATACCGCAGTGACAGGTCAGCTTACAGCGAGTCGACGTCCTACTATTCCGTCAGTGACGACGACAAACACGGCAGCAAAAGGAAATCCACGTCGAGTGATCCCAAAGCTCGATCCCTTCAGCTGAGGCAAGAAACCAGCTCTGAAAGCACAGTCCCTTACAAGTGTGCAAAGGACTGTGACGAGTCGTCTCGAGGGTTGAAAGAGAGTGACAGCTTGTCATCCTCAGACTTCTCTACCGACAGCGAGCGTTCAGCCAAGGTGAAAGCAGCCCAAGACAAAGAGGGCCGCTTAGGAGGAGATACTCAGAAACTGGATAAAAACAGCTTAAGTTCTGAGAGAGGGGAGGAGAAATCCAAGTGTGAGCGGGATCCTGATCATACCAAGAAGAAAGCAGCTAAGGAGAAGTCTTCTGAGCAACCTAGAGGTGGTGCAAAAACGAAACGCAAGTCCTACGCTGGCAGTAAATGGGACTCTGAGTCCAACTCTGAAAGAGGAGAGGCAAGGCGGCGGCGGGGAGATTCCAGACCCTCCTCTGACAAAGAAGAAGGAGAGGCCACATCAGGATCTGACACAGAGCTTAGTGTTACCAAAAGGATGAAAAAGCCATCCAATTCCTCGGAAGGCTTTCTGGGTTCTGATTGTACGTGGAAGACAAGCAAGCAGCCGCTGTCTTCCGAGTCGGAGAGTTCCTGTTCCAGCTCGACAAACGTTAGAGGGAAGTCAAAGAAACACAGACACGGGTCAAAAAAGCCTCCTAAGAAATCACATTCCAAAAAGGCCAAAGAAAAATCCAAAGGGAAAAAGGAGAAGAAACACAAAGTTCAGAAGAGAAAAGAAACGTTTCATTGGCAGCCCCCCCTGGAGTTTGGTGAGGAAGATGATGATGAAATAAACGAGAAGCCGGTGGCCAAGGATGATAAAGAAAAGCAGCTTGACAGGGACAGCAAAGATAAACCCCAAACGTGTGAGAAGAATGAAATGGTTGAAATAGTCAAAGATAAGATGGGAAACGGTGCCAGGTCTTGTGCAGGTGAAAACCTTTTAGGTAAAAGCAGTGTGTGTGATGCCTCACCGGAGCACAGTTCCCTTCATAAGGACGGCACCAAAACGAACGTGTTGAACTCGGGAGTAAATGTGACTACTTGCAAGAATGAGGTGAAACAAGCTGAAGAGAGTAACCAGAATGGGTTGGAAGATGTCATTCAGACAGATGACAGCATGGAGATTTGTACTCCAGAGCGTAACTCGCCAGGGAAGGTTGATGTTGTGGACATTTTGTCTCCTGTCATTCTCGCTGCTAAACCTCTAAGTGCTGCGATAAACAAAGATTTACAGGTTGAGACCCCTGAGGAAGATGCTGTCAAAGTAGGAAACAGTGTTATAGACTTTGCTAATATTAAAGAAGAAAAAGAAACAGGAAGGCAAGAAAATAACTCTGTCCCTGCTTCTAGTGCTAAAGACTGTAGCTTAAAAAGTGAAGTTACTGAAAATGCACAGAGCAACGTGGCAGATAATAAATGGAAACCTCTGCAAGGGGTTGGTAACGTACAACCAGCAGCAGTTGGTACTGCCACAGAAGTCAAGAACGTAGCTTCTGCACCAGAGCCTAAAGCAGCAGGGTTAAGGATTGAGATAAAAGCTAAGAACAAAGTAAGGCCTGGGTCTCTGTTTGATGAAGTTAGAAAAACAGCCCGGCTGAATCGAAGGCCGAGGAACCAAGAGAGTTCCAGCGAGGAAGAATCTCCAAGCAGAGATGACAACAGCCCATCCAGGAGCCTGAGTAGGTCACGAAGTAAATCTGAGTCTAAATCCAGACACAGAACAAGGTCTGTATCTTACAGTCACTCCAGAAGTCGATCCCGCAGTTCCACGTACTCCTATAGGTAAGGAGTCTGTGCTGTTCCCACAGCCTTAACCCCTTAACTTGAGAGTTCTGCTCTTTTAAGGCACGTTTTTCTGTTTACCTGAAAGGGTAAAGCTTTAATAGTGCTTTTGCTTCCCGTTTGCTGCTGCTCTTCCCATCAGTTACATTCCACTTGGTGCTTTTCTTCGTTGGTTGTAGGTCAAGAAGCTACACAAGAAGCCGAAGCAGAGGATGGTACAGCAGAGATCGCTCCAGAAGTCGAAGTAGTTCTTACCACAGTTACAAGAGTCGTAGGTAAGTGTCTGTAGTTCTTGCACCTGGGAAAGGATAACCCCAGGTACCAGGACAGGCTGGGGAATGAACTCTTAGAGAGTAGTGTAGGAGAAAGGGACCTGGGGATGAGCACAAGCCAGTGATGTGCCCTCGTGGCCAAGAAGGCCGATGACATCCTGGGATGGGTTAGAAGGGCTGTGGGCAGAAGGTGGAGAGAGTTCTGCCATCTGGAATATTGTGGTCAGTTCTGGACCCCTCCGTTCCAGAAGGACAGGGAGCAACTGGAGAGAGTTCAGCACAGGGCCACTGAGGTGATAAAGAGAGTGGAGCATCTCCCTTGTGATGAAAGCTGAGGGAGCTGGGGCTCTGGAGCTTGGAGGAGCCTGAGGGGTGAGCTCATTCATGTGCACAAATCCATCAAGGGTGGGTGTGAGGAGGCTGGAGCCAGGCTGTGCTCAGTGATGGCCAATGACAGGACAAGGGGCAACAGGGACAAGCTGGAACAGAAGAGTTTCCAAAGAAACATGAGGACAAACTTGTCCCCTGTTGAGGTGAGGGAGCCCTGGCAGGGGCTGCCCAGATGGACTGTGGAGGCTTCTTCTCTGGAGACATCCCAACCCCAGCTGGACGAGTTCCTGTGTGCCCTGCTCTAGGTGCTCCTGCTCTGGCAGGGGGGTTGCACTGGATGAGCTTTCAAGGTCCCTTCCAACCTTTAAGATAGTGTGAATTGCAATTTGGAGGCAGTGTTGGGGTGTGTCACAAAGCCAGAGATCCTTCAGTCTCTGAGGGAGCCGGGAAGGGGCTTAAGGATGGGCGCTGCAGTTGGAACCGTGCGAGTTGGAACAGTCAGAGTTCAACATTTCCTACCACTGGAAAACGATTTCATTGAATGATTTGTAGTGGGGATAAGAAATTCTGAGCAAAACTGGTTCTTCTCTTGCTGCCCCTCTTCCCCTGCTCTCTTCAGCTCTGCTTTCTGATTTAACTTAAAACACCTTTTGTGGTTTTATTTTTGTCAGTCGATCCTACAGTAGAAGTAGATCCAGAAGCAGCTCTTATGGTCATCACAGTCGATCCAGGTATGGATTAAGTCCTTCCACCAACTCTGCAATAAATGCACTTCCTATAATAATCTCCTAGTTTGTGATCTGTGGCACCTAATAATACAATACCATGGTGGCAACCCAAAGCAAAATGAGTAAGATGCTTCTTTTAACCACTTTGTTTCTTGTTCACTGAGGTGTCAGCAAACAGCTTTTTTACTGCATTTACTCTTTATAGAGAGAACACAAAGCTTTTTAAATGCCTACCAAGGCTTTTCTAGACTTAAGAAATGGAGATTTTGACTGTTGCATTTGGCTTTGTATGTAAAGCTTTGATAAAATGCAGAATTAACTCAGCTTGCCACGTCCTTCTAAAGCCATTTCTGTGTAGCCACTCAGCTCTGTGTATAAATGTCTCTAATACATACATTTTCATGTCTAAAAACACTGTTTTGTTTTAAATGTAAGTGTATGTTTCTTTTCCCTTCAAAGCAGGTCATACACATATGACAGTTACTACAGCAGGAGCCGGAGCAGGAGCAAAAGGAGCGACAGCTACCGAAGGTCGAGGAGCTATGACAGGAGATCCAGGTGTGGCTTTTCTGGCATGATTTTGGCACTGTATTTATGCAAAAGAATGTGCTACATACCTACTTCTGATCACAGAATCACAGAATGCTAGGGATTGGAAGAGGCTTTTAGAGATCATCTAGTCCAGCCCCCTGCTAAAGCAGGTTTCCCTTGATCGGGGGCACAGGAATGTGTCCAGGTGGGTTTGGAAACCTCCAAGGAAGGAGCCTCCACACCCTCCCTGGGCAGCCTGGGCCAGGGCTCTCTCACTTCAACAATGAAATAGCTTTTCCTCATGTTTAAGTGGAACTTTTTGTGTTCCAGCTTCATCCCATCACCACTTGTCCTGTTGCTAGCTACTATAGAAAAAAGGGATGTCCCAACCTCCTGACACCCCTCATTTAGGTATTTGTAGATGTTGATGAGATCCCCCCTCAGCCTCCTTTTCTACTGACTAAACAGCCCCAATTCCTGCAGCCTTTCCTCATAAGGAAGATGCTTCAGTCCCCTGATCATCTCAGTAGCCCTGTGCTGCACTGTCTCCAGCAGATCCCTGTCCCTCTGGAGCTGAGGAGCCCAGAATTGGACACAGGACTCCAGATGAGGCCTCACCAGGGCAGAAACAGAACCTCCCTTACCCTGCTGGCCACACTCTTCTTGATGCATCCCAGGATGCCATTGGCTTCGTGCCCATGAGGGCACGTTGTTGCTGATGGTTAGTTTCTAATCAATCAACCAGCACTCCCAGGTCCCTCTCCTGGAGCTGCTCTCCAGCAGGTCACCCTCAACCTGTGCTGGTGCATGGGATTGTTCCTCCCCAGCTGCAGGACTCTGCCCTTGTCCCTGTTGAAACTCATGAGGTTCCTTTCTGCCCAAAGTTCAGTCTGTTCATGAAGGCCTGATGGGCATTCCCCACCTCCCCAAACATAAAAAATACATTGTTAGCAAAAGTAATAACTAAAAAGAGCAAGTGTGGGAGTGAGGAAGTTGGTATTGCTGACAGAGTTTGAGGATGGGGAAGAAACCAGGATAAGAAATATTTGAGAAGGCTCCAGTTGGTTGTGTAAGCATTCAAAATAAGCACATTTGGGCTTCTGAAGGAACTGTAAATGCTTCTCTAAGAACAAATTAGCTCTCAAGATTTAATCCAAGTGCCCTGTTATCAGTTAAAATCTACCTGATCTGCAAAGAGCTCCACTGGATGGTGAATTCTTTTTGGTTAGACTGCAAAAGTGGGGGGGGCGGGTTTTAAAGTGTGTAAGAGAGATTAAAAATTGCTGTGCTCTCCAGAGTTAATTTGTGACTTCCTAGAACAGCTGTTGAAAGAACATTTTACTTGCAAGTCCAGTGCACTCTCAACATGAGTCAGTGGTAAATCAGGTGGATCTCTGAATAGTGTGAATTTTCAGCCTCTGCTGTCTTCACACTCATTTTCCCACAACTTTGTACCAACTCTGAATGGATTTTGCTGTCACCCACTTCCTCACCTAGTTCTGACAGTAAGGCAACTTTCCTGGTGGGTTGGAGGGGAAGTTAAAGAGGTTGAAGGACGAGTGTGGGAACAGACTTACAAAATGATTGGTTTAGGGTGTTGGGAAGCTTCAGACAGACAATGTTGGATTAGGATATGCTCATCTTTCATTTAGAAAGCTTTCCTTCTGGGCATGAGGCTAGAAAATCTCTAGTGGAAGTTTATTCTGTGTCATTTGAGTGTGTCCTGTAGCTTGTCAGAAACCATCTGGACTCTCATCTTGACGTTTGGCCAGGTGCTGAGCCAGAACGTTTTAATCTGCCACTTCCACTCTCCAGACACTCTCTCTCCTGCTGTTATGGGGCCTAATTCTGAAGACCCATCTTCACTGCCCCTGGAGGTGGTTTAGTGGTTGATAGGGCTGGGACAAAGGCTGGACTCAGTGATCTTCAAGGTCTCTCTCTTCCAGCTGATTCTATGATTCCAAACAAAAGGCTGCGAGATGCAAAGCAAAGATTTATGAACTGACCTTGGCTGAGTAACTCTTGCAATGTGGAATGAGTTATAAAAACAGTTGGCTGGGGTGATTTCCTATCTGTGTCAGACCAAGTGAGAAATCCTGTAGTTGCAACCACAGCTTGACTGGAGTTATCAGGGTGGAGTGAACCACGGAGTGTCCTTTAAAGAACACCTCAGTCCTGTGAAGTGTCATCCTGTAGAAGACTTCTTCAGTGTTTCCTTCTTGTCTTGTGTGTGTCTCCCTTGACATTTTTTTTTTCCTTACATGATGCAATTTTTGACTTGGAAGCTCCAAATAGAGTCTTTGAGACCTTTTGTTCTTTGCTTTGTAGATCTTACGGCTCGGACAGCGAAAGCGATCGCAGCTACTCCAACAACCGCAGCCCCAGCGAAAGCAGCAGATACAGCTGAAAACGTTGCTCTGGGGATGGAAACTCTATCTAATCATCTCTTTTTTTTTTTCCCAGTATTATGTTTAAAGAAAAAAAAGAAACCAAACCTGTTTTGACAGTATCACTGGGGAGGCTGGAGGGTGTTTACTGAGTTAGCTGAAACCTCACCAACGAACTCAGCCGACCGTGCGCTTCCCGAGTACTGAGCTCAGCGACTCACTTGGGGGGGTTTTCAAGTTTTATGTCAAATGCTGCTTTTACAGAACAAGAAGAGTCAAAAAGGAAACCAAAACCAACCAAATCTAAACCCAAAGCAGTTTGATTTCCTTCAGTTGGGTTTCCCAAAGCCATGACGCGCTGCCACCGCTTTTCTGGGTGCGGCAATGAGTGCAACCAGAAACACCTTGGGGCTTTCTGCCTGTTGCTATTAAATAACATGCTAGAAACTCTGAAACTGTGAAGAAATCTTCTTATGAAGGCTGCCATTTCTAGTTTATTGAAGTGCTGCTCTTTCTCTTTACTGCTGGGAGATGGGTTCCGTGCTGTCTTGTCGATTGCATTGGGTGTGGTCTATCCTCAACAGCTAGGCAGTGAAAACAAAAGTCTTGCCACTCTGTCTTAATCCTCACAGATTCTGCTACTGAATCCTGCTGGAGGAGGTGGTGGTACACGAGGGGAATTGTCAAACTGACAAGCAGCAAGGGAAAAGTGTGGTGAATGAGGTTTGAGCTCAATATCCAACTTGTGTAAACTTCGATGTTTCACGGTGATAAACAGCAACGTTCCTAAAAGAGCCTGAGAAGCAAAGGAAGTGTTTCCAAACACTGTGTGGGTTTTGTTTGAGTTTGTGTTACAGAGCTTGGCATCCTTCAACACATTTTGAAGCTGAATGCTGTAAACTGTTGGGTGTAATCATGAGTTTGTCCCAAACACTTCTTTAAAAGCGCAGGTGACGGTGATTATTTGGTTGGTTTGAGAAAACAAACCATAATGGTTGCTTTGCAAACCCTCTGGAGGTGTGTATCCCACTCTAGGGACTATCTTGACACTGCAGGTAGTGAGCTGGATGTTGTTGAAGTGCTGTTGGCTAGAAGAGCACTGGTATGCGTGGACAATGCTTTCAAAGTGAGGTCTAATACCAGAAGTGACTCCTTGTTACAGGTACCTGCTTTGCAGAAACCACAGGCTTAAGCTGAAGAGCATCTGAGGAATTTTTGCAGTATTCTGGTGAAGCCCAAGGAATTTGCCAAGTTTTTCAGTGAGAAAGTTGTCTCCTAAGAGACAAGAGTTTTCAATGGCATAATGTAACCTGAATGATGGGGTCTGTAGTGGATAAACCAGAGCAACCCAGCTTTGTTGGAGCTGCTGAGTACTGTTGTGTGATCAGAGTTTGCATGACTGGCTGGCTGTAATAGCTGGAGATGCTTTTGTTTTTCCCAAGTGTTTTAAAACATTGAGGAAGATCTCATCAGGACCCAGCAGCTTTGAAAATGAGAAGCTGTCACATCTTCCAGGGTAGAGCTCCGTTCATACTCTCTCTGATTGAATTAAGCTGTTGGTTCACCTCTGAAACACAAAGAGGCAGCTCCAGGTGAAGCTTAAAGACTGTAATCATAGAATGGTAGGGGTGGGAAGGGAC
The DNA here is from genome assembly GCF_028858725.1 of Colius striatus. NCBI lineage: Eukaryota > Metazoa > Chordata > Aves > Coliiformes > Coliidae > Colius > Colius striatus. Next base: position 56,163,153 of record NC_084763.1, read on the forward strand.
CTTCAGAGATCATCTAGTCCAGCCCCCCTGTAATGATGCCTTCCATGTCTGTCCATGGACAGCCAAGACAGGTTCCTAAACCTGGATTTGTCACACAACACTTTCCAGAAGAAGCCAAGGATCTGGATTCACACTCTTCCTCCTCTTGTAGTAAAATGAACAAGTGTGTGCACGAAATCCTTTTCCAATCAGTGTTCTGTAAGCTGCTGCTTTTAAACATGAAGTACCTTTGTTACTCCCCTCATACATTTACAGACCCATTTCTAACAGGAGCAGCCCTTTCAGGGTACCTGATCAAAGATTTCATCCCTAACTCAAGGTAACGTTTGTTGCAGTTTAAATGTAACTTGGTTTGGGTTTTTTTTCTCCTCCTCCTGACAACACAGAACTAGTGGGCTAGTGCTGTAACAACATACAAACACAACCCTCACCATTCAGCACCTTGGGGAGGAAATACTGTCCCAGGTTCAGACTTTGTCATATTTCAGACCCAAATTGGCTCTCTAAAGCCAGGAAAAAGACCACACAAATAGTCAGACAATTCATTGCAGTTGCCCAGAATTACTGCACTGCCACATATCTATTTCATATCTTGAGTTCAAGCTTTACAAACAATTCCATCTGGTAGGTGACTGGGGAGGGATGTGAGGGAAGGTTGGGGGGGGGTAATTTTTATTTAGTGGATTCTGTTCAGCTGTGCTTCAGATAGAAAACATCCCCCTGAGCTGGTTTTCTAATGGCACTCTATGGTTTTTTGCAGTTTTGTTATTCAAAAGTAGTTGCTGTTTGTAAAATAAACTCCTCTTTTTTTGTACAGCTCTGCACAAATGCTCTTTTCTCTGCATCTGCCAAAATCTTGTCGCTGCTTGAGGGGACACGGGCAGCAAAACGAGAAATACACTGCAGTCTCTGCTTCGGTCCCTTGCAAGACTCAACACACAAGTGGCCTTTCCTTCTCCTGACCTACATAGGGAGTGATTCCTCAGCAAGGCTCTGGGGTGGGTTTATATAATAAGTCCTTGGAGGAACAAATATTTTGATCTTTCCCAGTGCTTTGAGGTCTCGCCGTTTCCTCAAGACCCACAGAAGGTTCCTCTCCTGGCTGGGGGAAGATGCTCCCCAGCAAGCTCTGCCTGCTGAGCTGAGCTGCTTTGCTAAATACTGTCTCCAATACACATTCCCACATCCTTTGTAGCCTATTGGAGACGTGGTACTGGTTCAAGTCAGCAGCTGCAAAGGCTGAGCAGACTGATCTGTTAGTCTTTCAGACCTTCTGTTGCATGAGGACTGGGTTTGATTGAGAACACCAGCTTTGTTCTGATGGGAAGGCTGATTGCCTTGGTCTGGGGAGGGGGAAAGGCCCACTGGAAGTGTTTCCCTGTTGTTTGATTTCATAGAATCACAGAATGGTAGGGGTTGGAAGGGACCTTTAGAGATCATCCAGTCCAACCCCCCTGCAGAAGCAGAGTCACCTAGATCAGGTCACATAGGAACATGTCCAGCTGGGTTTTGAAGCCCTCCAAGGAAGGAGCCTCCACACCCCCTCTGGGCAGCCTGTGCCAGGGCTCCCTCACTGAAACACTGAAAGAGTTGTTTCCTATGTTTAAGTGGAACTGTTTGTGTTCCAGCTTCATCCCATCCCCCCTTGTCCTGTTGCTGGCTACTATAGAAAAGAGGGATGTCCCAACCTCCTGACACCCACCATTCACGTATTCGTAGATGTTAATAAGATCCCCCCTCAGTCTTCTCTTCTCCAGACTAAACAGCCCCAGGTCCCGCAGCCTTTCCTCATATGAAAGATGCTCCAGTCCCCTGATCATCTTGGTGTCCCTGCACTGGCCTCTCTCCAGCAGTTCCCTGTCCCTCTTGAGCTGAGGAGCCCAGAACTGGACACAGGACTCCAAATAAGGCCTCACCAGGGCAGAGGAGAGAGGGAGCAGAACCTCCCTCAACCTGCTGCCCACACTCTTCTTGATGCATCCCAGGCTGCCATTGGCTTCTTGACCACGAGGGCACGTTGCTGGCTCATATTTAGCTTATTATCAACCAGCACTCCCAGGTGTGTCTCTGCAGAGCTGCTCTCCAGCAGGTCTCCCCCAGCCTGTGCTGGTGCAGGGGGTTGTTCCTTCCCAGATGCAGGACTCTGCACTTGTCCTTGTTGAACCTCAGGAGGTTCCTCTCTACCCAACATTCAAGCTGGTTGAAATCTCACTGAATGGCAGCACAGCCCCTGGGGAATCAGCCAGTGCTCCCAGTTTGGTGTCATCAGGGAACTTGCTGAGGGTCACTCCGTCCCCTCATCCAGGTTGTTGATGAAGATGTTGACCAAGACTGGCCCCAGAACCCATCCCTGTGGAACTCCACTGGCCACAGGCCTCCAACTCCACTCTGTGCCATTGATCAGCCCCCTCTGGGCTCTGTCATTCAGCCAGCTCTCCATCCACCTCACCCTCCACTCATCCAACTCACACTGCCTGGGCTTTCTGATGAGGATGCTGTGGGAGACAGTGTCAAAAGCCTTGCTGAGGTCAAGGTAGATGACATCCACTGCTCTCCCCTCATCTTCCCAGCTGGTTTTGCCCTCATAGAAGGATATCAGGTTAGTCAAACTGGATTTCCCTAAGGATTTCATCCTTAGTGTGCTTTCCCCTTAACCTGGTGTCTCCCAAGCTTCAGAGCAGTGCCTTGGGGGAAGAGGCATGAGAAATCCGAGCCTAGAAGTGACAAAAGGTGATTGAAGGCAGGGGAGGGGTGAATGGCTACATGCAGTGGGAGGGAAGACAGCAGACCAAAGAGGAGGCTCAGAGATGTTTGACAGCCACTGTAAAACAGCCCCCATCAGCCTTCTGAGTCAACAGCCTTTCTTTCAAATGCATGATGATGCTGTTTGGGCTTAAAAGGCCAGATCTTGTGCAGAAGTGAAACATCTCCTGATGCCAGTGAAGGCTCCAGAGGCTGCTGCTGTAGAGCTTGAGCAGCGTGCAGGGGGCTGGGCTGGCTGCAGGGGCTTGTGCCTGCCTGATGCCTCAGGAGGTATTGCTCATTAGAGACTTTTTTATCTGTTAAAATAAGTCTTTAATCCTGCAGTACAGTGCAATTACTACTCTGCTAGCAGTGCCTTCACAAAAAAGACAAGGAAGGGGGGTTTCTAACCATGGTCAGCTCTGTGTGTCTTGGGCTGTTTTGGCAGTAGGCACACAGAGTGTCACAGTGAAGCTCTGTAGGAGCCAACATCCCCTCTCCAGGTGCTGTATTTGCCTGGAACAAGACAATATTAAATGAACAGTCTGGCTCTCAACCAGCTCTCTCTCCTGAGGCAGGGTGTTAGTGAGCTGCAGCAGCAATGCCCTTTCCCTACGCCAGCGGAGATTTCCCTCCCTCCCTGTCCCTCTTAAACAAGGGCTGTCTGTTGTCCTTGCACTCCAGGGTGAGGAGCATTTTTAAAGTGCTCTTCCAGGAGCTCCCAGAGTGCTGTGTCAGTGTATTATCTCCCCTCCATGGCCTGGTGTGCTCCGTGCTGCTCACGCGGATGGTTGGGAGCAGAACGCAGCACCGAGCTGACCTTGAGCTGCACCCCAGCATCTGCCTGCTGCCATTTCCAAACTGAAGGCTCCCTGGGATCTCAAGCAGTGAGGAGATCAAGCTCTGCATGCTCCACCCCTCCTTCACAGCCACAGAGATCATTTCTCTTTATATGGTGGTGGAACAGTAGTGATTTTGCACCCGGTTTGAAAATGCTTTAATTGCTTAACCAGGGGTAAGTTGAAAGTCTCAGAGAAACAATGAGAGAGGCCCCTTGATTGGACTTAATGATGTCTGTTTGAATCCCTCTGAAGCAGATAAGGTTGCATGCATGAAATCAGACAAGCCTGGGGGTTGGTTTGAACAAAGGTGATGCTGCAGAGTCCCAGAGAAGGGGGGTGGGCGTTAATGTGGCTTTAAGTGATGTTTCTGCTGTGGTGTCTGTCCTTGCAAGAGCCTGGTGTGGCTCAGGAAAGCTGATGTCCTTACCCAAAGGATGGTGGGACATGGAGAGTGCTAACACTTGCAGCTCCCACCCTGGCACTGTGTCCAAGTCCTGGCCTTGTTCCTTCCTTAAATCCTTCATTCAGCCAGGAAGGGGCTGCCCTTCCTCTTGGGCTTTCTTCTTCCAGCTCATCATGCACCCTGGCAGAGAGGAGGAGGAGGAGTATTCCTTTCCTAGTGCCTGTCCCATCACTCAGACAGTGTCTGTGTAACCTCTCTCCTGTGCATTTTGGTAAATGAGCCACGAAAAGCAGGAGGAGGATTGGGAATGTCCCCAGGAATGGGAATGGGAGAGGGTAAGAGGGCAATTGATGTGTTTCCCTGACAAGCATTGACTCTTTCAGGAATGTACCAGTGAGATGAACCCCCCAACAGAGGCTCATGGGCCTGGCTGAGGAAAGACTGCTTAAGGAAAGAAATCTACAAGCAAACCCCTTGTACTGAGAGGGCAAGATCTTGAGCATAAAGAAAGAGGTTAAATCAGTGCAGAGTTGGCAACGTTACATGTTTATTCTCACTGCCACAGAACTTCAAGGGAAAGGTGAGTGCTTCCTTGCTAATCCCTCAGCCTGTGTCCCCTGGATGTGGCCAAACCCAATGGCACTCAGTTCAGCTTCAAGCAGTTGTCAGCCTGTCTTGCCCTGTCCTGCCCTGCTGGCAGAAAGCACATTCAAGTGGAGGAGCAGCTCGTCAGGTGCCCCCTGGACTCTGGCAGAGAGAGCTGCAGAGCTTTCCTGGAACCAAAGCAGTGAGGGCTCTGAATAAAAGCAGTGTAGTGGTGCTTCTAACTTAAACTGCAAGTGCACAGAGGAAAGAAAAGGACAAATAGATGCTCCTTCCTGGCTGAGCCCAGCAGGCTTTGTGCCAGGGCTGTGTTTGCAAAGGCCTGGAGAAAGCAGGTGGGGATTCTGCTTTTAATAATCCTTCTGTGCTGGTGAGGTCTGCAGCATCCTCTAGTGATGACTTGCACCTTCTAAAGAAATAGAATCACAGAGTCACTGAGGCTGGAAAAGACCTTTAAGATCATGGAGTTAAGCTGTTAACCCACAGCCACCACTAACCCACATCCCTCAGCCCCACAGCTCCATGGCTTTGGAATCCCTCCAGGCACGGGGATCCCACCACTGCCCTGGGCAGCCTGGGGTGGGGAATTCACTTTTCTTTCTGCTGTAATCCTAGAATCATACAATGGGGGGGTTGGAAGGGACCTTTAGAGCTCATCCAGTCCAACCCATGTGCCAAAGCAGGTCCCACCTAGATCAGGTCACACAGGAACGTTTCCAGGTGGGTTTGGAAGACCTCTAGAGAAGGAGCCTCCACACCCTCCCTGGGCAGCCTGGGCCAGGGCTCCCTCACCTCAGCATTAAAGTTTTTCCTTAAGTAGAACTTCTTGTGTTCCAGCTTTTGTCCATTACTCCTGGTTCAGTCACTGGGCACTGCAGAAAAAAGACTGACCCCATCCTCTTGACAAACACATTGCAAATACTTGTGTTACTGAGCTCCCCCCTTCAGTCTCCTCCAGGCTGAACAGCCCCAGATCCTGCAGCCTGTCCTCAAAAGGAAGATGCTCCAGTCCCCTCAAGCATCTTGGTGGCCCTGCACTGGCCTCTCTCCAGCACTTCCCTGTCTCTCAGAACTGGACACAGGGCTCCAGCTGAGGCCTCAGCAGGGCAGAGCAGAGGGGCAGCACAACCTCCCTGTCCCTGCTGCCCACACTCTGCTGATGCATCCCAGGATGCCACTGGCTTCTTGCCCACGAGGGCATGTTGCCACCCAAACAATTCTGTGCTTCTCTGACCCAACAGACACGAGTTGTTTGGGGTTTCTGTGTGAGGGTAGGTTTGGTTGGGGTTTTTTTTCCCCAATCCTTAGATGTGCCTATCTCCTGCACCCTGCCACCAGCCCAAACCTCCCCAGTCCCCATACCCAAGCAGGCAACACCCTGCAGCCCTCACAGATCTAAAGCATGGCTCCACATGTCCTTCAGGCCCCATCCCCTGCCCCTGCCTGTGATTTGCTGCTTTGGCAGAGAGCAGAGGAGAGCTCGTGTCCCGGCTCCCCCGCTCCCTGCCCATGCTGTGCTCTGCAGCTCCAACTATTCTTACACAAGCAGCAAGTTTTTCCCCTTTTGTTCCTGCTAAAATGCAGCCTATTTATTGTATTTTTGGGGGGGGTTGTTTTCCAGGCTGTTCCTCTCCTGCGTCAGGATTGTTCTGAAGTCCCAGCCCATCCTCCCAAGTACTTGAAGTCCCTCCCGGCTTGGTATCACTTGCAGCTGTAAGAAGCACATCTTCTATTCATGCAAGTAATTATTACAAAAATATTTTGAGCAGTACCAGGCCTGGGACAGATCCCCAGGGATTCCCAGACTGTCTCTCTCTCTCTCTCTGTCTCTTCAGCTTCCCAGTGGATCATAAATAACTCCTCCAAGCGCTGTTCCTTCCTCGCAGCGCTGCTTTCCTCCGGCGCCGTGTCATCCGTCCCTGCCACCTCTCCTCCTCCAGCCATGCCAGCACAGCTGTGCTGGGGATGTGGGGATGAGAGCAGGGGCTGCCCTCTTCCTTTAATTGGAACTCCAGCTTGTCTGTCTCGAGCTTCTGGGTGTTGGGTCTTACCCAAAAGCTTGGCTGGAGGTGCTCGGTGCTGGTTTCCCGTGGTCGCCCTCAGATCTATAGAATAGATGAGACAGAAAGGATCTCACAGCCTTTCTAATCCCCTCTGTAACTTTCTCTTTGAATATCTGAGTGATGGTGCACACTCTCTGAGCCTCTCACTCTAACACATCTTTTCCAGGCCTCCACTTCACCCCCATGACATTCACCCCCTGCCAGAGCAGCACCACCTAGAGCAGGGCACATAGGAACTCATCCAGCTGGGTTTGGGATGGGTTTGGAAGGAGACCCCACAGCCCATCTGCCAGTGCTCCCTCACCTCAACAGGGAAGAAGCTTTTCCTTGTGTTTCTTTTCACATTTCCCTTCAGCACTAACACAAGTCATGGAATCATTTCAGTTGGAGAAAAGTAATGGAATCATTTCAGTCTGATTTGAGATCAAATCAGACCATTTCTACGTGTTCTTCACCCTGGGAATTTTGATGTTTGGGGAATTACTTCCCATGCCTTAGGCAGGGGAGGAAAATAAAATCACTGTTTCTGTCTGTATAGGAGTGTTTACTGAAGAAAAGGGTTTCCTGCCTTCCAATTTATACCCCTCCCATGACTGAAAGGCTCCCCATGGATTCCTGAGACCTGAAAGCTTGAGGAGAGCAAAAGGCCTTTGGAACTGTGGTGGTTCACACGTGTCTGCTTTCCAGCTCCACCAAGCACCAACATCTCCCCAGCAGCCTGCAAAATTACCCCCTTCCTAAGATTATCTAAGGAAAACAACAAAGGTAAGGACCTGGTTTGTAATAAGAAAACAAGAAGAAGGCAGGAGCAGCGTGGTGGGACTGAAAGGTGGGACTTCATTTGGATGCACTGCACCCCTGAACAGAAACTCCTGTTTGGGACATTTCCCCTGCTCCCTGGAAACTCTCCTGAATGTAAATCCTTCTCTGGCTATTTCCTGTAATTCTTGATAATTATTTCAATCAAGATCTCAATTTATAACTTCCTGACTAATGAAATGCTGCTTCTCCCTGCGTTATCCCTTGATCTGTAAAGATGCCTTTGAACTGCAAACCCCGTGCTGGGAAGGAGCCCTGCAGCTCTCACACCTGGCTTGTCAATGAGCAAAAAGGAACGTGACTCCAGGGTGACACTGAATTCAAGCCTTAAGTTTGCACCACACAATGCAGCAACCACTTATTGTACCTCTTAGCTGTGGATTGGGTAAGGGTTGAAGCTTATTGCCGCTTCTTGGTGAAGTCTAGAGTTGGTAAGTACTAATCCAAGTGCATCTCACTGGATTTCGGAGGGTCTGCTCCACTAAACTGCCCCATTTTTCTCTAAGTTTATGTAGCTTCATAGTCTTCCAGCAGGCAAAATATCTTCAGTTTGTTCCTTTCTGCTCTGCCACCAGCAGCAGTCACTGCACTGAGGGTGCTGGCAGGGACCAGCTTACTGATTCCCTCTAATACCTGTTGGCAGACCTGTGAGCTTCTTCAGACATTCTTTGAATCCATTTATGGATTTGGCTCTTGTGGCAACCTGCTGACTAAATGAGAGCTTTATTATTGGTTTTAAACTGTTCTGCTCCTTGTTTCATAGACTTGCAGCATGGTGGGGGTTGAAGGGGACCTCTAGAGCTCATCCAGCCCAAGCCCCTGCTAAAGCAGGTTTTCCTCAATCAGGGGGCACAGGAACGTGTCCAGGTGGGTTTGGAAACCTGCTGAGAAGGAGCCTCCACACCCTCCCTGGGCAGCCTGGGCCAGGGCTCCTCCACCTCAGCACCAAAGGAGCTTCTCCTCCTGTGCCTGTGGAACTTCCCAGGTTCCAGCTTGTGCCTGTTACCCCTTGTCCTGTCACTGAGCACTGCAGAAAAAAGACTGACCCCATCCTCTCTACACCTGCCCTTTGGGTATTTATGATGAGCTCCCCACTCAGCCTTCTCCAAGCTGAACAGCCCCAGGTCCCACAGCCTTTCCTCATAAGGAGGATGCTCCAGTCCCCTGATCATCTTGGTGGCCCTGCACTGGCCTCTCTCCAGCACTTCCCTGCCCCTCTTGAGCTGGGGAGCCCAGAACTGGACACAGGACTGCAGATGAGGCCTCAGCAGGGCAGAGCACAGGGGCAGCACAACCTCCCTTGACCTGCTGCCCACACTCTTCTTGATGCCCTTGAGCATACCATTGGCCTTCTTGGCCATGAAGGCACATTGCTGGCTCGTCAACAGTTTGTTATCAACCAGCACTCCCAGGTCTCTCTCTGCAGAGCTGCTCTCCAGCAGGTCACCCCCCTTACCTGAGTAATAGCTTTGCATGTACTGTATTCCTTGCCTTCATCATTTGCTGCACCTTGCTTATAACCCCCCAACAGCCTTCCCTTCTCCAGGTCTTGAAAGGTCCTGAGCTTGTCATCTCACCTCATAAAGCAGCTGCCCCACCCCACTACTCATTTTAGTTGTTCTTGCCGCTTCTCCATCACACTCCTCTTGGAGATCAGGACTACACACAGTAGTCAAAACATGGATGCATCAGGCTTTTCTGCAGCAGCAAATTGATGCCTTGAGCGTTGGATGTGCTCAGGGAAGGCAGAGGAATAACAATTGCTTGGCTTTTTTTGGCTGTCACCTTGAACAAACCTTGGCTGCACGTTGAGCCAGCGATTTCAGAGAGCTGCTGGTGGCAATCCAAGAGCTCAGCTCTGGCTCTCTGCTCCACCCTCGGCCTCACACATGTGTGGTTGAGACCTTTCTTCCTCCAGATGCTTTACTTTCTGCATTCCTATACCAAAGCTCATTTGGAACTTTCTTCTCTGCTTTTTCTCCTTTCAGGAGCCTTCTGGAGTTGCTTGCAGTGGATGTGGCACTTGATGGCCTTGCAAGAGCTCACCTGCAGGTGTGGAGAGGTAGGTCTGCTCTTACTCCTCTGGAATGCTGATGAGGATGTTGAAAAAAAGCTCAGACTCTGATGAACCCAAGGACTCTTTTCCATCCTCAAACATGACCATTAAGGCCCTACCTTTTGCCTCTTACCTTTCAACCAGCTTTCAAGCAAGAGAAGGACCTTTCCTCCAGCCCTGTGACACAACTTAGGTTCTTTAATCATCTTGTTTAGGGCTTTAAAAACAACAGCAGCTTATAAAACCCTGTGGCTTTCCCACCTAGAACATAGACCCCACATGCTTTCTCATGCTTTATTCAATTTACTTTTGCCCAGTGCCCTGAACATGACAGGAGCTCAATGGTTCATGCAGGAAAGCAGTAGCCAGTGATGGCTGGAGAAAGGCCTGGTGGGAGAACACAGATATTTCTTTCCCCCAAAATGCTGGAACTGCCAAGTCAAGTTGTTTAACAGAGATTGTTTCTCCAACACAACAGCAGTGAGGACAACTTGGCTTGGCTTGCTTGGCTTGGCTTGGCTTGCTTGATGCACACAGTGCTGAGGCCTCATTCTTAAAACCTACACAAAACAAGTCCCTTTTTCCCCCAAAACGAAGAGCTGGCAGAGCTCTGTTCTGCTGTAACTCATCCCAGGGACAGGCAGGACCAGCTCAAAAGGCAGGGTAATGTCACCACACTTTCCTCCCTCACAAAGCATTTTTGGGTGACCCATCTGGAAAAGGTACCTCCAGGCACCAGTTCTGGTGCTGGGTTTTTGCAGCACCAGCTCTTAACGAGTCCCACTGCTGAGGAGCTGGTGTCTGCCAACACCCACATCACACAAGGGATGCAAAGACACTAAAGCCAGGCTGAGACAGAGGCACCTCACAGCCTCACCTCGCTCTGGGCTTTGCTACCCAAGAGGTGTTTCTTGATGTTCAGTGGCAGAGCAGATGTTTGGGCTGTGAAGGATTTGATTATGGCTCCTCTTTGCTCCACATCCTTGGATTGAGCACTGAGAGAGGAAGGAGGGAATAAAAAGGTGAGAAACCCCCTGCTTCGAGCAAGACATTGAACCAGAGGAGCTCTGGAGACCCCCTTCCAACATGAGTCCTTAATCCTGTGATTTCTAGGGGTAAAAACAAGATAAACCAAGGTGATGGAGTGGAGCATCTCCCTTGTGATGAAAGGCTGAGGGAGCTGGGGCTCTGTAGCTTGGAGGAGCCTGAGGGGTGAGCTCATTCATGTTGACAAATCCATCAAGGGTGGGTGTGAGGAGGCTGGAGCCAGGCTGTGCTCAGTGATGGCCAATGACAGGACAAGGGGCAACGGGCACAAGCTGGAACAGAAGAGGTTCCAAAGCAACACAAGGAAGAATTTCTTCCCTGTTGAGGTGAGGGAGCCCTGGCAGGCACAGAAAATACAAATTCAGGAGCTTCAGTGGACTTTCTGGTGGGTCAGGGTCTTCTCTGAGATGTGGGTTGCCCCTCCTCCCTTCTGCCCATCAGACTAAAAGCTATTTCCAGTGGAGCTGTGACATTAAAAAACCAGACTGAAAACGCAGAAGTGGAGTCAGCAGAAAGCAGCAGCATTTCAGTCATCCTCTGTGCTCACCCTGTGGGTGTTCTCCTTGCAGACACCAAGCAGGAGATGTTTGCCCTCTGTAGGGCAGCTCCCACACCACAGCCTGGGACCCCCAGGCTCTCCAAAAGCTGAGAGGGTTTTGGGAAGGGACCTGCCCTGTTGCTGCTTGGTTTGGACCTTGCAGCCCTCATGTGAATGTCGCTTTGGCTCCTTGTCTTGTGCCTTTTGTTTTGTCTCTCTCCTCCTCCTTCTCCTCTCTGGAGGATGGGGGGAGAGAGGCCAGAGAGCCTCCAGGAATGTTCTTGCTCACCCTATTTTTTTCTTCCTCTCTCTCTTGGCCTGATGTGATCCCTTCTTTTCCATGATCCACATGCCTGCTCAGACAATCAGCTGCTGAGTGAAAACCAGTTGCCAAGCCCATGATACATCCCTAAAGGCTCGACCGTGTCCCCAGCCTCCGTCCTGTGTCACATGGGCGAGGCTGTGGCAATCTGGAGGGCTCTTCCACCTCCTGCTTTACCCAAGCTTGTGCTTGGGGCTCAGTGCTGGCTCAGGAAGGGTGGGCACCATGGGAGTGCAACTCACCATCTCCTGGAACATCTATCTGTGGGACTTCCAGCCCACAGAGACACTCAGCAGAGTGTGGTTGTTGCACTTGGATCCAGCCCAAGCAGGCAGAGCCAGCCAGAGGACATGGATCAACCTCCAGAGACCTCCCTTCTTGGTTCTTCAGAGAATCATGCAATCATTTAGGCTGGAAAAGATCCTTAAGATCACCAGTAACCCAACACTACCAGGTCCACCATGAAACCATGTCCCTAAATGCAATGTCTACATGTCTTAAATACCACCAGGCTCTTGTGTGGGTCCTCACAAGCTCAAAGCTGTCTGAGCTGTCACAGGGTGTCTCCTTGCTCTTTGTCTCTTGCCCTTGCTCATGTTTCTTTTGGAGTAGACAGAAGGAAACTTAAATATCAGGGATCCCAAGGAAATAGGAAGCTCTCCTGGTTTCCCTTAATGTTTCCCAGTCCCTGTATTGTTGTGGCTGGGCCTTTGTTCTAAGACTCCTCGTGACCTCGTGGAGTCCCTGGGGTGCTGTCTCAAGGGCAGGAAGGGGGAAAGCTACAGGAGACATCCCTTTTGTGGACACCACACTGCTGGAAAGAAGCAAGAAGGAGACCTGACACTTCTCCCATGTCACCTCCATCTGCTCCCTCCTTTACCAGTTCCTCCAGTGCTTCCCTCTCACTGCAGAGCCTGTTCCCTAACAGCGACTGGACTGAACCCTGGGCTTGCAGATCCCTCTGTGGTGAGCTGGACCCAACATCTCTTTCCTTGGTCTTTCTCCCCAGTGTCTCTGTAAGGTACAGCCCTCTCCCAGGAAGTTGCCAGACCTTCCAGACCTTTGCATTAAGACACCAAGAGCTTGGAGTTGCCCCCTCTCAGAAATCCCAAGGGTTGAAGAACAAAATCTCCCACAAGAGACCAGTTGTCCGTGTGCCCCAGTAACCTCAACCTGTGCACCTCACATCTCACCCTGCCTGGTGGCATGAGGAGCAGAAGAAGAGGTGGGCTAAGTGGCATAGGACAGCCCCTGCACTGCATTGGACACACACAAGACCAACTTGCCTGTCCTACACCAAACCAGGTTGGGTGGGATGCCACCAAACTGGGTAGGGTGGGATTTGCTGGGAGCTTGAAGTTGCTTCAGCAAATTCCACGTGAGCCCACGGGCAGTTGTGGCCAACAAAGCCACATGTGTTTCATCTCTCAGGGAGGTTGCTGTAGTCACCTTCATCAAATGAAGTGTTTCACCCAAATGTGTCATTGGTTGTGCCACTCCCAGGACACTTCCCCTTCTGTTGGTGGCAATGGCTGCTGCAGGAAGAGCTTCTCCCACACCAGGAAAGAAAGACCAGGTCACCATGTGAGGATGGTCCAGCATTCCCCCAAAGGCCAGGACCTCATGGTGAGCCCACCAGAGTGGCAATGAACCATAGAATCGTTTGGTTGGACAGGACCTTTAAGCTCATTGAGTCCCAGCCCTCCCCTCACCCTGCCCAGCCCAGCACTGCCCCACGGCCCTCAGCACCTCAGCCCCACGGCTTTGGGATCCCTCCAGGGCTGGGCACTGCCCCAGCTCCCTGGGCAGCCTGGCACAGGGGCTCACACCCCTCTCAGGGAAACAGTTCTGCCTCAGCTCCAGCCTCAACCTCCCCTGGGGCAGCTTGAGGCTGTTTCCTCTCGTCCTGTTAGTTCTTACTAGAGAGAATGAGACTGATCCTCAGCTCCCTGCAGCCTCCTGCCAGGGAGTGCCAGAGAGTGCTCCTGTTGCCTCTCAGCTTCCTCTTCTCCAGGCTGAACACCCCCATTCCCTCAGCCCCTCCCCAGCACCCTTGTGCTCCAGCCCCTTCCCCAGCTCCAGTGCCCAGCTCTGGACCCTCAATATCCTTGTAGTGAGGGCTTTGACCATCCCAACCTGTCCCTGCTTCCCCACGTGCTGCACAATTCCATGGGCTACAAGCTCTGGTGCTCCCCGGTCCCCTCTGCCACCTCCATGAAGGTGTTGTAGGGATTTTGACTCCAGAGCAGAGCTTCACTCCCCATCTCCCACCTCTGGCCTCATCTCCCCTTCACCCCAGCACAGGCTGTGTGTCTGTGGGGTGTTTTCCAGCAGCTTATGTAGCTTTTGGAGAAGTTTCCAGGGTAGAAGCCACGCTGGACGGGCCAAACCCTCATCACTAAAAGCTTTCTGATAGGGGTGAGCTGCTGCTGGTGGCGGCCAGGATGGGGTGGGGTGAGGGTTTTTTCCTCCCTTATGGAGCAGAGCAGGGCTGGGAGCATGAAAAAGGCATGAAATAAAGAATGTATGAAGCAGAGGCAGCCCAGGGAGGACGTGGCCACGGCGACATTATGCAAAGGGCCAGACACATCTGGAAGAAGTTACTGCACACAGCAACCAGAGCAGAGTCTAAACAAGTGCAAGACATGAGAGCACGTTGTGTCTGCAAAAGGCAGAGGGGAGGGAAGGGAAAGGGGCTGGGAAGGTGGGATGAAGATGGAGCAGCCCCTGGGACACCTCCAGCCCTGCTGTCACGTGGCTGATGCCCATTGTCTTCCTCCCTCTGTTTTTAGGGTGGTAGAAGGGAATCCCTTTGGCACTTTGGATGGTGTCTGCATGAGTGGAGGGGCTCTCAGAGGTGGTCACATCCCTCAGCTGGGCACCTCGTGGGTCTTCTCCTGCCCTGGTGGAGCCTGTCCCAGTGTCAGAGGTGCGGGAGCACCCCGGGACCCTGCACAGAGCCTCCCCACATCTCCAGTTTTGCCCTCTCAGCCCCCCAGCATGAGGGTTTTGGGGTGACCCCAGCTCCTGATGGGAGGCTGGGAGGTGTTGGGATGCTGGAAGCTCAGCAGCAGGAAGCAGAGCTGGGGACAAAGCCTTGCTTTACAGTTTTCTTGGAGGGGTTGAAGGTTGGCTGTGTCCCACATGTCCCATGCTGGGGTTTGGGGGTGGGATGTGTGTGTGTGTGTTGGGCAGCACAGCCACCCACCAGCACCCCCATCCTAAAACCAAACCCTGCATCCTCCCAACTCCCTTTGCCCTTGGGGGATCAGAGAGTCACAGAATGGTGGGGGTTGGAAGGGACCTTTAGAGATCATCCAGACCAAACCCCCTGCTAAAGCAGCTCCCACCTAGATCAGGTGGGTCTTGAAGACCTCCAGAGGAGCCTCCACATCCTCCCTCACCTATCATCTTTCTCCAGGCGTTACCCCAAACCCTTCAGTGGGGGGGTGTGTGGTGAGGTCTCCACGTGCCTCAGTTTCCCCGCACACACGGGCAGGGCACAGAGGATGCTCCCGCGGGGATGTGGGGCCGGTGGGTGAGAGGATGGCGAGGGGTGTGAGAGCAGCAGGTGGGAGGCGTCTCGCGTGGGGAGGGTGAAGGCTGTGGGGGGAGAGGCGAGGAGGGGATCCTGTCCCTTTAAAGGGGGCAGCCGCGGCCCCATCGTGATGCGGCGGCTCCAATCAGCGGCCCTGGGGCTGTCGGCAGCTCCGCATTCCTCCGTCTGCCGAACACGGGCGAACATGGCGATGGGCAGGATGAGGTGAAGAGGAGGAGAGCAAAACACACACACACACACGGAGGGGGGGAAAGAAGGAAAAGAAAGAAGGGAAAAAAAAAAACAAGAGAGGAAAAAAGCGAGGAGAAACAAAAACAAAGGAGAAAAAGAAGGAAAAATAAAGGCAAAGAGGGCCGGGGGATGCAAGCAGAGCTGGCAGCGGCACCGCAGTAATTCCCGTCCCTGCCCCCTCTCTCCCCGCAGCTCCAAAAAAATTAAAAGCAAAAAAAAAAAGAGAGAGAAAGAAGGAAAAAAACCCAAAACCCCAAAGCAGCACCCGACCCAGCAAACCACCCAACCCGACATCTCTGGCTTTTTCATGGAGAGCAAAAACCCCAGGCAAGCGGAGGAGGACCGGGACTCCTGGGCGCGGAGACCTTTGCATCAAAATGGTAGGGATTGCATCCCCCCTTCGCTTTTATCCACCCCCCACGTCCTCGCTTCGCCTTCCCGGGGCTTTGCTGACTTTGCAAAGGCCTCCGAAACTTGCCCAAATCCTCGCGTTGGCGGTGGAGAGGGATGGGGGATGGGATGGGGGGGGTTTGCATGGGGGAGCATGCGGCATCCTCGCCTGGGGAGGGGGCTGCAGGGAGCGGGGTACCCACAGCGCAGCCCAGCCGTGCAGTGGGACGCTGTTCCCACCGCAAACCTGTTTTGGGGGGGGGGAAGGAGGTCCTCTTGTGCGGGGTGGTGGGGGAAAGGTGTTGTGTTTGGTGAAAACGGCATTTAAAATGCTCCCCCCCCGCACGGAGCCTTTTTGCAGGGGGTGAGGGGCCGAGGGGGCGGCTGGGCTCGTCCTCGCCGCCGGGGTGATGTTTGGGGGGGTGATGGAGGCGGTTTTGGGGTGCGGGGAGGGGGGGTTGGAGTGTGGTGATGGAGGCGGTTTTGGGGTGCGGGGAGGGGGGGTTGGAGTGTGGTGATGGAGGCGGTTTTGGGGTGCGGGGAGGGGGGTTGGAGTGTGCAGCAGGGCCTGACACCTTCTCCCCTGCCACCCCTGAGGTTTATGGGGTGGGAGCCTTCCCCCCGCAGTCCCTCAGCGCTCCGTCTCGGGGGTGACCGGGACGGTTTGGAGGCTGCGGGGGGAGGTGGGAGCTGGGCTGGGCGGGGGGGGAAACTTTTATGGCCTCGCTGTCTGCCAGGCCGGAGGATTGGGCGGCTGCGGGGAGCGCAGGGGCCGGCTGCCGCTTCCTCGGCCCTTTTTGTTCCCCGGATGACTCCTTCATTTTGCTAATTCCTCGCCAATCCCCGTTCCCCTCCCGGTTTAGCTGCAGCCCTGGGCCCTGTTTTCCCGGGGGAGGGGGGTGTGGGGGTGCTGCCCTCAGCCCGCCAGCGCGGGAATGGCGGCGGGAGGGAGGGGGCTGGGTCCGGCATCGCACCCCGCTCCGGCAGCCGCACAGACCGGCCTCTCTCTCCCCTGCGGCACTGACCTATTTTAGCAGCCGCTGGACTTTTCTTTTTGGGGGTGGGAGGGGTGGTTTGAGTCGCAGAGAACAGGCCTGCGAGCCCCGGGGGATCCCCGGCGATGGGGCTGCCGTGACCCCCGGGGCCCAGCTGATTCCTCCCTCCCCCGTCCCTCCGAGCGAAGGGGTTGGGGTGGCTCGGTGCCTGTGGATAACACCCCGGGAGGTGTTTTAAGCTGCTTTTGGGAAAGGGGAGGAAAGTGCAAGCTTGAGGAAATAAGTGCTGAGCCGGTGTTTGGGATGGTGTCTGAGGCTCAGCACCACCAGGGCTGTGATATGGGGGTAACAGAGCTGGGTTTGGGTTCGTGCTGGCTGCCCGTGCTGCCAAATCCCTGCCAAAACCACCCCTGCGGAGGGATGCTGGGGGATGGGGAGGCACCTGCTCGGTGTTTGATGCCCTGAGGTGAGGCTGGAGATGCCTTCAGCCCTCTGAGGTGAAGGGGAAAAGTTGGGAGTGAAACCTTCCTTGCCCACGACCCAGGACAAAATCTGCTCTGCTCAGCAAAAAAAACCCCACCATCCTCCTTGGATTTAAAGTGTTTAATTTCTGGATCTTGGGGTGAAACGTTGCTGGGTGCAAACCTTCTGGACTCTGATGCTGGAGGCTGCCAGCTGGGCTAAACATCACTGTAGGGTAGCCAGAGGGTCCCTTTTTGCTGCCTGACGTGGCTTCACGGCCCAGCTTTGTTCTGCGGATTCCTCCCCGGCAGCACACACCGGAGTCGGGGGAGATAAACGGCCTTGTGGTCCTCCCTTGTGCCTGAAGGAGAGAAGAGACATGTCATCCCCTTCATAAAAATAACCCTGTGCCACCCTTGGAGGTGTCTTTGTGAAGGGGAGGGAGGGAGAAGCAGGAGGTGGGCTTCGAGTCCGTTAAATATTGGTTCATTTCACGGTGGGTTTTTCTGCTGAAGGGGAAAGGGTGGGGGAAATCCTTTTGTGGATGAACTGAATGTGTCAAAACATGAGAGGGTTTTTGAAGAGTTTGCTGATCTCCCCATCCATCCTCCCTTGGGCTGGGGGAGGAAGCTGAGGGCTCTCCCGTGCTGCTGCCTTTCAGCCTTTTCAGGTGGGCCATGAGAAAGTGCTCTCTGGGAAAAGCAAGAGGGGTACTTTTTATTGTGCTGCCACCTTTGTGTGGCTCCCAAAAAGGGGGATCCCCGGGTCCCCAGCATGATTTGCATGCTGGATGTCCCTGACGTGCACCCTGTGAGGCTGGAGGAGCAGCTGCCGGTGGGGAGGGTGAGCTCAGGGCCAGGTTCTGTGCCCCCTGCCCCTGGTTTTTCCTCTCTTGTTTCCTTGTGTTGCATTGCTGAAGGGGTATTTGCAGGGCAGGGTGGGTTCCCAGCATGGGGACACCTGAGGACTTCTCATTGTCCTTTAGGGCTGTTGTCTCCTCTTCAGCCAGCTTCGGTGCTCTGGCTGCCTCTCCTGATGGTGACACTTGGGCTGATTTGGGATATTGGGAAGAACTTAGGAAGAACTTTGTCACCAAGAGAGTTGACAAGCATCAGAACAGGCTGCCCTGGGAGCTGGTGGAGTCCCCATCCCTGGAGATATTCAGAAGCCATGTAGATGGAGTACTGAGGGACATAGTTTACTTTAGCTGTGGGCTTTGCTCTGTGAGATTTGGGGATGGACTCGACGATCTTCAAGGTCTTTTCCAGCAGTAACGATTCTGTGATTCTGGGCTCTCCATATGGGGAAAGACTGGCTGTGGTGGTGCAGATGTGATGGGGAGAGGACTTAATTAAAACCAAAAGGCAATTTACTGTAATTATTGTTTTTATGACTCTCTATCTGTTGCCTGGAGCCAGGGCTGCTAACGCTCTGTCCGAGTCACAGCCCTGCTCCCCGAGCTGCTGGGTTTGCTGGGCAGCTGTGAGCCATGTTAGTGTGCATTGGTAAAGATGTTGGAGTGCTGGGCAGGGAGGATGGCTGGGACAGAGGACAACAGGCCATGCTTCCCAAAGAGCTCCACTCAAGGTTCATTGTAGGGTGGAGCTGGATGTTGAGGCCACTGCCAGGGGCAGTGCCAGGGTTTGGAGGAGCTGCTCCAGGAGGGAAAGCCCTGCCCAGGATGCTGGGAGAGGCTCAACCTTGGACCTCTCTGGCAATTTTGTGGTCTGGAGTTGGGTTAGAAAATGCTGTGGGTTTAGGGTGTGATGGGAGGTGGGTGTGGGGCAAACCTTGGAGGTGTCATCGTCTGTCTCGCTGTGGGCCCACCTGGAAGGTTGTGGTGGCTTCACCAGAGAAGGTCCCAGATGCTGTAGACCCACCTGGAACGTTGTGGTGGCTTCACCAGAGAAGGTCCCAGATGCTGTAGACCCATCTGGAAGGTTGTGGCGGCTTCACCAGAGAAGGTCTCAGATGCTGTAGACCCACCTGGAAGGTTATGGTGGCTTCCCCAGGGAAGGTGGCTTGTCCAGAGAAGGTGCCAGGTACTGTGGACCCACCTGGAAAGTCAAAAGTGGCTTTCCCAGGGAAGGTGCCAGGTGCTGTGGGCTGACCTGCAAGGTCAATGGTGGCTTCTCCAGGGAGGGTGCCAGATGCTGTGGGCTCACCTGAAAGGTCATGGTGTCTTCCCCAGGGAAGGTGCGAGGCACTGTGAACTCACCTGGAAGGTCAAAAGTGGCTTCCTGCACTGTGGGCCCACCTGGAAGGTCGTGGTGGCTTCTCCAGGGAAGGTGGCTTTCCCAGAGAAGGTGCCGTGTGCCCACCTGGAAGGTCATGGTGGCATCCCCGTGGTGCTGGGCAGGGTGACTCTGCAGTGTGATCCAGCAGCACGTGGGAGGAGACTCCAGCACCATCCACTGGGCTTTCTGGGGATCTCAGCCTCTCCCAGGCCGTGGGACACGATGGCTTCAGGCTGCCCACAGGCGTCACGGCGCCTGCCCTGGGGCACTGCTCCACACTCCCTGCTCCGAATTTGGGGTTCCTGGGGGGTCTTACAAGCCGTGTGGGGCTCGGTGCACGGCCTCTGCTGCATGCATCCCCTCCCTGGGTAGCTCTGGGACCCCCAGGAGATGCTGCTGGGCTCCTGGCCGGGCAGGCAGCGGGGCCGGGCCCTGGCGCGGCTGCTTGGCCGCCAGCCCGGCTGGAGAGGTCAGCGTTGGGTTTTGTCCTCGTTTCCTCCCTCCATCTTCCCTCTGCATGTTTTTCTCGGGCAGGGGAGGGAGGGGGCCAGTGTGTCTGTGTGCCTGTCTGTGTCCCAGTGGGCTGCACTCTGCGGGAGGTCCCGCATCCCCCCGGGCAGGGCAGGGAGCAGCATCCCGCCCGTCATGGCTTGGCTGAGGACATCTCCATCAGCCTTGTGTCAACGAGCTGTGCCAGGCACTGGCAGGGACCCCATGGCTTGGCTGCTCCAGTGGCATTTGCCAGGAGGAAGCTGTCTGTGCCGAAAGCCAGCGGTGTCTTCCGTGGGGTTTTAACCCCAGACCTTCCCACGGGCACATCTGGGGTTGCACCCTGTGTTGGACCTGGCTGAGCTGCATACAAAGAAGCTGAGGGGAGACAGGAGCACTCTGCAGCTACCTGCAAGGGAGTTGTGGTGAGATGGGGGTTGGTCTCTTCAGTAACAAGTGATAGGACAACCTCAAGTTGCCCCAGAGGTGGTTTGAGTTGGAGCTGAGGCAGAACTGTTTCCCTGAGAGGGGTGTCAGCCCTGTGCCAGGCTGCCCAGGGAGCTGGGGCAGTGCCCAGCCCTGCAGGGATCCCAAAGCTGTGGAGCTGAGGTGCTGAGGGCCGTGGGGTAGTGCTGGGCTGGGCAGGGTGAGGGAAGGGCTGGGACTTGATGATCTTAAACCTCTTTTCCAACTGAAACGATTCTGTTACTATGTGAAAGCCCTTTTGCCTCTGACTGAGGGGACACAGGCGAAGGGAGGGCTGCATCCAGCCTGGCTTCAGTGCCTCCTCTCTCCCTCCAGAGCAGAGGGACTGGAGCATGTCCTGGACTGAGAATAATGCAGTACTGCACTGAGCCCTCAGTATTTTTGCAGCAGAGGCTGTTTGCTCCCCTTGGCACGTGTTGGGAGTGATGCTGAGGTTACTGAGCAGATCTCAGGGCTTGGCAGTGCTCTCTGCCATCACCCTTGGTGGAGCAGAGGGATGGTGTCCCCGATGCCATCATGGTGGTGGCATCCACTGGGAGCAGCTTTGCAGCCTCTCTCCCTGCACTGCTTTGGGTGATGGCAGGGTTGGCCCGTCCATCTGTCCTTGCAAGACATCATTGCAGCTCATGTGTGCAGAAGAAGAGGAGAAAGACACCCAGAGCAGCTGGTGGGGGGGGGGGTAAAAAATTAGGAGATATAGAAATGAGACCAAACAGCCGTTAACCCTTTGTGGGCTGTGCAGCAGAGCCTTGCATTGCTCATCCCACCTCGTGGCCCTGTTCTCCCCGAGCTGCAGACAGCTGTGGTGTTACAAGAAAAGCCTGAATGAACCTTTTCCCCATGTGCAGAGACTTGGCTGCAAGGGGAGAGGGATGGGGGAACGATTTGTCCCCATTCCCTTGTGCTGAATGCTGCCGCCAGCTTCCCCGGCTGCTCGCTGGAAAAGCATCCTGGAGCCAAAGCCTGTAAATGCTGGGTCTTACTGTAAAGAAGAAAACAACCAAAGGGAAGGAAAAAGATAGAAAAGCCTGGGAAGCATCAATCTGTCCCCCAGACAGGGCTAATGCTGTTCTTTGCTTGTGTGGAGACTGGGAGATATTCTTTGAGGGCCAGGCTCCAGGAGCATCGCCGAGCGCCTTGCCCTCGCTCCATCTCCCCAAAGCCTGCACATGGCTCTAATTTTGGGCAGCTTCAAGGTGGAAACCCACCACTTTGGATGGTATCACCTCCATCCTAGAGGCCATGGCCATGCCCTGCCTCTGGAGCTGGGCTGGGACCACGCTCAGGAGGGCAGGATGCGGCGGTGGGCGCTTGGGGCCGTGTGGGCCGGCGCCTGGCCAGGCGGGGCTGTGGCCGAGCCATTGTTTTCCTTTCCTGCTTGTTTTTCCGGACAACCCTCCCCTAATTAAATAAAAACACCCGTTGGAGAAGCAAAAAAAACCCTCCCCCTACCACTCCTCCTTCCCCCTGCACTGCTCAGGCACTGTCCTATTGACAAAGCACCCGTGGGAGAGGTGTCCCGGGGAGGATACTGCAAGCAGAGCCATCCAAGGTAGGTGGTGGGCAAAGCAAGATGCCTTGGGATGTGTTTGACCCCGCTGCTGGCTTTCAGCCCAAAAATGGGTGGTTTTGGCGATGTTACAGCCCAGGCAGCACTGCTGGGCCTGGAGCAGCTTCATCCTGGTGCATCCTGGGTTTTGGGAGTCCTGAGAAGACGTGAGCATCGCATCATCCTTTAAAAACAAAAGCCCTGTATGGCCTCAAAAGGACAGAGAGAAAAGGCTGAAGGCTTCATCCAAGAGTCTTGAAAGCAGAGGGCAAATGGTCAGGGGCTGAGGGTTCAAACTGAAAGTGTTGTGTGACTTTGGGATCTCCGATGATCCGCCTGCATCGTTGGAATTAATCTGTACAATCATTTTCCTGCAGCATTTGTCTCTTCCCTTAGCGAGGTCAAGCTTTGGCATGATGTAGTTTCAGCCCTGAAACGCAGCAGAGTTCAAACTGAGAATAGGACATGGGCTGGGTTTGTTTTTTTCTGCCGAGGAGCAAGTGCTAATGTGGTGTTTAGCTACTTATTCAAGCCCTTTTCCTTAATTCAAGTTGGATGCTGGAGGTCAATGGTAAACCTTTGGGTGGCTGCAAGTGAGAGAGGAAAGCAGTTTGCTGTTGTTTCCTGGGAGGTTTGGGTGGGGGTGAAAAGTCTTAAGGAAGTCCCCAAATTTTGTGCTGAGTGGAAACTGCTTTGTGAGAAACTGTCTGGCCTCCCTGCCTGGTGAGAAGCAGGAGCTTGTGGCCACCTAAATGTGCTTTTTCTGCTCCCCAAGCCCTGTCCTTTCTGCTAATGCAGGAGAGAGGTATTTGTGTTCCTCGATGCTCCAGCGATGAGGGTGATAGACAGGGCTCTAAATAAATAGAGAGGGCAGTGAGTGTCAGACATGGTCTTCTAGGAGCCTGCAGATTTGAGTATTTATTACATCCAGGGTGACTCAACCTACTGGTCCCTTGGGTTCAGAGATGCAGGAGCACTTAGGGTTCTGACTCTTGATCCTTGCCAAGATAAACGGCATTTTATCTTAGCACAGTGGTTTAAATCCAGCAGCAGCCTCCCATCAGGGGAGGTGGTGAGGTGCTGCTGCAGCTGACCAGGGAAACTGAGGCACACAGGGGTGAGAAGAGGGTGGAAAGAGAGAGGGCTGTGCTCAGCCTCCATCTCCTATAGCAGGACTTGTGGTGGTTTTGCTGGAGAGAGGCTTCCTGGTCCAAGGAGCATCAGCATCTCCTTCTCTTGCCGTTCCCTGTCGCTCTTCCTCCCATCTCTCACCATCAGGACTCGGCTGATCTGCATCCCTTGGTCCCCCCTCACATCCTCCAGCTCCCCTCCCACCCCACTGCCTGTTTTGGGATGGGACATTGGCAGGATTGTTTGAAAACACCCTTAAAGTAGAGGAGGAGAGTGATGACATAGCGGAGAGGCTGTCTGGAGGCTGTCTCAAGGGGTGGGCACTTCATGGCCATGCTGCTCTCTGATACTTATCATAGATTTGGAGGGTGTGTGGCAGTAGTTTTAGGGTTTGATGCACTCAGCACCCTAAACCCAGCCTGGGGATGGAGATGAGATGGATGACTGGTCCTGCAGTACTGTATTGAATCATAGAATCACAGAATGGTAGGGTTGGAAGGGACCTTTAGAGCTCATCCAGTCCAACCCCCCCTGCCAAAGCAAGTCCCACCCAAATCAGGCCACACAGGAATGTGTCCAGGTGGGTCTTGAAGACCTCCAAGGAAGGAGCCTGCACACCCTCCCTGGGCAGCCTGTTCCAGTGCTTCCAGGGCTGCTTTTGGGATTAAACCAACCCAGAAAGCCAAGGTGATGATGGTGGGAAAGACCAAAGTGGTGATTTTTAACGTTGTTTTATCATCCCTGGAGACATGTAAAGGACACATAGCTGAGGTGCTGAGGGCTGTGGGCTAGAGGTGGGCTTGGCAGGGTGAAAGGAGGTGAATTGGACTCAATGATCTCAAAGAGCTTTTCTAACTGAAACGATTCCGTGCTTCTAGATCGGTGTTTTTAAAACTATGCCTGTTTCAAAGCAGTGATTTGAAATCTAGAGCTGTTTTGTAGAGAGATCTTCGTTTTCCCAGAGGAAGGCTCGTGGTTATAACCCTCCCATCAATCCCAGTTCACCGGGCTTCTCCTTTCCAGGGGAGCCGCAGGGACGGCAGCCGCCGCCAGGGGATTTTGGGGCAAGCTGGGGTCTGCTTCTGGGATGTCCCCCCGGCGGGTGCCTCTTGTCTCAGCTGGGGCTCCAGCTCTGGGCGAACTCATGAAAAGCATCTGATAGCAATAAAGAGCAAAAGCCTCCCGCTGACAAGCCCGGGCTGAAGTCACCGCCGGGACGCGGCCAAGACACGCATTGTCCTCGCCGCTGCTGGGACTGATTAGAGCTGCCTGGCAAGCCCCAGTGCTGGGTGAGGGGTCAGCCCTCTTTTGCCAAAAAAACCCTGAATCTGAAGCAAAATAAAACCCCAGCAGACCCCAAACCCCAGCTGTTGTTTGCCCAGGCAGAAGCGAGACCCAATTCCTTTAGTTTTGCACCCGTTCCTCTGCACCAAGCTCGGGGCAGCCCTGTGGAGAGCGAGGGGAGATGGATCCCAGGAGGAAACAACCCCCCAAATTCCTTCAGTGTTTGTTTCTTAGCTAAAGCTGTGGGAGCCCCTGGCAGAGTGCAAGCAGCTCCACTGCAGGCTCGCTGTCTCTGGTCGATATTTATTGTATCGTTATTTATCTTCTGTGTGCTCAGGGAGGGGAGGGGGCTGAGCCAGCCGTGTTCCTCTCGTTGAAATGTCCTTGGCACTTGTGAGGCTTAGAGAATGGGGGATGGATGCATGGATGGATGGATGGATGGATGTTCCAGCTGGGGTGCAGCATCTTCTAACATACATATGTAAAGAGCGTGTGTCTATTTATGTACATGTTCCTATGCGACCTGATCTAGGTTGACCTGCTTCTGCAGGGGGGTTGGACTGGATGATCTCTAAAGGTCCCTTCCAACCCCCACCATTCTGTGATCCTATGATTTATAGATCTGTCTATACAGAAATGAGTAAAGTCCTCTCTTCTTTTGCCCAGCTCCAGGATGCAGAGCCAAGGCTTTGGAGAAGAGCTGATTTTTTTCCCCCCAGATAGGAGCGTTTTGCTGGGGCTGCTGGGATCAGACAAAGCTGTCTGGGTGGGTTGGTGGCAGACCAGAAATTCAGTGAAAATGAATAATCTGAGCAGGGAGGGGGAAGGGGGTTGTGTGTGTGTGGGGGGGGGGGGGTTGACTTATTGAGAAAACAGAAGAAAACACCCTTTTTATTGTTTAAGCATTTGTGTGTGTGCTTTTGCCTTTGGCTCACAAAAAAAAAAGAGACAAACAAAACGTGTCTTGCTGGAATTTGTGTTGATCAAGAGCTGCCACTTGGCCCAGAACAAAAACCATGGGAGCTGAGAAGCACTTATTTTTGGAGCAGGAGGTGGAGGATAAACCCGTTGGGTTGAACCCTCCATGGTTCACAGTGGTGGGGAAAGAGAGTGTTTGTGTGGCCCCATCTGTCTCCATCCATGGATTTGGGTGTTCAAGTTGCACTTGAACATAAGGAAAAGCTACTTTGAAGGTGATGATGGAGCACTAGAACAAACTTCCCAAGGGAGGTGTGGAGTCTCCTTCTCTGGAGGGTTTCAAAACCCAACTGGATGTGTTCCCGTGTGACCCGATCGAGGGGAACTTGCTTTAGCATATAGAGGATTGGATGAGCTCTAAAGATCCCTTTTCCAACCCCCACCATTCTGAGATTCTCTGAGTCCAGGGTAAGGGGTTTGGAGCCTGGGATATCCCCTTGAATTTGGGATGCAGCTGACAAACCCCTCCTGGGTGAGCTGCTGGAGGCTCAGGGGCGCTCTGTGTGGTGCCAAACGCACGTAAGCTGAACGAAACACCCAGCAACCGCAGCCTGGGGAGCGTTGGCAGGCGCAGCCTGGGGCTGCTGCTCCCCCCTCTGAATTTTTCCAGGTGTTGCCTTTCCCCAGGCGATGTGAAACGGGCCTCAAACACGAGCACAAATCACGCCGGGGGATCCAGCTGGCGCATGAGCTGCTGGCGTGAGGCAGAGCACGTGGTGCAGTTTGGCTCCTCTTAGAAGAGGTTGTGGATTCTCTAATTATCTGCTGGAGCAGGGAGGTTTAAAATCCTCATTTCCTTCTATTTAAGGGGTTAAACCTCAGCTGGTGCTTTGCATTGGGCCAATGCACCCCTCTGGAGTCTCCCATCTGGTTCAGGAGGGTGAGGCATCTCCTCTCCTACGTGGACAGCTGAGCCAGGCCTTGGGCCTCCTTGGTGATGGGGTAGCCACAGTGCCCTCCTACCCAGGCTGAAGGGATGTCAGTGGGTGTTTGTGTGGCCTCAGCCTGTCCTTTCTCCTCCTTGGTTGTGTCTCCTGGTCTCAAGTAGGAGCTTCTTGGTTGGAGGTCTCCGAGGTGGGCCTGGTGGAGGGGCGTTTCGGTTGGCATCTCTAAGCTGGGGCTAGTGGTGGAGTTCCCTGGTGTTTTGAAGCTGAGTCTGGTGGTGGAGCTTTCAGGTTGGCATCTCCAAGCTGGGGCTGACAGTGGGGCTTCTTCAGCTGGCATCTCCACCTTGGGAAGCGTGGGCAGGGGACGGGTGGCACGGCGGGGCGGGTGTTCTCCTGCAGAAAGAGCCCCCTTGGATGATTTTATCTCCTTCTTCCCCACAGCTGATAGTCGAAAAAACGACTGACTACCCTTCGGCCGAGTACTCCTTGGTGGAGGATGTAGCCCTCCACTTCACGTGTTTGATGGACAGACTGAACGAGCAACGCCTCTTTCAGCCGGACCTGTGCGACGTGGACATCGTGCTGGTGCAGCACAAGAGCATCTTCCCGGCGCACAAAGGCGTTCTGGCAGCCTACAGCCAGTTCTTCCACTCCCTCTTCACCCAGAACAAGCAGCTGCAGCGCGTAGAGCTCTCTCTGGAGGCCCTCACCTCGCAAGGCCTCCAGCAGATCCTCAACTTCATCTACACCTCCAAGCTGCTGGTGAACTCCTGCAATGTGCAGGACGTGCTGAACGCGGCCGCTGTGCTGCAGATGAACAACATCGCCTCTTCCTGCCAGGACCTGCTGGACACCCGCTCGCTCAGCCTGGCCGCCGACATGGCCCTGCCCGCCGAGGGCTGCGCCGGGCCCCCGCCCTACTACTGCGAGATCAAGCAGGAGGTGGATGCCCCCCACCCCAAAATCTACGCCCGGGAGGGCACCGACCCCTACTCGGTGCGGGTGGAGGACGGGACGGGCGGCGGGGCTCTGCCCGCGGGGCAGGCCAAGCAGTACTACAAGGAGGAGAAGGATGGCGGCGCGGGCGCCGTGTGTAAGATGGAAGGCGAGGAGTCGGAGGAGGACCTGGACGGCCAGGGCTCGTACAACCGGGAGCAGATCATCGTGGAGGTGAACCTCAACAACCAGACCCTCAACGTCTCCAAGGGCACGGAGGGGAAAGCGGCCGCCGGCGAGGCGGCCGTGATGGGGAGGCCCGAGGGCGATGGGCGCGACGCGGAGGAGGACGGGGAGGAGGAGAACGAGGAGGGAGAGGAGGAGGAGGAAGAGGAGGAGGATGCAGAGGAGGAAGAGGAGGAGCACAGCGAGGAGGAAGACCTGGAGGAGACGACGGAAGAAGAGGACGACGACGACGACGACGAAGACGCGTCGGAGGCGAAAAGGGAAAAGGCCGCGCAGCCCCGCAGAGGCGCCCGGGCGGCCAAAGCCACCAAACCCACCGTGGCAACCCGCTCCCAGGAGATGGCCAAGGTGGAGGAGGAGGAGGAGGAGGAAGAGGAAGGCCAGCGAGGGAGGAAGAGGAAAAAAGAGCAGGACAGTTTGGGCCAGAAGGTGAAGCTGGAGGAGAAGCAGCACTACCCGTGCAAGAAGTGCCCGCGGGTGTTCAACAACCGCTGGTACCTGGAGAAGCACATGAACGTGACCCACAGCCGCATGCAGATCTGCGACAAGTGTGGCAAGCGCTTCCTGCTGGAGAGCGAGCTGCTGCTGCACCACCAGACCGACTGTGAGAAGAACATCCAGGTGAGCCAGCCCCGGGGACATCCCACCGGGGAAGGGGCATGGCATCCCTGAGCCGGGGTGGAGCGTCCTGCTGGGGATGGGCGTCTCACTGGGGTGGGGAAATCCCACCAAAGGAGCAGCGTCCTGCCAGGAGAACAGAGTGTGGGATTGGGCCTTTTAAGGTCATTGAGTTCAACCCTTCCCCTCACCCTGCCCAGCCCAGCACTGCCCCATGGCCCTCAGCACCTCAGCCCCACGGCTTTGGGGTCTCTCCAGGGCTGGGCACTCCCCCAGCTCCCTGGGCAGCCTGGCACAGGGGCTGACACCCCTCTCAAGGAAACAGCTCTGCCTCAGCTCCAGCCTCAACCTCCCCTGGGGCAACTTGAGGCCATTTCCCCTTGTCTTGTCATTCATTACTGGAAAAAAGAGACTGACTCCATCTCACTGCAGCCTCCAGGTTGTTACAGAGAGTGCTGCTGTCTCCCCTCAGGCTCCTCTTCTCCAGGCTCAACACCCCCATTCCCTCAGCCCCTCTCCAGCCCCTTCCCCAGCTCTGTCCACGCTGCAGCCCCTCAGTGTCCCTGTGGCAGTGAGTGAGGGGCCCAACACTGAGCACAGCCCTGGAGCTGAAGCCTCCCCAGGGCCCAGCACAGGGGACAATCCCTGCCCTGCTCCTGCTGCCACCTCACTGCTGGTCGCAGCCAGGATGCCACTGGCCTTCTTGCTCCCCTGGGCATGCTGCTGCCTCATCTTCAGCCCCTGTCAATTAGCACCCCCAGATCCTTTTCTGTCAGACAGCTCTCAAGCCACACATCCCCAGGCCTGTCCTACCCACCACAGAGGACATCCCACCCAGCTACACTCATGCTCAGATAACATTTTTGATGTTGGGTTTGGCCTGTGGCAGGCAGAGGGAACCTTACTTCAACCCACGACTCGCATTCAGGCTCAGGAGGGTCCCAGCGTGGTGTAAATCCAGAGGATTTGTGCCAGGGGCCTGTGGTTTCTCCTTGGCCAGCTGGGTGGAAACATGGAGCAATTTTTTGAGGAGTGATTTGTCTTTGAGTTTGTTCAGTTAATCTGGATAAAACAGAGCGAGCCCCCGATGGAGACACACTCAACTGTTCCCACCCAGGCTGAAACCAATTGAGCTTAATTCAAAGATTTGCTGACACAAGTTAAAACGTTTTTAATCTGCCTTTTGTGCTCTTCAGCTTGCCTGATAGCAAATTTCAGAAGGCTTTTGACATCTGTGCAAAGCTCAGGCTTGGTGTCTCCTTCACCTGATGCTGAGGAGGTGCTGCCTTTGCAAACTGACCCCGTTTAAAGCAGTGAGGTTTTGGGGAGGGAGGTTGGCACCCCATCCGAGCAGCAAGCCTCTGTGTTCCCACAGACCCCTCCAACCCCAGCTCCTGATCCCTGATGAGCTGTTCAGCGTGATGCTCACAGCGCTAATTGAAAAACCCCAACTTCTGCAGAGCTTCACTCACCATCCTCCCCACCATGAGTGGCTTTTAAATGATTGTGCAGCTCTCCTAGGCGAAGGCAACGCAACTCAAGTGCTACTGGAGTCAGTGGCACCCCAAATGAAATGGGAGGGACAAAGCAGATCTCAGCTCTGGGGTGTGCAGGGAGTAGGGAGGCAGGAGCAGTCATGGCTTGAGCGTGTGAAGGAGCCTTCTATGCCTTTGCAGCATCTACCTGACAAATGCCTTCTTGGGTTGCTTTTTGCCAGAGTGGATGCAGTTGCAGTGCCTGCATGGTGGTGGCTGTTTCAGACCCTGTCAGCCATCCTATGCCATTAAAAACGAGTTTCCTCTGGATTTTTGTCAGCCCCACCTGCTTTCCTGATGCATAACATGGGGCTGACGCCTCATTGCTCTGTGGGGTGGGCTTTTTTCCCTTGTCCAGGTCATTTCTGAGTAAGATCAACCACAGCTGCCTGTGTGGTGACCTGCATCCACAGAAACCTGCTCCTGTAGTCGAGCTGAGTTGTACAAGTAGCCAGATTCACTCCATTTGCTCTGATAGCACTGGATATCTTTATCAGTACCCCATGGATGTACATAGCTGGGTGCAATGGGATTATTTTCAACTCTACAGCTAAAATGGACAGTCTTTATGTCTTTGGTTTTGAACCAGCTCCGTGGAGGCACCACCTCTCTTACCCTGTTCACCTCTGCAGCTTGCTTTCCCTATTTTATCCCCCAAATGCATCCATTGCTTTAGGTGTTTGGCTTCATCTTGCTCCCTGTGACCATTTCCCTTTGCTATCCACGTCCCTGCAGACACCACAACCTATGTCCTGCCCTCAAGGCCAGAAAAGTGATTTGTCCTTTGCCTTATTGGCTTGTTTCTCAAACTCTGGGGGGGGGGGGGTTTTGGACAGCTTCAGGATGGTTTCTCTGTTAAGCTACAAGAATTATCTTCTCATTTTTCTCCCCTCATTCCTACGTTACTTCCACATTTTGGAGTGACACTTCTCTGCAGTAACTGAGGCCACAGAGCTCGGCCCTGCAGGGTGCTTGGTCCCAGCCTACATCTGCTGCTTTCCCTCTACCTTTCATTTTAAAATTCCCCTGCAGCCTTTCTCAAGTGCAGAAAATGGATATTGATGTGTCTTTG
This sequence comes from Colius striatus, assembly GCF_028858725.1. Taxonomy (NCBI): domain Eukaryota; kingdom Metazoa; phylum Chordata; class Aves; order Coliiformes; family Coliidae; genus Colius; species Colius striatus. Next base: position 56,193,673 of record NC_084763.1, read on the forward strand.
ATATCAGGCCCTGAGATGTCTCTTTAAGCTGAGATAAAGCTGGTTCTGATCCGTGGAAATTTGTGCTTAGGGAATACTCAGAGGAGTCCCCATGTTGATATTCAAGCCTGGCAAGGTGATGAGTGTTGGGAATGCCTCTGTGACCCTAATTTTGCCTGAATATATGGAGAGACAGTGTGAGTCTGTGGCATAATGGTGTGTCCTCTGCAGTATCACAGCCTCATTCGGTGCAAAGGTTGGTTGAAGCCCATCAATGAGCATCTGTTCCTCTGGGCAGGAGGAGAAGCTGGAGGCATCTCTCTCCAGACTTGCTGGTATTGCTCAGCTGTTGCAACATGCCCCCAAGGCATATGTCTGTGAGGAGAAGGGGTGGTTTTATCCCTGTTGCCTGAGAGGAGGATGAGATAAAGGGGAAAGCTTTGACCCTTGGAGGAAAGACAGAGCCATGGCAGGGTCCTTGGCCGAGTGCTGTCTGCCATCACTGCACCCCAGCTGTAGATTCCTGGATGGACCTCCCCTGGTTCCATGTGCACCAGGCTGAGCTCACATGCTTCAAGCAGATCTCACACTGAAGCTGCAGCTTTTCCTGCTGATGGAGTCTTTTTTAGGTGTGTTTTGATCTGTTTGGGTATGTTAGCACTCTTTAAGCACTAAACTGTCCTTGACATCTGCTGAAGACTGAAGTTGTGCTGCCCTGGCTTGGGCTTCTCCTTGTTCTTACATTCTTTGTAGCCTTCTAGTGCACAAAGAGTTGGGGTTTTTTTTGTGTGACAGCTTAATTGTGTGCAAGAATAAAATCCCCAGCTGGGGATAGAGACTTGCTGTGTGAGCTGCTGTTGATGGAAGTCCTAGGACAGCTGTTCATGGAGATGCCACATCCTTCCCTGGGAAGTCATAGAATTGTTTTGATTGGAAAAGACCTTTAACATCACGAGTCCAACCCCTCACCTCACACTGCCAGGGCCACCACTAAGCCATGGCCCTCAGCATCTCAACTTTGCAATATCTCCAGGGCTGGGCACTCCCCCAGCTCCCTGGGCAGCCTGGCACAGGGGCTGACACCCCTCTCAGGGAAACAGTTCTGCCTCAGCTCCAACCTCAACCTCCCCTGGGGCAACTTGAGGCTGTTTCTTCTTCTCCTGTCACTTGTTACTTGGAAAGTTTCAGGGAGTAGCAGAGAGTGCTGCTGTCTCCCCTGAGGCTCCTCTTCTCCAGGCTCAACACCCCCATTCCCTCAGCCCCTCCCCAGCACCCTTGTGCTCCAGCCCTTTCCCCAGCTCTGTGCCTGGTTCTGGCCACGCTGAAGCCCCTCAGTGTCCCTGTGGCAGTGAGTGAGGGGCCCAGCACTGAGCACAGCCCTGGAGCTGCAGCCTCCCCAGGGCCACTGTCATGTGATGGATATGAAGTTCAGTTTTTGGAGTGCCAAGGTCTGTGACTCACTGATGATTATGGTTTTTGGTGTAAAACAAAAGTACTGGTGGTGCCTTTGCAAGTTGCCCTTGTTCTTTACCCATCCCCTCTCTCCTTGCAGTGTGTGACATGTGGGAAGGGGTTCAAGAAGCTCTGGTCCCTCCATGAGCACAACAAGATTGTCCACGGCTACGCTGAGAAGAAGTTCTCCTGCGAGATCTGTGAGAAGAAGTTCTACACCATGGCCCACGTACGCAAACACATGGTTGGTGAGTGTGGGAGGCACCAGGGCCACGGGTGCCATCTCATTAGGGGTGCTCACCCACCCTTTTTTGGAAGGGGTTTGGGGTTTTTTTTGGTCACTGTCTTATTTGGAGTTGAGAGCTGGGCTTAGTCTTGGGTGAGCTGTCTTACATCAACACAAAGGCCTGGGGTTTAATGCTGGTTGTATGTCTGGGTTTGGAGCACTCAGATGTGGTGCTAGGGGAATCTCATTTATGGTATTTAACCATAAGAAGACCTCAGAAGGAGTCAAAGGAAGGTCTGAGGTGTAACCATCCTTCCCTTGTAAAGGAGGACTTTTCAGAGATGCAAAACAAGGAGGTTTTGTCAGGCAGTCGGGGGAGTGCCTGAAATGCTGCTGCTGTCCATCTTCCCCACATGACTTTGGGTTGGCTGGGGTTGGGAGCAGCAGCAGTGCCGTGGGGAGGTGGGTGCTGGAGGCACAGGCAGGGCCCTGACCCCGCTCCTCTCCACTGCAGCTCACACCAAGGACATGCCGTTCACCTGCGAGACCTGCGGGAAGTCCTTCAAGCGCAGCATGTCCCTCAAGGTCCATTCGCTCCAGCACTCTGGGGAGAAGCCTTTTAAATGCGAGGTGAGGTCCTGTGTTGCCCCAACCTGCATCTGCTCAAACGAGGGACCAAACTGCTGATCTGGGGTGACACAGAACCACAGAGTCATTGAGGTTGGAAAAGACCTTGAATGGCATCGAGTCCAACCATTAACCCAGCACTGGCACAGCTGCCACTAACCCACGGCCCTTCTTGGGGCTTTCTCCGTGCTTGGTGTCAGCAGAGCTGACAAGGGCAAAGGCAGAGTCCTGCAGCTGGGCAGGAACAAGCCCCTGCCCCAGCACAGGCTAGGGGGGACCTGCTGGAGAGCAGCTCCAGGAGAGGGACCTGGCAGTGCTGGTGGGCAGCAAAGAAACATGAGCAGCAGTGTGGGCTGGTGGGCAAGAAGCCAACGGCAGCCTGGGGGCATCCAGCAGAGTCTGGCAGCAGGGCCAGGGAGGTTGTGCTGCCCCTCTGCTCTGCCCTGCTGAGGCCTCAGCTGGAGCCCTGTGCCCAGTGCTGGGCTCCCCAGCTGCAGAGACAGGGAACTGCTGGAGAGAGTCTAGCACAAGGCCACCAAGATGCTGAGGGGACTGGAGCATCTTCCTTCTGAGGAAAGGCTGCGGGACCTGGGGCTGTTGAGTCTGGAGAAGAGAAGAGACTGAGAGGGGATTTCATTAACAAGTACTTAAAGACTGGGTGTCAGGAGGATGGGATGAGCCTTTTTTCTGCAGTGCCCAGTGGCAGGACAAAGGGTAACTGGCACAAGCTGGAACACAAAAAGTTCCACTGGAACAGGAGGAGAAACTACTGTGAGGATGAGGGAGCCCTGGCCCAGGCTGCCCGGGGAGGATGTGGAGGCTCCTTCTCAGGAGGTTTCCAAGCCCACCTGGACACCTTCCTGTGTGACCTGAGTGAGGGGAACCTGCTTTAGCAGGGGGTTGAGCTGGACTAGATGATCTCTAAAGGGCCCTTCCAAGCTCTACTGTTCTGTGAGCTGTAGGGATGCTCCCATCCTCTTCCAGATGGGTGCTCTTGCATCCTCTTCTGGTTTGAAGATCCCACCAACCTCACGATGAATCTGTCCCTGCAGTGCCTGGACCTGCCATCCCACCCCAGCCTGCAAACCAGGCTGGATACATCCCAGAAAGCCATTTCTTTGGCTTCTTTTGGTGTGTGGGGGGAAGGTGATTTCTGCAGTTCTGTGGCGTGCCGGTGATCTGGGGGCAGTGAGGAGGGCGTTTCGGGCGCTCATCCACAGCTCACCCCGCTCTGACCCCCACAGAACTGCAACGAGCGCTTCCAGTACAAGTACCAGCTGCGCTCCCACATGAGCATCCACATCGGCCACAAGCAGTTCATGTGCCAGTGGTGTGGCAAGGACTTCAACATGAAGCAGTACTTCGACGAGCACATGAAGACACACACGGGTGAGAGCTCCCGGCTCCTGCGAGGGGCGAAGAGCCGGTGGGATGGGGAGGGACAGCGGCGCCTTTGGGGGAACGGCGGCGTGAGGTCGCGTGGGAGACGCTTCGAGTCGCTTGGCTCCACGTGTTTCCCCTCCCCTCCCCTTGCTCTTTAGGAGAGAAGCCCTACATCTGTGAGATCTGCGGGAAGAGCTTCACCAGCCGGCCCAACATGAAGCGGCACCGGCGGACGCACACGGGCGAGAAGCCGTACCCCTGCGACGTCTGCGGCCAGCGCTTCCGCTTCTCCAACATGCTCAAGGCCCACAAGGAGAAGTGTTTCCGCGTCACCAACCCTTTGGCTTTGGACACGGCTGCCCCGCAACCCGCCACCAGCCCGGCCCCGCTGCCCCCAGGCCCCGGCGTGTCCCCTCTGCCCCTGCCGCTGCTTCATCCCCTCCCACAGAGCCTCCCTCCTCCTCCTCACCTACCGCCACCCCCTCCCCTGTTTCCCGCGGGGAGGATCAATTCGAACAACAACTAGGTGCCCCCCGCCCCGGCCGTGTGCCCGCACGGACTGCTCTGCCCTTTGGGGACACCTCCCCTCCCCGGGGAGCCAAGGCTTCGCTTGCTCTCTGCCCCCCCTTTCCTCCTCGTTTTGGGGTTGTTTTGATGCATTTCCCCTCCTTTCTCACCTGGTGTTCTCTGTGGAGAGGGGGAGCGGGGTTCTTCTCCCCCACCGTGAAGAACGTGGTAGAGGGAGGGGAAGCGCCGTCCGTCCGTGAGGGTGTAGGTGAAAGGCATCGCTCTCGGTTTCATCCTCGTGGCAGGGTGCTGGTGGGGCTCAGAGGAGCAGGATGCCACCCACGCTTGGCCAGGAGTGGAGTTCACCCCTCTCGTGTGCCCGGTGAACGCCTCCCACCGCTGGGGTATTTATAACCAGATGAAATCTAGCTTGTGGTGCTTGAATCCCTGTACTGTAAAGCTGGTCTTTCAATTCAGGCTCTTTTCCCAAGAGGTTGAGAGGTGGGTGACTGTGGAGGAGCCCCTGTCAGCCCTGTGACCCTTGGGGAGCAGATGTCCCCGTTGGAAAGCTGTCACCGTGTGCTCCTTCGCTGCCCTCGCTGCGTCTTCCTTCCCCCTGATGGGTTTTCTTCCTTGGTAGGTGAAAGCACAAACACAGTCTCGGGGCATTGGCAGCTTGCTGACGGTTCGTTGTTGGGGTGCCCTAAGGGAGCTGGGCTCTGGAGGGCCCTTTCTGCTCATCCCAGCAGGAGCTGAGCTCCTGGGAATGCTCTGAAGTCCGGGAGGTGTCGCTGGGAGAGCTCCACTTGGCCTCGGGGCCGGCAGGAGGGTGGCCTGGGGCAGAGGAGCAGGACACTGCTGTTTCTCGGCAAAGTCATCCCAGAATAGTGCCTTAAACAATCTGAAGAAACCCCTGAGTGATGGCTGAGCTCCAGCTTGGGTCCTGCTGCAAAGTTGAGAGCTAAAGCAGGACCCTGTTCAGCCTGGTGACCGTGTCCCATCCTCCAGCTCACTGCCTGCATCGCTCTCCCAAGCGGCACCTCTCCCCGTGGGGTTGGCATCATTGCTCTGCTCTGGTTTAAGGGGGGCAGAGGGGACCAGGAAGGACTGTGATTGTTTTGTTGATGCCTCTTGGCGTTGGTTAGTGCTTCTCTGGTCACTTTGTTGAACTGGTTTCACTTACTGAGGCCGGCTTCATGCTGGTGGAGGAGGAGAAGGCAGCTTTGCTGGCAGCTTTCTGTTGGATGCAGGGGTCCAGGCTGAGTCTCTTGTGCTCTGCCCCAGGATGTCTTGTCTTGGCCTGATCATGGTTGTGTGGATTGTCTGCCTGGGGAAGTGTCCCCTTTGGGGCTGGGAATGCTGCAGGGGCTGCAGAGCATCTGCCACAGGCAGAGGGGTGAGTGCACTCTTGAGACCAGCACTGCAGATGTGGGTCAGGTCATGGAGGAGGTGGTGAACAGGGCTGTAGGTAGACAAGAGAGAGTGTTGAGTGGGTTGCAGGAGCTCTTTCTCATTTGCATCTCGTGCTGGGTGATAGGGTGAGGGGACAGTGAGCCACATCAGGCTCTGCAGGAAGTCTTGCTGTGTTGCCTCCTGGACCAAATCAGCAAAGCACTGAGGCAGTGATGAGATTGTCCCATCCAGAGGTGGGATCAGCTTTGCTGACTGGGTCCATGCAGGAGCATTGGCTTGGTAGGGACAGGAGAGGGGAGCTTCTGTTCTCCTGAGTGCAATTTGAGGTGATGGGTCAGGTGGCTGGTGTCCCCTCCTGCTGAGCGGTGCCTCGTGGCTGACATCTCTGGCAAGCTGGCTGCTCTTGTGGATGTTGACACGTTGGAGCAACCAGTTGCTTTTCATCCTCGTGTTAGCTGGGACCCTCTGGACTCACAGCACTGCAATCAGTGCCAGTGAGCTCACTCTCATTTCCATCTGCTTTGAGTAAAAGGAAGATGCTATGGCAGAGCTGCCTCACCACATTGACCTTTTCAGATGTGTACCAAAGGCTTCTCTGCTCTCCTTCCTCCGTGACCCTGAGGCTCATTGGGATGGTGCAGAGCCTTCAGACACACCCATGAGGGATGCTTTTGGGGCTGTTGGCTTTCTGAAGGGACCATGACCCAGACTGGAAGATGACTGCTTTAGAGAAGCATTCAGTGATACCCTTGGACAAGTTGGAGGTCCATGCTGTCTCCTCCTCCGCTGCCTTCCCAGATCCCATCTCCTCAGGCTCCCTTCTGCTTCTTTTCCCTCACACTCCCTCTTGAGATGGGATTGGGAGCCCTGCACTCCAAGGAGGGCTTACCTTGCCCTTATGGTCTTCTGTGATGGAGCCCATCAGCTTGCCTAGCTGGTGGACTTCTGCCCCCAGGTCAACACCCACGTCAACATGTGCTCCCTTGTACCGCTCACCTGGAGGTGGCTTTCCCTGTCCCTTTCCCAGTTCATCCTCTCCCATTGAGGACCTGTCCCTCTTGGATGTCACTGTGAGATGAGAGCACCTCACTGAGGTTAGAAGAGCAGCAGAAGGCCCAGTGACTGATCCCAGCTGCGTCCCATCCGCTTCGAGAGCCTGCTGGTAGAGCCACGTGGAGACGCTGAGATGTGACCACGCACACAGCACTTTGGAGAACCAGATCCCTGCTGCTCCCTCCCTTCCAAAGCCTGGGCAGTTCCCAGGAGCCCTCCATGGCCTCTGAGCCCTTTTCCTCAGCCCCAGTTTGTCTCTTCATGTCTGGTTTTCGTTGATGGACTCAGAGCTCAAACGAGTCGCTCCCGCAGTGTCTTGTCCCGCGTCCATCCCTCTTGGCCCCGCTGGGATGGACAAGGCAGGAGGTGAGGGAGCTGAGTCCTTCATTTTCAAGCTTTTTATGTTGTTTTTGTTTTAACTCTTGCACCTTAATCTCTCACATCCCTCCTTTGACAGGCCCCAGGGGTGGGGAGGGGCTTTGATTTCCATTACGCGCGTCACGATGCAACGTTCGGCTGACGACCCTGAACCCCACGCCTGTCTTGTGTTTGAATCTTCCCCCTCACACACACACACTTCATTTGAACTCTGGGGAGGGAGGGACTCATGTGGGGAAGGTCATTTGTTTTGGTTTCTATATCCCAGGAGCCTGGTAGCACAGACCAGTCGGCCTCATAACGTCCGTGAGGCAGAGCTGGCCCTTTGGACCACAGCCATAACCCCAGCGCAGTGGGAGGGTGAGGATGGGTGGGTGGGTGAATGGATGGATGAGTGGGTGGGTGAATGGATGGGTGGGTGGGTGGGTGAATGGATGGGTGGGTGGGTGAAGGGATGGATGGCCAGCCAGTGAGTGGGAACGGCTGTGACAGTGCAATAGAGACGAGCATCCGCTGCTAGACAACTCCACTGATGAAACTCTTGGTTTACCTGAAGTCGAGAGGGAAGGACAGATGGACAGATGCCCTTTGTTCACACGGATGGAGAGGAGCTTCCCCACACACAGCCCTGCCCAGTGCCAAGGAACCACGGTGGGAGCTGGGTCCGCAAAACAAAACACGTACTAAAAAGGATTCAAGAAGCAGGATGAAGAACAACCTCAGTAGCACGGAACTTGAAGGAAATGAATGAAAACCCCAAGCACTGGCCTCCAAACTGGTTTCTTCAAGCCTGGTGTTTGGCTCTTTACCTGTTTTCTGCCATTCAGTATCAGTTGCCCAAACATGCCAAGTCCATAGCGTATCGGTGGCTCTGCTAGTGTGAACAAACTAAACGAAGCACTTTATTCTGTATAGAGAAGGGAAGGTGGGGAGGGGAGGGGGAGCTTGGGCTGCTTTTCACAGGCACCCTGAGTGATGTTCTAGGAAATGTATTATTATAATTATTATAATTATTGCTACCTTTTTGTTTGGTTGGTTTTTTAAATGACCATGTGTAATCAATATATGTTTATCTTTAACTCCAAGTACAGCAGGTAACTCTCTTTGGGGTGGTGTGATGAGGGGGAGGCCGAGATGGTTGGGTTAGTCCATCAGCATGAGGCCAACTTGGCCAAGTCATGGCCTACCACGTGCAACAGGCAAGTCTCCAGCAGGCAAGAGGTGGATGGAAGCTGCCTGCCAGCGCTCAGCTCACAGTCAGCCTTGGCACCGAGGGCCCAGTGTGCATCCCCATCCCAAGCCATCTTCTGCCTGGGGGAGCTGGGGCTGCTCTCTGGCCACTCCTGAGCAAGATGAGCCATGGTGGGCTCTTCAGGGTTGTCTCTAGGGACCAGGCCCTTGGCCATGCTTTGAAACCTGCTTTTGGCCTCTCACGGAGGCACGTCAGGGGCTGTTGGGCTCTTTAAAGTGGTGAGAGGTCAGAATGGGGCCTTTCCAGTGCATTCTCCCAGTCTGGAAGTGTTGACTGTTACCAAAGAGGTTGCAAGTGGAAGGACTGAATCAATAAACGATTTGTCTTTTATAAAAGAAAGCCTAAAGCTCCACCACTTTCTTTGTTACCTGAATTTAGCTTTGCTTTTTGTTCTGGTTGGATTTTGTTGTTGTTGTTGTTCCTATTATGAAAAGCTCTGGTCAGGCAATTGCATGAGGAGTGGGAGCCCAGCAGGCTGGGCTTTCCTGTGGCATGGTGACTGCTGCTGTTGCTTCACAGATGCAGCCTTGGTGTTGGGTTTGGTGTGCATGTGAGACAAGACATGCTGGAGGATGACTGTTAAGGGAAGAGTGATGTTTGGATAGAGGAAGGGGTTTGGTGCTTGCAGCCCTGAAGGTGCTGGAGGTGGTGAGAGCTGAGGTACTGGCTCCATGAGTTTTGTGTGAGCTATGAGCTGAGGCTCCCCAAGCTCCTCTATAGATAATGGAGAAACCATCCAGAAGCACCCAGGGCCTTTGCTGATTTAAAATGGAGCAGGAGGAATCTCACCAGCAAGCATTAGCATTGATACTGGGAATCTCTAGTTGGAGGACATGATTTTTCCCCCCACCCTTGGGATGTAGCTGCTGCTTTGCTGCTGCTGCTGTTGCCTGGAGAACATACCCATGGAGGGTCCTGTGTGCATGTAAGCCAGGAGAAGGCCAGGCAGCAGTGAGGAAGGATGCTTCTCTGAGGGTTCCTCTTGGCAGTTCTGACCTGTGATTGCCTTTGGACTGAAGCAGCCTCTTGGTGAGGTGGTGGTGAGCATCTCTGGGCCTTCCTTGGGCCAAGCCCGACTTGCACATGCTGACATTTGACCTTTGTTGCTCAAGCAACGAGATGTTCCAAACTTTTCTGGGTCCTTTTGTACCAGCTGTTTTTCCTTTTAAGGTTTCTTGCCCAGTGCCAGTGGTGGCATCTCCCACAGCTTTATAATAGATGTGAGCCACGTGGGAGTCCTAAGCTCTGGTTAACTCTACTCCTGACAGACAGCTGTGAGGTGAGTGCCTGAGGATGGGAACCAGCTTTAATCGCCACTTCTCAAGCTGTTATCGAGGAACCACACCATAACAGGTCATCCAGGCTCAGCAGCATTCCCTGTTGACCTCAGAGGGCTCAGACTTCCCCTAGGAGAGCCAAGAGACAGTGGCAGGGGGTGGAATTAACCCTCTCTTAAGACCAAGTGTTGGTTGACAGCTTTCTGTTCTGCATCCAAGAGGAGCTGAAGCAAAGGTGTTGGGGTCCAGCCCCAGGCAGGACCACAAGAAATGACGTGTAATACCTTGTTATTCTATGGGATTGCCTTTTTTCCCCTCCTTCATGTTTCTTTTCTGCCACACAAGCTGTCCTACATTAGGTAGATTCAGCCTCAATTAGCTTGGGAGTCATCCACAGGAGTTTCTGCAGGGCTGGGTAGAAAGGAGGTGATTTTATTTCACTGCATTTTTCACACACTTGATTGTTTCAAAGGGTTTTGTTGCCTTTTTTCCCCCCCTTAAGCCATTTTGTGACAGCCAGTCACCTTGGATTTATTTTTCCTGTGAAGACATTTCATGAGTGTTCTGATGTGATTGTCCTCTAAGGAGATTATCCTCTCACTTTTATAAACCCTTAAAATGAAACCAGGGCAAGACTCTGGTTCCTTTACTCGTGTCAAATTGTCTTTCCTTCCAAACATGTTTTAGTTTCTCCAGGGCTGCATTTTGAGCCAGGCAAATGAGAGATGGGGTGGGTTTTTTTTGGTACCATCGTTTTCATGCCACTTTGAGGGCATTATTGTGCAAGGTTTGTATTTCTCTTTTTATCCTCACCACCCCTCTTCATGGGATTCATGGAACCATGCAGGTGTGCAGCTGTAAGGATACGAATGCTGAAGTTTTGGCTCCCTAAAAGGGGGGGGAATAAGAAGAATGGAAGCTGGGGCTCTGCTGTGGCTCTCTGTGGGGCTGCTTGTGCTTATCACAACCCTTGCTTGGTCCTTCTGGTTGGCTGCTGTGGAGGTTCAGTTGTGTCTCTATCCACGTACAAACACAGGGGACTCCTTCTGAAGCAGCCTGAGAGTTTATTTTGAAAGGAACCACCTGTCAGATGGTGTGGGCATCAGATTTTGCTCTAACAGATCTTTGTCCTGCTGCCAGGAAGTTTCTATCAAAACATCATTATGGATCACTGTAACAAAGGGAAAAGATGGAAAGCATTTTTCCTCAGTGGGAAGCTCTCTTGGAGCCAAATCCACCTGAGATCTCCATGTCCTCAGCAAACTGGGGTACTCTTACAAAAGAAGAAGGTCAGAACATTAAAAATGAGAGAAACAGCATAAATACAAAACCTTTCCCTGAAAAACAGCCCTTGTCCAGCCAGAGGTAAGGACATTGTGATCTGTGATTGAAGATGAGGAGCCCCAAAGGCTAGAGGTGAGTGTGCTTGGTCTCCTCTGCCCGTGCCTACTGCTTGCATGACTCTTCCCCTCATGCAGACCTTAGCTCCCAGCCTCTCTCCAGTCCAAAGACAAGGTGGATGCCAAGAACTGAGACTATTTTCTTTTCATTGCAACTTCCAAAGCGTTTCTGCTCCCCATGCTCACGTGCTCTTTCCTTTGTCTCATCCCAACAACCCTCATCACTCAGGAACTCATCAAAGCCCCCCTTCAGGTCTCTCCTGTGTCACTTTGACCCTTCTCTTTCCTTTCTGAGGTGGGCTCTAGCACTATGTTCACAGCTGCCTTAGGTGGGGAAATACTTTATAGACCTCTTTCCCTGAGGAATGTCGTTTTATTCCCTTGGGACTCACTTTGTGCCTCTGCTCTTGGTTGGGGAGGTTCAACAGCAGGTGAGAAGCTGGGGAGGAACATGCAGAAAGAAACAGAACAAGTGAATGATCTTTCTGCCCTGTCTATGAGACTAGAACATCTCATTGCTCTGTGCTTCTCAGTCTACCCCAGCTCCTTGCAGACTCCAGATCCCTTCTCTAGTCATCTTGTGAGCATCTTCAACTTCCCACAGGGCTTCAAGAGAACTTCCCCTGCTTTGACTAAGTAAAAACGTGCCAATCACAGACCCAACGCCCAGTATCCAGATGCCACATCTCTGAGCTGATAAGCATGGCCTCACCTCCCCCTCCCCATCCCTCCTTGCCCCAGACCCATGTGGGAAAAGACCCGAATCCCTCCTTGCTACATCTTGGTGAGGCGCAGCACGTTGAGGCGCACGGGGAGGAACGTGGCACCCGAGGCGTACTGGATCTCCCGCAGGACCCCTTCCCACTTCTTCTGCTCTTCATCGTATCTGGGGGGGAGAGACAGGCACACAGTTATGGTGAGGAAAGCATCTCCTCTCCCTCTCTTCAGCTGCTCTCTGTGGTGGTGGGTAGAGATGTGCCACAAGCATTCTTTGGCCGCAAAGGAGCGGTGGGAGCTGCAAGAGGGCTGTCAGCGCTGGTGTGCTCTGGTTTGCAGTGCCAGGATAAGGGATATGGATATCAGCGTGTGGTCTGGCAGGGGAAGGTGTATTTTTGCACTGGGAAAGGGCTTGATGGCACCAAGCCTGAACACCCAGGGTGAGGGCCAGTGGGTGCCTGCTGAGGGTGCTCTAGAGCCACAGATGTGAAGGACGAGCGGCTCTATTAGCAGCTACCAGAAAGTGCTTTCTGCCCTCTTCTCTGCCTGCACAGGAGGCTCTCTAATTTCCAGCCTGAGCACTGGAAACCACCTCCCAGGGTGAGGAGGCATTGCACACGTGCTGCTTCATGCCAAAGGGGAGCTCTGGAACCAGCTCCAGGCAAAATGTCCATGCAGCAACAAAGCTAAGGGAGCAGGTTTTCCCTGGTAGGTTGCTACATGAGGCTGGGAGAGATCCCTGCATGTGGCCTCCAACACAGCACAGGGCAAACCCCAGTAACACAATAAACTTCTTTGCTGTAAGGGTGAGGGAGCCCAGGCGGCCCAGGGAGTGTGTGGAGGCTCCTTCTCAGGTTTCCAAACCCTCCTGGATATGTTCCTGTGCCCCCTGAGCAAAGGGAACCTGCTTTAGCGGGGGGTGAGACTGAGTTATCTCTACAGGCCTCTTCCAACCCCCCCTGTTCTATGGTTCTATGATCCTCACCCAGAGACCCTGCCCTGAGCCTTCAGCCTTGTGCTGGGCCAACAACATCCAAGACAGACAGAAACCATCTGCTCCCTCGGCAGCTCTCTCTAACATCCCCCCATGCTCCCTCAGGCAGCCCCGGGGTCGACTGTCACCTCCAAACGTCGTTCAGCTCCGTCGGCACGAGCTCTCCTGACTCGGTCTCCACGGTGGCAAACCCTCCAAGGAGGTAGAGCACCCCGGCCAAGCTCAGCAGGCTGACCGAGCTGCGCTCCTGCGGGAACTCCGTGAAGCCGTCCCACCTGCCACGGCCAGAGAGGACACGCGTCAGGGCACCCTGCCCACCCCACCGCGCTCACTGCTGACAGTCTGCCTGGTGGAGGTCTGCATGGGATGGGCTCACACTTTGGTTTAGAGGCATCTGTTTCACTCCTGGCCATCGTGGCCAGGAAGGCCAGTGGCATTCTGCAGTATACTGAGGTCAAGGGAAGTTCTCCCCCTCTGCTCGGCCCTGCTGAGGCCTCATCTGGAGGCCTGTGTCCAGTTCTGGGCTCCCCAGTTTCACAGAGGAACTGCTGGAGAGAGGCCAAGAAGTGGTTTAATACACCCCTGCAGCTGCTCCTTATGTAACTCTGGCCCAAAGGTACCTACTTATTGGTGGCAATGTCGTAGACCTCCACCGAGTTGGTCAGGCCCGAGTCGGTCACGCCAGCTGCCACGTAGATTTTGTCCTTGTGCACGGTGGCTCCGAACAGAGAGCGAGCAGTTCTCATGGGAGCAAGCTCCTTCCACTCGAACTTGGAAGGGTTGTAGACACACATCTTCTTCAGGCACTTCCTAGAGAGAGAGATGAGGGAGAAAAGGAGGCTCGGTTGCAGGCCGAGGTGCGCTGGAGGAGTTTGGGGATGCCTGCTGGGAGGAATGTGGGGTGTCTAGGATGGGGTTTGCTCCTCCACATCAGCATGAGTGCCTCTGCTGGGGTGTGCACTGAGGGATGGGTTAGTGATGGGCCTGGCAGCGTGAGGTGAGTGATTGGGCTCCATCTTAAAGGTCTTTTACAACCAAAATAATTCTAACCTCGTGCCTAGAGGCATCATTTGTGTGTGCAACATATCCCCTCCTGCTGTGCCTGCTTTGCATAGGAGTCCTAGAAGCTTGACATTCTACTCACACCGCTGGATAAGGGTCCATGCAGCTAACTGCCTCTCAGGACCTCGCACAAAGCCACTGAGACGGTGTTTCAGTGCTCCTGACCCAACTTGATGCTGCTAAATGACCTCCTGACAGGGGATTGTAGTGAGGTGAGGGGTCAGTCTCTGCTCCCAAGTAACGAGGGACAGGACAAAAGGAAATGGCCTCAGGGGAGGTTGAGATTGGAGCTGAGGCAGAACTGTTTCCCTGAGAGGGGTGTGAGTCCCTGTGCCAGGCTGCCCAGGGAGCTGGGGGAGTGCCCAGCCCTGCAGGGATCCCAAAGCCGTGGGGCTGAGGTGCTGAGGGTAGTGCTGGGCTGGGCAGGGTGAGGGGAGGAGTTGGACTCAATTCTCTTAAAGATCTTTTCCAACCACAACAATCTTATGATTCTATAAATATCATCAGTGACATGCCCATTCCCCAGGACAGCAGTGTAAGGTGAGGGAATGTATGCACACTCACACTTTCCAGGCCATAATCCTTTCAGAGCAGGACCTAACTTTGCTGGATTATGGCATGTTTGCTCTGCAAACAGTCACACTTCTGCCTCACAAGGCAATCACAGCAGTGCTCCCTGAGAGAGGCTTTTCCTGCTGAGCCCCTTTCCTACAGGAGGGCGGGATGAGGGTTAGGTTTGATGAGGCTTTTCCACTCCTATTGCCCATAGTCATCTAGATTCAACTCCTAGGACCACAGTGCTCCACCACAGGACACCCTTAAAGTGAAGGGGCTTCTTGCTCTTCAGTGCCTCTCACAATCTGTGCAACATTTGTGTATTGTGAGCAAAAGGGGATGTGAGCACAGGCGAGCCGAGAGGGAAGAATCCACGTCTCACCTCCCTCCCCTCCATCCAACCCTCCTTCAGCCATCACACCCAGCTTGGGGAGGCACCAACTCATGCTCTCCCAGTTCAGTTTGGGGGCTGACTCCCTGAATGTCTCCTGCTTTGTTGACTCACTTGTCGCTCCCTTTGCCGCCGAGGACGTAGACGAGGTCCTTGTGCGATACCACCGCGTGCCCGTAGACCGAGTAGGGAAGGGGATCAGCTTCACCCCACTTGAAGGACCTGGGTCAGAGAAAGATGGCAAGCAAAAGGGTTTAGAGCTCTCTAGCTGAGGCCTAGGGTACATGGCACTTTCCAGACGTAGGGGTGAGCACAGATCCGCACTCAGTCTCAAAACCAGGGCTGTTTGTCAATGGGATGGGGCTCATCCATGAAACTCCCTGAGCCTCAAACCAGGGGGAAATAAAATATGTGGAGTTTTTATGTTAATATTCATCATTTTCTGCAGCATCCCCTACCCCTGAGCTTTGTGGATACACATCTCCACTTCTCCCAGGACCTCACCTTATTTAGAGGCGTTACCAGCTGATCACAAACAAGACAGAGATTTCCGCACGATGGGAAGCCAGAGCTAAAACCAATGAGACAAGAACCTGAGGACAAGCTGCTTTTTTGGCCATCACCTTCTACTTTGAGGAGCTTTGGTCAGCTAACAATAAGCAAGGAGCCATGGAGGTGGGTATGTCCATGTTTTGCAGTGCAGGGCTGTGTTGAAGCCTCTGAGTTAGGTGTGGGGCAGTTGAGCAGAAGATGTGGCTATAAGGCTTTGGAAACCCCAAACTGGTACCCAAGTAGGGCTTCCCAGTTTCTCAAGAAGTGGCTGTTCATGTCCACATAGCTGGGATTCATCCCCAGTTTTCATACAAGTAGGACATAGCCCTGAGACCCAACCTTTATTTGACCTGAGTTGCCTGGGCTCTGTTTTCTAACTGTCCGGGCACTCTGGGCAAATATTTGATCCCACAGACCAGCAGTTTGCCCTCTCCAGGTTTGTTACAGTTGAAATGTTGACCTAAATACTGCTGGAAATATAAGTGGTTCTGATCACATCTCTACCAGCTTCAACCTGGCATTCAAACCACCCCCTGAGCACTGAGCAGGGGCAGACACAGCTGTCCCCAGAGCCTGCAGAGGCAGATGAATGCCCTGTTCTGTGGGAATGAAGCTGTCAAGTCTCTGCCTATAAAACTTTGAAGACTTTGAAGCACAGACATCTAAATACAGACCAAGCAAAGAGCCCACTGTCCATACACAATCAGGTATTAAGCCTGATATCAATCAGGATGGGTCCTTCAGTGCCACAGCTTCACAACAAACTTTCCTGTTCAAACACACTCCTGGTGAATGTGGCTGAACCTGCTGTCAAAGGGCAGGAGCAGAGGGAAAAACTCCCCTAAAAAGGTCTCACAGAAACATCTACTGATAACATAATATCCCCATTATTGCTTCCACCTCTGGGAGGTTCAATTGCAATAAACAAAGCAGCTGGGGAGAGACAGCTCAGAGCCCCAGGGTATGGCTTGAGACAGTCCCAGTGGTCCCCGCATCTAGATTGTGGAGTTTGAAACCTGTCTCTAAAACCTTTCATTCCCTGGGGTCATTTTGCACAGCAGCTGCTTCACCTTCTCCTGTAAAACACCTCCCACCGAGCACTTACAGCCTGTCATAGCACAGCACCGAATCCAAGGTCTTCTCTCCTTCTTTCAGTTCTTTCCCTCCAACCACAAAGATGGAGTTTTCTGCCTCTCCCAGGCCAAAGAGGCAGCGAGGGGAGGGCAAGGGGGGCATGCCCAGCCAGTCTGCATCCAGGTGGTCGTACTGAAAGGAAACACATGCTCATTAGTGTGTGCTGCCCACCTGCTTAGCTAAAATCAGGGTGCAGATGCTGAAGTCAAAGTCCATTCCCATGTGCAGCTTGGTCACCCCAGCAGGCACTTTCTGCAGTGCCTGGGCCTTACCAGCTGGTGCAGGGTGGGAGATCTTTGTGCAAAGCCAAGTCATATATCATATGATGTATGTTTTTGTGACAAGAGCAGAGATGCTCCAGCATGAACACGTTCTGCTCTGCACCAAAGCCTTGACTTGGAACAAGCTTGGTCATCTTTGGATGAAAGTCCCATGTTGGACCTATATTGGGTAGTTCTGGGACTGGAGGAGCTGAAGATATTAGTTTTGCCTGAAACTCTTCAGATGTAGCACATGCCACAGTATTTCATCCCAGTATTTCCCATCTCTGTCAGGTAACAGTGTGGTGTTGGCAATGTTGGCTACACAACTCATTCTACTCTGCCTAATGAGACCACATCTGGGATATTGTGTCCAGCTCTGGGCCCCTCAGTTGCAGAAGGACAGGGAGCTGCTGGAGAGAGCTCAGTGCAGGGCCACATAGATGCTGGAGTGGAGCATCTGCCTTGTGCTGAAAGGCTGAGGGAGCTGGGGCTCTGCAGATTGGAGGAGACTGAGGGCTGAGCTCATTCATGCTACAAATCCATCAAGGGTGAGTGTCAGGAGGATGGAGCCAGGCTGTGCTCAGGGATGGCCAAGGATAGGACAAGGGGCAATGGGGACAAGCTGGAACAGAAGAGGCAATGTTGAGGTGAGGGAGCACTGGCAGGGGCTGCCCAGATGGGCTGTGGAGGCTCCTCCTCTGGAGACATCCCAAACCCATCTGGATGAGTCCCTTTGTGCCCTGCTCTAGGTGGTGCTGCTCTGGCAGGGGGGTTGCACTGGATGAGCTTCCCAGGTCCCTTCCTCCCCTTAAGAGTCTGTAATTCTGTGTGAACCCCTTCTTTTCCAATTGATTCTCCTTTCTGGCAAATGATCACTTGCCCTGTTCCTCCTCTGCTTCTCCAGAAAGCAAAGTTGTCCTGTACAACCTCGGTGTGTGAGAGTTTGTGAGATGAAACGTCTGTGCCTGCCTGCACAAAGGCTGTTTGTGCAATACCTACCCAGTATGGTACAACACAACTTGAGACAGTCCTGCAAAGACCAGAGCTCTTCTTGCTGACCAAAGTGCCACATCTGATAGAAGAGAAACTCATCCATACAGCATTACCTGATCACAAGGCTATATCCTTGCAGACCCTTGGACATCTGCAGATCAAGGCATTGCCTCACTTCCCTCCAGACAAGTCAGATGTGAATTATGAGGCTAGGGGCTCTCTGGGCACCATGGCTTGATGGGAACTGTTAAACTGGGCCAAAAACATGTGATGCAGTTTGGTAGCAGAGGAAGGAGTGACATCTTGCAGCCAGTTTGGTGGGACTGTGTCATGCAGCATTGCCTGAAGCACTGTTTGCTATGGGCTCAGGCCAAAGAGCTTCAGCTTGCTGGGTTGCCTCCAAAGACAGGGCCTCAGCTGGATGCCTGTGCTTATTGTCTCTTTGTAAGCTGTGGTCCACATAGATGAGTTATTTATAGTGCAAGCTGGAGCAGCTCAGTCACCAGGATGGTTCCTGCCTGGTGATGAATTCAGCATTGTTCTCAGGTCATAAATCTTAGGGGTGACAAATGAAGGATACCCTTTTGCATCTGACATACCAGGGCAATCATTTTGTTCCTGACACAATTTGGGATTTATCAGCATTCTTATATCTTGGTGCCTGTCTTTATGTCTAAACTCCCCCTGACCTAACTGTCCTGGCTTCTGCAGGAGGAATGTGAAATCAGGGAGGCCAGAAACAGCCAGAACATGCAAGATGCTGCTGCACTGACATAGTGATTCAAAGATCCACCCTAGAGCTGCCTGGCTCCAGCTGTGTGAGGTTTCAGCTGTGAAAAGGCTCAGATCTTGCTCATACAGAAACCATGAGACGTGTAGGGACACTGATGGCAACAAATGACACCTTTGCAAGGTGATGGCACTTTCCAGCCCTGGGCCTTGTCTGCACCTCTCATGCCACAGTGAGCTGTGGGGGGACCACAGCCCCTTCCTTGTGGGGAGCTAAAAACAGCCACGTGATGCTCGAGGCATTTGCTACTGAGTCAGTGGCAAACTGTGAGCTGAGTATAGCAACCTTGCTGTTTGCAGCTCAGAATCACAGATTAATTTAGGTTGAAGGGACCTTCAAAGGTCTTTCATCCAACCCCCTGTGCTCAGGCAGGTGCAGCTTTGGAGTTACAGCAGGTTGCCAGGGCTTTGTGCAGTCAAATGTTGAATGTCTCCTGAAGTGAATGTTTTGGGACCTCTCAGGACCTCTGCTCTAGTACTCCATCACCTCTTACCTTGCCCAGCCAGCAACTAGACTGTGGAGCATTGCTCTTTAGGCATAGGTTTGGGCTGAATGCAAAGCCCATCTACCTGCTCTGCACAAGTAAGTGGAGCTGGCCACATCCACTGCTGTCCTCTGTTGTCCCCTGTGAAGGGCTGTACCTCAAGCAGCACATCCCCTACACTCCCACTGCCTCCCCTCACTATCCTGCTCTCTCTAGAGCTTCTTCCTGCTCACTACTTGATCCACAGGGTTCATGTGGTCTCCAAAGCCTCCAAAACCTGATCCTTTCCAGGTAAGGACAAGCATGGTTCCTCCACACAGGATGTACAGCCCTACCCATGCAATGAGGCAAGGGAGGGATCAAGGCTGTGTGTCTCAGCTTGGGAACTACCTTTACTTAATTCTTTCTTCCTGGGCATGTTATTGTCTTGTTCCCAGAAGACATGTGAGCCATGGGAGAAGAACAAAAGGATTCCTGGGTATGGGGAGAGGAACAGAGGGTTTTGGGGGTTCTTACAGAGAGACCCTGAGCTGGGACTAGCACACTTCCAGGGACAAGCACCAGAAATGGGGCAGGTGTCGGTAGGTAGGGACATACCCTGTGTCCTTGGGGTGTTTGTCCTTGGGGTGTAGCTGTTGCTGTTCCTTTGTTGGCACCTGACAGAATTACTCGTGGGTTTTGCTGGGGGTTCGAAACGAGGGAATGTAAAGAATGCAAAGTGGGACCCAGACCTGATGCCACTGACCTTCCTGTTAGTGTGTCCTACCAAATGCACTGTTCAAAGTGGTTCCTCTATTTTGGATCAAGAAGGCTTATTGCTATCACCTATTCCTTCAAGCCTCCTTCCTCAATTACCAGAACCTCCCCCTTGGTGGGACCTGCCTCAAAAATATAGGTGGAAGAACCTCTAGTAAAGCCACTCAGATGTTTCCCCTCCATTGACAACTTCCATTTTAACACCACATGACTGTTACTGGCATCACACAGAAGCTTAAGACTGGTGATGCTCCAGAGGGCTCAGAGAAACAAAAGCAAGATGAAGCTGGTACCTGTAGGAAGTAGGAGCTCATGGGATCCTCTTTGCTGTCCTCGTTGTAGTACAGTCCCCCGACAATGAAGATCTGGTTCTCTTTGGTTACCAGGCTGATGTGGTTCTTTGGGATTTGAGTAGACATGGAGGCAAAATAGCACTCGTTGGCAGTGGGATCGTAGGCCACCGCCCCACTGTCGCTCACCATGAAAATAAGGTCCTGGAGGAACATCCCAAAGCGCATGGTGTCGTTTAAGATCCCCGGGAGACCGTCCTCCTCTGTCTCTTCCTCCTCGTCTACTTCTCCATTGACAACGCTGTCCTTGGCTTGCTTCTCACCGCTCCTCTTCACTTTCTTCTTCTTCACCACGGTGAATTTGCCTTTCTGGGCATCCTTCACCATCTGCAGCTTCTTGAGCAGCTCCGGGCTGGACTTGACCACGGCGTGCTTCTCCACGTGCTCCTTGATGTAGTCGCCGGGCATGAGGCGGAAGCGGATGCTTTCGAAGACGACAGGCAAAGCCTTCTGCCGGCTCTCGCGGTCCTTGGTCCCCACCCACTTCATCACTACCTCGAACACCGTCTCCTCCTTCTCGACGTTGAGGGAGTCGCTGGAGATGACGGCGATGAGCTCATCGGGGGAGAGCTGGTAGAACTCCTCGTCCCGAGTCAGCAGCGCGAAGCGATCGCAGATGAAATCCCGAGCGGCCACGGCCAGCCGGGCGCAGTCCAGCATCAAGCCCAGCCTGAAGATGGCCAAGCAGTTGCTGAGGCAGAGGCGCTTCTGCAGGAAGGACACGCACACCGTGAAGATGGAAGGGATCTGGAACATGTTGGCCACCGAGAAAATGTCCTGCACGTTCTGCTCTGTGATCTCCAGCTCGGAGGTGTAGATGTAATGGAGGATCTTGCCCATGACGTCTGGATCGACGTCTTCCAAACTGATCTCCCTCTTCTTGCTCTCTTCCATGTCCGAGAGGAACATGGCTCGGAAGTAGGGGCTGCAGGCTGCCAGCACCAGCCGATGGCAGGGAAACTCCTTCCCTTTGACTTTCAAGACGCAGTCCAGAAACTTTTTGTGGTCCAACATGTCTTTGAGCCCATCCTGGAGGAGGGTTTGCTGGTAGAGGCGCAGTTCTTCCACTTGATCGAAAGGCAAGCCCATGGCGAACAGTAAGCGCTCCCGTTTCCCCCAGTCCTTTTATAGATAGGTGTGTTTAGTAATAGATCTCTACCTGAGCTCCTGGTAAAGAAACTTACTCAAAGCAGGGCTCGTGGGTCTCCCTTGCTTCCAGACTGCCAGCACACTGGGAATGTGAAACACTTGCTACGGTCGCAGCTGTCTGTGTATTTCAGTTCCCAGGGTCGAGCTTTATATAGCCAGAGCCACAGCGTTACGGAGCGGAAGGAATCCACACCGTGGCGTGTGTAAGCCGATCACCCTTTAATATGACACATTGGGCGAGGAGGAAGGGAGGGGGGGATGGGGGAACAGCTGTACTTCCATCCTTGATGCTTCAGGAAGGATCTGGCAGCCCGTGAGTCACGGCGGGAGCTTTCGCCGCCGTCCTGTGACGGGAGACGCGTGAGACCCATCGGCTCGGCCGTCGCGGTTGGGAAGCAGCCTCCAGCTGAATCAAACATCCCAATCTGCCTTCTGGGTCATGAATGGGGAGGCTGGGACCTGCTCCTGACACTGCCAAACAGGCTGCTCTGGAGTGATGAACCCTCTGCTGTGCTAAAAACAGACGGTGAAGTCAAAGCTGGAAAGATGCAACGAGAGTGTCTTGTGTGGGCTTTGTGGCATCTCCAGTCCCAGCCAGCCCGCTCCCAGGGCTGCTCCTCTGCACTGCTTTGTCCTTTATTCTCCTCTGGAGTCACTTTTCAGGGGTCTGGAAAGACACAGAAAGTGAAGAGAGAGCTCTACTCCAGCTTCCTGGAGAAGAGCAGGCTGAGAAGAGACTGATCCCTCTACACAGCTCCCTGAAAGGGACCTGCAGCAAGGTGGGGGTTGATCTCTCCAGTAATGAATGATAGGACAAAAGGAAATGGCCTCAAGTTGTGGGAGGTTGAGGTTGGAGCTAAGAACTGTTTCCCTGAGAGGGGTGTCAGCCCCTGTGCCAGGCTGCCCAGGGAGCTGGGGGAGTGCCCAGCCCTGCAGGGATCCCAAAGCCGTGGAGCTGAGGTGCTGAGGGTAGTGCTGGGCTGGGCAGGGTGAGGGGAGGGGTTGGACTCCATGATCTTAAAGGCCTTTTCCAACAGAAATTACTCTATGATTCTATTCATTTACACTCATGGGATATGAGACCCACGCTCAAAGTTACTTAAAGTCTCACTAAAGGAGGAGACTCGAGGAGCCTGGCAAGAGACTCCTCTCTTTGCCTGCAGTCTGTGTGTGGGCCCAGATGTCACAGTCTCTGCACACCTTGTCACTAACAAGTCCATCTCCTCCTGCCATGGTTTGACATGGAGTCATTTCTGGCAAGGGGCTGTAAAGATGCCTCCTGTAAGAAGTTGCTTGAAACTCTCCCAGAAGCCGCAGCTGCTGGGAACAACCCACACCAGAGAAGTTCATTAAGGGCTGTGTCCCAGGGGAGGGACCCCATATGGGAGCAGGGGAAGAATGTGAGCAGTCATCCTCCTCTGAGAAGAGAGAAGCAGCAGAGCCCATCTGTCAGAGACTGACCACATCCCCCATTCCCTGTCCCCTTGAGCTGCTGAAGTGGGAGAAGGTAGAGAAATGGGGAGCAGTGAGCTGAGCCCTTGAAGAAAGGAAGATGAGGGTGGATGGGCAGCGAGGAAGAGACTGTTGTGCTTCATTGCTGGCTGGGTAAAACCACGACAGCTCCACATCTTGGTGACAGAGAGAGGGTCTAAGTCAGGACAAGCAAAGAGAGCACAACACTGAGCTTCAACTCACAGATTAATACATCTAAACACAGGTTACCTTCTTCTTCTAAGTTGAGAGTCTCCTGCTAAGGTCAATGGAGATTCAACACCATCATGTTGAAACCTAGAGCCAACCTGGACAATCCAGGACAACTTGCCTGGCCTTGAGCTGATGCTCCAGGAAGGCTGAGGTCTCCAGTGGGTCTTGTGTCCTGCTTGCATGCCCACAGACATCCAGGAAGCCCCATGGGTCCTCAAACAGCCAACTCAGGTCCAGCCCTTCCCATGGAGCTCACAAAGAAGAAAATTAGTCTTTGGCAGATGGGGCTGAGCAGAGTAGCTGGAATTATTTACACCTATAGTAAAACTTAGCCATGAATCTGTTTTATCTCCGTTCCTATGGCCCCTCTGGGCTGCCTGACATTCAGTGGCAGCACAGATGTAATTAATGACTTCATTAAGTCTGTGCAAAGATATCAGCCACTCTTCTGGCTGCATTTAAAGCCACACAACCCTGTATCCCAGCATGGATGTGTTTGTAAAGGTGCTTTGTGCCAGGATGGTTACCTGCCTAAGTGAAAGAGGGAGCTCTGCTGGTGTGAAGCCCTTCTGTACCGGTGAGCTTCCAGCAGCATCTGGGAGGTACCAGTAGAGCAGGGAAATGATCACGAGGCCGTTTTGGAGTTCACATCACAAGCTTTTCCGTGACAGAATCAGATGAGGGCTGAGTTCTGAGTTGAACTTCAGAAATGTTTCTCTCTGCTTCCAGACATCTGGGGCTGGACAACCTCATCCTTCCCTCTCCCCTCACTCTGCATTAGCTCTGCACTCTCCCAGGTTTAATCCTGATTGTCATGCTGCTGGCTGGGATTTCCCACCCCCTCCATCTGCCTTTAATCTCCCTTGAGCCCTGGCTTGTTTTCCTCTTTGCTATGCTGCCATCTGAGTTTTGCTTCCCTATTCCTCGTGCCATGAGGTGCCACTGCTAAAGTGAAGCTGCAGCCCATCCCTCCCCAGAGGAGCTCCCAAGTGATCACCGAGTCTGTGGCTTCTGAGTTTTACTGAGGCAAGCAATAACCAGATTAGACGAGATTCTCTTCCACAAGAGAGAGATGAGCAGTAGATAAATGCCTTTCTACAGAGGCTGTGTGTCTCCTGCCCAGGGCTGAGCTGGTTGAGATGGTACCACTTGGGTGCTCCTGGCCCACCAAGCCCTCTGGGCTTGTAACAGCAGCGAGAGCTGAGAGGATAACGTCAGGCAAAGGGTGTCTAAGATTAGCTCCTTCTGGCAGCTCCAGAAGATGCAGCTGCTGGGTAAATTTAGATCCTTAGTGAATGGGTTATTTTCTCTCCTGGAGTATCCAAGTCAAGAAGGCAGTGCAGAGTCACTGGCCTCTTGGACACTTGGACACTGGGAAGCGGGTGACCCTGTGCTCCCAGGCAGCCAGGGACCTGAGCTGAGTCACCCACAGAGACAGAGCTCTTGGTCTTGGCAGCTCAGGGTGGCTTCAGCTGTGTGGGGACACCCGTGTGGAGGAGAAGAGGTGAAGCTTACCCCAGAAGGAAGCCCATCATGCCATAGCTGTTGTCGTGCCAAAGAGCAAACCTGAAGTAATGGAGATGCTGAGGAACATTTGACAAAGGCAGAAGAGCTGTGTTAAAAAAGTGACATGCCTGGCAACTGAAGAGGTTTTGGGGACGTGACTGGAGATGCCACCAAAGCACAACACCTGCCCTTACTTCCAGCATTTTTGGTCAGGCTCCAAGAAATAAAACCAACACAGCTTCTAACTCCAAGACTCCATGGATGACAGCCTGATGGCTCTTGAGATTTCATAAGCATGAAGGCAGAGTCTAAATAAAGGTGAGTATGAATCAAGATGCAGCCAAGCCTCCACTCTGGTGATGCCACTAGGGTGAGTTTCCATTCAACCTGACGACATCACATGTCACTATTAGAGGTGGGAGGGGAGGACCCTACCAACAGATCCCTGTGGCTCCTGGCTCTGATGGCAAGGCATTGCCCAGGGCGTCCCTTGCGTTACAGCAGCGATGAGCCACAGACACCACAGATGCCCAACATTTATTTCCTGCATAAACAAATGACATTCATCAGAGACTTCACCAATTACTTTGGCAGAGCTGAAAGCTGGCTAGGAACTGATCCTCTTTCATCCACAGGGAAGCCAGAACACAACAGCACCAAGCATCTCAACCCACATTGCAGAGTGGTCAGCATTCTGCCCTCACCCAACATCAACACAACTCAGACATAAGGCCACTGAAAGGTGCTCTAAAGTGCAAGGGAGCCAGAGCTGTTCTTTCAGGTATTAACTCTTCTTTTCCCCAAGGCACCATGTACATTTATTCCCTGTGCAATGTCCCAAAGGCTTCTTCTCAAAGGAGGCTATCATGGGCTTTCCATCTTACCACCCAGACCCAAGTCACTGCCCTTCATTCAGGGTCTTTCTCCTTTGGTTGGATGTGTGTGTGTGTGCTCATTCATTACAGGCTTAGGCTGTGTGTGCCCAAAGTCAGTTGAGCAGAAGGATGGATGGATAGAGATGTGCAAGAGTTGGGTTCAGCATCTTCTGTTCTTCAGCCTTGGGCAGGAATGTGAGCTGAAACCTTTGTCCACAGTGTGCAAAAGGAACATCAGCAGGATTTAGAGTCCCAGGACACATGTCACAGCAGGATGGTCGCGGTGACCACATCAGTCTCACACCCAGCAGCAGAGGGGCCTTTGGGTCCGAACTGGGACTTGGGAGCCAAGTAGTTGTGAGCCATGGGTTGTGTTTCTTCAGCATGCCAGCTCCCCAGGCAATCTGTAGCTGATGGCAATGCCTGTGAAGCAGGTATGGCTCTGGCACTCTCATTAGCTACACTGCTGGTGGCACTAAAGCATCTTCCCAAGACATTTAGCACTGAAGGGACCCCGTCACAGAGCTATTGCTCCATACTGCTGACACTGCTGGGGAGACAATGACCCTTCACTGTGCCATTCCTGCTCCTCCTTCCCTTTGCTATGAACACTGTACTATTTATTTGTTGTCCTCTTGTGCTGGGCCATGGTACAGTCCTCACTGCACACCCGTAGGTGCTGAACACTTGACAGTGGATGCTGAACCATTGCTTGTGGTGAAGGAGGAGTGGGATGCTTGGGCTGGAAAAGACTTGGAGAGGGTCTTGCTCAGAGCAGGCTCAGCACGAGCTTACCCTTTTCTCATAGCTGTGTGTCTGGCCCATCATAAAACCTCCAGCCATGAGACTTGGAGAACCTCCTCTGAGAGACTCGGGCCGCAGGTCCCGTGGGAGAGGCGAGCGCTGGTGGACCAAGTGCTATGGGAAGCAGGGTGTGAAATCTTTAGGCCTGCATGAGATCAGAGGAGTCAGGAAAATGATGGGGATAGCTCTTTCTGGCATTAATGTCCTGAGAGCCTACCTCAGCAGTCTGCCATGCACAGGGAGCCTGTGAAACATCCACTGTGTCTTGCAGCAAGGGCTGACCTGTGCCTTCCAGGTGACTTCTACACGGGTGAGCTACAGCAGTCTGATTGTCAGGAGTGCTTGGAGTCTGGCAGCAGCAGCTGGAAGGGAGATGAGGCTTTGGGACAAGCCTACAGATCCCTCTGTCTCTCTACTCCACCTTTGCTTTGTCACTCTTCTCCTCCTCGATGGCCACGAGGCGCTCCCGCTCTTTGATGAGCTGCACTCCGCAGTAGGTGATGAACCAGATGGACAAAGTGCTGACAGGGAAACCTAGAAGATGGAGGGAGACATGGGTCATCTTGGTGTGGCTGCTTGCCTAATGAGATCAGCTCTTCTCCAGCACTGCTGCTTCTCAGGTGGGTTTGGGAGCTCCAAACAAGCAATGACATTTTCCCTTCTGGATCCAGACTTACAGCTTCACAGAGAGAAATGCCCAGTGTCAGACTTTAGATGAAGCTGTGCCTGAGCCCACCCAGGCATCAGGGATGTGCTGGAGTGGCTTTGAGCACTCTCTTACCCCCAAAACTGCTCCCCAAGACTTGGTGGATTGACTTTCTGCCCATTTAACCTGCCCACGTCCATTGTTGTTCAGCACTGGGACCTTCTGGAAGCTTTGTGCCCTGCTGATGCTGAGGATCAACCCCAGCCTTGTCCCGTGCCTCATGGGGACACTGTGCACCCAGGGAACACAAGGTTTTGTCACAGGCAGCCAGGAGATCTCTTTCCCCTTAGGAAGGGTCTGATGACGTTCGTAACCACGAGGCCGGTATCCACAGCAGAGGGGAGACACAGGCTTTGTATGTGCTAAAACAGGACCTCTGAAATGAATAATGCAACCAGCAAAAGGCAGCTAGCTCAGAGGGCAGGCACTCCTGGCACACTGAGCCCACAGCATCACATTATCCCCTTCCTACGCCAGCCCTGTCCCAGAGAGAGCGGAAGGACGTGGGCTCCTGATGGCTATTTATACCCTGCTCAAGAAGACTTCAAAACAGGGTCACCATCCCCTCATTACAAATGTACAGGTAAGACTGTAGCATGAGGATTTGTACCTGTCACCTTGAGACTGACACAGGAGGAACTGCTAAAGCAAAAGGAGAGGAGGTAGGATGGGTAAATCCCTTTTTCCCCAGCACGGAGACCGTTTCCCAGCCAGGGACTCAGTCCACATTGAGAGGGTGAGCATGACCTGTGTATGGCTACAAGGATGTACAAGCACACCTGGGAGGCAGCTCATACCCCAGAGAGCTCACATGAGGAGGGTTGGAGCTAAGAAAGCCCTGTCTGCACCTTTTGTGTGAGAGTTAAGCACGTGGGGAGCAGCCACGCAACACGCCAGTTGTCAGCTCTCCTACCAGCACCAAGACAAGGGTCCCTGAGTGAGGCTGGCAGCCCCTTACCCGTCAGGAGGAGCCTCTTGGTCACCAGCAGTGCAAACTCCAGGCTGTTGAGGGCCAGGATGTTGTAAAGGACGATGGCCCAGAAGTTCATGGCCCCAAAAGCTGCCCTGATCCGCCGAGACATGGCCGCTGGCAGTTTGGCCTGTGGAGGGGAGAGGAGCAGACAGTGAGGGAAAACGGGGCTGTGAGCAAAGGAGATGCAGTGCTCCAACCCCAGCTGGGATCCCAGAGGGGCAGGCAAAAGCCAGAGCAGCCTTTAGTGTCTCTGGGATGAAGAAACACAAGAATGAGGTAAACCTTCTGCTCTGTGCTCTGCTGCTGGACTCAAGATGCATTTGGGGCTCTGGGTTGGTGTTTCAAAGTCCCACGGGGAGAGAGAAGTTGTTACACAGCCTTTCATGCTAATTGTAACGGCTGAGTACTGCTTTCTTCCTCTGTTGCCTTGGGAAACCCCTTCCTCAAGGCAGCTGAATGCTCTTGTACACCAGGATGTATATTGCCCTTTGTGCAAATCATTCCCAGCTCCTGGGAGAAATTGTTTAAGAAAGAAAAGAGCTGAAAACCAGTGAGAGCAGCAGAGTGAGATTGCCACTGACACATAATCCTCAGGAGCAGCTGCTGTGAGTGGAGCAAGGAAGAGGTTTATAGCAATCTTCAAAGAGTATGATGAATCCCCAGGCCACTTAGTGCTGAGAACTGTGGTGCCCCAGGGAAGATCTCACTGCCTGGGACTGCTCTAATCTGATTAGAAGTTCAACAAGGAGAGCAAATGGAGGGATTGCTCTCTGAAGTTTTTAATCAAAAAAGGGTCTTTACTGAACCATTTTAGGGTCTCCAGACTGGGCAAAACAAAGGAGCAACATAACTGTCTCTAGGATGGAGTTTGCTAAGCTTTTCTCCCACCCTGTCCCTGAGGCACCTTGATCCCAAACAGAGACAGGGCACCGAATGTTTGGATAGTGCATCTTAGTACCTAAACATCTGCTTTTGTCACAGGTCTGATCAGAGCCACTCAGGATGGCAAGGCCTTTTGCAGAACAGAAAGTGATTTCCATATGGGAATGTATAAATTTTCCCCAGGACAGATCTCAGACGTTGTGCCCACCTGGGGTACTTTGATGCCTCACCGAGGCTGCACTCCTGGTTCTCCTGGACCTCTGTTTCTCCTCTGAAAGCTCCACATCCAACCTACATTTCCCACGAAGCATCTTATAGGCAGGTGGGAGTTTGCTCTGGGTAGGTGACACAGAGCACAAAACCACAGCATCTCTGAGGTTGGAAAAGACCTTTAAGATCAAGTCCAACCATTAAGTCATCACTGCCATGGCCACCACTAATCCATGTCCTTAAGCGAAGGAGCACCACGACTGCGCTTCCCTTGCACCCCAAGTGGCTGATCACAAGGGTGTTAAAGGGCACAGGAGAGAGGTCTCCATGCAGGAGGCCTGGCTTCATCAGGGATTTTCTCCAGTCTCAGTTGGAAATGGATCTCACTGACATAACCAAGTTTGAGCTCCCTACAGTCGTGGAGCTTTGCCAGCACCAGAATTTGGTCCCTGACCCATTCACCTTCCCCCACCCACTTGCTCCTCACCTCCAGTTTGGCAAAGGGCTCCAGCTGGAAGAATTTCTGCACCCAGAGCTCAAAGTTGAGGCCAAAGCAGTTGAAGACAGACCAGATGTAAACGATCTCACAGGGCCCCAGCCACAACGTGGTGACAGCAAAGGTGGCGACGGAGGCCACGAGCTCCTTCATGATGTTGTCGTGGTTCTCTCCAAGGTGATCATACACGTACCTAACCGACAAGGAAAGGGGTCAGTGCTCCCTGCAGTCAAGGAGACCCCTTTGGAGCTCCTCACCCCACATTCACCCACCACAAGCTCCTCACAGGTAGCTCAATCATCCCTCAGTCAGGAAGGATGCTTTGGCTGACGTGTTGTAGCAACAAGCTGAGTGCTGCTGCTGCCCAGCTGCCTGTGGCTTGTGTTCCTCACAAACCCAGAGCCCCTTGAGGACAAAATACCATCTTTCCACCCTCTTGCAGGTAAAGGAATGCTAAACCCACCACACTTCAAGGGATTTCTGCCTTAGGACTCTCTTATTCCCAGCCTGGGGGGTTGTTGCACTTTTTGGTGGAGCAGTTTTCATTCAATGACCTGAGGGATAAGCAGACTGAACATGACTTCAGGCCATAGTGGGATTCACCCAGAAGAGAGGACACCTTAGCTTTGGGATGAACAGCATTTGGTGCTTCATCTGTATGTGATGAAAGAGAAGACCCAGAACCAGACTAGACACAGTTGATTAGACACTTACTTGCACAGCCAGTCATTAATCCCTCTGTCAAAATGCCTGAAAGAGAGATGATAGAAGCATGTTAAAGCACACAGTGCAATGACACCCTTCCACACAGCAGTCAGACAGAGAAGACCCCCAGTCCCCTGGCAAGAAACCTCCTCCACAGCAGCTCCCCAGGCTCCTTCACACACTTGATGCTGCTGCAGCCTCTCTCTTTATCTATTGCATCCTACCCAAGAGTATTTCCCTGAGCTACAGCCAGGTCTAGACTGTAGGCTCAGGATAGACTGTTCAGTGTAGGTCATCTCCAACTCATAGGCCAACTGCTCAGCAGCAGAGCCAGACCCCCTCCCCCTCTGCCCACATCTCCTCCAGGTTAAACACAGCCTCTCTGCCTTGATGCACACGGGCTTACTCACGTTTCTGCGAAGACGTAGAGCATGGTGATGCATTTGGGGGGCTGGGGTGGGTCCAAGTGGTCCAGTCTGGCCATGGTGTTGATCACCCCAAACATGACAGCAGCTTTCACCCAGTCATACACCAAATTGGAGTAGGCCAGGCCAGCTGGAGCAAAAACGAGAGTCAGGTGAGGGAAGAGGAGCACAGGATGAACAACCTTCAGGACTTTGGGGGTCATGTCCCACAGGAGAGTGTAGTTCATTGCAACAAGCATCACATCTAGACGACAGTCTACACTGTCTTGGATCAGCTGTTAGAGCTGAGTAGCTTTGTAAGAAGCTTGCACAAAGGATAATATCTTTTGGGGGAATTTGGAAGCAAACTATTTATCTTAGTAATCCAAGCAACGAAATCACACAGATCTCATTCCTTCCAGTGCAAGATTACTCCTTCCCTCTAAGGCTTGTAAACCTACAATGAAGTCATCACAGCTCTCAACTCTGAGCTCTGAGGTTTTATTGACACCTCCATCAAAATGCCTCCCCCACCTCAGCTGCTCGTGGCCAGAGATGTGATGCAAAGCCAGGGCCAAAAGCTGTGTCCCAGTTGGAGAGGTGTCTGACACTGGAAGCAAATCCTGCAGGAACAAAGCAAGGATTGCCAATTTCTGTGCAAACAGGAGCTAAAATGAACCATAGGATCGTTTCAGTTGGAAAAGACCTTTAAGATCATGGAGCTCAACCCTTCACCTCAGCCTGCCAAGCCCATCACTAACCCATGGCCCTCAGAACCTCAGCTACATGGCTTTTAATTGCCCCCTTCTTGGTGACATTCAGCTCACAGATTAAGTGTCACAATGTGCACAGTGCCTGAGCTCCCAGCATGGACCAGGCAGAGCAGGAGAGCCTGCAGAGGGGCTCAGCTCCCTCTTGGAGTAGCATCTGTTGCCCAGTCCACCCAGGTCTCTTGGGGCACCCTAAATCACTGCCAGTGCCATTCCAGCTGCATTAGCATTTTCTCCAGCTGCCACTCTGGAGGGACACTGAGCTTCTCCAGCCCACACTCGTCCTCTTCCAGTGAGGATGCCAGGTGCCCTAAGGCATCTCAAGTGGTGCCATCAGATGTGCATTTGGCCAGCTGAAATCCTCCATACAGCTGCCAGCTGAATGCCAGCACTGTTACCACGATTCACCCTGGGAGTTTGGCTTCTAGGGGCCAGAAAATGGCCAACTTTAAACGGAGCTGAAGTTGCTCTGCACCTGTCTGGAGAATCTATAACCCCTCTGGCCCCTTGTTCCAGTGTCTGACCACTCTATGACAAAAACCTTCCTTACATGCAGTCAGACTTTGCCCTGCTGCACCTTGTTAGCTGTGTCCTGCCTCTTCCCTGCCAGCCTCCAAGAAGACTTCACCTTCTTTGCAACCTCCAACTGGCAGCTGAAGGCAGCAGCTACAACTCCCCTGAGCTGCTGCCCCGGGGCCATTTCAGTGGATCACAAACACCCACCAAGGGTGAGAACCTGTGAAGGCAGCTCAGATACCAGATGTGCCTTTTGCAGCAGCGTGAGGGCTCATTTTTTTGAGAGGTGCTGAGCTCCTTTCCATTCCAGGCAAAGGCTTGATGCTCAGTCTCTTAAACCCTGGCATAAAGAGTTTATGCTGAGAATGTCAGACCAGCACCATCAGCTTTCCAGGGCTGCCTGAGTGAGGGGTTTTGCTCAAACCTGTCCAACACAGGCATTGTCAAAGCCTCCCAGTGGGGATGGAGGGATGGATGGAGGGAGGGATGGAGATGTGAGTCACTCCCCACTGCCTTGGGGCTGAGTACAGGTGTGAGCACGCCCAAGCACGGCCACTCACCCAAGGACCAGTCCGAGAGGCGGCTCATAAACTTCAGGTCAGAAGGGAGGGTGAGGATGTAGAAGAAGTGGAAGAAGATGTCCACAGCAAGGATGGCTCCCACGTGGAGAAGGGCACGGGCACGGATGTCCCTCATCTCGTCGTCTTTGCGCCTCAGCTCTCGGGTGCTCACCTGACGGGATGGCAAAGCACAAAGGGCTGGGCTGAGGCTGAGCAGCACGTTCCTCCATCCAGAGAAATGGTCAAGCTCCAAATGGGGACTCAATGTTCTCCTCTAGATATCACACCATGGGCTACCTGACCCACATCTCTGTTGATTAAAGATGACTCCAGGGACTAGGTGAGGTGAGGAGCAGGACACAGCCACGGCATCCCCCCAGCTCCCCTGCCCCAGCAGCAACGTGCCTGCTGCAGACATTTCCAACAAGGCTTCTCTCACTGACTTGTGAGGTTCAGACAGATCCCCTTTTGCCTTCTAAACTCCTTCTGACAGGAGTCTGGCTGCAGCTGCATCCGATCTCAGCCCTGACTGCAAAGAAGAGCTCAGGCTTTGGGTTCTGGCAGAGTTTATTACAGCTTGAGCTGGATTCCCTCTTAGGAGAGCACTCCTGAAGCAAGAATCTCTGGGTTACTGGACCCTGGCAATCTAAATTCCCCTCCCCTCTTGTGAAGGCTTCACCCAACAGTGATATTTGAGGCTGTCTAGGCTGAGGTCTTGCTCCTTTCTCTGTTTCAACCCAGGGTGATTTACAACCCTCTTATCTGCACTCAGGTGCTGTCTCTTGTTAACTTCAGGAAGGACAGTTACCTCCCCCTTCTTACAAGAGTTGCCTTTACCTCTGGTTTTGCATGAGAGCTCCCAGTGCTTTGGCACCCTGCAGTGTGTGGCCTCAGCACTCACACAGCTCTTCAGTTTTAGAAAGTCTGCATTCATCTCCATTTTGCACAATGGGATTCTAACATCTGACCAGTGAGTCATTTTAACTCCTACCAGTGGCTCCTGGATCACCCTTCCAGGCAAAAAGCAAAAGCTGTGCCCATCACAGGTCTCCAGCAGAGCAGGTTCATGGTGTGACACAGCAGTGACAGGTCTTGGCTGTACTTCAGAGACCTCAGGTGGGATGAAAACTGCCCTGACCAAGGAGCTGGGGCTGAGGCTCTTTCTGCTGGAACATGTTCAGAAAGTCAGCTTTGGTCAAGAGTAACAGGTCATTAAGGAGGGTGGAGAAAGTGCCCATATCCCTCACAAGCACAGAGTGGCACAGCCTGCAGCCCAAGGGGAGGCTGGGAACGGGGCTGGAATCCCATCTGACAGCTCTGCCAGGGACAGAGGTGTATTTTAGGTCATTTGGGAGGAGGGTGAATGGTGATATCTGGAGCTTCTGCTGTAGACTCTTACTGTAAATGAAAGGGAGAGTTGAGCAGAGAGGAACCTGCTGAGGGTCACCAAGGGCAAGGGCAGAGTCCTGCAGCTGGGGATGAACAAGCCCCTGCCCCAGCACAGGCTGGGGGGGACCTGCTGGAGAGCAGCTCCAGGAGAGGGACCTGGCAGTGCTGGTGGGCAGCAGAGAAACATGAGCAGCAGTGTGGGCTGGTGGGCAAGAAGCCAATGGCAGCCTGGGGGCATCCAGCAGAGTGTGGGCAGCAGGGCCAGGGAGGGTGTGCTGCCCCTCTGCTCTGCCCTGCTGAGGCCTCAGCTGGAGCCCTGTGCCCAGTGCTGGGCTCTCCAGCTGCAGAGAGACAGGGAACTGCTGGAGAGAGGCCAGTGCAGGGACACCAAGATGCTGAGGGGACTGGAGCATCTTCCTTCTGAGGAAAGGCTGCGGGACCTGGGGCTGTTTAGTCTGGAGAAGAGGAGACTGAGGGGAGGCTCCTTCCTGGGAGGTTTCCCAACCCACCTGGACACATTCCTGTGCCCCTGAGCCAGGGGAACCTGCTGTAGCAGGGGGTTGGACTAGGGGGTTGATCTCTAAAGGTCCCTTCCAACCCCTACCATTGTGTGATTCCATGAGAGCTGCTCCCTGGGTGGACTGGGATGTGATGGATGTGGAATCTGTCTCTGCTGTGCCTTGTACAGGAGGGGAGGGGCTCTGCCTGCAGGAGCTGCCATGCCTCTGGGTGTTGTAACACAAGAAGTAATCAGAGCAAGCTTTCAGGATTACACTGGGCAGCCTGGTGTCCTTGCTTCCCTGCACTGCTGTAAAAACTGCTGCTGGATGCAAAATCCTCTTATGTTTATTACTTTCCCTTTATTCCCTGCGAGAGGTGGGAGCTCCCTCAACATAATCCCCAGGCTGCTGCACCAGCCCCCTTGTCAGAGCCAGATGATTCCTGAGAATTAAAGCCTCTGCCAGATCCTTTCACATCTGTTATATGCCAAGTGCTTTAAGGATACAAAGAGGCTACTGGAGCCTGAGCTGGAGGGGAAGCCAAGGGAGGACAGACTGTGGCATGGAGAGGACACAGAGCCCCCCCCCTTTCACAGAATTGCTTCATTTGGAAGGGACCTTTAAGATGAAGTCCAACCATTTGTGCCACATCTACACATCTTTGGAATCCCTCCAAGGATAAGGACTCAACCATGTCCCTGGGCAGCCTGTGCCAGGGCTTTCAGGGAAGAAATTGTTCCCAATCTCCAACCTAAACCTCCCCTGGTTCACCTTGAGGCTGTTTGTTCTTGCCCTTGCCACCATCCCCTTGGCATCAGGGCTGTCCTCCCAACACTTCCAGCCCCACTGAAGTGAATTGGTTCCCTTGATCCTAGTAAGGAAGATGCTTTTCAGCTCAAATGGGGCTGGTATAGATGAGTTCCCATCACACAGGGGCTCCACCAGCAGGTAACACCAGTAAGAACCAGAAAGCCCCATTCCCTAACTGGGCCAATCTCCATCTGCCTGCCCCTAGAATTGCTGCTGGGACAACTAGGAATTCTCTGCAATTCCCTGCAGCTCGAGCAGTGCAGGAGGGCATCTAGCCAGGAGATGGCAGTGGTGGCCAGGCCAAGACAGGACCCCTGGCTGGAGCATGTCAAGGGGACTGGGGACTTCCCTCTTCTAGAAGCCTTTGGGGTGAGTGTTTTAAGCAGCAGAGAGGGGAATTGTTCATTAGTTTAATCGTTAAACTGCAAAGGAGCAGGAAATAACCCCCCTCCAGATCTTGTAGGAGAGGTGAGAGTTCAGGTCTTGGAGATGTGAGTTTAACTCTCTGGTTTACAGATACATGACTGCAGTGTGAGGAGAAGCCAAACCTGCCTGTTTTGTAGGGAAAGGCTGATGGAATTGGGGTAGGAAGAGGAATATAGGGTGAGGAGGGCACCCCAGGGAGCTGTATCCCCTCCAGAGGTGCTTGGACAGTGGGGCTGCTGGAGCCCTGCCCATCCTTCAGCCTCACACAACTGGAAAGATGAACCCTCAGGATGAACCACTTCTCCCAGCAGCATGGGGAGAAGAGCCCACCAGCAGCTTGGCCATCCCTGGTGCTTGTCTTCTGAGAATGGGCTGCTCACACTCACTGCACCACAAGCATCCCCTGTGGGGGGACACCAGGGCTGATCTTGCAATCAAATGCTCTCTACAAGTCCTTTTCAACAGATCCTGCAAGACCCAAGGGATCTTGTTCCTTTCAAAATGCAGCATGAGGCTGTTAACTCCCCAGGTGGATGAACCAGCAAGGAAGCTGCTCGTTAAAAGGAAAGAGGGGTGGTGGTAATCCCACCCAGCACCATTGCTGACCAAGCAGCAGGTCCTTCCCTTAGCAAGTAGGGACCTGTTTTCTTTGATGACCAAGGCTGAGCATTGATGTAAAAGGATGCTGAAGATAGAAAGAGAAGGGAGAGAGCAGCACTGCTGTTTTGCTTGGTCTTTGGCTGTGAAACTGCCTCAGAGATGGGCTGGTCCCAGCCCAGGCTGCTGCTGCTGCTTTCCAGAGCTGTTTGGAGTCTGCTCCCTTGGCTCTGTGTGATACAGGCAAAGACTTGGAGCACCAGGGAGAGCAGAGGGAGCCCCTGGCTGCTGAGACACAGCTTTCCACCCAGTCTTTCTTACTTCTAGAGAAATAGCTTCCTCTTAAGACACAAGGACCATCCCCAGCAATTCTTGCTCCTTGGGTGAGCCAGTTGGATGGAAACGCGAGACTGCCCTTGCTGTGTGACTCCCCCAGCTCCCTGGGCAGCCTGGCACAGGGGCTGACAACCCTCTCAGGGAAAAAGCTCTTCCTCAGCTCCAATCTCAACCTCCCCTGGTGTAACTTGAGGCCCTTTCCTCTTGTCCTGTCACTCGTGGCTTGGGAGCAGAGATGGACCCCAACGTTTCACCACAGCAATGTCTTCCCTTTGGAACTCATGAGTGGAAATGGCCCCAGACCCAAAAGGGAAGGTCAAAACCCAAAAGGGAAGGTCAAAACTTCACCCCTTCAAAAATGACAGCACCACTGCTCAGCCCAGATGATGCCCACAGGCTCTAGGTGGCCACAAGAAGCTCTACAACCCTTTGCACCTTCGCTGAGGTGGAAGGTGGGGTCCTGTAGGCATCAAACCCAACAAAGACAGGGAGAGGTCCTGCTCCAGCCTCGCCTCAGGAGCACTCACCTGGGCATGGAACTGGTCAAAAGTCATGACAGGCCCAAAGAAGAAGAAGGGGAGGTAGAAGTTGTACTTGAGGAGGTCGAAGATGGAGTAGATGCCCTCTTTCCTCTCCGAGCTCTCGAGTGCAAAGCTCATGCAGCGCATGATGGTGAAGCTGCTTCCGCCGTAGAACAGGACATCTTGAAGATCAAAAGCTCCCGTTACAAACCCGCTCTGAGTGAGAAATGAAGAGTTACCATGGGGAATGTGGTGTCATTTCTCTGCTCCCTCACTTTGGGATGGACATTAGCCCTGGGGCAGCCTCTGGTTACGCTCTCATTGTCCCTGGAGCTAGTGAGCCTTGCTGCTGGAAAGAGAAAACTGGGTCTTGATTTCCCTGCTGGCTTCTGTGTCCCAGAGGGGTTGGGAAGTGGTAAATCCTCTTGGCCAAGTCTTCACCAAGCAGCTGTGGGCCATACAGGCTTTGATGTGGGCTGGGAATGTCACCCTGTCACAAGGGCATGACCCTCCCCAGGGAGTGAAGGAAAGCACAATGGAGGGGAACGTGTTTCAGGAGGTAAGCAGCAGGCAAGGAGAGGCATCTCTGTCCTTGGGCTGCCTGGGACTGTCTAAATCTTCCCAGGGAGAAAGTTCTTCCTCATCTCCAATCTAAACCTCCCCTGGTGCTACCTGAGGCTGTTTCCTCTTGTCCTGTCACTGGTTACATGGAAGAGGTTACAAGTGGGCAGGGACCCAAGAGAGACATGGGCATGGCTGAACCCATCCCAATGCTGTTGTAGATGGGGAAACTGAGGCACGGGGCAGGACCACACCTCGCTGGGCTGACAAGCAGCTGCTGAGCAGCAGGAGGACTCGGGTGTCCTGAGCTCTGGCCCAATGTGAAGCCACCAAAACACAACATAGCCCCATGGGATTGTTCCCAAGCACAGCAGCACAACAGTCCCCTCCCTCCCAAACTCTGTGGGAGATCTGACATACCCAGGAGAAGTTCCCAGGGTCTGGGGGTGCCCCAGGAGCCTTTCTTTGAGGTAAAACCCAGGAGATGGATATGAGTGGGCTGGAAACGAGACAGTACCTACCTGCCAAATGCTGAATGGCTCCACCTTGAAGGAAGCAAGACAGCAGAGCCCAGCCACGTAGCAGAGCCACTTCTGCTTGGCCAGTGCCACAGAGTAGAGGATGAGGCAGTGGGAGAGGATGATCATCAGGTAGACGAGCCCCATGCTGCCCAGCACAGCCATGAGCCCGTACACCATGTACACCACGGCCCGGTGCTGCGAGAAGAGAGCGGCCCCAACCCCTGGTCAGCTTGGTGAAAGCCCCCAACCCTGCTCCCCTCATCCTAGAGCAGCCCTTGAGCCCCCTTGCACGGATCCCAGCTCACCCTGGTGCTTTAGAATGCATCCCCCACGTGCCTGGCTCACCTGTGGCAGCGTCATGGAGCAGATCTTGCCGAACAGGACGTGTCCCGAGAGGGCGAAGATGATGACGTTCCTGAAGGAGGTGAACCACATCACCCACTCAAAGTCAGCCACGTCCTGTGGGGGCAGCACAGGCACCTCAGTGTCCCCAGCCCCCAGCACCCCTCTGCAGGGGAAACCACATCACTTCCAAAGCGTTTTCCTCCTGTTTTCCACCCAAGGGCTCTTTAGATGGGTTTGATCTCATCAGGACTTATCAACACCTAAAGGGTGGGTGTCAGGAGGATGGGGTGGCACTGCTTTCTGTAGTGCCCAGGGACAGGACAAAGGATAAGGTGGAACACAGGCAGTGCCACTGGAACAAGAGGAGAAGCTCGTTTGGTGCCGAGGTGAGGGAGCCCTGGCCCAGGCTGCCCAGGGAGGGTGTGGAGGCTCCTTCTCAGGAGGTTTCCAACCCACCTGGACACATTCCTGTGCCCCTGAGCAAGGGGAACCTGCTTTAGCTGGATGAGCTCTGCAGGGCCCTTCCAACCCCCTCTTCCACTCTGGGATCCTAAGATAAACCCCCCAGGAGAGACGGGCAGAGGTGGCTCATCTGGGTGTGCACAACACAGAGCATCCACAGCACTGCAGGGCTGATGTTCTCCTTTAGCTCTTTAGGGACAAAAAATACAAGTCACATGGAATTTACAAATGTGTGTCAGCAGCAGAAAAACCAGCTCTGCTTCTCCTGCCATGAGCAGCAACCACAGCAGCAGGAGCTGGCAAAGACCCTCCCTTACCATCTTCCTGCCAAAGTAGTGCCAGCCCGGCTTTATGCCATCCCGAAACGCCTTTCTGTTCATGCTGTCTGCAAGAGAAACACAGGCACAGGGAGAGAAAGGGCTCAGGTTTTGGCAAGGCAAGGAGCCTTCCTCCCTGTGGTGATGAGCCATCAGGGCTTAACCACCCCATCCCAAACGTGCTGGATTCCCACGGACAGCCATAGGAGTCGGGAACGTCCAGCAAAGCCTTTCTGCAGCAGACATCCCAGGGACTCTGGGCTCTGGGGAATGTCTGATGGGGAGCAGCTGAGAGCCCTGGGGGAGTTCAGGCTGGAGGAGGCTGAGGAGAGATGATCACTCTCTGCAGCTCCTTGACAGGATGTTGTGGCCAGGTGAGGGTCAGTCTCTCCA
Organism: Colius striatus; assembly: GCF_028858725.1. Taxonomy (NCBI): domain Eukaryota; kingdom Metazoa; phylum Chordata; class Aves; order Coliiformes; family Coliidae; genus Colius; species Colius striatus. The sequence goes on from NC_084763.1 coordinate 56,233,099, forward strand.
GTACTGAATGACATGACAAGGGGAAACGGCCTCAAGCTGCCCCAGGGGAGGTTGAGGTTGGAGCTGAGGCAGAACTGTTTCCCTGAGAGGGGTGTCAGCCCCTGTGCCAGGCTGCCCAGGGAGCTGGGGGAGTGCCCAGCCCTGGAGGGATCCCAAAGCCATGGGGCTGAGGTGCTGAGGGCCATGGGGTAGTGCTGGGTTTGTCAAGGTGAGAGGAGGAACTGGACTCGAGCTTAAAGGTCTTTTCCAACCACAACGAGTCTATGATTCCATCACCCCTCTGCCTCATGAAGTTTTTAGGCTTGCAGACAAGACAGCTGGGAACCAGCCCTGTGTAGACAAGGTGGCTGCACATTCTGGCACTGGCTGGACAACTGTGATGTGCCACAGCCTCTTACCCTGAGCCACGGAAATGGGGATAAGGGGCCAATGAGGCAACAAAAACAATCCTTTGGGACCTTGCAAAGGATTCCCAAGCTGTTCTCTGCCAGCTCCCCTCACCCCATCCAGCCAGAGAGCTGCTGGGGGTATTGAGAGCTCTAAAAGCAGCCACCTTACACCCCTCCTGGGGCCCCTCTGAGCAATGGGGAGTGTTACCTCTGGATGCTCCAAAGATCTCACTGCCACTGTACACCACAGCACATGTCACCACCAGAGCATAAAACCCCAGCTCGTAGCTGGGGAGCATTGCTTTAACCCCCATGGCTGCAGGTTATCACCCCAGTGCTGTCCAGGATCCAGACCTGGGAAAGGAGAAAAGGCAGAAAAACAGAGCTAAGAGCTCACCTTCTACCTCTCAAACACCCCCAAACTGCTTCTGCTCCTCCACAGCTGTTTTATAGGCTTCCTTAAATGCTGGCAGCTGAATGAATGGCAACACCTGGGGCTGAACTCAAGGGTGGGGAAAGAAGTTGCTGCTGAATCCTGCTGCAGGAGACAGGTTTTGGGGCAGCTCAGCCAGGTGGTCCTGATAAAGGGCTCTCTCGTCCCAGTAAGATGCATCCAGTAAGATGCTCTGGGATGCCAGTGCCCTGGGATGGGGTCTCTGATCCTTGGAGGGGATCCAGGATAGAGCACCAAGCTGCAGGTGCTGAAGGGGACGTGATGGGGGATGCCCCTTCTCTTCCCTGGGCTGCTGCTCACCTTCTGCTGGGCTTTTGCCCAACCTTGAGCTCTCAGGGGACTCCTCAATCCCGGTGGTCCCAAACCGTTCCCCACCATGACCCCTGAGACCCCCCCACTTGAGCCCCCCCAGCATCACCCGCGGGGCTCGGGGGATGCGGGCGCCCAGCCCCGCAATTAACTCTGGGCTAATTACTCCTTGCTAAGGCTAATTAACCCCGGCGTGACGTGCCTCCCAGCTCTCCCGCTCCCCCCTCCCGAGCTCTGCAGCCTCTCGCTGCGTGTCCGCAGCCGCTCAGGGCTGGGGCTGAGGAGGGAACGGCACACCCGGGGCATCCCCTCCCCGCTCCGAACATCCCCTGCGGGGGCTGGCAGCAGCCGTGCGGGGTGCCCCCATCTTTAAGAAGCTTTTTCCACCCCCCCTTTTCCACGCTTCTCAAGGCTGGAGGCTCAAGGCTTCTCAACTGTACAACGCCGGGTTGCTCCCTCGTTGCTCAGTCGGGCGCACGGAGGGGTCCCCAGCACAGCCCCCCCGGCTCCAGCAGCATCTGCACACGCACACAGGCGCTCCCCCGGATCCCCCCTCCCCAGGCCGGGCGGCGGGACCAGCCAAGGCGATGAGAAGCGCTGGAGCTGCGGTGTGCCGTCCGTCCCCCATCCCCGCACCATCCCCGCACCATCCCCGGTACTGACCTTGAGCCCCGCGGGATCCAGCGCCCGGCACCGCGGCGGGAGCGGGGAGCAGGGGGGTGAAAAGGATTTTGGGCGCCGTTGGCTTATTCTACAGCATCTCTCAGCCCGGCTTTGGGGATGGGAAGGGGGTCGGGCGGGTGTATTTTTGGGCTGCCGTCCCGTTCCCCCCCCAGCCTGCCCCTGGAGGAAGTTTGGCTGGGAGCGGAGCGGAGCAGGAGGGAGGTAGTTTTATTTTAGAGCAGCACTGCAGAGGGGGGCTGGTTCAGGAGCTGTCTGTCACGGCAGCTGCCGGAGAGGACCTGCCAAAGCTCACCCCGGGCCAGGGAGCTTGGCCCAGGGCTGGCCGTGGGAGCCTCGGGGCGCGGCAGCTCCCTCCAGCCCCCTCCCGGGGTGGGGGGTCAGGGAAGGGGTAACCCCCATCACTTTGTGTGAGACAGGAGGCAGATGTCATTGTGAGGGGATGGGGAAACTGAGGCAAGGAGCACAAAGGGGCAGGTCCTCCCTGGCAACATCTCTGCAATCCATCTGCAGAGCCTCCTTCTCTGCTTTTGGCATCTGCAGCCAAAACAGGAGGCAGCAAGGGGCTGGGTTGGGTTGTGGTCTCTCTTATTAGGGGGTAGGCAAATGTAACTCAGCCAAGAGCAAGCCAATGCAGCACCAGGCCTGTCTTCATGTCCTGTACCAAGCTCTTTCCACCAAACCCCTCAGATGTGGGGAGAGCTCATGCTGGGGTGCATGTCCCCAAGCAGCTCCTGGGCTGCCTGTAGGGTCAGGGGAGAGAAACGAGGCAAATGGCACTAGATTCTGTAACTCCCTCTGTGGATTGTCCACTCTGAGCTGAGACAAGTTATGTTCTGGGCTTAGGGAACATCTTGTGTGTCCAGAGCCAGGCACTGGAGCTGGGGAAGGGGCTGGAAATGGCTTCAAGTTGCCCCGGGGAGGTTGAGGCTGGAGCTGAGGCAGAACTGTTTCTGCAGGGATCCCAAAGCCATGGGGCTGAGGTGCTGAGGGCCATGGGGTAGTGCTGGGCTGGGCAGTGCTGGGGCAGCAGTTGGACTCCATCATCTTAAAGGTTTTTCCCAAGCTCAAGGACTCTGTGTGGGTTTATGAGAACCCTTTCTGCTCCCACAAACACTTTCCCTGAGCACACAGCAGTTGCAAGCAGCCAGGAGGCTGCAGCATCCCCACCCATCATCTCCAGTTCATTCCATGTCTCACTGGGACAGAGCCTGTTGTTGAACCCCACCACCTTCCTGCTCAGACACTGCAGAGGGGCCTCAGCTCATGGGCTACAACACCCAGCAACCCCCCAAATGTTTGAGATGCAAAGGATCGTTTCATCCAGCTGGGAGCCACGAGCGGCCCCTTCATCATAAAGCAGCAGCACTGGGGCAATAAACCCAGAGGCATCCCCTGAGCTGAGGGAGGAGGCAGTGCTGCTGCCATTAAAAATCAATTCCAAAGCAAGAGCAGGATTTTGTTCCTCTTTATAATATCTGTAAATTACAGCTAACTGAGGTTTGTCAGCACAGCTCCCAGAGCCTCAGGAGCGAAACACCACCAGCCCTGGGGCTACACTGTGCTTCCATCCCTCATTACTGGGGGTTTCAGAAGAGAAATGCAAGTGGAGCTCTCTGGCTGCCAATGCCACGTGGGGAGAGCAGCACCATGGGGCTGTGACCCTCAGGGCCCTGCTCCCTGCAGCTCCCCTGGCACCCCTCATGTCCCCACAAACAGGATCTGTGTTGCCTCCAGCCCCATGGCCACAGCGGGGCTTGCTGCGCCTCCAGCACACAGAGGGAAGGGATTGGGGCTGGGCTTGGTTCCTGCAGAGACCAGCATGGGGAGAGGTTCTGCTGCCCCTCTGCTCTGCTCTGCCCTGCTGAGGCCTCTGCTGGAGTCCTGTGTCCAGTGCTGGGCTCTCCAGCTCAAGAGGGACAGGGAACTGCTGGAGAGAGGCCAGTGCAGGGCCACCAAGATGCTGAGGGTTCTGGAGCATCTGTGTGAGGAGGAAAGGCTGCAGGACCTGGGGCTGGTCAGCCTGGGGAAGGCTGAGCTGGGATCTCATTAACACAAATGCCTAAGGGACAGGCATTGAGAGGATGGAGCCAGTCTGTGTTCTGCAGTGCCCAGTGCCAGGACAAGGGGTAACAGGCACAAGCTGGAACACAAACAGTTCCACTCAAACATAAGGAAAAACTCTTCCAGTGCTGAGGTGAGGGAGCCCTGGCCCAGGCTGCCCAGGGAGGCTGTGGGGGCTCCTTCTCACGAGGTTTCCAACCCCACCTGGACACGTTCCTGTGCCCCTGATGGAGAGGAACCTGCTTGAGCAGGGGATTGGACTTTAAAGTGGCTCCTTAAGTGCTGAAACTGTTGCTCACACAGCCATCACCAAGGCTGTTTATGAGCCCTTCTCTATGGACACCAGCTTAAAAATGATGCTAAAAAGCCTTTTTTGTTCATGGCCAGTGCAGCAGCAAAGCTGGGCTGACCCAAGGGGTGCCCATGCTGGGGATCACACAAACATTGTGGTTGGAGAAGATCTTTAGGATCATTGAGTCCCAGCCCTGCCCTCACCCTGCCCAGCCCAGCACTGACCCCTCAGCACCTCAGCCCCACGGCTTTGGGATCCCTCCAGGGTTGGGCACTCCCCCAGCTCCCTGGGCAGCCTGGCACAGGGGCTGACACCCCTCTCAGGGGAGAAATTGCTCCTCATCTCCAATCCAAACCTCCTGTGGTGCAACTTGAGGCTGTTTCCTCTTGTCCTGACAGACCCTCCCACTGCAGCCTCCTGTCAGGGAGTGTCAGAGAGTGCTCCTGTCTCCCCTCAGGCTCCTCTTCTCCAGGCTGAACTCCCCCATTCCCTCAGCCCCTCCCCAGCCCCTTGTGCTCCAGCCCTTTCCCCAGCTCTGTGCCCGGCTCTGGCCACGCTGCAGCCCCTCAGTGTCCCTGTGGCAGTGAGTGAGGGGCCCAGCACTGACACAGCCCTGGAGCTGCAGCCTCCCCAGGGCCCAGCACAGGGGACAGGCACTGCCCTGGGCCTGCAGGTCACACTGAATGCCACTGGCCTCCTTGGCCATGCAGCTGGCCTATGTTCAGGTGCCAGTCCCCCATGGCTTGTTTCATAGGTTGCCTCCTCAGCCTTCCAGTGCCAACACCACCAGGACCTCAGCAGGAACCTGGCTGCTGGCAGCATGGCTCAGGAGAGGAGAGTGTGCTCCATCCATCCCTCCACACAGCCAAGGTCACCCTCTGAACCCTCCCAGCACCCTCAGAATGACTCTGCCTGTCCCCCACGGCACACCCCAACCTCGCCTTCTGCTGCCCTGGGCAAGGATGCTGAAGCAAGCTCCTCCCCACCTAGCAGGGACAACCCACCCCAGCCTCAGGTCAGAGCCCACTGCCTTCCACTTCTCATCATCATCCTCTCCCTTTCCTGAGAAAGGGCCCCAGTTAGGTCAGAGCTGGGGTGGAAGGAGCCTGGCCCCTCTCCCACAGAGGAGGATTGTCGCCTGCAGGGCAGAGGAGGAGGGGAGAAACCCAATAGCCCTCTTGGCTCAGTCAGGGCTTAATTTAGAGCACGGGGGCTCTGCTAGAGTGTATTTCCATGTAAAGCTGAAGCTCATTCCTCCTGTCATGCCGGGGAGGGCTGTGGGCAGGGGCTCTGTGCCTTGCAGGGCAGGAGCAGCTGCGGCCGCCCGAGGGCTCAGCCAAGCGTTTGCCAGCGCCTCCCTCCCCACTTCACCCAGCTGGGGCACTGAAATCTGGCTCCTCTTTTGCACTCTGGAGCCTGGGGAAGGGCAGGAGCCACCCACAGCCCCAAGCCAGGGCTCCAGACCGGAGATGTTTCAGTGGGAAGGGCTTTGACCCTTTGGCTGCTCCTCCTACAGCTCGCTGGGTTGCTACTCTATATTTAACTGCACTAATGCCACTTACTTTATGTTACAGCCCCTTTGGGATGCCACACTCTTGCCAAGCCTCCTCTTTGCAGGTAGATGCCTCCTGCAAAGCTATGGCAATTCATCACAGGTTATTTATTCCCAGCAGTTCAGCTGTGCTTGACAAATGAGATGCATCCCTCAGGTGCTTTGTGGAAGTGCTCTGCCCATCTCCAGGGCAGGAGCCAGCCTTAGGCTCCTGTTCTTAACACCCCTTAAACTGGCCAGATCCTCACAAGGAGTATCCACAGCCTCAAATACTTACAGCAAAATGACATTCATTCTGTTCTTCACAGCTTAACTCATCCCAAACCCTGTGCAGGGGATTGGCCCCACTGGCCTGTCACCATCAGCTACAAGGAGAGGCTGAGAAAAACTCAGAGCTTATGAAAAGTGCCATGACTCTGTGCTGAATGAAGGCTGTGCCAGTGAGGAAATGCTGGCTACCCACAGCACTGAGGACACTAGCTGCAAACTGAGGCCAGAGGAATTAAATGAGACCCTCAATGGGTAATTACCCACAGGAACAAACTTTCAAGGAAAGCAGGGGGTTGTGGAAGCTTCAGACTAAGCTCAGATACATCCCTAAAAGAAATGCTGTAGCTCCAAGCAGCCCATGAAACGTGCTGGAGGGATCCTGTGGGTGAGAACCAGAGGCTGAGGGGTTTTTTGCAGGCAGTGAGAAAACTGTTTTCCTTGTTTGTATTGTCTGAGGGATGGGCTGGAGGACAAAGGGCTGCTGCAGCCAGCAGAAGCAGGGCTGCTGCTTCCAAGCCCTGTCAGGGTTACTCACATTCAGCAACAAAACGATCTGCACTGGGAGAAAATGAGTCTGACACCTTGAAAAGCGGGGCAGTGGCTGCTACCAGGGCCAGCGTGGGGAGCCTTCAGAGGTGGGTCACTCTGGGGAAGGGCAGAGTGAATGTGATTCAAAACTAAGGTGAAAACTGAGAAGGTCTGGATGTTTTGCTTTGTGTTCAGTGCTCTATGATGGGAGACAGATTGCATGTTTCCAGGAGAAACAGTTCCTTCCTATGGGCTCTCTAAATCAACTGTTTTACAGTGTCTTCCTTTCTTCTGTCAAAGCAGCCAGTGCTGCTCTGTGGTTGTGCAGGAAAAAAGGAGAAAATGCTTCTGTGCAACCCCAAACAAGCATATGCTGAAAGAAATGGGTGTTGCAGCACTTAAGAGGTTTGCAGCACGTGCTGGTGAGCCATATGTGATCTGTAACATGCAGCACTCCCAGGCTACTCGCTGCGTTTCACGGGCTGCCCTTCTGCTGGGGACTGGGAATGGTCTGCAGTGCTTTGTTGTGTCACAGAGGACAGCAGATCACACAAGCACAGAATCTTAAGTGTTGGAAGGGACCTGGAAAGCTCATGCAGTGCAACCCCCCTGCCAGAGCAGCACCACCTAGAGCAGGGCACACAGGGACTCATCCAGCTGGGTTGGGATGTCTGCAGAGAAGGAGCCTCCACAGCCCATCTGGGCAGCCCCTGCAGGGCTCCCTCACCTCAACAGGGAAGAGGTTTTTCCTCATGTTTCTTTGGAGCCTCTTCTGTTCCAGCTTGTCCCCTTTGCTTCTTGTCCTATCACTGGCCATCACTGAGCACAGCCTGGCTCCATCCTCCTCACATCCACCCTTGATGGATTTGTAACCATGAATGAGTTCACCCCTCAGGCTCCTCTTCTCCAAGCTCCAGAGCCCCAGCTCCCTCAGCCTTTCATCACAAGGCAGATGCTCCACTCCATCATCTCTGTGGCCCTGCACTGAACTCTCTCCAGCAGCTCCCTGTCCTTCTGCAACTGAGGGGCCCAGGGCTGGACACAATATCCCAGATTCTCCCACTTCTGCCTGGGTGAAATGAGAATCTCCAGCTGCAACCCACTAGACAGAGTTTAGCAGCCACTGTGTCACATCCCCACCACTGCTCAGGCAGCTTTTCAGAGTGATCCCCTCTCTCCTTCATGTCCCTAAAAGTGTGAAGAGACACATCCTGGATTCTTTTACAGAGCACTGGAACAAGTTGCCCAGGGAGGGTGTGGAGGTTCCTTCTCTGGAAGTCTTCCAAACCCACCTGGGCACGTTCCTGTGTGACCTGGTCTAGGTGGGAGCTGCTTTGGAAGGGGGGTTGGACTGGATGATCTCTAAAGGTCCCTTCCAACCCCCCCATTCTATGATTCTGTGATCCCAAGCAGGAAGAAGACAGGAGTGACACCACTCTCACCATACCTGGAGCACCTCCCACCCTCCTTTCCCTCTACCCTATGGAGGCAGGAATGGAATCAGGAGGCAAGAAGCCCCTGTTCAGGGGAAGGGAGCAGCCACTTGCCTGTCCACAAACCCACTTCACCCCAGTGCTGCCTGGGGTTAAAGTCTGACAAACTGCACAAGCACAAAGAGAGGCTGACAGAGCAAAGCAGAAAAAGAAGAGCTTTCAAGAGTTTGAACCAAGAAACAAAGCAGCACTATGGAAAAAGGACAGGCTCTGCATTTGCTCACAGTCCCCAGGGCTGGCTGGCTGCTGGCAGGCTGCAGCTTAATGCTTTATTAGCTTGCACTTGGTGTTCTCACTATGCTGCAAGAGAAAAGGAGAGAGATCCAAGGGCTCTCAGCATCTCAAGAAGTCCCTCCAGCCCTGCAGTGAGGACCTGCCTGTATGTCCTGTTGGCATTGCTTCCCAGCCAGAGGGGTGAGTAGAGAGACAGAAACAGGGAATTCAGAACCTGGATAGCAAGGAATGAGCTGAACAGAAGGCAGGTCTGGCTGACTGCAGGGGTCATCTGCACTGCCTACCTTCTCAGTGGAAACTCCACTGGGTTTCAGAAAACTCTACTGCCAGTATGTTCAAAGCAAGAGGCTGGAATGGTGAGTGGAGTCCCCCCTCACCCCTCCCCAAAGTTCACTTGCAGATATTCAGAGGTCAGGCTCATCCACTCCCTCAGCACCTGGGTACTACAGAAAGCCTGAGACAGGCAGGTATCAGTGTACTGATGAAAGCAGGACTCTGTGTTCCTGGCAGGACTTAAAGAGGGGGCTTGGCTGAACTTCTGTACAGCAAATTCCTTCATGAGCTGATAGAGGCAGCAGCATATTGAATATCAAACCCCCTCGAGGAAAATCCTGTTGCAATTAGAAAGGTTCTGCCCCAAATCCCGCTGCAGAATTGCAGCTTCTTAAACTGCACCAACGTAGGGCATGAGCAGGCTGAGAGCCAGCTGCTTGCCAACTCTTACAGACACAGTTTGCTGGTGTACAAAACCTTCACTCTCTGTATTTCATCTCCATTTCTCATCCTCTCCTGAGAGAACAGCACGATCTGAGGCTGCAAAACTGCACTGCCACTGCATTTCAATTCATGGGCACCCTGCCTGGGCTCCCTCCCTGCTTTGCAGCCCAAAGGACTCTGAGGATCTTGCTTAACTCTTCTCTTGTTTCTGCTCCTGAATGGCCTGTAGAAAGATATCCTTCACTTGGTCCATTGTGTCTCGGTACAGTTTGAAGTCTTCCTCTTTCTTCCTCGAAGTGGTCTCTAAAGCTGCTTTCAGAGCTTCAATCTCATCCAGCTGGATCACAAGCCTAGGAGGAAACAAAAGGAAAGCTTCCCTGTGAGTTTCAAAGCAAGTAAGAACAGTGCTTCAGCTCTGGGGAGGAAACAGGCTCTCTGGTATTCGATGGCAGGTGTGAGAAAGAACAGACTTAACACTTGTTCTTCTCTCTTTGAGGTAGAAAGTTCTGGGTATTACATGACCAAGATACTTTACAGATCTGTTTTGTTAAAGATTGCAATGTCCTTTTCATTAATAAGCTTGCAATTAATGTGTCTTCCTTGAGCATCTTTTGTGCTGCTCAATGTTTCTGGGTCTCATCAGGACATTTGTGTAAGAGTGACACAGCCAAGCCCAAACCAGAGGACCTGTGATTCCTACAGTTTGCTGGTGCAGGTAACACCACTGCTCAGAATGAATTGGAGCTACTGAGAGTAACACAGCACTGAGGAAGGGAAACCACACCTTGTGTTCAGCTCCTCTATCTGTGTCTCTGGAGGCAACCTGGAGAGCTGGGCTGCAGAGAGCTCCTTCCCATCACTCCTACTCAAGGGGAGTCTTGAGTGACTTGCAGACTGACCTGTGGGTTTAATCACCAAATGGAGTTTGAGTCAAACAAGCAACCCTTTGGTAGCACACTGAGTAAATCTCAGGAAGCAGTGGATAAGTGCTAAGGAATCTGCTCAGTCCTGTGCACATCCATGAGGACAGTGTAACTGTTATCTGAATCTCCTTTCAGCTAAATGACAACACAAAGAGTTTGCATTTCAGGGCTAAATGCAGTCATATGTGTGCCTGCTGTTTAGAGAAGAAACAACTGAATCCAAAATATGTCAGGGGCCAAGACAAAAGGTGACAGAAACAGTGGAAAAGGATTACTTTGACATTGATCTCTTTGTTACACTTCAGATCATGGCAACTGTTGCTTCCTGACTGCTTGTGATAAAGTCCCTGTGTTGCACGGAGCAAAAGAGCTTTTGTAAAGCACTTTGACCCTCAGCACAAACACACCACAGGTTACATGCAGTAAAGCACTTAAACATGTCCTTCAAACTAAAGCTCTACATCAGGAATGCTTTCCTAAATAAAGGCCTACCCAAAGCATGCAGCACTGCTCCTGGCAAGTCAGAGAGACACAGAGACTTTGCTCAAGGTTATAAAGAAAATGCCATTCCATGCTGAGCTGCAGGGCAGTCCCCTAGAGCCCGAGACTGTGCCTTTCAGCGTGGGGCAAGCCAGGAGCTTGTACAGGGTCTCTGATGAGCCTTGTGATGTTTCTAATCACCATAACTCAAGCCTGATGGCATCCTACTGATCATATCCCAGCATTTAAGGCCTTTTTACTTTATGAAGACACACATACAAAAAGGAAAGCACTCCAGAAGCTTCCTAAGAGTATGTGTCACTTCATTGGTTCAGGCACGTTGCAGGATCAGAGTCCTTCAGCAACAGAAGTATCTGATCAGGGAAACAAAACATTAACATCCACCAGGAATCCTTCTCCTTTAAGCTATGCTAGTGAGGCTTTCATATTTATAGCAGGAGATTATCATGTTCATGGGATAATAAATTTCACTGGATCTAATTACTTCCTCACCAGCAATAGTTTGTCAGAGATGCTGACAGGCCTTAAATTGGGGTGTGTCCTTTAATCCTGCTCTTAACCTTCAGATGAATCTCTCAGGCAGAAGTGCAAAGGCAACACAGCAGTGGGCAGGGTGGCAAAACAGAGCAGCACCACGTTTTTTTTCCTGTAGCCTGTCATCCCATGAAAACACCATGTTGCCAAAGTCCTGGTTCTCAATGAAATCTGGGTCAAAATCCTCTTGAATTGAGGCCAGGGCTTCACCTTCTGTACTGGTGGGGTCAAATCACTGTGTGTATGGTCAAGAACTTGTGTGGGTTTGATAGAGAAGAGTCCAAGTGGTGTTGCTGTCTATTAACCACAGAGGTGGGACAGAGGACGTATCACAGAATCATTGAGGTTGGGAAAGACCTTCAAGCTCCTTTAAGCCAACTCAGCAGTGCTACAGCCACCACTAAACCACGTCCCTCAGCCCCACAGCTACACAGCTCTAGAATCCCTCCAGAGATGGGATCCACCACAGCCCTGGGCAGCCTGGGACAGGGCTTGACAGCACTTTGGGGGACAAACTGTTCATCTCCAATCTAAACCTCCCCTGGCACAACTTGAGGCCGTTTCCTCTTGACCTAATGCTTGTTATTTGGGAGAAGATGACAGGACAAGGGGTGATGGACAAAAGCTGGAACACAAACAGTTCCACTTAAACACAAGGCAAAACTGTTTTACTGTTGAGGTGAGGGAGCCCTGGCCCAGGCTGCCCAGGGAGGGTGTGGAGGCTCCTTCTCTGGAGCTTTCCAAATCTGCCTGGACACCTTCCTGTGCCCCCTGAGCGAGGGGAACCTGCTTTAGCAGAGGGTGTCACTGGATGAGCTCTGGAGGTTCCATCCAACCCATTTCCCATCATCCTATGATTCTAAAGACAGTTGCAGAGGAGTGCTCCACCTCACCTGTTTTGCTCCTCAGGGGAGGTTTCTGTGCACTTGTGTTCCTCCCTGGATCCATTTGCAGTTTCTCAAGGTGCTGTTCCAAGATGACACATCGCCTCCTCTCTTCCTGAAGCCTCTTCTCAGCTTCCAAGACCTTATCATCACCTTCCTCCACCCTGACAGGCAAAACAAAGCAGTTCAGGTTATTTATGGCATGATTGTTAAAGATCAGTCAGTCTTGATACTGAACCCTGCTTCATAACTCCCAAGAGAGGGAAAAGGAGAATTTTCCATGCTTCCAAAGGCAGACATGCCAGTGCAATTGTTCCAGATGCCACCCTCCAAAGCTGGGAAGCAGAATTAGCTCCTGAGGACAGTGGGAAATAATGGGCTCACTCCTGGAGGCTGCCCAGATCCCTTAACACTGGTTACTTGTGTGAATTCACCACTGAGATACTTTGATTACAGTGACAATAACATGCAGTTGTTTTTAAACACACTTGGAACCTTTGGAGGAGAAATAGTTTATAAGCCCACTGTCTAGCTTTTAGCTGGTTTACATCAGTCATCTGCAAGAAAAGAAACTTGATGTTGCTTTTAAGTAACTTGGCCATTAGACAGTGAGTGGAAAAGAAAGTGATGGTTCCCTCTGCAGTACAGAATGGAAGAGCAAAGTGCCTCTCAATTCACCCTGCTTAGAAAAGTCACTGCAAGACTTTGATGTGTGCCCACCAAAAGATTTAAAGGAGTGTAAAGCTGAACAGACACCTGAATTGATTCCCTGTATTGCACAGGGCAGAATAAAAGAGTGATAGCTGATTACAACCTGAGTCAAGAGACTTGATTAGTCTTGTTTCCCTCCTAGTTGGCATAACTAAAAGCCACATGACAACTGTAATAAAATGATGTCACTGTCTTAAACATGTAGCTACAGGCAACCCCCTGACCTGCTGTGGCAGTGAATTACCAGGCTGGTGACATGCAATGAGCAAGGATGCTTCCAAATTCACTGAACTCTGCCCAGGTGTTCCCTTAGCACCTACCTTAGGCAAACAGGGGAAGAAAAATCACAACACTAGTTGCTTTTTATTAAATCTCCTGCCAGTGTGAATAACTTAAACCGAAATGATCCTCTAGCTCTTCTGCTTCCCTCAGCAGGGCCTCATCCTACGAAGCATTTATGATCTGCTGACAGTAGATTCTGCCCCACAGTAAGTGATGGTGAAGCACAGTCCTAAATTCTGTCAGCTGCTGTAGAAAAATCCCATTCTTGTAACCATTCCCAGTGCTCTCTTTTGACTTTAGCATCCTGTTACTTGAGCTTTGCTGACCCACACTTCGATGGGGGAAGGGAAGAGGAAGAACACCCCATCATTTTACATCTATTCCTGCTGAGTTATGACTGGATGCTGTATTACCCTGAGGCCTCCCAAGAGTTACTGCACACAGTCTCACAAAATTTACTTTGCCTGCACGAGCTCTTGATAAATGTGTGATAACTGGGGAGCTGCTGAATCATCAGCCTATGGTTCATTTTACAAGCAACTCTGTGTTTCATTGACCCCTGTGTTCTTCATTTTGGTGATGGCTCCATTGCAGTTATCACTCACACCTCCACCCTTATCTAATTGCAAACCTTTCAGGCACAGGTAAGATTCTCCCAGCCAAGATTTAGCACAGGAGGTGATACCTTTACCAGAATGATAACCAATTTATACATGACTGCACTTTATTAGGCTTTATTGGTGGAAAAATATAACCACTGTTAAAACAAAGCAGGCAAATAGTGGCTGTTGGATTCAAAAGCACACAGAACAAAGTGCTTCTCCCCACAAGCTGCTGTACAGGTTTGGGAATCAAATACTACACATTCTTTAACTGGAGGGGGGGTGGGAATAGCAGTAGTTAAAGAGAAAAGATTCTGCTTCCCCTGCCCTCCTAAAGCAGCTGCTTGTTAACAACATCTTGAATCAAACTGAATAATGGTAATAAAAAAATCACTGCTGTGCTGCAGTGAAACGAGGAGAGATTCATTTAAAAGAGGAGCCAGTTAAAAGAACGTGAAAAGCTCTTGGAAGAGGAGTCAGATTAGGGCTGTAATTACAGTGTTTACTACTGAGGAATAATATTGGTGCCTAGATGTATAAATACATGACTCCAGGTTTTTTTGGTCCTCTGTTCTAAAAGTAAACCAATCATCATCATTAAAAAAAGAAGCATCAACTAGGTAGGGAAGTTGAGCAGAAAAAGGAAAGGAAAGGCTCACACTGGCAGGCTGTGGTGTGGTGTACTGTACTGCCTGCTGAAGGCTCTCACACCTCTCAAGCCCTCCCTGATCACAGCATCCTGCAAAGGACATCGGCAGAATCAGCCTCTACCTTTTCTGCAGCACAGTGACCAGTTCCAGGAGCCAGTCTCTCTCCACTTCAGCAGCCTGGCAGAGAGCCTTGTGCTCTGTGATCTGCATCTGCAGCACTTGCACATCCGAGCTGGCAGTGGCAGCAAGCCTAAAAGCAGCAGAAGCGTGGAGAGTCTGTTTCTCATTCCACAAATGAAACAAAGACAGGATTGGGAAGAAAAGACATATCAAAATCCACCTGTCTGAAGGTGAAAGCCAGAACCCAGAGCCAGGCTCACTACCTCCCCCCAGCAGCAATCTCTATACTGCAAGAAATGGAACAAATGGAAAGCAAGGGACTGGGAGTTTCATTTGAAAGGTCTTTTCCCTCACAAGGATGCTTTCCTTTCCCATCACCCTTGAAAACAAACTTCCACCTCTGACCAATTCCCTGGCACTGGCTTTTCTCCCACTGCAACTGCCAAAGTAAAAGAAGCCTAGGTGTGCATTCTCCTAAGTGCTATTGATTTCCTCCCCCTGAAAGGCTTGGTGCAGCATTAGCACAGTGGCTGCTCTTGTGCCTAACATGGGATGAAAGGAATGGGAAATTTTCCCATGTATCCCATTATGATGTGCTTCATTACTTCTCCTCATGGGAGTACTCAGGAATATCTCCTTTAGGGCAAAAAGCAGGAGGAAGCTGGGTGGTTAGGGGTGAAAAGGGAAAAAGGAGATTTATGTGGTGTAAAACTAGGGAGCAATTAAAAAATTCACATGGCAAGAAGCCAGCAGAGCCTGTGTCAGTCAGAGCTCTCTGGCAGTATCAGGTAGAAAGGATGGTGAAAGAAGCTGTTCATTACAGAAACAAGGCAGACAAGGGTAAGACTTGCCAGCAGCTTGCAGTTTGCCAGGCTTATGTACTTACCTTCCAGGTGAGATGTTATCACTGAGAAGGGAAGGCTCAGTGGCTGCTGACTCTACAAGTGTATGGCCCATCTTGGACACTGTGCTGGGAGGAAGAAACCTTTGTTAAGCAATGAGCTCTACTGAGGGCAGGCCTCTAAGAACTCCAGTCACTTTCCATTGTCTGTGTTTATAGTTGCCTTGTAGGGAAAAAGAGTACCAGAGCCTCCTAAGTGGGTGTAAATGTCGGGTCCCTCACTGCCAGAGGGACACTGAGGGGTTAGAGCTGGGCAGCTGGGGAAGGGGCTGGAGCACAAGACTGCTGGTGAAAGGGGGGGTGTCAGTCTCTTCCAAGTGACAGGACAAAAGGAAATGACCCCAAGTTGCACCAGGGGAGGTTTAGATTGGAGATTGGGAACAATTTCTTCTCCCAAAGTGTTGTCAAGCCCTGGCACAGGCTGCCCAGGGCAGTGGTTGAGTCCCCATCCCTGGAGGGATTTCAAAGCCATGAAGCTGAGGTACTGAGGGGACATGGTTTAGTGATGGGCTTGGAAGTGTTAACTTAGAGGTTGGACTTGAAGATCTCTTCCAACATCAACAGTTCTGTGATTCTATTCCATGCTTTCATAACCACCAAGGTGCACAACTTGGACTTGCTTTATGCCTAAAATACACTTTTTGTAGCTTTCTGAACCCTTCTACTTTGTGCAGAGCCTCAGGAAGATCTGTCAGGCTGCTTGTTGCAAGAGCAGTCAGATGATAACACTGGAGTATCAGTTCCTTTCTGGGTGAGTTTTATGTGTAATGATGTGTGTGCTGGGGACATAAAATTCTCCTGTGTTTGTCTTTTGAACTTGAGCTCAGGTGCCTAAAGGCAAGTCTCTGTTTCCTCATGTTTAGGCTGCACTAACAGAGGATAAAGCTTTCATACTGTGGAAGAGGCAGAGCTGCTTTCTAGCCTAGGAGTGGTTAATCCCAAAACCAAATGAAGGCTGATAATGACAGGAGTGGCTTGGTATAACAATGCAGATTTTTACTTGGACACCTCCAAGGGGCTTTAGTTCCTATTTATAGCATTTTTCATTTCATCTTTCCTGATAGGAAAAGATGATTCACTACAGTAAAATGGAATAGAGAGTTCATCAGTATGTTCAAGTTAATGGAAAGAGTGAGCCCTGCTGACCAAGTTATTGATGGCCCTCTCAGTTTTCAGACTCATTCACTGCCCAGCTGACATGGCAGCTGTTTTCATGGCAGGGCTGTGGTAGCCATGTACACAAGCAGTAATTTATGCATTGCACTTAGTGCCTTCTACAAAGCTATTACCTAACCTCATTTTCCTACTTGCCTTCCTGCTTCCCATCACATGAAGTAATAAAAGGGGATAAAATATAGATTTGCTCCAGGGTAGCATGACTTGTGCAGAGTTGGAGGTGGGAGAGTCAGGCAGAAGGGTACAAAGAGTGAAGAGGTGTAAGCTTTCACATTCATGGTGGGGGTTGGAAGGGCCCTACAGAGCTCATCCAGTCCAGCTCCCCTGCTAAAGCAGGTTCCCCTCGATCAGGGGGCACTGGAATGTGTTCAGGTGGGTTTGGAAACCTCCTGAGAAGGAGCCTCCACACCCTCCCTGGGCAGCCTGGGCCAGGGCTCCCTCACCTCAGCACTGGAAGAGTTCTTCCTTATGTTTAAGTGGAACTGTTTGTGTTCCAGCTTCTTTCCATCACCCCTTGTCCTGCCACATGACACAACAAAGTGCTGCCTCAACCTCTTGACAAACACCTTTAAATACTTGTAAGTGTTAATAAGATTCCCCCCTCAGTCTTCTCCAGACTAAACAGCCCCAGTTCCTTCAGCCTTTCCTCAGCAGGAAGGTGCTCCAGTCCCCTGATCATCCTGGCAGCCCTGTGCTGGCCTCTCTCCAGCAGTGCCCTGTCCCTCTTGAGCTGGGGAGCCCAGAACTGGACACAGGACTCCAGATGAGGCCTTAGATCATGAACTCTTAACTAACAAAACCAGCATTTCAACAGGACACATATAACTTGCTCTGCTGTTGTGCTTATAAAGATACCACCTGAGTGACCCAGTGTCACAGCAGTGTAAACAACAGACTCACCACCTTGTGTGATTTACATGCCTCCCAGTGAGGCTTTCAAAAGGGTGTTTGTTAAAAGCAAATGATGCTGTTTCCAGCATTTCTGCAAGGAAATCCTACTCACGGCATCTATATTGATTTAACAATGTGCCAGTGATTTAGGGCTTACCTAAAATGGCTTTTTGTATGAACTGCCCACCCTGCTCTCAGAAGTGTGCTCATTAGAAGCCCCGTTTCTCATAAGAGAGAAGAATCACAGGCACTTAAGCTCACCACATAAACATTATCTGAGCTGGAGAAAGACAATTAGCTGCACTACCATCATGCCTAATGTAGCAATGTCTGCAAGTCTGTATATCTTTGTGTTCCAGCACGAAACTCCAAGAGATAATGTGATCAGATCTTTCCATCTACTGTAAACAGGCTGCCACAGCTGTTGGCACAGAGCACTTGTGGTTTGATACAACTGTCTGGGAAAACCATGCTGCTGAATAACTCACAGCAAATGGAAACCATCATCAGGGTCTTCTTACCGAGCAGAGCCGATCCTTCCAACCTGGCTGTTGTCTGGTACCAGAGGCTTAAACAGAGTAAAACCTTGCTGCTCTGAGTGCTCACAAGTTGGTGCATCAGCAGCTCTTGACTCGTCCCCTTGATGGGCAGATTTCTTCTGTTAATGTTGAGGCAAGGTTATAGAACCAATTACACAGGTCAAAGGAAAATAGCTGCATCAGTGCCTAAGCAGCAGCTTGTGGTTATTGCTGTAAGCATGCCAGAGCTCTTGATTTGCAGCATCTCCTCAGAAACTTTTGTTTCTATCCATTGCAGGATGGAAACAAAGCAAAAGTCAGTGAAAAAAAGAGCAGTTTCATTTGAAATCATATGAACTCAGTGTCACTAAAGAACCCACAGCACAGCAGCACCATTCCCAGTGCCAGCATGGCTGGCTTGTGTCCCTAAGCCATGGTTTAGCTGAGGCTCTATGCTCCAGCTCCCATTACTGCAGGATCTAACAGATGCACAATCTCACCATAACCCTATGAGGGTTTTGTATCAATAAGAACTGGATGCCTAAATCCTCTAACAAAGCCTGACTGTAAGTTATCAGACCACAGGAGAAGCCTGTGTCAGGTTGCTGGAGTGCCTCTCAACTCCTGTGCCTGTGCTTTGGCAGTACTTCCACCTTGCAACACTACACTGTAAAGCTGAAAACCTTTTGAACACACCAGTCTGTAAGGGGCCAACTTTCCAAACTCCTTCATTTGCACAATGAGATTTCCCTATGTCTGAGACCCATCAGTCTCACATCAATAGCCTGGAGACCTGAGGATGTTTCTGAAGTGGTTTACAGTGGGAGATGAGAATGATTTCCAAGGTGTCCCATCACTCCAGGAGGGGTGTAGCTGGGCACCACGGCAGCTGGCTGATGGCCTCCCCTATGTTTGTCTGGTTGCTTCTTTCAGCAGCCAAAGATGCTGAATACTGACAAGTCCCTGTTGCAGCCCAACCCTTGCTGTCAGTGCTGTGTCATGGTCCTGCCACAAACCCATACTTGATGTGCCTGGTACTTCTGTGTTTTCTGTTGCTTAAACAGCTTGGAGAAAAACTACACACAAACAGGAAAGAAACTTCAGAGTTACAAGAGAGGACTCCTGCTTTATCATTCCATCAGGAGAGCCTGGGAGCAGGGCAGGTATTAGTGTCTCAAGCTGGTAACCATCTCAAACAACAAGAGAGAAGGAAGTGAAAGAGCACATCTCAAATGATTAGAGTGTGCTCTCCTAGTTCATTTCTTCTGGCTGTTTACCTGGAGCGTGAGTCGCCCAATCGCCTCTTCCAGCTCTTTAACCTTTGCTTCTCGCTCAGCCACCATCTGTCTGAGCTGCTCTACAAGGCAGTTTTGCTTCTGAAACTCACTGTTCATGTGCTGCCCTAGCATCTGCTGGGACTCCTTGTTCTTCTCATCCTGTTGGCTCAGGTGCTTTAAGATCTCCTGCATTTGCTTCTGTTGTGTCTGATAAAACAGAAACGACGAGGGACATCTTTACTTTTGCACACAATGAGGGTTCTTGAGGTGTTTTACACCCTCCAAAACTAATACCCATTCAGGAATTCTAAGGCAAGCCACTTCCTTACCAAACCCATTCCCTGGTGTGAGCACATTGATGGCACTATCACTGCTCCAAGAGTTGAGCCTGTTGTAGGTGTGGGATCCCCTTGTCTTGTTCTCAGCATCTAGCCCTTGAAAAGACTACACAGCATCTACTGACATATGTGGCTGGGGGAGGACAGTCTGTCCCCTCTGGGTCATAGTAAGAATTTGATTGATTGATTTGATTGATATCACCCCTCTGAGTCATATTAAGAATTTAGTGACTAGAGAGTGTGAGTAGAAAAGAACTGAGCACCTGAGGGATTCAGTTTGCTGGCAGCTTTGCTCCTGAGTGTAGCAGAAGAGAGCAAAAAGCCCAACCTTTGACAAAAGTGACTTCTTCCTAAACTGGGTAAAGGTGAAGATTTCAATTTGCTTTTGTGTGAAATTAGAACATGACCAGATTGTGTGAGAATGACAATAAGAGGGTTGTATGAGACAACAGCCAAGGGGCTAGGCTGTTTTACCAGTGGGTTTTGGAGTTTATCTCACACTGACAAATCTAATACTTGTTGCACAGTTTGTCTCTGAGGTAAGGGATAACCCAGGTTAACCATTCCTTGCCAAGGAAATAGGCATCTTTCTGTCATCATTTTAAGAAGAACTTTCAGACTTAGCAAAAGTGACAGGTGTTATTTGGCTTCTCTGTAATCTGCCTCATCAGCTGGTCAGTACCCAACTCCCCACAGCAGAAAGGTGAATGCCAGCTTCCTCATAAGCATGTCTTAGCTAAAACCTATGTACAAAACCAAGGAAATGGGATTGAAACTTGTGAGGAGCTGGGTCAGGAAACAAGAACTAAACCTACAAAGCAGCAGCAAATTTTCTGTTAATGTTTTAAGTGATTGTAATTGGGGAAGACTATTTAGAACCACAGCAGGACAAAAGGATGCTGCAAGACCATGCATGACAGCAGCCATTTATTTCAGCCTAATTGCATCTTGAGTCTACTATTCTTGGGTCTGAAGGGGCCAAATCCTGTCAGCTCTGCCAGGGAACATGCACATGGTTTAGTACTCATGCTTCAGCTTAATGAAAGTGCAAGACTGCAGGCATTCTAGGAAAAGAAATATCTACTAACAGGGCTGAAAGCAGAACAGAGAATACAGTCCAGCCTCATGGGGCAGGAATGAAGCCCTTCCTCTACCTATCAGACAATCCTACCCCAATCCTTCTGTAAAATGTTGCTTCCAATGTTTGCAGCTTAGAGCCACTTGACTGCAACTGTGTCATGACTTTACATGGTCTGATCCAAAGTGAAGGGCTTTAGCTGACTAGGAAACCTCTGGCTGTCACAAGTTGATTCCTCAGGGCCCCATATACCCTAAGGTTGTCTGTGTCATCATGTCACTAAATAACATCATGTTCCATCACTTAGGGAAAGAGGGCAGATCTGCAGGGGCTGGGACAGACAGCAGTGGTCAGACTGTACCAGTAAGATGTCTATGAGCTCATCGTCGTGTTTTCCTTTCTCCAGCAAGGTCACAATCTGTCCCTTCAGGGTTTTCACTTCGCTGCACAGGGTTTTGTTCCTGGCTTTTGATGCCTCGAGCCTTTTTTTCACTTCCTCATGATCTTTTTGGAGAGCATGGTGTTCCCCAGTGAGTTTCTGCAGTGATGCAAACACACGGGCAGTGACAGTCAGAGCCTGTCGCCAGGCCCCAGCTGAGCTAAAGGTATCACACATCACCTGGTGAGAGCTAAGAAACAGAACTGGCATAGCATCTCATCCCTTACCAAGCAGAAATTGTAAATGCTGCCTGAAAGTAAAGTCAGTCTGCTCAGGAATACAGGTAGACTAGGCAGACTCAGTATGTGCCAGTGAGCAGGTGCTAATTTTGTGTTAAGACCTGATTCTGTATGCTCCTGCTTCTTCACTTGCCTCACTTTTCCCCATGGGGCAATTATCTTCCTTCCAGATGCAGGGTGCTGATGCCACACTATCTACTAGAAGTTGTCCTTGGCATATGCTGCCTGCTGAGCCACACCTTCACCTTTCCACCTTTGGGTTTGCTACATGTGTTACTAGGTACAGTCTCAACCCTTAAACAGTGGATGGCTGCTTATTTTGGCAGCAACCACGTGTGAGAGATGGAGGGTAAGAGCTATAATCAGAATGCCTCTTAAGAAGGGGTCTGGTGTAACTGTCAAGTTTATTCTAGTCAAATGTAGAAGTCCATAACCACACAGATATATGAGGTGTGAAGGGGATGTTTGTATTTAATATGGCATGAAGAATGTACATCTGGCCACAGCAGCAGTAGCAGGGCTCCCTTCTCTGTGTGCTGTCACTAAAAAGGTAATAAAGGCACTACCAGCTGCATTGCAACCCAGGGCCTCTCTCTCTGCAACATCACCTCTCAGGCACAGTTGTCAGGTGGCCACATTTCAGGTCAGGTGGATGCATCCTACACATGAATCATGCAGCAGAGGGGCAGACCAAACCTCATACTGCAGAGGCACGCCTGGCCAGCCAATACAGACAACAGGGTGGAAGACTTTTGCCCTGTCTGGGAAGTGTGGCAAAACTTTCTCCAGCAGATCAAATGGGTTTCTGAAATGGGCTCCTACCCTGGAGGTAAGGCACATCTCCCACTCTAAACCCAAACAGGACTCACAGGTTTTTACCTCCAAAGTTTCTTTCTTTTCTTTTTCCAAGCTACGAATCTTCAGCAGGTTTTTCTCTTGGGCTGACAACTTCCTTGGATCAGTAAGTGCCAGCAATTCCTCATCAATGTCAATCAGTGATGCTCTGGTCTTGTTTTGACTCAGCTGATTCTCCAGCTCTCGAATCTAGGGGAGAACAGAGACAACTCACCCAGAGCCTTCACCAGGAGTACAGTGGTTGAGTATCAAAGAGGATATAACCAAAGAGAGCACTGCTTGACATTATCATGGTTAACTAACACAGAACAGTGTCTTTTCTTTCAAACTTCAATTTGGTAGCTGCTAACAAACATGCAAGGGCAAGGGCACCTGTGCAGGGAGGAGATAAGACACCAGACTTACAGGAAACTCAGGCCCCACGTGAGATCCGTGCCTTGCTGCAGCCACATGCAGAGGCCAGGCAGATGCTCCAAAGCACCCTGAATGTCACTAAACACAGGGTACAGAATAATACCTCAGATCTCCTTTGAAAGGGCACACACCCACTCACCCACATGGATTTCAGCATCTCAGTCTTGGGAATTATCTTGCAGGATGTCCACAATCAAAGGCACAGTTCACTAGCCTGAACTTTTGATCCAGTGACTGTACCCTCAAGTGACTACAGAAGGGACCTGAGGAGACTGGCTCAGAGAGACTTTTGTACATTAGAGTACACAGTATGCAGAGACTTCAGCTGAACCTCAGCCAAGGGGTCTAATAGAAGGGAAATGGAGCTTTCTCAAAAGAAAGCAGAGGTTAACAATTTCAGAGGGCAGAAATCAGTCTGTTGGCAGATAATTAAACAGCAGAAAAATAGGTATCAAATTGCCTGAGAGTTTTAACTCAGATGCAGACAAAGCTGTCTCTGTCTCGAGCTGACATTTCAGCTAGACTCTGCCCTTCAGAAGATTCAAGAGTTAAAGACTTTTCTGCAGTTCCTGGGGGAACAACCTGGCAATCTTATCTGGCCTCAATTCTTCCCATCTGACTTTAGGCACTGAACAAAGGTGTCTAAGTGAGAGCACTGACAGGGCTCCTTCTGTACTCAGTGGAGAGAGGCACCTCCAAAACATCCTGGGATTTTTAACTAGGCTGCCATAGCTCTCCAAGGTCACTGAACTCTCTTCTTCCACAGTGAAGTGAAAGATTCCAGCTCAAATACTCATGCTTGCGTGTTTGCAATAGACTAGTTAAAAGAATTGTTGCAGGAACTCTGAAAGACCCTGCACAGGTCAAAACATACTTAAAATTTCACACAGTGCCACCACACACACAAAGATGCCAAAAAACTCTTACAGAAGGTACCATGAAGTGTTTTGTTTAAACAGTTCATTTGTCTCCAGCAGGGAAACAACTGTGCATTTGCATCTGTAGTGGGACACACCTTACAAGCAGGTATAGACACCAATTCTTATTTAGCAAAGAACCAACAGTATCTTTTAACTCAAACTGAGTTAAGAGCATCCCAGCACCCAGCTTACAGGCACTCTGCAGGGGTTGAACTCACCTTGCTTTGGAGAACGAGAATTTGCTGAGCTCGTCCACGCCAGCTGCCAGAATTGGTCAAGAGGCTTTGAATGTTCACATCTTCACCAACTTCATTTGCTAAAAGCTATGAAAGAGGGATTGATGGCAACAAGAAGGGTAGGCTGAGGTAGGTAACTAGAAGCTAGTAGGTAACTAGAAGCTGCTGCCTCTACTAATAAACACGAACCATCATATCTATATGTAGTGGCCTGTACCTGATATTCAGCACCCCATGTGATGGCAGCTCTCTCAGATCATTATTACAACACAGACTGTTGGTGGGCAGGAAGAGTTGGGCAAACAGCAATGGTTTTATTTATTGAGGTGGGAAAGTCACTGTTTTGATAACTTTGAGTATTAGTCTTTTTTTAAGTCCATTTTTCCTGCCTCCTGTGCAGTGTCAAATTGTAGGACCCAGGTGAAGAGCTGCATGTCAAACTGTGCTACCCTTGTAAAAACAGGAGCATTTTGAATTCATCACCAAGGTTTCCTACAACACTTCCCAATGTACATCATCATTTTTGATGTAAGGAATGCTTAACCAGAACTAAACAGGGACAGAGGAGAGACGTTGTCTTAATACACACCCTTGCAATCAGGACTTGAGCCAATCTCTCTTGCTCAATTCTGACACAGGCACATTAACAAGAGCTAAAGTTAGTATGAGGAGCATTTAAATTATTTATAAAAAGGTCAGCAGAGCTCTATTTTTAGGACCATATTCCCTACTCTGATCTGCATTGCAGGTCTGTTACGCAAAGGAGTGAAATCAAAGGAAACAGAGCACATAGCAATGGATTAAAATCCATCCTGAACCAAAGAGGAAAAGGGCTGGATGTCACTCCAAGAAACTGTTTGAACATGTGTTTGACTTCGAGAATGGTGTTTAATCCCATTGATTTCCATAGGGCTGAAGCCTCCATTGCAAGTAGATACATAATTAAATGTCCTGGAAAGGAGGAATGGGCCTGAAAGCGAGCTACAAGTCAATCACAAACCCATTCTGCTGAACTGGGACTTTCAAACCTTAAAGACTCATAGAATCACAGAATCATTTTGGTTGGAAAAGATTTTTAAGCTCATTGAGTCTAAGTCTCCCCTCACCCTACCCAGCCCAGCACTACCCCATGGCCCTCAGCACCTCAGCCCCACGGCTTTGGGATCCCTCCAGGGCTGGGCACTTCCCCAGCTCCCTGGGCAGCCTGGCACAGGGGCTGACACCCCTCTCAGGGAAACAGTTCTGCCTCAGCTCCAGCCTCAATCTCCCCTGGGGCAACTCCAGCCCATTTCCTCTTGTCTTGTTACCTGGGAGAAGAGACCAACCCTCAGCTCACTGCAGCCTCCTGTCAGGGAGTTGCAGAGTGCTGCTGTCTCCCCTCAGGCTCCTCTTCTCCAGGCTCAACACCCCCATTCCCTCAGCCCCTCCCCAGCCCCTTGTGCTCCAGCCCCTTCCCCAGCTCTGTGCCCAGCTCTGGCCACGCTGCAGCCCCTCAGTGTCCCTGTGGCAGTGAGTGAGGGGCCCAGCACTGAGCACAGCCCTGGAGCTGCAGCCTCCCCAGGGCCCAGCACAGGGGATGGGCACTGCCCTGGGCCTGCTGCCACCCCACTGCTGAGTCCAGACAGGATGCCCCTGGCCCTCTTGCCCACCTGAGCATGCTGCTGGCCTATGTTCAGCTGCTGTCAAGTAACAACCCCAGGCCCCTTTCCCCCTGGGCAGTTTCCAGCCCTTCTGCCCCAGCCTGTGGCACTGCCTGGGTTTGCTGTTACCCAAGTGCAGGCTCCAGCCCTTGGACTTGTTCAACCTCATCCCATTGCCCTTGGCCCATGGCTTCAGCCTGGCCAGGGCCCTCTGAAGACCTTTCCTGCCCATTGTAGATCTTTGCCTGTATCTATTACAGTAACAGAAGTAGTGGTGGCAGAGCATGTAATTTGTGTGTCCACATGTAGATCTTTCCACTGGCTTTTCTCACTTACTTACAGTTCTCAGGAATACTTCACAGAGGTCAATCAAAGCTCAACAGAAAAGAAGCTTCTTGATTTCACAAGAACACACCCCTTGCACAGGATCCAAGTCACAGGCTGCACCCTGCAGCAGTACCTTTTGGGTCATCTTCAGCTCCTGTTTTGCAGACTGGAGTTGGTTACGATACTCCATCACTTTAAAGTTGGCTGCCGTTAATTTTTCTTGCAATGCTTTCACCTTTGGACTTTCATCCTTTGAAGAGAAGGATGCACTTGGTAAGATCAGAACCTTCAGGGGAAAACTGAAGTGATTAAGCTGCAGAGATCTGTCAGAATCACTGAGTCTTTTTCCTTCCCAGACCCTTGCCTAATTTTTGGAGTCATGGAGAAGGTGACCAGAGCAATCTGCTCACCAAACTAGTGATGGGGATACATCCCTGGCACAAGGACAGGACTGCACAATAGGAGAGAACTACCAGCTTCTCATTTCCCCTCTGCAATTACAACTCATACCAAGTTTTCTTCTACCATCTTCAGAGCTGATTGCTTGATTCCTGTATCACCACCACCAAGAGAATGGATTTTTTCTATGGCTCTTTGTAGCTGGAAAAAAACACACAATGCATGGTTATTACAGAACAAATACAGTGAAGCCCATGAAATATTAATGAACAAAAAAGTACAACAGCAGTTTTGATGCTCCTGGGTGTTTATCTACATTGGCAAAAGATTTCATTTTCCCTTGGTTCTTTTTTAAAGAGCCTCAGTAGGAAAGCTTTCTTCTTTTCCTCTGTTATTTTACTGTGGAAGAACTCCAGTGAAAATGTCTCTGGAGCTGCTGAGATCTGTTTTCAAGCATGGAGACTTCTGGGGGGTTTTATCACCCCAGGTTCCTAAAAACAAGTGTTTCTGTAGATAAATGCAAATCTAGCCCAGCACAGATCAGGATTGTCTCATCTGTTAGATTCTGGCTGTCACTTTACTCACTTTTAAAGAGAATCACAGGACTCTTCAGAAAAAGCACATGGCTCTACTCACCAGAGGGATTGCAAAGGAGAAATGGCTACCTAATGCTCTACAGCTGAAGTTTAGCAGTGCTGTTAAGGCTTTTTTCCTTCAGCTGTTAGCTCCAAGGTAGCATTTCTGCTGCCCATGAAGAATGTCTCCTCTTGCTTGCCACAGCAAAGGCAGGCAGCCATTTAGCCCCTCCTCCTCTCTATCATGTCCTGTGTTGAGGTTGTAAAAGCATCTCCCTGGATGGGAGTGCAGTGAATTTGGAGCTGGAAAGGCCAGGAAGTGTCACTTAAAGGGCTGAGATTTCAGTCTCTGAGGTGAGTGGAAAACCTTGATCATTAGTCTGCATAAAAGAAGCTCTAAGGAATAGCTTCTTCATTGAAGTGCTCTCTGGGGAAAGAGAGTGCAACACAGGGACAACTCTAATGTCACCCCATCTCTGCAAGGAAATCAATGGCTAAACCACCCCTCTAGCCAGTTCATAAACTCTTTTAGCCAGTGGACTGGGAATGAGAAATTTCAGCTAGTGTTGGCAGCTGCTAGGTCAAATCCTAAGGAATTTTCCTGCAAACATCCATTTGCAGCCTCTGTTTACACCTGTCACCATTTTCTGTGTGACTGCTCGATTGCTGGATGGCCACACCTTCCATTTTTGTTTGTGGGGACACAGCCAAGTTAAAACACTTCTGGTTTGCACATCTTTTCAGTTTTCATACAAGCAAAGAGCTAACAATCAGGTAGAGCAGGGCACACAGGAACTCCTCCAGCTCTCCATCTCTCTCCCAGAGAAGGAGACTCCACAGCCCATCTGGGCAGCCTGAGACTCAACCCACAAGTTACCATTTCCCTTGTTTTCTGTGTGGGTGTCTCTGTAAAGAATGAAGTCAGGGAGTACAATCAGGGGAGTCTGGTCTTCTGCTCATTCTCCATTACATCACATCAAATGGCTGGACTGATTGTGGACTGGGTTTTGTTGCCCATGCCCAGCTGACTTGTCCCTTTTGAGGCAGGCAGCCCCTTCAGCTGCTGCACCAGGACTGCCAGCCCTGTTATGTCTAACAGCCCTGCAGAGACACCTGAGGTCAAGTGGCATCTCAGATTGTACTTTCATGCTTACATGTTGGCACCTGAGTGGCACTCTAGTTGTCTTGGTTCTTCTACTCTGACCAGCAATTATTGTTTCTTGACAATTTCTGTTTGCATTGAGTTTGCTGTCCTCTCCTGAAATGGCTTTTCCTTAGGGTCAATAGCTGACAGCATGCTGTTTCAATAATGGTCATCACATTTCTGTAGTAGGAGATTATAATCAAGTTGATTCTTCTCCAAATTCATCATGTCTTCATCCCCTACCTGTGTGATTTTGTCCCTAGCTACACCCAATATTTCTTAGCCAGCCTGACAACTGTTTGACAAGACTCCTCTGACCAGAACACAGGAGTTCCTCAAAAACTTCATCTCCCATGTCATGATCTTTCAGGAAACTGAGGTACAATTCAGACACATGCATGAATCATGATCATAAGTCACTGTGAAGGATGGAGGCAAAATGCATTTGGCAGATAGCTTGATAAACATTATTGAAGCCATTTAAATGGCATCTCCTAAGGAAGGAAAGCATCCAAGATTTGGGTAAGGAAGAGCAGCAGTAGCCAATGAACAAAGTAAATATTGACATCAAGGCATCTGCAGTTTTCATGGCAGCAATCACCTGAGTAAAATTCCTCCTGTGAAAGGTTAGCACATATGAA
The DNA here is from genome assembly GCF_028858725.1 of Colius striatus. Taxonomy (NCBI): domain Eukaryota; kingdom Metazoa; phylum Chordata; class Aves; order Coliiformes; family Coliidae; genus Colius; species Colius striatus. Next base: position 56,261,297 of record NC_084763.1, read on the forward strand.
AAAGTCACACTAAGCCAGAAAAAGGAATCTGCCTGAGTGATGATCTGCTGTCTTACATGACATATTTTGTTACTGTCTCAGTTCTGGAAATACTTATGCCAGAAGCCAGCTTTCCTGATGTGGATGAATAAAGCTGAGGAGAGCAGAGTACCAACTCATGACTGCTATTAATGAGGTGGGAATACAGGACATAATGGTATGAAATGAGCTCCTCCTTATGCAAAATATCACTGCTGGGAAAGCCTCTGTGCTTCAAATACAAGTGAACATTCCTAACTGGCATTTCATAAAACTTAGGGATAGCCTCTCCTAACTCTTCCTTCTGTAAAGGTGGAAACAGCTGAGGGCACACATGACTGCTATCATGGACACAAACTAGCAGAACTCAGAGCAAGCATGGTTGGAAGAGCAAATTCAAAATGAGAACAGGAATCAAACCCAATTTGCACAGCTCCTCCATCCCAAAGGCTGCATTCCTGCTTTAGCATGCAAAAAGAGAACAAGAAACTCACTTCTCTCTCCAGCTCTTTGACTCTGTTACTCAGTTGTTTCACTTTGGCTTTTTCACACTCAGCCTCAGCAGTTATCTCACGATTCTTTTTGGCTAGTTCAACAATTTTGGTAGCTGCAACATCTCCAGCTAAAACAGACGTCCCTGAAAAGTACACATGAGAGCAAAGGACAGATCTCAGAGGCAAGATTCAGAACAGATGATGCTTTTGTCCTCTGTCCAGTCCACAATGTACTTTTATTGTCTAATCCCTTTCTCTCAGAGCTGTGCCAGGCACTCAAATGAACAAGTGAGGGAAAGAAGGGTCAGAGATTCCAGCTGGATTGCTTGGTCCTTTAGAGGCAGCATCACATTGTGGCTGGCAGAGCCAGATTTCACACTTTAGCAACAGGCACATGTCAAAAGGCCACAACAGTGGTCACAGCAACTATAAATTACTACAAAGAAAGGGTGGAGGTGTTTTCTGCTTACCACTGGGAAGGCCAGTTATGCACAGGTATTTGAGGCATACTGTAGCAAAAGACAACACTCTGTTTTGCACTGGTTGTTTACTACTGCAGGAGTTGCTGAAACAGAGGTAAGAACCTTTCTAGATATCTGTCCTGAAAGGTCAAGCACAGTATTACAGTTGGGTCCTGGATAATGGCCAGGAAATGTCATCGTGCCTATTTATACATCCCTTGAGATTATGCATGGAGCCTTACTGTATTACTCTTTTAATTGCTCTTTTAAACAGATACTTCATTCACCTCCTCATCAGAGAGGGTTTGATTAGAGTCATAAATAAGGTAATGACCAAGGTCTGGCTCCTGTGCCACTTGGCTTTCATTGACATCACATAGGTGAAGGAAAGTTCTTGCATGAGTGCAAAAATCAATGTGACTGCATACAGTGTCCACAGAAACCTCCAGCTCAGCAGCAAATATGAACCTGCAATAACAAATCCTTGGTGGGAGATATGAAGATTAAACCTGGCTGTGGCCCTTCTTAACTCTTTCCTTGTCCTTCAGTGCTCTGAACTAATGACTTTTCTATTGACACCCATGAGGATTATACCCAAGAGCTGGGGTGAGCTGCAAGGATTCATAATTCATTCTAAAATGAATTCTGAGTCCCAAAACCCCCTAGAGACAGTAAAGGGGCTGTGAGGAATATGGGTAACAACAGAATATGAGCCCATGTCACTATTTAAAAACCCTGCAGAGAAAAGAATCATAGAATGGTAGGGATTGGAAGGGACCTTTAGAGATCATCTAGTCCAACCCCCTGCAGAAGCAGGGTCACCTAGATCAGGTCACATAGGAACATGTCCAGGTGGGTCTTGAAGCCCTCCAAGGAAGGAGCCTCCACAACCCCTCTGGGCAGCCTGTGCCAGGGCTCCCTCACCTGAACAGTGAAATAGCTTTTTCTTTTGTTTAAGTGGAACTTTTTGTGTTCCAGCTTCATCCCATCACCCCTTGTCCTGTTGCTGGCTACTATAGAAAAAAAAAGGATGTCCCAACCTCCTGACACCCAGCCTTTAGATATTGGTAAATGTTAATGAGATCTCCCCTCAATCTCCTCTTCTCCAGACTAAAAGAATACTTTTGTTATTTTCAACAGTATTTCCACTGTTGACACTCCTTTATCTGTGACTCCCCTCTGATCTAGAAGCTCCTTTCTCCTTAGTTTTCATACTAAATAATGCCTGCAAAGAATCCAAGTAAGGACTAAACTGACCCAAAGGCAGAGGCACGGGGCAAACTGCCACAAGCTGGCATGGGGGGCAGCCAAGGAAGCTGCAACAGCACATCAGGCTCCTGGTCCTGAGCCGGTAATAGCTTATCATCTCTCCTAAACACGAGCTATGGACAGTTTTAAGACATTAAGGTGGAATTTAGGTGTTCAGTTCTGCCAACTGCTGGCTTTCCCCTTCTCTGCTAGCCTGGTCATCGCTGTTGGCCTGAACAACAGTGGCACCCAGTGGAGGACGTGCAGCCTGCACTTTCAAGGGACTCCTGAGCCACCGGAGAAGCTGGACTCTGCATTGAGAGTCATCCAATAAGAGATGCATCCAGCATCGTGCATGTGCCCAATTCAAGCAAACAAAAGGACCCTGAATAAGGAATTTCTCACTACACAGCAGAAAAAGCTGCAACATTGCTCCTTGGAGTTAGCAGAAAGCTTTCCAAAACATTATTTCTATGAATCATCATTTTTTTGTGCCAGTAACAGCAAGATGGCAGATCTGTGGGGAGCAGATATCACTACATAGCCCAAAAGAGCACTGGCCTTTAAGGATTAAGGAACATACAGTTATTAGGAGCAATATTTTGCACCTTAGGTCTGACCTATCTGCCTACCAGAATTCATTTGGTCCTTTCAGTGGCTCTCTAAGATGAAGAGGAGTGGTAGTATTCATACTTTGGAGCTCCTGAAACTGCAGGAGAGGGAGAGGTATAGATTCTTAAGGTTATATGCTGTTCCTTCTATTAGTGTTATCACATCAAACCAGTGTGAGGAACCTCCCTCTGCAAACAAAGCAATGAGACTCCTTACATGGGAGAGACATCAAAGTTTAGTAAACTCTGAACATGCAAACCAGTGTGGGTTTAGACTCTTGCAAGTTTAGGTAGCAGCTCTTAGTGTTGACTAACCCTGGACCCAATCAAGTATTTTCAAGGTTCAGAGCCAAGAGGTTTCAGTGTTACTGCAAATTACTGTAAGCTCAACAGAGAACAAAGGTTTCTCAGTGAGAGCTGTATTTTGATCCTGCCAAAGAGAAGCTTATTACAGGAGTGGAAATGGAGGCACCCACCACATGACCAAAACACTCCTTTTCAGCATAAAGCAGGTAAAGAGATGTCACATGAGTATTTCACTGCCAGGAGCCCACAATGAATCTGTTATCCTACCTCTGTTGTCACCAAAAGCAAGCAAACACTGGAACTAACATGATGGGAATACAAAGTTCCTGTGTTTACCTGTCAGAGCCAATCTGTCCTCCTGGAATTTCTTCTGGAGTTGCTTCATTTCAAACTCTTTCTCTGCCACCAGTTTGTACAGTCTGCAGTTTTCATCTCGGACCTCTCGAAGCTGATCCTGGAGCTGCTCGTTCTCAACCTCAAGCAACCTGGGGAAAAGAATAAAGAAGTCAAAATGGCAAATGTCACTGCAATGTGCTTCAGATAGATGCTGCCAGAAATAAAACATTGAAATGACTGGATGAGCTGAGCTCAGCAGGAGTTTACTGAATTAAGGAGAATATTCTAAACCTCAGCTCAGCACACAAGCTTGTGATCTGATCTAGCCAGTTAACTTCTTTCTGCTTAGAAATATCTGCACTTCCTTGTGCTGTCAGGGGCAAAACATCACAGAGCAGGTGTATTTTCAGTGCCCTGGAGGTTACTGAATAGTCTCACCTCACTCAGTTTTACTTTTCTGGTTGTCCAGAGGAAAGCTGGCAGGCTCATCATTCAGCATCTGTGGTGCTTTCTGTACTTACTGAGGCTAACAGAAGCCAACAGAGCATCAGGTACAAAAAGCTGCTCCTGAGGTTCTTTCTCTAGAAGGGAATGCTTCCTAGCAAGTCACAAAACACCAGTTTCCTGCATCCTCATCTGATTTTCTTGGAACCTCACCAGTGTGGATTGGCATCAGTTTGTATTTTAATGTTGCTTTTTGGAGCTCATTTAGAAACAAAGAATATTGGAAAGGAAATAAAGAATAAAGGAGAGAATATTTCCTCCTATGAAGAGGAGAAAACAGCCTTGCTTCTCTATTCTTCAGTACATTTAGTAACATTTATGGGTTTCATCTCTCTAAGACATCCAGAGAATTGATATCTTTAATCTCTTTGCTGTCTCTACGTGAGGGTTCCTCCAAATGAAAAAAAACCCTAGAAGCTAAGGCCTCAGGGGTTTAATTCAGTTGTGGACACTGTAATCTGTTTGAGATGCCTCAGGATTATCTGAGCTACAGATGTGAGGCCAGCAGGCACATGGTATGGCTCTTGGGAAAACTTGTGGGGCCAAGTCAGAGAGTTGAAAGCATTTCAGAAAGCTCTACCTGAGTTTCAGGATGAGGTCCCACTCTTTACCAAGACAGGGGTAAAACACATGGGAAAGTCAAAAGGAGGTTTAATCAATGCTACCAGTGCTGCCACTAAGTCCAGACTACAACAGAAGTAAGCTATAGCTTGGATAAACACAAAGATTTGGATAAAGGCCAGTTGTTAACAGTACACACCTGTGGCTACAGACACATCCACAGCCAGAGCAGTCAGCTACCTCAATAGCCTACTCACCCAAGCCTTTTCTATCCAAAAGTTTCAGCAAGCTTTTGCCTCCAACTGGATTTTTAGGACTTACTGCACCCTCCATATGCACACATCAGAATAAATGACCCCTTAAAGCACTGCCAAAAGCAGCACAGTCAATTTATGAGAGGATTCACAATCCATAATTAAGAAATGCACTTCTGTTTCAGTGCTGCAAAGCAAAGGGAGATCAAAGGCAGCTGTTTACAAAGGAAAAGAAAGCAAGCATCAATCTGAGAGGAGAAAAGGGCAAACTCAGTTATTCCCACAGGTACCACTCACAGAAGTGAGCAACAAAACTGTGCAGATGTAATTAGAGACAGGTGGACTTTCAACAGGTAGGGAATTAACATGGAAAAAGGGTTCTGAGCTCTTTAACACACCTGATCAGCAATGCTTCCCTCAGAGACAGCTTCCAAGTCTTGCCAAACAAAAGCACTTACAGTAGGATGGGCAGAAGTCCCAGCTGCACAAAGCTGGAGTCTCCTCTGAGGCAATGCTCCATCCCATCCCACCCCAGAGCGACTCTGGATGTTACAAAGGTGGTAGCAGGTTCCATCCAAGTGGTTCAGCTATGGAAAGTCAGACAAAAGAAACAGGCTGCAGAAAGGCAACCCTTTTCACTCTGGTTCAGGGAAACAGAGCCACGGGGAGCTTATGAGCAGGACCTGTGACTGAACTTCAGGTGTGTGTCTTTTCCAGCTCTGTTACAGATTCTCCACGTTAGAATCACTTAAATACAGGAAATAGAGCAGAGAGGATAAAGTTACAGAAAGAACAAACCAGAGAGACAGAAATGTCAGCTAAACAAAATCTGGGAGCAGGATGGGAGGAAGGAAGAATGAACTCCCAAGGCTCAGAGGAAGGGAGACTTTGAGTGTGTTCCAAGCTCTGCTCTAAACAAGCCTGACATGGTGAAATCACTGCCACTGCAGCCCATATGGAGCCCTGTTATTCTGGAACAAGTTCCTAATGTGTTGTCATGGGAATGCTGCAAAGTACATCCTGGTGAATCCCTTCCAGAAGCAAATCCTGCCTGGATTTGGTACACTTAGAAGCACTTTTTTTGCTGAATGCAATGTACATAAGCAAAGGATGATCCAGATAAATCTGCTACACCTGTTATGTCATCTGGGGGCTCTTAACAGCCAGTGCCACTGAAAAGGGAGGTAAGTAATAGCTCTTGAATTACTCAGACCTAAACTACTGCACTGTAAATAGCAGAGAACTGCTGGGACTCTCCTGTTCTCTGCACCTCAGAGTATGCACACTGCACCAGGATGTGCTATGAGACTAAGCCCCTCTCCCCCACCAGACAAATCCACATCTCCACTGTGGGAACCAGTTTCCTTCTCCATGAAAACAAATAAAAATAGTGATATTCCCCCCCCCCCCCATATCTCAACAGTTATGTATTATCCAAACAAAATGTTGAAGGGAAGAGTACAGCTGCTAGAGGTCAGATCAGAAGCACAGCTTGGCAAATCAGACAGCCATGGTGAGGGGCCTGTGTGGGAAGAAGACAAATGTATGATGCAATGGTGAGAGCATCAGTCTCTAGGTTAATTCCCTGTTTCCACACAGACTTCCTTTGCAAGAAGAACAGTCCCTTCTCAGAAGCACCTGAAAGCTTCAGTGGTGCATTTGTGAGTTCCCTGCATCTAAACAGAAGCTTTGTTGCAGCTTATGAACTGAGGCATTTAAGGAAGCAATCTTCAGAAAGAAGCTGAGCAAGGAATTGCCTTGAGTAACACAGAGGGAAGACCAGCATTTAGGGCCAAATAAACCTTGGTTAGTGGCTTGATAAACTTTGGTAGAGGTGCCCTTCCCCACTCTAGATGTATGGTATATGCCTAACTGTGGCTTGCCATCCATCATCTGCTGGTTTTGGCAGAGCTGCCAGCTCCTCCTTCCTGCCCTTGTATCACTGTGCATCACCCCATCATGGTGCCAATAAAATACTCTCTGGGGCTAAAGCTTTACATTGGATCACTAGACCAGAGGTAAAAGTACCCTTGCCCCAGGAAGTGAATCCAGTTTCCAGCAAACAGCTGCAAGTGGGGAGCAGAAGCAGGAACTTCTTCAGCTGGCTTCACCACTAACACAGAGCAAATCCCTGAATGGCCAACACTGTATAACTGCAGACATGTTTGGGATGTGTCCAGCCTCAGTCCTGTTCTGGTTTGTAAAGAGACAGTACTGTGTCAGAAGGAAAGACTGACTACAACCTAGGAGGAAGAGAAATTATCTGAGCTGGGGTTTCAAATCTCTGCCTCAATAAATTGAATTCTACACAGCTGCAGATTGAGGGAGATCCACAGCAGAACATCCAGTGTCTTAGAAATTCAGCTACTACTCTAATGGGTGAGGAAAGATATAAACCCTTGTCCAGTAAGATTCAAATCCCTACCTTTTATCATCCTGTCAAGCACCTTAACCAGGAGGCAGCTATAAGACCCTTCTATGTCTGTCTTCTTCTAAGACAGCTTGTATCACAAACATAGCCTGGGGAACACTTTCTGTGCTGCAGGCCTTTGGGCCAAGTTTCTTTGGCCTTGTCTGTGTTTGGAATTATTCATGTAGGAAACCTATTTGATTACAAGGCTAGGCAGGAATCAACAAACAGTTCTGAGAAGGTTAGTGATCCTGAATGACTGGATTTCATCAGGTAGTACCTGGCTGTCCCCAACCCTTAACCTTTCTGTCCTGCCCCTCTTCATTTGTGAAACTCTGGTAATAAAGAGCCCATCACAATGCTCTGAGGACAAACATGTTAGGGACAGCAAGAGTCTTCTCAGGATAATGAAAGCCCAACACATGAAGACAGAAAGCGCCCAGGCAACTTGAGTTTCCCAAGATCCTGTGCAAAACACACTTCTGTGACTTCCTGAGGGAACGGTGCTGCTACACCTTTACCTTTTGCTGCCATCTTCAGTTACTGCTTGTCCTGTTTCAAACAGTTTTAGATCACTCAGGATTCCGAAAGCCTCCTTTGTGTTGCCATTGTCACCTTTCTGACTGTTCTCTTTCTTCCTTTCCATCAGACTTTGCAGCCTCCTTTGCTGTTGTTCTTCGTAGGCCTTAAACTGGCTTTGAAAGTCTCCAGTCACGTTCATCCCTGACTCCAGTGTTTACTAAAATCATAACAAGAAGAAAATCAAAAGCGACAGAGATCAACATTGCTTTGAAAAACATCCTCTCCCAGCAGCTGCTCTGCATTTTTTCCTCACCAACCTCTGCAGTGTCTCTCTGCCACCTCCTCCTCTCAGCCAATGTTCTCTTCAGTCTTGCTGCCTTGCCTCGAGTGCCTTTTCCCATAAACAGCTTTCAGTCCTCAAAACAATTCTTACTGTCTTTTTCACTCTAGCATTTAAAAAGTCATGTTTTAAAACGGGATCTGTTTAAATGAAACATTTTTACAGAGGAGCAAGTCGGGGTCAAATCCAAGCAAATGTGGCAACCACGTCATACTGCCTAAAAGGAACATAGCCCGTTTGCAACCATCCAGCCTTCCCATGGTTGAAGGAAATGCGCAGATCACCCCATTTTTGGGTTAACGTGGGCCTGACAGAGGATGAAAGATCTCTGTTTATCCTAATGCTCCCTTTGGGCACTAGACACCTAGAGTGTGGCTTATGTCTTTCCCCCAGATTTCTAAGCATTAAGTGATACTGTTAGAGCAGTAATATTGCCAGCCATTAAAATGCCTGGAGCTTCACTTTAGATGACGAAAGGCGACCAGTTTTCTGATGTATTCCAGCCCCCTCTCCTTCTGTTTGACATTTACTGTAGGCAAAAAATCTGGGGCATCTTTGGTCTAGGAAAAAAGAATCAATAAAAGCTTTCAAAGGCAGGCTCTCCACTGAGTAATTAACACGGGCGTTTTCTCACACTCAGGCAACAACGATAGTGACAAAGGTGATGCCAAAACGCCCCTGTGTGCCTGTATGTACGGTACGGGCAGAGATGCAGGTGAAGCCTCCACAGCCGTGAGCAAGGTGCATTAAAGACTGCCAAGTGCAAAGGGCAGAGTGCTTTGCCCCTGCCTAGTGCGTATGGCCTGGGAACAACCTTTAGCCCTCCAGCCTACCTGGGCACCGACTCCAAAGCCGGCGCTGGGGGACCTGCCACAGAGCAGCTGTGCGGAGGCAGCGGCTTCCCTCTCTTCCCCGCCCAACGCCCGCGCTGCCTCTCCCCGAGCCTCACTCACTCCCCTGCCTACCGAAACCGCCTTCCCCGGCGCCGGGAGCAGCGGGCGGGTCCCGGCCGCCCGGCTCGGCAGCGCAGGGCCAGGAGCGCAGCGCCCGGCCGCCGCAGCACGCGGTTCCCATGGCAACGGGGGCACGGCCGCGCACGCGCGCCGCTCCCCTCAGCCCGCCGCCATGACGCTTCCCCTCGGCCGCCCTTCCTTCGCCAGCGACGGGCCGCCTCTTCCCGCAGAAAGCCCGGCCCGTTCGGGTTACGGGGGTGACGGGAACCCAGCCCCTCCTCATCCCGGCCCGCCCCGGGGAGGAGGAGGGCTGTGACAGCAAGCGGCTGTGCGCCATGGAGGGGAGTCGCCTTGCAGGCTCCGCAGCCCCACCCCCGCGAAGGAGAGCCAAGGACACAGGATGGTGCCGCCTGGGAACGTGGTTTTCTGAAGCGTTGCACCCGTCCAAGCGTTTCTCACTCATAAGCTCCCCCCATCCCTCCGCAGGAAGCTGCAAGCACGGGGGTCACCCCCCAGTATCCTCCAACAAAACCATAGCCAAACACTTTCCATTCCCAGTGTTCACACGTTTATTCATGTTTCATTCTCCACCGTCTGAGGTGCAGTGTGTACCTTGTGCTACTTGTTACAGAGACACCTCCCACTGTCCCCACGGAATGTCAGCTCATAAGGAGAAAAATGAGCGTTTTTTTCCTTACAAATTGGCTTTATTAGCACATTTATTGTCACCTCTGATGGAGATACACGGGGTTCGAGTGTGAAAACAACCATTGGCAATTTACAGAGAAAGGTTTTAACACCTCAAAAGATGACGGAGGCTTTTCACATTTACACGTTTGTAAGTTCCTGTGGGGAGTGATACTGCAGGAATCAGATCACTAGAAAGCATCAGAACACCAAATCAAGGTTTATTTGTTTGCAGTATGTAGCTTAAATGTTACATTTAAGTGTTATTTAGAAGAACACTGTAAATAAAGTTACAAAAAATAGTAATTCAAGTGTGAAAATCTGTATTAAAAATAGGGAGCCTGTGTCTTCGTTAACAGTCAATAAATATAACATTTCAATAGCTGCAACATACCAAATACTTATGCCTTAAATAAAATATAGATGTTGATATCTCTCCCAATAGTTTAGAAGTTATTTAGTGCTACGGGAAGCGTCTAAATTACAAAGCTGGAGGCTGACAAACATATAGGACAGAAAAAGGCAGCAGAGCGTTCACAACACTATCACACAGACACGGCCTCCACGTTCTGCCCGAGCCCCAGCAGAAGCTAGTTCAGGCTTTGTGGTCTTGGACAAGGGTAGCAAAAAAGCACGAGTCATCAATTTTAGGACTTAATTTACAATCAAAGGGGAAAATAAAGGGATTGTACTCTACTATATCCCCTAAAAACTGGGATATGGTAGCGCCAATCAGAAAAGAAACAGGCCCTGATGCTCGCTCCCCAATGCACAGGCTGACAGCTTCAAGACAGCGTAGCATACAAAACAATAAATGTAGGACAACTCTCTCTTATTCTTTCCCCCCCTTCAAGAACCCCTCCATATGAGGTTTGTAGCTGCAGTACACAGGTCACCACTAGGACACAGGTTTCAGACGTCTTTCCATTACTCCTTGGGCTTCCACATGTAGTCCCGAAACATGGAGTACAGCACACCTACAGGACAAAAACACCAGTGCAGTTAGAGAGCTGGGTTAAACTGGAAACGAGGAGCTTCAAGGTCTGAACGGTAAGAGAGACTGTCAGCAACAGAAATAATGTTTCTCTTCCTCTTTTCCTGTTTATGGGTTTTTTTCTAATAGCAGTGAAGAACATCACAGGATTCTTCATGCACGGAGAAAGTGCATGGGAAAATATACATGAAAATGCAGATCCCAAGCCAATTCCAGTTTGCTTTGCAGCCAAAGCTAAGCTTTTCAGTTGGACCTTCTGAGAATACAGTATAGGCAGTGTGTCTTGGTATATACATTTACACAGACACAGCTGCAAAGGGATGTACAAATTACTATGTGTGTTCAGGGACATGACTACAGTCCTAAAAAAAGGACAGAAAATATGGAATCATAGAATTGTTTGGGTTGGAAAAGACCTTGAAGATCATTGAGTTCAGCCATTAACCCAGCACCGCTATCCACCACTTAACTATGTGACTCCATCCAAGGATGGGGACTCCATCCAAGGATGGGGACTCCATCCAAGGATGGGGACTCCATCCTGGAGCCAGGGCTTAACAATCCTTTTCAGGAAGAAGTTTTTCTTAACCTCTAATCTAAACCTGCCCCAGCACAATCTGAGGCTCTTGTCTTGTTGCTTGTAGCTTGGGAGCGGGGCCCAACCCCTCTCCAGCCACAACCTCTTGGTCAGGGAGTTGCTATGAGCAAGAAGGCCTTCCCTCAGGCTCCTCTTCTCCAGGCTGAACATTCCCATTCCCTCAGCCTCTCCCCAGCACCCTTGTGCTCCAGCCTCTTCCCCAGCTCCATCCCTGCTCCCAGTCCCTCAGTGTCCCTCTGGCACTGAGGGGCCCAACACTGTCAACATCACGTTACACCAGAAAGGCTGAGCAAACACCAGTAACGACCATGAACATCCTGAACTCTAACAGCCTGGACACTTCCACGCTGAGGATATTTCACATGCACTGTATTATCCACTAGAAGAGATGGGAGAGGTTCCCCACTGCCAGCCTCCTGCTGGGTACATACCGCACGTTATCGCTCCCACGACGAAGCCCTGGGCTGCCACACGCATGTGAATCAGGTGAAGTGACATCTTCATGTTGCCTCTGTGCTTCAGTCTGTACAATCCATAGCCAACCACCATGGCAAAGCCAGCCATCCCTACAAGGCAAGGACAGTATCCTCCTGAGTCGAGATCCAGCCTGCTGAGATGTGTGAAGTGACCCACTTAAACAAGATCTCCTGGGAATAATCATGTTTTGGTCTAGTCATGCTGGTTTTGGATAGGTTGCGAGTCCTGGCCTGCCTACAGTGCTCACTCAAGTGCCATCTCAGTCAATGCATAAATCAGTGCAGAGAACAGCAAGAGATTTCATGGAATCTTTGAGGCTGGGAAAGACCGTTAAGATGATTGAATCCAATCATTCCCCCAGCACTGCCACAGCCACCACTAACCCACAGCCCTCAGCCCCATGGCTTTGGGATCCCCCCAGAGACAGCGAGTCCATCACTGCCTTGGCCAGCCTGTGCCAGGGCATGACAATCCTCTTGGGGATCTAAACTTCCCCTGCCACAACTTGAAGGTGTTTCCTCTTGTCCTGTTACTTGTAGCTTGGGAGCAGAGACTGACTACCCACCCTCTCTGCAACCTCCTGTTGGAGATGCAGAGAGCAAGGTCTCCTCTCAGGCTCCTCCAGGCTGAACACTCCCATTCCCTCAGCCCCTTCCCCAGCCCCTCAGTGTCCCTCTGTCAGTGAGGGGCCCAACACTGAGCACAGCCCTTGAGCTGCAGCCTCCCCAGGGCCCAGCACAGGGGAAGAATTCCACTAGTGTTAAAATGCCACAGCTGTAGCTCAAGGTGTCACAAGTTTCTTGGCTGTTTTTCAGAAAGCAGGAGCGCTGCTTGCACCCTCTTTCCTAGACAGAAGCTCACACCCAAGAACACTGCCTGGCTGCAGCTCAGACCCTCGGTGCCTGGAAGCACCCTGACATACCCACTGGCCTCCTGAGGTTGCTATTTTGGGTGTTGTCACGTTTTCCTGGCTTTCACTGGGACAGGACAAGCCATATGTTACCTGTCCTGTTGGGCAGAGGTTCAGCAAGGTCTCTTTCACAGGGATGGAGTTTGTTTTCAGTCTTTCAACAGACCAAATACACTGTTGACTGTGCCAACTCCAGCCTTGAGGTTCTCATAAAATATGGAGCAGCAATCCACAAAATTTCCCAGTTCCCTCCACCTGATTCCACATTTGGGGTGATTATTTACATAGTTCCAAGGAAGCTGCCAAGTTTTAAGTGCTGCATATTATTTTACTGCTGAGCCCAGACAGTATGTCTCCCTGGAGAATTACCAGTCCCACTTGTGAAGCAGAAAACTCTTACTTCACTAGCAGTAGCTTCATTAAATACCAATTAAGAGTTTTAGGGCCTTCCAATTAGCTCCCACATAGGTTAGAGAATGACAGAATAGCAGGGGTTGGAAGGGACCTCTAAAGATCACATAAGTCCAAGCCCTCTGCTAAAGCAGTTCCACCTAGATCAGGTGGCAAAGGTTGAAGGTAAATTCTGCCAATCTGCTGGGAGGACCCAAATTTGCAGAGTTCACAGTACGCCTCAGCAAGCTGGAGAACAAAGTCCTGTGACCACAGAAGCCAGTGACGGATGTCTGTTGGCAAATGCCCGGAACAGTTCACCCCAAGTGACCCAAACGCTCTCTATTTAAGGTGGCTGCAAATCAAAACCAGTCTTGTGTCAGAGGCAGTTTCTGCTGGGAGGAAGGCTCTCAGGGTAAAAAAACAACTGATCCTTCTCTTGGAGGCTTTTTCAGCAGTTCAGCAGGGAGCCTGAGACTTTTAATAACATCCTCACACTGGGGTACCACAAGACCTACTAACTAAACACATTGTAAACTACGAGATGGCAGCAGAGTGAAACGTTCAGCAGTCGGGCTGTATTTCAGTTTTGTTCACTTGAAAGTCATTTTGTAGTGATCCCAGAGTCTCCTGTACTCCAGAAGAGCTGTGAAACACAGCCCTTGCCACCTAAGAGGACCACCCAAATGCGTTTTTGAAGCTCACATAAACAATGTTTCAAGGCTTTGGGGTGGTTTTCTGTGGTAATTTTAGGTTCTGATATTTCTGCTTCAGATAACAGGCCTCATTGATTTCCCTGTTTCTTGTAGAACAAACACCACTTCAGGCAGAAAGCTTACCTGAGGAAGTAATTAGCAAGTAATTTCCTGTTTGCAGGAAAGCAAGTGAGCAGTGACAGTGTTTGCCATACCAATGCCCCACAAAGGTCAATATAACCCCTTTTCTCCATCTTTACACTTACCAATTGGTACAAATGGTGTCTCTTTAAATTTCCTTAACAGCTTTGATGTCTGGCTGGTTTCAGTCTCATACTCAGAGAAAATGGATTCCTGATCTGATGACATGGTGGCTGTGAAGACAAAGTGAAAATCCCTTGCATGTTCCACCAGTCACAAAGGTCCATGTAGTGAGGTGCAAGCACAGGAGCTAAACTAGAGCTGATGAGCTACATACACATGATTTAATTCACGTGAAGCCTTGAGAAGCAAGATGGTTTACACACTAGAACAGGTAAGGATGGGACAAAAAAAAGGTAGCAAAGCAACAAATTTCTGCCATGCATTTTCACACCGTTACAGATCCCTGCAGCCCCAGCTACGCTCACTGAAAGTTTTGGTTACTGCCTGCATATCCTTTTAGGACTTTCCATCCTTCAGCACACTGCTTTGCTTTCACAAGGCTATTCCTTACTAGCAGCTCTGACCTCAGAGAAGTTCATTCTTCCTCTTTCACTGACTGCCAAGAAGAGCAACTGAAGCCCTCAAGGTGGAAAGCACAAGTCACTGTGGAAGGTCAGCCCTACCTAGCAGCTCAGCAGTCCCTACTACGGCCTATCTCACCTCATTCACCACTTTAACCTTGTTTCAAAGTCCTGCTGGAGAACACTAAAATGTAAAATGGCAGCTGCTGAGGAGCTGGAGCAAGTCTCAAAGCCTTTGATGAGCACAGACTCCTGTGGGGATGCATCAGTATCACGAGGGCCGTTTCCATTGCAGCACAGGTGACTTTTCTCACTTGTCCCCAAGGGAAAACAAAACCAACCAGCCACAGCCATCAGAAAAGCTCTGCTCACTGAGTCATTGTCACCAAACCAGGGAGACCATCCACCAAAACCTGCCAGCTTGTAATGCCGTCCCCACCACAGATTACAGCAAGACTTGTTGCTTCTTCAGTGTCTGACACAAGCATCATTCTTCAATTAGTGTCTATTCCTGCAAGCACAATTAGCAGGGAACATCACCAAGGTCTGTTCTAGAAACATCTCTGCCGGTATTGTTCCATCAACACACTCAGCACAAAAATACAGCTCAGCCTCACAGGGAAATACCCCAAGCTCTTAATTTCCAACAGGAATTTAATATGAGCATGTGCTAGTGAACACATGCTAAAGGTATATTCCAAATTTCCCTGGTTCTGCAGCATTTTAGGCACCTCTGTGTCAGCAGAATGACTGGATTTCACACTAAACACACAAATCATTTCTGCCACAGGCCAAAGGATTTGGTCTCTCTGTACCTGCTGCAACTACTCCTATTTGCTAAATGTAAGCTGTATATTAGCCTGACTCATTCGGAGAGGGAAACATGAGAGCACTCATTGCTCAAGAGAGGTGGACACAGCCAGAGGTAAGATTTATACAAAAGGATATCGAGAAGTGAATTCATTTGTCCACCACAAAAGGTTTCCATGACCTTCAGGTCATGCAGAGGCCGGGGTGGGTGTGGGTGAAACACACAGTTGAGCTGCCCTGACCTTGCCAGCATCCGCTCCCGTGTGGCCACCCACGTGAAACGGCTCTGACATGGGTGGAGGAAGAAAGCTGGGAAAGGAACAGGTCTCAGCACCCCTTCCAGCAAGGAGGCGGCCCTGGGCGCCACCAGGCTGCCATCCCCTTACCCAGACCCATGTGGGGCCCCCGCCCTACTCCAACCCCAAGCCCCTGCACCCCACACCAGGCCTCTGCTCAAGAACTTCCACCCAAGGCTTCTATCTGTACATCTGCCCGAGTTGCCGCCTCCTCCTCGCCCGGGATCTCCCTCCACCTGCGCTCTGGACTCAGCGCTCGGGGTCCCGCACCGCGCTCGCCCCGAGGCCCGAGCCCTCACCGCGCTCCCCCCGAGGCCCGAGCCCTCACCGCGCTCCCCCCGAGGCCCGAGCCCTCACCGCGCCGCCTCAGCCCCGCTCGCGTCGCTGCTCCGACACCGGCCGGCGTCTGGCGCGCTGGCCCCGCCCCCCCGCCTCTTATTGGCCGCGTTCGCCCCTCCCCCAGCCCTTGGCCGAGAACCACAACTCCCGGCGTGCCGTGCGGCAGCCCGTCCGACGCCAGCCAATCCAGAGCGCGGCCGCGGACGTCACGTCCTTGGGGGGGCGGAGACACGGGGCGGGCTCTGACGTCACCGCGGGGGGGGCGCTGCATTGCGGCGGGGCCGAGTCACTCAGGAGCCTCCGCAGGCAGTAGGGGGCGCTGTGAGGTGGGGCCATGGGCAGCCCCTGCCCTGAGTCCCTGCCCACCTCTGCCCTCAGTCTCTGCCCTCAGCTCCTGCCCTCAGCCCCTGCCCTGAGTCCCTGTCCACCTCTGCCCTCAGCTCCTGCCCTGAGTCCCTGCCCACCTCTGCCCTCAGTCTCTGCCCTCAGCTCCTGCCCTCAGCCCCTGCCCTGAGTCCCTGTCCACCTCTGCCCTCAGCTCCTGCCCTGAGTCCCTGCCCACCTCTGCCCTCAGTCTCTGCCCTCAGCTCCTGCCCTCAGCCCCTGCCCTGAGTCCCTGTCCACCTCTGCCCTCAGTCTCTGCCCTCAGCTCCTGCCCTCAGCCCCTGCCCTGAGTCCCTGTCCACCTCTGCCCTCAGCTCCTGCCCTGAGTCCCTGCCCACCTCTGCCCTCAGTCTCTGCCCTCAGCTCCTGCCCTCAGCCCCTGCCCTGAGTCCCTGTCCACCTCTGCCCTCAGCTCCTGCCCTGAGTCCCTGCCCACCTCTGCCCTCAGTCTCTGCCCTCAGCTCCTGCCCTCAGCCCCTGCCCTGAGTCCCTGTCCACCTCTGCCCTCAGCTCCTGCCCTGAGTCCCTGCCCACCTCTGCCCTCAGTCTCTGCCCTCAGCTCCTGCCCTCAGCCCCTGCCCTGAGTCCCTGTCCACCTCTGCCCTCAGCTCCTGCCCTGAGTCCCTGCCCACCTCTGCCCTCAGTCTCTGCCTTCAGCCCCTGCCCACCTCTGCCCTCAGTCTCTGCCTTCAGCTCCTGCCCTCAGCCCCTGCCCTGAGTCCCTGCCCACCTCTGCCCTCAGCCCCTGCCCTCAGCCCCTGCCCACCTCTGCCCTCAGCTCCTGCCTTCAGCTCCTGCCTTCAGCCCCTGCCCTGAGTCCCTGCCCACATCTGCCCTCAGTCTCTGCCTTCAGCTCCTGCCCTCAGCTCCTGCCCACCTCTGCCCTCAGTCTCTGCCTTCAGCTCCTGCCCTCAGCTCCTGCCCACCTCTGCCCTCAGTCTCTGCCTTCAGCCCCTGCCCTCAGCCCCTGCCCTGAGTCCCTGCCCACCTCTGCCCTCAGTCTCTGTCCTCAAGCCCCTGCCTACCTCTGCCCTCAGCCCCTGCCTACCTCTGCCCTCAGCACCTGCCCTCAGCCCCTGCCCACCTCTGCCCTCAGTCTCTGCCTTCAGCTCCTGCCCTCAGCCCCTGCCCACCTCTGCCCTCGGTTCCTGCCTTCAGCTCCTGCCTTCAGCCCCTGCCCACCTCTGCCCCCAGTCTCTGCCTTCAGCTCCTGCCCTCAGCCCCTTCCCACTCCTGCCCTCAGCAGCTGCTCTCAGCCCCTGCAGCATGCTAAACGGGTCACTCGTCTCAAGCTCAAAACTGAGCACTTTTCTGCTCTCCAAGCAGGGCAAGGCATAATAGCTCAGATTTGCAAAACATGGAGGCTTTAGGTTGAACTTGGTGACTTCTTTCACCTCAAAAAGTGATGGTTTAGGTTGTTTGCAGGATGGAGAAGCAGCCTTGCTGCTTTTTTTTGTGCACCTTGGCAGCTTTGTGCTTCGAATACCTTTCCTGTTGCTATAAACCCACACTTTGACATCCAATGGAAGCTTTTTAGCAGGGGGCAAAGCCAGAGACCAGCTCTCCCTCAGCCTGATTTTATTTTCCCTTCAATGGTCTCAGTCATAGAATCATAGAATCACAGAATGGTAGGGGTTGGAAGGGACCTTTAGAGATCATCCAGTCCAACCCCCCTGCAGAAGCAGGGTCACCTAGATCAGGTCGCATAGGAACGTGTCCAGGTGGGTTTTGAAGCCTTCCAAGGAAGGAGCCTCCACAACCCCTCTGGGCAGCCTGTGCCAGGGCTCCCTCACTGAAACACTGAAAGAGTTTCTTCTTATGTTTAAGTGGAACTGTTTGTGTTCCAGCTTCATCCCATCACCCCTTGTCCTGTTGCTAGCTACTATAGAAAAAAGGGATGTCCCAACCTCCTGACACCCACCCTTTAGATATTTGTAAATGTTAATAAGATTCCCCCCTCAGTCTCCTCTTCTCCAGACTAAACAGCCCCAGTTCCTGCAGCCTTTCCTCATATGAAAGATGTTCCAGTCTCTTGATCATCTTGGTGGCCCTGCACTGGCCTCTCTCCAGCAGTTCTCTGTCCCTCTTGAGCTGAGGAGCCCAGAACTGGACACAGGACTCCAGATGAGGCCTCAGCAGGGCAGAGCAGAGGGGGAGAAGAACCTCCCTCGACCTGCTGCCCACACTCTTCTTGATGCATCCCAGGCTGCCATTGGCCTTCTTGGCCACGAGGGCACATTGCTGGCTCATATTTAGCTTATTATCAATCAGGACTCCCAGGTCTCTCTCTGCAGAGCTGCTTTCCAGCAGTTCAACCCCCAGCCTGTCCTGGTGCAGGGGGTTGTTCCTTCCCAAAGTCACCACTTTTTCTGAATTTCTGCTTTCAAGCAGGGCTTGCTTTGCCCCTGCTGTGTACCCTGGGCATTTTGCAGCCCAATCACAACGCAAAAATTGCTCCTGCATTGAACCAAACTGAATTCTGGAGCAGGAGGAAAAATCTGCTGATCCTGAAGATACCTAAAACCCTGCCAAAAACCCAGAGGCAGCTCATCAAAACAAAACAACAAACAGAAGTCCCTTTCTCCATAAACCCTGCCTGGTTTTGTGGTGCTGATGACTCCCAGCCTCTGAGCATGGTGGGGAAGCAGAGCTGCTGCTCAAGCAGGGCCACTCCATCACTGATGAGCTCGGCAGCATGAAAGGAAGTGGCTGAGATAACTCTTTGTTAGTGCCGCTGCATCTCTCTAAATGTGCTTCTCATTACCTGTAATCTGGTTACTTTAATTGCCAAAGCCATTAGGCTTCTGCAGAGTCTGAAAGGCAAAACAGAAAAATCTGTGCAATTACCAGCTCCTCAATTGAGTTAAAACCTTGTAATAAATTACAGTGAAGGCTACTTTCTCCAGTGACTCTCAGAGGTGCACTTAATTCCCTGCAGCTCTGTGTAAGATGTGCTTTAGGGGAGAAACTCAATTAAAAACCAAAACTTATTCCATTTTCATTGTTGGGCTAATGAAACTGCTGTCACCTGCAGTGGCCCTGTGTGCGTGTCTGGCACCTCAGCTTTGCAGGCAGCTTCTTGCTCTCTGCTGAATTGTATGTTGCCCATATGTATTCATTGTAGGGCATCTTTTACATGCTGACACGTGTGTGCACTGGCTGATGCTGGCAAAGATGGAAATGGGTAAAAAGAACATGTTTCTCACTGTGAATCCACCTACTATAGGGCAGGTTGGATGCAGGGCTGTGGCCATCTCTGCTGCTCTATTGACTTGTTTTACCCGAGTGGTTTGAGGGTTATAAAGGTTTTTTTACCAGGATTAGAATTGTAGAATTGCTTCAGCTGGAAGAGAGCTTTAAGCTCATGGAGCCCAGCCTCTGTCCCAGCCCTGTCAACCACCAGCCCATTGCCCTCAGTGCAACATCCACCCAGCTCTGAAACACTTCCAGGGACAGTGACTCCAGCACCTCCCTGGGCAGCCCCTTCCAATGCCTTTCAATGCAGCAAAGAAATTCCTCCTCACATCCAGCCTGAACCTCCCCTGGTGCAACTTGAGGCTGTTTCCTCCTGTTGCTTGTTACTGGGGAGGACAGATCAACCTGTGCCTTGCTACAGCTTCCTTTCAGGTAGTTACAGAGAGTGAGAAGGTCTCCCCTGAGCCTTCCTTTCTCCAGGCTCAACAGCCCCAGATCCCTCAGCTCTTCCTCATATGAAACATGCTCCAAATCCTTTACTAGCTTGGTTGGTACAGGACATGGCCTTGGCACAGTCAGGGTGTTCCCCGTGGCCTTGTTTGATGGCAAGGAAAATATGCCAGAGGGTGACTGTTCACCAATGGTGAGACTCTAAAACCTCTTCAATAAATCATTTTGCTGGAGACACCTTTGACAGGCGAACCAAATGTCATCTAATGAAGCTGTCCCAAAAATCCCCTGCTGTGGTTGATCTCTGTTTGCACACCTGACCACAGCAATAAGCTCCCTGTTCTGGTGCCGCTTGCAAGGCTTTGCAGCTGCCAGCACACACGAATGTCCCCACGGAGCTGCCAGCACCCACTGGCCCCTGTTTCTGCTCTTGCAGAGGGTGAGGATCCTGCAGCATCCAAGTAGCATGTGGCTTATTCAGATTTCCTGGAAAACAAGTGCAGATTTCTACACTGGGGTCTCAGCCCCAGGAGCCTGTCAGTGAAGGTCCAATCCTGCCTGAGGGAGCTGGGAGGTAGCCAGGGTGGACATCATCTTAATACCAATCTGGCAGGCAATAACAGCTGTTTCCACTCATTAAAGCTTTTCAAAAACAAAACAAGAGGGAGCTTGTTGCCACATCTGGGTTTGGGATGCAGCAAACCCAGAATCAATGGGGAAAAAGAAATTAGGGCCAGATTTCTTGTCTGAGAGGAGATGGAGAAAAGGGAAGGATTGAGGTGCATGGAGGAAAAGCATGCTTGGAAAAATGGAGACAAGAAAGGCAAGAGGAAGTGGTTATCTTTAAGCAAGTGTCCTGTGTGTGTGCTTGTCTGGGTGATCCTGGTCAGGTCCTAGAAGAACCTACTTCTGGCGATTTTGTGGCTGCTCATACATGCTGGGGTGCGTGGGATCCACCAGCAATCTTCACCTTGTGCTGACGTGGATCCTTGATCCCATCATCCCTGGCCATCCCAAGCATGGAGCCTGGCTTGAGCTGTATAAGAGCAGGTTGTATTTCAGGAGGAGGGGTGCTGGGTCCCTGTGGCACCCATGGCAGAAGGCACTGCAGTCCTGATGGGTATCTCCCGTGGCAAAGCCCAACTCTGCGTGCAGGCCTCACTTGTAGATGTAGAGGGATGCTTGCTTAGACACAGCACAGAGATGATTTGTCCAGTCATCCACAGTGGTCACAGAGGTCACACATTTCCTGCCCATGTGCTTACACAAGTGAAAGAGCTTCCTACAAGCCTGATTTGAGCCTCTGTCAGGATGGGAACTACCCATGGTGGAGGAGAAGCTCCTGTAAGTGCGTTTTCTCTTTCTTGTCTATAGACAAAGCTTCACAAGAAACCTGAAGAGATTATCTTTTCTTGTGGAAAGTTAGTGAGCTTGTAAGTGTCAGTGCTCCAGTGGGCTTGGGATTCATTTCTGAGCTTGGCCCATGCAGCATTCCTCAGTTCTCTGCTATGAACTATGTCATGTGCGTGTAAATGTCAGTGCCCGCGTGATATGGAGAGAGGAAGAGGTGGCAGGGGGAGAAGAGGCATCTTGGTGGGCTGAAAGAGACCCAGAAATGAAAATGTAGGGGATGTCTTGTCCTGGTGTGGGTGCAGAGGGTGTGTGTGGGGGACAAGGGGTAACTGGCACAAGTTAGAACACAGAAAGTTCCCCTGGAACAGGAGGAGAAACTTCCTCGGTGCTGAGGTGAGGGAGCCCTGGCCCAGGCTGCCCAGGGAGGGTGTGGAGGCTTCTTCTCGGGAGGTTTCCAAACCCACCTAAAAACGAGGGGAACCTGAGCAAAGGGAACTTGCTTTAGCAGGGGATTGGGCAGGAGCAGCTCTGGAGGACCCTTCCAACCCCCACCATTCTGTGACCTGATCCAGGTGACCCTGCTTCTGCAGGGGGTTGGACTAGATGATCTCTAAAGGTCCCTTCCAACCCCAACCATTCTATGATTCTATGATTCTGTGTGCAAAAGGTGATTAGGAGTCTTGCTGGATGTTGCTGGGATCAAGTTTGGTTTCCTCTTGAAGGCCTGCAGGCAGAACTGTATGTGGTTATGGATGAATATCCACCAACATATGGAACAGAGGGGAAAAAAAAAAGCTCATTGCCTGAAAAGTCTTTTTCTGTTGCTCTCCTGTGGCTGCTCTGCTTGAAGTGCTGTGCAGCACTTGCACAAGAACTATGTCAATCCAGCCCACACCAAATTTTCTTTTCTTTTCAGCTGCCTGGAACTGCCTGGAATGGGTATTTGAGCAATTTTAGACACAGGACTGCAACAGGTATGTCCACAGCTTATGGCTGTACACCCACAGGCATCCTCAGCACCCCACTCCAAGCCCTGGGTGCTTTGCTTAACCCGCTTGTGGTGGAGGGGCTCCTCTTTCGCAGGGTGTTGTGGGGAGGGAACTGGCCCTAGAAGCTGCAGAGCCACCATGGGGTATCTCCTCCTTGGAATGTGTAGCACAACTGGGGACCAACAGCTTCATTTTCTCATTTAGTGGCTGCAAGTCTCCTGGGCAATGGGATAAACAGATCCTCAAGGAGAGCAAGGCAGGATAGACTGCAAG
Source organism: Colius striatus (assembly GCF_028858725.1). NCBI lineage: Eukaryota > Metazoa > Chordata > Aves > Coliiformes > Coliidae > Colius > Colius striatus. Next base: position 56,283,880 of record NC_084763.1, read on the forward strand.
CAGAGAACTACACAGCCATGGCTATTTTGAGATTGCTGGAAAAATGAGCCCCAGGAGAGAGGTGGGCAGCTTTGGCCATGGATGAAAACCAACGTGTTTTAGAAGTGGAGGGTTGTTGGCACTGTTTTTTCCTAGTGACAACCCTAATTTGCTGTCAAAGCCTGAAGGTTAGTCCTGGTTTTTAAGCCCCACATAAACCTTCATGATACTCACATGAGGTGGCTGAGGCAGATCCACCACGGGGGATGGTCTCTTCAGCAATAGCTGTTGCCTCGTTTGGGTGGCTTTTGGAAGCTGTAACCTTTGTGGTGTTCTTGTGTGTGGGTTTTGTTGTTTTGTGGGGTTTTTTTTTTTGCTGAAAATCAACCTCCAAAATTAGGAAGCTCTCCAAATCAGCCACAGTTTCCTGAGCTGCAGCTGTTTAAACACTGACACCAGCTTGGGGAGCGGTCAGCCACATGGACCTCACGCTACTCCGTCAGCAGGGGTTCAACCTGTGCCTCGTGTCACGCAACGTCTGCTCCAGCAACATCCTTCCTGCTAAATCTCTACCTCTAACCTTGGTTCAGCAGTTGATTCTGGTGCCTACCTGTCCTTAGCTTGGATGAGGCTTTGAGTAACCTGATGTAGTAGCAAGTATCCCTGTCCATGGCAGGGGGAGGTGAAACCAGCTGATCTTCAAGGTCTCTTCCTAGCATTCTGTACTTTTCACTTACTGATACTTCTTGCAGGAATCCATGGCTTGGTGTCCTACAATTGGCATGGACAGGAGTCAATGTCCTACCAGGACTGAGATGTGCAGCATTTTCACCTCTGGTTGCAGCCCCACCAAGAGGTTTTGCTTCATTGAGAACTCAGACAAAGCTTTCTCAGCAGCAATGGGTGAAGCTAAAGCAGCTCACCACCAGCTGTGATTGTGGGTTTCCCATAATTGAGAGCAGAAACTTCCCCAAAAGCTTGCAGTGGTGTCACAAGGAAGCGGAGAGTTATTTCAGCTCACTTACTTTTCAGTTTTAATGTGTTGGAGTAAGGAAGAGGGAACTAATTTTTTCATATGTATGTGTAGAGAGCTTTCCCCATGCTGCAGGCAAAGGGCATGGAGTGCAGGACACAACATTCCTATCAGAAGGTGGCAGAAATCTCCATGAACTAGAGGAAACCCCTCCTTGATGTGATGTTTGCCTTTCCCTTGTGGATTGAACATATGAGCCAGCAATGTGCCCTCGTGGCCAAGAAGGCCAATGGCATTCTGGAGTGCATTCAGAAGAGTGTGGGCAGCAGGTTGAAGGAGGTTCTCCTCCCTCTCTACTCTGCCCTGATGAGTCCTGTGTCCAGTTCTGGCCTCCCCAGTTCCAGAGAGACTGGGAACTGCTGGAAAGAGGCCAGCACAGGGCCACCAAGATGCTGAGAGGACTGGAACATCTCTGCAAGGAGGAAAGGCTGTGGGACCTGGGGCTGTTCAGCCTGGAGGAGAGAAGCCTGAGGGGGGATCTCATTAATGCTTACAAGTATTTAAAAGTTGCATGTCAAAAGGATAGAGCAGCACTTTTTTCTGCAGTGCCTAGTGACAGGAGAAGGGGTAATGGGCACAAGCTGGAACAGAGAAAGTTCCACTCAAATACACGAAGAAAGTCCTTTGGTGCTGAGGTGAGGGAGCCCTGGCCCAGGCTGCCCAGGGAGGGTGTGGACGCTCCTCAGGAGGTTTCTAAACCCACCTGGACATGTTCCTGTGCCCCCTGAGCGAGGGGAACCTGCTTTAACAGGTGGTAAGACTGGATGAGCTCTAAAAGTCTCTTCCAACCCCACCATTGTGTGATTTTATGATTCTATAATTGGAATAACATTTTGATCCCCTTCTCTTGTTTTTTTGCTCCTAGGCAGCCACTTGTCAAATGCAGCTTCAAAGGTGGCAACAACAGCAGCTGCCGCTCTGCTGGATGCTGCCAATTCGAGCGACTACCCGTATGAGTACTTGGACGAGGAGGATTACGTGCAGTATAGCCTCTGCACAAAAGCAGAGGTACTCTCCTTTAGCAGAATATTCATGCCATCTTTTTACACCCTGGTCTTCCTGCTCGGGTTGGCTGGGAATGTCCCGCTGTTGATTGTCCTTATTATGTACCTCAAGAAGAAAAAGAAGATGACTGAGGTGTATCTTCTGAACCTGGTGCTTTCAGACTTCTTCTTGCTGCTAACTCTTCCTTTATGGGCTCTGTATGTTTCTCAGTGGGTGACCTGGGACATATTGTGCCCAGTCTTAAATGCCATGTACACCATGAATTTCTACAGCGGTAACTTTCTTGTGAGCTGCATGAGTCTGGACATGTACCTGCAGGTCACTCGTGCTTGCTCTCCTCACAGCTCCATGACGTGGAGGAAGTCCATCCTCGTCTTACTGATGGCATGGGTCCTTTCCATCCTTCTCTCCATTCCTGATGGCCTCTTCAGCGTCACAAGGCAGATGCACAACAAAGCTGTCGTGTGCAGCCATGATTATGGCCAGGAACACTTATTTTGGAAAGTTGTCTTCCGGGTCACTCAGATCACTCTGGGTTTCCTTTTCCCTCTCCTCTTCATGGTGTTCTGCTATTCCCGTATAGCACGTGTCCTCACCGTATCTCAGATGCCTGGCTCAGAGAGAGCACGCTGCTTAGTCTTTACTGTGGTGGGTGTCTTCTTTGTCCTGTGGTTCCCTTACAACATTGTCCTCATCCTTCATTCCCTGCAAGACCTCGGTGTGATCAGGACCTGTGAAAGCAGCCGGCGGTTGGACTACGCCACGCAGATCACGGAGAGTTTGTCCTTTGTCCACTGCTGTCTCAACCCTTTGCTTTATGCTTTTGTGAAAAAACGGTTCAGGTTGTATTTGCAGAAGATTCCCTGGGGCATTTTCAGGAGAAGGGCTTTATGTGACATCCAGCCCTCAGAGATAAGCCAGCCTTGCAGCAGATACACAGCTGAGATAGAAATGTTGAGTATCACAAATGCATGATGAATGTTTCTGTTGTTTATGTTATGTGTGTGCCCTCTCATGCTGTATTCTTCTGATCCTGGATGTGCAATGGAGTTGGGGTGAGCCCATGGAGCTGCATAACCAGACACTTCATCCTAGCACCAGCATCAAGATGAGAATTTTCTACATCAGGGTTGGAAGCATCGGATTTGTTTCTGGTTTAACTGGAATCATTGTAAAATGGTTGTCCTGGGTTTATGGTCATGGAAGAAGCCCAACTCCTGTCTGGTGCATATGAGACATTCAGGACAAGGGGTAATGGAAAAAAGCTGGAACACAAACAGTTCCATTTAAACATAAGGACAAACTCTTTTGCTGTTGAGGTGGGGGAGCCCTGGCCCAGGCTGCCCAGAGAGGGTGTGGAAGCTCCTTCTCAGGAGTTTTCCAAATCCCCCTGGACACATTCCTGTGCCTCCTGATCTAGGTAGACCTCCTTTAGCAGAGAGGTTAGACTAGACGATCTCTAAAGATTCCTTCCAAATCCTACTATTCTTGTGATTCTGTGATAGTGGATGAAGGATCAACTCATCTAGACGTTATGCCCTTAAAAATACAAACTGAAACTTGTGCAGAACTTCTCCCCCATAGATCCCAAAGGGTCTGATGGAGGAGAGTGATCTCATCATCCCTCCAGCCCATGGTGTGGGCTGAGGAATGGATTTGCCACGCTCATCCATCAGGTCTGAGGCCCAGCCTGGGGTGTGGCACTGCTTCTCCTGGCTTTTGCCATCTGCCAGATAGATGTGTTTCAACATCTCATCCATTTGTCTGCCAGGAGAGACAACGGGAGGAATTAGACACCTTTAAACAGGGTTGTCTCACCAATGGTGAGCTTCTCCATTACGATGAGCTGTGCCACGCTCATGTCTGCTGAGCAAGAAACTGTGTCTTTCTGAGGGACAGATCCTTAGTTGGAGATCAGTTTGATCACCCACTAATGTGAGATCAGTTCAGTCAGCAGTTCAAACTGGTAACAGAAAGAAGGAGAAAATACAGTGAGCTGGGCAGAACAGTGGAGGAGGTATTTACCTTCCCAAAGATCCATTTTGACAAGATGAAAAAGATACTGTCTTGAACATAAATACTGGCTTTGTTACAACACAGAGTGAGGATGGCCTTGAACATAAAGGCACAGATAGCCAGTCCTTATTGTCTGAGATAGCTTTAAAGATTATCAATTTGCTGACCTTTGTTTAACGGTACTATTTACCCCCAAATACTCTTGAATCCTAAATGAGCTCTTTCCAGCCTGGAAACCAATTGAGCAGGGGAGTTGCCTAGCATTGTACAATGATTTAAGAGGAAGCACTTACCATGTCCATTTTATTGCTGGGCAAGGTTACTGGACCGAGAAGGGCTTTGAGTTGCTCTGGAAAGGTGGATGTTCTTTTCACTGGTGTTATTTGACTGGACAATATTGCTCCAGCACGTTTCCAGAATGATAAGGCTGGGAGCATTCCTTGAAAAAAAAAAACCCAACCCGACAGAGTAAATATTTAGCTGATGTTATGATGTGTTCTTCACTCCATGGGTCATGTCACTGGGAGGGAATGTGAAAGGGAAGAGCAGCTGGGAAGCAAAAACTAAGATAAAGATTGTGATCTCATGTAGAGTAGGGATCGTGGGACTGTGCAAAATTTATGATGGGATGCCCAGGGGAAGGGCAAAGGTGAGGGAAATAGGGGAGGGGTATAAAAGAGGCTAGTTATGTGTAAGCAACGTGCTCACAGCAGTCTGTCTTGTTGCCTTATTAAATGCTTTTTTCTTATCTCTCTTTCCATGTTGTGTCACTCTCTATCCTACACAAGGGTGCTGCAAGGCCCAAGTGCTGCGGTGGCTGGCATAGGTGAGGGCGGCAGCCCCCAGAGGCGTAGGGCTGGATGGGGCACAGGGTTCTATCCAGAGAGCAGGGAGCAGGAGAGGTGAAGAAACAGAAGGGAATAATGGGTACAACTGCCAGGGACAGGGCTGGGAGCAGGAGGGCAGACGGGACATGACTGATCTGTAGCTGCTGAGCCCTGTCTCTGCGTGTGCATTGGCACAGGGGAAGGGGCTGCTGTCCATCTGGGCAGGAGGTGGGCTTGGCCATTTGCAGACTTCAAACTCATTGGTGCAACTGATTCAAGCCCTCATTGCTTGTGGGGGAAGCAAACCTGCCCTGCTTTGCTCTCCTACAGCTTAGCAGTGCTTGCACTGTTAGGGGCATTGTGTTCTGGAGAACATAAAAATGTTGGAGAACTTTCCTTCTCTTGCCTTTTGAGACCAAACTACCTCTGCTGCAACTCCCTTCCCCCCATCCTGAGCTCCTTTCTGGTAGCATTTCCAACAGCCACTCTTCCTCTCAGTTTTTTGTGTCCATTGCCTGGTCTCAAAGACAGAAGTCACTGAGTGAAATTCTCTGAACCCTCTTTTGAAACAAAGGACTCCACTCAGCCTAGAGAAGCGAATTTGCTTAAGCTACTGCAGAACACATGCCAAAACCCATCCTGTTTACACAGCAGCCTGCCAACTCCAACTTGATTACAACATGCCTTCCACCTTAAAAACCTCTCTATTGATCAAGGGAGAAGGCAAACACTTGCTGCCAATGGGGATAGAGCCTGTCAGCTGCCTGTCTGCGAATCAGCCACTGGCTGTGAATAAAAAGCATGTTCTTGCTCCAGCCTGGCTCCAGTCTGAGCTGCTGGACAGGCACAGAACTGTCATGGCACTCTGGGGGATTCTCCTCTGTACCTTGGTAGCTTTGCTGCTCGGTGGGTTTTACCTCCTGGGCGTGTTTCGGAGACGGAGACCTGATGAGCCACCTCTGGACAAAGGTACAATTCCCTGGCTGGGTTACATGCTGGATTTCAGAAAGAATAGTTCAGAGTTTGTCAAAAGGATGCAGAGAAAACACGGGGATATTTTCACGGTGCTGATCGGAGGCTATTACTTTACCTTCGTGATGGATCCCTTCTGCTTCCCAGCCATTGTGAAGGAATCACGAACTAAGCTAGACTTCAGAACTTTTGCATCCAGACTGGTCCTACAGGTTTTTGGCTACAAGCCCATTGAAGCCAACCATGCCATAATTCAGGAAAGCAGCAGAAAGCATCTGATGGGAGATGGACTCACTGTCATGACACAAGCCACCATGGAAAACTTTCAGAAGCTGATGTTTTTCAACCTGGGCTCAGGAGAGGAGAAGCGAGTCTGGCAAGAGGACAGCCTCTTCCACTACTGCTACAACGTGGTCTTCAGAGCTGGGTACCTGGCTCTGTTTGGCACTGAGCCACACCAGGGTGCAGATAACAAGGAGAAAGCCCACGAGCAAGATCGCATCCTCTCCGACCAGGTGTTCCACGAGTTTCGCAAGTACGACCGCCTCTTCCCACGCCTGGCCTACGCAGTTCTGCCTCCCAAGGACCAGAAGGAAGCTGAACGGCTGAAAACGTTCTTCTGGAGCATGGTGTCCGTGAAGAAGACCTGGCAGAAGGACAATATCAGTGGGTGGATAAGAGATCAAAACCAACTTCTGGCAGAGAACGGTGTCCCTGAGTACATGAGGGATCGTTTCATGTTTATGCTCCTCTGGGCATCCCAAGGCAATACAGGCCCAACTACCTTCTGGCTCCTCTTTTATCTAATGAAGAATCCAGAAGCTATGGAGGCTGTGAAGGGGGAGGTAGATAGAGTCTTAAGGGAGAATGGACAGGAAGCAAAGCCAGGGTGCCCACCGGTTAACATCACTAGGGATATGCTGAACCAGACTCCTCTTCTGGACAGCGCTCTGGAGGAGACCCTGAGGCTGGTTGCAGCCCCAATTCTGGTCAGAGCTGTCCTCCAGGACACCAGCCTGAAGACGAGCAGCGGGACGGAGTACACCCTCCGCAGAGGAGACAGGGTGGCTCTGTTCCCGCACGTCTCCGTGCAGATGGACCCGGGAATTCACCCCGAGCCTCACAAGTTCAAGTACAACCGCTTCATCAACCCAGACGGCACCAAGAAAGATTTCTACAGAGACGGCAAGAGGCTGAAATACTTCAACATGCCTTGGGGGGCAGGAGTGTCCATCTGCCCCGGCCGCTTCTTTGCTACCACGGAAATGAAGCTCTTTGTGTTCTTGATGCTGAGTTACTACGAGCTGGAGCTGGTGGACGGGGAAGAGGAGATCCCCGCCATAGACGCCAGCCGCTGGGGAGTGGGCACGATGCAGCCCGTTCGGGACGTTCGCTTCAGATACCGCCTGCGCTTCTGATTCGGGGAATCCTTGTTGTGGTGTCTGCTCCCTTGCTGTCTGTGAATTAAATTGTGTGACGATCCCCTGGTTATCTGAGCTGTCCAGTGTCAACACTGACACTATCTTGTTTGCTTAATGGCTCTTGTGGCTTTGCCCTTCACCTCTTTCATGCCTTTCGCTGCCCCACGTGTCTCTGGTTATTGTGGAGGTGGGTTGTGTGACAAAAGCTCACCTACATACCCACAAAGGAGCACAGGGACACAAATAAATAGTACGCTGCTAGGCTACTCCCAGCCCCATCATGGGGGCCATCAGCCCATCAAAAACTCACCTGCACAAGTCGAGAGGAGCACAGGGGCGTGTTGCTAGATGGGAACCCACATTAAGGACTTCCAAGGGAATGAGTGTTTTGTCCAGGTCCCTCCTAGGCCTGTGCCAGTGCAGCCATCAGCCCCACACCAGGTCCCTGTTGAGATGTGTCACCGGGAGCAGTGCTCCTGATCACTATCTGAAATAAGGGGTGCTCTTGTCAAGGGAGGGGGGACATCTATGGCATGCAGGGAACAAGTGGGAGGAAAAGGGAGTTACAGACACAGCTAATAACCTACAGCATCGTTTTCACATATCTGTGCGAGGTAGGGATGCATCTGGTCACCTGCCAGAGCTGCAGGAGGTTGTGCAGTCAAGCCCTGTGTCAGTGTAGAGTTTCTGGAGATAAAAAACTGTGTGTGTGTGTGTACCTGGATTCCTGCCACCCACTGTAACACAGCTGGAGTGTGGGTATGCACAGCTGAGCCAGGATCTGCCATGGCACCAAACCATGTCCCTGCTTTAACCCAAACCATTGCACAAGCCCAGAAATGTTGGAGCCTGCTGGCTGGGAACAGGAATGCTCTCCTGCAAGGGGATGGCTGGCAGAGCTGCAGCGCTGGCTGAGCCTTGGTGGGGGATGAGCTCCTAGTTTCATGATGATCACCCTCTCCTCAAGCCCCATGGGCTGATGGTGTTCCCAGAAGATGCCTATTGGAAAGAAAACCAAAGTGGGGCATGAGAAAACCAAACAATCTCAATCGCTTACGAGCTACAGCCACTGCGACCCTGGAAGCCTCCAAACATCTCTGCTTTATCCACTGGATCCAGAGCAGGATAAAACTTTGCTCCATAAGCTCTGCTGTGCTGTTTTTTCCTGTTCAATAATTAGAGTCTTGACAACACTGGTCCTTGCAGAAGTTAAATCCCAGCCTTACTCGTGCAGAGGACAGCGGATCGATTTCAACGCTGATGCCAACCTTGGACTTTGGAGGCTATGTCTGACTCAGGAATGAAACTCAAATATTTTTCACGTGTGTCCAGATATCAAAGCCAGATTCTGCTTTGTTCTGCACGAGGCAGGGTTATGTTGGAGCTGCACATCGAGGGCAAACTAGCCTGAATTGCCACACTGGGTATTAGCCCAGGTTTGCGGGGGTGGAAGTTTAGGCAGAAACTATCAAGCAGCTGTGACAGAGCCAAGGAAAACAAAAACCTACCTGCAACTGGACAAGGCTTGACTGTGACAGTTAATATTCCCAATAACAAATCCAGCACCTTTTTGTGACTTCCATGCTCCCTCTATGGCTCTCACCTCTTTTTGTTTTTGTCACCCATGGGTTCATTCCTTTACTTTGCTACTCAGAATTAAGCTGGAGCTCTTCCCATGTTCTGGCCAATGGTTTGATCTTTGCAAGCTCCAAACCATGCCCAGGAATGCCCTGGGATAGCTGGGCAGGTCAGAGCCACAGCTACAGCCTGGCTAAGGGAGGTCCTCACTGCAAGGCTCGAGCAAGAGGATTTTTTGTGTGGATGGTTTGCAGGAAGGCTGCTCACTGCTAAAGCACAGTGTGTGTGTGACTGTCACTTTAGGGTTCCCAGGGCAGGGTTGAGGGGTGAGGGATGGGTGCTGTGGAAAGCTGGGCTGGGCTTGGGGAAAGCATGTAAAAATGATGACAGTGATTGAGCAGAAAACTCTGGCTTTACTTCCTTGTCAGAATGGTTTATTTGACCAAACAGTATTGAGTCTATAAAAGACATCAGACATGCTCAAATGCACTCAGTTGTGAGAAGCAAAAAGAAACCCAAATCACTTCATTTGAGTCATATATGGAAGGGTGTAAAAGCTCCAAATGAGTTCATCTCCAATTAAGCTTTATGCTCAGGTGGTTGTCCTCTGGCACTGAACTTTCCATCCCAAAGTGTAGCAGCAAGAGTACAGAACTAGCCTGTGCCAACAGAAACTTCACTGGATTTGTGTAAGAATTTAAACTGGAAGGGATCCAGGGTATTGACAAGTTTACTGTGGGGCAGATCTCATCACAGTGTCTGTCTCATGTCACTGCTCTATCCCCCAAGAGAGCTGAGAATGGAGCCTGGCCCTAAACCCTCAACATTCTCTCCTGTGGTGCAGAGTGAATATAATATTGCTTTGATGGGCAAAGCTTTACAATCCATTGGGTCAGTGTCTGCTCTCCACAGCCCAGTGGAAGCTCCTCTGCTCTCAGTTCCAGCTCCTGCTGTGCACCCTGTGCAAAGGGAGGAGTCATAGTGCTGCATGCTTCAGCTTTGGAACACTGGGATTAACGTGTTGGGAGACACCACTCCTGGTTAAACAGCATCACTTCTAGTATTAAACTGTAATGCTTCAGGAACTGGTTTCCCCTTCTCCTTCCTCTAAACGTGGCCAGATATGGCTCTGACAAAGCCTCTGCTTACTGCTGCTTGTAAGGAAAATCGAAACCCAGCGGCACCCATAGATACATCATTCACTTCAGAGAAACTCAAAGCAACACTGAGGTTATAAGTACAAAGCAGTGACACAGCTAACAGCATCCCTTGCAAAGGAAAGCGGATTTTGAAGGAGAAAGAGGGACAGGAAAGTTCAGGATGATTTTTGTTTTCAAGAATGAAAGCTTGTGACACTGCTGCCACATCTGGAAAATGTGCCTGTGTGCTCCCCAGAGAAGAGCAACTCGGCTTCAAAGCGGCAAAGTCTCTCAGTGGTACAACATCTGCAAATACCAAGGTCATGGGCACTATTGCGTTTGCTGCACTTACTATCTGGTGGCCAAAGTCTTCTCAGAAGTGACAGCACATGCAGAAATACCCTGTGGCAGGCAGGGTGCAGCGAAGCCAGGCAGAACACGGGAGCCTTTGTGATGGGCAGCAAAGCCAGGCTGCAATGGACCACCCACACCACTGCCTGGCAGCCTGGCTGGGCTCAGGAAAGGCTGTGCTGCCTGAGTGGTGTACAGAGGGCCAGCCTGGGCTCCAGGGAGAAGAGGAGCTCTTAAAGCTAAGCAAGCTATGGCCTCTTGCAGGAGTAGGATGTGCAATTATCCCCATGCACACCTTGTGCTACAGTCGAGCTACACAGATGCTTCCACAGAGACTGTCTCTTCTTGTTTCTCCTGACTTGGGCAGAAAAGTGTTTCTGAGAAGCCACAATTAAAATCTCCTCTGTGGTACCACTGTCAGACACATAACACACTCCTCCTTCCTTTGCAGCCCCTTGTTGCTTCACAGCTAGAAGAGCCCAGCTCTAGCCCTGTGCTTAACTTTGTGTCAGGCCCATGGGGATGGTGGAGAACAGGCTGAGCCTGGCTGCTGTGGGATGCTAGCACTGATCCCACCACTCCAGCCTTGTGTCTGGCAAAGACAGGGTCACAGGACAAGTCAGGTCAGGAGGTCTCAGGTTAACCTGCTCAAAGCAAGGTCAGCTATCATCTCAGGCCAGATTGCTCAGGGTTTTATCTTTTATCTAGTTGGACCTCTACATTCAAAGCCTGAAGACTCTACATCCAAAGCCTCACTGCTGTCTGTTATCAGCCCCCTGAAAGTGCTTTACTCATCCCTAATTTCCCTTCACAATTGGTCACTAGATTCTTCTGGATTGGAGTCAGGTGAGGAACCCACCAGTCAGTCAACCCTTGCTGCAGCAGTCACTGTGGGATGAGCAGAGCAGTGACATCTGAGAGCACTGTCTGGGTATCTGGAGGCAGAAGTCAGTGCCCAGCATTTGCCTGAACTGAGTCTTTCTGACCTCAGGGAAAGATTGGCAAAGCTGCTTAGGGCTGGTAGCTAGTCCCAATCAGAAACCTTTCCTAGTGACTCCAGGGAGTGTGCAGCCAAGTGACACACATATTGTCAAGTTACCATTGCTCAGCTGAGCCACACTGACAGCCTGTATTTCTGTGCTTTCCTTGTGGCGATGCACGTGGATGGATCCATTTGCTCAGTTACACCAACTCACAGAGAGCAGTGACCCCAGCTCAGCTGATGCACTGCAACTTGGCAAGACTACTTGGGACCAAACACTAAGTACAGAAGGGGAGAGGGAGCTGATTCACATCTGTCACCGTGTCCATGTCACTGTGCAATCATGAGGCCGTACTTGGAGCACAACAGGCCCCTTTTCTTTTCCCGTTCGGTGAGGAAGTTCCTCAGCTTGGTGGTGGGGAAGGTAACCAGAGCTTGCTGCCTGTTGTCCAAACCTGTCTCCTGGAGCCACAGGCTCTGAAGGCACTCTGAGGCTGATGGTCTGCCCCTAGAATAGACAAAAGTGGGATGGTCAGCTGAGGATCCAAGCTGGGTGTGAAGGCTCCTTGAAAATGGAGAGAAAGAAGGAGCAATAGCCAGAATCACAGAGTCACAGAATGGCAGGAGTTGGAAGAGACATTTAGAGCTCATCTAGTCCCACCCTCTGCTGAAGCAGGTTCCCCTGGCTCAGGGGGCACAAGAATGTGTCCAAGTGGGTTTGGAAACCTCCTGAGAAGGAGCCTGCACACCCTCCCTGGGCAGCCTGGGCCAAGGCTCCCTCCCCTCAGCACCAAAGGACTTTCTCCTTGTGTCTGAGTGGGACTTTTTGTGTTCCAGCTTATGCTCATTACTCCTTGTCCTGTCACTGGAGACAACAGAAATAAGTGTCACCCCATCCTCCTGAAACTCGCCCTTTAGGTATTTTTAAGTGCTGATACAGTCCACTCTCAGTCTTCCCCAGGCTGAACAGCCCCAGGTCCTGCAGCCTTTCCTCCTCACACAGATGCTCCAGAACCCTCAGCATCTTGGCAGCCCTGCACTGGCCTCTCTCCATGAGCTCCCTGTCCCTCTTGAGCTGGGGAGCCCAGAACTGGACACAGGACTCCAGATGTGCCTTTACCAGTGTGTGCTCCTTACCAGAGCACTGGAGGAGAAGAACCTTCTGCACCAACTATGCCACTGGGAGAGCAGACACCATCTTACCAGGGGTTTGCACAGAGTGTACTCTGGAGAAAGGACACCGCTCCCCCGGAGAGACCCGCGTAGCACCGCGTCAGCTTCACCTTACCCTTCCTGGTTGTTCTCAGAAACTCACAGGCTACGTCAGAGCTGACTGGGTAGTTGGCACTCAACCTGCCCCAAAAGAAGAGATTGATCAGCACCAAGGGCATGGCTCAGGATACTGCTTCTCCCAGGAATTTCCACTCAGCAGTGAGAAGAGGTTTCATGATAATGTGCAGAAATAGATGGGAAAACAAAACCTCAAAGGCCACCGTCCTTTGTTGGGTTTTGTGACTTTGGCTGCTTTTCCACTTGGTGTAATTAGAATTTTCTTGGTAAAGTTGAGGATTTTTGGATGAGGCTGAGTGAGAAACACCAGCAGCTGCTGTGTTGTAAAACAGCTTCCTTAATCTATGTGGAGACACTGCTGGGACTGGGCGTCCTTGCACGGTGCAGCCACCTCCATACCCTCCATGACACACAGCCTCCTGTGGCATTGCCAAGGAGAGGGGGCACAACTGAGGTGAAGTCTCTGAGCCAATGCAACTGCCCTGGTTGATGGCTCAAATTGCACTTTTAAAGTCATAGGGCTGGGAAAGCCAGACTGACTTACATGATGAAGGCTGTGATTCCAACGGACCAGATGTCAGTCTGTGGGAGGGCTCCTTGCTCTGTCAGCAGCTCTGGAGCTAGAAGAGCAAAAAGATGTGAGAACCAAGCTCCCCTCCAATGCACTGAGGTCAGCACAAAAAGCAGTGGATGCTTTGCTACCTTCTCAAGAGTGAAGAAGCAAAAGCTTCAAGCAGAGAGCTGGTTGAGATCAGAGATACTCGTGAGTGACAATTGCAATGAAACCTTAAGAAGTGGCACTAATACTATACCCCAGAGCCCGGGCACATGGATGCCAGACACAGGAGTATTGGCCTTGACCACTGGCTCTGTCCTCTGTGGTCTCCAAGTGGGACAAATGTCACTACAATCCACTCCCAAAAACTCACATTGTTACTAGAGGGCAAGTCCTGGCAGACTTTTTTTTGCTAGGGGCCAACTGCTGCCCTGACCAATGGCTCCATCTGGTTTTCTGTTTGCCACAGATTATGTTCAAGGCCAAAGATGCTCTGACTGAGCTCTGTACTCACCCATGGTCTCAACATAGTCCATACACTTGTCCATGGTAATAATTTTGTCCTGTGTGTAAAACTGTGCGTTGCCAAAATCCAGGAGTTTCAGCAGGTTGGGCTCAGTGATGATCATGTTTTCGGACCTGAGATCCAAGTGCAGGATGCTGTGTGCATGGAGGTACTCAATGGCACTGAGGATCTGCCACAGGTAATCTCGGACCTCCACTTCTGAGTATGATGTCCTGGTAGAAGAAAGGGAATAGAAGCTATAAGTGTCCTATCTGTGTGACCAAGAGCTCCGTTCTGCCCCATCATCCTGTCTAATTCCCTGAGGTTCTTGAGAGTCAAGAAGAAACAGCACCATTCATTTAGCAAATCTATTGTATATAGAGAGGCTGGTCTGTACTGTGAGTTAGGTTTACAGGTGCAAGAAGTTCAGCAGGCTGTAAAGCTGCATGTCAGAGAAAACAGTGGTTGTAAAGAAATGAAAGTGCAGGTTTGATGCCCACTATTCCCTCTCTGTTAATCGGAGAGTTTCAGCAGATCCATTTTCTGCCATTGTGAGAAACAATGTGGAGGAGAAATGAGGCTTCATGAGATGGAGTTTCATACCAAAACTACTGGCAACTGCTTTCAGCATTTCACCTGGGTGTCCCTGGATTGCTCCCTACCCTGGCCCTGGGGGCAACTTGAGCAATTTTTGTATGTCATAACAAGTTGCAGAGCAGCTGCATCACAAACCCCAGGTGCAATGGCAGCACACTGCAACGGATGGAGAGACACGATCCAGTTCAGGGAAAAGCAATGTGTGTTTTGCTCCTTGCACCAGCCCTGACTGGAAAACCCTTCCCTCCACTTGCTGTTACCGTAATGCCAATGAGTGGAGCAGCTCTGGTCCCACACACATCTCCTGGATCAACACCAAGTGCCGTGGGCTGACGTAGGCTCCTTTCAGCTGAGCGATGTTTGTGTGATGAAGCTTCCTCAGGACTTGGTACTCCAGGAGCACAGTCTGCTTGTCCTCTTGCCAGTAAGGGATAATTTTAGCAGCTAAAGTCTTGCCACTTACTTTTTCCCTGCACTGTCGGACGATGCTGAAGCGTCCCCTGGTACAAAGGAACACAAAGGCAAGTCAAGCTCCTCTGCTACTCCTGGAAGAGCCAAGAGCTTCTGTTCTTTAAAACCACCAGGATCTCATGCTGTTTTAGCCATGCCTCATGTTACTGCATCTGTTGTCACAGTTTACATCCCCCTTCCCCTCCATGTCTCTGAATTGTACAGTCACCTGCAGGAGAAAGAGCTTAACTCCTTTGGGGACAGAGAGTGGCTCATCCTATCTTGAGCAAGAGAACTACCTCCTGTTAGCAACAGAAGCTGGTGCAGGGAAAGTTGAATCCCAACCCCATGTCTGAAGCTGGCAGCTGCAAATGTTGATGGAGCAAGGAGAGGAGCCTTTGTTAGCCCTGGGCTCACTCCACAATATACTAAGGGGTTATCCTGTTCCCCAGCACATTGTGCTGAGAACAGACCCTTTTGCTGTCCCAGGAAATCCACACCTGAATCCAAGATGAAGACTGCTCAGGCAGCCACCTCAGGTTTATGTGTGTTGCCATAGAGGGGTTTTCAGCAAGCCATTGTGACATGAGGTGAGCAGCACGTTTATCAAAGTGACTTTTCTGAACTCCAGCCACAGGCAGCGTCTCCCTGTGGCCGAGAGCTCAGTTGGATTCGTTACCTTTTGATCTCTGTTTGGAAGGCATAGGTCTGGTAGGTTGGGAAGGGCTCAGATGGGGTGATTATTTCACTCTCTTCTTCCATAGCAGCACGAAACTCTGCAGAGAACAAGCAGCAGGGATTAGCACGTGGGAAAACGTTTCTGTCTGGAAACTGGAGCCTCTCTGAACCACCCTCTGCTATCTGTGAACAACAACAAAGGTGACAGTAGAGCTTTCTCCAGGAGAGTGTGCAGGTTGTCCCTCAGCTGTGGCACACAATGCTATCTGAATGCACCAGATTCTGGACTGCCCACCCTGTAATTCCCTGGTGTGGCCACTCCAGACTGTATGAGATGGATTGTATGTCGTGTCTTACGGTGTCAGACACCTCAGTCACTGGTTCTGATCTCACATAACGAGTCACTAGGACACGGTAAAACATTGACCAAGGATTGGAAACTACCTTTAGGTGGATGCCTCAGGGCAGCAGATGAACCTTGTTGCTCTGGTTCTGACCTGTGGTTGTGTCCAAGTGCCTCCTGAGATGTTAAAGCATCCTTTGACACATTAAAGCGTCTGCTTGGAAATGCTAGGCACATTGGGATAAGTCAATGAATCCCGAGCCAAGGGAAAGCAGAGAATTTAGAGTGAGTTAAATATATCTCTGTGAACTGAGTTGTACAGAATAATACTCTCCACTGGGAGGAAATTCCAGTTAGACTGTCCTTCCACTTCTTGGCAGAAGAGACACTCCCTCTGCTGCAAGGATAGAGTTGCTGTGAAGTTAGGGATTTCTTAATTTAAAAAACATGTGAACAGTAAGAAATGTTGAAACAGGTGGAAAAAAAATACATTGAGCTCTCTTTACTTCAAAGAAAGAAATGCAGCTGAAAAATGCATCACAGCAGGGTGATCATTCCCAGCAGCAAACACCAGAACATGTAGATTAACTCCTGAACTTTAGACTGAGTCCACAGCAAAGAGCAGGTCCAGGGCTTTCACCAGTTCAGATCTATATCAATAGATCAATGCCTCTGGTAACACAGTCATTGTCAATGTCCTGCGTGCTCCTGGTCTCAATCAGAACCTGAGTGTGTCTTCATGGGTCATCTACACTTTCCAGGTTTTTATTGTATGATGTTTATATTTACCCACTGGTACGATTTTATTGATTATTTGTGATATATTTACACATACTCCCCTAACTGTGTCCAGAATTAGAAAACAAATTACTTCCAAACAAGAAAGCCCAAGAGAAGGAAGCCCCAAGCCACCCCAAGGAGCTGGTCTTGATTCACTTTCTCTTGACTTACATCCAGATTTGTGCAACTGTTGTGATGCAGGAAACCCAGAATGCTTTCTTGGCATTTGATCTTACCCATTTGATCCTTCCCAGCGACTTTCACTTTGCTGGATGGGTTGCTGTAAGGGCCCATTCCTGCTTTGCTGGTGCAAGCAATCCTGAAGCAGTAGATAAACCCTTTGGAGAGGTTTTTGGCATAGTAGCAGCAGTCAGCGATGTCAGAAGCAAGAGTTGTCCACTCCCCATCTTAAGCAAGGAAAGACAGAAAAGAGATTAGGACTCATTTGAGTGATCACACTGGGTTTGGCTCCTGTGGTATCAGGGGCTTGTTGGTTTGTTTGTTTTCCCAGCTGATGTGCTGGGAATAAGGAGAAACAATGGGATCTCACAGAGTGAAGGGAAAACTGACTTGCTGTAGTCAATTTTTTGTGCACTGTGCTGCTTGCTGTACATGTGTCTGTTGTGGTTTAACCCCAGACAGCACCAGGCAGCTGCTTGCTCACTCCCCCTCCTCCCAGTGGGATGGGGAGGGAAAAAAAGGGGAAAGCCCATGGACTGAGACAAGAAATGTAATAATAAATATAAGAAGAATCATGAAAAGGAGAATAAAAGGAGATGAAACTCACCTTTTAATTCAAATAAACTCTGGTAGAGAGCCTTAAACCATAGGACAAGCAGTAATTCCCCACCAAAACCAAAAGGTATCAAAGACTTTGCAGGGTACTGGTTGAATTAGGGTGTGTAAGAAAAGTGGCTGCAGAAGCAGCATGCAAAAGCTTACTGTCAAATAATGCATAAAACAAGGCATTTTCTTCTGATTATCTTAATCTTTCTGTGTTCAGGAAAGGAGGACTTTGCATGCTCCTGACAAATACATGGAATGCAATGGAAGATTGTAGATGCTGTTTCCTGTTTTTCTTCCTAATTGGAACAACTCACATTTGTTTCCTCCCCAAAGTCTTGCCTACAGTTGTGTCAACGGGAATAGCAATAAAGCAAGCTGTGTTGGAGGAAAAGTGATGGACATGAGCTCCAGTGAAAAGGCAGAAAGCTGCTGCCCATGCTCATGCTAATCCAAAACAGAGTGCATGTATGTTTGGAGAACTGAGAGGGATATGGAGCAGTTTAACCCAAAGGGCTGTGTATGTGTGTCTGCAGCACTCATAACAATTAAAGCAAAAGCAGCCCCAAGAGAGGCAGGGACAGGCTTGGGGATTTGCATCAAAGTCTGTGGAACTGAATGAGAAAACATCCACTGCCTTCCATCAGGCTCTGGAGCAAGCTCTGGCAGAGAATATCAAAGGGATGATGCAGTTTTGCCAAACTTTTCTCATCTTGTCCTAGCTCTTTGCCCTCAGCTTCCAGCATAATCAATGGGAAAAGTCCTCCAAAGACTGTAGAGAAAACCTGGTTATGGGCTGACATTGCCTGCTGATAATTTTTGCTGGGCATTATTAATGTAGAATGCTGTTAGCACTGTAATTTGAGAGGATTGCTCAGGACTGTGTATCTGGCATGAGCCACACATATTCTTTCTTCCCTGGTCCTTTTTTTGGTCACAGCTTCCACGGGACCTACTTTGATTCACACTTCTGCAAAGCCTTTGTATGAATATGCACATTCCAGGCTGTTTTAGCCAGCACAACACCTCACTCTTAGATGGTTAAATGATGGCTGGATTAATTTCATTCTTAACTCTAAACTAGGGAGCTAAAAGCAGTTTCTGAATAAAAGCCAAATATCCAGCTGGTGAAGAGATCATACAAAGTGAGATGTTCCCTGCAAGGCACAAGGGCAGCACTCCACTTTACCTTCACTCCTGCACTGGACAGTGTAATGGACGGGGATGTTGGTTTCCACAGGTTTCCAGACCACCTGCACTCCATCCTCATAGACCTCCACAATGTCAGGGGGTGGAGGGCTGGGAGGAACCTCTGTTGAGAAGAGAAGCCCAGTCACTGTTAGCAATAGCACTGCTGTGATACACAGCTCTGCCTAGTGGGACAGCAGTTTAACTGTGCCTCATGTAAACTCAGTATTGAGGTTTTGAAGCCTGGTTCTAGAACCACACTGGGGTAGTTCTGGGTCCAGGAAAGAGACTAAAGGGCGAAGAAGAGGGAATGAACCCTTGCAAAATACACCATGCTAGCAGACAGCAAAGTCTGTGGCTGTGGACTGGAACAGGCAAGGCAGAGACTGTCCTCTGAAGCAATCTGCAGCAATCTCACCTCACGGGTATTTATGGGTCACAGATTTGGGCAGAAGTACTTGTAATACCTCCTGCAGTAGCTACTTCTCTTACCTGCTTTTCTTATGATGCAAGAGGTGGATGCTGAGCCCAGGGAGTTTGTGGCCACACAGGTGTAAATACCAAAATCATCAGGACTAACAGAGAGAATGGTTAACAGCTGGAAGTTCTTGAGCGTGGATGAGATGAGGATCCGGCTGCTGCTGTGGACAGGCATCCCATCTGGAAAGCAAAGACAGGAGAGATAAATACCCTGCACATTTACACCAGGGTGTTTAAAACTCACCCTGCATCTCTGTCCCAGAGGGTAGGGAGATGCCAACATCACCTCTGAACCAGTCGATGTGCAGGGAGGAGGGAGCTGCGGTGCGGCACGACAGCGTCACGCACTGTCCCACGGCAGCAGCCTGGTCAATGAGCTCATCAACGAACAAAGGGGCTGCAGAAAGAGGAAGAGCAGCAATTCAGAGTGGCCAGGAAGCCTCTGTGGGAAATGAGTGCATGCAGGACAGCAGAAAGCATTTTTAATTGCTTCAAGAGCATTTCTGGTTCAGGCTACGGCATTCCTATGCTCATGGGTTGGAGGATGAGAGAAAGACACCAGAGCTGGGGAAGGGGCTGGAGCACAAGCTGATGGGGAGGGGCTGAGGGAATGGGGCTGTTCAGCCTGGAGGAGGCTGAGGGGGCACATGAGCACTCTCTGCAGCCACCTGACGGGAGGCTGTAATGAGGTGGGGATCAATCTGTTCTCCTAAGTAACCAGAAAATGGGCTGAGGTTGCCCCAGGGAAGGTTTAGATTGGAGCTGGTACAGCTACAGCAGCAGAACAGCTCAGAGGAGAGAGTGAGCATGTCACAGCAAGAGTTGTCCTCTTAAATGTGGGGGCAAAACAAAACTGTGGTATTTCAAGGACTAGGGGATCAGATCAAGACAACACAAGAAGAGAGAAGAAGAGAGAAAAGTTTGCTATGGAAAGGAAAAATCCCCATAGGGCATGAAATCTGCTCCAGTTTGGAAGCAATGCCACCACGGTTTTAACAAGGACACAGTTATGTAAAAAGAGGAGGCTGCTTCATATGGAATGAATTGAAAATCACTGCAGACCCATCCTAAGCAACTGTCCTCACACAACACTGTCATGTTCATTAGTGATGCTTCATGGCAAAACTCACTGGTGGCATGCAATAGCAATACCTTTCTCCTTTGGCATGAGGCTTGGTAACTTGAAGGAAGAGAGTGCTGATTTCCTCTTCAGAGATCCTTCAGCCCCTGTTAACAGCTCTTTTTCTACTGCCTCACTTCCCAGCTCACCAAACTCTGTTTTGAAGAAAGGATGAGAAGTCATTCAAGGTCCACCCTTCTCCCTGAGGCATCCATTTACAGCAGACAGCTCTGCTGCCCACACATTAACTGCTCATCAGCCACGAGGTTCCTTATTAACAAGACTTCAGGCAACAGGGAAGGCTGTGACAGCTATTAGAAATAGAATGATGAGGGCATATCTAGGGATGTCAGAGAAGATTTGGTTGTCCAGTGTCATCAACTTAGGTAGCCAGGGTGGCTTCACCAGCTTCTCCCAGTCACTTTAGCTTTAAAGGTTTTGCAAGGTCGGATGATAACTGCAGAAGAAGCTGCAGCAAGAGAAGCATCATCCAGCCCTGCTCTGCTTTTGTGCAGACATGGGCACTTTAAGCCACTTCCATCAGCAGATTAAGCCAGCTGACTCTGCACTGACGTGAGCCAGTAACAGAGAGACAGAGGTGGGGCTGAAAACTGCCCCTTTCCCAACCCGCCAGTTTTACACTGACGGTCTAACCACAGCCTCAGATACGCTGGGGAAAAGGCAAAGGCAGATTTAGCAGAGCACAGTTACAGCAGCAAGGGCTCACAGCAGGATATTTACCTTCCTCTTCCTCTGGCTCGGGAGATGTCTTTCCTTTCAGGATTCTTGAAATATGGGCCACAGAAGCTTTTACTTTCTTCTTCAGACTCTGCTCCATTGACTGCTCCAGCGAATGAGACCTTGTATATGGTTTAAAGAGCCCTGCCTTCTTGTAGAAAGAGCTTTTCTGCTTACCACTTGAGTCCTTTGGGGAGACATACAGTTCTGAGCCTTTCCCCATGGCTAATAAGCTAGTTGCCTTTGAATCCTCAGATATTTCCAGGTGGTTCTTCCTGTTCTTGTCCTCTGCCTCTTCTCTGATGCAGAGCCTCTTATCCTTCCGCAGATGTCCCGCAGGAGGTGACCTTGCCCTTTCACTAAAAGGGATGAACCTTCTGCCAGTCGGTTTGGGTGAAGGCTTCTTATAGTTCATAAACTCAAATGGAAAATAGACAATGTCATACAAGTCAGAGAAATTCAAGTAGGCAGGCTCCACCTCTGATATGTCAAATTTGGGAGTTCCACTGCCAAAACTGGGCGTTTCGTCCGACAGGTCTTTGATTTTCACTAAAGAAACTTCTGGGTGTTTAGCAGTGTCCTTGCTGATTGGCACTTGACTGGGTCTTTTTGCAGTGTCCAAGCTCTCTGTCGAGGAAACACTTACTTGGCTGGAAGTGGGGCTCTCAAACGCCAAGTCCTCCAGATGCTCACATTCATGAGGAGCTGTCTGGGCTCTCTGCCCTCCCAGTTCCACTGACTCCTCACTCACAACAAGATAGGGTTCTGCAAGGTCATCCAGCTCAGAGACTTCTCCTCTTTGACCCCTTTGTACAGAAGGGAAGGAGGTATCTGTGGGTGCTTGGCTACCTGAGCCTTTGTAGGACACTTCTGTAGGAGGAGAGATGTGCTTTCTGCGTTCCTCCTCACCAGAAACGGACTCTGCCCAAACATTCATCTCTTCAGAAAGGGAGACCATCTCATCCACTAAGTCCTCCAGCACAGCAGACTCCCTATCACTGTAAAAAGAAGACCTATGATGTGAGAGCTCCTGACTTTGATCCCTGTGGGCTGATGATGGGATGGTTCTTCCAGCCTCACAGCTTCCGCTCTCTAAGGCAACCTCTCTGCTCTCATCGTAAGCCTCTGG
This sequence comes from Colius striatus, assembly GCF_028858725.1. Classification (NCBI taxonomy): domain Eukaryota; kingdom Metazoa; phylum Chordata; class Aves; order Coliiformes; family Coliidae; genus Colius; species Colius striatus. The sequence goes on from NC_084763.1 coordinate 56,305,820, forward strand.
ATAGTCCTCATATAGCAGCTCATAGGCTGAAACTGGAGCAACTTCTGGTTGTGAAGTACTTAAGACACCTGTGGACCCATCCTCCAGATCAGCAGAAGCTCTGCCACTGGGATGGGCAGCCCTGTGCTGCTCAGACACCTGACGTCCAGCCCTGGGCAAAGAAGCAGGCATGGTCTGGCCAGCTGCTGGGCTTCCACGTGCTGACACAACAGGGCTCACCCCACTGCGAAGTGATGCCTTTGGATGCTCTTGCTTTCCACTCTCACAGACCAAAGACATGCCAGTATTTTGGGAGGACACAGTTCTAGCTGGGTGTCTGCTCTCCAGAACAGCAGGTACTATGCCACTGCCTTTAGGAGACTTCTGGGGTTCAACTCCCTTGATTTCAGCCTCATGGGCCAAGCTGGGAAGAACCTCTGTGACAGCTGAGCTTTCACTCCTTGGAGCAGCAAGCCTCTCCTTGCTGGGAGCTGGCTGTTTCCCTTCAGCCTGCCATGCTCCATCAGAGACCGTAGGCAGCGTTGATTTTGGTGGTGGGACTTTTGGTACGAGGTGCTCTCCCTTCAGGATGGCTGATGCAGTGTCCTTGTGAACAGGAGCCCTCTTGTGTGCTTGGCTTCCACCATCATGGGCTGATGGTGAAGTGGTTCCTGTAACACCCAGTCCTTCATCCTCCAGGACAGCAGATCTCACTTCTTCATCAGCCTTCAGCTTCTGATGAGCACCTCCATCAGTTGTGTGCAGAGCAGTTAAGGTACCTGGCTGTTTGCCCACCAACACAGTAGTTGCTGGAACACTTTGACCAGGAAGTTCCTGACTTTTGTCTCTACGTCCTGGAAGTGAATTGGTTTCTGTTTGTGGGCCTGTTAAATCAGCAGAGCTTTCATGCTCCATGAGGTCAGATTTGGCAATGCTGTGAGCAGAAGTCTTCTCAGGTGAATGTTTCTGCCTTTTGTCTTTCCAAGGTGGAACTGGGGCTGTCCTTTTGATAAGCAAGCTTCCACCTTTTAGATCCAGATGAGTGTCAGTACTGTGAGCAGACTCCTGGGGCAGACACACACCTCCCTTACCCGTAGGGGATGACTCGGAGGTGCTCTCTGACTGTGTGAGGGTTGAAGTGGACTGTCTGCCCTCCTGAAAAGCACTGCCAGAAGAAGATTTAGCCTCGGTGCTTTCATGTTTTTGAGCTGTTGATGCAGTTACATCTGAGCCCTGAGCAGTTAGAAAGGGGCTTTTGCCTTCCAAACCTTCAGCTTCCTCCTCAACGTCAGTAGCTTTTGACTTCTTCAGTAGATGCTTCCTATTCTCACTCCTGTGAGATGACACTGGGAGTCTCTCTAGCTGGTGCATGAAAGCATCTGGGCACCCATTATCCTCACATTGTGTGGAAGGAAGAGGCTGCTCTTCTGAACAATCCTTGCTGGTTCTCCTCAAGTCCTCTTGCTTTGAAGTGTCTACGGAACATCCCTTGCCCGGCCCCGCAGAAACGTCGCAGTGCTCACTGCCTTCAGGACAACTTTCCTGTGACAGTACATCACAGTCTTCTTCCAAGATGTCTTGTTCCCTCAGTGACCTCGACGCTCTCAGCCTGTAGTCGTCGAGGGAACGGCTTCGGCTAGAGCCGGCAATGGCAGGATGGGGCGGTTTCCTCGCGGTGTCAAATGAAGCTGACTTGGTCAAGGAACCAAGCAGGCTTTCCCTGTGACCATCTCCATCATCAGGCTTCCCTTCTTCTTCTTCCAGTTCAAACTGCTCTAGAAGGGGTTCCCTGAGACCACTGAGGGGCACCTTTGAATATCCAGCTTTCCTGAAGGTCCTTCTGGCTCTGTCCAAGTGCCTTCTGAACTCCCTGCCTGGTGAGGAAGGGGCCCTTGCAGGTAGCTCAGCTGCTTGGTTGTAGAAAGTGCTTTTAATGACACTCTGCCTAGGAACAAAGACAGGCTTTTCTGTCCCATCCCCAGCCTTTTCGACTCTGTCCTTATCAGAGACATCTGGCTCTTCTTCCTGACCCAGATGTGATGTGCTTTCTGTGGAAGCCAACGGAGGCTCAGCAGCACTGCTTGTCTGTGACTGCTCTGCTCTTTCATCTCCAAGCCTGGGATGGAGCCTCTCCTCTTTCTCCTTGAAGATGAGCTCTTTGCTTTCTGTAGGTGATTTGCCCCCCACCTCAGCTTTCATTGAAGCATACTTCCTCCTCGTGGGTTTTACTGGAGGGACTGAGGGTTTGGAGAGCTTCTCTTGGGCATGTTTTGGAGGCTCCTGGTGACTCGGTGCATCAAACACGGACAAGTGCAGTTCGGGTGTAGAGCCAAAGTGCCTCTTCTTGGGGAAATGCGAGTTCTCGTTGTCTGAAGAGGAGCCACTGGTACTGGATGAAGTACTCTCTTCAATAAGATGTCTGGAGATGGCCAGGGAGGTGTTGTCATGAGTCCTTTCTAGGATTTCTGGGATAGACCGCATCACCAGGATGGATTTGTAGCACATCAGAGACCGCTGGAAAGCAACACGAAATGCAGCCCCATCAGATGGAAACAGGCTGGGAGTGTGGCCAAACAAGCACACCAGAACAAGCTTCTGCACTCTCAAATACCGCCCATACTAGTTTAATAACACATTGCCATCCTTTTGTACGTATTGCCAATCCAAACCTCCTTTGCTCTCCGAGTCTTCCTATCCTCTCATTCGCAGAGGTGCAACCCCAGTGACTTCAGGGGACACATTTCTTGTTGTGAATGGTGGAACTGAACCCTGACTAAGATTTTCAAAGACAATCTGGCCACTCAAAGCAGATGGAAAAGGAGTTTTTAATGAACCACATCAGATGAGATCCTAGCTGGGGTAAATGGCCTTAAAGCTGTTAACTGCAGCACAGCCCACAGTGACTCAGGCCAACAGAAGACCTGCCATACTTCAGGAGGTTCATCTGCTCTAACCTCTGCCATGTGAGATGCCTCATTTGAAGTTAAGCACTTGGGCTGCCCTTACAAACATCAGAGAGAAACTGGCACCTTCAGAAGGCAGATTATTTTAGAGAACTACAGGAAAAGAGGAATCTTCTTGGGACCTGTCTGTAACTCAGCACTGGTTGCAAAAGCAGCTGAGGGTACCTGGCTTAGACCCAGCCATGCATCCTACAGGCACCTTCATTAGACCAGATGATTTCCAGGCAGTAAAAGCCCAGATAATGTATTTCTGCCACATCTATAGACCACTCTCCCTTGGGCTTGTCCTCCATTCATAGCCAAGCTGACATCTCTGCTGTGCTCACTATCCTGATAGAGTTTAAAAGGTGAAAATGTAATGAAATGTATTTATATAGACCTAAAAAGAACCAAGATCGATTAAGGCCAACTCACCTGCCACTTGCTCCGAGCCACAATGAATTTGAGCTGCTTGGTGTTAATGAAATGAGCTGCTTCGAGGGGGAGGTTGTGCTGCCAGGTGGAATGAGAGGAAAATCAGTGGTTATGAATTCCTGACTTCCTGAGAAGTTTGGTTTCTTAGGATTCCCTCCTTCCAGAATCCTTTCATTTACAACAGACCAAAACTGCTACAACCCCACATGGTTAAACTGGAGGCAATCTCAGCTTTTCAATGATAAAAGCAAGCTCTGTTCAAGGCATGTCATTAAACTCCTTTTTTTTTGGGAGGGGGGTTAATTCCTAGCTCTTCTCCTTAAGGAAGGCACTGGAATAGAAACCCTAATTTGGCACTGCAAAGCCACAGTTTCCTTTCTACACAGACAAGTTTTATCTGCACATGTCAGTAGTCATCTTTGTCCTTTGAAAAGGAACATATTATGGCATGTAAATACCAATGTGCCTCCTCTTTCTGGAGAGTCGTACTTGAGCTTCTCTGTAGGACAGAAAGTAGGAGAGCAAGGATAAAAATGCACCAGCAAAGAACAGCAAGCAGGTTTAAGAGCTGTCCCTCCAAAGACCTCATCCAACCTCAATAGTTTTAATGACTCTAATAAAGAATCGGGACAAACTTACCATGAACCATCTGTGAGAAAGACAGTCCAAAGCACTAGGCCTGGCTCTGATAAGAGAAAAGACACTTTAGTAGTGACACTTCCAACAGCAACCACAAGATCTTCGTGTGGACATCTTTTGAGCATGTCCTCAGGCTGCTGCTTTAGAGCTGAGAAGCCAAACAGAGGCTTTCAACCCAAGGTTTGCTTCCCTTGAGCTGAAACATCCTCCTTTAGCAGTGTGAGACTCCCTGCAGATCCTCAGGCAGACCCCACAGCACCCTGCAGGGAGCCTGTCCAAGGGTGTTGAGAGCAGCTCTAAGACTGACTTAAAACTCTTTAGGTGTCCAGAGCAAAAATAGCTTTGGCAGCAGGCAGAAAGAATTGAAATGAAGTCAAAAAGCAAATGCCTGCAAATGTGCCTTCCAGCTGTCTTTTGAATTTACTGAATGAATGTGGTTAATATTGTTTAATCATTGTACAAGTCCCCCCATAGCAGCCCTTGCTCTTCCCACTTCTCTCTCATTTCAGAATCTCACGTGCCTGGAGCAATCAGGGAGTGAGGACATCATCATCATTCCAGAAACAGGCCAGTCTGACAAATTGCTGAGTTATGTTTTGAGTAACAGGGAATGGTAAAGAAGAATTGAGGCCTTTTCCCCTTTGATATTTCAATGCACCACGTCTCCCTCAGCTTTTCAAAACCACCAAAGCTCTGATGGGCTGAGATCTGCCCGCTGAGGTACCAACACCTTTGCACACTGGAAACACAAAAGTGCACTCACTCAGGGTGCTGCTGGAGGATCCCTTTTATAAAATCCTTTGCATCTTCACTCAAGTGAACAAAGTCAGGGATGGTCCATGAAATCTCCCCGTTCTGGATATTTAGGAGGGTTCCTCTGTCGTTCTCCCCAGCAAATGGAGACTTGCATGTTAGGCTTGTTTGTTAAACAGCAGAAAAGAAAAGGAGACAGGGTTTAGACTTCAATTTGCTGTTCAAATGGCAGAAGCACAGATGCTTACTTGGGGCTTTCAGTTGCTTGAGGGGCTCCATGTGTGGGACTTGCAGTGTTTGTGAGGAGGGTGTCCACTACCAGGGCATCTTACACCCCAGTGTCACGTGGCACTGAACTGAATTATTCATCCCTGTTTCACAGAGGAGGAATCAAGGGTTTGATTTTGCACAGCTACAGTAGAGTGTTGGCTAAAACAGGCAAAGGGATGGCTGACCCTCATCCACAGCTCTCATCATTACCTGCAAGGAGAGCAGCTGTCAAGCCAGGACAATGACAAAAGCCCCTGGGCAGCTAAGGAGGAGTGAGTAAAGGAGTAAACCACAAAAGAAATTGCCCTCATGATAGGAGGACTCAATGCCTCACTCCATCACTTGAAGGTACTGACAGCTCTGACTGACAGAGGGATATTGAATGAGTCTTGCCAGGAAGATTCATTTACCTTAAATATGTGATGACCCCAACAGCCCTGAGGAGAGAGGGAACACACATGTCAGGTGATGGGCAGTACTTCTCCATCCTTCTCAAGCACACAACCCCTCTTCCTGGCTCTAGACATCCTGTCACAGTAAGATCATCTTCTTCTCCTCACCTTTTTGAGGAAAATAACCCCCAAAGCTATTGTTTTCACACTTCTTTTGCCTTTTCAACATTAAGAAAACATGTTCTCTAGTTTTTAAAGCTCGGATAGGGAAGATGCTCCAAATACCTTTTTGGGGTCTGTTTGCGTTTTCTGGAAAGCCCCTTAAGATCATCTTCCCTATCTGCTGCCTCTAGTAAAGATCATCTTCTCTAAGACACTCCTTTGTGTTAATTAGCTGTCAGAGTTCAATTATGGCTGATTAAAATAGGCAGAAGGAGCTTACAGAGCCCTGATGCGTTCTGGATTCTCAGTGCACACTTTCACTTTCCTGGGTTATCACTACTCCATGTAACTGTTAATGATAAATGAAACCTGGGCCATCTAGGGCAAAAGCTCTTTAGAAAGATGACAGGTTACCAGATATCAGTTGCTTTTGACACCGGTGACTGAGAAACGATTTCTGGGGCAACGAACTCCGGAGACCCATATTTGCTGAACTGAGGTTCACGGGGTGTGATCTTCTGAGCAAATCCAAAGTCACAGAGCTTAAGGTCTTCCCTTTCAGGATAAACCATGAGGATATTCAGTGGCTAGCAAATGAAATGAAAGAAAAGGGAGAAAGGAGGCGACATTTTCAGACATAACTAAGAACAATTTGAATAGAGAATGCCCCTTCCCTGAGCAGCAAGAGGCCACGAGGAGCCAGATCTGCCCTTGCACATTACCTTAATATCCAAATGAAGGACCTTGTTGTCATGAAGATATTTGATTCCTTCCAATATTTGCTTGATATACACTTTAACCTATAAATGACATTGATTATTAAACAATTCTTAACCACTAATAGTAAATAAATCAGCCCCTGGTTCCCCCACCAGTTTTAATAGATGAGAGACTGAACTGGAAACACTTGTAAAACTACAATGAATTTCTTCTACTAGTCTTACAGTTGAAAATCAGATGTGAACCAGACATTACCCTGTGGAATTACCCCTGGGTGTGAGCACACTGCCCTGCTGGGGCCTTTCTTTAAAGAAACCCAACCCTCCAAACATGCAGGGCTATCTTCAGCTGCAGAAGTCCTCTACCCTTGACATTTGATAGTGTTAGCTGACATTTGATGTTTAAAGGCCCTTCCCAATCCAAACCATTCTATGATTCTATTTCCCCCCAATTTTACCAATAAATATGGCTACTAGATAGCAGATGTGAGATGTTCTGAACTTGGAGCACCAAGGACCTCAAAAAGCCCCTTAGAAAGTGTTACTTCAGCCCTTGTTTTGGAGACTGAAGGGAGTGGATAGAAGAGCAGCTGTGAAGGGATAAAGTGTTACTAAGCAAGTGAGGATGCAGGAGCTCCAGGGGACAGCAGAAGAATGATAATGGAGGAAATATCACCTGCATTAGGCTGAATGCAATGCTGGTGGTCAAAATCATCGGCTGTTTCTAGTTATTCCCCAAAGAAACTCAACTAATGAAGGCTGGTGGAAAGACCTTTTAAAGACTGATTGTGTTTTGGCAGATTATCACTGGTCCTGAGACATCCCTTGTATTCAAAAGGGCAAATGCAACTGGAAGGTGCTGTGGTGGTACCAACCACCTCTGGCCTTTCACAGGGGGAAGAAAGATTACCTCAGCCTCAGTGACAACACTCTTCTTGAATAAACGGTCAAGGAGCTCCTCGTTGGAGCATCTGGCAACAGCATTAAGGGCAAAGAGAACTACAGGGAAGTGCTTATTTTTACATGGTAAGCACCTCTACCCAGCTAACAGCAGAATTCCCCAGGTGATCCCAGGCAACGTGGTGTGCAGGTAATTCATGGCAGTCTCTGTTGCAGCACTGTCCTTGCAGAATTAGGCAGCAATAAACCTGTGCTCCCTACAAGCAGGAGCTGAAATCTGCCTGCTGGCTCTGGGCTTTTCTGCTCTTCATTAACACTTGGTGCTCACACTGATCAGATCCTATGGAAACAGAGTCCATCACTTCCAGGCAATTCAGAAAAGAGATTTGGTGCTAAACAACTCGTTCACACTTGTGTGTACAAATATATACAGCAGTTTTCCCTAAACCCAGCAGCAACATGGCACTTCAGTGGTGATCTCACAGAGCTGTGCTGTCCTGCAGTGCACAGAACGAGTGGCCATGGCCTTTTGTCTCAGGCAAAACCTCAAAATGCTAAATTGCTGAGTTTTTTAATAAATGAGCTCTGTCTAGTAACTCCCAGCCTCCTCAGACAAGCAACACCCAAAAGGATACAACTCCAGAATCAAAATCAGTGTTTTCCTTGTTTCAAACTGATCCAGGAGCCTGGTGATCCTGTCGTGGGACAGAGAGGCAAGAATATCCCTCTCTTGATGCGCTCGAGCCTTCCTTTTGCTTCGCAGAGGTATGAACTTGGCAGCACAAGACACTCTGTTCCCTTTGTGTACAACCCGTTTCACAAAGCTGAAGCAGCCCCTGTGTGAAAACCAAAGGACAAAGCCTGCTCAGGCTGGGTTTGAAGCTGTCTGCACAGCAGGCTTAAACCATTCCGTGCCCCAGCCTTTGACAGCGCCCTACTGCTCAGGGATTAAACTCTAGGCACAAAGCTCACTTCCCTCTAGTGAGGTGCCCTCTCCTGGCTGTCCCCAAAATCAAGCAGCGACTTTACATCAAGGGAAAAGCTGTTTCAGGTGCTAAGACGTTGTGCTGACAAAGGCTGATGCTTGTGGATCCCCTGGACAGGCGTGGTGCTGCTTGCTATGGGTTTGTGATGCTAACGCTGCCAAGGAGCCATACCTGGGCACCTATCCTCACACCTTCTGGCTGCTATCTTTTCTGGTTGGAGCTACCTCGAGCTATGGGTTGTAAAGACTCTCCCAAACTCAGGAAAGCATTTCCAGCAGACCTGCAATGGGGTGACCTCCCACTTCTTGCCAATACCTTCACCTTTTCAGACCCTTCCACAGCTGGATCCAGCTCTGCCTCTGGTTACACATGCTCAGCAGCTCATCAGATACTCTCCAGCAGAGATGCTATGAAGTTGCAAAATGCATTTACCTTCCAATCTCCTGCTTCACTTCATAAATGGAATGGAGCTTTCTCCTGGTGGCCACTTTCTTTGCTTCTTGGTCTTTCTTAGCTTTGGAAACGAAGGGAAATAGGTTAATATTCAGACAGCAATGCCTTACTGATAGCCTGTGAAGTTATTACAGGAGAATTTAAGGTAAGAAAAGTTACAGCTGACCTCTAAACCTCTGCATAGCATGAAGCAGAGCTCTACAGTGACATAACCTGTCAATATGAACTTTGGGGCTGCATCTTCTACCTGGCATACATGAGAAGAGAGACAGGCTAAAGAGCAGGACACCACCAGAGACATGGCCTCACTTATTTCTGTGGCCTTATTTCTGTTGTATTCATCAACATCACGTAGTCTGAAGCAGAGAAAACAAATCTCATTTGTGTATATATGTATATATACATCATTAGATCATTGCTCTCATACTAGAACCTGCCATAGTGGTAATACAGAAGAGCTATGCTGGCATGCAAAGCAGATACTACATAGGTACCAGAAGACAACTGCAACATATTGCAGTAGCTATGGGAGCAACTCCTGCAGCCCAGGGAATGCCATTACCTTCATGCACAACAAGCTCTGCTTTGCACAAAACCTCCCCTCCTGCATTTTTGGCAACACAGGTATAAACACCACCATCTTCTGAGACAGCATGGTCCACAACTAAGAAATATGTTGTTCCTTCCTTCCCTTGATGGAGCCTGTTGCTGTCTGTCAGCAATGAAGTACCCTGAAGAAAGAAATGACAGTTTGGCACTGCAAAACCCAAGATGGTAACACTGGAAGAGAAGAAACATGTTCGAGCAGAGCTACAACACAGACTTTTTAGGCAAATCTTATGAACAAAATGCTGGCTGAAGATGTCCCTGGTGTCTAACTTTGTTTACCCAATACAGAGATGTTCCAATCCCCACAGCATCTTGATAGCCCTGTGCTGGCCTCTCTCCAGCAGTTCCCCTTGAAGTGAGGAGCCCAGAACTGGGCACAGGACTCCAGATGAGGCCTCATGAATTCCTCATTAAATGACTGTGCTACAGTCCTTCCTGTGGTCCTCACTCTCAGCCAGAGAAAAGTCTGCACTTACCTTAAACCACAACACAGTAGGCTGAGGGGTTCCTTCAATGACTGCTTGAAATTTGGCACACTCCCCAGAATTCACCTGCACATCCTCTATTGTCACTTGCATATAGGGAGGACCTGGTGAGACACAAGGCTTTGCTGCATGCACACCACCATGACTTTACTCATAGTGTGCTGGTGTAGCTTGAGTTACTCCAATGGGATTTATAGCACTGGCCATTTAGGGTATAACATTAGCTTAATGTCAGATCAAGAGATATCACACAGCAATATATTTGGGTCTCTTTACACTCAACATTACTTTTAGGCTTCTTAACTTCATGCTTACCTGTTAGTTGTTTTTACTGCTCAAAGAAGGGAAGCATTTAAGAAAACACTCAGGAGTTATTACCAAAAGTGAAGACAACAACAATCATGGGATGTGGGAAAAGCAAACAAGGGTCTTCCTTACTTGTTGGGGTCTTTTCCTCGGTCTTATACACACAAGTTCTTTCTGTGGTCTCAATGTAGACTTCGCTGTGGACATCCCAGACCACATCTCCTTCTTTTCTGTACCAATCTCCCGGTGATGTTCTTTCATGAAGCCAAGAAAAACAAGATCATTAGATTCACATACAACTACAGAGATCCAGGACCACACTCTGACATTGTTTAGTGTTTAACCCCCAGGCAAATAACTATTTACCTACAATTAATACAAGAAGAATTGTGGCTTGGGGGAATTGATTTCTTTCTTGCACAATGTAAAAATGATAACAAACCTACAAGAATCTGTTCAAGTCACCACCTGCTTGCTCTGTCATAGAGGTGGAGGTGTTGTTTCTCTTGCAATAAGATTTGCTTCCTTCAGAAACCTGCCCTGGTATCAGTCACATATTGAGCTGGGTATTTACCTGGTGATAGGAACAGTGCGCTCCTGAGTGCTTTCGTCTCCTGAAGCTGCCTCTTCGTGGGAAGGAGCAGGGCTGGGCTTTGGCACACTCTGTTCTTCCTCTGGAATCTGCCTTTGGGCTTTGTCTGGCAGCAGAAATAAGGCAAGTTAGACACATAACCTACGATGGCACATCTGAAACCAGAGCAAACCTTTGAAGCCATTTCTAGTCTGCCTTGTGTCAGAATAGAGTCTGTCTGACCTCAGACGGTGCAACCTCTGAGGAGAGGAATTTGGGCCTTTTGAGAAGGCCACGTGAAGCAAATACCAGAGAGACTGAACAGTGGCACACTGCTGAACTGGGCAAAGCTAAGACACAGGGACAAAAATAGGAAAGGCAGTCAGTAGGGACAGGAAGAAATCAGGTGACTGGAAGGACAGCATGAGTTCCACATATCCTTTGCAGGAAATAGTTTGTGTTTGGGTTCCAGCTCATGGCTATCATGAAATAATAGAACTCTAGAATCATTTAGGTTGGAAAAGACCCTTAAGGTCATTGAGTCCAAATGTTAACCTGACACTACAAAGTCCACCATTAAACCACGTCCCTAAGTGCAACATCTACGTGTCTTTTAAATCCCTCCATGGATATTCAGAAACTGGTTTGATCTTCCATTCCCAAAGGATGTTGACTGTTGGAGTTACCTCGTAGGATAAAGTGCATCATTTCCTTCTTTCATTTGAGAAGAAAAGGTTAAATCAAGAGGAATCTTCTCCCCAGCAGGAAGGGCCCTTTTGGGGAGCACTCTGGGGTTGTTTGGTGTTGGCTGGTTTGGGAAAATACCAGCAGTTTCTAGAAATCACATAAAACAATCTTATTGGGGTGGAAAAGATGGTTATTGAATGATGGTCATTGACTGGCAGGGTCAGAGATCCCGCGTTGGTGGGACTATGCTTTCCTATCTACTGAAATAGTTGCCTTCCTGTCATTCAAAGCATGTGATCGCAGGGCCACTTGTCAAGCTTCCATCTTACTGACATCATTCCCCATGTTAATAACAAGTTTAGTTTTCTCAGGTGAAACAAAACCACCTCATTCCCTATTCTTATCATCCCTGCAGTTAGGACTGAAGAAATAATCTGCTGGTTGATGTTTTACTCGTGGCTTTTGCACCACCCCACTTCACCAGAGGATCATTTTCACAGGTGACTTCCTACCAGAAAGGCAAAAAAAAAGGGTTTTAAAGGCCTGTCATTGTTTTATGCAGCTATTTTGGGTCTGGTGCTTCTATCCTTGTTAAGTTTTAGACAAGAATATCATTTTTGCTAAACAACAATTGGAGTTTCGAGCTGACGGCTACTTGTCCTGTCAAGTTAACACTGGTGGAGTTGACAGAGACAGCTTAGATAAGTTAGTATGGCAGAAGCAGAAGAAAGAGTGGAAGGGTTGCCACTTATTCATGCTTTTTTAAACAACAATGCAAAGACAAAAGGCCTGATCTCCTGGCAAGGCACAGTCACAAACAGCGTTGGTTTGAATCACATGGAAACCGCTGAGTCCATGAAGGCTCCAGGGACGGTGAAATGCAGGTGAGCTTGATGCACTCAGCATATTAGAAAGTCTCAGACAGCTGGTACAGGGGTGTTAGACACATTTCTGGCTTGTTTATAGCAAACAGTACAAGAAAAGCAATCTCCCTTACCCCACCAAATGAGCAACCGAATGACTTCTATAAAGGTAAAGGAGGGATCCCACCTCCCCCTTCTCCCCCAACTAAACTTGAAGCAAGTCCAGGGACAAAAGCATAAAGTTGGAAAAAAATGCCCCATCCCTGTGTTTTGGGCAGGTGATGAACCAAACTCTGCTTCAGACAGTTTTCAAACACTTCCCATTTCCAGAAAGATCTGCCCTGAACTTGTGTCCAATTCAACCCCAACCCACAGCCCAACATCTCTTTGGATCCTCTCTTTAATCTTTAACTGCTAAAACCACAATGAAACAGAAAAACGAGGGGGAAAACCCCCAGATCATTACTGACATGTTCAATATTTTTGTGTCTCTTGACTCTCATTCCCATGGGGCATTTTCTAGATTCATGACAAACCTACCAGCAGCCTGGGTTTGGGTACTGGCTTCTTGAACTATCACAGAAGGCTCAGCTGCTGTTTCTGAGTGGTCTGAAGGAAGGGACTCAGGAAGGCCAAGGCCACCAGCTCCTCCTCTCATGCCCGGGGGAAGAGTCACCAGCAGTGATGCTGAGTCCATGAGTTTCTTTAGGGCTGTCTTGATCTCCTTATCAGCACGCTGAAGTGAGGCCTGGACAGTAGTCTCCATCTCTGACTGTGGGGAAGTCATTCCTACAGACAAGAACAACAGCTTTTCTCTCTTCAGGGTCAAAAGAAAACAGCAGCATCATCCAAGGCAGGGGAATAGCTGCAATCGTGTCCTTTTCTCCTCCTAGAGCAGACAGCTGATGAAGAAATGCTTATTCCAGCAAGAGAGGAAACACAGCTCAGACTTAAAGAAGAAGGTTGGCAGAACACACTTTGGAAAGACATAACTCACCAGGCTGAGGACACTGTGCCACACCGCACACGCTCCAGGCCTCTCCCCAGGCAGCAGATCCATCTCCCAGCTCAACACTATGTTGGCTGAGCTGTCAAAAATACCTTTACTGGGGTCAATGAAATGAACTCAGTGGTGACCCATTGCACTGATAGAGTATCTGTGTGCCAGGAGGATGCTATTCTCATGGGGAAGGAGAAGTAGGCAGGTAGCAGCCCCATGGGCATCTCTGGAGAAGGGCAGGGGGAAGAAGGGAAGGCTGTTCTTTGGGAGTCTGAGAGGGTGGCATAAAAGCTGCTCCTTGCTCTGCAGTGATGTATTTATCCTACTGCATATTCTTGCTGGACTTTGCACTAGAAGGGACCTCAGGCTTTTGAATTTATTCAGGACTATGTCTTTGCAAGATATTCCAAAAGCAAAGCCACCTAGTCTGTACTGTGATGCACAATTGTGTACAGGGAAGCAATACACAGAGGGAGATAGAACTCCTGCACCAAGAAACTCATGTTCTTGAAGACAGAGAGAAGATAAAAGCTTTCCATACAGAAAAAAGGATTTTCAAGCATACATCTTTGCATAATTCCCATCTAGGAGACAATGTCCACCATGATCTCATCCCCAGTCAGTGCTGGTAGGAGAAGCTAGGCTAGGATGTGATCACAGGACCTCAGGAATTCATCTGATCCAAGCCCCTGTTGAATACACCTTCCACAAATCTTGAAGCAGGACAACAAAGGGACAGATGATATCTAAGGAACCATAAAGGTATCCATAAAGACAGACAAAATTCATGTCAGAGAAAGACAGTTGATCATGTCCATGATGTGACTGCTTGCCAAGCAAGAGTGCAAACTTGATCCATCAAGAAAAAAAGAAGAGCACTTGCACACAAAGGACTTGTTTAATGTCACTGACACAGGGGCATGTCCTATATTTGTTTCAATTCTGTACCTTTCCTGGCCTTAAGAAACTGAATTCCCACGATAGACCTCAGCAAACCTTGAAGGCTGTATTTGGACCAGCTCCCTCTGAAGACATCTCACTTGATTCGTGTTCCCAATGTCCTCCCCTGAGCATAGTGCTTATGAAATATATCAGTTCCTGATGAAAACCAAGTTGTGCTCACATGATGTCCCAGACTGCCCCTCAGTGTTCATCAGCACTGGGGCAGCTGGAAAACCTCCCAGTATTGTCCTGCATCAATATTTTGATTCTTTGGTGATTCCTGTTGTGATTGGTGCCAGCTGGTGCTGTCCTAAGAGCTGGGCAGCTGCCAGCAAGTGAACTCTTTGGAAAGGCATGAAATGCTCCTAGCATCTCACAGTGAGAGAAGATATTCTCAGGTATACATGTACAGGTTATACAGAACCACAGGTCTCTCCCATGTTGTTAATGCCACCACTTTCGTGCCTGTTTAGGGATGTTACACGTGATGATTCAAGCTGCTGACCTGAGGAAATTCAATATTAACTGATGTACATCAAACTAACGCCACAGTGATGACAGATTTCTGATGGACAGCTTGGTTCCTAACTCTAAAATCTCAACCGTGAACCTTTATGGCCCACATCTCCTTCAGCCAATAACCAGGAACACAACTGACAGGTATTTTGAATCATACAATCATAGAATGGTAGGGGTTGGAAACTCAGCCTCAAGAGGAAGTTCAAAGTTATGGACTTGTCAATCTGAGTTGGAAGCATCTCTAAAAACAGGTTCTTCCACTTCAACAGTTCTGAAACTCTCCATAAAGAAAGGAATCAGAGCCCAACTGCATTAATGTTGCTGGGTTGCAACCCAGCTCCTGCTGAAGTCAATGGGAGAAGAGGAGGAACTGATGGACTACCAAGTGCAGTGAACAGAGAAGAACACAGAAACCCAGGGAGTTCAGTGACAGCTGATGCAAGACATTTATTGATATCAACTCAGCATCTAACAGCATATCTTGCTTTTGATTTTGTGTGTGTGTGTGTGTGTGGTTTTGTCTTGTTTGTACCTCAAGCAAACCGAAGTTTCCACTGTATTAATACCCATTCACCTGCAGGAATCTCAGTAAAACATTCTCTGTATTCAGCTGTGCAATACAGCTGTATGTTTGCAGCTACAAGAAATAACCCCCCACACGGTTCATTAGTTATCTACAGAGTTTAATCACTTACAAACATAATTTTTCACCTCTAGGAAGATATTTTGAAAGTATATGTAATGAACTTTTCAGAAACCTTTCCCTTTTGGAACAGTCCTGCGTAGGATTTTACAAACTCCTTGTAATTGTTTCTCTCTTGCTTCAATAAAATGTAAACAGATGTTAATTGCTTTGAGCTAATGGATTAGAGTATAGTCGTCTCTTCCATGACCATCTGAACTGCAACCTTTTAGCTTCCTTAGAAAAACCTGAGCATCAACCACAATGGGAAGAAACCTCCACTTCCCTTTAGACATCATCTTTTGGATGAATATTATCCTGTTGAAGACTACCATAGGGCAGATTCTTTTCTCACCAGTATCATTGTAAAGCTGATTCAAAACCACTTCCTTTAGTGGAATTATTCTAGATTGATACTGGAAAGACTGAGATCAGAATCAGGTGCAATACAAAAGAGATACTTGAACTTCTGAAAGTGTTTCCCTGTTGTAGGTCTGTTACTTCCCAACACACAGTGCAATACATGAAAACCAGCACTAACATGTATCCATTGCATTGCTTGACTATAAAATACACAGTATAAACCAAGGAGATGGTATAAAAAACCCAGGAGAGTGACACAGAAGAGGTTTGATTTCTTTTACCACATGTAATCACTGGAAAAGCATCTTATATCATGAAGGTAGTTCACATGACACCCTGTTTGGATAGTGAAAGTAAAAGGCTGTGAAATTAATGTGTTCATTCTGGTCAGCACACGAGGAAGGTGCAGCCACAGAAGGGGAAAAGAATTGTGTGTTATTTTCTACAAGCACCTTTTGTGAACTCAGTTCCTGTTTGTGGGAACGTTGCCTGGAGGATGCCAGAACAAGCTTCACAAAGTTACCTGGCTGGGAAACACTGACACAGCACCACACATACATTTCCAAGGCAGAAACTCACTCAATCCTCTCTCTCCATGCTAGTTAGAAATTCATCTACGTCTGAGCATCTTGGGTGTCCCTACACCATCTAAATGAAAACATTTTCTATTGCAACACTTCTACACAGCTCATCTAGGACAAGGTGTTGGGACTTTTCACCCCTTATGTCTGTCAGATAGAGAGGGCCAGTGCTTGGTCCTACTGAGATCAATGACAAACTCCAGCTGACTTCAACTGGGACCAATATTTGGGCCTATGAGCTCATTTCTTTCCAGGAGTGAGCAACTTGTTGAAGGTTTGTGCAACATCCATTTTTGGTGAAGCCAACAGGAATGGGCCATGCTCAGTGCATCTTAAGCCTTCTCCTCAATCAGTGCTCCCACTGCAAAGCTCCAGAGAAACTCAACAGAAGGCAAGGAAACTCAGCTTCTACGAGAGAGCTCAACGAGCGTGGTTACAGTAATATGACGCAATGGCAGCTCACAGTGCTTCCAAGCAGCCCAATACGTTTTGAACAGTTGTATTTTCTGAAACAGGCATTTAGGTTAAAGAACTCTTTTCTTCCTTTGCTTTATAAACTGTCCTTGTGCTCCTGCTACTTTGCTGTAGCTCTGTGGTGAACTCTTAGTCCATAGAGGAGGCAATATCCAACAATCTGTTAACAGTATTGTTTCACCACTGGCATGCACAGAAGACCAAGTATCCTTTCAGTGATGTTTATTGACAAAGACCACACGTGTGGTTCTTTGCATGTGTTAGTGTTTGAATACAAATGCAGAAGTCATTCTGTGCAGCACTTTTGGTGCACCTTAGGTAAATCTGTCTTTTAAGAGACACGGTTTATAAATCCACCACCCTAGAACACAGAATAATGAAACCTATGTTTTTAGACAACTAGGAAGTGGATTTGAAAATAGCAGTTATTTAAAAAGATGATTTTTTTAAACTTAAAGCAGAAGAGAACAATGAAATCCTTGCTTCCTTAAGCCAGTGGGACTTTTCACCATTGACTTTAGTCAAATCAGGATTTCAACCGAAAGGTCTGAGCAGCCTTTGGCATCCTTAGCAAATACAACATTTTCTGCATGTTTCATCCCATGGCAGATGTTTAAAATGATGTCACCAGACTGTGCATGTCTATAGGTTGATGAAGAAATGTTGATAGAGCTAATTACTGTCAGGAGTGTACAGCAGAGTCAGAGAAGTGTGAAGCCTCACAACCTCCAGGCAGACACAGCGACAGGAGATTGCTTTAGCTACAAACAGTCCTGGGCTGTGGAAGGATGCTGAAAACCTTAGACACTTCCACCTTCTTGCCACACCATAATGTACAAGTTGGCACTTGAAATGATTAAGTGAAGAACTGCACTTGTTTCTATTTGTGTCACAGGCAGGAGAATCAGGCTTTTCCTAAACCCGCCATCGCTGCTCTGCTATGGAATGATATGTGTTCACCTCCATCAAAGCTTCTCAAGTTATCACCCGTTCTCACAGACATGTTCCCTTTAAGACTGGAAAAGCTCAACATATCATATTGAAATACATTTTCCTCAAAGGTATCCCCTGCCACACGTCACCTTGTGATCTTTGACACCGATTCCCCTCACCTACAATTTGGATTTTCTCTTTTTTTTGGGTTTTTTTTTGGCTAAAATGCTGCTTTGTGTGTGTGTGTGTGTGTGTGTGTGTGTGTGTGTATGTGTGTGTGTATGTGTGTGCTGAAAATTCTCCTTGCATCTGCTCAGCTTTGGGAGAGGTCCTCTGTGCTGATGTGCAAGGTGACAGGCTCGCCAACAGTCCCGTAGCTGAGGGTTCTTGTGGAAACTTCAGTTTTAAAGCTTGACTGCCCGTTGTCTGCTGAGAGCTGGACTTCAGTGCAGAAAGATGGTTTCACTGTGAAGGAGGGAGCAGGAGAAGCTGCTGCTGTTGCCACGTGCACTCCCGGCGTCGCTGCCATGCAGGCATCACTCACATGGAAAGAGATGTTTGAAGGGCCTACAGACTGCACCCCGCTCACTCTGGATGCTGACACAAACACACCCCCAGGAACGTGCTCCTCAAAGTGGCTGAAAAACCTTTGCCTGGGCTCAGCCACCACAGGCCTCACCAGGTTCAGCAGCACCGGCTTCCCAATCGTGGGCTCGTTGATCTCTGTCTGCAGCACAGAGATCTCACAGGGCCTCTCTCCTGGATGTTTCTGATCATCGCAGCCGTAGGTCTCACCTTCCTCAGGAACATAATCTTCAAGATCCTCCAAAGTTAATACTTTGCCGTTGTGGGTTAAGATTTTGAGGTCCCGGCTGCTCATGTCATCTGCCTGTGGTTCCTCTGCTTCATCAACTATAATGACATTGTCCTCTTCGGGAAGGACATCTTCCACTACCTCAGGTACCTCCTCTTCAACAGGCCAAGATACCTCTAATTCATCTACTTCTTCCTTGACCTCTGGGCTCGCTGGTGAGAACACAAGTCCGTGCTGGTCTGCAGCAGCTGCCTCAAAACTGAAGAGCAAAGGCTGAGCCCCGCAGGCGAGCAGCGGGGAAGTGCCGTCTGACTCCTCGCCAGCGCTGGTTTCCCGCAGGAGGGTCTTTCCTTCCATTCCACAATCCACAAACAAATCATTTCCCAGTTGTTCAGGGCCACACGGGGAGCTTCTGTCTTCACTGCTGACTTGAGGCCCTTCCTGCTGTGCTGCATATGCCAGGGGCTGGATATCCCCTTCAGAGAGACTCTCGTTAGGCAAAGACTTTGACTGTTCCACCAGTTTGTTGTTGGAGTTGTTTGTGTTTGGGTCATCTTCTGGGGAGCGCCTAGGCCTTGAGCTGGGAAAAGTGAACGTTAACACCCCTGAGTCATCTCTGTCTTGTTTTGCTGGGGATGAGCCTCTTTTCCTTGTTGGTTTTGGTGATTTTTTCACCTTGAACTCAATGATTTCTTCCACTTCAACCCATTTGGGCTTTTTCTCCTCCACCTTGGTCTCTATGACATCTCTAGATGCTGCTCCTTGCCTGTCCTCTGCTTCTGTGACAAGCAGCATGGGAAGGGCAGACTTTGGTGTTGCCTCCAGCTCGTGTCTGTGGACAGGCTGCCTGATCTTTGAAACATAAACTGGCTCTGGAGCTGGCTCTGCTCTTGGGGAGCGGGAAGGTGAATGACCCGAGGAAGAACGTGCGGGAGAAACCCTTCCCCTTTGTCTTGGGTTCTTCACCACAGTGGTTATCGTTTCTTCTCTGATGACAGAAAGGGTTGGAATGGAGTTGGCAGGAAGGCCAGACTTTTTGGGGAGCCACACTCCATCAAGCACATGCCATTGTGGGTCAAGGGGTTAGTTTTGTGAGCACTCCAGCTTTTGGTGAAGCGTGGCATTTTGGAAGGGATACACACGCAAGGCACACACCCACATGCCCATCTCCTCTTACTTTCTGATCCAGGGGAAACCTCCAGTGCATTTCCCTCCAGGCAAACCCTAGCTCCATTAACCTCCTTGACTGCATGAACACACGAGTATGTTCAGCTGAGAAATGTCCTTCTGGGTGCTGCTGTAATTCCTGGGGTTGTGTTGACCACCTGCTACACTACTTTGGACACATACTGTAGTTTCACTCAAAGACTTTAACCACTCAAGGAGTTTAACCTTTCCCTGAGTATCCTTGGCTAGAATCCTGGCTTCATCAAACTCAAAGGCAAATGCCCTTTGTTACAGTAGGGCCAGCAGCTTCCTCTTCTTTAACAAATGCAGCAGATCTCTAGTTTGTTTATTAAAGACTCCTTTGAGACCAGAGATCTGCAATTTCACATGCTCAACAGTTACTTTAAAAGGGCATTAAGCATTTGGGGACCAGGAAAAGAAAGTTAGAACATTCCTGCACAAGTAATCCATACTAAAATGTACTCTTCACAACATCATCATTGCAGACACAGCCTGATCCTACTGCCACCACTTGCCATAGGAGAACCAAACCAATCTGGGATGCATGGTTATAACTTCTCAGTGTATTTCTGCTGGCCATTCAATCTGTTTGTTGAGATAGCCAAAGCAATTGAGACTTCTCAGCAGTGCTGTATATTCAGCTTGTGTCAAAACAACTTTCTACTCCCATGCCACAACAAACTTCAACTTTAAATGAGCTACAGATGAAATTGGACCAAAATAGCTTGAAAATCCAAGGGCAGGAACATCCAAACCCAGACTCCAAGGTTCTTGCTTTATATATTTAACATGCAGCTTTTCCTGCAGGTTTTTCAGTGGCATTTCTTGCATGGAGACACTTGAAGGTAAAGCCAGTGTCTGCTTGGCAAGCACAAGGATGTTAATGCACTGCAGTGGGAGTAGCTGCTTCAGTGGAACTAACAGGTAAAGCTGATTTTGTTTGTGTGTTGAGCTGGAAGCCACGAGCTCTGCTCTCCAGCCATTTCTGCTCTGGCTTTCCACTGACAGGCAGAGCAGGGTGGAAGGAGTCTCTGGGAAAGCAGAGCCTGTTTCTCCTATTGCATTTACCTGACTATCAGGGAAGACTAATCCTCTTGAATATCTTGTAGCCTTTCTCATCTACTGGCCTCATTTTTGGAGACTAGCATTGCTTTTTCCTAAGGAGACCAGGTTTCTTTCCCCCATCAGTGTCCCCCTTTGAGGATGTGGTGAAGTTCAGGACCAGCTACAGTGAGATTTCTTTTCTTCCAGGACACTCTCTCTTCCATTGCTCATTTCCATTGCTTTACTCTTGCCCTCAAGCTTTTCAGCTGTTTTCTGATCCTCCCTATGCTGTGTTGGCCTTGTCTGCTCCCTGACACTGCTACAGAGGTTTAAGTCTCTGCAGAGCCTTCAGAATGGCCATGGTGCCTTTGTGAATCACACAAAACTAGATTTAGAATTAAGGGTGAGAATTAATCCGTGTGTATTTACACTCGACTTTGTTCGACGTTGCAAGTTAAAATGCTTATAGAGACATTGTTCAATCCTGTCTCTAAATTGGGTCATTTTCTGTTGGTAGTTTCAAAGCTGCTTCTGTCCCTCAGCTCCCTACAAATACTGGAATGTGCCCTTGGAGAGTTGTTCCCAAACTTTATCCCATCAGTATCCTATTTGCAGCTGAGGCTCACTCGAGTTTGTGACCCCATCCACTAGGGAAAGGAGGGAGGGGAGTTTCTGCTGTTATGATATCCCACTCCTAAGTGTTCCAACCTCCTTTGGGGCTGCAGCCCTTAATTTAGGAATCACTTCTTGAGCTCTCCAAAGCAACAGTCTATGGAATTTACACGTCAGAAATTTAGAAGCCAGCTTAAGTGATGATAATTTGTATTAATTTACCATTATTCAGTCAATCAATATCAATGCTGCTACTGCAATTGGTCTGAAATCACGAGGGGAAAAGGAAGACTATGAACTGACCAAGGAGAGATGTGGAATAAAAGCATCTCTGCAGGTGCTTTCCAGGCATAGAGATGTAGATAGATGAGATCTACTAAGCCTTGGACATGGTGTGGCTCTGGGTGACTCCTTCCTGCTCATGACCTTCGTGGGATCTTTCTGAATGTGATGTGAGAAATTATTTCTCCCTTTAGTTACCCCACTGGTGTCTGAATTCTGGTCCTGGAGGTGGTATGGGCACAAACACTTTTGTTTTCTGGTCTTTGTGGGGTAAAAAAACCTACTGACTGGAGGTGTTAACTGAAATGCTGTGCAAAAGAGAAGCAAAGGCAGAGCTCCTTATTGCTTCTCCTGACTGCCCTTTGCCCATCCAAGCTGCTAGGAGGGGGGAAGTGTCTTCTTATAAGCCACAGGCTCCAAATGGGCTAAGTGCATGGGCATAAGAAATAGTCAACATAGAGAATAATAAAAGAGTTTGAAAAATGATCAACTCTTGACCATATTTTAGTTGTCATTCCACACATCCCCCTCACCATCTAACAAAAGGAAAAGAAGCTCACTTTAGCATCATGGTCGAGACAAGGACTCGTTATAGCAATAGTACAACACTTGAGGGAATGCACTGCCCCAAAATATCCATTGGACAGTCACCTACTACCATCAGGACACGATTTGAGTGGCTTGGAGGTGCTCTGAAGGCCAATCACACTTCCCCCTTCCAGCACTTGGAACAGTTTTATTATGTATTTGTATATGATACTTGAAGATACATTAAGGTTTTAATGGCTGATGAACTTCTGGTCTACATGTGACTGAGAAAATACTGCTTTTTGCTGCAATGATATGTTATAGACACCCAATATAAACCAGGCTCAAAGTATCTAAAAAGACCAAGTCATTGTCAGGACAAAACTTCACGTTAGCTATCTAGAGACAGAAGGGGGTAAGAACACAAACCTTCCTTCTGCTTCACCACAGGAGGCTTTCCTGAAGAATTTAAAATAGCCAGAAGAAATCACTGTAAGCTCTATTTGTTAATTTTGTACATTTTCCCAGGTATCCAGTTCTTGAAGCTGGTTTCTTTTCCAACACTGAGAGTCAGCCTCTACCTCCTTGAACTCTCATGCAACCCTGGCAGTACTCAGTACAACTTTTCACACCATTAACAACCTTCCCCAGCCTGTGTCTAACACCACTATTGCTATTTATCTCTTCTTCTAAAGGAGCAGTCAGGTATTTTTTTCAGGTGGTCACTTTGCATAGCACAGAATACCATGAGAGCTGGTGGGATGGGAATGAACACACTTGCATGGCCAATAAACACAAGCTTGTTATTGGATCATGCAGAGGCAGCAAGGCAAAACACAAATGTTACCCCATAAAGAAAATCAGCACTTACATGATGATGGTTTTCTTGGGCACTTTAGTCTCTTGTTCAGTGACTACAAAGAAAACAGTATGAACAGCATGGGGTTAAAGAAAGGCAAAAGCTGAAATGATTAAATTAACTTTGCTTAGTTAATCAAAAGTAAACTGGAGTGAAAAAATAAACCACAACTGTACCATCCCATCCATGCTTTCTGTGGTTATTTCCAGCATCATCTTTAGTGTTTCTGACCAGGAATAACAATTCCTCTCTGAATAGTGGATGTTTTAACTTTGAAATTAAATATTTGGTGGAAAAAAATGTTGCAGAATCTGTTTATTCTACCATGAGGTTCTGATATTTTTGTTTGATAGCTCAAAGCTGCTAAAAAAGGTCCTTTCATTGGGTTTGTTTTCCCCTGTAACAAGGTGAAAAACCTTACTCTGGGAAAACCTGCAGAGCTGAATTTCTTTTCACTGACTGGAAAAAGAGTTCCCACAAATACTGAACTGTTTCTCAGCTTTTGTGGTCTAGATGCAAAAAGGAAGCTGATAACAATGAAAAACTGAAATCATTATCATCAGGACGGAAAATCAGCATCGAAACCTCCCCCCCAAGGAAAGCCAGGAGAGTCCTGTAATGTCTCATCTCTTTAGCTCTAATCTGCAATTTTTCCTGACCTTTGTCCCATAGTAAACCAGAAGCTATTGATGCATGTCAAGATCAAAAGAAATGATTCAATGATTTTGCAAATAACCCTTAAATTGGTGGTGTTTAAAAACAAGAAAGATACCATTTGAAGAGCTAAGAGAGACTTTTGGCAAGTTCCCATCCTATCTACTGCATCCTATCTGAACCAGACTTTTGCACAGGCTCTGAGCTGCTGAACCTTTTTGTGAGCTACAAAAACAACAGCAAGTCTCTTAAAAAAACCCCAACCCCAAACCCTTTAATTGAATCTTAAAGTGATCTTGTCCAGAAATTGGTTTGTAATCTTCCAGCCAGCCTATAATAAATAAGCTCTGGTCTTTTTTAGTTGGTACAATTGAAAGTGAACTGCACCTTCAAAATACATCCATCAAATCCCAATCAGTTCTTGCCCAGGGAGCTTTGTGGTGTCTGTATTATTTGTTAAATAACTTATGATTAGTGCTGATGTTTTCCATAGTGTCCCACAACTGCACTGACTGAAAATTAGACATCCATTTACAGTATTAGCTGGACTACTTTAACCCAAATTTCTCTCTTCCAAGGGCTCTCTTCTGCTGCTAGGTAAAACAATAATGAAGAAGTTTGTGCAAATGTTGATGTTGATATCTGACCTAAATCTCTGTTTCCTTTCCAGATCCTTGTCTCATTTATGCACGTAAAAACATGGAATCATTTCCAATAGAGTCAAAGGCCATACTGCAGAACTAGGAGGGTTCAAACAGAATCTCTTTGGAAACAGAGGTTGCAGCTCTCTGGGTAAGTAAAGGGCAAAATTACCTTCAAATGCTTTTCTCTTCACACAGTTACAATACAACCCTTTACCTATCCTGAGGCCATATTATTTAGATAATTCAAAAGCTCTTTTAGATGGTGGATTGAGTTGAACCGAGTGCTCCAACAATTTACTGCACCCAGGTTGGACACTGTCACTGCATCTTTAAACCCATCAATCAATAAGATGCAATTTTTACCTAACTTCTAGAAAAATCTCATCAAGAGACCATGAGATTAACCCATAGGCAGCAAGAGTATCAGTTTTGATGTAAACAGGAATTAACTTGCTTGTGCACCTCATCATAGGTGTTTTGCACAGTTATTTTAGCAGCAACTGTGTTTAGATGGTAATTGGATATGTATTTAATGAAATCTCCCCATGTAAGAGGAGATCTCTTTAGTGTTTATCTTATGTCCTTGCAGCCCCCTCAAATGACATCTACTGCAAGATTTCTACAGGTAGCAGATGCTGAAGGGACTCAATATGCAAAAGTTCATCAGGTCTGGGATGAGAAAGCTGTAAATGGAGTATATGAGTCCTGAGGGCAGATCAGTTTTATATGTGTTATCCAAGGTGTGAGGGAGGATTTAAGCAATCCTATATGAAGGATAGAACCACATGAAAGTAGGATGAGAGAATTTGGATTTCTTTTGTTTTGGTTGGTTTTTTCCCCCCGAGAGGAAAATATTCTGCATCCATTTGAGCACCAGATTGATCATTTCAACTTGTTCAATAGCAGTTTAACAAAACAGCTTTGCAAAGCAGGAGCCCCTGATAAGCAGGTTAAAAGCTGTAAGCATTAGGATCAGGCAGTGCTTCTACAGGACTAGATTCCTTTTTGGTTAATGTGTTAAACCATTGACTTACAAGTGATGAGACATTTAGGATAAGTCATTTCTTGTAGCTCTGAATGGAGGAAAGGTGGTTTATAGCCTTTATCACAAACTTTAAGTCTATTTTCCCCACTCACAGAAGCATAAACCTATTTGTCCTGCACAGTACATGCTACTGACATAAACCACGGGAGCACTGCTCTGCTTTCACCCCTCTTCTGCTACGCTGCCGAGATTAATCTGCAGCAGGGGATGTACAAACCAGACAGGAACTGCCAAAGCTAATCTTAAAATGAGCAATTCATGGACATAAAGGAGTTTCCTAAACTGTGTGAGTGAACTGTAAGTGTTTTGTGCTCTCTCTAAAACTGAAAACAAAGGCTCTACTCCTGCAGCGACTGAGGCGACTGTGAAGGCAGATGGTGCTCTCTCCAATCTGCACTGGAAACCATGTGGCCAGCACGAAAATGAGACTAACCAATGATGACAACAGAATAAAATTACCAAGATAAATATCCTAGCCATCACTCAACCAGGGAACTTTGAAAAGGTGAGGAGGATAAACTCCTATGCCCTGTTTCTACCATAAAAGGGTCTCACTAGCAGATCTAATGCTCTTCTGTGCTTTAAAGCAATCTTTGATCCCAAGAGCCTCAGTTTTTAGCTTCTCCCTGCAAGGTGGGTATCACCAAACAAGGCAACTAAATAACCTGCCCAAAGCTCTGCATGAGATCTAAAGCAAGGCTATGAGGAGATTTCTGACGCCTGGCTGTAACTGAACTGGGTATTTATGGTTCTGCTTGTCTCCACTTGTGCAGCTGATTCCTTCTCCTGCAATCAACTACTTTGTTCTACATCCCAGACCTGTCTGCCTGGGTGAGAATGCAAAACCTTTCAAAAACACTGGCCTTTGTTTTCCTTAGAAAAAAAAATGAACAAGTTAGTGAGCCTGGGATGAGCGAATCACAATGGTAACGCGTTAAAAAAGGATGCCCAGATCTGCCATGTGCAGCTTAAGCAGCAAGGTGCAAAGCAAACAGTCAATTTGAAGTCAAAGAGAAGGATTTTCTTTCAGTTCCATTTGTTTTTAAATTGCCCAAAATTCTTCCAATAGTCACAGCAAAAGGATCTTTAAAGCAACTCTCCATTGACTTCAGTGCAGCAACCGGGTGTAGCTGAAGGCAGATCTCAGCGTTTCAGGCTTGCAGCCAAAGCTGAGGCTGCTCACAAGGGGAATCCTCAGTCCAGTGGTTTCCATCCTTTTTTTGGATTTGGTCCTTCCAACGGATCAGAACATTCCCATAGTGTGAATTTAAACCTAATGACAGGAGGTTTTGGCTGGAGACCCACGGCGTTGGGCTACGGACGGTCACCGGCTGCAGGGCAGGGCTCGTAAACCACTGTCCTAATGGCATCCCAGGTTGGGACAGGAGGTTTGGTTCAGTGTAATAAACAGTACAGAAAGGCAGGAGGATAAAAACTAAAACAGTTGCAACTAAAGTCCCTCGGATGCCTCAGGAGACTCAGACAACAGTCACTTTGCAGAAACAACCATAAATCAGGTAAAACTTTGAGCTATGAAACAGACACAGTGGCTATGTTCTGTTGCAGCAGTAGCACACAGCAGTAACTTTGTCCTCTTGGTGATGTTATAAATAATCCCATTTTCACAGATAGGATTGCAAGGATGGAAAGAGAAAGCCTTCATGAGATCCATCCATCCTTCCTCCACTTCTGTGTCAGAGGAACCTGATTTTCCCAGAAGTAGGTCCAGGCTGGTTACTGATTCTCAAGAAAGCAGCAAATTGCCCCCTCAGTCAAGTGCTTTATGCCAAATGCAACTCTGATGTGATTCTGCTCAGAACAATCCTGTTGCTCCATGGATGAGCCTACTCTTTGCTCCACTGGCCTGAAGCAGCTCTCTCTCTGTTTCTCCCTGAAGATGACTCAGGGACCTATTTCCTTCCCTATTATCAAGTTGAAGCAACTGCACATCGTGGACCAAAAGCTATTTCATAACATTTCTAAAGCTTCCAGGCAAACTCCAATTCTGTTTCTTCAATCAAGCTTACAACTGTATTTATTTATGACTGGAGAAATAAGAGCAGATGAGTAATTTGGGGCTGAATATACATTTACAGCTCTAAGAGCTGAACAACGCTCCTAACACTGCCTTACAACCCTTGTTTGTTTTAATAACACCATCTGCCTTGCTACAAGGGAGCTTCATCAAGATATGCCACCCTAACAGTGATCTGTGTTCCTCTACATCCTGCATACAACTTATTTTTCTCTCTTTAGGGCATAAGGAAGACAAAGCATCCAAGTACTTCAAGATGTGTTCTGCTGAAGTAGTTGTGGTGCTGCTATACTAACACCTTTCTCCCTGTAATGCTTTTGAGTGATTTGATGGGAAAGGACTACAAGGAAAGCAAGCAGAAAACAAGGACTAGCACACACATAGATCAAGAAAATGATCTTAATAGGCTACTGTGAGGGCTGGCCCAAAGGTCCATTTGTGTTGGACAGAGCCAACATCAAAGGCTATAGAAAATGATGAAAACAAAAATCAGAGTGGAGAACCAACTCCTCTCAATATTTTTCCAGCTTCCAGACCTCTGAGTGAGAATTCTTTTGTATTCCATGGCTCTTAGTGAATGTTGGTAATCATAACTATCCCCTTTCAAAAGCACACTGGAATCCCTGTTATCACAAGACCATGTAAGAACACTGAAGATGAAGGAAGATTCTACAGCTGTTGGCTTTTGTTGACCATATCTGCACCAAACATGCCCAGTGCAGCTCTCTGAGGTTTGCTGGCATGGACTGGCCTGTGCCTATCCTGATCCTCACTGTCTTATCCTCCAAAACAGTAAACTATTATCTATTACAGATGGTCTCCTGTCTGTATTCTCTCCTGAACTGCTGCTGGGAACAGTTTGAGAGACACAGTGCTGACTGGCCTATGCTCAGCCAGCCAAAGACACTTCTGAGATGTAGGAAGAACCAACTATCCCACGCCAGGAGATGTTCCTGACATAGATGTAGCCACTGATTTAGCCTCAGTCGTGATGGGCTTGACAAGCATGCCCAACACACTGCTTGTGGAAATGCTTTTGATAGGAAGGTGACTTTAGGCAGCCAGGTGCTAAAGGTGTTAACAAAGAGATATGTTGTTGGATGGGTGTAAGATCCCTTCCTATCACCCTACCAACTCATGTGAAGCATGAATAGGCTCTGCAGCTACGTGGTAATACCTGAACAGTCCTAGAGAATGGATGAGCTAATACTGCTCAGGATGTACTGCTGTCAGTTCTGCTTTCTCAGTCATTCCAGGTGGTCTTCAGTTGTGTTTCAGAAGCAATATATCTGCAGCTTTACTTACTGGCCCCTGTTTATTCTCAGTGGTAAGTTACTCCTGTTCTGCCAGGCTGACACACGCTCTCAAGTATTTGAAAGGGAATAGAAACATTTTCTTGCACTAGTTGTGGTGTGACATACCCTTCATTTGCTCCTCCTTGTTCATATAATGCCCTCATGAGCATTATATGATGAAGTTGATTTTCCAGGTTGGGAAATCAACAGATGGTGATGGGTATAGAGCTGAGCTGCAGTATACCCATGCACATCTGGATAGACATACAGATACATGTACACCAACAATCAACATGGATAAGATGGCAAATCTATTCGACCCTCGGTGAGGTGGTTTTAGAGTAATTCACTGGCATACTTACAGAGCTGGTCAAGGATCATACCTTCTATGGTAATGGCTTGGTCTCCTCTCCTCTCCTGGGTCAGGGCTGCAGCACTGTGATGGTAAAGCTCTGCTCCACTTTTTGCAGACCCTAATCTGTTCACCAGCTGAAGAGAATCATGCAGCACCAAATGAAACGCAGGATGTCTCTTTAGAATAAAACCTTTCTATACTGCATTACCCATTCATTGCGTTTACACAACCAGAGAAATGGGTGAAGATGAGACCCCACAACTAAGCTACAGCTGGAACAAACACGCTGCTGCTCACTGGAGTTCATAATGATGCTTTAGCACAAGTGACTCACAAAGACCAGTTGCAGCATCTCAGCCAACTTACAGCTGTTCTCAGTTTGCTCTGCAGCCTGCAACCAACAGGCAGAGACTCCCAGTGTATGCCATTTAGGTGGCAATTAAAGAGAGGGAGTTTTGTTTAATCTACAGAGTCTTACTCAGCCAAGGGAATAGTGGACCTCAGGGTTTTAGCTAATGGCAAATGCAAGGTAATCTGACTATGCTAAAACTCTGGTAGAAGTCTTTAAATTGTATCAGTGTTCCCAAACATTGCTGTGGAGCAATGTGAGCTGAGCTATTTATCATGGGTACACACACTCATTTCCTAAAAACAAGGTCAATTGGTTTTATTGCTGAGCCCTGAGAACTTATCACTGTTTTATTACAGTGAATGCATAGACCAAGACTAATTTTTAGGAACTATTTTACAGCACATTTGTTGTAATTTATTAGGTAATTCCACATAAGCCTGCTAAATAAACAGGCATGTCAGTGGTTTGTACTTCTATGGAGACTTAACTTCTCTCTTTGTGTTGGCTTTGGATGGTTTCTTTGTAGCAGGATGAATCTGTCCTAACTTAAAGATGATCCAGAAACAAAATATCACATCCAAATGCTCCTAAACTTTGTAAGAGGTACCTCTAGAGATCTGGATCTGAACTGAAGCTACAGAACAAGCTCACTTAACTATTACTTGAAGCACCAGACTCTCAGATCAGGATATTCTGAAGCTTTGGGGTGTTCACAATCCAGACCTAGCTCAGGAGAACCTGACTTTGTATGATTTTTTTGATATGGTAGGTGTCAGCAACTACTCAGCCACTCATCTCATGCAGTAGATTTCCCCTGCCTGTGTCACATGAGACAGCAGATCTTTAAACCTCTCCAAACTTACCTCACATTCGTAGTGTCCCATATCTTCATTGGAAGGGTTCTTGATCACCAGGACTATTATGCCACTCCGTGGTTCACTGAAAGTCTGGTATTTACTTGTGTCCTTCAGCAGCACACCATCTTTGTACCACCTGCACGTGGAAAATACTGAGTATAAGCCAAGACAATAATATGCAGTGTCAAGAAGTCCCCAGATCACCGATCCATCATCTATCAGACCAGCGGGCAAACAAGAGTTAAGCGTTAGACAAATGTCTGTGTCCTGGAAGACAGGTCTACAGGTGGGTGGATCACACATGGATACAAAACTGCACAGGTTTAAGAGATCCTTCTCAAGAAATCTCATCAGTCAATGCAGGGAAAAGGGCTTCAAATCATGAGAAGATGTGCTGAGCTTTTTGTCTGAATAGCCCAGGCTGGTTGCTGACAAAATCAGTTCAGGTGTAAGGCAGGGAGGATAAAGAAATCAAGTGTTGTCAGGGCATTATATCTGATACAATCCTGTCTCAGGGGTTGTCTGTATGTATTTCTTTTCAGGTGCTATCTAGGATAAATTGCTGAGAATCTCAGGAATGTTGGAATTGAGAAGAGCCATGGTTAGGGTGGGGATCAGATAGAGAAGAAAGGCTCATAAGCTTGAAATAAAGGGAAGGAGACTCTTCTGACCATGCCAAATGGGAAAATCAAGATTTGTTCCAGTGTGACTTGGAGAACTGACCTGATTTGAGGCCTGGGTGCTCCTTCGATAGTACAAGTAAACTGAGCATCTTCCCCTTCAACAAGATAGGCGTTTCTGACCTTGCTCACGAACCGTGGGGGCACTGCAGAGCAAAGATACATGGAGCTGAAAATAGGTCCAGACACACGGGATGTGTCCCTGACCAGATAATTCTTGTCATATCTGCACACAAGACACTAAGGACAGAATTTTTAGGCCTAAGAAGAATTGACTGCAGTTGTACATCAAATAATTTAAAAGAAGTATTACCCAGCAGGTGTTACACAGAACTTCTGGGCTGTCTTAACAGTCATGTGTAAGGTATTACACAGCACACCCCTTCAAAACAATGCATCTGTGTGGAACTTTACCTTGAACAAGGATCTTTCCTAAGGTGCTGGCATTTCCAGCAGGACTGGAAGCAAAGCACATGTACTGTCCCGAGTCAACACCCGTCAGGTTGTCCAAGATCAACGTGCAGGAACCATCGGGATCTTCTATGATAATGTGGTGGGGATCCACCTCCACAGGCTTTCCATCTGGAAGACAAAAGGGGGAAAAGAAATGCAACAGCTCGGTATCAGTTACTTTTTCTCCCGGGGAAGTCCTGGTTTGAGGACTGAGGGATGCATTTGCTTTACTGCAGCTGATACTGGTAGTTGAAGAATGAGCTCTTAATCTGCATTTAGCTCTTTACAAAAGATCCTCTGGGCAAATCACTGTTGAGGCACCTCATGCATCATTAATCCTCATTGGAAAGTGAAATTGTGCCAGAGCATGTGCTGTGCAGTTATAGCTCTGGTGTTTTTTAGCCAAAGGAACACCTCCAGAGTGACTGCAAACGTGCAGGAGGCAAAGCAAAGCTGTTTCCTCTGCCACACAGTAATGCTGGGGGAAAGAGTATGACCACACAGCTGCCTGTGCTATGGCAGGGAAACATCTGAGCTAGTTCAGACAAATTTCATTTAGCAGAAGTTGTCAAACTGCCACAAGATGTGGCTTCATATGGGCTAACAGGCAAACCTGGAAAGAAGGGTATACTAGCCCAAAGGAATATCTACAATACTTGGGTTCCTCAGTAGTTAACTTTAAAACTAGAATAGAGTATCTCTAGGTGGTTGGCTTTTAGACTATCCAAGTAGGAGAAAGGAATATAGATGGAGAACAAATCTGCAGGCTGCATTTCATGACTTGCTGCTCATACCTTTGTACCAGCTGACAGATGGCTTGGGAGCTCCTGTAACTTTGCAAGCCAGCTTGACTGTCTCTCCCAGCTCAGCTGTACAGTCTGCCAGTTCTTCCTCAAAGTCTGGAGGTACTGAAACATCAGGATTAACACGTTAGTCTGGAGGAGGGAGACTCTGTTCATAGGATGGCTGCTGCCCTTCTGCAATCCCTGCCAGCTCAAATGCATCTCTAGTGTCAGCTCAGCAATTTGTGGCTTAGAAGTTTCAATAATGTGTTTTTCTTCTCCAGTGATGCACATTTGCTGGGTTATTTTGCTGGAAAACGACATCCTCTGTTATTGACAAAAAATGTATGGATAGGAAGACAGGGAAGTGAGCAACCACTTCAGTCTCTGACTCTCCCATCAAAGGCAACCCTCATCAGCTGAAAGAGCCAGGGACCAACAGCTCTTCTCACCTCATCAGCTTGTGCTTTCCACACTTGGTTTACAGACACTGAAATCAGAAAGTCACTCATCTGTTGCCTAAAAACCTATACAGGTCCTGTATAGCTGTGTCAGTGACATACAGCCCTGTCTCTCTTGATGGTAAATGGAGTCAAACACCACTGTCTCATCCTGATAAAGATGCCTTTCCCAGCTCAGGTGGAGGCCATAACATTGCCATAATCATTCCAGTTAAAGCTTACTGCGTGCTGTCAAGTCCCAAGAGTTGGTATTTAGGGCAGTCTGTGCAGTGATTACAGGAAAGCCCTAGCTCAGTTTGAGAGGTGGCAGATGACCCTAAACGATTTCTCTCCCTCTTTTGCTGATCTCCTTCCTGAATGAGGGAGATCATCCAAGAAAAAGCTGGGAGGTTTGGGCTCTCTTGGGCCATACTCACTCCAGACAGGCTCGCTGATCCGCTGCTGGATGCCACAGATGTCCTTCACCCAGGAGTTCTTGATGTTCACCGTCCGTGCCTGGAGGAGGTACTTGCGGACCAAGTCTTCCCTCTCGTGCCAGATCTCAAATGCCCTGTCATCCCCTTCCACAAGGTCGTTCACATCTATGTTATTCAGCTGCAGGAGGGAAGGACAAGAAAGTCAACACACATCCTGTGTACTTAGGGCTGAATTTCAGCCACAACCTTTCCCTCAACTGAAATATCAGAGCTTAAGGAAGGACGTAAGGACGTGGCTTTTGTGAACCATCTCTGCTCAAGGTTTGAAATGGAAACAACTATTAAACACCAGCAAAGCCTCCTGCTGCCACTACATAACCTCCTCAGTGCAGGTGAGTTGTGCCATCCCCAATAAAGCTCTGTTAGATGTTCCAACAGCAAAAAAGGACAATTTGCACTGCTTTGAAAGAGTTTTCAGATTGCACAAGCAATGCAACGTGGCACTGGCTGAACAGAAATCAGTCACTTTGCAATCCTTTCCCCAGGAAACTTGACTTTCTGGGTACCAAACTGACATTTTCCTGGGAGTAATTATCACAATTCAAGAAAATAACACCCAGCATTAAAAGGTGTCCCAAGGGTGAGGTACATTGTCCTTAGTGCGCTGCTGCTGGGCCCAGGAACAGCACAATTAGGGACTACATGAAAAGGAATTAGGGACTACGTGGAAAGAAGTTACAGAGCGGGTGCTATCTGGACAGAGCACCTGTGTTTTTCTTGGAAACTGAATCTGCCAATCAATATCAAGTGGCTGGGTGAGGCAACAGAGGTGAACAAAGATCTGTACATATAAACTCGTTGCTGCACGGTGAAAATCCACTCACGCTTCTGATGGTTTCTGACAGGTTTATCAGAGAGATTTGGGGATACTCATAGATTCTGCTTGGAATAGGTCAAAAGGATTAAGAAACAAAGGAATAGGTCAAAAGGATTAGAGGGATATAAATGTGAAGTTCTCAATGCCAGAGGAATGCACATAATGACCAGACCTTCATGATGTTCTTGAAGACGTAACTGTAAGTGTCTGTCTTTGTGTCTCGCTTTGGTTTGCAGATCACAATATAGTTTTTGAAGAGGAAGACGTGTCTTTTGTGTCCTTTCCATGCCATTCTAGCTCCTGGAGCTCCTTCCCACACAATGAAGTTGCCCTGATAGGAAAAAGGAAGAGCACATAGTGATAAATCAGGAATAGTTACCACAATGATGTCTCACCATCATTTTTCAGTGAACAGTTAACAAGTATTTGCTGTTACATCATCACCCTAAGTGTGTCTCTTTTAGTACAGCACAGGAAATGTTTGCCAGTGTCAAAGGTGATGCATCAGACTGACAGCACCAACAGAGCTCTTGTCAGGCAGGTACACTCTTGGAAATGCTGATGGAAGATGTGTTTTGACTGTTCTGTGGATGCTTTATGTGCTCATTTGGTCTCCTTCACCAGAGCAGGACATTCATTTCACACACCTTCAGACATAAACAGCTCAGTTAGTGACATGGGTTTTCCCCTGTCATCATTAGGGAGAAGTAAGCACTCTTGAGACAATACTGGACTCTTTCTGATGTTGGAATGTGGGCAGATGAGTGCCCACCAGACTGTTGCTATAATTTAGCCTCACAACTTTACTCAGCAGTACACTGTGGCTCCAATGGAAGCCACGGGATACAAACAGGCAGAGTAAATAACTTGGCCAACATGACACAGTAAGTCTATAAAGAAACAGGAATTTGAGTAGGAGTGTTGAAAGTCCTAGTCTAATGTCCTAATAGCTGGGTCATCTTTCCTCTGGGTTCCTAAACCCCACATCTGTTTCATGATACAGACCTGGAGGAGCATGCAGGGCTTTAGAAGATATATGAAGATATGTGTGGGAGAGCAATGACCTTAAAGATCTTTTCCAACCAAAATGATTCTATGATTCTATGCCTTGCCCAGCAAACAAGGCTCTTTGAAAGAACTGTGTAGAGTTGAAGCTCACTGAGCCTTTTCAACCACTTGAGGAATCAACAGCAAAACCCACTCATTTCAGGAGCTGGCCCATGGAGCTTGCCAGTAATCATGTAGGGGCTCAAAACAGCCTTGTTTGTGTTTCATGAGCAGACTGGAAAGCCAAACAACTACATTATGTGTGAACTGCTCTATAAGTGTCTATGCTCTGGTGCTTCAAACCTGAATGAACCCAGGAGACCCATCTCTCTGATAAATGAGAAAGGCAATAAGTAAATACTCTCTTTCAGATGTGATGTCTAAAGGAGTTTCCTGTAGCACCAAAGCTTACTTAGAAACTATAAAGCTATGCACAGCACTAATGCTGGCTGAGCACTTCCAGTTACCTGTCGGATGGGTTCCCCAAGGCTTTCCAAGGTCCCTGGATAGTTCTCAATGAGGGAGACGTGGAGGTCGTTTTCTGCTCTGCGGGTGAGCGCAGACACAACGGCGTACGCCTGCTCCAGCAACGTGCAGTTCTGGCTGTTTCTTGCTTTGTTTCGGATTAATTCCTGTAGATGAATGGAAAAAATGTTACTGGACAGTCAGGAAAAAAGACTCAGCAAGCCACATTTCCTTGACAGTCAAAGAGTTTCCCAATATTTGATCCAGTTCCTTCATCTGAGCATCTTCCATCTTATCCTTTCACATGTGCTGCTTGGCTTCTAAAGTCTCTTCTTTCCTACCTATTCTGCAGCTTTAACAACTCACCAGATTGGCTTTTCCTTACATCAACTGGTATTAAATAAGGTGGAAGCAAATATCAGAGATGCTTCAGCGACTGAGAACCAAAAAGCACAAAGAAATCCTAATTGTAGCCACTATATTTCTCACGTGCTCATCCTGATGGTGCCAGGAGGCAAGCAATTTGTGTGGCAGTGCTAATATTGACTCTTATCAATATTAGAGTAATAAAAAGAGAGGTTGGAAAAAACCCACAGAATGGCAGTTATCCTGTACTTTGCACATTTGTTCCTGCTCCTCTCTTGCAGCAATGGAAAGTGCCCATGCTTGCTCCCTTTTCCAAGACATCCTTCATTTTTGATGTTTGTGTGCAGAAAAGTGCTCAAAATTAGAAAGTTCATGTTCTTCAAGCTATTAAAGTACAGAAATCTTTTGGCATGGCTGCCTTCTCCCTGGATATCCTATTTCCCATGAAAAACACTGTTTAAAATGCTGCCTTGAAGTATTTGTTGTCTGTGCTAGAACCTGAGGTAGCAGGACAGGTGAAGACATGAAAGTTGAAACCTGTCAGGATGGTAGAATGAGGCAAAGCTTTCCAGAGAAGAAACATTTCACCTTACTATAGTGTCCTTATAAAAGACAAGGAATGAAAGTGGTAACTCAGTATCTTGCACATTGGAAACTGCTTATTTTTGTAACACACCTGTTCCTGAGTGTGCAGCAAATTCATATTCAATTCACACCTATGTGTAGGATTAATATTTATGTATATAAGCATTAATTTATACATATAGGTATGTGTTTAAAGACCACATATATTTAAGGCTTGATAAACTTCATGGGGTTGGAGACTGTCAACTTCTACCTGGATTTACAAAACCATTTTGAGAGCACCATCAGGGGTGATGATTACTGTCTTAGCTTTCACTTGTAGTTGCATCAGAAGGAAGGAAAGAGATACAAAATGAAAACCCAGTCTTTTTCTACCCAAGTTGCACAAAGTGGAACATAAAGCTATCAGGAAATAAGGGTTTAACAAGAACTTTTCACCTTGATGATAGTCTGGTACTGCTGGATCCTGTTGATGGGTTTCTCCAGGTAGTGCTGCAGTGGTGGGATAAGTGGCTGTGAGGGATCTTCATTCATTAAAATTTCATCTGTGTATCTCTGAAAAAAAAAAAAGCCCACATAGAAGAATGAGGAAAAGCTGTTAAAAAGAACAACAGAAAAGATTACTCCATGGAAAATGTTCATTTGATGCTGGCTCATAGACCTGACTCAGTCAAAGCTGGATAGCTCTACCACACCATACATTTGTAACCCTCTCCCACCCTTCACCAGCTATTTACTTGGACTGCAAGATGTCTGAAGTGTTGAATTTATCTCCTTTTCCAATGCAGGATTGATGCTGCACAAGTGGGAGACCTGAGATGTGTATATGGGTATTAGGGAGGCTGAGAGGTTGTGTTGATAACTGGAGGGATCTGTGAATGTGAGGTGAGTGAATTTGTTTCCTAGCGAGCATCGAGTTGGATTAGTGAGTGGGAGGCTCATGGAGAGGGTAAAAGTGCTCAGGATATGGGCAAGAGTATTGGATGGACAGAGGAGCTATGCTGCTATTCCAGGGATCCATGAACAACTTGGATCATGGACCTGGTGCACTGTGTGTGTTTTTATTAGTGAAGTCCAATCTGGAGCAGCTGGAAAGGAGAAACAGAATTTCCCTGTCTATCCTAATATTTTATGTGAGTTCACTTGGCCTTATAATGTGGTGGCCCTTAAAACATCCCTTGGTTACAATGATATAACCACAGCCACATTCATGCTGTGTGATCTTTATAACATTTATAAATGCATAAGCACATGTAAATTGTTCCCATATTGACTGTATCAACCAGCAAGAGCTAAACAGTGTACAATGAATTATTGCATTTAGCACTGATTTCCCACAAACACATTCAATAATCCTTTTCAGGATCACATTGGTGAGCAATAATGATTTTCCTTGATGCAGCAGGTTATAGGATGCATGTTCAGCAGGTACTTTGGCTGCTGCTTTACCTTGTAGAAATCCTGGACAGCTTTGCTGACAACAATTGACTCAGCCTGTATCCTCCCCACCAGGTACTGGATGTACTTATTAAACTCTACTTTGTGCTTGATAAAGCACATGGCCACGTCATCGTCAGTGTCACACTGCTGCAAGCCTCGGAGGAAGGCACTGTGAGACAAAGGAGAAAGGACATCTGAGGAGAAGGTGCTCATCCAGGTCTACCTGCTTTAGCATGGGGAGTTGGGCTAGATGATCTTTATAGGT
Source organism: Colius striatus (assembly GCF_028858725.1). Lineage (NCBI taxonomy): Eukaryota > Metazoa > Chordata > Aves > Coliiformes > Coliidae > Colius > Colius striatus. Next base: position 56,343,866 of record NC_084763.1, read on the forward strand.
CCCTTCCAACTCCTCCCAGTCTCTGATCCTATGAATGAGGCTAGAACAGAGCCCCAGCAGCCAGACTTTTCAACCAGGCAATTTCAGGTTAAAGGAAATGACTGGGGGAAACTTGGGATGTTGCCACATTAAACTTCTCAATGCCTCTTCATCCAGAATGCTGCTGTCCCTCATGGCCTGAATGTATGAAATGCCCTGCATGCATAGTAGGGATAACATTCAAGGTCTTAGCTCAAGCTGGGAAGTTACTCCCTCCCCACATCCTTATGCTTCAGTTTAAGGATCAATGAGCAACCTATGTGAGTGAAGACAGAGATCCCCACTGTTTCATAAAGCATGTTGAGACAGGTTCACATGCACAAAGGTTTTTTGCAGTGTTGGTAGCTGAAGTTACTTTTGGGGCAAAACAAAAGGAGAGTGAGAACAGAGAGAGGGAGGAAGGAGAAGGGAAATCCATTCTCATGGCCCAGACAGGAAAAGTGCCAGATGTCCCACATCAGTGTCATCCCCATTGCAGAAGCAGTGCCCCCCAAGAGTGATTTCCCCACCATGCTTTTAATCACAATCTGCTCAAACTCCTGATCAGTTGCTCCTGTATATGCTGCTGCTCACACTGCTCAGAGCACACACTGCTCAGGGAAGGTGCTGCACACTCACTGGTCACTGAGCTTTGTGTGTGCAATATTATTGACCATCCCACTGAAGTAAGCCAAAAGTTAGGAACAAAGGGTAGGAAAACAGGGAAGAAAGGGTGATTCTTGTGCTGTTGGCAAGGACTTCTCCTAAGAATAATCACTTCCCATGACAGCAAGTGAGTCAAGGTGCAAAAGGAAGCCCCTTAGCAATGGAAAGCCTAAGGCACACGAGATGCTGTACAACACCTCTTCTCCCTGGCAAGTAAAAGTATTTCAGCCTGGACTTTAGGGAGTCACTCTGTGAACAGCAGATCTGCAGTAAATCCTTTCTTGGAGCAGGCAGAGGCATTGTACCATGGTGTTGTGCCTGGACAGTCTGCTCCAGCTGGGTGCATTTTGAATGCATGGATGTTGGCATCAGTTTTAGATGAGTGGCTGTGTCTATGAAGACACCACTGAAATGTCCATAGGACAACGCTTCTGTTTTATAATCCAGTTTCTCAATTACATTTGCTTACAAGTGGAAGAAATGAGCTGAACATATGAAACCTTGAAGCTCTGAAGGGTATTATGGGAGTCCCAGCCCTGTGCTCTGACTTCAGCTGTGCCACCAGCCATCATCTAAAAAGCATCATCATTTCCCTTTCCCCTCAGCATTGTCAGTGCTTCTTATCCTTCACAGTAATAACAGTTACTGTGGCTCTGACACCAGGTAGGTGAGCCCTTCTGTGGTCTGGACTGAAGGCAGGTGGGAATGCCAACCTGGAATGGAAGCGAGCAATGTCATCAATATTTCTGAAGATGGTGGATTTCTGAGTGGCAACAGCTCCAGGGACACTGGCACAGGTCTCAGTGTACTTAAGATGGTGAGTCTGGAGGAACTGTAGATCTTGAATGTAATCCTCTTCTGAAATCAACAGCTCTTGAATAAGAACACTGAAGGGGAAACAAACAGGTGAAAAGAAATCATCTCAATTATCTTTGACATGCTCAGAGGCTTTTAAGCTCTAAAACAGAGATATTTGATCAAAGGAACAGACTCTGGAGTGTGTTGGCTAGATCTTCTCTGACCACAAGAGGAACTGCTTATGGAGTGACATCTACAGACACATAGGGCAGGATCTTTGTAAAGCAGACAGTAGCAAATCCAGTGCCACATTTTGCAGTCCATTCTATGATCCTATGAAGCATCTCGATGACAGCACAGTTAGTGCTCTGCTGCACTGCAAGGGAGTAACACAAGGTTGTAGCTGTTTTTCTGAGTGCCTTTAGACATCAGCCTCAGAGCACCACAAAGTACTGAAGTTTAGGACTTTTGTGAAATCAGAGATCTTCCAGCATTGCCATGTAAACCCCTCAAGTCACCCCACATGATTTAGATTGCCTGGAACTATCCTAGGCTGAATTCAATTAAAGACAAACCAAACCAAGAGTTTACTGGGTGCTGGGAAAGGGGAGGTGACAGGGCTCAGCAGAACAAAAAACCCTGACTCTGACTGGAGGGACCTAGATGTCAACATTCATGTCAGTTCAAAAGACAGGAAAACTCAAAGGTGCAAACACCAAATGACAGCAGCTCACCTTAGCTTCCTTTTATATTCATCTTCAGAAACAAACACTCCAGGGAACTCAGGAGCTTCGGTTGTTCCCCACTCTGGTGACAGCTAAAACAGAAGAAAAAAGAAACATCATTCTTTTAAATGAACAGTGCTTTTATCAGTGCACACTGAGGAAGAACTTTTGTGTGTTCACAGTCCTAAACCAGTGTGAAGTTTCCTTTTTTTGCTGGGGGATGATTAAGCCTTTCAGAGCCAGGCACACCTGCACCACATGCAGAAATGTTGTCTAATCAGAACACAAAACAAGTCCAATCACGTCACAGAGCCCTTCAACAACCTCCTCATCCATCACTGCTTGCAAAAGGGATATCTCTAAACTGCATCAGGGGCAAGTAATTTTACATGGAAAATAAACACAGCACAATAAGGTTTTAGTCTGGAGAAGAGGAGACTGAGGGGGGAGCTCATTAATGGTTACAAATATCTCAATGGTGGGTGTCAGGATGCTGTTAGGGCAGCACTTTTTTCTGTTGTATCTACTGACAAGACAAGGGGTGATGGAAAGAAGTTGGAACACAAAAAGTTCCATTTAAACATAAGGAAACTGTTTCAGTGTTGAGCTGAGGGAGCCCTGGCACAGGCTGCCCAGGGAGGGTGTGGAGGCTCCTCCTCGGGAGGTTTCCAACCCACCTGGACACGTTCCTGTGTGACCTGATCTAGGTGGGACCTGCTTTGTCAGGAGGGTTGGACTGGATGATCTGTAAAGGTCCCTTTCAACCCCTACCATTCTGTGATTCAATGATTCTACCATCAATCACCTTTAACTTCTTGTCCAGGTAAGCTGGAGACACCCAGCCCTGCCGAGAGGGGCTTGATTTTGTGGGCTTAGTCCTGACCAGCCATTTCAGAGGGTGTGCTGAATCAAGGACTTCCACATATTGGCCTTCTTTCAAAGTGATGGTCTCCCTGTCAGGAGCAGCAGGCACGTAGTCAGCTGTGACCATGTAGACATCAAAGATCTGCAGGCATGAAACAACAGTTATTTTGGCCTCTGAAAACAGAACATGGTTAACATCATCAGCACAGAGGTGATTATCTGTGTTTAATGATTTGTTCTCCAGCCCTTGTACAGCAAAGAGAATCACTGTTTGCCTTTTGGAAGTGGAAGAATAAGTCTCCAGGAGGCTCAGGTTTCCAGAACTATCTGAGGTGGTTTGGGAAAGAAAAAGGTGCTAAATAACAGATGTGTTTTGACTATGTTGACTCAAACAACTTGTGAGCATCACAGTTTGATTCACTGTGCTCTGTCACAGATGCAACATAAAACTACCAGATATACCTAATAAAGTGAATACATCCCTGCAGGGGATGGAGATCTTTAAACCATAGCAGACTGGTCATTCTAAGTAAAGTCTTCTTGTGTCAAATGTGTCCATAAAGACATCCTACCTCTCCTCTGGAATCCCCATCTTCAGACTCAGAGGAGGACTCCTGGGCAATGGATGAAGGTCTGGAGCGTCCGTGGCGAGGAGAGGCAGAAGGTGTTTTTGATTCATCGTCACTTTCTGCACCTGGCACTCGAAGTGTGGCTGAAAAGCAACAGCAAAGTGTGACATCAAGGTCTCCAGTTTGAATGTGAAACAAATGTATAATCACTTTTGGTTTCATAAAAACAAACACCCCTAAGGAGAGCATTTGCAATCTTCAGTGTGATTACTTGGGATTCAATACAAACAACTGGGATGTTTTAACAGCTGAGGTTGCATGTGTTGCCACTGCACCGCAGAGATATTTGTAGGAGAGGTAATGCCTCTAGTTGTGATACAAGATAGAATTTGACTGCTACACAATCAGTATAAGATACACAAACCAGGACCTTTCATTTATCCAGCAAGTCACTGGAATTACTGCCCAGCTGTGGGCAGGGTTTTCAGACTTGATATTAAAATCTCACTGTGAGCTAAAGCTTGCAGACATGGGGAGCCTTCAAAACAGGAGCCTTCAGACTCAGGAGTGATGGATATCTGAGGAGCTTGAAATACCTAAAATGTTCAAAATAGGCTTCCAGTTTTACAACTTGCCCTCTGCTCTGAAGCTTACAGTTAATCCTGCTTATTTAAATAAGCTCTGCATGCATAAAATGGACAAGACCTATCTCAGTGTAATACAATAGCTTCTTTTCTGGTCCCAAAGTTCAGTTTTTACTCACTCTTATGAAACATCCTTAGTCCTAAGCATTTACAAATTGTCATATGCTTATGTAGGATGGCTGTGTGAGAATCTGCTTTATAAACCCCACTGCTACTGAAAGGCTAAATGACACCTTAAAAAAGAAGGAGACTGAATGTCCTTTTACACCAATGAAATGGTGTTTGCCAGCTTCCTTACCCTGACTTATTTTTGCAGACACCATTTCTGAGATACGTGAGGTGAGCTTCTGGAAGAACTCTTCTGAGCCAACATCAGCTAGTGAAATAGGGCTTTTGGGCACACCTTCAAGGTCTCCTGAAAAACAGAGAGTGTTTTCTGTTAGAGTGGGCAATGTCATTGGGAACTCATCTTCTCTCAGTAACAAAAGCTTCTGTGGAAGGAAGGTGTAATATTTCTTCACTTCCCCTGTCTTTACATGTTTAAAATGTACTTACTCACAGTTATTCCAAATAATTCACAGCCCAGTCCAGAAATGATCCAACATTTTGGACCATTTTAAGAGAAGAGTAAAAATTGGGTGGTAATAATAAACCAGAGAGCTGTAGATGTGAAGGGCAGGAGTAGCAGAGAGGAAATAACTTCTCTTACCTTCTTTTGTTTCAGAGGGATGAATAGCTCTGAAAAATAAGAAATAAAGCAGAATTAAAAGTCAAAATGTGTAGTAAAGAGAGTTAAATGAGAATCACTCCCTCCTCCTTACACCTTGTCCATGAAGGCTGGGAATACCTAGATGAGGACTCTGGTTTGGAGAGCAGGTGCTCATAGCCAACACTCACCAGGGCCAATATAACAAATGAGAAGTAGGGCCCCTGGCTCACATGGGCACAGACACACCCTGGTGCCTCAGCCTTTGAATCAAATCCTATCTGAGAACTGCCCTTGGTCCTGACTTTGGTTCTGCTTGGAAGAAGCAGCTGCTGAGGGAGCAGGTGGCAGAGGGCAGTAGCCTCCATCTCTCAGGGGCTACTGTGGATTTATTCTCAGCTGACACTGAAATAAAACTGACACAGTTGAAGACATTATGGCAAGTGAGATTTGTAGGCTCAGCCAGTTTTCAGCAAACCAGTGCTCAACAATTTTAAATGGCTTTGTTAGGAAACCAAGGACTGGAGGATGTGGAGGTGCTGCTTTCCTGACAGACCTGCTTGTATCACCTTAGGATGCCCATGTGTTGGGGAAGCAAGCTGACTACTGGTACTGCAGTGGTTCTGAGGCCCAAAGAGAACCTCACTACACTGACAGCTTTTACCAGCACCGAGTTCATCCATGCCAGCACACTATATTGTCAACACTGAGTGAAAATGCCTTCATATACATGAAGAACTACCAGCATTTGCTTGCATTTGATGAAGAGTGTTTGTGGTGTTTCCCAAGACCACAGCTCTGTCAACACACCAATGTCCTGCAGCCAACATCTCTGCCATTCCTGTGCTTTTTGCAGATGGGATGTACATTCTCATTGCACAAGCTGATCTGCCCTAATTCTCTGTCAGTAGGTAGGAAGCAGGAGGAAGCTCACTCCACTTGATATATGGCAAACCATGTATCACTAAATATGCCTGAGAGAGCCAGGGCACATCCTTGGGAGTGGAATAGCTGAGTAGAGACTGTCCCATCCTCTCCACACCAGCTCTTTAGGTATTTATCAGCATTTATATGGTCATTGTAAACACAAACTTTGTGAGAAGACCCTGTTCCCTTACTTTACCTGTGAAGCATCAATGTTTTTCAGTGTTGGCAAGGAACAGAGCCCAACCCTGTGAATTTTTTTGGCATTCTCCTTAGGAGAGGAAAAAGTAGGAAGGGTTTTATATGACCTACCTCAATACTATTTATGTCTTCATTCCTACCTCCCTAGATAACCAAGCATAAGTGGCTCAAAATGATACTAAAGTATTCCTAGCACTTTCCATCCTAGGACCTCAAACAATTTTAACTCTGGTGCTGAAACATGCATAGAAAACATCACCCAGAGTGAACAACAGAAAGCATCACCCAGAGTGAACACTGCCTGGAAGTGGCTCATGGGAACATGTGCAGAGTGGTACCTGCACTGCCCCACTTCAGCACAGGTACCCAAACACTTACCCCAGTGTGGTCATGATGGCTTCTGACACCATCACACGCTCCTGGGTCAGAACTTCAGCCTCCTTCACTGCAAAATTAGGGTTTAGCATTAGAGGCCAGAGGGCAGACAATGTCCTTTTCATGTGTTTAATGTAGGTATGTTTTCTAGAAGTGGATTGCTGGATACACCAGAACAGTGAATCTGCCCTGGTAGCAGCTCCTAACCTGGGATACATATTCTCACTTATATGATGCAAATAGTTTGCTCCTCTCCCTGTTCACATGGATGTATGATTGCCCTATTTCTCTACACCACTCAAGCTATCATCCCACAGCTCTTGGTACAATAAAAATAAGGGATGCAAGGAGGAATAACAGAAAAATGGAGTCTTTCACAGTGCTGTCTCTACTCCCAACCTGTATTTGCTTGTTCCCCTTCTACTGAAGGAATCATGCCAGGAGAGATCCTGGAAAGGTCTGCAAAGGGGGAATCAAATAACTCCAGCTGCCTTAAGGCAAGTCTACAATGCAAAACATCTTGGCAACGTTCAGCATTCGAAATAACTTCTCAAATGGTGACCTTTTCTAGTTATTCACATTGCCTTTCTTCCTTTCTTTTTCCTTTGTGCTTAAATTGGTTGTTTCTCAGACTTGCCTTCTGTTGATAAAGGAAAGATGCTGCTTTTAGTTCAAGATAGGGTCAGAGATCTAAAACGTTACAGAAGCAAAGAGTGTAATCATCTGCAAAGTCATGGCTAATCTTGGGAAAACATATGTTTTCCAGTCGTGGTGTGATTAATTTCCTCACCAGTCATGCTCATTTTTCTCTGAGGCACTGTCTAAAGGTTAAAATAGAGAATGTTTTTGTACTGTAACAAAGATTTACCATCTGTGACTTCCAGCATGGCGGTGCAGATGGACTGGCCAGCCTTGTTGGTAGCAATGCAAGTATAAGCTCCACTGCACTTCTTTTTAACATCCAACAAGATTAGACTGTGATGCATATTGGAACTGGCAAGTTTGTACCCAGGAGTGTCTGGTTTGATCCACAGGATGTCTTCCTGAGGCTGTTCTTTCAGCCAAGTGATAGTTGGTGGTGGATGTCCTAAAGGAAAACCAACACAACCAGCTTTAGTTTTCCTAGTGGTGCTGTTTATGGGCTATTTTGTCCATAAATGTTCTTTTGATCTGTTTCCTGATGCTTTTCCAGCAATAACAGGCACAATACATAGTAAAGGAACAGAAACCTTTCTGCAGCAAGCTCACAATGATGTTATACTGTCTTGTTAAACCAAAATGTTAATCAACACATCTTCATTAGACTGGTAAGTGTCATTATCCCTGCTTTTACATACAGTAAAATGGAGGTGAAGAAAATTAAGATGCTTTTCTGTAATGCACATAAATCCTCTTACAAAGTTGGGAGTAGAGTCCCAGACTTCAGGTAAAGGAATGAGATGAGGTTACAATGACTTGGGCCAGAGAGAGTGTAGAATATGTCATGAAGTTATGCAAATTAAGAGTTGTGCAAAGAGGCAAAGTATCCACTTACCTTCAACCTTTACAGATAATGTGATGCTTGCACCTTTTTTCACCTTTTTATTAGTAAACCTTTCTAGGAATCTTGGTGGTATCAGCTGTTCATGGGAATCTGAAAATGACATTATTAATGGAACAAGGTGACACCTTCTGTGTGAATCTGGACTACTGAAAAATCCCTGAGGGTTCTGTTACCACCTTCTGGGGCTTCTCTCACCTGCTTCTGATGGCTCCTCCTTCTCATAAGGATCTGTAATAGAAGGGAAAACCACAAAATGACAAACACAAATACCTTTCTGTTCCTGAGTTGAAAACAAACAAACAAACAAAAAGGGATTCCAAGGGATTGCTCCTTGCAGGAGATAATACAAAGAAATGTCTGTATGATTTATAACAAGCCCTCACTTTAACGAAATGAGTGATTAATGAGAGTGGGCAGGGATAAAATGTATGTTCATGAGATGACAGTCAGACTCTAGAGAAGTGACAATGATTCATTGGTGGACCAAGAACAAAGCACATCATCTTTTATCTACAGTGCTCCCCACCTCACTTACCTTGGCAGGCTTTCTCACCAAAAACATCACCATAAATCAGAAAGAGCCGCTGGAATAGAGAAAAGCAGGGGCTAAAATAGCCCACTACCTACATTTGACTACCAGCCTGGCCGATGAATAGGCAGAACCAGCGGAGTTGATGACAAATATGGAGTACTGGCCAGCATCTGCCTCAGTGACATCACGGATTTCCAGGGAGTGGAACTCCTGCTTGTCAGTCTTCAGGATGCGGTCGGAGGCCTTCAGCGGCTGCCCGTTCTTGAACCAGTAGAGCCGGGGCTGTGGGTACCCTGTGAGGAGCAGGCACAGACATGGAATGCACTGGCAGCACTGATTTGGGAGCATCTCCATGTAGGCACATCCTGAGCAGGAGGCAAGGAATCCTCAGCTCTGCCCAGGGCTATTGTTTGAAGGACGCTGGGGTCTATCTCTTCTCTCCAGTAACAAATAGCAGAACAAGAGGAAATGGGTTGAAGTTGCACCAGGGGAGGTTTAGGCTGGACATTAGGAAGAACATTTTACTAAGGGGGTTATTAAGCATTGGACCAGACTGCCCAGGGAGGTGATGGAGTCACCATCCCTAGAGATATTCAACAGACACATAGCTGAGGTGCTGAGGGCCATGGGTTAGTGGTGGGCCTGGCAGTGTGAGGCCTCTGTGGTCTTTTCCAGTCACATCAATGTTATGATTGTATGATTTGCCCAATTAGGAATGGCTGCAATTTCATGACATTTTATTTATTTGTTAAAGTTCATAGACTCATGGAATCATTTTGATTTGAAAAGACCTTTAAACTCATTAAGTCCAACCCCTCCCTTCACCCTGCCCAGCCCAGCACTAACGCACAGCCCTCAGCACCTCAGCCCCACGGCTTTGAGATCCCTCCATGGCTGGGCACTGCCCCGGCTCCCTGGGCAGCCTGGCACAGGGGCTGACACCCCTCTCAGGGAAACAGTTCTGCCTCAGCTCCAATCTCAACCTCCCCTGGGGCAACTCCAGCCCCTTTCCTCTTGTCCTATCACTTGTTACTTGGGAGAAGAGATGGATCCCCACCTCCCTACAATCTCCTTTTGGGTAGTTGTAAAGAGTGCTCCTGTCTCCCCTCAGGCTCATCTTGTCCAGGCTCAACACCCCCATTCCCTCAGCCCCTCCCCAGCACCCTTGTGCTCCAGCCCCTTCCCCAGCTCTGTCCATGCTCCAGCCCCTCAGTGTCCCTCGGGCAGTGAGGAGCCAAAAGTGAACACAGCACTGGAGCTGCAGCCCCACCAGTGCCGAGTACAGGCGGAAAAGGCTCTTCAGTTTGTCATGGTCTGTTGTTGGCTGCATGTGCAAATGCCTTTCAGGTTGAAAAGGTAACACTTAAGTCCGATTTGTAATGCATACAAAGGAAAAAAAGGAAGCCAAAACAGTTCTCAACTGGACAAAACAGGAGAATCCCCCCCTCTCCCTATAAGAGACAGCCAAAACCAGGAGGGTATTTTTGCAGGTTTTAGGCTGTAGCAGGAGCCCCCTCAGAGTAAGGCAAGTACAGGAATGTTTCATTTATTAAAAACAAATAAAAGGGACACTCTCACTGTCTTAATTCCTTATTGCTCCTCCATAATTAATATGCTCAGAGAATCACAGCACTGTTCTCAGAAGCCTGTATCTGTCATTATGCCTGGAGACATGGACACAGAATGAGACACTGAATCTGCCCAAGTCTGCCCAAAAAGTCATTATTCATTGACATGAACACATCCTTCTAGGTGATTTGTGCAGACACGGTGTGAGATGCATGGACATGGTCACAGCTGCAGAAGAGCACATCAGAAAAACTTATCCAGCAATTCAAGCTGACAGCAAACCCAGAACAACGGGCAGTGCTGCAGGCTCCCCTCACCTTTCACCTTCAGATGAAATTTAGCCAGTGATGCTCCAGGTGCCACATGAATATCATGAAGCTCATCAAAAATCTGGGGCAGTTGCTCCTCCTCAGTGGTAGACTCCTCCTGTTCTCGGCTAAGAAGCAATTAGGATTAGAAGGAAGAAAGTCAGCAAGCCAGAAAAGAGTTAGGAATCAGAATCACCTATTCTAAGTTTATTCAATCTGTGGGTTTTGTCATCATTGGCAACAAATTCAGCACCAAATGACATTAAAAGTAATGGAGTGATGCTATGAGGAAATATCCAGACCAGCCTGAAGGCAGCCAGAGCAAGTTTGCACATGACAAACGTCCAGCCGTTGCAGTTGCTGCATCTCAGCTGCTCTGGCTGTTCCTTTATGATGTTAAATCAGCAAAGCTAGGCTTGACATAAACAAATGGATTCACCTTACCAAGTCAGAAGTTAGAAGGAACTAGAGTTTGGTATTTTACCTTGAAATGTATCCTTTGGCACTGTAGTAAGAAGATGTCTCTGTTGCATCTGCCGCTGTCTCATAGTCGGTGCTGGTCACTGTGAGATGGAAAACAAAGTGTCTTCTACAATCTGAGCTTTGAAACTATTTTTCCTCCTACAATTACAGTTTCTCTACTAATCTGAGTGGCTGGCAGGTTGATTTCACATTGCTGCTGCAGCAGGATCCCACACAACCCTGGCTTATTAGAGGCAAATACCTTTGTTTATCTGCTAAGCTTTGCTCTGAGCCTTGCCTTGGAGCTGGTAAACCCAGATGAACCCAAAAGGTTTGCAAGTGAAACATGTGTTGGGCAACATGTACATTTTTAATGTAAATGGTGTTTTCCTTGAAAACAAAAGCGTATCCAGCTCTCAGCAGGACCCCTTCCCTTGGCTTTTCTACAGTGACTTTAGGACTTACAGTCCACTCGAAGCTCTGCCTTGGTTGAAGCAACTCCCATGTTGTTTTCAGCAAGGCAACGGTAAACCCCCATGTCAGTGGGGACCACGGCTGTGATGATCAGCTGGTGACACCCTTCCTGGTCCTCATTGATCATGTAGTGATCATTTTCTTCAATTGCTTTCCCATCCTTGAACCAGCGAACCGTGGGGAGAGGTTTGCCAACGACAATGCAGTCGAAGCTGACTGGGTATCCATCCTGTACCTCCTGGTTTTGGAGCTCAGTCAGGAACATGGGAGCTAAGGTCAGGGTAGTTAGGAAAGAAGAAAGGAAAAACTTGGTTGCATTAAAGGTTGTACTTTATAGAATCATTACAGTTGGAAAAGACCATTAAGATCATCAATTCCAGCCACTAACCTCACACTGCAAAGCCCTTCACTAAGCTAAACCATTTCTCTCAGCACCACAGCTGTGTGTGTTTTGAACATCTCCAGGGATGGTGACTCCATCACCTCCCTGGGCAGCCTGTTCCAATGCTTAACAACCCTCTCAGTGAAAAAGCTTTTCCTTATGCCCAATCTAAACCTTCCCTGGTACACCCTAAACCCATTTCCCCATGTTCTATCATTTGTTACTGGAGAGAAGAGATCGACCTCCAGGTAGTTGTAGGGAGTGAGCATGTCTCCAAGAGCACTGCTCCCCAGTGGCTGCAGACTTCTGATTTCTAGGGGTTTTAAATTGAAGTGTGATCTCTTTTCTACAACAACAGTCAAGAAGAAACTCCCTGACAAACACTGTGGAGATATTGCATTGTACTATAAGCATGTCAACACCTCAGCTGCAAAGCATATTGCCTCTGCACCTCTCCTTACCAAAATGTGTCGTTTGTCCCAGGGCTGCTCTGAAAACTGTTTCATTTATTTAACAGCAGCATTTATGGCCTTGTTATTGTAGCAGCAAGCCATTTCTACTGTGAAAAGCAGCTTTGTAGACGAGTCAATACTTTGCAAGCCCCTCCCTTCACGCCCCACCTCCCTCCTCTCTGTCTCAACGAAAAAGATTCCTTGGTTTTCCCCAAAGTGCAAAGTTTCCAGAGAAACATTTGCAGCCAATGGAAAAGGAAGGCTTTTTGGAACCTGTTCATGAATGAAAAGATCAAAGATCACATTGTGACCTGCTCCAGCTGCCTTTTCCAAACAGCTTCGCTGCACCCACCTGTGTCAGAAGTCAGCAAAGGCGGTGGGGGTCTGGCTGGTGGGACAAACTTCCCATGGGTGGGGGGTGTTGCTTTCCCAATACGCAATTCAATCTTTTTAGGGCCTTGTTCCAAGATGTCAATCTCCACAGGGATCCCCAGAGCACCAAACATCTCTCCAAAGCGACTCGCGGCGGTTTTGGCCTCGGACATGATTTCAAACTTGATGTAGATGTACTGGTCATCCTCACGATAGGTCTGATGGTCGACCACCTCTACGTCCCCTTCGTCTGCGCTGACGAAGAGCTCTTCCTCCACATCAGATATCTCTGTTGAGATCTTGGCCCTGAAGAGTCTGTGGAGTCTCCTTCCTGCTTTACGGAAAGCATCATCCAGCTCGCTGCCGGACGAGCTCTCTGTCTCACTGTCGGTGCTCTGCTTAACCCGCTTCTCCTTATGAAGAACTTGAGGTTCCTGAGTGCCAATAACCACCTTAGCACTGTGTGAAACCTTGCCAAATTTATTGGATGCCTCACAGGTGTATTTACCTGCATCTTTCCTGTCCAGGCCGGTGATAATCAACGAGCAGGTCCCATCACTGTAATTGTCTATGTGATAGTAGCGACCGTCTGAAAGCTCTTTCCCATCTTTCAGCCAACGGACTTTCATGTCACTTTTGCTGTGGGCCACACACTCAAGGTGCAGAGTGCTTCCAGGCTCGCCAGAGAAATCTCTGAAAGTCTCAGAAAACACTGGGCACTCTTGCTGCTTGATCTCTTTCCTGACTTTGTAGCCTTTGAACGCAGCTTGGATCTTCACGGCAGCCTTGTTCATGGAAGGATCATCTAAATCTGGTAACTCTGGTTCGGCTGGTTTAGCAGCTGGGGCAGCCACAACAGTCTCCACGTGGGATTTCTCCCACTGCTTCCATAATTTGTCTGTGGAGATGGACTGAACCTTGCTAGTAACACTGACACTTTTCTTCCCAGCTTTCTTGAGGTAGTTTACAAGTGAGGGAGTCCCAGCTCTAGACTCATCATCTGAGCTTGTGAAGGAGAAATCTGCTTCTCCTGTCCTAGCCAGCTCATCACACGTGGAGTACTCCTCTGAGTAATAGTGAGACATCTCTGCTTCCTCCTTCCTCAACTTCTGAAGCTTCTCATCCTCTTCAGGCACCTCACTGATGGAATCCAAGGTGGGCTCCCGGCTCATCCGGCGTTTCTTGGCCAGGGCTTCCCACAGGAGGTGAAGATCTCCCTCCTGAGCAGCCTCAGGGGGCAAGCTGGGCTGCACACGGCCATCCAGCAGCTCTTCTGCTTGCCTCGCAGCGGGTGCTTCCCTGGCAATCTCTTTGAGCATTGATGCTGTTGGAACTGAGGAGAATTAAACTGATAAGTCATTGAAAGACAAAGTCTGTGAGTGAGCTTTGAGAAAGCACATGGCAATGTTATTCTAAAGCATGGGCATTTAACTAAGCCTTCTGTTGAAAACTTCATGCAGTTGAGAAGTTAATACAGTTAAATTCATGGTCTTGGGCACTTGTTCTAGGTCAGCCTGCTCTGGGCAGGGCTATGCTGTCTTTCCAGCCTCAACTGCCCTGTGATTCTGTGCTTGCACTTAAAACACAGCCAAACTACATTTTGTTGTGGGTTTTTTTCACATATAAACCCAATAAAAACCTTTCTGCCCTTTTAAAACGTTGCAGTTGATGAATATCTAGTTAAGACTGTCTGTAGAGCCTGGAGAGCTGTTCAGGCTCATCCTGGTTTACAGTTGGATGAGGCTTTGCTGTTTTGAATAGATCTTTGGTGACTGTGTGAGCTGAGACTCCCACCTCACGTGGAGGCATCTGCCTGTTTACATGTGTCTGGGTCTGAACGTTGTGAGTTGGTCTCTGAGACACATTGACTTGCCTCTGCATGGTGCCCAGTGCTTTTTGAGATGCTCCAGGCTGTCTAGGACATCCACATGTGGCTGTATGAGTGACCTATGAATGCTCTGGGTCCCTATGGAGAAGGAGATGGAGGCCAGGGGTGATAGCCTGAAGAGCCTCAATGATGCTACATACCTGTGTGTGGGCCACTGAATTCCACCTATAGGGCACAATTTAGCTTCCTAAACACTATGACCCAAAGCCATTTGAGATGTTTTTGGACAGGAGGCTGATAGATACCATGTAGAACATACAAAAGAGCACTTTCCTTCTGAAGTGGTAGTTAAGGCCAGCAAGGATACCTTAGGACACCTCAAAAGGTACCAGGAACTGATGTAGATGCAACTATATCCCACCATAAATACTGGACTCAGGAAAATCTCACCTGAGCAGCTCAGAGCTGTCAGGGATTCAGAAACATACTGGGCAATAACAAATAGGAAGATAACAATTCTTGGGGGATGTTAGGCACAGCTTGTTAAAACACCATTAAATCCAGTCCAAGCTGTCCATAAGCAGAACTGATTTAACATCACAGGAAAGCACTCTCTGTACCTTCAAGGCACAAACTGGCAACAGATTTGACTTCTGGAGAAACCATGCAGGTGTATGTGTCCTGATCTTCAGGTTTAAATGCATGAATGATGAGTATCTGCTTTTTTCCATCAGAGAGGATCTCGTATCTCCCCCCAGCGTGTATTTGCTCTTTTCCTTTGAACCACGTCACTCTCTCTTCGGTTTCAC
Organism: Colius striatus; assembly: GCF_028858725.1. Taxonomy (NCBI): domain Eukaryota; kingdom Metazoa; phylum Chordata; class Aves; order Coliiformes; family Coliidae; genus Colius; species Colius striatus. The sequence goes on from NC_084763.1 coordinate 56,359,087, forward strand.
TTGATAATTTGCACTCCAAGCGAGCCACCTCACCTTCTGAGACTGATCCTCCCACCAAAGGATGGGTGACTGTAACTGGAGGCTCTGTAATCACAAAGAAAAGTGGATTAACACAAAGGATATGTAACAATTTGTGTCTAAGGCACTCAAGATGACTATGAAATATCCAAGCATCCCATCCTTCATTCATAGACTCATTAGCTGTTGTAGAAAACCAAAGGAAAGAAAAGAAAATGAATGGCAGCATCCAAAGTTTTCACTTCCAGAATCAAAATGACTTTAAAAACTCTCCCAGTGGTTAAACCAGCTCCATTTCAATATACACATGCAAAAGGGGTTGCATTTTTCACACTCTTGTGTTTATTTGCTGATCTTCATTTACCCATCACCAGTATTCAAGCAGTCCTACAGGTTCTGAAGGACCTTAACACTTAAAAGTGAGGAAGTTCTGAAGGGAGGCAAGAAAGAAATAGTCAAAACAATAAAAAAAGAGATTCTTGAGAGTGGCATTCATCCCAGTCTTGAAAGTAAAACAAAACACAATTAGAGCAGAGTAAAAGAGCAAAAACTCTCAAAAAGCATAAGGAATAACCTCAAATTTCTCTGTGTCTTTTTTCCCTTTTCTTTGGAAGGAGGCCTGTTAACAGCATCCTGTTGGTGTGACAGCAAGACTCAAAATGAAGGCAAGAGAAATGCATTCAGCACAGAGAGGTTGATTGGGATGTGGAGCACACAGCTGCATTCCCACGGGCATCACGCTTCTGAGCATCATCTGCCCCTCTGCACACTTCACTGGGGTGAGGGGACCCCTGCCCAAAATGCCCTGGGTTTGTTGAGGACAAAGCCAGCAGATGCAGTGATCTGGGTCCAGCACTGGCAGATGTTATACTGCAAAATCAACACTCATTGTGTGGCTGAGCCTTAAGCAAAAGAGGGTTTTTTTGGTCATTATTCTCACTTGCAGAGTTTTGTGGGGCAGTCAGCTGTCACAGAAGGAGCTGCAAGAAAAGAAAGACTCTGGCAGTGGCTCTCCATCCCACTGGAGCTTCCAAACTTTCACCAACAGAGAGCAAAGGAGCTGTGTCCTCCAGCACTTCTTTGGGGGGGTTATTGAAAAAGATGGCAAATAATAGGAGAGGGAAAGATGGGTGAAGAAGACAACACTGCCCACCCACTGCATCAGTACCAGGGTCTCTCAAATGCATTCCAACATGCTCCTTTTGACTCATTCCATCTGAACTCCACCAGAAAAGAAACTCCTGGTGACTGGGCTACACATGGATGCAGTGCAGGCTGCAAGACAGCTCAATGCAGTTGGGAGAAAAGACGTTCAATACTAACAATGCAGCAGATTTTGCTCACAGCAGCCCAGAACAATTTTTCCAAGCTCTTTCTCCTCTATTGTGCTGGCAGCAAAGCACTGGAAAGATGTTGCAGAGTGAACTCTTGCATGGAGGTGCCTGGAATGGGTGGAAGCAGGCATGCCATGCGAAACACAGGAGCACAGCAGCTTGCAGTCCTCCATGGGGACATCTGTCCTTTCTCACCTAGCCACACGGTCTGAGGGAAGTGCACTGCCTCACTGGCCCCAACTTTGTTTACAGCCGAGACACGGAATCTGTAGGGTTCACCTGGGGTGAGATCATCCACCACAAGCTCTGTGTTTGGAGTAATGCCCTTGCTGCATGACTGCCAGCCAATGCCTGGGATCTTCCTCTCCACGTTGTAGCCTAGGATCTCACAACCACCGTCGCTCAACGGCTTGTACCAAGACAATGTTACAGAGCGACTGTTCTTACTTAAAACTTCTGGCTCTTCGGGTGGATCAGGGTGGGCTGAAGGCACAACAGAGGTCCCATGATGTAATAAGGCTTTATACTAAAACAACCAAGAGCCTTCTACAAGCAATGAGAAGGAAGCACAGCAGATATTAATATTTGTCTCATTGTAAAGCCAAATGGGTACGTGCCCGTGACCGTGAGATATATCCGAGCATCACCGAGTTCTTCATCTGCCCTGTCCCATGCAGTTCTTCATCTGCCCTGCAAACAGTCATGTCCCTACTGCCCTCTCAGATACTTAACCTCACATTATTTTTGTGATGTTTTCCTGCTACTTTGTCCCATGCAGCTCCAAATAAGGATGACCCTGCACTATCTGTATCATCAAAGAACCTAGCTGAAAACTTCAAGCACATTTAGGTCTTGATTGTATTTATTACAGGTCTGGCTTTAATGGAAATCCAGTTATTGTTGGACTGCAGAGTAATTTACTTACTTACTTCATTTATTTAGAGCAATTCCACAGGAACAGTGGGACCTGCTATATATATGTCACAGCATCAGGCAATAACAAATAAATACATCATGGGAATACTCTGGTTTCCTACCAGACTGGCTACTGATGACCATGCTCAGTGCACTGGAGAATGTTCCTCATCAAATTTTCACTTTGGCTTAGAAGACAGAAAAAATCCTTTTAGTCTTCAAGTTCAAGGCATTTATCAAGCAAATGCCCTGCCATGATGTACCAGTCCAATATATTAAAGGCAAATAAGGTTATCAGCCAGTTCTGGACACCACAAACACTCCTTTCCACATACCATATAAGCTACTTTTCTCTACTTTCAGTCAAATTTCATACAGAAAAGCCATCAACAGGAGGAGTTTATGAGGACAGTATTTTGTAACTCCCAAAATGTGTCTGAAATAAGGTAACACTTTTATATCCATCAACATCCAGTTCTTTTTGTGGAAATGACTGCACTACATCAGAGACTTCTCAAGTGACAGAAATCATTAGACAAACAGACTCATACTTTAAAAGACGGTCAATCAGTGGCTCTTGAACACCTCAGCTACAGTGGATAGCTAAAATGCATTGCAATTATAACTATCACTGGGGTTGTGCTGACATCACCATTGCTGGGCAACCCACCCACCTCACTGTGGGAAGGAGACAGACCTTGAGTGCTGAAACAGATGCTGATGAGTCATTGATCTAATCTGCCCCACAAGGGAACTGGGCAACTATCATCTTTTCTACTTGTAAGCTCCTCTAGGAGCTATTAACCTGTATTTCTCAACTATAAGGTGTGTATTTCATGGATCTCATCCACACAAAGGTGTTGATATCAAACTCATTAATTTGGAATACTGATTGTCCTCCATTTGAGTGGATTAACAGACTTCAAAAGGTTCTTTGATGCCCAGACAACTTTTCCATGTGTGCTCTGGTTCAGCTCCCTCCTGTGTCCACATGTTTGCTGAGGGTGATGTCGAACTCTGAGAAAACTGGTTTCCATTAGATTTCACACTATATCTTACAAAAGGCTGCAGCTAAAGAAAGCTGGTGAAGATCTCTACTATCTTCTGATGGGGCAGACTGTTTCTGACCAAAGAACAAGTTGCACACTAGTAACTTGTCCCACCAGCTTGGGACATTCAAGGGAAAGGGAAAAGAATCAGTGCAAAGGTTAGAAAATTCAATGTTGGAGCTCAACAACAAAGTCTGAAAGTGCAAGTGTCACTGAGCTGGAATGACAGACACTTACCTATCACAGACAGCTTGGCTGATGCAATTGCTTCCCTGGAAGCAAAAGTCACCTCTCCAGAATGATGTAGTTTGGCACTTTTCAGAATAAGTTTGTATTTGTTTCCATCTGCTTCCACTTCCCAGTCTTCACCTGCCTGGATCTCTATGTCATTATTATACCAGGCAACTTCATTAATTGGCACAGCTTCACTTAGAACACAGCTAAATGTAGCTTTCTGCCCTGGAGAGACTTCCACATCTGTGAGGGGCTGCAAGATCTGTAGGCGCCATCCTAGAGGTAAAAAGAGAGAATCAAACCTCTTACTTACAGAAACAAATCATGGCAAGGGATTTTGTGAATATTTATGTTGAAGCTCTGGACAGACAAGCTTTGGGTACCAAGGAGATCATTAAAAGGGAGGTTATGTATCTATCAATAGTATTGCTGAGGACTGAAACCTTCCCAACTGTCAGGAGCAAAAACCAACTTAGCAATGTCTTTCTTTCCAAAGTGGCAGAAAACTACAATGGAGATACCATGGCACAACTGAGGATGACTGTTCTTGTACTCTGTAAGAGGATCTGATCCTCAAAGGGGTCTCCAGTAATAGCATCAAATACACAGGTACAGAGGTGAGACTGCTGCTGACATAACTCTCATCTCTGGAGCTCTGAAGTCTCTATAAACACAACCCAATTAACCAGAGCAATGTCAATTGTGAGACAGTCATTTGTTGCTAACTCATTGCCACGTGATGCTGCCTCATATCCATGTCATGGCTTACAGAGCAAGAAAAAATAAGGAAATTACAAAATACCATCCATTTGTTGTGTGGGAAGAAGATTTAGGTAAGAAGCAAGCAACAAATGCAACTTTTCCTCTCTGCTACTCATTTCCTGGCCCATTTGCCCTTTCCAACTGGAAATCAAAGTCACCCCGAGCACGAGTGCTTCAGTTACCTTTCACTGTCAGGAAGGCTGAGGTCACTGCATCACTGCACATAAATGTCACCCTGCAGCTGTCTTGGGGAGTCAGGTTCTTCAGCAGCAGAAGATGCCTCAGCCCGTTTTCAAAGTAAACCATCTCAGTGTTTTCTGTGGTTTTGGCAGGCTCATCATCAATCAGCCAGTTGTAGTTGTAGCACTCGGGCTTGGAAAGGTAACACTCAAACAAGGCTTCCCCTCCTTCCACGGCTTCCACATTCTCCAAGCCCTGGACAATGCTGTTCTTGGCTAGTAAAGAAGGACAATGAACAGTGTTAATTGTTTGACCGTGCATATCTGGACATCAACAAGTCTTGGAGCACTGGATGATTCCCACTGCTGGAAAGATGATGGAAAGGGTGTGGATAAGATAAACTGTGCTTGTAGGTTATTGATTTCAGCTACCCTGTAACACAACGCTATGCTTTAAAAAGTTGAAGCAGTGAGACATCTTAAAAACCATGGTAAACCTCTAGCATTTCGTCTAGTCTTCCTCCAGAAACCTCACTTGTGGTTTTACAAACAAAGAAAAACATGTTGGTGTGAATATAGAATCACAGAATGGTAGGGGTTGGAAGGGACCTTTAGAGATCATCTACTCCAACCCCCCTGCAGAAGCAGATCCTACCTAGATCAGGTCGCACATGAACATGGCCCAAGAGTCAATGAGAAGGGAGAGCTCATGAAGATAAAGTGTAACTAAATTCATTCTGCTTTACAGCAGGAAACATTTCCCATAGACCTCCCAGGCAGCACAATTCTCATCACAACTGGGAAGATGTGACTCCAATGTCAGCTTGTGATAAAACCTGACTGGCTTTCATGCAAAGCAAATGCAAGAGAATCTTACAGCTGGCAAAGCTACAGTGACTGTCATCTGAGTTAACAGCACGATTGTAAAGCTGCCTCTAGGAAACACACACACACAAAATCTCACAAAATTTGCAGGAATGGTGTCTTGAATAGTAAATTCCTGAATTAAATCAAGAAGCTTTGTGATCAATACACTGGGTTCGTTTGCTCCTGAGTGCATGGTGAGTTGTCACTGTCAGAAACATGCACAGAAACCTACACACTGTATCTGCCTGCAGAGCCAGGCATCAGCTGGCTGTGGGACATGAGCAATCAGCCCAATGCAAAATTAAACCTGGGCTAGTGCTTGTGGATATAACCTGTGTTAGATCAGCTGCATGGACAAGCTACATGCACACAGTGGGAACGCAGGGCTGAGTAAATACACTTCACACAAACACAGCATGGTCTATAACAGCAACCAATGCCTGGAGACATCCCTGTGTAGGTCTCTATCACCATTGCTCTTAGCAAAAATAACCCCAAAATGATCAACAATTTATTCAATAACCAAAAAAAAGAAGAAAAAAGCATGAGTGACTAAAAAATGTGCATCTCTTATAGTATCCATGCTTGTGGAGAATATCTAGCTTTGACAGAATGAAACCAAGCTGTTTATCTGTTCACTTTTAGAGCACTGGTTTCCCCAGCTGCAAGAAAGCAGACAACTGGAAATCCTACATCTTCTGGGATGCTTTTAGGTTATGCTGATTAATGTCTTTTTACATCCCTGAAATGGAAAGCGTTTCTGAACACAGAAAATATGACAACAAATAACAGCTTGCTCTTCTCTACTCACAACTCTGCTTAGGCAGGAAGGCAGAGTTGCCTAACAAAACACAACAATTCAGCATTGGAATCAGAATCACTGCTCTTGCTGATCGCATCTAACCCAAGAACACTATAGAGAGGAAAAAAAATCCCAAACACCAACAATCCTAAACCTATTGTTAATATTGGGAGTTATTCTTTCTCAGGGCCCTCACCAGTGCTGATGAGAAGGCAATTCCTGAGTGATTGAGACTGGAAATGTGCAGAATATCAAGCTACCTTAAGCTGAGCTGGAAATGAAACTCCACCTTATCCATTAGCTACTGCTTTTAAGGCACACTGTGTGTGAAAGGCTTTCTGTAACAGTAAAGAGTGCTCTTATGATTCCTTTGGACCAAGGTTACACCTGTGGTTTTACAGTAATTCATCAGCACTCATTCATCCCAACTGATGCTCCAGTTCGTTGTAGAAGAGGTGAGACGTGTAAATGGGGGAATAAGTGAGTGTTAATCAGAACTCAGCTCCAGTGAAATTGCTGCAGTTTCATATTCAATTCCCATTAACTCCCAACTTCTCTTAGCATAGGTTTCAGTACTGAACACCAAAGAGCAGGTATCAGATACGTCCCTTATAGGGAGGTGCTCCGTGATTTTTCCACCTCTTTTATTTGGAACCCACGATAGTCTTCCTCTTTGGCTGGAAGACCTCACCTTGAACATCAAGTGCAGCCATCACTTTAATGCCTTCAGCTTCACAAGAATAGATGCCAGTGTCTTCTGGTACCGTAGGATTAATTTTTAGCATGCTTACATTCCAGTCCTGCTCGATAATCACTCGCTGCCCATCTGCATGTATTTCCTGATCATTTTTCTTCCAGATGGCGTGAACTGGCCTAGAATATTGGCATATGAACTCTGCTGGGCCATCTTCATCAACAGTTATATCCTGCATGGGACTGACCACTTCAATGGTTGGATCTGTTAACCAACACGTCAGGAAGGACATGCATTAGTGGAGCCTCGTGAAAACCGCGACTTAGAGATTGCTGACAAGCACAGAGGCTGTGGGGAGCAAGCAGAGTGGCAGTGCAAGCAGGCAGCTGACTGGGCACTCTGGGGATTAGCAGTTTAGTCTGTGCTTCTGTCAGCATCAAGCAGGATTAAAGCCAAACTGGTACATTAGAGCGTAACTATCACACTGGCAAAAATGGGCCACCAGCAATGAAGGCTTGTGCTTTAACAGTCCTGAATGTGAACTTCTGTGCAAGAACAACTGCTGGGATTCCCTGCAGGCTTAGTTTTTCTCCTAGCATTGCTGAAATCCTCTAGAATAGGAAGAACTGGATGAGAAATGCTTCTCCTTCCCAGAATGTGACAGGAGCACAAGTGTGAGAGAGGACTGCAATGGAGGGGCTGCTGAGAGTGGCTCCCTGCAACATTCAACCTCACATAGCAATAGGAAAACGCCACAAACTCTACTGAAGGCTCCCCTGTGTGAGCCAGCTGCAACCCTTCCTTGGAAAGAAATGCAAATACTCAAATGCAAATGCTCATTCCTGTGCTGTGGTGGTGATGGCTACATGTCAGGAGTCGTTGGCAGCACGAGGAGCAAAGATCCAGGACAACTGTAGCAGAAAATGGGCACTTTGCAGGAGACAGGTACTTATTGTTTGGATTAACCACGTGTTTCTCTGCAGCACAGACAGTTTAGGGAGAACTAATATGGTTTCCTTTCCAGCAGCTGATACAGAGATCCAGCATGAACCATTGCAGTCTCAGATGGAGAGCCCATAAGATGCTGAGAGCAGCAGGATATGCAGCTCCTCTGAAGAAAGTGAGACCCGTGAGGCTGCTTTTAAGCATCCAGTCCCACTTTTTAAACACCAGTTCTGCTTCTTGGGGGCAGCTGTAGGGCACAGTAGACATATTTAACCTTAAAATACTATGAGCTTCCAAAGCAGCCAAGGAGTCCCTCCTCAGGTGTCAAATTGGACCACTTGTATGCAACTGCAATATATATGCTAAAAAGAAAAATCTCAATGAAGTCAGAAAGTGGAAGTGTCTCTGCAACAGCCTTCCCATCAGAACTAGCCAGCTTCTCCCAAAATCAATAGGGCCCCAATGGGACATAAAAAGATGACAGTCAGAGAAAGCTGATATATCTCCTTATCTTTCAGAGAGTTGTTCTGATCACAAGCCAGCTGGAATCAACTACACTGGACCTCTGCCTGGAATGCTCCTCTTCAAACTGGTGCATCAGGTCAAGGCTGTGAGATGCTACCAGCAGATCATGGGAAGCAAAGACAGTGTTGCAAATGTCTTTTATAAACCTGTTGCAAGGCTTGATCCTGCTCTCTAAGGCTCCCTCTGCACGTGTGTTTATGGAGAGGAGGCATCAGTGGCAGATCATGGAGCATTTTTGTTTACACCAGGAATCTGTGCAGGAGGGGAGTACAACACCATCTACTTTCATAAGATGCAGACCTGTGCTCCTCAGAGCAAATGTCACCAGTCATACACTATTGTGTATGAAAGAAATCTTGTCTTAATAGAAGCACAACATATCCACACACATATGTTTACTAGCATGAGCTGTGAGGTTGGACTAGATGATCTCATGAGGTCCCTTCTGATATGAATGATGCTGTGAATCTGTGAAATGGAACTTCTCAGGCCCACTGAAGTCCTTTGCCTGGAGAGCTCAGCACCAGGTTGTGCCTCTGAAAACATGGAACTCAAAACTTATACAAATGGAGGTAGGATTTTATGAGCTTACACACTGTATTGTTCTTTCTGATATTAGGAAGAAGTGAATGTAGAAGGGACATGAAAACATTGTGGGTTGTTTCTGTTATGATAGCTGTAGCAAAGGGGTAGACTTTAATAAAGAATTACATCTCTTTATATCTCTGTATAAATGAATCCCTTTTAAGGCAACAGAAAAGGACTGGATGGGAAGGAGATTGCTTTATCAAGTCTGGAGCTCAGTGTTATTTGCAGCTTGTGGCTACCCTTACCAAATGAGAGAAATATTCATTCAGCAGACCAGAAGAGCTTTGCTAGTGCAGTGATGACCATCACTATTCTGACAGTCAACAGAAGAGGCTCGTTTAGTCACTGTGTTACCCAATGTCATATACCCTTTGGTTTCCAGGAGGAGTTCTGGAGTCATCAATATAACAGCCCAAAGTCTTGTCTTGGGAACATATTGAGCTCAGTGCCAGGAGCTTATCTATGAAGCAGCACAGTGGTAATTTAGTGAGTTTCCAGCTACATAATGCTTTTGTGGTATTATAAAAACAGTTGATGAATAAAATCAGGTGCTACCACAGTGGTTTATGCCCAGCTCTACTTAGATGTCAGGTGAAAGCAGCAGCCCTGACCCTGCAACCCCTTCTCACCTGAAGCACTCAAAGTGTGGTTGTACCTGTGAGGCTTGTGAAGCGAGTATGGGTGATTGGCAGAGGTGGGGGGTTGCAGGACACAGAACTGTGAAGGGATTTAGTAAGGGTAGCCTGGAAGGCAGAAGCAGTAGTGCACTGAGCAAGTCCAGAGGTGGCCATGTGTGTCTTACTAACAACCAAATACCTTTGACTAATAATTTAGCTGAAGATATAAGGGACCCAGCTCTGAAGGTGACAGTGCCTGAGTCGTGGCACGCCACGTCATTTAGGGTTAAAGTGTGGATGATCCCGTCCTGCTCAGAGATTTCAGTCACAAAGTTGTTGTGGAGGGGAGATCCATCGAGCCACCACTGCACGTTCTTCACGCCCGGGTGCGAGAGCTGGCAGGTGAACGTGGCTGACTCACCCACAAAGACGTCTGTGTCCTTTAAACCAGAAACTATGACTGCTGCTTCTTCTGTACAACAACAGAGCAAGAGAAGGTGCCAAAGGAAAACAAAAGCATGAACACACACAGGTTGCTTCCTGCAGAACCAGCCCAAGCAACAGTGCAAGTTGTCCATGGGGAGTTAAACTTGTAACGCTGTTCCAGGGGAAAAAAAGAGCTAACGTTTTCCTTAAGGCATTTTAAAAACCATCTTCCATCAGCCACCCACTTGCAAGTGCAGTGTGAGTATCTGCAAACACTGCTGCACTGGAAGGAAACTCTACTCCATGACCAGGTCATGACTGGCTCTCCTGTGTATTGCAGCCACCTGCACTGACATTGACATTGATGCGGGAGGCAGAGAGATAGCTCCAGGTTTTAGTGTTTACTCAGAGTGCTATGAAAGAGTAATAAGATTATCAACAATGATAGAAGCTGTAATCAGCAATAACAAGAATTCTGGTACTTTTTACAACCACTGCTCCAAGCACAGTATGGTCAGTACTTGGAGCTACCTTAACCTATAAACATTGACACAACCTCAGCCTGGATGTAAGAGCTTACATCTTCACTGAAATCAGGAGAGCAATGAATGGACCTGTTTGCACCTGAGACAAGTTTGGGCCTTTACTGTCAAAGATTTTGGAATAAGAAATCCAGGCAGCAAAATCAGAGCATTTCCACCCCATTTTGCCTTACCTTGCACATACACAGAACCTGTGGTGATCTCGTATCCAGTGCTACAGGTATAATCCCCACAGTCATCGGGTTCTACTCCATGGATGATCAGCTCAGCAATGCTGCCTTTCTGTTTCATCTCATATTTATCACTGGGCTGAATGACCACCCCTCCTTTTCTCCACTCAACAGGGGCATCTGGCTTGGAGATCTCACAGTGCAAGACAGCTGTTTCCCCTTCTTTCGTCTCTACGTTTTTCAGCTCTTCATTAAAGAGCACAGGTAGTACTGCAGTGGGAAAGCAATTGCATCACTGACAGTTCTCAGGGCTGAGAAACTTGCTTGCAACTTCTCTGCCTTGGCAGTTCCTCTCTTTCTAAGCCACAATTTGCCTGCTGGTAATACCAAGCCCAGAGCAGGAATTCTGAGACGTGCCATAACCAGAGATTCACAGGGATCAGATGCTGAGTCCCCTGTACTCAGAACTGGTGAGGCTGTACCTTGAGTGCTGTGTTCAGCGTTGGGCTTCTCACTACAAGACATTGAGGGGCTGGAGCATGGCCAGAGACAGGCAAGAAAGCTGGGGAAGGGTCTGGAGCACAAGTCTGATGGGGAGCAGCTGAGGGATCTGGGGGTGTTTAGACTGGAGAAGAGGCTGAGGGGAGACAGGAGCACTCTCTACAGTTCCCTGAGGAGGTTGGTGTGAGATGGGGATCAGTCTCTTCTCCAAAGTTATGAATGACAGGACAAAGGGAAATGGCCTCAAGTTGCCCCAAGGGAGACTGAGATTGGAACTGGGGAAGAACTTACTCCCTGAGAAAGTTGTCAGCCCCTGTGCCAGGCTGCCCAGGGAGGTGGGGGAGTTCCCAGCCCTGGAGCTATTGCAAAGCTGTGGAGCCTGAGATGCTGAGGGCCAGGGCTTAGTGGTGGGCTCGGCAGAGTGAGGAGAGAGGTTGGACTCCATGATCTTAAAGATCTTTTCCAACTAAAACGATTCTATGATTCAGTGAGAGTGTCCACTGCTGCTCCATAAAGGATCACCATAAGCCACAGGACCTCTGAAGGGCTTCACATGGGCACGCTCACAATTCTCAGTGTCAGCAGCTGGAGGCACAACAATATCAACGGAGCTTTTGGGTACTGAATTGCTGAAACTACACCCTCTGAGCAGGAGCTGGTTAGGGTGGCTTAACTCAGGATGTAAAAGCATGATCTTGCTGCTCAAGTCAAAAGACATAAGATCCAAAAACATAGCCACTAGCAAAGGTGAAGAGCCAGATTCCTCGGGCTGCCCTATTTAAAATGGGCTTGTTTTAAGTATGGTGAAATACTCTAGTCTCTTCTTGTCAGGTAGCAGGCAAGTTTTCTCACTGCTCTTGTACATACTCTGCGCTAGCAGCAGCTGCAGTTTTGCCCCCAGCTCTCACTGTGAGATCAGAATTGCAACTGCAGAAATAGAATTGGGTTCTTTGAAGAACCTTGTGGATCAAACCCTTTGCTGCAGTTGTAATTCACAGACAGCCACATCAGCTCTGTGGAGGAACAGCCACGGCTGTAATCTCTCCACCTGCAAGCCAGGCTTCTCCTACCTTTGACTTGCAACGATGCAGTGGTCTGCTGGTCCCCAGAGTCACACGTGTAATCCCCAGCATCCTGAGCCTCAGCATCATAGATGAAGAGCTCAGCACGTGTCCCCTCTTGCCGGATCTCGTACTTGTCGCTGGGCTGCAGCACTGTGTCCCCTTTCCTCCACTCCAGGCGGGCGCTGGGTCGCGTCAGCTCGCAGCGCAGCACGGCCGTGCGCCCTTCCTCCACCTCCTCGTTCTTCAGCCAGTGCTTGAAAAGCACAGGCAGGGCTTCAAAGGGGGAAAGGTGCCAAGAGGGAAAATGGGGGCAGCAAAAATAGAAAATGGAAGAATGTTTTATTTTTAAGGAATAATGCCATTCAAAGAGAGCCAGCACAGTGGGGGCTGGCAGAACTCATCCAGTCCAAGCCCTGCTAAAGCAGGTTCCCCTCAATCAGGGGGCATAGGGACACATCCAGGCAGGTTTGGAAACCTCCTGGGAAGGAGCCTCCACATCCTGCCTGGGCAGCCTGGGCCAAGGCTCCCTCACCCTTTCAGTGAAGAAGTTTTTCCTTGTGTTTAAGGGGAACTTCTTGCTTTCCAGCTTGTGCCCATTACCACTTATCCTATCACTAGGCACTGTAGAAATAATTGTCACCCCCATCCTCCTGACATCCACCCTTTAGGTACTTTTTCTAGGTATTTGAAGTGTTGATGAGGTCCCCTCCCTCAGTCTTCTCCAGGCTGAACAGCTCCACATCCCACAGCCTTTCCTCATAGGAAACATGCTCTGGTCCCCTCAGCATCTTGGTGGCCCTGTGCTGGACTCTCTCCAGCAGTTCCCTGTCTCTCTTGAGCTGGGGAGCCCAGAGCTGGATGTAGCACTCCAGATGAGGCCTCACCAGGGCAGAGTAGAGCTTGAACATCATAATTTGTGATGTTCATGCACAATTCTGACTGCATTTATCTAAGGAGATCTGCCAGGGGCAGGGATGATTAGGTCTAAGTCAGACAGAGGAGGAGGAGAGAGAGGAGTTATCCAGCAGGAAAAACCCATCAGTTCTACAGGCGCTGCATTTCTGTTCCCATATCCTACACTTCTTTCCATGAAGAATTTCCAACTAACTTCGTTAGTAACTTCTGAAGCCCAGAGAGTTTTTCATCTCCAAAATAAAACCATGGAACAGCATAAAAGCACTCAAAGAAATCACACCTGCAGACCTGAGGCTGCATCCTCTTAAGAAAGATTTGAGATCTTGCAGCCAGGGACAAATTACAGAATAATTAAGACTGAAGGGATCTCTGGAGGTCTTCCACAAATGGAGATTCCTCTGGTGCCAGTTCCTGTGTCTGATCTCTCCTTCATTGTGAAAGGTTGGGGTTTTTCACTTCTATGGATTCATCTTGCTGCAGCTTGCATTCATCATCTTTCATCTGAGCACCCTAAGGAAAGTCTGTCTCTCTCTCTCTCTCTCCTCTGTAGGCTCCCACTGAGAAGATGCAGACAGCAACAGGTTCTCCCTTCAACCTTCTCTTGTCCTGACTGAACAAACCCAGCTGCCCCTGCCTCTCTTTGTACTTCATGTGCTCCAGACCCCTGACGAACTTTATGGCCTCTGCTGCAGCTGCTCCAGTACCTCAATGTCTATTTTGTACCAGAGAGCTCCAAAAACTGACTTGCACAAGTCTCATTGCTGCTGAGCAAAGAGGAAAACTATACCTTTAACCTCCAGCTTGGCAGTGGTCTTTCCATGAGCTGTGTGGCAGCTGTACTCCCCTGAGTCTGCAGGGTTCAAGTCGTGAATGGTGAGCGTGTGCACCTTCCCCTCCTGCTTGATGCTGCACTTCTGGCTGGAGGAGATCACAGATGTGCCTTTCTTCCACTCCACACGGACGTCAGGCTTGGACACCTCACAGGACAAGTGAGCTGTGCCACCCTCCTGCAGCTCCAGGTTGTGGAGTGTCTTTACAAAGGTCACTGCAGCAACTGTGGGGAAGAGGGTACCAACACCTCTGCAACTGCCTCATCCAGCACTGCCCCCAGGTCAGATCTGGGTGCCTGGACTTACATTTTGAACCAGATCAAAGAGGAACATACAAGACAAGGTATTGACATAACCCATCTTTCAAAATCATCCTATATCACCTAATAGAAAGGTTTTCCAGAGGTTTTGGATGTTTTCTGGAATAACTATGATCTCAAAACATCACCAGCAGGAGATTAATTCTGAGCATATCCTTGACACTCTTCAGCATTGATTCTGGCATATCTTAGCTGCTTGCTTCACAATAACTTGCATGGTCTGCAAAGGATGTTTGCTCCACTCCATGGACTATAAAAAGCATTGAATTGAGTAGCTCAGATGTGCAAATCTAACTCTTAAATGCCTACCTTAGATTATCAAAATCCCCTAAAATTTCCAAGGAGCCTTCCTCCCAAGTAGACCTCTCCAGAAGCTAAAGCCAATACCTCCTGGATCCCTCAAGGTTGCTCACCTTGGACTGTCAGCTGTGCTGCTGAGGTGTGCTGCCCGACTTTGAAACTGATGGGCCCAGTGTCTTCTAGTGTCACTTTCCTCAGGATCAAGCTGTGACGTGTCCCTTGGACTCTGATCTCATTCATTTCATTGGATTGCAGGGGAACATCCCCCAGGAACCACTGGGCATCCTGAGTTGTTTCCCGGGACAGTTTGCATTCAAACACTGCATCTTCTCCTTCATTGGATGTGACATCCTTCAGCATTTCCACGATGGTTACTGCTGGTTCTTTATGGAAAGGTCAAAAGAGTTTGCTATCTACTTTCAAGTGGTGCTTGACCACAGGACTGTATTATTTGAAAGAACAACCACAAAGCTCTATGCACTAAATGGATGGAAATGTAGTTACATGGATGTGTCCTGACAGGTCACGTTCCTACAGATGCACAACGTATGGATCTGTGTCATATACTATGCACTTACAAAGTATTCATGTTATACTCTATGTTGTGTGCAATAAATATGTTTATAATGCAATCTATCCATTATGAAAACATTGTCAAGATGTTCTGGTGGATGACATTAACATTAAACCCCAGAATCATTGACTAGAGACCCATTTCTGAGCCCCTGAATTGCCTCAGTTCTCTAAAGCCACTCTCATCCTTGAGATTCCCATGGTTCAGGTTGGGCACAGGACAATATCTAGCTGTCAAACTCCTTAATCATGTACCCTTGTCATGGTACCAAGCTCTGTTCAGCTCTTCCCCATGCAAAGCCTCACCTTTCACGAGCACAGTGGCAGTGGTTTGCTGCTCTCCTGTGTCACATGTGTATTCCCCAGCGTCAGCTTCGCTCAGGTTGCGAATCGTCAGCTCAGCCACAGATCCAGCTTGATGCATCTTGTATTTGTCACTGGGTCTCAGCACTGTCCCAGCCCTCTTCCACTGCACAGCCGCGTTGCATCTTGAGATTTCACAGCTCAAAGTGATGGTGCCGCCCTCTTCAGCTTGCTGGTTCTGGAGAGGTTGTGTGAAGATTACTGGCAAAGCTAAATCAAGACAAATCAGAGGAGGGGGAAAAAAGAAATGCTTCATTAATGAAACTGTGCTGCCATTCTAAATTGGGTTGAAACTCCATTCCAAAATTCACTTTAAAGCCTAAACAAGGAAATGACAGAAGGTGCTGGATTTCCAGGAGCACTAAGTACTCTGCGCTCCCCAAGAGTCACTGGGCTCTGCACATGCTGAGCACCTCTGGGAATATGTTTCTTCTTACACAGGAGCAGCCATGGATATAAACTCTAAAGCATCCAAGTGCATGTGTCTCCAAACTTGTACCAAAGACACAACTCAAAAGTCTATGCCTGACATCAAAGTTCTGGGGTATTTGGGAGGGTGCATGGAGAAACATCGTTATACAGTGCCCTTCATTTGAAACCTGGACCCAGAAGAGAAATGAACTCTGGAAGTCTCTGCACTGATGTGTATCACTGATGGCTCAAGATGGAGTTTTGATGGGTTGATTTACAATGTGCCACAGGTAGAAGTTTAGTTCCTCAAGTCCACTTCCCTAGAGGAGCCTTGCTGGCTCCACAGTTACAACTGAATTGGTGTTTACAAGGGAAGGAGATGGGATTCCACAATTCACAGATGGCAGGTGGGTACAAGAAGAGATATGAAGATCTGAATGTTCTTGCAGATGATGTAGGAATGGATGATGTGTTTTGTGGGACAGCTGGGGAATGGCTGGGGTCACGGCTTTTGTGCAGTTGTATTTACAGCAAAGGCATCTTTGTGCAGCTAAGTCCTGCAGCCCTGGGGCTCTCAGAAGCCAGCAGAGGAATGAGGAGGAGAGAGAAAAAGTCTTTTGGAAGACCAACTCTCTCAGATTGTGTCACTATTGATTCATACATCCTCATCACAGAAAAAACATTAATATAGTGTATCAGAGGAGATTTAAATCCAACAGATATATTGGCACATGATATCTACTTTCAAGACCTTTGGCACTAGAAGTATTTAAGTGCTTAGCTCATCAGCTGGAGTTGAGTGTCTCAAAGTTGTCTCACTTTGACTCATGAACATCACTTTCCCAGGTGGAAATACAACTCAAAGGATAGCTAAGCATCAAAAATGGCCTCATTCTTATTTTAGTTCCAGTACTGGTTCTCTGAGTAACCAGAAAGAAGCCCTTGTGCCTAAGATTGTGGAAGAATTGAGCTTGAGCCTCTCCATGCTCATTGCTTGGTTCAGGACAGGAGCTATAACTTCTGAAATCAAAAGGACTCAGCTGCTTTATCATAGAGTCATAGAATGGTAGGGTTGGAAGGGACTTAATGCCAACCAAATACTTCTAAAGCCAAGGACAGTATATCATATCCTCTTGCTAGTATTAAGCTAACAAAGTGGAACAGTCTCTCAGCTTCAAATGAAACCAAAACAACCTACCTTTGACGGTTACAGTGGCTGTTGTTTGTTCATTTCCACTATCACAGGTGTATTTGCCAGAGTCTTCTGGTTTTAAGTGATAAATCTTTAACGTATGGATTGTTCCCTCCTGCCTGATTTCATACTTGGAGCTAGGGGCAATCACCTGAGTGCCCTTCTTCCACTGCACTGCAGCATGAGGCTGCGACAGCTCGCAGCGGAGAAGGGCTGTTTCTTCTTCCTGAAGCTCTGTGCTCTGTAATTTCTCCTTAAAGACTGGAGGTGGCACTGAAATGACAAACACAGTGAAGACATTGTCACCTGTGTCTTGTTTCTCTGCCCTGTTAAAGCTACAGCTGAACAGTTAAGCATTAAAAAACACATTCAATCCTGTATTAGGGAGTCAAAACAAGTGAAATTATTAGTCAAAACAAGTGAATGGATTTTGGATGAGACCCACTCACAAGTACTTGTTGAAGTTACTGAAGTACTAATCAATCAAGAACTTTATAGACGTTTTGGCCTGTTCAGGTGGGATGGAGACTTTGACCAGACCAACAAGTTCTAAGAGGGAAGGACAAAGATGTTTGACTGAGGATTTCTTCAAAATGGTGTTTGGAGAAAGACTCCAAAGAAGAAAAAGAGAACAAAGAAAAGGGAAAGTGGAAGCAGTGAAAATTACAGATCTGTCAATCCACCTGCTGGGTAACCCCAGTTACCCCAGTAACTTCTTTAGAACCCAGTTAGCTTCAGGACCCTGGTAACATATCCACTCTCTGTCCAAAGTGGTGACAGTACACGAGACCACATTGCCACATCACACTCTGAAGCACAAGTACCCTACTAATATGAGCTGACAAGGGGTGAACAACTGCCTTGAATTTGCTATTAATAGAATGAAAACGTTTGTCCTCACCAACCCTGTTCCTTTCCACGTCACAGAGAGCCCTTACCTTTTACCTTGAGCTCTGCTGTCGAGATGTGGGGTCCTACTTGGAAAGTGATGGTGCCAATGTCCTGCTCAGTCACTTTCTTTAAGGTCAGGGTGTGAATCTTCCCTTTCTCCACTGAGATCTCATTCATTTCATTGTTTTGCAGAGCAACATCCTGCAGCTTCCATTCGACATTCCTTGCGTTTTCATGAGAGACCTGGCACCGAAACGTGACATCGTCCCCTTCAAACACCACCATGTCCTTTAGGCCACTCACAATGGTCACCTCAGGCTCTGCAAACAGTCCATCAGTAGTCAAGCCATGAAAAGGAAAACATGGATTATTATATCATAGAAGCAAGGTGAATAAGGTGAGAGTGCTAGGTGCCAAATTCAGAACATTGACATTTCCTATGTTCATACTTAGATACCTTCACAGAATAACACTGAAACCTGATCCCCCTACTGCCTTTTTTTGCAATCAGAACTGCAGATACTTGGTGCTGGGACAGCAGACTGGCTGGGGAGCTGGTTGTGTCCATGCTCTCAGCAGGATTTGCATGAGCACAGGGTATTTGTGCTTCAGTTTGCCCGAGTCCTACTCCTAGGACATCTAGACACCTGCAGATCTTTGCAAAGATCATACAGACAGCCTGCAACAGCCAAAAGCTTTCTGGAGCCCTGAATCTACTGGGGAATACCAGAAGAGAAGCAATGCAATCTCCACCTGAGCAAACACAGTACAACTGAGGTCACCATCTGCACTGGAAATGGTGCAGCTGGGCATGATGCACAGAGTATCTGTAACAGCGAGTAGCCTGTAGAGATGCTAGCAGTGATTGTTCCACGCTAGTGCTCCAACCTGAAAGCAAGCTCTGTCTGCAATGACACTGAGGCCAGATGCAGCAGCCATGTGACTGGAAACTGGGGACAGACCATCTGTTCACTCACGTGTGGATGATGTCAAGCAAATATTTCAAGCCATGAGACAAAAATTACAGCTGCCTTATCCTCTCCTGTCTACCAAGTGAATCTTTGCTTCTGTGTGCTCATTGCTCACAAGATACCTTTCCTGTCCCCTGTGTTTATCACAGTAGTGTCACACAGCTGTTCATTAGGATAGTAACAATTACATTGTGAATTAGCATCATCCTCAAGTGAAAATCCCCTTGCCCTCATAAGTGGGTCTTGCCTTTCACGGTCAGCTTTGCAGAGCTCATCTCATCTCCAGCCTTGCAGGAATACTCTCCAGCATCAGCAGGCTCCAGGTGGTGCACACGCAGCTCGCGGAGCGTGCCCTCCTGCCACATTTCATACTTGGAGCTGGAGCGAAGGACGACTCCGTCTTTCCTCCACTCCACTTGTGCTTTGCTGATGGAAATCTCACAGCGCAGCCTGGCTGTTCCTCCCACTTCCACTTCTTCATCCTTCAGCTGCTTCTTCAGCTGGGGTTTGAGGGCTGCAATGTGAAAAACAATATCTGATTGGTTAGCTTCACCTCTGAGACTACAAGGAGCACAAGGCACATGGGGTCTGTTGCTGCAGAACAAATTTGCATTGAGTGGTTATATGATAATTAAAACCTTTTTCTCTACAAACAGACCTAGATTCTGTATATCCCAACAAAAGGAGGATCAGGAAATCCCTCAAATATGTTTGTTTTCCACAAAGTCAAGGGCATACACGTTACACCTTTTGTACATCCACTCTGCCTATTGGAAAGTCCAACGTGCATAAAGACTTTGGTTAAGCAAAACCTGGTCTCTTCCCTTTAAAACCAAGGTGAATCTGGCAATTTTTATAGAATTATTTGTGACTTCCAACACTGCAAATGCTGTGAAGCTCTAAATACATTTCTGGTCTCTCTGCTCTTTGCAAGACCTTAGAGCATCAACGGTGAGTCCTTGCAGACGATGCACAAACAAGCAGACCACATTTATGCAAGCAGGGCATGGAACAACTCAGACAACAGCTTGTCACTGATGAAAACAACAAGGGAATATTCATCATGTGTGTGAGCAGTTGTGTGTGCAGGAATCTCAGTGCCTGTGGTTCCTCTGTCTAAACCCTACTGTGACACAGTAAAGCGAGCACAGCTCTTTCGCTCATCACGGACCCAGTGGTTGCTTCATGTATCAGACTCAGCCAAGAGGACCTAGTTTGAAAGGTTGTGGCTTTTCTGACAGTTTGAGATGACCACAAACATTTCACAGATGGTGATTAATTACAGACATTACTCCTGGTTGGTTTAAACACAGTGTTCTCAGGATCTTCCTGGGAAGGCATCACAAAAACTGAAAAGATTAAGTATTTCAAATGCTTTTGCAAATGGCTTATGGTGAGTTATCGATGCAACTGAGCCAGCAATGAATGCAAAGCACCAGAGCCAAAGATCTATTTGGTCTGGAGTTTCAAAATCCTCATGATGCTCTCTCTCTTTTATCATCTCAGAGGAAAGGATCAATACACTGTACACTGTGCTTTAAAGGCTTGAATAGCCATCCTACGAATCCTGTCCCACGAGACCCACTTTTCTGTGTTCTGGTTCATGCTGGGCACCTGCCTTCCTCATCACATTAACTTTATTCACCACTAAACAAAAGAACATCATTCCCACAATTTCACAAATGCCTTTTATCCTCTGTTCCATTTTGATGCAATGCTAACCATTCACTCTGAGGACTGCTGTGCTCTGCTGGTCTCCTGTATCACATGTGTAATCAGAGGCATCTTCGGGCTCTACATTATGAATCACAAGCTCAGCTGTGCCATCACTTAGTTTAATCTCATATTTGGCGCATGGGAAGAGCTCCATGGTGCCTTTCCTCCACTCCACTGTCGCATTGTCCTTCGTCAGCTCACACTGGAATTTCACCACAGCTCCTTCTTCTGCCTCCTTGTCTTGGAGCTCCCTTTTGAAAAGAACTGGCAGAGCTAAAGGGGAAAAAAACAAGCAACAGGAGCTTTCATTGAGGCCTGAGTCAAGTCCTGCTCACACAGTTAGACTGATGCTTTGGAGAACAAGATACTGGGCTTTGCAAGTGCTGTGTTTCTAGGCAGGATCCATGTTTTCTAATTTGCCAGGAACTACTAGGAGATCTTGCTGCAACAGAAGCAGCCATCTACCCTTAGAACACTTGTTTCCTTTGTTCCTTGTCTCAAACCCTTCCCAGGGCTGAATTATTTGAATAAATTCACCCTTTAGATGATCTAACCGAGATCTCAAAGAGAAAAGAAGGTCAAAACTCTGTGGGTAGCTCGAGAAAGTTGTTGTCAGTTAGAAGAAAGTCTTTTTTAAAAATACTTAAACCATGTCATGTGAAATGTCCAAATGTTGTGTCAAAGCCTTGCTCTTTGGTTTCTCCTCAGTCACAAAGCTACAGAGTATTTCTTCTTAGAGCCCAAAACCCAAACGTAGCACTGAAAGGACAAAGTATCATCCTCTTCCATTCTCACTCAAAAAAAGAAGCAATCCTAGTGTTTCAGGTGAAAAGGAGAATATTCATGGGGACAAAAAATGATGTACCCAAAAAGACCCATATTCAACCTGTTTCCTTGCAGATACGATGGAATCTGTTGCTTTAGGAGCCAGCTGACACCACCTACCTTTCACATGTAAAGATGCCTTGGTTTCCTGATCCCCAGTATCACAGCTGTATTCTCCTGTGTCTTCTAATCTGAGATCATGTATTAAGAGCTCTACCACGCATTCCTTCTGCCTCATTTCATATTTCTGGCTGGGCTGCAGCCCCACTCCTCCTCTCCTCCATTCCACTGCAGCATTGGGTTTTGACAGCTCACAGCAGAATGCAGCTGTACTTCCTTCCTCACACTCCTTATTTTGTAGGGGTTGCTTAAACGTGACAGGCAGCACTGCAAAATTTGAGAGGGAAATGTTTTAAGAGTGTTTGAAGTCCAAACAGGATCTAATCCTACCATCAGTGTTCAGAAATGGCCTGTTCTAATGATGTCGTCATCCTCAGGACACAACTCTCTGTCTAATGTGAACCAAGAGCTGAGAACTGATGGTGAAGTTAGGAAAGATCTGGTCTTAGAGACTGGTGCACAGAATGGGTTGGTTTGTGATCTGAAAGTCTGCTTTTGCCTCAGAAGGGTGTCCCTGACAACTATGGATGCTTTAGCTAAATATCATTGGGACATCTCTCTCTTACATGGACCCTAAAGATCAAGTTAGCACTCCAAACACAAGAAGAGGCAGTACAGTTAAGAGATGACAATAAAGTGCTAAATTAAGAGGAAATTCAGACTTCAGGCAAGGTCTTGCTCTTGGATGGTAGAAGCAGTGGAGGAAAACAGATGTGGATGCAGTTGTCTGCTGTCAAAGTTTACACCTGAGGCTCACAGCCTCAAGTACCAATGCAGCACATTCATGTGTTACACAAACCTTTTATCCCCCAGTTATTGCATCTCATTATCCCAAACAGGCATTATGCCCCTTTAGGCACCTCCTATGCCCACTGAAGCAAACAGCAACCCAAAATAACCACCAGCCTGCCTGGCTTACTTTCTGTTACCCATTCCCATATGCATTCCCTCCCTGCATTCAAGGGGCAGGAGGGATAATCATACTTTGACATCATGACAACATTAACTGCTTTGACACTAATCACCCCAGATACTGCAAGCTGAACCCTTCTGACTTAGCCATGTGTCATGCTCAAGTAGAACGTGCATGCTGCCATCAACCAGCAGCAAAACAAGCAAAGAACTGCAGAAAACACTGGGAGATGCTCCTTTCACTTCATCTCTGTTGAGCCAAGGGTCCACATTCTGCCTACCGTGGACGGTTACCACAGCTGCTGTCTGCTGGTGTCCAGAGTCACAGGTGTACCTTCCTGAATCATCCACTTCCAAATCATAGATGACCAGCTCAGCACTGGAGCCCTGCTGCTTCATCTCATATTTCAAACCAGGGTATAGAGTAACATCTCCTTTCCTCCACTCTACTGGAGTGTTGGGTTTGGTAAGCTCACACCTCAGTGTTGCTGTACCACCTTCTTCTGCATCAGTGTTCTGAAGTTCTTGTTTAAAAAGTGCTGGTAGGGCTATAAAATAGAGAGAGAACTTGCAACACACTGCAGTGGGGTTTGGGAAAGAGAAAGCAGACAGAAAACAAAAGCACCAAAAGAGATATATATTCTTTGGGCAGATGTTTCTAAACCTCAATGCTCTAGGTTCAAAGTACAAGGCAACAGGTGCTTCTCACCAGAGAATTGTCAGGAATAGCTGCAGATCAAGAAGAAATTGATTTCAAGGAAGTAACATTTGCCATGAGGTATTTATTTGCCAGAAGTTTAATCTAAGCTGTGATCTCATAACAGCAGAATGTTTTTCCTACTATAAAAGCAGCCAACTTTTTTTAAACAGTAGCAACCTAGAATCATAGAATCACAGAATGGTAGGGGTTGGAAGGGACCTTTAGAGATCATCCAGTCCAACCCCTCTGCAGAAGCAGGGTCACCTAGATCAGGTCACACAGGAACGTGTCCAGGTGGGTCTTGAAGCCCTCCAAGGAAGGAGCCTCCACAACCCCTCTGGGCAGCCTGTGCCAGGGCTCCCTCACTGAAACACTGAAATAGTTTCTTCTTATGTTTAAGTGGAACTTTTTGTGTTCCAACTTCATCCCATCACCCCTTGTCCTGTTGCTGGCTACTATAGAAAAGAGGGATGTCCCAACCTCCTGACACCCACCCTTTAGATATTTATAAATGTTAATAAGATCTCCCCTCAGTCTCCTCCAGACTAAACAGCCCCACTTCCCGCAGCCTTTCCTCGTATGAAAGATGCTCCAGTCCCCTGATCATCTTGGTGGCCCTGTGCTGGACTCTCTCCAGCACTTCCCTGTCCCTCTTGAGCTGAGGAGCCCAGAACTGGACACAGGACTCCAGATGAGGCCTCACCAGGGCAGAGTATAGAGGGAGAAGAACCTCCCTTGACCTGCTGCCCACAGTCTTTGATGCATCCCAGGCTGCCATTGGCTTCTTGCCCACGAGGGCACATTGCTGGCTCATGTTTAGCTTATTACCAATCAGGACTCCCAGGTCTCTCTGCAGAGCTGCTCTCCAGCAGGTCACCCCCAGCCTGTCCTGGTGCAGGGGGTTGTTCCTTCCCAGGTGCAGGACTCTGCACTTGTCCTTGTTGCACCTCATGAAACCTGTTGCTCTGCTCACTGAAGAAAACTCTCAGTTTCTACCTGGTCACTCTATTAGGCTGTTTAGACCATGCTATTTTGCACAGCTTATGAACTGCAGCCAGCTCTTCTCCATAAGTGACATTAAACCACAATTTTTCCTTTCATAAAATACTATAACATTTTCTTTTTATCTCTCTCTTTTTTTTACCATTGACTGTCAAAGTGGCAGTTGTCTGCTGATCTCCACACACACAGGTGTAATCTCCAGTGTCCTCCACATCCAGCCCGTGGATGGTCAGCTTTGCAACAGCACCATCTTGACTCATCTTATATTTGCTGCTTGGTTTGAGCACCTCCTGCCCTTTCTTCCATTGCACCACAGCAGGTTTAGTCAGCTCACAGTGCAGAGTAGCTGTCTCACTTTCTTCAGCTTCTAGGTCCTTCAGGACTCGTTTGAATTCAGGAGGCAGTGCTGAAGAGTAAAAGAGTTACCACAGAGAGAGGAAATATTCCTTAAAAAGCAGCCAGGTGAGGTGTTGGGAGAGAGGATCCACGGTACAGCCCTGAGCCCTGATCCAGCTCAGTGGAACACAATGGAAAAATCTCCCCTGGCTTCCCTGCACACTGTATCAGGGCAAGGCAAGTGAGAAGAGCTTTCATAGCTCAGGAGGACAAACACCAACAGGCATTAACTTCCCAATTCTAACACAAGAGGGAAGCAGATAAGCAAAGTCCAAAGGAACACAACAGCTCAAGCAAAGAGAAAGGGAATGGGAACAGCAAAAGGGACTCGGGCAGGTTTAAGGTTTGGAAATCCCAAGGATTACTTTACCATGCACTGTTAAGGTAGCTGTGGTGGTCTTGTCTCCACACACACAGGTGTAATCTCCAGTATCATTCACTTCTAAATCATGAACTACCAGCTCCACCACACAGCCTTCCTGCCTCATGCTGTACTTGTTGCCTGAGGTGAGGATGTGATGGCCTTTCTTCCACTGAATGTGGGCAGGTGCCTTGCTGAGCTCACAGTGCCAAGTGACTCTTCCACCTTCTGCTGCTTCCTTGCTGCTCATTTCTTCTTGGAAAAATGGAGGCACAGCTGAAGGATGCAGGTAAAAAGTATTACAAACTATTGCCAAGGATGGGTGAGAGTGGGAAGTGGCAGGGGAAAGCTGTGAAGGTTATGGAAGGGCGAGCATCAGCCACAAAATGAGCAAAGAGAAATGAAAACATCCTCGTGGGAGTATACACCCTAATCCTTTGGGGTTTGGGCTGGCTTCCTACTAGCATAATTGCACTGTCCTCAAGAGATTTACACCAGCTTCCTACCAGTTTCCATGTAAGAAAAGCTAAGAATATCGTCTCTGAGCTCCTTAATTCACACATGTGTTCATGTCTTCCACAAACTTCATGTCTTTTTACTCTCTCACAGAGCTCAGTGTTAGCACAGCTTCTTCCTCATCCTTCTTCCTCGAAATACCCTTGAAAAGATGTAGCCAGGACTCACAGATTCCTCATGACACCAAAGAAAACCTCTAGATGCTGATTTGTAGCCTCTCTTCTTGCCTAAGAACATATTTCCCCCACCTAACATAATTCCAGTACCCATCACAAGTTGTGTCCTTGAGACAAATTGGGTGACCTTCACATGTGCCCTTCTATTAACTGGGTGTGTGAATGGGATATGCCACCTGTTTCACAAGGTTGGATATCTCAGATCTCAAACTCAGTGTCTCACTCCATGACAGTTCATCCAAG
The DNA here is from genome assembly GCF_028858725.1 of Colius striatus. NCBI lineage: Eukaryota > Metazoa > Chordata > Aves > Coliiformes > Coliidae > Colius > Colius striatus. The sequence goes on from NC_084763.1 coordinate 56,385,052, forward strand.
GTAAAACGTCCAGACCAGAAACCAGGTTTAGTCTCCATCATTTGGCATCTTTCCCACCTCCAACAGTGTTAAGCCAAAACAGCAGTTTTGTTTGCACAGCAACTCATTCTTGCAACAAAATCAGACCAGAAGGAGGTCATGGAAAGAATTTGTTCTTTCCTGCTTAGAAAAATCAGTCTCCCAGTGCAAATCTGTCTTTGTGCATTAGGACAAAGGATACGGGCACAAAACCCAGTATAAACATCACTCAATACAGAAGAAATTGTAACTAAACCCAGCCTTAACCTGGATACTGCTTTTTAAACTCTGCACTACCATAATGGGTATGGAGAATGTCAGAAAGGAATGGCAAAGAGTAAATAGATGTGTGGTTTAGAGACTAAAAGCAGGAAAGGGAAGACAAAAGAACAGTGGGTTTATGCTCTAGGAAAGGAATGGCAGAAGGGAAAGATGAAAGGGTGGGAGATTTTTGTTTAAGGAAAGGAAAAGGCAGAAGGATGGCACAGATAAATGCAGAGCAGTGCTTTCCAGGTCACCAAAGGCAGGAAATGCTTTCGAATGAATGGACCTTCAGTTAATAAGGTTGAACAGACAGACGTGGGAAATTGAACACCCTACAGTAGAGGACAGACATTTCCAGTTAGGAAATCAAAGGTCAAGATAGTTTTTACCCTGCACCGCTAAGACAGCTGTAGTCTGGTGCTCTCCACACACACAGGTGTAGTCTCCTGCATCCTCCTCGACTATTCCACGGATCACCAGCTCTGCCTTGGTCCCTTCCTGACTCATTTTGTATTTCTCACTCTGTTTGAGAATCCTCTGGTCCTTCTGCCACTCCACTGGTGCAGCCTTGGTGAGCTCACAGTGCAGGGTGACTTCTCCACCTTCTTCTGCTTTCTCGTTCTTTAGCTCTTCCTTAAAGAGCGGTGGCAGAGCTGAAGGGTGCAACAGGGACAAAGGGTCACCCAAAACCCCCAGAATTTAAATCCTAATTTCTTTTTCATGCTTGGGATCATTTCTCCTCATGCCTTTCTTTTTTTTCAGGCTATCACAGACACGCTCAGCTATAGCTAGGTTTAGAAAGTCTGAGAGCATCCTTATTCAAGTGTGATGTCATTTCAATCAATACAGGGGAAAAAGATCCAGGGCCTGACAGACCATACATATGTGTTTTGGAGAAATATATAGTTGGCTGGAAGTGTACCATGGAGATGGGGGACAGGGGGAAGGGCTGGAAAATGTAAACATCCAAGAAGAGAGGACCTGAGCAGAAACAAACATCATCTTTTCTCCTTTTAAAGGGCAACAGATTAATAACGACGCCCTAAAAAATTGCCCTGAGCTATTTTTTCTCAGGAAGAAATGATCTATACATAGAATAAAGGAAGAAAAAAGGATAAAAAACCATAGAAGTTACTGACTCAGGGCAGGAATGGTTGAATTTCACAGTGATGTCTGTCTCTAGAGCTATTCATCAGTTTTAATGAGGTATTTTTACCATGAACTGTTAAGGTTGCTGTTGTCTTCTGGTCACCGCACACACAGGTGTAATCTCCATCATCTTTTACATCTAGGTCATGAATGACCAGCTCTGCAGTTGTGCCAGACTGTCTCATTTGATATTTGTCACTTGGTTTGAGCGCTTTGGACCCTACTTTCCACTCCACTGGTGCTGCTTTGCTTAACTCACAACGCAGAGAAACGGATGATCCTTCGGGAGCTTCTTCATTCTTCAGTCCTTCATTGAAAACCACTGGCAGAGCTGGGAATGGAAAGTCAATAGACAGTGTATTTAAACTAAGACCTCTGCATTTATAATCAGCATCATGAACCCTCAACTGAAGCTCAAATCTGGCCGAGTCAGGGACTTCAGCCTTTGAGGTTGAGGGTTATCACTACCATCATCGGGAAAACTAAACCCAGCAGTGACAGCAAGGAAAGAAACGCTGAGCTGACAGAACAAAGTGCAACAAGCTGGATGGATTCAAGATGCAACCTAAAGAATTTATCATAAGGTTGCCTTCCATGCAGGCAGGACAGGAACATTTCCTAGGCTGTGTTCCAATAACCTTACATAGCAGTTTGTCTACATGGAGAAAGAGTCACATCCTCGTCTCCCTTTTCAGGAATATCAGACCAAAATGAAATGTGAGAACAACTTTAGAACAACAAACGTTCCTTATCTGAACACAAATTGATTCCTAGGAAAAAAAAAGCTGATAGGTGAACACTTCACAGAGCAACAGGATGGTTCAGAGAAACCAAAAGTGAACAGTCATCAGCAAGAGGAATTTACCATTCACTGTCAGAGAAGCCGTGGTGTATTGGTCTCCACACATGCAGGTGTAATCTCCTGCATCCTGCAGCTGTAGGTCAGAGATTTGCAGCTCAGCAAGGGCATTATCCTGCTGCATGATGTATTTCTCACTTGCCCTGAGCATTTTGCTCCCTTTCTTCCATGACACGGCTGCAGCCTTGGTCAGCTCACAGCGCAGAGTGGCTGTTTGGCTTTCCACGGCTTGCAGGTCCTTCAGTTCTTCTTTGAAAAGCACAGGCAGGGCTGAAGGTCACAAAACGGACAGAGGACATTAAAAATGACACTTGGCACACAGGTGATGGAGGGAGGGGGGTGTAGAGAAGCAGAGAACATTTTAGGCTGGAAAGTTTCCTTTCCTTATAGTTCTGGGATATTAGACAAACCAATGGACAAGGAACATAAAAGGAGCCTGGATGCAACCAGACCTTGGAGACAGCTTACGAATGTAAAGGGACAAATTCAGACACGGTTGAACACACACAAATGGCAATGAGCTGGCAGAGAAAACCACAAGAACACAGACATATGTATATGGTTTTTACCATGCACTATCAAGGCAGCTGTTGACTCCTGTTCTCCACACACACAAGTGTATTCTCCAGCATCTTTCGGTTCTACATCATGGATAAGCAGCTTCACAACCGTGCCCTCCTGCCTCATTTTGTACTTGTCGCTGGCTTTGAGCAAACTGCTTCCCTTTCTCCACTCTACTTGAGCAACCTTGCTGAGCTCACAGCACAGAGTGGCTGCTTGGCCTTCTGTTACCTCCTCGTCCTTCAGGCTCTCCTTGATGCGCGCAGGCAGCGCTGAGGATGCAACGGGCAGAGGGTTAAAATGGAGCAGCAAACACAGCCTCCTAGTGAAGGGCAGGGGTGGGGGAAGGAGAGGTGAAGGTATCAGTGTCTTCAGGCCCAATCTCACACCTGCTTTAAAGATGAGGTGCTAAAACCACTTTGTCTTAGGGAAATGGGATGAAATCACAAAATTCAGATTAATCCTCGTAACTGGGACATGCAAAGTCAGATTCAGAGGAACTATGCAGAGATAACAATGAACAGGGAGGAAAAAATGAGTTCAAACCACAAGCTCAATAATGAGGACATAGAGATTAAATTGGTTATTACCATGTACTGCTAAGGAAGCTGTGGACTGCTTATCTCCACATACACAGGTGTAATCACCAGCATCACTCTCGTTTAGGTTATGGATCACCAGTTCTGCAGTGACATCCTTCTGCCTCATTTTGTATTTCTCACTAGGTTTCAGTACTTTGTCACCCTTCTTCCATTCCACTGAAGCAGCCTTGGTCAGCTCACAGTGCAGAGTCACTGCTTCACCCTCCGTGGCTTCCTCATTTCTTAACTCTTCTTTGAAGAGAGCAGGAAGGGCTGAGAAACAAAGCAGCAAACACTTTCATCATATGCAGTTCTTGGCCACCAAAGAAATGAACCTGGATGTTTACCAGTATCTGTCCATGCCAAACTATTGACATGAGGACCACCTCACAGAAGGAAGATACTAATTTGTGTCATAGCCACATAAAGGTCTCAAACAGTGGGTAGATTTGCTGATGGTTGGGTTAGAGACTCGTGGAGAATATATAGCAGGAATGGGAAAAGTTCATGTGTGGTCAGAACTAAAACTTCCTCAGTGTAATTCAGCCCAGAAAGAGTGATACACCATGATCAGGATAAAAAGCTCAAGGGGAAAAAAGGCTTTAACTTACATATTCAGCCTGAGGTTAGATGCTGAAGAGCATCAACTCTTAAAACAGCTTGAGTACTAATAAAAAGGAAGAAGGATGCTGTCTCTGTCATGGAAATCTGCTATAAGATCTTCACAGTAAGAAGTTCAGGTGCACCCTAACAACCACATCTCTGTTGGAATAACTAACAGAACCATTCAGAGCACAAGACTGGATGATGATGTGCTAAAATGTACTGTGGGAGTGGTAGGATGGGACAATGCAAAGCCTTTGGCTGGGGTAGGGATTCACCTCTGGATAGAGAATAGAGTAAGAGAAGAGGGTCTCCAATTTCTGACTCTGACCAGTAAGAAGTAAATAGTTGAGAATACAGATGTGGGTAATTGGGCAGACACCAGTTATGAAGCAGGGGGACTCAAGGATTTTAGTACATGTAATGATGATGTAGAGGAGCAAAAGGAAGTTTTGTGGGCAACAAGAAAGCAATCTTCAATAAGGCAGTAATTGTTACTTACAACCAAGCAGAAGCAAACTTAAAGGGAAAGGCAGAAGTGACAATCTCTCAAAGAAACAAGTGCACAATTGCACAGATCAGCTCACTCCAAGGGCCATCAGCAATAGTTTGACTACATAATGAATTCTTCAGTGTCCTGAAACTGGAGAGTCCTAAAAAATATGTGAGGTTTAGATGAGTGCAAAAGAAATACTACAGAATGTAGAGGCAAAACAGACAGGCCAGGTTTACTGAATGGCTCAAGATGTGTTATGGGTAATTCCTCATTCCTGGACTCTGTCACCTCACTGACAAAGAGACCAACGTGAAACAGAGGCTGAAAGACACTCTGCAAAATTATGCTGCCATCAAACACCTGCAGAAACTGGGAGGCAAGGCTGCTACTCTAGAAGCTTTCCCTGTCCTCTGCTCACAGTTCAACTTGTGGCTCTTGGCTGTACCAGGTTTTACTGAACTAGAAAGAAACAGAAATAGCACAATGATATTCTGTAAGTAAATCAGAAGGAAGAAAAAACAAGAGAGAAGTTGGCTCACTTCTCTTGCAGGAATGAAGTTAATGGTGAGTGACAGAGGGAAAAGCGAAGGGTTTAACTCCTTCTTCTCCATTATTAAAGGTCCATGAAAGTTAAGTAATAGGAATTCTGCTTAGGAAAAAAAGAATCAGAGAACATTTAAAAGAAATGGAATATTCTCAAAGCACCTTGGTGTGATTAAATAATTCACCTTTGGATGTTCAAGGTACAGGCTCAACTGACATCAGAAATCAAAGAGAAGGGGTGTAGTTCCACAAGTACAGAGAAAATGGAAGCTCAGAGATGGAAAGGGTCTCACAGATTGCAACATACACATTTAGTTCTTATCCTGTAAACCCAAAGTTTAATCTCCCAGGACAGTCAAGAAAGACCCAAAGTCAACAGAGCTGACAGAGCTACCTGCTGAGCAAATGTCAGTGTCTGCTGTCAGGTGAACTGGATGTCTCCATGGCTTCCGTTGACTGCACTGACTACATCTCCACTGAGAGCAATGGGAACTTAGGAACACTCCCTAGCCTTGATCTACAAGTTGAATCCTATTTGTAACATTTATCTACTCTAGGTGGTCCTGCTCTGGCAGGGGAGTTGGACTGGATGATCTTTCAAGGTCCCTTCCAGCCCTTGAGGTTCTGTGATTCTGTAATTTCACTTAGGTATAGATGGAACTACAGCAGGAAGCACTAGTTTGAAAACCATAGTCAAAGGACATTCAACTGTTACACTCACAGTGAAAGAATGAGCTGAGCAGAGCTCCTCAGTATTCTGGAGTCCAGGGCTATTCAGCATTTTCTTTAATGACTTGAACAATGAGATGCAGAGTTGTCATTAACTTTGCAATAGCCTCAAAGTGGGAGAGAAATCAAAAGCACTTTGATACAGGATTAGAAGATTTCGATGAAGCAGTGGTGAAAAAATAGGCTTCAGTTTAGCAAGATGAGATGCAAAACACTATAGTAAGGATACAGTATCAATATCATAAATACAAGATGGGGAATAATGGGCAGCAGATGTGTAGGGAGAGATTTGGGGTTGTAAGAGAACGTGGGGCAAAAGCAAGTTAAACACTGCAATTGTGAAATGAATAAAGCAAGCACTGTAACAGGAGTGCCATATGCAAGACACGTGAAATCCATCCTACTCCAGTCTGGCAAAGCCTCAGATGGAGCACTGTAGTCTGCTTTTGGCCACCACACTTCTAGAAAAATGTGGGTTAACAGAAGATGGACCAGAAGGCAATAAAGATGAAGTCTAGAAAACATGACCTATGAAGAAAGAGTGAAAGGATTGGATGCTTAGTCCAGAAAAGAGAACACAGACAGAATACATTCAAGTCTTTGACAGAAAGGAAAATTGCAAATATTTCTCAATCTCTAAAGGACATGGGACAAGGAGAAATGCCTTTGGCCAGCTTGAGAAAGCCTCCTGTTGACGTTAGAACTGTGTGGCAGCACTGATGGCTAGGCAGCAGAATGAGCATCCAGGGGAACTGAAAACTCCCCAGCACTGGAGTGAGGCTCAGGAGGGCTGATGGTGACTTGGAGCTCAAAGCTGGACTGGATGACCTATAATCCTTTCCACTTCTATATTTCCATGGTTGAGTTGGAAGCTCAAGACTGAAGCCATGCCTGTTTTGCTGGTAAATATCAGAATGAAAAGGTCTGGGCAGTAAAGAAATTGACTCATTGACCTACTGACAATCCAGGTGAGGAAGATGGATGAAGCTACTGTCTGCTGCCTCACCTTAAGAGTGGCAAAACTCTCTTGCAAGGAGAGTTTGTAGATGAATTTGAATGATGACTGTGAAGTACTACGATATGATAGTGCTGAGTATTCTGCAACTCCAAAACACAAATCTACACAAGTCTTGGCCAGAGCTATATAAAAGAGTTGCACTGAATCAAGCTTTGTTTGCTTTATTTCAAATTATCTGTCAAATGTAACTTGAGATCTCAGACGGCTCTTAGGATGGATGTTCCTGCTATGCCATGTCTCTAGGCTCAGGTCAACAATGAGTAACACAGAACACAGAAAATGCAAAGCTGTGGCATCATTCAGCCTTCAGCGTGGTGCAAAGCAGGATGGCTGTGCACCAAGAGCAAGGAGAGGTGAATGGGGAAAACATCGTCAATGGAACTACAAACCTAGTTAGGGAAACAGCACCATAAAAATCAAAGAAAGTCCATTACTGACAGAATTAATGATGGTAAGATTAGAGAAATAAGTCATTGTGTGCCAGAACTGAGGCTTCCAGAGGAGAGAGGAGACACATCACACAACAATTTCTCACTTGTGTTTTCTTACCATGCACTGTGAGTGCTGCAGTGGTCTTTTCACCTCCACACACACAGGTATACTCCCCAGCATCCTTGACTTCTAAAGCATGGATCAGCAGTTGTGCTGTAGCACCTTCCTGTCTCATAGTATATTTCTCACTTGGTTTGAGCACTTTGTGCTTCTTTTTCCACTCCACAGAGGCAGCCCTAGATAGCTCACATTGCAGCATGGCTGTTCCACCTTCTGTGGCTTCTTCATTCTTCATCTCCTTCTTGAAGTGCGCAGGCAAGGCTGAGGAGGTCAAAACAAGCAGAATGTATGACCCACTACAGCTACCCAAATAACTATTGATCTGTGGTCTGTCAACCACACGTGACAAGCAAAGCCTCCCCTAATCAAGTAGGGTTGATGACCACTCAGTGAATCATGTAACAGTGGTTTTGGAAAGCTGGGAAACACCTTGTTCACAAGTCAGAGCTTTTTTTATGGTATGGGGTATGGCTTGAAAGGGAGAAGCACACCAGCCTCAGTTTCTTCAGACTGTGCCAGACTGAGCCCTACTTTACTTTGGGCATTTTCTACCACTATGGAAAATAAAGCCTAACTAGTGTCTAAGTTCCATGGCAATGCAACTCATCACTGAAAAGGTTCATGAATGAAACGGTATCTGAGGCATTGATCTTACTTTTCCATGAGATTTCTCCTCAGACAGTGGAGAACTTGACCATGAAGCTATTCTGAACCCTGAAAACTGTATCCAAAAAATCTCTCATCACTAACTTACAACATTCTTAATTTTGGGATTGTAACATCTTGACAAGCAACATCACACCAATGACTTTCCTCTTCTAGCAGCTACTACTGAACATCAGCATCCAAGAAATGACTTAGTATCCCATCTGTGCCTTACAGTGACCAGTGCATTCAGGCATTTATGCCCATATCCAACCCACTTGTGCTAAAATCACCAGAAACTGGGCTGCAATTTCAAAGCTGATACTCCTATGCTCAAACAAACCACCCCAGCTGGTTGAAAATCATCCACTTAGTTTGTTTTGGGTTGTTTGCTTAATTTTTTTGGTGTTACCATTGACTTTCAGGGCAGCAGTGGTTTTCTGATCTCCACAGCAGCATGTGTAATCTCCAGCATCTGTCAGAGCCACATCACAGATCACCAGCTTGGCAGTTGTGCCCTCGCATCTCGTGGTGAACTTGTCATTTGTCTCCAGGGCTCTGTCTCCTCTCCTCCATCCCACAGCAGCTGCAGGCTTGTTGAGCTCGCAGCAGAAAGTGACTGTGCCGTTTTCTGTGGCTTCCACGTTCTTCAGCTCTTGCACAAAACGTGGAGGAAGGGCTGAAGGTCACAGGTGAAGAGAGAGCACTTTAAAACTGAGCAAAGACTGAATCCACTGCTCCACTGGAATAAACCCCCTTAACCTCTAGAAGTTTTAGGCTATACCGTGCCTGAGAGGCAAACAATGATTTCAGGGGCATCCCTGCCTTACTCTGCAGCACACCACATTCAGCATGTCACAACTGACTTAGAAACCTGTTGTAAAATGCTATTGTCACCCCTGGAAGGTCTGCTTTAAAGGCATCATGAGACATAATCAAAGAAAGCTGATTTCAAGGAACTGTGCACAGCTCTGTCTTAAGATCAGATGAACGATTAAAATGAACACTGTATTACTGAAAGCTCCAGGCTTCAAGGTATCACTCTCACCTGCCTTTCTCAACCGTTACCGTAACAGAGCACCTTTCAATTCCACTCAAGTGAAATCTCAGTGACATGCCTAGAGAAATTAGTTAATGGAGATACTGAAAATGCAATTTATGACTTCACCAGGGTCTTCATTAGCTGCTTCTAAACCCCATTAACACAAAAGGAAAGGGTCAGAAAACTATGGTTCTATTTATCAATCCCCAGTGAAGCACGTCCAGTAAAAGACAGTAAAAGTGGTTGATACAGCTGTCAAAATCTTAAAGCAACAGATGGGATCACAACCAGCTTGTGATCCTGCACAAGATCACAGATGGCAAGGCAGAAAAATCCCTGTTAAACTGATGTATTTTACCATGCACTGTCAAGGACGCAGTGGTCATCTTCTCCCCGCACACACACGTGTAATCTCCTGCATCCTGTTCCTCCAGGCCATGAATTGTCAGCTCAGCAGTGGTATCCTTCAGTCTCATTTTGTACTTCTCACTAGGCTCGAGCACCTTTTGCCCTTTCCTCCACTCCACTGGAGTGGGTTTAGTTAGCTGGCACTGCAGAACAACCGTCCCGTTTTCTGTGGCTTCCGTATCGACGAGTTCTTGTTTGAACAACGTAGGCAAAGCTATGGGACGCAATATAAACAGAGAGGGCATCAAAACCATTCACCAGACCTTGAGGAACTTAGGACTGGGTCCTGAGGCCAGTCCTTCACTATTACAGGAAGAAAAGAAAAATCATATTGCCTTGTAAACTGCATCTATTAGAAAACAAGTGCAGGATCTCACCAGGAAGGTTGCCACCCTGACCCGCCTCTAACATCGTCTCACGCAGCATATTCACCACTTGCAGATGACTTCAGTGGTCCTCCCTGCCTAATGCACTCTGAAATAATCTATCCTGAACATTAATGACTTGAGTTTTTGATTGAAAGTCGCTGCCCTGGATGACAACACTGCTAGCTGGAGGTCTCTCCTTTCCTTTTGTTTCTTGTTCAGAGAAAGAACATGGCACTATAACTTCAGGTGCACCTTTAAGCCACAATCTCCAAGGATGTGATGGCTCTAACATCAGGAACATAGGGGGGTTTTTGAGCATCATTGCCTCACAGTGTGCCACTAAAGTTAAAAGGGAAGCAACGTGCACAGGGAAGAAAGTGCCAGCTCAGAGGAAGGGAGGAACAGAAGTACCTTCATGTGGGAGAATGAAAAGGAATTGGAAGCATGCAGAAGATCTGAGACAAGAGTTTTACCCCTGTGCTCTGAAGCATTTTACCCTTCTCCAATGGAAACTATTCTTTCATCTGTTGAATCTGAACTGCCTCTCCTGGAGAGGCAACCAAAGCTTATTGCTGCTCACCATGGCAGAGAAGGGAGCAAACCCTGTCTCACTGTTCCTTAATTCAGGACTGGCAGCATAATGGAGTTTGTTTAGAAAGCACTGGATAGATCACAGTCCCACAAAGGAGAAGGACAGTCACCCATTCCTGAATGGGAAAACCTCTCTCTAACTGAGCTCAGGGGTTTTAAAGATCATTTCTTCGAGTTAAGCACCAAAATCCACTGACACCAGTGGGACACAGGACAAACCCTCTGAGAAACAGCTTGCTGCTGGAGGTCTGCTCACTCTTGGCCTTACATCCAAGTGTTCAAAAGTGAAGATGAAAATTTCTCACGGCTCTTCTCTACTTTGCCACAAAGCCATCCATTTGAAACTAACAGACAGTGGGAGAGGGCATGAAACACAGCCAGCAAACCAAGCAAATGCTGCAGAGTCAAACTATCAAAGCAAGTGGGGAAGAAATCTCTGAGAGCAAAGGCATCTCCTCGAGACACTGCTATGGTAATGGAGAATGGCTTTTTTACCATGGACTGTCAAGATAGCCGAGGTCTTCTGTTCTCCACACACACAGGTATATTCTCCTGTATCTTCTACCTCCAGATCTCTGACCAACAGCTCTGCAGCAGTATCTTCTTGTCTCATCCTGTACTTATCACTCGGTTTGAGTGTCTTGTTCCCTTTTCTCCACTCCACCGGGACACCGACCTTGCTCAGCTCACAGTGCAGAGTGGCTGTTGCACCATCTGTGGCTTCCCTGTTCTTCAATCCTTCTTTGAAAAACGCAGGCAGAGCTGAAGGACAGCAAGGTGAGCAGTGAGGTGTAATGCCCCAAAGGGTTAAACATCCAGGTTTCATTTTCCTTTCCCCTCTTATCTTGCACTGATTTATCAATACAAGAACACAGACTGTCTATAGCCTTCATGAACCAGCATGAGTGAAAAAACGCTATCAAGAGGGGAGGATTTAATGCTTGCAGTAAGCCAAAGAGGTGTTTTACATGGACTCAGAGTCACAAATCAATACAGACAAAGGAGGAAAATCCAATTTTTTTTCCTGAGAAATTTCAAGGAAAGGGGAAAAAAAAGATAACTTGAAATTTCTGACAAAAAAAATTGGTTTCCTTATGTGATGTTTCCAGCCACAATGGGACAACATCTGCTGTGTTTTCACATACCTCAGCAGATGACAAGACATTCTCCATTAAAAATAAATGAAACAGTAGAGTTTCATTCTCAATGTCAACTTGAAATGGAATTTTTCATTGCAATACACGGTGGGAAAACAAACACTTGCACCTGAACTCACACATCTTTTCAAATGGGTGAGATGCAGTAAAAATCAGAGTTGTCTCTGGGAACAGTCACCCCTTTAGAAGGTTTGGGCTTGCTTTACATAGGAGAGTAACTGAATGCAACTGCAACTGGCCTGCAAAAGCACCTTGCAGTCTCAGGGATGGAGTGAGGGAAGAGGAATCCAAGGAATAACCTAACCTTTCAGAGGTACCTTAAAATCCCTAAGTCAGAGTGCCTTTAGGCAAACCATTTCATTGAGCTTGAGCGTCACATGAAGTCTAATAAAGGGACTTTTAAGGGGAAAAGCAAAATTATGGACCCTAATTAGAACAGTGGCAGCAACCTGGGTTGCCTGTGCGTGTCTCTGAACCCATGCACCGATGCTCCTTCTCGTGCCACACACCCCAGCCACACTGACACCAATGGCAACAGGGAGCTGTGGATAAGGGTCTGGCAGAAGGAAGGAGATGGCAGAGCAATCAGGGATCTGTCCAAATGAGCAGAGGAATCAGGATAGTTACTTTCAGCACAAGTCTTGCTTTGTTTGTTTTACCATGTACTGTTAAAGCTGCCATAGTCTGCTGGTCTCCACACACACAGGAGTAATTCCCAGCGTCCGCCGTGTCGAGGTTCTGGATTACGAGCTCAGCAACAACCCCTTCGCGTCTCATTTTGTACTTGTCACTTGATTTGAGGGTTTTCAATCCCTTCTTCCACTCCACGTGAGCAGCTGCCTTGTTCAGCTCACAGCGCAGACCGACGCTTTTGCCTTCTGTGGCTTCTTCATCTGTCAGCTCCTTGGTGAAAAGAGCGGGCAGGACTGCAGAGTAAATGCAACACGGACACGGCGTCAAAGCTGAGAAAGTCTGACCCATCATCTACTCACTCCCACATCTCCTTGACCCTGCGTGTCACTGAAGCCACGAGACCTTCTCACACTACAGGATTGTGTTCCAATCTCTGACAATTCAAAAGAGATTTGGGTCTGATTTCAGTTTTTGTGCCCATACTATCACAAATGGCTCCAAAAGTAAGTCTGCCTGCAAACTTCAGAGAGCTAACCTGTACTTACACACCGTAAAATCAAAGGGGCAGAATCAGAGGCTGCATTTCAGTATGAGACCCAGAGTATTTTGTTTCCCTTGAGAAAAAACATCATTTCTACAGAAGGGCTTGATTCATGGCACTGCCTGTGTTTTTATATCTAGGTCCCCTTAACACAGAGCAGTTACAAGCATCTTGTCAGCTTTCTGCAGAGATAAAGCATATGCTTTGGAAGAGTTGAGCCAAAATTGATTAAAAAGGGCTGGGAACAGGATAAAAATAAAGCTATTTTTCATTAATAGAGCGCTTGTGTAGCACCATGCATTGACAACAACTTGTTCCTCTTAGGAGCAACGTGTGTAAGAGTCTAAGTTATGGGAAGTAAATACTCTTCCCACTTTTAGCTCAATACCTATGGGAAGACTTTTAAACAAGAAGCTATGCTGGACTTGGAGATTGTGTAGAGCTGGGACCTGTGATCCACTTGTCATTTGAACACAGCACCTTAGATTACAAATAGCACATCAAGAGAACAAGTGAAAGGAGAGAGAGAAGGAAAACAGGACAGGAAAAGTCATCAGCAGAAGGGAAGACAGAAAGTGTAGAGGGATCATATGATGCAGAAGAAAAGGAGGAAGAGATCTTGGAATTACAGAGGTTTACTTGGAGCACGTGCTGAGAATTTCATTTTACCATTTACTGTCAAAGCAGCTGTAGTCTGTTGATCTCCACACACACAGCTGTAATCACCAGCATCTGCCAAATCCAAATCCCGGATCTTGAGCTCCACAAAGGGACCTTCCTGCTCTATTTTGTATTTTTCACTTGGCTTGAGGACTTTATTCCCCTTTCTCCACTCGACTGGGGCTGATTTGCTCAGTTTACAGTGCAAAGTGATTGTCTCCCCCTCTGTAGCTTCCTTGTTCGACATTTCTTCTTGGAAGAGGATAGGCAAGGCTGAAGGATGCAATACCAACAGAGAAGGAATCAGCACTGGGTTGAAATGAACCGGACTCTGCTGTGAGTTACTGGGCTGCAGGGTATATGTTTAACCAAATATGCACTACTGCTAGGTGGATACAGCTGAAAGGGGGCAAAACTTCCTGCAGCAGAGAGAAATAAAGTAGTGAAAACATTATACAACATAGCTGTGCTGCCTCGAAGCAAAAAGAAAGCACAAGGGAATATTCTCTAATCATAGAATCATTTTGGTTGGAAAAGACCTTTAAGAGCAAGTGCAACCCCTCCCCTCACACTGCCATGGCCCCCACTGACCCCTGGCCCTCAGTATCGCAGCTACACAGCTTTGCAATATCGCCAGGGCTGGGGACTCCCTCAACCTCCCTGGGCAACCTGGTACAGGGGCTGACACCCCTCTCAGGGAAACAGTTCTGCCTCAGCTCTCATTTCAACCTCCCCTGGGACAACTTGAAGCCACTTCTTCTTGTGCTGTCATTCATTACCTGGGAGAAGAGACCGACCTCCACCTCACTACAACCTCCTTTCAAGTAGTTGTAGAGAGTGATCATGTCTCTTATGTCTTTTGGGCACCACAGAGCCAGGAACATGAGATCTCTACGAAACCCCACCAATGAATGATGAATGCTGGGTGACCAGCAAGGGCTGTCAGATCTGCAAAGTTCGGGGCTTCACAAGAAACACGGGCAGAGCAGTTACCATTCACTCTCAAAGCAGCCATCGTCTCCTGGTCTCCACACACGCAGGTGTAGCTCCCAGCGTCTGTCAGGTCCAGATCTTGGATAACCAGCTCAACAAAACGCCCTTCCTGCCTCATTTTGTACTTGCTGCCTGGCTGCAGCCCCTTGCCATCCTTCCTCCAGTGGACGGGCCCGGCGGCCCGGCTCAGCTCGCACTGCAGCGTGGCCGTCCCGCTCTCCGTCGCTTCCTCCTTCCTCAGCTCTGTCTTGAAACGGACTGGCAGGGCTGAGAGATGCAGAATGAAAAGGGATTGCAACCTGAGGCCTTGCCCAGATCTCTGGTCAGAGGCTGTGTTGTGATTTGTTGCGTGACTACATGAGCTTTATTCCAACACTTTTATCCTTAAAACACAACCTGCTTTTTGTGCCTTGTAACAAAATAATCTCTGGTGAAACCACAGTATGCATGGTCTGGATTAGTCATGGATACAGATAACAAATTATTCATCCTCACAAAGGTGATGAACCCTCCTTAACACAAAATCCTAAGGAATCTTACGTTCCCACAGCAGTTCAGGGAAACACACGTGCATGTCAGCACCCTTCGCTCAAGGAAAGGTGAGACGACAAGACAGCACACACGAAACATTGGGCATAATGAAAGTTGATCATGGGTGGAGGCTGGAGAGAGGAGAGACACAGCAACATGAAAAAGTGGGAGGGTGAGAAAAGAAGCGGGACAAAGGTAGAAGTCGTGAGGGAACGAGGAGCAAGAAGGAGGGAAGCGATGGACACAAACATCCCAGAGTTTCACGGGTTATTTCTGGCTTTTTACCATTCACTGATAAGGCTGCTGTGGTTTTTTGGTTCCCCACTACACATGTATAGTCTCCAGCATCCTTTGGGTCCAGATCATGGATGAGCAGCTCAGCCACCACGCCCTCCTGCCTCATCCTGTACTTGTTGCTCGGCCGCAGAGGAACGTGCCCCTTCCTCCACTCCACGGGGGCCTCTCTGCTCAGCCGGCATCGCAGGGTGGCCACTCCACCTTCCACAGCTTCCACGTTCTTCAGCTCTTCTTGGATGAGCACAGAGACAGCTGAGGAATGAAGTGGTATCATTTTACTTCAGGAGCACCGTTACCAACTGCTGAGCTCACGTGGGACTTACAACCAGAACCAGCTCCCTTGGCAGAACTGATAAGCTCTGACTTACCTGCACTTCCAGGACTGTAATTGCATTTACAATGGCACACCAGGAGTTTGGGAGGAAACAAAACAATTCTTTCCCAATAATTAGAATACCAAGGTAATTACCCTTCTGCTGCATAAATGCTGATGGGCACAGACCTGTGAAAGTGAAGTGCTGAGAAAGTGCAGAGGAGAATTGTGTGTTCTTTAACAAAAGACCCTTCTTACCTTCTGGCTCAGTGCTCAGACAAGCACCTCTGTCTAGAGCAGAAAGCAGAGCTGTTATCTCAGAGGCAAGGAAAGATACCTTATCAGGTATATTTGATTGCTACATTTTAACATCAAGTTATTGTCCTAGAAAAGAGAGAATACAATGGACCCAGCCAGAGCTGCCTTTTGTTGCACTGAGCCCTTCACTATAAATGAGCAGGAGGAAGCAGGACCGTGGCAACAACAACAACAAATGGTCACAAGCAGGTGTCTTATTCCTACCATGGATTTTGACTTGGGCTGTGGTCTGCTGGTCTCCAGTGTCACAGGTGTATCTTCCCGCATCTTCTGGCTCTGCATTATGAATCACCAGCTCTGCCACTGTCCCCTTCTGCTTCATTTCATATTTGGCACTTGCCTGCAGCGTGGCTTCTCCCTTCTTCCACACCACAGTGGCATCAGCTTTTGTGAGTTCGCAGCGCAAGGAGACAGATTTCCCCTCTTCCATTTCGGTGCTCTCCAGGGCTTTCTTAAACAGGACAGGCACAGCTAGAACACGGAACCAGGAGTTAGGACATATCCTCTTGGCCTGCTCCATAACAAATGCCCCATGATAGCTGTCACCTCTTAAAACCAGTCCTTTTACAAATGACCCTCCCTCAACCGTGTAGCATCAAAGTGGTTCTTCTCCGGAGAAGGAAGAAAACTCTCCTCCAGATGTTTTCCTCTCACTGTAGATTCCTTGGAGCATGGGGGAAGTTTCTCTCATCTTTAGTAAACACACCCTCAGAGTCCTCTGGGCAATCCCACCTCATGCAGAGCTGCTGTAGGGCTCTGAGACTGTTCATACTATACTATACTATACTAGTAAAGGTAGTGTGTTTCTTTAAGGGCACTGAGGAGTGCAGATGACATCTGAGAGCCCTTAAAGAGGATGTTTTGGGGAGTGTGGGGCTCTAAACATTAATCAGCTGGTCACTTGCAATTTCCTGGGGTTTGGACTTATGTTTCATGTTCATCTCTAAATCCAGTCTCAGTCCCAGCCATGTGAAATTGCTGATAGGTCAGGAACTACAGCACTTTGGGTAGAGAAAATGAACCCTCTCCACTTCTTTATTTCTTGCCCAGTGGCAAGATACAGATTTAACATCCCAGATACATAATGTATGTATTTCATTCATTTAACCTCACAGGTGCTTACAAGTGTGCAATATTACCTTTAAATTTTACCTGTGAATTCTTGGATGGCACTGCCACAACAAAGAGAAATGTTATGGGACTTTCCTGGTGAGCAAAGCATTAAGAAAGCTTGGGAATGTATTTAACTCTGCCTACCATTTACTTTCACCTGAGCAGTGGTCTTCTGTTCCCCAGTGCTGCAGGTATAGTCCCCAGCATCTATTGATTTGACATCTCGGATAATGAGCTCTGCCACGGTGCCATGCTGCTTAAACTCATACTTCTCACTGGCATGGAGGACAGTGTCTCCTTTCATCCATTTCACTGGGGTATCAGGTTTGCTGAGCTCACAGGTCAGCTTGACTTGTTTTCCTTCTTTAGCTTCTTCGTTTTGGAGCTCTTTCTTGAAAAGAACTGGTCTTTCTGAAAAGGAAGGGAACAGGTGGGATTGGAAATCACGTTTTGCCTTTTTGTTTCAGACTTTGCTATTCAGATACAAAACCCACAGGAATGGAAAAGCACTGAGGGGCAGCAAACAGATTCTTACAGCTCACATCTGGCTGACAGCAATCTACAGCAGCAAAAAATATCTGAGGCCATATGTTTATTTTCCTTTTACCCACTGTCTGTACTACTGAAGACATTACCAATATTACTGTTGGCATTGTCAGCATCAGTGTAAGATGCTGTTCATGACACAGTGTGTTGCAAATGGGTGGCCAGAGCTGGGCCACTGGCACAAAAACTGCAGAACTTCATTGAGATCAGCTGGCACGTAACACAGAGGACACGGAGAAAGAGCAAAGCACTTTCTGTCATGACCAGCACTATTGATTTCTTATTATCAAACACCCACAACATATTTTTATCCAACATAAACAGAGACTTAAAAAACAGCACAATGCAAACACAGAGAGGAAAGCACAGCTGTAGGGGAAAGAGTCCCTGGGGAGAGTCCTCTGCAGGCTGCCACAGCCTGGGATTCAAGGCTTTCAGTTGAGTAGGGGAAAGTGCTACTGTTGAGCACTTGGTGGGAAAAAAACCCTTCAACTGAAATTTTGTCCCCTCAGACCATGAAAAAAACAACCCAAACAATTTCTTCCTGGCTTGTGCTGTCTTATGAATACATAAGTCAGCTACTGATGCCTGATGCAATTGTCTCATGGCTACTGAAACACTACAGCCCATTTTTGTGTCCCCTTCTTAGCTCTACATTGGGACTCAGTGCCACGTGGCTACTCATTTGATTGAGTTTCTTGCTGCACTTTTCATTCTGTTCTTACGACCCTAATAGATAAAGAAAGGCTACAACAGTGCAATTTGCTGTAGGAATCCTTATGACTTGAGTCCTTCACGTCTACAGGGGATCTGAATGCCTGTGTTTAAATGTTATGTCCATCCACACCCTTCTCTGTGAAGGGGAAAACGGGGCTGGTGTGTAACATTACTAATGCCTTTTTCCTAACAGAATAGTGTTCTTCATCAAAGGTGAGAGACAGGCCTTACTGGAGCCAACACAGATCTTTCCTTTGTGAGTAATGGGTATAGTGAAAACACCTTAGTGCTACAGGAAGACATCAGGACTGCTGGGCATCACGTCATTACATTATCTTTCCTTGCACAGCAGACCTCAGCCTTCAAGGTTTCTCTAGCATCACACCAAAACCATCTGAGATATTTCAGAAGAGGTGTGGATCTTCAGAGCACAAGTAATCTGTGAGATTTACATCCAGGATTACTTGTGTCAAATCTACAGGTCAAGGTTAGTAACAGGTATTTTGGTGTTTATGACTAAATCCCTCAGTAGGGCATCAGTAATGCCATAAAGTGTTGATTAGTAAGATATCTAATGCCATCTGGGAGAAACTGAGAAGACAATATCCCTGTTGAAAAGCACAAGATCTCTCCTCTACCTTGCTAAATAGGAGCAGGGTGGGGGCAGGATTTTCCTAAGCTTATTTCCATGTGAGCTGATTAGTTTGAATATTGTAACTGAAAGTGGAAACATTAATTCTGCACAAAGTGAGGTGCAATATGTATTTCTCAAAGCCAGTCATCTAGAGCAGGTCCCATCAGTATGAGTCCTCTACAAACCAGGCAGAAAGCTCAGACTGGTCACATAGGGTGTCTCTAGAATTGCTGGAAGATGACAGACACCTCCAGAGGCCAAACAGTCACTTTCAAATTAAGCCATTAGGGCAGAGAAGATGCTCTCTGGAAGTGCTTGGCTGTGAACACAGCTTACAGGAGCAGCCTAAGCTAGATGCCAGCAGCTAAACTGGCCAAGGTACACTTCATCCTTTCTAGCTTCAAGCCTTTTTTGCTTCCTAAAAATCCAATCAGTCAGTTACAGTAGCATCACATATTAGTGTTACCAAGAGGAATCAGCCCTTTGCAGATAAGACATTCCATTTGCCTTCAGAAAAATCCGAGATTTGGGCAAATCTTCTAATTCTGAAAATTCTTTGCAAGATATATGATGATTCTGACAAGGATGGGAATACCATCTGACACAGTGAGGACTCTGTGTTTTAAATCCCTGGGCAGCGAGATACATTGATGTTTCCAGTAAGAAAACACCTCTCTAACTGCACTCTCGGGCTGCCTGGCATTCATTTTATTCCCTTGTTACAGAAGTAGATCAACACTGCAGGTTTAAGTCAGCTTAACTTTTCCAGAGAAAACAATTAATGGTAGAAAACATGCATAAGAGTGCCTTGAAAACTAAATGAAAAACCTTCTTGGTTGCACTTCTTTGCTTTTTCCCCCTGAACTAATCGATTTCTCCTCATTTATCAAGGAAAATTGTACAAGGCATTTAATGTACCATCCCTACAGTAGAACATTCCCATCTAAGGTCCAAGAAACACACTAAGAGCTGTCCAGATTACAAAGTATTCATTCCTCAACTCTAGATTCGTTATGTAACTCATGTTATTCTTGAACATATACAGATACACATGTCAGGGCCACCTTTGTGGCATTTCTGTTCTTTCTTTTACCTATTCCCATTAATCCATACTTATTTCTACACATTCTTTCCTCTCCTGCAGTTTTTATGATTGAATTACCTTTAACAACCAAACTGGCAGATGTTTTCTTATCACCAGCTTCAAATGTAATGACCCCCGAGTCCTTCAGGGAGAGCTTTTTCAACGTTAGCAAGTGATATCCACCAGGTCGAGACTGGATCTCATTAAGTTCATTGGTATGGAGTGGGGTCTTATCCAAAAACCACTGCACTTTGCTACAGTCTACAGGAGAGATTCTGCATTTGAACATGGCAGATTCTCCTTCTAACACAGTGACATCTTCGAGGTCTTCTGTTATTAGCACTTTCTGGCCTGAAAGGAACATAGATACATCAATTACTGGAACCTTCAGTTTCTAGCATGAAAATTGATATGGAAAACTCTAAGACTTGCCATATGAGTATTTCAAGCAAGAAATATGGTCACATTACAGAAAACAAACACAGTTCCCCCGTTATTGAACACAAAAGCTGTTCACAGGAAGGCAATAGATACAAGACACATATCAAAACACGATGAAGACAACTTCAAAACAGGACACACAGCGGAACAAGTAGCCAGGAGAAGGCAAATCCAGTTTCTTCTAACAAAGCTGCTTGGAAAGGCTGAAAGGATGGATCTCTAACAGCATCATGGGGCTCTAGACATCACTAAGCAGATGATCCCTGCCATGAAAACCCCTCTGTTCTTCTGGAGTAAATATGATTTACTTTCTATGGCATAGGACCACCCAGCTCCCATCTCCTTGGAGCTTAGTCCAACCATAAACTGAGTGGGAAGTGGAGTGTCTGACTGCAGCTTTAGCAAAAAGAAACAAAGCAACAGCCCTGAAAACATATGTCTGTATGGACATAGATAGATATACAGCTAATGAAACAAACAGATAAAGAAGGTTATCACTATATACACAGATATATCTGACTCTGCTCCTAGGCACAAAAGCAGTACAGGGAATTTTTACTTTTGTCTTGAGCTTTGTGACAGAGAAGCAACTTTTTCACTCAGAAAAGCTGGTGTTAGAAACCTCACAGTCAATGCATTTAGGTCGTGAGGCCATGATGGAGATTAAGCACACTTCTTTGCTTCTCAAGGCTGCTCTAGCAGATGCTCAGAGGTGGAGGAGTCTGGCTTTGCCACCTAGTCTTTAATAACTGATTATAATAATTAGTAAGCCACTGCAGCTCCATGTGACTGTTTTTCAGTTGTTCCTCATATTTGTTTCATGGCTTCATTGGAGGCTTCTGCCAGTTGGGGCTCCAGTGAAGGAACTGGGAGGATCAGTGACAACCAGACATCACCCCTTCCTCCTAAACACTATCCTGCTGTTAGCATTAGCCACCACAGATCATTTACTAGCTGTAGCATCAAATACAACTGCTGGGTTGATCTCTTCAGATGGAGATTGGCTTGTACCCTTCATCTATAAGATGCAGAGGGACAATAAGTACTTTAAGATCCCTGGACCACACATTTAACCATCCTCTCCCAGAAACCACTACTGGAAAAAGGCATCAAGGGACATGGAGAAAAGCCTGGAGGCAGAATCACTTTTCCCTTGTGTAATAGCAGGCACTCTAAACGCCATCCACCATGTTCTCACATGAGAACATCAACCAGTCCTCACATCAGTACTTGGGGATTTAAATCACACCCAAAGTACTCTGGATGTAATCACTTCCAACAGACTGCTCTGCACATCCAGATACACGTTGCTCTGCTTGTGTTCACCTGCCCTGTGCAATGTGTGCACACCAAGAGTGAGATGGAGCCAGAGATCAGTGGATCTGCTACCTATAGCATAGAATGGTAGGGATTGGAAGGGATCTTTAGAGATCATCTAGTCCATCTCTCCTGTCAAAGCAGGTCCACCTAGATCAGGCCACAAGGGAACATGTTCAGGTGGGTTTTGAACACCTCCCAAGAAGGAGCCTCCACACTCTCCCTGAGCAGCCTGGGCCAGGGCTCCCTCACCTCAACAGCCAAATAGATTTTCCTTATGTTTAAATGGAACCGTTTGTGTTCCAGCTTCATCCCATCACCCCTTGTCCTATCACTGGATACAACAGGAAAAAGTGTTGCCCCAACAGCATCCTGTCACCCACCATTTAGATATTTGTGAACATTAATGAGCTTCCCCCTCAGTCTCCTCTTCTCCAGGCTGAACAGCCCCAGTTCCTGCAGCCTTTCCTCATAAAGAAGATGCTCCAGTCCCCTGATCATCTTGGTAGCCCTGTGCTCATCTCTTTCCAGCAGTTCCCTGTCTCTCTTGAGCTGGGGAGCCCAGAACTAGACACAGGACTCTGGATGAGGCCTCTGAGAAATAGATCTGCCTCTGCACAGAACGTTCCCTGTTGTAGACACGAGACGTACAACCACATTCCTCTGATGCCTACCTTGCACCACCAGCTTGGCTCTGGACTGGGCATCACCAATGTCACAGGTATAAGTGTCACTGTCGCTTTTCTCCAAGTTCTTTATGGTCAGCTGGAGCACTTGTCCTTCCTGTGTAATCTCATATTTCCTGCCAGCCCTGAGTTCAGCCATGCCTTTCCTCCAGACCACAGAGCATGCAGCTTTCTCACTCTGGCACGTAAGAACTGCAGTCCCGCTTTCATCCACTTTCAGATCCGAGAGTTCCTTGACAAAATAATTAGGTTTTTCTGGAAAAGAAAAGAAAAGAGATAGATTTGTTACCCAAACAAGCCCTGAGCACACAGAGAAGTTTTAAATCCAATCTGCCCACACCTGCAGAGTCACAGAACGTAGCATCATTTGGGTTGAAAAAGACCTTTAAGATGATCAAGTCTGACCATTAACATAACTCCAGCAAGGCCACCACTAAGCCATGTCCTTAAGTGCCATGTCAGCACGAGTGACTCAACCACTCCCCTGGGCAGCCTGTGTCAGGGCTTCCCAACCCTTTTGGTGAAGAAGTTTTTCCTAATATCCAATCTAACCCCCCCCGGTGCGACTTGAGGCTGTTTCCTCTCATCCTATCAAGTGGAATGGATCAAATAAAATCACCAAATCCACCCCCTGTCACAGGGCATGTGACAAAATCTTTCCAGGGACGTTTGATGACACTGTACAGTTACTGCTGAGGTCTTGCAGACCATGTACAGTTTTGATCACTTGTATTCAAACCAGACTAATTCAACCTCTCAGTTCTGACTGGCTCATTATGCAGCACATCAGGTTCTTCAGCATCTACAAGATGTTTTGTCAAAGTTGATTTAAAAGCTTCTAGTTTTTTGAAAACTAAGAATTGATCCTGTTGAAGAAGATGAAAGAGAACGTTTCCCACAGATATTTACCCCAACTTCTGCACATGCCAGCTCCTATCCATGCTTCAACTGACCTTGCACTGTGACCCTGGCTGTTGTTTTAGAGACTTCAGTCTCACAGGTGTACTCCCCACTGTCCTTGACTGTGGAATTGTGGATGATGAGAATGGCTCGTGTTCCCTCCTGGTGCAAGTCGTATTTCTGGCTTTTTCGGATGGCTTTGCCGTCCTTGTACCACCTGATGCTCACATCAGGTCTTGACAACTCACAGCTCAGGCTGATGTCCTGCCCAGCTGCTGATGTTTTATCCTCCAGCTGTTTTGTAATCTCAGTAGG
Source organism: Colius striatus (assembly GCF_028858725.1). NCBI lineage: Eukaryota > Metazoa > Chordata > Aves > Coliiformes > Coliidae > Colius > Colius striatus. The sequence goes on from NC_084763.1 coordinate 56,408,675, forward strand.
TTTTTCTAAAGAGGGAAGACAAAAATAAAAGGACTTTTGAACAACAACCCTCATCACTATGTCATTGGGATTTTTGCAGTTCAAACATAATAGGAACATAGACTCATAGAATGGTGGGGGTTGGAAGGGGTCTTTAGAGATCATCTAGTCCAGCTCAACCCCTCTGCTAAAGCAGGTTTCCCTCAGGTCACAAAGGAAATATCCAGCAAGATTTCACCAATGAACGATTCATATTATGTTAAGAAAGGGAAGGTGGGAAAGCAGCCTTGCTCATCAGTGCACATCAGCTGCACTTGTGGGCTCTCAGTGAGTATCAATGATTGCTTACAGCAGCTGAGGACCTGTCCTGATGGCAAAGTGTACTTTGCAATTGTGAATTTTTCAGCCTCTCACTTGTGTTTAAGGAAAACATCTCAATGCTTCGAGGCTCACACAGAAAGCCGCTGTTCACTGTGGTCACAACAAGAGCTTGCCTTCATTGGTTTGCTGAGCTGCTCTATGGAAAGGCACCCCAGAAATCAAACCTTTCAAGATCACAATCTTTCTGATCTCATTACCTTTCACAACGAGAGAAGCCTTGGAGGTGAGACCACGGGCAGTGAAAACAACTTCGCCGGCGTCACCAGGAATCACGTTTTTAATGCTGAGTGTGTATTTCCTCCCCGTGTTAGAGGCTCTGAACCTCCCACCACTTTCCACTCTGCTCCCGTTCAGCATCCAGCTGAAGTCATCAATGCTCTCATGGGACAAAATACACTCAAAAGAGCAATCTTCTCCTTCATAGATTTCGGTGTTCTTCAGCCGTTTGGTGACGCCAATGTTCAGTTCTGGAAGGCGAAACGTAGGTTAACACAAGGAGAAGAGGCTTTTGTGACTGACATGAGTAGTAGCACTGACATTTTTAGCTCATCTGGTTCATCTATTGGATTGGCAGGACAATATTACATTCTTTACAGGAGTATTTGACATGAGAAGGACTTCTCAGACATTATCCACTCAAAAATCTCCACAGAATGATGGAGAAAGTGACACGTGAACCTTGTGGCTTTGCTCTGGGAGCAAAGACTGCCTGAAGAACATCTCACTCAGAAGAGCCAAGGTTCAATAAGCTAGAGAAAAGCTGTCAGACAGGAAGCCTCTGGGATGCTGTGTGAGGTTTTTCCCCGTGCTGACATGAGAAATGACATGTTTATATTTGTTGTTACCATCCTACCCCTCCTGGTGTTCATATCAGACAATCTCAACACTGGACTCAATATCAGTTGGAAAGCCATGAACAATTCTCTTTCATTCAAGCAGTCACTTGGAATTAAGAGCTCAAAAATGTGAAACACAAGCTCTTTGGGGCTGGCTTCTTTTTATTTTGGGGTTGGGGTCTTTTTTAGAAGGTGTTTGCTTTCCTGGGTTGTTTTCTGTGCCTTAGGGGTGTTGAGCTAGGAAACATTACCACCACCTTCTTGATGGAAACTCTGGCTATACTTATCTCAAAGAGTAACAGGGATTGTTCAGACATCAGCATGTTATGTGAAGCTTATGAAGGAGTAAATGTGAGACAAAGTGACCAAGCCCACCCATATTTGCAGCACCCCTTGGCTGGCCATCACCTACAACACTTACCCTGAACGCTGACCTTTGACTTGGCAACATCAGTGCCAATATCACAGGTGTATAAACCCGCATCTGTCTTCTCAAGATCATGGATAAGGAGGCACAGGGTCTTCCCAGACTGGATCTGCTCGTACTTGTTACCAGAAGTGAGCTTCACACCATCCTTTTTCCAAACAGGATTGACTTTCTCTTTGGAGACTTCACATTCCAGTTTAATTACACCTCGCTCCTCACCAAAAACATCATCCAAGGACTTCATGAAGACAGCAGGCTTCTCTGAAGGTGAACAGGCAAAACAGACAGCAACCAGGATATTTCAGATGGCACCAAACATTTACAGAGTCCTTGGCAACGCTGCTGATACCAATGCAGGAGCTAAAGCAGGGTCACACCTCATGACTGGAGTGAGTCTTAGAAACCAGAATTTAGAGCTGGGAGGATGCAGGGAAGGAGAGAGGCATTCTGCTTTGCCAAGGACAGGTGGTGACAATCAATGCTGTAGCTGTGGTCTCTCTTTTGACTGCACATCTATTGCAAGGGCTCCCTTTTATCTGTGTTGGGGCATCTGTCAGGCACAGGAGATGCCACCACAGGGAACTGGGCTTGGAGCAGGCATGTAAGGCCCTAGTGAAGGCCAGAACAGCTTCACACATCTATGGGATAGCTACTCAACAGGATAGACTAGGGGTAAGGAAGCCTTTGCCTGGGTAATTTACCTAATTTAAAATACATGTGACACACAAGATACTTATCCAGTTTGACCAGATGTGAAAAAAGAATGGGGAATCCTTCAGCATCTGAGTGGATAAAGAGTTAAATTATCCAGATACTTTGGGAAGAACAAATTCATCACGAGCAGGAGGCAAAATGCAAAGAAAATGAGAGAAATGATACTCCAAGAGGCTACAGAGGAGGTCAGACTGATTTTCAGAGAGTATGGTTCAGAACATTTCCCACTCATGTTTCCAGATACATCCTGGTGTTAATTTAGGATACAAATCACTGTGATTTATCTGAGCATGCATGTGCAGGTGTGTTGCTAAAGAAAAGGTGATTTTGCAACGGTGAGAGTTTTACCTTGGGTTTCTAACGTGCCTAAAATAACTCACACAACTTCCTGTGGCTTAGCTGAACAGGGAATCATGTCATAGTTGGGTTTGGAAGGCACCTTTAAAGGACATCTAAGTCCAACTCCCCTGCAATGAGCAGAGACATCTTCAAACAGATGAGGCTGTAGAGCCCCATCCAGCCTGATCTTGGATGTTCCCAGAGATGGGGCATCTACCACTGTTCTGCCATTCTAATCAGAAATGATGTCTTCCTTAGATCTAGTCTAAATCTTTCCTCTTTTAGTTTAAAACCCTTACCTATTGCATCTGCATCCTATTGCTACAGCTCTGCTAAAAGGTTTGTCCTCATCTTTCTCATAAGACCCCCTTTAAGTAGTAAATCACTGCAACAAAGCCTCCCCAGAGCCTTCTCCAGGTTAAACAACCTCAAGTGTCTCAGCCTGTCTCCACAGCAGACATGTTCCATCTCTCTGATCATTTTTGTGGCCTCCCTCTGGACCCACACCAGCAGCTCCAAGCCTTCCCTGAGCTGGAAGCAGCACCACAGGGAGGTCTCACTAGAGCACAGTGGAATGGACAATCCCCTCCCTTGGCCTGCTGCCCACACTTGCTTTGGAAGCAGCTCAGGACGGAGTTGGCCTTCTGGGCTGCAAGTGCCCATTGCTGGCTCATGCCCAGCTTTCCACATCCATCAGTACCCCAAATCCTTCTCCACAGGGTTGCTCTGAGTCCCTTCATCCCCCAGCCTGTATTGGTACTAGAGATTGCCTCTGATAAGCTCACCATCAGGACTGCTGCATGGATATTGTAAACAATAGCTCCTTTGCATCTCATATTTGCAATCAGGAGTGAGATCAGGACCCACCTATCACCTTCAGACGCACGCTCTCTGACACTTTGTCTGACTTCATTGTCACCGTGCCAGCATCCTCAGGCTTGACCTGCTTCATTGTCAGCATGTAGCAGTTGCCAACGTTCCTGATGTCATTGAAATTGTTGGTGTACAGGAGGGTGCCGTTGAGGAACCATTCCACATCCTCATCATCGTGATTCAGCTCACAAGAGAAGACAGCAGAACTCTCTTCTTCAATTTCCACGTCCTGCAGGTGCTTCAGCACTTCCACGTCACGGGCTGTAGGAAGCCAAGCAGCACCATTAGCACTGTTACCACAGAGCAGCACAGACACCACAAAGAGATTTCACAGTGGTTATTATAATCATAGAATGGTAGGGGTTGGAAGGACTAAAGACAATCTAGTCCAAACCCTCAGATGATTTAAGTCTAGTCTACACCATCATCACTTTTCATTTACTTGATCCTGCAATCCCTTAGAAAGCCCACATTGTCTGAAGTCCTCTGTTACCTCTTTACATGTGACAAACCATTTGATTTTTAACTTAAGAAGAACTAATTCTTCTGCAAATGTAACAACATTACAGTGATGCCTGTGAATCTCACAGAGCTCCAGCCCTTGTGTGCCATCACTGCACACACACACACACACTTTAAATTGTCCCTGACTGCCAGGTAAACAGAGGATAAGATGAAGGCAACAGTTTTGGCCACAAACAGCAAGCACAAAGAGATTAAGCAACTTGCTCAGCCTCAGAGAGCAACAGGAACTGAATTGTTATCTTTTCCAGTCCTTGGCCAGAGGTTTCTCCTTGCAGCTCCTCCACTGATGAAATGCTGCCTCTCAAGGACCAGGTAACTCAGGGGAGGGTTTGGGAGTATCAAGTAATTAATTGGATGTACTGCTGCAAGGCCAAACTGTTACCAAGAGCTGCTTTGCTGGACTTCTGGAAATGATTCAGTGGCTCATCTCCAAATCCTGCTGCAAGTGACACAGCAATCATCTTTCCCTACACGTCACCAGGTGAAGAACTGGCTAAACATAAAGCCATACCCAGATGAGGTAGAACATCATTATGAATAAGAAACATATAGAAATATCTGTCAGCAGACATAGAAGCTGATGCAGTGGTCAGGAAACGAAACCCACAAGCAGTTTAGCATAAAGGACATTCTTAGATAGAAGTCCCAGAGTTCTAGTTCTTCTGATTAAATGGGAAATAAGGTGCCTTGAGAAAGGCACAAGAATTTCTGCCTTACCCAGATGACATCCTCCCACGTGCATGAACTACTTCATGGCAAGTGCTGGGTTTCAGTACCATGCATAAGCATTATGCACAGTGCATAATACAGTCAGTTGGCTTCAGATACTGTATTTATATAAAGACAGCAGAAGGTGACTGTGTGAATCTACCTCTACTCAAGAAGGGAAAACCTGAGTGAAGCACTGAAGCATCAAGGCATGCAAAAGGCAAGCTCCCTTGCTGCAAACTGCTCATACCTTCAACAGTCAGTGTGGCTTCAGTCTCTGCGCTTCCAGCCCTGCATTTGTACACTCCAGCATCTTCAGGCTTCACCTTCAAAATCTTGAGCTCTGCTGAATGCTGCTCCCTCTTGATTTTGTACTTCTCAGAGGGCTCGATGGGCGTGTGGCCCTTGAACCACTTCACAACCTTTGGGGAAGGCCTGAAGTCACAGGACAGGATGACTGAGTGGCGCTCCAGAGCTGTCTTGTCTTCCATCTTCCTGGTGATCTGTATGTGGTAATCTGGAAAGCAGGGTTGGGAAGAAGAAAGGATCACTCTGAAGAAAAGAGAGTTTCTAATCTGTATTTCATGCCAATTAGTTTCCTGTGTGTCATTCACCACTGCTTTGTGAACTGCTCAGATGGTGCTATAGGTTTCTGTTACAGAGCTGATGTGCTTTGAAGCTAAAATGATGTGATGATCTATAGGGAATGCTGGTTTCTATAAGAGAGCACTGTACCTTAACTACCAAATGCATGCTCCAGTTCTGGTTCAGTGCTTACCAAATTGCTCTCCAATTGAGGTTCTTACTCAAGTAAATGCAAATTAAAGGCCTTCAGGACACAACTGGAAATATTTACTATGGTGTCAGTAGAAGACAAAAGCCTTGAAGCTCTGTCCCAGATCAAGTCAATTCAAAGTGGATTAAGTAAATGAGCTATCAAACTTGTCTAGTTCAGAAATGGGACAAAAGAAATCCTCCTGGTAAATGTCATCTGTTTTGATCTCTTTGGTGGTCTTCTTTTTGAAGAAGAAAAAAACAAACCAAACCCCAGCATTAGCTCAATAGATTTGCAGAGTGAGGTTGAACACCAGGCACACCAAAGTTGTTTATTCAGACCCCTTCCCAAGGCAATGCTGTAACGTTTAGTTCATCCAACACTGGCTCAACAAATTGTAACTGACAACTGAGGAGACCTTCCAGGTACACATACACCGACACTTCCAAGACCTCAAGCCAGTGGACCCTGCACATTAGACAGTGTGTATGAAAAGATATTTTCCAGGGCCTGCAAGAGGGAGGATGAGTCATGATGTAATTCAAGCCAGGTCATATCACATTACCTCTGACAAGCAGGTTTGCAATGGATTTTGATTTGCCAATGGAGAATTGAATGGGGCCTGTCATATCAGTGCTGGTTTTCACTATTGTCAGCCTGTGGATGGTGCCTTCTTGCTGCATGATGATGTTCCTGCCAGCCTGGAGGACTTGTCCACGTAGAGACCATTTGGGGGGTTTCACGGATGGAATGGATATCTCGCATTCAAAGTTGGCTTCTTCAGGCTCAGTCACATCCTCATCACACAACTCCTTTAGAATACTAATGGATTGCTCTGGATGAAGGATGGAATGGGAAAGCAAGGGTTTAGGAGTCATGAAAGAGCTCTTTCATTAGTATTCTGCACACCCATGCCACCTTTACTGCCTCTGAGTACTTCACTCACTGTCTCAAAGAGCTTCTTAGCATTATCCCTTTTTTTGGCATGAAGATAAACACATATTGCTGGTCACAGGTCAGACAGTGAGACTGTGACACTGCCTCAGGAAAGCCCGAATTTCCTGATTCCCAGACCTCTTCCTAAAGCCACTTTCCTACCCTGACATCAAATATTTGACACTATTAAGAAACAGAAAAGCAGGTTCACTGAAATACAGCTGTGGGTAATAGGAGAGACTTTGACTAGCTGCAGCAACTTCTCTCTGAGCAATAAACTTTCTCCAGTATGTCTGTGGGACAGGAATTTTCTTAGAAGGCTTCTAGGATGTCCCCACCCTTATCATCCCAAACAACTGTTCCCTATAACTCCAAAAGCAGTACCAGGGGAGTTCACTGAGCTGAAACAGTTTTTACGTGGCATTGTGTTTCCAAAGTAAATCACTAAAGGTTTTGAACCAGACAGTCCACCCTAGGGGGGGGGGAAAAGGGAATGTTACCTTCAACAAAGAAATTAGCACTGCTCTTGTCATCGAAGGCATCACAAGTGTAGGTGTCTTCATCTTGATAATCTGCGTCATTGATGATGAGCTTCCGATAGACCCCGTCACTCACCATCTCGTATTTGCCACTGGGCTGGATTTCAACGTCCTTTTTGAACCACCTGACCTTGGCGTTGGCACGAGACACCTGGCACTCCAGGAACCCCCGGTGCTTCTCAAGAGCAATCTTATCTCTCAAAGGCTTCACAATTTTGACAGGCAGCTCTAAAAGGAGTAAAAAGAGGCAGAGTGATCCGTGATGTTTCCACAAAAGGTGGCAATTCAAAGCTCATTGGCAATAATTCTTTTACGGTCAGTTGTGTGGATGATGACAGGAATCTCCACTATGCTGAGCACTCAGCTAACACACAGCAAGTGAAGAGCTAATGACAGGAAAACTATCCCTATTTTACTACTTGGTTGGCTGAACTGCAGCAGTAATAGTTAAGTCACTCAACACCACACAGCAGTGCTATGGCAAAGCCAGAGACTGAGCTCGCATTTCCTGGGCTCTTCATCAGTGTGTAATTCAAGTGGCTTCCTTCTCTCTGTCTCCATCACACTGATTAAGTTAAGACAAAAAACAAGAGCTGTATTCTTTTTAAACATGCACCAGAAAGAGAAAAGGCAGGAGAAAGTCAAGCTACATCTTTCCTTCCCCCAAAGTTTAAACATGACTTTTAACGTCTAAGGGTACAAAGTCAGCCTTGAGAAAATAAGCTCTGTTACTTAGCAAAAGTCAGTTCCCAGTAGTGAGGCCAAGACTTCACATGCAGCATGGGAGACAGAAGCTTTTCTTTCTCTGACAGAGCTAGGTGCTGTTTAACTTTCTTCATGCTACAAGCGAGGGAAGTTGGTTGGCTTGTAACGTGGGGGAGCTCAAGCAGCATTGGCATGAAAAGCATCATTACCTTTGACAGTAAGATGGGCACGAGATTCTGCCTTTTCTGCTACAAATTTGATCTCTGCTGCATCTTCCACTTGGACACGGGTGTAAGTCAGTGAGTAGGTCTTTCCTAAGAACAGACACACAGTCAGACATTGTCTTCCCCTGAGCAAACACTCTCACTGTCAGGTTGAGCATTGTTCATCTGGTTTCAGAGCATCACCACTTGCTCTCATGGCAGCAAGGTTGATCATTCCACTATGTCTATGCCCCCATGTCAAAGGATAACCTAACCTCAGCTTCTCCAAGGACTGATGGAACGAGGTTCCCACTGTCTGGAAAGCACTTGAAACAAAAGGATCCCACTCACTGTTGGATGATGCAAAGTGCTGCCCGCTGTTGACAGAAGGGAATGGTGGGATGACACCGAATTTGCCTTATTAAAGTTCCCACTGTGACACTGTCCCAGCCTAGCTGCCTCCCCAAAACAAATGGACAACCATGCTGAACCTTCTTAACTTGATTTTGGAGGTCTGACCCTTCTGCCTAGCCTCCCATCCCAGCACCTAACTCCAGCTCATCCCCATTCCCCTCCTTTTACAACCTACCATCTTGACGCATCCTGATGTTGTCGGCAGCCTTCAGCTTGTTGTCATTTTTGTACCATTGGGTTTGGACCTCGTCGTGTGAGATCTCACAGACAAAGGATGCACTCTCATATTCATTCACTTCCACATCTTCCAGTGGCTTAACAATCTTGATATCTCGGGCTGTGAATTCATAGAGACGAGTATTTACCTGGAGTTCCTCCACAACTGAGTGTGGTGTGTTTGCCTTCTGCCTGCTTACATCCCTTCCTGGGTGGTTTCTCCATTCAACACAGTAAGCACATTCCGTGCCTGAACCAATGGGTAGAATTACCAGCTACAGTGGAGCTCACTGCAAGAGGGTTTTATGGACACTGGGACTTTATACAGGTTTTAAAAGACACTAAACTTGTTCATGACAGAAAATTTGCCAAGAAAAACTAAACAACCTCATGTATCAGTATAAACATGTCTCAATCACTTCTCTGTATGCTCCCTTCCTTCTCCCGTTTGTCTGTTTGGATTGCGCCAGTCACATGTTTTACTTGGAGATACCTTTGCTTCAGAGTCTCCTGAACTCAGTATAATACTATTTAACTACACTAATTTATGCCTGATCTGTATTTCTGTGCTAATGCAGCCCTTTCCTTGTGAAAGAAAAACCACCTTGGATCAGTCTCAGGATCAAAACTCAGATGCAAACCAGCCAGCATTCAAACAGCAACCCATCCCAACCACAAAGTCAGGGAGAAAAGAGGAGTGCAACAGAGCAATGGAAGAGGACAGCTGTTGATGAAGATACTGCTGAACCCAACTGGCCACATGAGGACAGCATCTAGTAAGAAATGAGAAAAAGCTGATTTGTCTCTGCAGTTGCTCCTCTGGAAAATGACATCTGCCAAGGGACAGCAGATGGGTCTGCTGGGTAACTGGCCTTCAGTACTGCTTTTCTCTGCAGCCTCAGAGCCACGGGACACACCACAGCTGGGGTTTGACTGGTTGCACGGTGCAACACACAGAGGGAAACACTGCTTTAAATAGAGCTGCAGTCAGAAAGCACAGCACTTTCCTTGGCCTTTACAGCATAAAAAGTAGGGCATTTCTTGAGATCATACCCAAGGCTTGTCCAGTCCCTATTCAGGCAAAGTCCCTCCGTGGCAATGGCAGAACACAAAGCAAACCATATCAGCACCAGCCATTGAGTCTTTGCTCTCATAGAATCACTTCAGTGGGAAAAATGGCCTTTGAGCTCAGCAAGTCCCAACCTTCCCCTCATCTTGCCAAGCCCACCACTAACCCACATCCCTCAGCACCTCAGCTACACCTCATGCCACTGAAATTCCAGAGACCAGAAATCACTCAGGATAAATGAAAACCTCATTAGCACCTCTTCCAAAAACACTCCTCTGAGGATAGAACAGGCACAGACAGCCCTGCCAGCACTTCCTCACTAGGAACAGAAAGTTATCTGAACAAGTAATTGCAAACCACACAACTTCTGTGTAGTCTAAACCACTGCAGTAGGTGTAATTTCCTACTTCAGTCAGACATACCATGAACCTTTAGAGTAGCTGATGTCTTGTCTCCAGCTGCTTCACAAGTGTAGGTCCCCTGGTCTTCATATTCACACTTGTGAATAACGAGGCTTCTCTTATTTCCCTGGGAAGCAACCCCCACTTTTTTACTTTGCCGGAGCTCCTTCCCATCCTAGAAGTAAAAGAGCCAAAGCAGATCACCATCAACTCTCCTACATCTGCAGGGAGCAAAACAAGCATTCAGACCTGTGCTTCATTCAGCTGTCTCATCGGAGTTAATGCAGGTACTGGAACACGCTGAAACTTAAGCACAGCGCAAAGGTTTCAAGGAGTAGGAATGGCTGAAGAATATGAGTAGCTTTTGGTTGATTTTAGACACCTATTTGAGGGCCTAAGGCCCTGTATTGGCAATAAGCCCCTTCAGACATCACCTTGAAGAAATGCTGTTATTGCCATTTAAGGGAGGTACATGAAATAATTGAGCTGAGCCTCAGAATGACTGTCAGGTGCAAAGGGAATTGAGGCTTTACCTTAAATCACAGCTCTCAAGGAGGCTGTAAATAATGGGTGAGAGCTGCTAGGCATGAAGACAAAACCACATTGCTATCAACTGCAGTGCTCACAGTCTGGACAAGAATAGAAAAGTTTAACTTGCAACTCAATAAACACACCCAGTACATACAAAACAGAGTGATGAGCTGGGTAAGTAAACGAACGTAAGGACAAGAGAGCAATGCTAAGAGCTGAATAGGAAAGGTTCAGACTCACATCCCCTGGAAGGGAAATGGAAGGCTCTCATTGCCTTCTGGAGAAGTCAGGAATTAAAATGCCACTATCCATTAAGTACTGTACCTTGAACCACTTCACATCCACGTTGGGCCTGGACAGCTCACACTCGAATGTGACCTTGTCCTTTTGGGTTACACTCGTGTCTACCAAAGGTTTGCTGATTCTCACAGGCAGTTCTGAAGAAGAAAACAAAAGAGAAGGTCTAGTTAGTGGGAATTTAGGTCTCCAGGACCTTCTGGCACAAGGAATAGTGAATAAGCAGACTCTAGCTTCCTTGCTTAATTCATGACAATAAAATCATGCAGTTTTGAGCAGACTGTCATTACTTGTTCTGTGGACAGCAACGTTATAATAACCCCATGGACATTAGAAGGATACATTACTGTGGGTGGTCCAGTGTGCTTAATATCCCTTGCAGTTCCAAGGAAAACTTGTGTCCCTGTTAAAACTCACTCTCTGGGTCAGGAGAAGACAACCATGTCCCACACCAACCATGGCCTGAGACTTTGAGGTCTGTGTACCTGTCACAGTGAGATTCCCTGATGAATGAATGCCCTCTGCTTTGAAGGAGATGAGTCCTGCATCTTCAAGAGTCACTGAAGAAAGAGTCAGTGAATGTTTCTTCCCCAGGACACCAATATTGATGTTTGGTGAAGGTTTCAGACGAACACCATCCTTCTGCCAGGTCCCTTCCACGTCCTCATGTGACACCTCCACCTCGAAGGTGACAGTCCCCTTCTCAGAGACTTCACGGGGCTGAAGACCTTTCACCAGCTTGATCTGCCTCACTGGAAAAACAACAAGGACAAGTTGGAGATCTGACACCAACAGCTGTGAAACCTCCAAGATAGGTTATTTCCCTAATCCTCATGCAGGTACTTGACAGTTGACTGGTGTCTGCCAATCAACCACCCACCTTTGCAGGAAATAGAGACTGTTCATGGCCATACTGCTAGCATGGCTGCTCTTCTTAAATAGGTGCATTCAGCTGGGACAAACAAGACAGACAAACATTGCAGAAAAAAAAGAGGAAAGCTGGTTCTTTTCCTAGCAAGATCCACCACAAGCCCTGTGCCAGAAACAGGCTTTGAAGGTGTATAGACACACAAAGTAGAGGCATTCCTGTGTAGAGTGAGGTGGTTACCAATAACCATCAGAAGGAGATAACACTGCTGTTGTATACACTGGGATTAGACTCTGTGCTGTACAACAAGAGAGATGTGGGTGAAAATACTTGTTCTTCAGGCAAGACTCCAGAAAATGATGATGATCACTTGAGATTAATAGAGCATAAGGGAATAAACAACACAGCTTTTCAACTGGAACAAAAAAAGGGGAAGGAAGAAGGAGGGAGAGGAGAAAGATTTTAGTAAAAGAAAGGAAAAAAAGAATTATCCATGATGTGGTGTGAAGTGCTTTGACATCTTACAGCTTGGGGGACAAAGCATCCCTGCTTTGGGCAGATATTAACTGTTCTCAGTACAAGACATCAGTGCTCTCTCAGCCACTAAAACAGATTCAGTATTTAAACTTGTCCTACCCTCAAAAAGAGAGAAAAAAAATCTATCAACAAAAAAATCCCACCCTACAGTCATGAAACCTTTCAGCTCTTCATGGGTCTTGCTATAAGTCAGCAACAGTTGTGGAATGGTAGAACTTTTACAGGGTTTGTTTTAATGGGCAATGTTCTGTGTCCAGAGCTTTGAAAGTCCTAGTCCTGTTCCCAGTATAATTTCTGCTGGAATTAGTTGAGCTAATTATGTTTTTCCCTGCTGAAAGCTTAGAGGTATATCATGAGAACATCCACTTTACCCACAACTTCAGCCTTCCACAAACACCTGCAGGGCACCACTGAAAACAAATATTCAGCCAGATATGTCATTGGTTTGAAGAGCTCAGTTGTTTTTAGGATCTCCTCTCAGCTTCAGACCAGGACAGATGATTGTCTTGTGATGAAGCAACTTTTACATTTGAGTAAATCAACAGACCAGTCTTCTTAACCTAAAGCTCAGCACCAAGTAGGAGTGGCTCAGTTCCTCAGACTGAGACCATTTAAAGGACTTTGCTGACCCCAATGTAAGCTCTAACACAATCCTCTGGAAAAGGGACATTTGCTTACATGTCAAAAAGGGAGCATAATTTTAGATTTATACTTTTAGAGGCTTTTACTGTCTCAGCTGGAGGCCTTGGCTGCAGAGTACAAGCAGCCCAGTGAGGTGCATGTATACAGCCCATTTCCTACTGCATCTCATAACCATGCCTTGGATGATGATGATATGCAGAGATAAATCCCAATTACAGGGAGTTGATTCCCTTTTTTGATTATGATCCCCCCTCAGGTCACCTTGAATTTCCATCATTGCATGAAACTACCTCAGTTCAGCAACAGAGCTGCTCTTTACAGAGACACTGAGTGTAAGTGATGAGCCTGCAGCTGGGTGTCTGGGAAGCACAAAGCTAAATCTCCTGTCTCCATCAGAATAGGAAATGTATGAAGCAGAGGCAGCTATTCATTTATGCTTGCATGACTCACCTTGCACAAAGCACAGCTGGCAGCTGCTGGCACTACCCAATTGCTTCCTATATAAACACTGTTCCATCATTTTTGGTTTTACCCCTTGGCTATAACAATGGTTGGTGCCTAAAACCAGGTGTAACTGAACTTACCACCACCTGCAGCAAACTGCCCCATAGTGCACTGCACTCTTCTAACACATTATGACTGTGGAAATGAAACATTGCTTTATCTTTTGCAGACTCCAGATCCAATTTAACTGAGATAGTAACCCTGGATCTAGGCTCTAAATCAGGATCACAGCCACCCATGGTTCCTTTGAATACTCAGACACTCCAGAAGGTACTTCAGTGCATCTACAACTTTAAACACTCTCTGGAGGTATTTGCTTCTCTCTGTTAGCTGCAGGAGGAGCTGAAAGCAATGTGCTAGATTGAGGTTTCATGAATCCAAGATTGATCTACCAGCTTTTAGTCACTGCTGTTGGCTGGTTTTTCTAAAGCTATTCTGTCTGGAACACAAGGTGGACAAGCAGTGATGACCAGCTCATATCAGGATGCTAAAGCAGTGGGGTTTGACAGCTGTCAGCCAGGAAGAATTTGAATATAGATCTGTCTTTGCAGTGCATGGAAGTGCTTTGACAAACCCTGTTCTGTGACAGTCTGTCATCAGTCTTTGATATCTTTGATTCCATCAGAAGATCACAAGGTTATAAGGTTATAAAGACCTAGAAAAATCATCTAGCTCTTCTCTCCCACTCTGGGACACACTCAGGTCTGTATGTCATCCCAGATAGATCTTTTGCTAACCTTTTCTTAAACTCATGATGGATGTGGCAATCAGACAGCTTATTCAGTCATCCAGCCACTGAAAAGCTTTTTTATTGCATAACCTGGATCTTTCTCATTGCATTGTAGTCCATTCTTTCCTGTTATTATTCCCACATGGAGAACAGATTGTTCCTTCCCAATTTTTAACAGCTTTTTATGCACTTGAGGTCTGTTGTCAAGTCCTTCCTCACCTATTATTTTTTACCTACACAGTACCAGTTGGTATCAGGGTCTTTACAGACAAAATTAGATAGTCCTTCAGTGCTTAAATCCTCTCTTCATCCATCCTGTAACAATCATGACAAAAGGATGCAGGAAAAAGAAGGGCTACAGCTGAGACACCATTAGCTTAAAGGAAAAGGGCAGCACTCTCACTTAGAAGTTTTGGTCTTGTAGTTTTTTAACCCTGACTGAATATGAAGAGGCTGTTTGCACAGAGTTAGGGCAATGGATGGCTGAAGAGGGAATGGTTTGTTAGAAGCCAGACATAGGAAAACATGGAGCTTACCAAAGAGTCAGGCATTTCAGAGAAAAGGGAAAAAACAGACAAGAAGCTTAATAGTCACCAACATGACTGAAAGCTGGTGAGGTGAGATGGAGGCAACTGGAAGCAGCCAGCCATTCTCTGACTAGTGCCCTTCCCTTCATCTCCTCAGTCCTTTGACTGGTGGCCAAGCCCATGGCTGTGTCTCTGTATCCTCATGGCAAGTAAGGAGTGCAGTGGCTATTATGATAGTGGAAAAGACAAGAATCCACCACCAAACCCTGTCCAGGGTGTTTAGAGAACCAGAGATTGTTCAACTTACTTTCCACGTTGATCTTGGCTTGGGTCTTGTCATCAGGACTCTCACAGCAGTAGAAACCCCTGTCTGCAAAGGAGATGTCCTTAACCACCAAGGTATGCTTTGTTCCCTCAGCTTTGATCTCTATTTTCTCACTAGGCTTCAATACGATGCTGTTCCTCATCCACTTCACCTCTGCAGCTTTGGTCAGCTCTACCTCCAATATCACCGTGTCTCTCTCTTCAACTGTTCTGGCCTCTAGTTTCTTCTTGAATGAGATTGAGGCTTCTGCCAAAGGAGAAGAAATATCAGTAAGAAGGTAGAGGATCCAGAAAACAAGCTGTCAGAGAAAATTAAAGCTCATGTGCCTCAGTGTATTCTGGGCATCCCTGTGTAACGATGCCAAAGCACAGTTTCCCTCCTGCTAACCATCAGTGTGAGGGGAGGCCACAGACCAGCAGAGGCCATAACATCAGTGACACCCTGTCAAAGGGTCATTATCCCCCTCTTACCTCGGACTCGGAGATTGGCTGTGCTTTCTACCCCCTCGGCATTGGCAGAGATTTCGGCTGCATCCTCCAGTGTCAGATCAGTGATGGTGAGGCTGTGGCTGCTGTCCTTCTGGGAGATCACATACTTCTTGCTGGCTTCAATCTTAACGCCATTCCTGAGCCAAGTGACCACAGCATCACTGGGAGAGACGGTGCACTTGAACACGGCCTCTTTTCCTTCCTCAGAGACCACACTGATGAGACTTGTAATGAATTTCACCACTCTGGGAGCTGAGGGATAAGGAAGAAAAGATTTGGGAGCATATCTACATGGCATAAACGCCTTCAAAAAGCCAAAAGCTTTGATGATGTTATCAGAGGCATCATTTTACCACTTACACTTAAGTGATCACAAGAATGGGTTGTCACATTTCACATGTCTGAACAAGTTTTGCATCTAAAGATGCCAGAAGACAGAGGCAAAGAGGAGGAAAAGTCCCCCCTTCTTACATTTGGGTTACTGAATTCCAGCCTCAAATGAAACATGAAAGTTAATTTGCCCACATATTGAGAGACAGGTCTCAAAATCACTATGTTCTCCACAAACAGAGGTTCCACTGGCCCTGAGAGTGGAAGGGGAGCTCTGTATTTGCTGTCAACACAGGAGACGGCACAAACGTACCAACAAACTCAACTTTGCAGAGGAGTAACGGCTGAGGACAAAACCCAAGGTCCCTCTCCACCGCCACCATTGGAGACATACCTTTGGGGGTGATGGTAACGCTGCTCTTGTCATCTCTGGACTCACAGCAGTACTCTCCCTCATCTTCAGCCCGGATCCCTGTTATTGTCAGGGTTCGTTTGACCCCCTCCTCGTGCATCTGGAAGCGTTTGCTGGGCTTGATCTCAGCCCCGTTCCTGCGCCACACCACCTTCCCCTTGGGGTGGCTCACGGCGCAGCTCAGACACACGCTGCCTCCAATCTCAGCAGCCACAGCTTCCAGCTTTTTGGCAAACTTCACAGGGATTTCTGAGATTGAGAAGGAAGGAAAATATGAGAATGAAAAGATAGTAAGAAACTGGTTCTGGTCAACTTTAATGAAAGGATTAATTAGCTAACCCAACCCCATGATATATTTCAGGATCAGGGTAGAGAGAAACAAACCAGAAAGGTGCAAAATTAGGGAGATTCCTTTGAAATGGGATTTTAGTAACACTATCATTTTGTAAAGAAAATAAACTTGGTTGGGTATTTCCTTCCTTCCTTTCTAATCTTTTACCTAATGAGATCACATGGAGGTTTTACATTAGAGTCTGATTTCCCTAAGTGTAAAAACCTTTACAGATGCACAAGCCCCAGCTCCCTTTGTGTCTCTGTCACCAGAGATGCAGCCAATGGAGTCAGAGAAATCCAGGATATGATTTCTCTCATCCCAAAGGAGAGACTTCAAAGGACTGGATGTATCATGACCCATTAGCCACCACACCACTACAGTGAATCAGAGGGAGCCCATCTCAGCTGCAGACACCTCCAGTGTGAGTGGCTGAAGAGAAAAGAGCAGACTTTCTCTCTAGGGCATCACCCCTCTCATTTCCATCTGTGGACCAGCTGAATTCCAACCTTCTTGACAATTTGGAGCCTTAGCCTTGAGTAGGGAATAGCAGCCCAGGTGCACCATCCCACAAACAGAGGAGGACATAATTCAGGTCCTCTTTCCCCGTGTGACTAACTCACACATCTTCTCATCCCTCTACATCCTCATCACATGCTAGTGAGCAGAGTGGGGAAGAGCTAAGGCTCTGCCATGCCCCAACTACTGAGGTTAGGAGGAGACAGAAACAGTGTGATGACACTGGGGAGCAAGCAACCAGGAGAAGCATCCATTGTAAGCTTCCTTGCTCCCAGAGTGGCCAGCAAAGGACAGAACTTGGTATCTGGAAGGAGAACTTTGTTGGCCGTGGTAAAGCAGCCACAGCAGCTTCAATTCAAGTCTTGAGGTTAGAACAGATTTAGAGAGAGTTTGGACTTCACTTCCATCCCACCATGAGAGAAGTGTGTTTGTTGAGTTGGGACATGACCTGTGCACAGCTCTCTGCTCACCTTTCACCTGTACTTTGAATTCCTGCTTGTCACTCTTTGTCTGGCAAGTGTACACAGCAGTGTCTGTGCTCTCAGCCACGTTCACTGTCAGAGTCCTGGATGCCCCCTCAGTCTTGATCACATATTTCTTGCTGGCTTTGATTTCTGTTCCATCCTTGAACCACTTCACTGCAGCAGTTTCAGGTGTAACTGAAGTAGTCAGGGTGATGCTTTCGTGTTCTTGAACAATGAGAGGCTCTTTCTGGACAACTTTATGTTCAAATTTAGCCTCTGGTTCTAGGAAAAACATTAAAATAGGAAAATTAATAACTTAAAACCTCAAGTCCTTAACACAGCAATTTTCTGTTACCCTCCTCATGACTTACAACTCATCACAACCTGCAATAACACAGGGACTGTGACTGAAGGTTTGTGGTTGGTGTAATCTGCTGAGTGGGAAGAAAGAGAATGACCTGTCAGGCAACCCAGAGCTTCCACTTAGGAAAGAAGCAAACAAAAGGACATTTTATCTGCTGCCCACAAAAAAGTCTGGTTTCTTAGAAGTAAAATGGCCTCTGAAATTATTTCCTCTCTCATTTTCAGGGCTTCAGATGTAACTAAGAGGAAACAGCAATATGCTAAACTTGATTGTATGGCCTGTTTTATTTTCTGCTTGATCTATCCCCTTTCTCTTGGCTTCTCCTTGGCATTGCACAAGGCTTTGCCACACCACTGGGTAGTTTTGGGGCACACATACACAGCAGCAGACCAGCCTTTCTTTTACTCCTTGCTCCATAGCTCTGTTTCTGCTCTTCAAAACTGCTCCTTTCAGCTGCCCACCACTAAAACAGGTTGGGTGATGGGTTGTGCAAAGGACACACTGAGGAAAATGCTATGTAGTATTTCCATAGCCAAGAAAAGAGTCTTTAGACAGATCTCCCAGCCCCACATTGCTAAAGAGGCCAAATTAACGTGTGATGTGGTTCAGTGGTGTCGCTCTAGGGAAAGTGGTAGCTGCACCATGGTTATCCAGTTTTCCTCTAAGCCACACAGAGAGCTGCTTAGGTAAGTCCTCACCAGTGGGTTCCAACTTGAAGGTCAGCTTCTGGCCTGCAGCCTCACAGATGTATTCTCCAGCATCTTTCTTCTCCAGCTGCTCTACAGTCAGGCGCCGGGTTTTGCCCACAGTTTCTATTTTGAATTTCCTAGAGGAAACGAGCAGCCTGCCATCCTTGTACCATTTCACTTCAGTTGTGTCCTGTGCTACCTCACAGCTGAGGCTGGCACTTTCTGTCAGGACAGCTTTCACCTCCCTCTGGACCTTTTCCTCGTTTATAAATGCAGGTTTGGGCTCTGAATGCAGGAAACAAAGAAAACATTGATGGAAGGAGTAAAATGAGATCAGTCTTTACGTATTTCTGTGCAGATGTTTAGAAAAATCTTTAGGTTGCCACTTGCCAAACCTCATTGCCTCCACTGGGCAATAGCTACCCTTCTGTGGATCTGAATTGCAATGTGGAAACTAAGGAAGCAACAGCTCATGAATGGAGAGGAGCAAGGGAGTCCTTAACATCAATCCTACGGTTGCAAGCCACCAGGATGAAGCCATTTAATTCAAATGATCCCAAAGAACATCTTGCCCTGCATATCCCCAAAAGCTTGGAAATTCCTTTTGATTAAGGCTTACAGGGAAATGTCAAGGTCACAAATTTAGCACTATGTGCTTCTGGAACGGCTTCTTCATGGTGTCTCCCACTGTCACAAACAGGGCTTTCAAAGGGACAAAGGAAATGTGATCTCCTCATAGTGCTCACATGGACTGAGGTACTCAAAGCTGTTTGCAGCATCAGCACTCCCTTCAGCATCACAGGTTTAAAGCTGTTTGGACACTTTGTGCATCCTGTTCCAAAAGACCAATTGACCATTTTCTTGGAAATGATAATAAAGGGACATTTAGGAGTGGCAGAAGCAGTGGGGCACGTCAGAAGGTTGAAATCTCAAGCACACAGCAGCACAAATTCAGGAAAAGTGCTGTTTGCAGCCCATCTCGATGAGTGCTTCCACCAAACTGCAGAGACAAAGCGTATTCCAGCCTCTCAGTTTCAGGAATGGGATTGTAAGTCTAAAAAGAAGTGGATGTTTGAATGGCTCTTTCATCACAAGGGGTTCAGTGTACAAGAACCAACCTTTGGGATCCCAGAAGGAGGAGAGATCTGAATAATATGTTATTATTTCCATTAAAGTTATATGTGCAATTATTATAGAGAGAGGCTAAGAATGGAACAGGCTCTTCTGCCATGCTGGAGCCAAATATTCTCATTTCTACAAGCCCAGGTCAATCAGGTACAGAAAATCAGGTGAAAACCCTACAGAGCACGACAACTCCCAGACTATGGCAACTGAGGCACTGTGTAATAGTTATTACAGTTATCACTATGTTGATGTCTCACCTGTGACATCGATCCTGAAGGTCAGCTTCTGGCCAGCAGCCTCACAGGTGTACTCCCCAGCATCTTTCTTCTCCACCTGACCCACCACCAGACGACGAGATTTGCCCTCTGCCTCCACCTTGAACTTCTTGCTGGAGGTCAGCAGTTTCCCCTCCTTGTACCATTTCACATCAGTCTTGTCCTGGGCCACCTCACAGCTCAGGGTGGCAGTTTCTGACAGTGCAACTTTCACCTCTTTCTGCACCTTGTCTTTGTTTGTAAACACAACTTCTGGCTCTGAAAAAAGAGAGGATTTCAGTAGGTAGGATGTTGTATGATCCTTTGTCTTGGCATGCAGGTAACACTGGAAACCAAGTCTCTGACTTGACAACAGCCATCTGAAGCTGTTAGAACAACACACAAACTGTTTTGTGGTGAGACTTTCTTATGTTTTGGTTTGGTTTCGTGGGTTTTCTTACAGAAACCTTTTGTTGCTTTGTCACCAATCACCCTAAGATGAGTATATTCATGGCAGCAAGCTGGGACATCGTGTGGATCATTAATAAGAGCATTGTATGTAAGGTCTCAGTCAAGGCAAGATACACTTTGGTTCAAGTTGAGTGCAAATTAATGAATTCCTACTGGGAGGACCAGTCCTTTAAGCATGTCTCAGCCCCATACTGATTCCTTTTGCTCCCAATAGCTGTGTCTGCTGCTGTTCACTGTCCTGTTGACACTAGATAACTTCACTGCAAAGGCTGCTAAGACCACCACTTACATGTTCAGCATGTGTTACTACTTCCCATGCAACCTTCAGAAAAGCCCAGGACACCTCACATTCTCACATCCAAATGGTGAAAACTCCTTGTTCTCCAGCAGATATATTAGCCCACTTGCAAGAGCATCAGGAGGAGGGAGTGAGTTAGAAAGCTGCATCTGTTCTCCTACTCTACAGCCCCAGTAGGGTGATGCATGTGGAATGAGTCTCTGTGGCACCTTCTTTCCCTAGTTGTAGTTTACCTATGCCTTGGACACCTTAGCATATGTCAAGCCTTGCTGTCATATTCTCATCCCACACTGAAATGAGTCTTTTCAACAGAGGGAAAGAGAGTGAAGGCATCAGGTAGACCCCCCCACCACTCTACCATAACCCTGCTCTGAAAAGCCCTGAGTATCAATTACATTACAGAGCTGTTCTGGTGGAATGGAGCTGTGCAATCAGCACTTTCCTTTTCACAACCCTGTTTCTCCAGAAAAGGGTAGTTCCCAATGTTTTTCAAGGATGGAGCTCCTTGTCTTGGACACTTTATCAAGTTTTACATAGAAAATATCAAGAGAACTCCATTTCTCTTAGTCCCATTCACAATCAGGACATCTGGATGATGTTCTCCAAAACTGTGAAGCATCTCAGGAAAAGTTCTTATGAAACAACATTGTTTTTTCTAAACATTCTAGGAATAGGCAAATAGGCAGGGCTGAAAAATCTTCTCTCACCTGTGACATCGATCCTGAAGGTCAGCTTCTGGCCAGCAGCCTCACAGGTGTACTCCCCAGCATCTTTCTTCTCCACCTGACCCACCACCAGACGACGAGATTTGCCCTCTGCCTCCACCTTGAACTTCTTGCTGGAGGTCAGCAGTTTCCCCTCCTTGTACCACTTCACATCAGTCTTGTCCTGGGCCACCTCACAGCTCAGGGTGGCATTCTGTGTCAGTGCAGCCTTCACCTCTTTCTGCACCTTGTCCTTGTTGATGAAAGCTTCTTCCTCTGGAATTAAAGGTTTAGAGGCAGATTTAGAGCACTGATCTTTCACACACACACTCCTTCCCAAATGCACACATCAGTCTTTGGATTGTGCTGCTGAAGATGGGTTTCACAGAATCATAGAATGGTGGGGTTGGAAGGGACCTTTAGAGATCATCCAGTCCAATCCCCACTCACATTCCCTGCCAATGCTGTCAACTGAATGTTAACATCTGAATTAACTCAAGTGCTGGTGAAGGACTTCTTTGGTCCAAGATAGCTTAAATGGCCCCACATTTGCTTCAATATCCACCACTTCAATGTCCAAAATCTACAGAAAAGTCCACATATCCCAGTGTCCAGCAGCACTCTGGTGGATGCAGTCTGTAAGAAGTCTGCTTGCTGTAAAGGACAAGCATTACATTGTCCAAATGACTCCAGGACTGCAATTTGCTTTGCCAGCAAAACCAAAACCACTCCTTGGGAAACAAAACTTTGAGAGATTTTTTATCTATATCTTGACTTCCCAAATGTTACAAAGATGCATCATTCCACAACTGTGTTTCCCTAACAAATGAAAATTAGCCCCCATCATATTTGCTGAGCACTGCACCCTGCCAGAATCAAAAAGCAATCTGATATCTGAGCTCCATTTGCTTTTAAGTCATCAAGATCTAACTGAGGGATGTCACTGTTTAAATCCTGCTCTTGCTAGTGTCATGGGGAAGAGATCTGGTTTCCTCAGCTACTACTTCTCAGGCCAGTTCTAGTATTTCCTTTTAGTTGGCAGAGGCCATAATAAAAAGGTTTCCTCTATATGAAGAGGCACTTTATCTAAGTAAGGAGCCTGCCCAAGAGACCACTTGTGCTCAGAGGATTTCCTCCTGCAGTTGTTGGATTCTCATTTTGCTATCAATGCACCTCTACCTTATTCCCAGGGAATTCCCCCAAGGACATTCAGCCTGCCATGGGCTTGGGCTACAGAAATCCACTATGTTCTTAAGTTTTAAAGAAGACAGATCTAATAGTTTGAACAATACTTCATGAGTAAGCCAGCAGTATTTGAACACTGGCTCCATCTTTTCCTGCTGAGATGGGATTTGCCAAGCCACGTAACTTCTCTCTCCTTCAATACTTTTCAGGATGTAAACCAGAGATGCAGCAAGTTCACTCACCTGTGACATGGATCCTGAAGGTCAGCTTCTGGCCAGCAGCCTCACAGGTGTACTCCCCAGCATCTTTCTTCTCCACCTGACCCACCACCAGACGACGAGATTTGCCCTCTGCCTCCACCTTGAACTTTTTGCTGGAGGTCAGCAGTTTCCCCTCCTTGTACCACTTCACATCTGTCTTGTCCTGGGCCACCTCACAGCTCAGGGTGATGTTCTCCTTCAGCACTGCCTTCACCTCCTTTTTCACTTTGTCTTTGTGTTCAAATGCATCATCTGTAACAATGGAAAGAAGGAAAAACGTAGAAAAGAGCCCATGAAAATTCCAGCTTTGCCTCCAAGACCATATGGGGTTGGGTTTTCAGTGGGAAGCTGCCTGATAAACTACAATTTAAACAAAGCAACTGGAAGATTAACAAGACTGATAGAATCAGAGTTAAGCATATAGTGGAGAAAGCACTGGCAAGAACACCTTGCTTCCAGATGGCACAGTTTCAGCCTGCTGCTCATTTGGGCAGCAAGAACTGCCATGACTGGTCTGTAGGCTCATCCCAACGTTACTGCACACAGTCACCCTGCAAGCCAAGCAGGATGGGCTCTCAGGGGGAAGCAGGGCATGTTCTGTTCATTCACAGCAAAGACTGAATATTCACAGTTAATAAGACATGTTCCAGGCAGGGTCTTTCACTTGCCAGCATTGTCTCCATAATTGGGTCCAAGTCATTTTCAGAGGAAGAAAAAGCCAATAGGAGTTATGAAATAGATGCATAACAACTCAAGAACCTTCACAAAGATCCACGAGGAGCCACGTCCTTATGGAAGAGCATCACTTCCTAGGTATGTTCTACAGAACGTGTGCTACCAGTAGTACCAAAACACAGCCATAAAAATGACTTAGGTTAGGGGTGGTCTCTGGAGCTCATCCAGTCTCACCTCCCCATTGAATTACTCAAGGCCATGTCCCATTGAGTTGTGAATATTTCCAGTGCTGGAGATCCAACAGCCTCAAGGCTGCTGTTCCAGAGTAACGGAGGTTACACCAGGAGGCTAAGTGAGCATGGGACTCCGAAGCTCACACGTCATGTTCCATCCAAGCCAACTCTCTTCAGTGAGAGTAGCAGAAAGAGACTGTCCCAGCAAAGTCAGTAACTACAGATTTTCAGTGTGCAACTACAGACTCCTAAAGAGTGGCAGGAGAGCTGTATGTGGTCTTGCTCTTACATCCTTTGCAAAATAACCACTCCTGCTGAAAAGCAGGGAAGGGATACTGGCCTAAGGGAGCTTTTCTCTCTCCCAAAGCATCCAAACACGTGTCCTTAATACTGACTTTTAAGAATAACCACTCAAGTTCTGTGGCACATCCATATAGAGCAAGGCTGGAAGCAAATCTATGGCAATGGGAAAACTGCTGTATAGTTACAGCAAACATCAAAACCAAATGGAATCTGATCATCTCTCACCTGCAACATCAATCCTGAAGGTCAGCTTCTGGCCAGCAGCCTCACAGGTGTACTCCCCAGCATCTTTCTTCTCCACCTGACCCACCACCAGACGACGAGATTTGCCCTCTGCCTCCACCTTGAACTTCTTGCTGGAGGTCAGCAGCTTCCCCTCCTTGTACCATTTCACATCAGTCTTGTCCTGGGCCACCTCGCAGCTCAGGGTGGCATTTTCTGACAGTGCAGCTTTCACCTCTTTCTGCACCTTCTCCTTGTTGACAAATGCATCCTCTGGCTCTGTGGGGTGGCAGAAGCACTTTAGTGGTCACACAGAGCTGTTCAAAACATCCACAGCCAAATGCAAACCCCTGCTTACAAGAACTGATAGTTTGGAATGATTCTACCCACAGCCAAGACACACTCAGACAGCACATGGCCCTGTGCACAGACTGAGGGCAGCACATCAGCTCTTCCTCTGCCAAGTGAACCAGTGCCCTGGGAGTTAAGGTTCTTCCCATCCCCAGGGATCCACAAGTAACCTGACTTTCTCCTCCTGCATGTAATGCACATATCAGAGCCCAATCTCACCCACCACTGGGACCCCAGTGGAAGCCTCACCTACTCCAGGAAGCCTTGTTTCTTTAGCTTGATCCCAGAGCTATTTTCCTACACATTTTGGAGCTGACTCTACCTTTACACCCATGAATCACAACATTACATTGAAAATTGTGGTTCTTCTTCACTGGGAAACCAGAAAACAGCAAGGACTCAGAGGTGAAGACAATCAGCTCTAGGCATCTGTGCGTCAGTGGATGAATGCAAGCTGAGTTTCTGATCTTCCTCACTAAAGATCCAGAGGCTACAGAGCCCCTGGAGCCCAGAGATTCATTTTGCTCTGTACTAAGGGGAACTCATGGAACTTTCAGTGATGACAACCAACATCTCCCACCTGTGACATTGATCTTGAAGGTCAGCTTCTGGCCAGCAGCCTCACAGGTGTACTCCCCAGCATCTTTCTTCTCCACCTGACCCACCACCAGACTACGAGATTTGCCCTCTGCCTCCACCTTGAACTTCTTGCTGGAGGTCAGCAGCTTCCCCTCCTTGTACCATTTCACATCAGTCTTGTCCTGGGCCACCTCACAGCTCAGGGTGGCATTTTCTGACAGTGCAGCTTTCACCTCTTTCTGCACCTTCTCCTTGTTGACAAATGCATCCTCTGGCTCTGAAATAGGGAAACATCAGGAACAAAAATACATGAGGTATAAATAGCTTGCACTTCGAAAATATTACAGGTATTGTTTGTAGATACTCTGTAGGATCATTTATTGTGTGTTACAGTGTTTTGCAGCTCTTTTTATCACATAGAACAATGTACCCTCACAATATAGACTATATAACTATCATACATCTCTGACTAATCCTCACAAACACCTTGACTGTCTCCTTTTAAATGTCTTATAATGAGGACAGGTAAATGTACCCCTCTGTCTATGTTATTTCTACACAACACATTTGGAACTCCCCAAACACAGCACTGTTACAAGCTGCCACCTTCACTGTCCCTTTCTTTACAGGAGTTTACCAGCATCTCAGGATTTTAGATTAAGACTGGCTGTTGTTCAGAAAATATCTGGTAACTCTTAGAAAGGTAGAATGGTAGGGGTTTGAAGGGACCTTTAGAGATCATCTATAGTCTAATCCCCAACTCAATCCCAAGGAAATCACATTATACATAAAGCTGACCTGTACAATCTGAACTATCATTTTCTTTCCTTGTAAACCTCTTAATTTCTCAGAAAACTGGCCATAAGGAATCTTAGTGCTTAACACAAGCAAGAGGAATCCAGTGTTTAAAGTCCCTTTCTTCCACAGCACCACTCAGAACTCCCTTTTCCACACGTGGGCTGGACATCATAAGGATACCTTATGTAAGTGGTTGGTAGTTACATATATGCATTGAAAAGAATCAGTTGTCACCTTGCTGGCTGACTGAGAAACTGCAGCCTTTACCTTCTCCTTTATTGTTTCACCTGGTTCTCCTTTTACCAACAACTGCTGTGGCCACTCTTAGCTTTTATGTTAGTGTACATTTGAGATGTGGGAGGACAAATAGATGCTACTTAAATGGTCTTGCTTTTTTCTCCCCCACTCTTAAGAGTAGAAGTCCATGATTTCACTGCTGCAGAGAAGCACAGGCTGCAAAAATGAATGCTGGTCTAGCAAGTGTATGGGATGACCATTGCCCTTTGGTTGTAGTGCAAGCATGCAGATAATTCATGCAGGCAGGTCCAGCCTAGGTGGATCTTGGAGGCTCTCCCTGGCAGTCGTGATGAACCCCACCTACAACCTGTGATTCTGCCTTCCTCCCTCAAGTCACTCTCTGCAGCCTCCTACAGCCATCTTTTCTCCTCCTTGATGACTTTCTCCTCTGCATACCATCTCTGTCATGTCTGTACCCTGAGTGGCAGCAGCTGCCTGGGAGGGTAAGGTGCAGGGGTAAGCTCAGGTCAGGCTCCTACACTGCTGACCGTGGCATTACATGCAATCCTTGGAGCCACATCATAGGCTTGCCATCAATATCACACAGTCCATGGAAAGAGAAGGGTCCTGCAGGGAACAAGCTGAAGCAGGAACCCCGCCTATATGCTCTAAATTTGAGCTCCTCTGTTTATATTGGCTGGGGAAGGGTGTCAGGAGATGCCATTGTCATTAAAGTGTCCTTAACAAGGCAGGATACATGGCCTGTGCTGGGTGATGCAAAACTCCTCAGGGGCAAATGTCAGCCCAGTGCAGGTTGTGCAGCATTTTGATATGTAAAAGAGCTAAAGCACACACACCATAGACTGCACTCAAAAAACCCACAAAGGTCTGTGGAAATATAAACCTTCCAGCTTCCATCTACAACATGGGCTGTGGATATGAAGAGTGCACTAAACAAACGTGTTACAGACCAGGCTGTGTAAATCAGTGCTGGATTCCAAACAACAGGCCAGCAGAGCAGGAGTTTTGCAGATGGGTTACTCATTTGTCTCCTGTTTCCTTTCCCTTTTATATAAAACATGTTTATAGTGATGGGAAATACAACCAAATCTTCTAATCAGCCTACAAAGTGATTCACACTGACCAGTAATTTGCCTCAGAAGCATATCTTGAAGTTAAACAAGTATTCTGATGGCATTTGCAACCTCAGCTGCAGCTGGTTAGTGAAGTTCCATTGAAACTGAAGCAAACCATTTTCAGGACATGGAGCTTTGATCCATCTCTAAGAAGGATTTCACTCTACATCATGATTCTTGAAACAATGAATTTGTAGAATCAGCTCTTCTGGCTCAGTCTCAAGGTGTGCAGCACCTGGTGCTGCTGATGCTAAGCCAAAAAGCCAGAGCTGCAGCCCAGCACTCAAGACTGAGCATCTAACCTTCAATCTGTTCTTAAACAGGGAAGGTTTGGTGCTACCTGTGGAGCCCTGAGGTACAGGAACCCTGAAAAGCTGAGTGCAGTGGTAACAGGATAAATTAAGACTCAGAAAGCCACTGCACTTTGGGATCATCTAGTAAGATGAGGATTTCTGCAGCAAAAGAGACAACCACTCTGAGTACTCATAATCCCTCCTGACTTTCACACTAGATCATTTTCCAGTGAGTGCTGGACTTGCATGTCATGTTACAGTGGTACACATGAGAAATACAGCAACGGTAGCTAGGCAAGTCCTCTCCCCTTACAACAGAGGGGGAAAGGTGTTACATTACCCTGTGCAGCCATGAAGTCATCCCGTTTGAAAGAGACCTGAAAAGCTTTGGTTTCTGAGGCAGAGAGCTAAGAATAGCCCTCAGCTAGAGAAATTCAAGTGTAAGAGCACTGAATGTCTGTGTTTTCTCTCCCTGCCTCTGTATAAACTCGTTTCAGCAGCTGAGCATGAACTCGGTTTATACCAATGGTCTTTCTGTCAATGCCCACCTTGCACTTCTTCTGGAAGATGCCTCTCAAATCTAAGCTTACTGTAATCCCTCCTTCACTGAAACTGGCAGCTCCATCTGGCAAAAGCATGAGCTACATAGTTCATGAAAAAGAACCAAAGTGCCCCAGCTTGCACCCTGTGTACCCCATGCAGAGTGAGGACACGTAACAGCTGATGGCTTACAATAGATGCTGTGGGGACCAGCAAAGCTTTATGCTCTAGCAGCAGTTGCACATTGCACAAGGAAAAGACAGGGAGTAGGATGCCCCAAGACAGAGCAGTAAAGACTGCAAGCTTTATGAGGGAATGGCACTTGAGCTATGCCCTGCAAGGACCTCAGGTCTCCAGCATGGCTGCAAGCAGGAAAGTCCACAGACACCCAATGCAGTTGCTTTCTACATAGCTGATAAAATGGCAGCCCTCTGCCAGCATTACAGTCCCAGTGTGTCTGCTATCATAAAAAAAGCAGAGGAGAAAACAGAATCCCTGCTCTGATCAGCTCAGAACTGTAACATTAACAGAGAGGCATTTGGCTGCAAAGACTGTGCAGTCTTATGGCTATGAACAAAGTCAAACCCCTTCTCATCATCCAATTCAGAAATGACCACTCAGAATGCAGCTGACATGTCCATGGCTGCCTGGAGCCTGAGGTAAAATTTACTGGACCTCTTGCAAGATATATGGAGACCAAAGAGATCTGTAGTGCAGTCAGAGTGAAAGAGCACTTGGTATTAAATCCAAATCATGTTGTTAAGGAGAAAAATGCAAATAAAGACTCCTGGACTCATGACTGGTCATTACAGATGTAGAAATGGCAATGGGCAGCCCTCACTGCTGCATTCAGCAGGTTGCAGCCATGTGCAATGCAGCTGACATCCATTTTTTAGGGCAATACACCAGCACCACCTCAATACCAAACATTCTCAATGGAGCCACAATAAAGACCTTGTAAAAGCTATTGGTTAAATATTACTTGGCAGTTAAATGTTTGCACCACTTCTCACAGCTTTACAGGCCACACCTGAGTGCCTGATGGCAGATGAAAGAAATAGCAGAGGAAGAGCTGGGTGAAAGGTTGTGAACCACAAGGCAGAATTCAGGTGGTGCATGTCTGTATCCATTTCTATTCAAAAGCTTTGCAGAGCACAGTTATGAGGCTGTGCTCACATATGTGTCTGCAAAGCCAGACTGGGGGATAATTGAAGCAATTCTGTTTGGGAGGGAGGATACTGTGTAGTGATGAAAAAGAGGGAAGAATATAGTGAGTTTCATGGAAGAGAAACAATGAGAGGAGGAATACCAATACTGATGATCAAATTGGAAGAGGTAATTTGACACAGTGCCTGCTAAGGAAAACTCTTGGTTCACTGTCTGAGCCTTGGGGGACATGCAGGTTGTTGCTGAGCTGATATAAGGATATCTAAACCAAGTATCTAGGTCTGGCCAGTCCTACACAGCCTCACTGAGATGGCAGCCTAGACCAGCAACACAAACCGTTTTAATAACATCTTGAGGACTTTGACACACAAAACAGAAGAAAACTCCCAGGTACAAAGAAAAAGCAACGAAGTATCAAATAAAACACTTCTTCCACCTGTGACATCGATCCTGAAGGTCAGCTTCTGGCCAGCAGCCTCACAGGTGTACTCCCCAGCATCTTTCTTCTCCACTTGACCCACCACCAGACGACGAGATTTGCCCTCTGCCTCCACCTTGAACTTCTTGCTGGAGGTCAGCAGTTTCCCCTCCTTGTACCATTTCACATCAGTCTTGTCCTGAGCCACCTCACAGCTCAGGGTGGCATTTTCTGACAGTGCAGCTTTCACCTCTTTCTGCACCTTCTCCTTGTTGACAAATGCATCCTCTGGCTCTGTGGGGTGGCAGAAGCACTTTAGTGGTCACACAGAGCTGTTCAAAACATCCACAGCCAAATGCAAAACCCTGCTTACAAGAACTGATAGCTTGGAATGGTTCTACCCACAGCCAAGAGACACTCAGACAGCACATGGCCCTGTGTACAGACTGAGGGCAGCACATTGGCTCTTCCTCTGCCAAGTGAACCAGTGCCCTGGGAGTTAAGGTTCTTCCCATCCCCAGGGATCCACAAGTAACCTGACTTTCTCTTCCTGCATGTAATGCACATATCAGAGCCCAATCTCACCCATCACTGGGACCCCAGTGGAAGCCTCACCTACTCCAGGAAGCCTTGTTTCTTTAGCTTGATGCCAGAGCTATTTTCCTAGACACTCTATCTTTATACCCATAAATCACAACAGTACATATAAAATTGCCTGTTTCTTCTTTACTGTGACCCTAGAGAACAGCAAGGACTGATGAATGAGGCACATCTTACTGATAGAGACAGTTAGCTCTAGGCATCTGTGTGTCAGTGGATGAATGCAAGCTGAGTTTCTGATCTTCCTCACTAGCCAGTGAAGATGCAGAGGCTACAGAGCCCCTGGAGCCCAGAGATTCATTTTGCTCTGTACTAAGGGGAACTCATGGATTATTCTGTGATAAGAATGAACATAGCTCCCACCTGTGACATTGATCCTGAAGGTCAGCTTCTGGCCAGCAGCCTCACAGGTGTACTCCCCAGCATCTTTCTTCTCCACCTGACCCACCACCAGACGACGAGATTTGCCCTCTGCCTCCACCTTGAACTTCTTGCTGGAGGTCAGCAGTTTCCCCTCCTTGTACCATTTCACATCAGTCTTGTCCTGGGCCACCTCGCAGCTCAGGGTGGCATTTTGTGTCAGTGCAGCTTTCACCTCCTTTTGTACCTTGTCTTTGTTTGTAAACACATCTTCTGTCTCTGTAAAAGTCACAACAGTCACAAGTAGCTTTTTGCAGTTGTCCTCTCCAGTGCTTAAGTAGGAGATTCCACTTCACCTGCCCCTGACAGATATTAGCATGATCATCCTCATGTCTGTTTTGCTGATGGAAGTGAAAAGGTGTTTGGGAATTCTGGTTTAAATTGCAAAGCCTCAGAATTTGAGCACAGATTTGAACCTGGAACTTAGAGCACCAACATGCAGGGCATGAACCCTCCTCCTCCTCTCTTTTCTTTTCCTGTGTCTCTCCAGGTTCCAGTGAAACAGAAGGGCACAGCCTTCAGATCCCCATTCTCAGGAACCATTGTTCTTTTTCTGCCTGTTTTAGTCACTCCAATCCAGTCATTCTCCATTGAATCAGAGCTCTTCAAACACCTCTCCCCTTCCCTTTTATCCATCCCTGCACCCCTGCTATAGCCTGCCATTGTGATTCTGGAGGAGCTCTTCTGCAGACACACTGGTGAGAGGAGCAGAGGATCTCATCCTTGCCCATCATTTTGTTTGGTGGTTACAACTAGTGCTGGATGCAAAAGTGTGTGTTTAAAATGTTGATATAACAGCTGATCAGAAATCATGTCATACAGCTGAACTGTTTCACCTGAGAGGTTGTGACATGACCCTCTGAATGCAAGGTACTACCCAAAATGGAACAGCCTTTTGTCTTTGGCATCTCTGCCATCTCTCACCTCTGACTTTAACTTGGAATGTTATTCTGTCATCCTTTGTTTCACAGGTATAGCTTCCTTGGTCTTGTCTTGTCACCTTCTTGATGATGAGCTTGCGCTGTGTCCCCTGGGAGATGACTGTTGTCCTCTGGTCCTGCTTCATCTCAGTTTGATCCTTCTTCCACACCACGGCTCCACTGGCAGCTGATACTTCACACACCAGCTCAAGGTTCTCAGAAGGACTGACTGATATTTCTGGAGTTGTTTTGGGCTTATTGACAAAATTAACAGCTTCATCTGGAAAGGAAAAAAGAGAGAGCAGCTCATGCCTTGACTCAGGTTTATCTGCACAAAGTCAAGCCACGGTAACTACTGAGCATTATTGCATTGCTAGTCACACTTGGTTGGTCAAGTTCCACCTCTGCAGGTGTAAGTGTACATATGTGTGCATGATATTTGGCAGTATAACTATGCAGTGTTACCAGCTGTGGCAGTAAACTGTGGTTATGAGTCAGAAAAGTCCCTCCTGGGACACCACAGAGTTCTCTCTGCTGGGGAACACAGTGCCTGAGTTTTGAATCATCCTGAGTTAGCACACAACAGACTTTAGATTGGGAGCTGGGTATTGTTGAATCTTGTCTATTCTATCAGCTTATTAGGTCTACACTGTGGCATTAATACCAGCCTTATGAAGTGCTGCATAGACCTGGATCTACCCCTACCTGAACTCATAATCAAAACCCACCTAACTGATGAGCATCCAATTTCTGCATCCCTTCCACAAGTCAGGTGTGAATGCACTGACAGAGCACAGACACAGTGGCCTCTGTTACCAGAGCTGTGTGTGCACAGAGCCATGAGCAGAACCTGACCCAACATCATGAGACCATCAAGCCTGACATGTGCTTTAATTCATAGCTCCTGTCTCACCACACACATGGACCTTGATGCCCAACTTTCTGCTGCTGCAGACTCTCTCATCTCCAGACATTTGCTCTCAGCTACAGTGCAATCACATTCATCTCTCCTACATCCTTCTGGATCTTTTAAATCAAGCAGAGATATCCTCAAGCTGCTGATACTTTAATCACCACTCTGATTTCAAGCAAGGGAATACCTGTGCACACAAACAGCTTTGAAAAGGACTAAGGAGGCTCAGAAAATCTTGTTAGAAGTGTTCAGGAGCCGCCTTTAATTTTTTCTTAAGCCCATTCCTGCATCCCTATGTTGACAGTATCAGTCCCACTGGACTAGTTCTTCCCCAGACCAGATCAGGGTACATAAAGGATCATCTCATTGACAAGATGTTCTCTAACTTCAGGAGGACTAAGCTAATAACATGGAGCCAAGACTGATGTTCACAACAGAGAACTCACAGCTGCTCACACGGTAGCAGAGGTTCAATACCTCAGCTCAGACTCTGCTGACTGCACAGGCTGCTGGCCACTGTGCATGCACACACACACTGACAGAGTGTGTCTTGTGTATGAGGAACAGCACTTTACCAACTCAGCTTTTTTGCAAGTGTGTTTAGACAGGTAAAACCAAAAGGCAAGTAAAGGCAGGCAGGTACCTCGGTGTAAAATGCGAGCAAATCTACTCAACGCAGCCTGTCCCCAAGATAACAAGCAGCACTCGATGAGCATGTCAGGTATTTGATTCCCCTCATTCCACCCAGGCAGCCCTTGCCTGAAGACCAAGCTGATGGCTGCCAGTTATAACCACCCTTAGCTTAGTATTGCGCTGCTTTCAGCAGCAACTGTCGCCTTCATTCACTGAGTACCCCAAGGACAATTGCTATGCCACGTCCGTGCCAGGCACGTCTGTGGCATCAGACAACAAATATTTCATTAAGTTTTAATCACTGCAACTGATCTATTCTTAAAAAGTTAGATGACTAAAGGATAGACCCTCCAGACTCCTGCTGCTCAAGATTGTTGAGGTAATTAATGCATTGTCATAAAGACAGGTTCATTCCCTGCCCTAAGACCATCCCCTGACTGTGCAGCGCTGCTTCTTAGCACTCTAGAGAAATGTTATGGTGGTTTTTTGGTGAGGTATCCAGTCATTCAGACTTTTAAAATCCATACTAGGCAGCTCTCATCAGATAGTGCAAATCAAATGATAGAAGCTGCCCTTTGGGCAGCTGAGACAAAGCCTGGCTGGCTCTTTCAGACCAGTTTTTCAAGGGGTAAAATCAGGGCCTATGAACTACACTCAAAGTGAAATTACATAATGCTGGATTCTCAGCCCAAGAGAACTGGAGGTGAGATGCAGAGTGAATACCTGAGCAAACACCAGTTGTAAACTGGAAGGAATTCCTCTAGCTCAGTAAACCCTGCAGCAACCCCTGGAGCCCAGAGCTGTGCTAGATAAATCAGCTCTGCTGAGTTTCCAGTTAGCTGTAACACCGATGCTCTGGTACAAGTCACAAGCACTCAGTTATTACTTCTCTTAAATTGCATTGAACTGAAACACAGACATGCCATGAGAAGCTTGCAGTAGAGTTTCAATTTGTAACTTAGGTCAGGGTTAGGTTCCAGCCATAAGTCAGAAAAACACTTAGAAGAAAAGATCCCACCAGGCCACGCAAATGGAATCAGCTGAATTCCACAGATATTGAATTTCACAGAGAAATTCCTGTGCCATTTTATACTCTGTGTCCATCCTGGGCTGGAATGCATCAGTGACAAGCATTTCTCTTCTGGGCTTGACCTGACAGCCACGTGCTTTAGCACGTGCTTTATGCTGATGGGCATGTGCCATGAACTAATAGCTTCGCTCACAGTACCACAGGGAGCTGTCTCGGAGATCACAGTGTCCTTTGGGAAGAGCAGGAGACAACTCTCAAAATCAGGAGATAAAATTGTCAAAGGACACAGGGCTTTCACAGTAAGGCTCTAGGGCCACCTTTGGAGATTCAAAGATGATGTACATCCTGAGCTAAAAGGATGAAGGCCAGGTGTGGCTCTCAGCTGACATGCACCGAGTCATGACTCCAGCCTCGGTGAAAGCCTGTGCTGACTTGAATACATAACAGCATCATTACATTGTTTGCTCATGTTCTGGGTTTGCATAAGGGCCACAGAGAGGGGCAGAGTCCCTGAAATAGTACTGTGCAATCTTGACCCAAAAATCTGTCAATTTATAAGGTAAGACGAATAAAATAAGTGAAGCCCTGAGTTTCTAACACAGACTCTGGTCCCATATTTGCATCACAAACTTACCTGACACCTTTAGATCAAAAATGAGAGTGTCATCTCCAATTTTGCATGTATATGTCCCTTCATCTTCCTTTGCCACAGCCAAAGCCACAAGCTTATGCAGCTTCCCTTTATCTTCCATGGTGAATTTCTTGCTGGCTGTGATTTCTTTGCCATCTTTGTACCACTTCACCATGATGTTGGCTTCAGAGGTCTCAGAAACAAATTCAGCTTGTTTTCCAGCGATGGCTCTGACAACTCCTCCACTTTTCTCTTTGTTTATGAAGTTTGCAAGTGCTGAAACAAGATACAGACACATAACACTGCTAAGCAATTGTGTGGACACCAGTAAATGTGTGTGCCTACACTAGATGCTCATTTATCATGAGATATGCTTAATTACAAAGCTAATGACTACATTGTACTGCAGAAGCAGACAAACTTCCAACCTTTATACACCATTTACCTGATTATCATCAAAAGAAGTCAGAGCACATGCACTACACAGCAGGTTGAGTCAAGGGGGAAGGAAATCCTAGGCAATAGGGCTTTAAGAAAGTATCTGAGAGAGATGAGGAAAGAAACAGGAGAATTGGAAGGGAAACAATGACAGTTATTCCATCATTGTGTTATAAACACCTGTGAAATAAACCAACTGTAAAAGAGGTTAAAATGTCAATGTAGATACATTGAATTATATTCAATTAAAAATCTACACAGATATCACATAGAACTGAAATGAAAAGACTTTTCTTCCTGGAAATTAAAAGGAACATAGAAGACAATAAATCTGGTGCCATATTAACATGTAGTGGAATAACTGACTCACCCATTGCCTCAAGGTAAAGAGTCAAAACCCACCAATACCCTCGTTAAAATGTGAGCCTGAAACCACAGTCCCATCCCACTTTAAATAATGGAATTCATTTCCAATCATCTCCTTAACATATTATTTTAAACCAACACACACAATCAAGTCACTTAGTGGGGACTGAGCAGTCAAAGCTACTAAAATCAAAGCCTTGATTATGGGGTGCTTTTCCCTTCATTTCAAGCAAATGCTTGCACAACACAAATTAACAACTCTGTAGAATACCTGGCATGAGCATCTGTTAGCTCTGGACCAGCTACGTGAGTTTGCTCCCAGGATGGTGTTACCAGTGCCACATCCTGGTGCAATAACACATGGAAGTTCTCCTTTAGTGCAAAGACCCCACTCACAAGGATGGATTGTGAATTTAGTTTCCTTGGTTTTAATTGTATCAGATTTCTCCAGGTCTGTGCTAGTGCTTTTTATTATAGACAAACACTTGGTAGAGAACCAATATTCACTGGCTTGTACAGCAGCAGAATCTAGAGACCTAAAGATGAAGAGTGAATTAACTTGCCAAGCAGTACACAGGTAAGAAAAGGCAAGAAAAGCCCAGTCCCAAAGGACTAAGGCTGAGGCTGAGAAATACCCAATGAGCAAATAAACTGGGAAGGGGAAGGGCATGACAATGCAAAGGCCTCTCTAGATCTGCTCCTCAGGGGACTTCATTCAATCACCAGCTTCTGACAGAGCTTGCATTTGACTTCTCCAGGTCCCTACCAGCCCTGTTTTCTAGGGCTTGCTTCTGTTACTTAATTATGTTTTCTTGGGATCTTTATTCCACTTGTTTCTCTAGTGATTCATGATGATGGAGCTTTGCCTTCAGTAGAAGACCACCACAGTTGTTTTCTTCTACCTAACCACCATCACCCATGAAGCCCACAGGGGCCAAATTCTGCTGAGACCTTTGCTTCTCCACCTTCACTTCCCTTTCTTACTGAAACTCAGATCACAGGCTAAAAGTTGTGGGATGGAGCAGGGAGAGGTGGTTTCATTCATGCACCTTGCAGCTCCTGAGAAAACTCGAGTGAAAAATACAACCACTGTGGTCTGAAGGAGACGTCTCAGATGTCCCTTTTAACACAGGAGGTCACGTGTCACACAGAGCCTCATGGCAGTGCAGGGACCTCAGTGATAAATGGCAAAGGCTCTTTTGGGCAGGAGGCCCAGGGAGTGACACACCTCTGGCTGTGGCTCAGCATGGTGGATTCTCAGCAGCCACGTGATGCCCATGTGCCACACACAGCTGACCTGCATATCAAATGATTCACCAGCTAGCTGGGGCTGAGTTACAGCAGGAACAGATAAAAGGCAGCGATGCTGAAAGGCAGAATGCTGGGGCAGCATTTGTCAGCCCCACCTAAAGGGGTGACATGTATCAAAGCTGATTCTGCAGGAACCAAGCTACAAACAGCAGATGTTTTAAGTTACAGCTTCTCACCACAGATTTTCAAGCAATGGCATTGATTCACCATTTGATACTCATATTGCACTGAAAAGCACGTGGAAATGTCCATCAGCTAATTCAATTTAATCTGGGGTTAGGCCTGGACCAAAATGATTAAGAGAGAGAAGAGAACTAAAACCAAGTGCAGCTCCCAAGTCTAGACAGCAATTCCTCCCTCCATGGTTTAGTCACCATTTTTCAGCCCTCTCTTGAGTTTGCTCTTTGAGAACAATCCAGTAAGTTGTCAAATGCAAAACACACACGTTACTCTGGGGCTTTGTTGCTTCCACAGAGATCAAGGAGGGTGAGAAACCAGCAGAACATGATGATGAAACACCTCACACTTAGTGTAGAAACAGTGCAAGCATTGCTGGGAAGAAGCTGGGGGGTGAGTTACAGCACAGAACATAGAAATCAAATGGTTTTACGAAATGAACTTGCTAGTTGGAAGGAAAAAAGCTACTGATCTCAGTCTACATGATGCCTGACAACAGGCTAGACTGTTCTGGTGTTAGGTTGTGCACTTTAAACCTCAGTAGACATCAAGATGAGGAATGGCCTGGGGATATAGATGGGCTTTTCATCCAAAAATCACTTAAGGCAGAGGAAACTCTCCTATGAGCCAGTTCATAAAAGCTTGTATAGATGGGAAGGCTTGCAAGAGAGAGGCTTGATGCTGGTGTTGTCAAGGTACAGGTTGAAGAAAGACTCCATGTCTCACTCTGGGAGTGGATGTGCCCACCAGCTAGATAGCAGGCAATCAGGAAGGAACTGCCTGAAAGCAAGAACAGCCCAACAGCAGGGCAGCTGTAAAACAGTACTCATGCAAATCTAACAAGCAAGAAACAGTAAAAGAAAATGCCATCTTGTTCTTTGTTCTCTACAGCCTTGCAGCTAAACACCTTGCTAATAGCAATGAGCCATGTCATCCAATGTGCCCTAGAAAGATCTGGTCATATACACCAAGTTATTGACAGAAAACAAACCAACCAGCCTAACAGAGAACAAAACAATGCCAAGCTGATCTAGTTCCACTGGAACTTTAATCAGAGCTGGACTAGCTCTTCAGTGACCTGTTCAACATCACATAGCAAGTATAGGGCAGACCTGGGATTGTGTGCATCATGTCCTGACCCTATGGCTGAATTTCTTCACCACAAAAGCATCTTGTCACCTCTCACCATTTTATCTCATGAAATAACACCAGGTTCCTGTGGAATACCAAGTGACCATTTTGAGTGAATGCACAGCTCTCAGCTCTTACTACAGAGATGATGTTAGACCTTGTATCTGAGTCCCAGGTTCTCCTACTCTGGGACCACAGACACTGTCAGGGCTAGAATCATAGAATGGTAGGAGTTGGAAGGGACCTTTAGAGATCATCCAGTCCAACCCCCCTGCAGAAGCAGGGTCACCTAGATCAGGTCACACAGGAACATGTCCAGGTGGGTCTTGAAGCCCTCCAAGGAAGGAGCCTCCACACCCCCTCTGGGCAGCCTGTGCCAGGGCTCCCTCACTGAAACAGTGAAAGAGTTTTTTCTTATGTTTAATTGGAACTTTTTGTGTTCCAGCTTCATCCCATCACCCCTTGTCCTGTTACTGGCTACTATAGAAAAAAGGGATGTCCCAACCTCCTGACACCCACCCTCTAGATATTTATAAATGTCAATGAAATCCCCCCTCAGTCTCCTCTTCTCCAGACTAAACAGCCCCAGTTCCCGCAGCCTTTCCTTGTATGAAAGATGCTCCAGTCCCCTGATCATCTTGGTGGCCCTGCACTGGCCTCTCTCCAGCACTTCCCTGTCCCTCTTGAGCTGAGGAGCCCAGAACTGGACACAGGACTCCAGATGAGGCCTCACCAGGGCAGAGTATAGAGGGAGAAGAACCTCCCTTGACCTGCTGGCCACACTCTTCTTGATGCATCCCAGGCTGCCATTGGCTTCTTGGCCACGAGGGCACATTGCTGGCTCATATTTAGCTTATTATCAACCAGCACTCCCAGGTCTCTCTCTGCAGAAGTTGATAGGGAGTTGCCTCAACTCCCTGCACTGCCTCTAGAGCACTCTTCTTCTGTCCCTTGATGCCTGTATTGGCTTA
The DNA here is from genome assembly GCF_028858725.1 of Colius striatus. Lineage (NCBI taxonomy): Eukaryota > Metazoa > Chordata > Aves > Coliiformes > Coliidae > Colius > Colius striatus. Next base: position 56,448,063 of record NC_084763.1, read on the forward strand.
GGGCAGGACCAAAGCAGTCCAGCCAGTCACATACCTTTCACTGAAAGCTGATAGAGCATCTTATCCTTTTCACAGGTGCACTCGTACACTCCAGCATCCTCTGCTGCAGTGTTGTGAATCCTCAGGATGCGCTTCTTTCCCACACTTTGAAGCTCATATTTTTCACTGGCCTTGAGTTCTTTTCCATCCTTCATCCACTTCACAGTAGCCTCTGTGTCTGAAAGCTCAGCCTGGAGTTTGGCTTCCTCCCGTAGCCGAGCAGAGACTTTTTCTATATCTGTGCTCTTGTTGGTAAATCTCACGGCAGCGCCTGTCGGGGAAAAGGCTTTGCTATTTCATGTTATATCAAGATGACATGTCCCTCAGAAGAGTGTGCTGTAGAGACCTCTGAAAAAGTATTAGGCCCAGTTCCTGCCCTCACACTCATGTCAATATTGAGCATTTTTTCCCAGTTTGAGAGACTGTTTGTATTGCCATTCAATAAGAACAACAAAAAGCACATCTTCCTACTGATTCATAGGTCTCACCTTGTCTCTGCAGAGATTTTCACACAAAGTCAAATATGTCCTTCCAGAATGAATGTCTGCCCATTGCCTTTTGCCATGCAACATGGGTAGATACAGGTGTTGTCATTCCAGAGGGCAGCTGCAGCACCTAACTCTCAACACTAACTCGAGTTGCACGACACTGACTTGTACAACACACACTTTTGTGGCAGACTAAAAAACCTCAGAGAAAAAACCCATCTTTGTTAGTAATTAATGCTCCTGTACTTTTGAAAGACTCTACTACAGCCAGAAAAAGACTAGCCAAACCTGAAAGGACTGGTTTAAAGTGGTTCAGTGTTAGATCTGGTGACCAGAATCTACAGCCTGATGGTTGTGAACTGCAGAAAGTCATGAGCTGATGCTGAGCAGTCTGGCTCTGATACCAATCAGCAGCTGTGCTCTGAACTTTGTGCTGTCACAGTGAGATCATTTCCCAGGACCCACGTTAGTTCATACAATGCAATTTCATGTACTTCCTACAGAACCAGGCATCAGTGAAAGCCTCAGGCCTCAGTTCTAATGCTCAGATTATGGCAACTGCACCTTGAAGGAAAGAAGAAAGGACAGTGATGAAAAGAAATACCTTTCACTCTTATCTTGGTGCTGGTGTCAACATTATTGGCAACAAACTTCACTTCTGCCCCATCATCATTCTTGGTGATGTTCTTTATGATTAGGGTGTGAGTAGTTTGGGTTCTCTTAATGACGTAGGTCTCACTTTCCTGTAAGACTTTACCATTAAGGTACCAAGTGCCAGAACATGTCTTTGTAAGGTCAACAGTAAGCAGGGCATTCCCTCCAGGTACAGCTTCAACGGTTGTCAGGGGGGTTTTCACAGCCAGGACTGGTTCTAGGGAAGAAGAACACATGTCTGTGAGACCAAAGGACACCAGGCTGCTGTGCTGGAGAATGGTTCTCACTAAGAATAAAGTTCCCAGTGTAAACCAGGCAGGAGAATAAAATCCTGCAGGCTTATGCAACGTGCATGCACCAGAGGCAATGCATGGTTGGGCAACAGGATTTGATATCTACAGCTGCAGCTCTGTCATTAGAGTAAGTCTCGTGTCTGCAGGGAAACAACAAAGATGATCAAACCTAAGGAAACAACCCAAGGTGATTAAAGGCCTAACACCTAGGTTCCCCAACAAGTATGCTGCTTATTTAATAACCCTGTATTACTCTTAGATTTCAGAGGTAGCCTAAGGAGGCTCAGACATCCTCAGACAGCTAGGGAAAAGGATGACATGAGAACAAATACAGTATGATCAAACTCTGTGCAGGTACTTTCCAGTGCAATGAATCAAAGGAAGAAGAAATCCCATGATTTTACAGGCACCCTAAAAGTAGGATTAAAATGCCATGTTTCTCCTAATAACATGAAGATTAAAGAGACTAACTGAGGCTTGTTTTCCACGGTAGTATGATCACCCATAAATATTCTCTAGGTGCAAGTTTGATCTCTCATTTACCTATTGAAATTATAAGCCCACCTCATTTTTTCCTCTCATAACAGGCCTAGTTGTAAGAGGCACTTACAGGCTTAAGGTTGATGGCAGAGAGCTCTGCCTCTCACACAGCCTGATGTGAAGCACTGCACAAGTAGCACGCTCAGAGGTGTGTCACAGAAACCCAACCACCTTCCCTTTGACGACAGGCAGCAGTTACAACAAGGCATGAGAACTAGCAGTGCAGGGGAAAGGTTGTGCTGAGCAATTGCTCTCCTCAAAGCCATGGGAAACATCTTTAGAGCACCCACATGGCAGAGATCAGCACACCTGGACCTGTTTTATGACGCTTTAGTGCTCACCGAGGTGTATGCTCCCTGGGAAGTCCAGGTAGGGGCTCTGTCCATAGGTGTTGACTGCAGACACTCTGAACTGATAGTCAGCCTCTTCTGACAGGTTGCTCAATGTGAACTCTGGGCCAGGGACAGGAGACTCGTGGCACCTCACCCAGGTGAAGCCGGTTAGTTTCTTGCGTTCCAGGACGTAGCCGTCGATGGGAATGGGTCTGTCCATCTTTGGAGGGGACCATGCTAGTGTCACTGAGGTTTCTGTTTTATTTTTCACCACAGGGTCGGTTGGGGGTTGTGTGGGAGGTTTCTTGGGAGCTGCACAAAGGGGGGGAAAAAAGCAGAGCAAGAAGTTTACGTCACAGTGGAAAAGCCACGGGAAAAGCTCACACTGGACTGAAAGATACTCTTGCTTCATAAATGTCCTTAAAACACTGATGAGAGACTGAAAAGCAAAAAGAACAGATACACAATATTACAATTGTCTGCACAGGCAAAGAGTCCACAATGAACAATTCACAGGCTTACCCTTTCAGTACTAGTTACAGACCCTCACTGATCCTACACAGTTCCTGGGCAAAGCAGACTAACACTCAGCCTGTTGTTTTCACCTAGAAGATGGGTGAAACCCCCAATCAAGTGCTGCTCAGAACTCTGTGCACCAAATTCCTGATCCACTGGTGTGCTGGTATGAATCCAGGCTAAAAATAATAACCCCAAAAATACCTCAATGGGATTTCTCTGGCAAGGTGGCACAGTTTTGCTCTGCTTGCTAAACACAGCACAGGGGGAGCTGCATTATCACTGTAAGTCTGCTGGCTTTTCTGTCAGAACTTCACACATCCCTGCAAGTCAGGAGTGTGGATGTGCCTGAGAGAACTAATGCATGGCAAGGCACTCTTGCATCAAGGAAAAGCACGGTACTTTCTGCAATGCTCAGCACACAGCATCCTGCACAGCAATGTAAACCCTGAAGACTCCTGGCACAGGCTGCATTCTATGGCCTCCATTTCTTCCTGAGAACCTGTTCCACTAAAACATTTTAGCCCAGATCCTCAACAGGTCTCAACATAGAGAAGCTCAACTTTGTACAAGTGGGACAATTAAGAAGTAAAAGATAGAGATAAATGAGCAGTACACAGGTTTTAGAGTTGCATGTTGCACAGGCTGGGCTGTTCTCTGCAGTCACTGTCAGCTGTGTGTCTGTCCTATCTCTCCTCTGAGAGGGATAGTTGTCATTGGAGAGCTCTGATTTAGTAACTGATGCAGAGCCAGCTAACTGACTTCAGATGAAAGGACAAAGAAATGTGCCCACTGTGAGACCCTTCAACCAAGGGGATGTGGCTGTTTTGTGGTACCCGAGCTCACAAATGTATCCCTGCAGGTATCTGTGTAATGAAGATGCACATTCACCCTCTCATTCCTCTCGAATCATTTAGAGAAGGCTGAAATCCCATTCAAGTTCTTGACTGTTCTGCCACTGATAAGGTCAAGAGGCTAAGAATTATCTGATATGCTCTAGTTACACATCTGCTGACGTGGTAAGGGATTCATTCCCTTTAACTTTGGCTGTCTGGAAGTTAAGTGTCTGGTTTAATGAAGTCACCCACACTTCAACTGTAATCCCACGGAGAACAGCACACACAGGAGCAATTCCTCTCAGCTTATAGGTGTGTGAGGAGTGAAATGAATCACACATTGCAGGTAGTCAAGTATTCATGAGTAGAGAGGGAGCCTTTATGATAATATCCAAACTGTGGGACAACTGAGCTCTCTGCCTCGGTTTACCCACCTGTAAAACAGGTACATGGACAGTGCAAGATACTGAGCAATTAATACATGAATGTTGCTTGCCTGACAAATGCTGTTAGAACAGCCAACACTAGTCTCATGCAGCTGACTGCAAGGGATGTGAGCAGAGTACACGGGATCCTTCAAGCAGCTAATCAGATATGCATGAAGTGTAAAAATAGGAAATCTCAAAGAGATGCACTTTTCCTTCATTACATAAATAGACACAGAAGTGTTTTGGGGTGCACAGTTACCAGCTTGCCAGTGCCTGTTGGTCAGAGCTGGATGCCAAGCTAGATTCAGCGTTAGGCTGAATACTAGACCCTGGAATCAGATGTCTTGACCTTACCATCAGAAATGGTAACGTAATACTTTCTTCAGATACCTGTTTGTGGGAAGGCAGCTTCGTGCCTTTTTCTATTCCATGAACCAACACTTTCTTCAGACCTGAGACAGGAGGGCCCAAAACCACACAGAACTCTGTCATTCCCATTGAATAGATGCTTGGTTGGATGTTGCATCTTTCCAGATCCCTTAGGAAGGGTCCCAGTGCTCATTTTAGCTCAATGGCAGCAAAATGCCTCATCCAAGTTCAGATAACACAGCAGTTATAAACCTTCACCTAAAGATTTCTTTTTACCACTAACTAATAGCAGTTTGGAGGTGGTGGTGGTGGGAGAAAAGAAGTCATGTTCTGCCCAAATGGGAGCTTGAGTGGATGATTTGATCATATGCAAACCAGAACTGCAGCAGAGCCAGAAGCCATGTCCAGTTCTCTGCCCTAAACGAAGCAGCTTTTGCCTGGGAAATGCAACATCAAAGCAAAGCTAAATCAAATTCTGCAACTTCACCAAAATTTCATTTCAGGTCTGATTTCAACTCCACTGCACCTGCTGCTACTGCTCTGTCAACTAAAAGCCTTGCTCAGATCAGATGTGCCAAGCTGAAGGAATTCTCCAGCCTGCAATAACAGTCTCCCCGAGTGAAGCTGAACAGGACAAAGATCCCTTCTTTCAGCATAGCTCAAAGGGTCTTCCCAGCTTTGCCACGTCAAAGAGAGGATGAGAGAGGACATGGCTCTGCTGATCTCCACAAGAGGAAGGAGGAAATATTTCCCCTTTTTTCTTGCTGTTCTATTTTTGAAACGTTCACTTTAATGCCAAAAGCATAAGAACATAAAATCAAAGTGAGGTGTTTCAGGTTTGGTGAACGTTTGACTGCCCCTGAATTGTTTTGTGTGTGTGTGCACATATTTCTTCAAAGATACTTTTGCTTGCTAGAATGGAAACAACTTCATACACTGCCAAAAGCAACCAGAGCACCTATCTGCTTCCCTGTAAGCAACAGCACACCCACAAGCTATCCTCTGTCTCTGTAGGCTCAAGATCTAGGGAAGGAATGGAATGTTGGCTGACTCCAGTTCCTTAATGAAGAGAGAGAGGGGGAGATAAGAGACCTTTATTTGCTAGGAGGGGTATTATCCCTATAGCAAGAATTAATAAATGTCCCTCCAAGAGCCTGATTTTGGAAAGTGAAGGTCAGTATTTATGTGGAACATCCACAGTGGTCCAAGTACAACGAAGTAAGGTGATGTATGACACCAACACGACGTCCTGATGGAAGAACACATCTGTCCCTTACCTCATGTTTTACTCAGTTATCAGTTTACATTCACTTGGGCATGAAATGAGAATAGAATCACAGAATGGTAGGGGTTGGAAGGGACCTTTAGAGATCATCTAGTCCAACCCTCCTGCAGAAGCAGGGTCACCTAGATCAGGTCACACAGGAACATGTCCAGGTGGGTCTTGAAGACCTCCAAGGAGGAGCCTCCACAACCCCTCTGTGCAGCCTGTGCCAGGGCTCCCTCACTGAAACAGTGAAATAGTTGTTTCTTATGTTTAAGTGGAACGTTTTGAGTTCCAGCTTCATCCCATCACCCCTTGTCCTGTTGCTGACTACTATAGAAAAAAAGGGATGTCCCAACAGCTTTGGGCCATGCTCTTTCTGCAGGACTCTTCCTCTCTCTGTTTTGATCTCTCTATAACATCTCACAGCACTAACATTCAGGCTTTTGTGGCAGAATCAAACCTTCTGATGTCTTTGGACAACAAACTCATCGTGGCAGTAGCTAAACCAACAGCTCTGCCATGGGAGTACGTGCTTGCTGGGGAAGACACAACACCAAAGCCAACTAAAAGTGAAGCTTACTGGTCACAGTGAACTGGGTCGAAGTCCTGCTTTCCTCAGCCAGGAAAGCAATCTCACCAGCATCTTCCATCTTACAGTCTCTGATGATCATGGTGTGTTGCTTGCCAGAGCACGTGATGGAGATTCGGTCACTGGGTTTCACTTCTTCTTTGTTCTTGAGCCAGCGGCTGTGGTGGCACTGCTGCTCCAGCTCCACGCAGAAGATGGCCGTGTCGTTGAGGAACACTGCGGTCTTGCGGGGAAGCTTCTTAATGATGTTCCCTTCAAAGAAGAAGGTCATTATGATCAGCAAAGCAGCAGAAACCACAATCTTTGGTAAGGCTGAACCATGCAGATTGAGCCAGTAGCTCTCACCTAATCAAAACCTGAGGCTCTGAGAGCAGATAATCCCAAGGGCTCGGTTGGACCTTCCAAGACAGAAAAGCAGTCTTGTTTGACCACAGTTGCTCATGTTTCTAGCCTAACATGTGGAGTCTGCTGGTCAGTAAGCACAGGGTATGTAGCCTTGCCAAGGACAGATCTGACAGGCATACAGCTTTCCTTGCCCTCATATGCTGGGAATTCAAATTAAAACGTAGCTGAAGTAGGTCAGTCTTAGACCAGACAGGTCCTCATCATCTTTGGGACTTTGCCTCCGTCAGATGACTATTAAGTTACACAAACAAGAGGGAAAACACACTAGACACCTGAATTAATATGGAATACACTGAAAACCTCAGATTTCTCAGAGATCAACCCAGACATTGACATGTAATAAACTTCACTTAGAAGCATAGAATGGTAGGGGTTGGAAGGGACTTTTAGAGATCATCCAGTCCAATCCCCTGCAGAAGCAGCTCCACCTAGATCAGGTCGCATAGGAACACGTCCAGGTGAGTCTTGAAGACCTCCAAGGAAGGAGCCTCCACAACCCCTCTGGGCAGCCTGTGCCAGGGCTCCATCACCCTCACAGTGAAATAGCTTTTTCCACTTCCTTGTGGCCTTTTCAAGTGACTGTGAGGGTGATGACTTATTAGAATAACCCCAAGATTACAAGGTGTGACTGTTCACAGGAAGCTTGGACAAAGCATCAAAAGAGCACTCCTGTTGACAGATGGCTCCAGTCCTGGAACAATCCCTCCAAGGGAAAAGCACCCTCACCCACAGCTATTTAAGGAGAATCAATGCTGAACTCCTCCATGACACAACAGATCAGGCACACGTTTCATTGGGAGGATTCAAGACCTTGATTCTTTGCTCACCCTCTCCAAAGACTGGCTGCACATCTGCTCCTTGCTGCCCTCAGCACTGTTCCCACCCCTGCAGCCCTTTGCATGCTCTTGCATTATCCCAGCTCCACTCTCCTCTCTTGAATCTTCTCCCCCTGGGGCAGGCACAGGGCTCCCCAGGGAGGCTCTGTCTCCTTTCCCTCCTGAGAGCTCCACCTGGTTCAGTCCCTCTCTTTTTAATGGAAAATGCCATAGTACCATAGCACAAACAAGTAAAATACCAGCTGTCCTACTGGGGCTGAACACATGTAGAGTGGCTGCTCTAGACCTAACAGAAGGTACAACAAAAAGATGTCAATATGAACCCTGTCACATCTCTGCGTTACATTTTCCCTTTTGCCTCCCCTCTCAGCTCTTTGCTAACGATGCAAAAAGGAATCTGCACAATGATGCACATCACCCAGCTCCATTGGCCTAAATTATGTAGTGAAGAATTTCTGGTTTCACTAGGAGCAAAGTCAGGCTTCAAATGAGTCAGGACAAGCAGGATCCTGCAGCCACGACAAGTCTCCAGTCCATGCAACAGGAGATGATGACAGTGACTCCAGCACAAGGATCATCAAAACCAAAACTGCAGGTCCTGAAGTTGCATGGGTAGGTTCTTGCTCATACAGAAACCAGGGAGCTCAAAACCAGTGGTCCCTGCTGCAGACTTGCTTGATCTCTGATGCGTGTGCCTATTCGTTGTGAGAGACCTACATCATACCAGACTCTACGCCTATTTGCACCTCAAGTCTAAATCACCAGACTTGGGCATGGATCTATATCCACATATTGTCAGCTTCTCACCAGCTTTCAAACTCTAGAGGACAGTTCCAGATGTGAGGAATCTGATAGATCTGGTCTGAAACCATACTGGTGCTGACAGCAGTCTATACCACACATCAGACCATAACCCACTGCTGCTAAGCCAGCTTCCCAGTGTGGTCAGCACCACTATCCAGCAAGATGGAGTTCTCAGGACACCAGACAAGATATGTGTGACACAGTGCCTGGAGGCTCATCCAATGCCTGAGGTTATGGTGAACCTGCTTCTGCAGGGGGGTTGGACCAGATGATCTCTAAAGGTCCCTTCCAACCCTACCATTCTATGATTCTATGGTAAGGAAAGCCCCCAGTGCTGGGCTACAGCTCAAGGACTTTGTCTTCTAGGAAGCTTGTTTAAGCAGAGGTCCTCTCCAGGTGACATGTGCAGCAACACAATCTGTCCCCAGTCTCTGACCCTGTGTCCCAGATACACCCTGGCAGGAGACCCAGGGACCCACTGACTGACCAAAGGACTCTCCTCTCACACTCTAAGGGAGTCTGCTCCTCTCACTGCACACACACGAGGTAAATGCTGTTCACAGGGTCAAGCCTGGAGTCTCACGTGACAATCTCACACTTGGTAGGCAAGAATTGGCTGATCTGAAACAGCGAGAGCCTTTCCTTACCTTGGACAGAGAGCTCTGCAATGGTCCTGCTGCCTTCCTTCATCTCACAGATGTAGACAGCATCATCATCCGTGGTGACGTTCTGGACCGTGAGCCGGCGGTACGTGCCCTCCTCCTCGATGTTGTATTTCTTGCTCTGCCGGAGTTTGGTTTCCTCCTTGAACCAAGCTGTCTCTGTACTAGGAACAGGCACTTCACATTGGAAGGTGGCAGATTCCTTCTCCCTCACTTCAAGATCCTTCAGTTTTTCCTTGAAGGGGATTGAGGGTTCTTAAGTGGATCAAAGCAGAAAGGAGAGAGAAAGAGTTTATGATGGTCTGGCAAATAAATAGATCAATAGGGGAAAAATAAACAGTTAACACTCCTTATTAATGATATTGATTTGTCCTGAGTTGCCATCCAAACCCATAAATCAAGCCCTACTACAGTAGGTCTTCTTCTCTCAGCTAAACAAAAAAGATCTTAGGTCCCAGCAGAAGTGTTTGAAAGACTTATCTTAAAGCACTGTCAATCTGAACTGCAGTTCCTGCCTCACAGCACCACACAGAGTGGTTTGCTCTAATCCTAAGCAGTGTGAATAAGTTGCTGAAGCATCACTCTGATCTTGTGGCCTGCTTGTCCTCTCATACGGACATCTCTGCATTGCACTGTATCACTTAGTGATGCCAACAAGATGAGTCATAGAATTGATTTGGTTGGAAAAGACCTTTAAGATCATTGAATCCAACCCCTGCCCTCACCCTGCCCAGCCCAGCACTACCCCATGGCCTTCAGCACCTCAGCTCCACAGCTTTGGGATCCCTCCAGGGCTGGGGACTCCCTCACCTCCCTGGGCAGCCTGGCACAGGGGCTGACACCCCTCTCAATGAACCCACCCCACCTGACTTTATAAATAGCAAACAGGGCACAGGGTGAGGGCACTGAGCAGTGGTTCTAGGTGAGCAGTTGAACTGGTCAGCTGGTGCAAGAACCAAGGTTTTAGAGGTCTTGCAGCACAAGTGGACTCAGTAGAGTGATCTGAAAGGGCACATAAAGATGAGAGGTGGCTCTGCACAGATAGATAGATGTGAGTGAAAGCACAGAAGTAACTGATGGAGCTCTGTGTTGTCTCTACCAGCACCAAAGGCTCCATATCAGCTTTCTGTTAATGATAATAGAGACAGAGAAAGAGCTCAACTGCTTCTGCTCCACCCCAGCAGTGGACCTGCAGCACTTTGGCTGAGGGAGAAACCAGAGTGTAATCAACCATGCAAAACAGCTGCATGGCAGTGAGGGAAGACGTTTTATAACCAGAACAACGTTTAATTCCAGTGACAGCTGCACTGTGAAATCATCCTGACAGCCCAGCACTAAGCTTGAAAAGAGGAGTTGGACTGAAGAGGACAGCCAGTGGTCACAGCCACGGGACTGGTGCCACAGCCGTGTCACGGGCTTGGATTAGCCAGTGCTGCTGCATCACCATTCAAGCTTCACGAGAGATCATGTCTTGACATGTATATTCATCTTCCAATACCTACTGCACCAGATCTCAGCCTGATGTTGTGACTCCATTCTCCCTCTCCCTGACCAGACACACAGCCCCACGCTGCCAATTTCGTGTGGCCACTGGCAGTCAGTAATGCCAAGCGTCAGTCTAAGAGTCCAACAGGAGTAGACTTGTCTTAGATTTATAAGACCATGCACATAGTGGCATATCTCAGAGCCATGGTGCACTAGAGGCTGGAGAAACAAAAATCAAGGCCTTCAAACATCCCAGATACAAGCTTTATAGGAGCCTCTGCTTTGTAAAATTCAGATAGCTCATTGTCTGCATCCTCAGTATCTGAGGGCTCCTCCTACCCCATTCATTAGGACAGGAGCTGCTGTGAGAGCAGTGCTGTCTTCAATTTGATTTGCTCTTTACTGAACTTAAGCTCTGTAAACTTGTGTTCAGTTTTGCAGCTCTTTCATTCCACCCCTGGCACAGCCACAATTGGAGCTGTCACATAAACATGTCCAACCACTTCTAGCTGAGCACAGCCTGGATAGAGATACCAGACCCTGAAGGCTTGACAGGAAACCTGGAGGGAGCAACCCTATCTACAACCTTGGTCATTATCCTGAGATTAAAACCTGACTGGGAACCCACACAACAGCTTTAAGAACAGCAGGGTGACCCATAGAATCGTTTCAGCTGGAAGAGACCTGGTAACAGCACTGCTTATCCAGCCAATGGATGTAAGTGCAGGGCTGTCTTGCAGACTGGGGTCACAGATATCCTCTGCAAACAACTTTGCTTTTGTCCTACTGACATGTGCACACATCTCACTCTGAATGGAGCTTCAGAGAAAAAGCAGCTGATAAACTGGATCAAAGTCTGCATTCACCCAGCCCATTGCTTTTTCTGCTTTGGAGATGTGGGACAGGCTCCAAAACCTTCTGCCTTCCCTTCCTGAGTGTATCTTCATGCTCTTTACATGGGCTAGCACGTACCTGCTCAGACAGAGTGGGGGTAATTTTGGTCAGAAGGCTACAGAAGGATCACAAGTCTCTTGAGAATAAACATCCCAAACCATTCCTCTGGCCAATAACCAGTCCTCTGCCCAGGTCATAGAGATGCTCAGAGAGGTGACCAGGAGTCCAGCTGATCAATAGGCAACCCAGTTCCCAAAGCCAGGCCTGAGCAGGTGGCTCATCTTCCCTTTAATAGATTAATCAGCACAATCTGAAGTATATAACCATGTAATATTTACTGAAAGTCTTACTCTGGGGAATGAAGCACCAGCTTTACATCAGCCTCTCAGTGTATTTTCCCCTTAACTTAGTTAAATGGGAAAACAAATAAATACACTTACTCTCTCACTGGACACCATGGTGAGTTGAGCAGAGACCTGTTGCTTTCTTTCACCCCACATTGGTCTGACACACCTCAGCCTGCGAGCTCTTGGCATTTACATTGCAAATTCTCCATCATAGGGATCCTCTCTTTCCTACTTGTACAGCAGCCAGCACAATTCAGGAATAATCTGTGCTGTGACTACTACAAGTGCATTGGGAAGAGCTGCTGCAGATCACAATGTGATATTTCATCTGATAAACTCCATAAACATCAGCTGCTCCTTGCTAAATGCCTGTCTGTCATGTAGTACCCTTCCACAAGGTAATTCCCATGGAAGCTGATGTTATGTATGCCTCTAATATGGAAGACAGAGCCATTTAGCTAACAACCAATTTCCTCACGATGCCAAACGTTTCAGAATGACTGGAGAGGAAACGTTCAGGACTGTTCAGAACAAAAGCTTCTGTTCCCCTCATTTTGCCATTCAGCTGTGACCAGGTGATCTGCCACGGTGCTTTTGGAAGCCATGGCTTGATGGTTTCCTGACCACACACTTTCCTAAGGATGCTCTCCCAGCTGGGCTGTGTCTCTCACAATACAAAGCACTTTCAGCTCTGTGCAAGTCAGCAGAGCTCATGACAGGAGAACGGCAAGTGCCAAACACCACGGAAGACACGCTGCTGCAGACACAGCTGACACAAGCTCCAGTGGGGGAGCAGAAGGAAGAGCCACCTGCAAGCTGAAAGAGCAGTTCCAGCTAGGCCATTTCATACAGAATCCAACCCAAAGTAGAAAACAATGGTTTTCTCCACACCAACCATTATCAGGGAACATTTACTTCCACGAGAGCTCAGGGGTGTGGATTTTAACAGCAATCGTGCTTTTTCCTTGGAGCATCTGGACTTCCAGGACTTGTTTCCATGAACTCAGAGTGCCCTGACAGGTCCTTAAAACCCATCTCCAGTATCAGTAAGACTTTGTTCATTTCTTTTTACTGCTTTGTTTTCTACCAGTCTGATTTTAGCCAAAGCAGATACACTCCTTAAGGAATACAGTGACGGCAACAACATTTCAAAAGAAGGAGGAAACCAGCCTATTGGGACAAACATGAGATAAAAAGAGCAAAGCAAAGCCCTGAGGGGGAAAGGAGCAAGAGCAGCTCATGGGGTTAGCAGGAAACTACAAGAGCTTAGACCAGCTCTGAATTTGGCTGCTTGTCTTGAGAACATATTCCTCCAGAGTGTCACAGGTGTTTTTGTTTGGTCCATACCAACCAAACTACCAATGAGATGATGTTAGTTTTAAAAACAGGTCCTGCTAACACATATTTTTCTAAGAATAGGTGCAGCCTGCACAGAAGCCAATGTTTCCTTAACCTTCCCAAGGCATATCTGTGTGCTTGACCTGGTCTTCTCCCTTGCCTACATTTCCTCTTGCCTATTCATGGCCTTCTCACAACTTCTCCATTTATTATTCCAGAGGAAAATTTTCCCTCTGCCAAACAAAAACGATCCAGTAAGAGTAAGAACATGGAAAATCCAACAGGACCTACCTAAAGGTGTGTGGACAAGCTTCTCTCATCTTGTGCCTTTGGTCTTCTTCCTCATTCTTATGCTTTCAAAGTTCCCTTTCAGATCTCACACGTGACTACCATGAGAGTGATTCTCCAGAATCCCTTCAGGCCAGAAAGGAATAAAGTGGCCTCCACACCAGACTGTTTTTCTCTAGTCTCTATCCTATTTGGCTTGCAACCTTTAACCTTTTCATACAGTATCTGGTTACTCACATGAACATTGCTTGGCCCAGGCTCAAGGATGGAGACCTGACTTTACACATAGCCTATGGACATCTCCAAAGCCTTCAGGAAACTGAAGTCTGTTATTGTGTTCCTCTCATCTCTATCTTTGTGCTCTTTGGTTTGTCAAAGAGGTTCACTCTTGGAAGCATTTCCTAGCATCATTTACAGCTCACGTTTCAGCATATGGCTTGTGTTTTATCCCTGGTGCAATCAACTCTTGGTGTTCCTCAACTGTGTGAGTGACTGCTGCTCTGTAGCCTCTGAGATTTTTGTCTGATTCGCCACATCTCGTTTAGGAACAGCTCAAAAATCCCTTTTTCAGCTCAGTGTGTTGAGTCTCTAGGTCTTGGATCTAGACAGAACACAGGAGGCAAGGTAGAGCAGAGGTTTGACCTGTGCCCAGTCCTATGCTCTGAGAGACTGCTGAGAGCCACCTTACAGACAGGATGCTGGCCTAGATCATATTTTTCAACTACCATTACCTTTAAAAGACTCACAAACATTCTCCTTCAGATTCTTCTGTTGAAATTCTGCAAACCAAAATCCCAGAGCCTATTTAAACCCAAGAAGTTTGCCTTTCCTGGTACACGTGTCTGTCAACACACGCTGTGGATGCAGCATCACAGGCTCTATAAATACTCTGTTACCTGCACAAAGACCAATGCAGCAGCAGGCTGCTCACCAAGGATGGCTGCTTGGAGAATTTAGCCTCTTCTGCATGACTAAGCAAAGAGAAGGTTGTGTGGCAAAGATGACCTGGTTCTCTAAACCCAATGGCAGATGAGAAAATGGCATCACCGACAGCATAAATAACATAATTAGAAGCTCCCTTCGCTGCTACATGGTCCTGAGCTTTGGAGGGCTGAGAAGGGCTTCTTGTGACACAAAGGAAAGTCATTATTCAGGGCCTAATTATAACCAACAGATGTAGATTTTCCATGGCAGCCTTGGCCTAAGTCAGAGAGCCCAACATAGTACAGGGTAACAAAGAAACAGACCATAAACATTTCCACTTAAGCCCTCTGACTCATAGGCGTCTCTTGACAATGGACATTGATCAATAACTTTTTCCCCCGTGGTGTTTGCTCCCAACCTGCTGCTTCACATGCTTTCCCAATCTCCTTTGGAACAGGTTGCAGCCATTGAGAATAACCAAACAAGCATGGGCAGGGTGTTTGTCACTGTATAACACGTGTGGGGCAAGTAACAGACCTTGAGGTGTCCTCAAAGCAAACACCCACCCAAGGGCTCAGTCTTCAGCTCCTGAGTCCCAGCTCATGAGGTAATTACAGCCTTATGGAAGAGGACAAATGCCCTTCCCAACACCACTCAGCACCTCCAAGAGATAGCAATGAGTGGGACAAGTGCCAGCGAGTTCCACTGATCAGATGTCACTGCTGGACACAGGGACACTGACTGTGACTGTGACACTGACTGTGTCACTGTCAGGAAAGACCGTGGGTGTGAAAGGAGAGGTCCAGAAAAGGGGAACCAGAAGACCAAATAAACCTGAGAGAGGTATGAAACACAAACCTTTCCTGCACATTTGGATTTCTAACTTGTTTTGCTGCCAGAAACGTTAATTTTGCCACTGAAGTGGCAAAGACTTGTTCATGTGAGAGTTAATTTACAGGTGCTGCCCACTGCAGCGTTGCCAAAGGCGAGAGCAGTGTGAAAATACGCATGTCACGTTTTTGTTGCCATTCTGAGGGACTTGTTCTGACCTCCACCAGTGCTGAGGGACCCTCTGAAGGCAAGTTCTTCACCACTGACCACAGCAAAGAGAGGTGTTCTGAGCCTGCTGGAGTTCTGGGAGCGTATGAGGACTACAGGCTGTCCAGCAACCTAAGCTGGGAAAACACTGAAGAGCCTGGCAAGAACAAGGCTGCTGGTGGGTCACTCTGTACAGGAAAACTGAGATGGACTGTAATTAGACTTGGAGTAGGTCCCCCAAGGGATCCAAGGCAGCCTGACACATTCAGCTTGCAGGGAGGAGTTTCCTCTACTACTGCTCAAACGGCACGTGCGTGGCAGTTTGACCCCACGGTGAACATGAACCCGGGGTAAGATGAGGCTTTAGCAGTCATTGATCAGGGGATAGTCACAGATCTCTCAGAGTACTATAAAACCAGGGCAGATGGGAGCTTTAGAGATCTGGTTCATCCCAACTGCCCCACAGCCAGGCAGTTCTACATCATCCAGCCCTGACTAGTATCCATCTATTGTTCTCTCTAAAACCCTCCCAGGTGATGAGACTCTCTCTCTGGGTCATCTACTCCAGTGCCTAACCCCCTTTAGAGCTGGAGGGCTTTATTCATATCTAACCCACACTCTCCTTTGCAGCACGTTAGCGGCAGAAGTTTTGTTCATGCTCAAGGGCATCCTGGGATGCATCAGGAAGAGTGTGGGCAGTAGGATTCTGCTCCCCCTCTGCCCTGCCCTGGTGAGGCCTCAGCTGGAGTCCTGTGTCCAGTTCTGGGCTCCTTGGCTCAAGAGGGATAGGGAACTGCTGGAGAGAGGCCAGCACAGGGCTGCCAAGATGATCAGAGGAGTGGAGCATCTTCCTTATGAGGAAAGGCTGCGGGAACTGGAGTTGTTCAGTCTGGAGGAGACTGAGGGGGAAGCTCATTAATATTTACAGATGTCTAAATGGTGGGTGTCAGGATGTTGGGGCAGCACTTTTTCCTGCTGTATCCAGTGACAGGACAAGGGGTGACGGAAAGAAGCTGGAACACAAACAGTTCCTTTTAAACATAAGGAGAAACTACTTGACTGTTGAGGTGAGGGAGCCCTGGCCCAGGCTGCCCAGGGAGGGTGTGGAGGCTCCTTCTCTGGAGGTTTCCAAACCCCCTGGACACGTTCCTGTGCCCCCTGATCTAGGTGGGACCTGCTTGAGCAGAGGGGTTGGACTGGGTGAGCTCTAAAGGTCCCTTCCAACCCCTACCAGTCTGTGATTCTATAATTGCCACCCCAACTAAGAGCACTGTCTGTCTCCCTGCAGGCGTGTTCAAACCTAGCGAGAAGACCACCTACCTTTGACTGTGACGAGCACGGAGCTGTACGTCTGACCCGCCAGGTTGGAAGCCGTGCACGTGTACAGCCCGTTGTCTACCTGCTTGCAGAAGAGGATCTTCAGCACAAAGTTCTCCTGATCATCCTCGTAGATGACGTGCCGCCGCCCTTCCAAAATGACCTCGTTGTCCTTCTTCCACACGATCTCCGGCTTGGGCTCGCCCGTCACGTAGCAGCTGAGCTTGGCGTGCTTGCCCTCCGTCACGCTGCACGTGCGCGTCAGCGCCCCCAAGGTCGCGTTGCGGCTCCCTTTGGAGGCGAGTCCCGCCGCCCGCTCGTAGTCCCGGGACAGGCTGTAGCCGATGCCCGACAACCCCTCTGCCACCGAGTAAGACTGGGCAGACGTGGCATCGAGAGT